>NC_142053.1:73317013-74774513 GCF_982192425.1 Myodes glareolus
ACATATATTTTGCTTGCACATTTGACCATTAGCCAGCCTTTCTATGTACATTTTAGGATAATGACCTTTTGAGAGTTCTAATATAAGTCTTCTTATTCTTTTATGAATTTGCAACTCTCTGTGTGCTGTATATAAGTTCAATAACTTCAGATCTGAAACTTGATTTTGCTCTGTATAGCTACATTAGCATTCAGCTGTGGGTATGTTAGATAATAGTATTAAAAGCAACCTCCCATTCTGTTGTCATGGATGCAGCAGAAACCAACACTATGACACTATACCACCAGTTTTATACAGGCTCAAATTTATCTACCAATTTTCATCTCACTGCATTTGAAATTCAGTCACTATAGTAAAAGTCGTAATTTAGTTTATATTTGAGACATTCAACTATTATAATTCATTGGATATTGTTAAACATAGGAATCATTTAACTGATCTTTTAAAATATCTGCCACTACTAACCATAAAAAACAGAAACATAAATCATAAAACAATGCTTTTTAAAATAAAGTTTTCTTCTTTATTGACTTCGTGGCCAAATTATAATCTCCTGTGAATATGTTTTATGAGAAAGTAGCAATATTCTGTAAGTTATGGAAAGAAACAATGTATTTTTTTAAATTTCTAGAGAATCTTAATAGTTTTCATATCATTATTCACATAAATGCTATACTCTCAGTTCTGAAAAATATAAAACAAGTACACATTTTTTTTCTGCTCCTAATATTTTTAGTGGGAAAAATTTGGTCACAAGAATGCTTGCCTTAAAACTTATGTCCCTATGAGGCCTTTTAGAAATAACACATAAATTTGTTGAATACAAGCGATTTCAGAGTTTATAAAGACTCTAACATGTATAGGGCTAAACATATAGTGGTAGAGCACTTTCCTAGCATGTATGAAGTTCTAGGTTCAATTCCTAGGAGCAAAAATTAAAACATAATTAGTTATAAAATAAAGTGTTTTCAAGAAGAGCATAAGTGAATTGGTGAGTATCAAAACCATGGATGTTGCTTAGCAAGTAGAGTACTCAACATTCTTCAATTTTTGTATGAATTTATTTGTTCCTACTGTGAGTAAAATATACAATATATTTTTTTTATTTCTTTTCCATAAAATAAAAAAGTGGCATTTTTATCTCTATAATTCAGGGGGTATCTATGTGCTAAAACCAATCATTTTTTTCAATAATTTCAATCTTATAGTCTGAATTTTTATGGCATGAGAGCAAGTTTTGGTAATCTATATCTTTTATTTGATGATTATCTACATTTCAAAAGTAGATTCTGATGTCTACATTTGATATAATGAAATAAAATATTTTGTGCCATCCAACTGACTTCTGTTTTTCAACTATTTGAACCAGATAGTTTAATTTTTTTCACTGTGATTACACTATACTTCTTCTCCCTTATTTATACAGAAGAAACTTCAAATTTGGTATTGTTTTGGCAGATAGTGATTGAAAATAGAGAAGGTTATGGGATGTAGGAAATCTGCACCCACTCATAATTAAACAACGACAAGGTTACATGCATCAGTCAGCAAAAGCAGGCATCAACATTATGGAGTGAAAATTAAAGAGTCAAACAGCCGAGTGTCTACTGTATCTGCCTGCTGCTAAACAGTGAAGCATGGAGAACAGGATACACCTCTATGGATGGATAGCTTTCCTTATTAAAAAAACACAGTGGGAAGCACAGTAGGGGAACATACTAAAACAAGGCTTTGTAGCAATTTCCTTGAAAGAAATTTCCCAAGATAGCAACTTGAAAAGCTTTTAATCTTATGACTAGCTATAGAGTGTGCTTTGCATTAGGTGGTATTTAAAAATTCCATTAGCTTGCAACAGATCTGGTAGCATTTCCCAAACTCTTTTCTCTTGTAAAACATTTGCTATCTAGACTTCTTAAAGATGCATACAAATTGTGAGTATGAAACACTATGGAAATCTTTATCAGTGAAATATCAGCTATTTTCATTTTTTGATACAAAATTTGACTTAGAACTTGACATAATGGTGTCACTAAGTAAAATGATGAGCTTTTATGGTTGCATTTACGACTTCATTCACTTAATGTCTCATGTTTCATCAGGTGAATACTGAAGGCAGTGTAGTGTGGCATCTTTTTTACTCCCATAAACTGCACAGGAGACCTAACTGCTACAATCCAAGCTCAATTTAGAATAGCTTTCCTGAGTAGTTATAAAAGATATTTCAATTGACAATTTGAATGTCTGTTCATATCATGAAAAAATTCTATTTTATTTCATTCTGGAAAATTTTTAGTATAATTTGTACACTAGAAAACTTTTTTCTTTCAAACTTTAGTGTCTGTTAGTGTCCAGTAAAGTCATTTAAATGGCCAATGCATGCAGATATTGCTGTCTAAAACAGATAACAAAAGAAGGTTTTGCAAAGTTTAATTGTATAGTTGACACATTTGAGTACTCTGTAGATATTAAATATTCCCTAAACGTATGGATAGTGAGGTGACCCCAGTTATCTAATATAATGAATTCATTATACACATTCTACTTTTGAAAAAATTACTGATTTTTAAGTTATAGTGGATACCAAGAGGAAACTGATAGTTAATTACATTTAGGTTCAGAGACTTTGTACTCAAAAGTCACAATACAGTTTCATGTTAAAGGATATATCTGATAATTATTTAGTAACTTTAGATTTATATGATTTGACCACAAAACAGAGATCCATTCTCAATTTCACAAGATTGTTGTTTCCCACAAATGAATAGGAATAAACAATATAACTTCCCTGTATGAATAGTCAACAATACATAGTATCATAAGTAACCTTGATTTTCGTATGTTTTATTTCTATGCACCTCTCAGTACACTCTAAAACAGTTTTTTGTGTGTCACTATTTTAAAAATGTATTTTATGAAGACATATTATATGATGAAGACAGCATTTTAGTCCTCTGCTTTAATACTGTAATTGTTATTTGAATTTTTATTTTTTTATTAAAAGAAACATGAAAGATATTTCGTAAATATAAAATATGAATGAAAAACTCAACTTTTATCTTATGATGTGTTATTCTAGAATAAACATTTTAATATATCATTACTAATGTGAAAGTGGCGTAAACTGTACAATAATTGCCTTTTAAGTAACATTTATAAAATTCAGTGGCATTCTTTTGGATTATTCATTACATTAGATTGTAGTTTGAGAAAATTTAACCTAAACGTTAATTTAATTAGTTCAAGGAAGTGTATCTTTAATCATAGGATTATATGTGAACTCTATGAATTTTACCAATTTGGTGTTTTCAACTTCAGGTATTAAATTAGAAAATATTTTATTTCTTACTGCAGACATGCTTTAGAGTGTTAGGACTAAAATGTAATTGTGTTGCAGAGTAGAACAGAACATATTCCCAAACATAATGTTAAGTGACACTTAAAACTGAATTATAGATTTTACTAAGGTTATGATAATTTAAAAATGTATTTAAAGATGTATGCATTTATGACATCAGAATTTAGACTTATAATTTTGAGTAGTTTCAAACTCCAAAATAATAATGAGAAGAAAAGCATAAATGACATTATTTGATAATTAAGTATCTTACATAAAACTCAAAAACCATTCAACTTTCAGTAGTTATTATTTATTATAATCCCACAATCTACATAAAAATTGACAGTACAGGATTTCCGTGGAAAGAACACACAGTTTTTTGGGAAATAGCATATTTTTCAATTTGTTTTTAAGTTAAAAATTTGATGTTCATAATGTAAGTAAAAGCAGCTTTAAATCACTAATGCGCATTTGTTACTCATAATGCATTTTATGGCTTAAAAAATCATCCAAGAATAAAGACTTAAACACATGGATAATTTTTATGAGAAACTTGTACACACACAGTTCTTCATTTTCCAGACAGCACAGTAACTGTAGGGGGAAAGTACATTTCAACATTATATGCTTATGCTACAAATTGATCAGATCTAATTTTATTTGTTTTATATATTTGGGGGGATTAAAGAATTCCTGCAGGGAAACAGTTAATCTATTTTTAACTAAAGCTTTACTTTTGTAATCTATCCAGTGCTTCAAGTTCTGTCATTGATCTATGATTTATGTGATTTAAACCACCTCTTGGCTGTAACACTGGTTTCTGTCCAAGATGCTGAGTTGAATACTAATTACAAGATCAAATTTATGCTGTTGGGCTAAGCAGCTGAATGAGTTTTCCAAGAATGACTCCCTGCTCTATCCCTGCCACAAATGAACCATAGGAAAGTTTTGTCAGAAAAGAAAAAGGATAAGGGGAGAATGAATTGAATGAAATAAAAGGAGTCTACATGTTTTAATTTATTAAATGATTGTTTTTTGATCACACGTAAGCAGTCATGAATAGAAATGTGCTTGTGCAGACATAAACATAACTTTTATATTTATTGATTCATTGTGTGTGTTTCCATGTATGAAAACATCGAATAAATTTTCAAATCAATATTTATGGCTGCATTTAAAGTTGAAGTTAATAGCTGGTATCTGCTCCACAGAGTGAAAAAGCTTCCATTATTTAATTGTATGCCCAAAATTTCAAAGATTAGTCAGCATTGAATTATGTATGTTCAATTACTCTGTTGGAAGTGAGAATTAATTTGTTGGAGAAGTAGTTTGAAAAATGTAGATTACTTAGTGATCACCCCACATGTGGTAGTAGTGTAAAAATAGGGACAATTTTTGTCTATTGAGTGTTATTTGGCAGTATCTTAAGATATTTTAGATTTTCACAATATGTATGCTAACGACTTAGTTTGAATCTAAGAATAAGCACATTGGCCAGGTATGTTAAATATTCTACACTGAATAAGACAATTTCCCATGTCAAACAATAATCGAGTGCAATATGTCAAAGGTGATGTTGAAAATCTTGATCTGCAATTCTCACATGCTTGCTAGGCCCTAGGCATATTTATGGATGTTGCTGAGAAGTGACAGCAAATGGTGCTTTACCCTTTAAAAAGAAAAGTAATAATAAATTACAAGTAGGACCCAGCATCACAGTTTTGGAACACTCAAAAACTTGCAGGGAAAATTTGAAAGGTGAAAATTTTAGTTTTGAAGGAAGTTCTTTGATTTGACCTTTAAAAAATAGTACTTTGAATCCCTTTCTCTAAATGTGCATAATTGCCACCTCCAGGAAAATTTTCTTCTGAACTCATATAAATATACATTTAATTGTTGTTAGTATATGTCCACGTTTTAATGAAATGTTCAAGCTCTTTCCATGGAAAAAGGAGAAACCCTTTTAGCCATTATTCACTTAGTTCATTACAATTTTACAGTTAAGTCTCTGTTCAGGTGACATGAAATTCATTTTAGGGTAGGAGAGCTTAATTGTTTAGCTTTTTTCCTATTTTTTTGATAATGGACTACATCATATTGCATTAGTCAAATAAAAGATACAGGTAAAAAATAAGTCATACTTTCATGCTGAAATGAATACTCATTAGTGCTCTGATTGGTCTGTTAAACTGTAGGATCCATTAATTTGTATGTGAGTCAGATGAGGAATGACAGTTGACATTAGCATTTTGTTTTAGATATAATGATAATATCTTATTTGTTGTGAGGTAGTTGAGGGAAGCAGAACCTGAGACCATATTTTCTAGTCTTGTTACTTTCTACTGGTTAAACACTACATTTTTCCATACTTAATATATGAAGAGAATATCTACAATATATGGTTGCTTATGAGTTAAAAATGCTATCATATACAATTATATATTCAGGAAATAAAACACAACTGTCCTTATTTTTGTTGTTATTATCCTCTCATATCTGATATTTCCATACAGAAGTAAGAATTATTCAGGGAATTTTCAATATTATGAAAATTTATTTTAAGAAGAATTTAATATAACATTTGAAAATTAAGAAGTCCAAGATGGAGTCACAATGTAGCTTGCCATGGTCCAAAGCAGTGAGAAATTTGTGGGCAGGTGATATTTAAGAGATCAATAAACAGACAAGAATTTGATAGCAGTGAAGACAAAAAAAATGAGGTATGAGGGGAAAACCAAGGACTATAGTTTATGGAGGATATTCTAGATTCTAAAGAATAACTGAAAAAAAGATCATCTCTGGCAGAAGTTGGTTATCAGGAAGGCTTTATGTTTTAAGCCTAAAGAGTAAGTAAAAGTTAATATATAATATACATTAATAAAAATTTGAATCATATAAGCTGAAGTCCAGTTTTATGATTATTTTTTGTAAGTGCCAATTCTTTTATAATTTGCTGCCCCTGTTTTTGCAAGATATTTATAATATAAAAGAATAGTACTAATAAAAGAGACATACACAGTTCCAATAATTCATGACTCTTTTCTAAAGAAATCTACTCATTCTGATCTTAAGAAATATTTAGCCATTAAGAACATAATCTAGTTTATTTTTTTTATAAAAGTTTATTAATTTATAAAAGTTTCCATTTCCGCCCCTCTGCCCAACACCCTCCCAATCCCCCAACTCCCTCTCCTCCTCCCTCTCCATCCCTAAGAGCAGTCAGGGTTTCCTGCCCTGTGGGAAGTTCAAGTTCCTCCCCCCTCCCTCCAGGTCCAGGAAGGTGAGCATCCAAGCAGACTGGATCCCAAAAATCCAGTATATGCAGAGGAAACAAGTCACAGTGTCATTGTCAATGGCTTTTCAGAAAGACTCCGGGCCAGCCACATTCAGAGAATCTGGCCACATTCAGAGAATCTGGTTGGATCACATGCTCGTTCATTCCCAGTCCAACTGGCCTTGGTGAACTCTCATTAGATCAGTCCCCTTGTATCAGTGGGTGAAAGCACTCCTCACGGTCCTGCCTTTCTTGTTCATGTTCTCCCTCCTTCTGCTCCTCATTTAGACCTTGGGGGCTCAGTCCAGTGCTCCAATGTGGGTCTCTGTCTCAATCTCCATCCATCAACAGGTGAAGGGTCCCTCTGGTCTTGCCTTCTTTGCTCACGTTCTCTTTCCTTCTGCTTCTCGTTTGGACCTAGGGAGTTAAGTCCAGTGTTCCATTGTGGGTCTCTGTCTCAATCTCCATCAATCGCCAGATGAAGGTTCTATGGTGATACGCAAAATATTCATCAGTATGGTTATGGGTCAAGGCCGGTTCAGGTACCCTCTCCTCTGTCCAGAGAACAATCTGGGTATCTCTCCTTGGACCTGGGATTCCCTTTATAATCAAGTCTCTTGTAAACCCTAAAATGACTCCCTTAGTTGAGACATATACTTCCCTGATCCCATATCCATCCTTCCTTCCTTCCCCTCATCCCAATCTCCCGAGCTTTCCCCATTCCTCCCCTACTCCCTTCTCTCTAACCCTCTCCCCTTCCAACAACCCCCCGCCCATACACCCGAGGTTGCCTGACACTCTTGTCTACTTCCAATTTCCAGGAGGATAACTACATGATTTTTTTCAGGTTCACCTTCTTATTTAGCTTCTCTAGGATCACGAATTATAGACTCAAAGACCTTCAATTATGGCTATAATCCACTTATGAGTGAATACATACCATAATCCTCTTTTTGGGTCTGGCTTACCTCACTCAGTAAAGCGTTTTCTATGTCCATCCATTTGCATGCAAAATTCAGATGTCATTGTTTTTTACCGCTGTGTAAAACTCTAATGTATATATGTTCCACACCTTTTTAACCATTCTTCTATTGAGGGGCACCTAGGTTGTTTCCAGGTTCTGGCTATTACAAATAGTGCTACTAGGAACATAGTTGAACAAATGCTTTTGTGGTATGATAGGGCATCTCTTGGGTATATTCCCAAGAGTGGAATTGCTGGATCTTGAGGGAGATTGACTCCCAGTTTCCTGAGAAACCGCCACACTGATTTCCACAGTGGCTGCACAAGTTTGCATTCCCACCAACAATGGATGAGAGTTTCCCTCTCTCCACATCCTCTCCAGCATAGGCTATCATTGGTGTTTTTGACTTTAGCTAATCTGACCGGTGTAAAATGGTATCTCATAGTTGTTTTGATTTGCATTTCCCTGATTGCAGTACAATGTTATCACTTAGAAAGATATTTACTAGTAGATATTAATCATAATGCTTTTAAACATCTACGGTGATATCTAAAACAATAACTGGTTATAATATTGGAAATTGTAAGAATTTTATTTATGTCCTCTCTGTTACTGGCTATCCAATGATTTAACTTGGTAATAAATGTAGTACATTATAAAATAGTCTCTAATATAGTGAGATCCCTGCATTTGTTTCCTCTCTGAAGTGGGGCCAGCTAATCTTGATTCTAATTAGAGAAAATATTATTCTTATGATTGTTACTATATGACTATGAACTAATTATTTCATACTTACTTCCATCTGACAGCCGGATAGTCTTCCTGTCTCCAGTTGATTCCTTTGAGCCCTCTAATGTATCCAATTTGAGACTATATTGGTAATTATTGAACAAATGGGGAAACATTTTTTGGGTGTTGAGATTTGTGACAAGAGCATATTGTTTGGTTTAGTGCATAATGTAGTGTAGTCAAGTTTTAGTTGAACATGAAAGAACAGTGAAATATAACCCAGGGACATAGATTATTGTGATTATTTTGGTTACTTAACTCATCATGGACCTATTATATAAGGGAAGAAAATGAATTATACAGTTCATTTTATTTCTGATATTTTCAAATAATCACTGTTAAGCTTCTAAGTGTGCTCTAATTAAAAACATTATATATCGAAATTTTTGTTTTTAACTTGTTTTACTTACTCAAGATAATTTCCAGTGCAAATGGTTCAATACAATGTGATCTTAAATGTAGATTAAATAAAAACATTGTGCTAGAGTTTCTTTTATCAGTATCATTGATCTTAATTAAACATTGATCACCTCTTTATTTTTTCTAACATCTGTTACCCAGTTAACATAGTTCACATTCTATATTATCAGGTTATGATATAAACCCATATTAAATAGCATTTGTTTTGATCTACTTTTATATACCAAAATGGAAGCAGGTTTCTCTCTAAAGCTGTACAAAATCATGGTAGAATGAAACATTTTCTCACATTTCCTGGCCACTGTAGTAAGGCAAGTTATAATAGACTACTCATTTATAGACCAGGCCATTTGGTGAGTACCAATCTTTCTTCTGAAACCAAATATGAATTCACACACATGTCTATTTTGTTTAAACATCTGCAACTGAGAAAATATGCATAGATGCTAATGGAAATCAACCTCAAATACTTCCTTAAAGTTGTAATGGGTCCTATTACTATGAAAAAATATCAAAATATGCTTTCCAATTTAAAAAAATGTTATTAAACACCCTACCCAGATAACCAGTAAGACACATTTATAATATAATCACAAAATAGCTGTCAAATAACAAATTATAGAAAGGTAAATAGAGCTATAAAATATAAAAAGTGGTTTTGGGGATGTCAGAAAAGCAAAATATATTATCTTGGAATGAGATTTGAGTGACAACTAGGTACTGAGGAATTGGAGATGAAGTGTTTTTGCAAATGCTGCAAAAACAAATTATTGCTACAGTGAATCATGACAGTGTTGAAGAACCGACACACTAGTGGGCCAACAGTGCAAAGACTGTAGTAATGACTTGGGAGACAAAATAAGAGATGTAGATAGAGTTCACATGGACACAAATGGTGGCCTTAAAGGAGTTCAAAGCAAGAATGGGTGAAATGACATTATGAAATATACGTTTTGAAATAATGATTTTAGTTAATTTGTAAAATTAACAAAATGCAAAATGGAAACAGAAATACAAATTATAATAATACATGATAATACTTTTACTTGTCCTAGCTGTAGGAAAAAAATAACCAAATTAGAGAGGTATTTAGGAAGTAATATTTCAAGCTTCTGGAAGTAGAAAAGTATCTCCTAAAGTGTGGATTACTGGAAAGTATAGGGAATTTCTCATGAGGTATGAAAAACAAAATAAGCTAAATTTTAGGTATAGTTTCCTGTGAACTATTATAGGATCTTTATTAGAAGAGGGATGATAGACAGAAAAATCAGTGAAAGGGAATATTACAACAGTCCATAATTTGGCATTCTAGCAGGTAATTAAGCACTTAGTTACTATGTGTGTGTTAGAAGAGAAAGAAGATGTACTATTACCTCCATGGAAGGATGTTTTGGGATCTGAGAATGCTAGCAATGTGGTAGGTCTGCCTTAGATGTTACCAGCTCCCACATATAGAAATAAAAAGAAGTGACATATCTATAACAGAACAGAGCCAGACATTGGGGGGTGGAAGCTGAAAGATTAGAAAAGCAGAACAGCCAGCCACTAGTTCTTTCCTCTACAAAATCCTCAGACCGAATGGGGTATCCTGTCTATACAAGTCCTCAGACTGAAAGTGCTGAGCACCAGTCTCCTCCTGCCTTGTATTTCTCTCTCTTTCTGTCTCTACCTCCCTAGTATTGGGATTAAAGGCATGTGACTTCCAAGTACTGGGAATAAAGGTGTGAGCCACCACTGCCTCGCCTTTATGGCTAACTAGTAGCTAGAACCATACTCTGATCTTCAGGTAAGATTTTTTTTTTTTAGATCACAAACAAAATATCACCACATTTTTCACTTTCTGTCTAAAATAAAAAGATTGTGGCTAATATAAGAAAAACTATATACAATTAGTACAATAACTATATACAATATATGCAAGCAATAAATACATCAACAATATCTAGTCCATTTGCATTTGAAAAATTCAGAGAAAATACTCCATTATCTATCCTATCTTGGTGAGTCCAAAGTCTTGTTTCTAATTCATTTTATATCCTAACTTGGATTAATATCCAAAGCTACCTTTAGATGTCTCTCAAATGTAAATACTTTATACCTCTTTAGTTTCTTTTCTGAGTCTGGTAAACAAGGAAAACTATAATTATAACCATCTAGTCTATCTGGGCAGTGGTGCATGCCTTTAATCCCAGCACTTGAGAAGCAGAGGCAGGCAGATCTCTCTAAATTTGAGACCAGCCTAGTCTAAAGAGAAAATTCCATAACAGGCTCCAAATAGACACAGAGAAACCCTGTCTTGAAAAATCAAAAAAATCTAGTTTTAAATTCTCTCAGAGAGTCAAGAAGAAAATAATATTAACTGAGTAAGCAGGAATTGTAAGCAAGCAACTTCTAGAAGAAGTAAGAAATGAGAGAAACAACTGGCTGCCTGCACAGTCACCCAAAATTCCTCTGTAATGTTGGGGCATCCATCTTCAGCCTATAAGCATAGAATACTCCACAAACTTTTCAATGAAGCAGAATTTTCAAAGGATTGTCCTACCTTGTTTTGACAAAGTTCTAGAGTCCTTTCTTTTATGTCCTCTGTGACCATTTTGAACAGCATACTGCCATCAGGTGAGGCAAGGGGACTTTTTTGCCTAGTGGCTTACTTTATTCAGTTTATATCTGTGTCTTTGAACATTACTTAGGCTCTCTTTGAATTCATTCTTTTTAAGGTCATTGGAATATTTATTTCTGTCTTGGTCCATGGATTATTTGCTGACATTTGTTATAATTTCCCTTTTAAGATCTGTATTCTGAGAGTCATCTGAGTTCAAGCTGAGCTGAAGCAGAGGATATTTGGGATGTGCTGGGCCTGCAGGATGCATGTGGCACAAATAGTAGTGGGGCAACCAGAGCTGGGACGGACTATGTCTGGGAACAGAGGTTGGTTACCTGTATTTCTGGGCCACGTGATAAGGCTAATGTGTCTCTAGAAATAAGGGGTCTGGGAACTCAAAAGTTTTAAAGTGAGGGATACACGGCTAAGTGGAGATCACGATCCTAGGCAAGTTGTTACTGGGTAACTGAATTTGGAAGGAACTTTGCCTGGGAGTACAGGTAGACTACCCATATCTCTGGGCCATGAGAATGAGCTAGAATATCTCTCACAGTGATTGATCTAAAGTCTGCCAAGAATATATTTAAATGTAAAAATGTTAAAGAAGGACATAAATAACCAATAATTCTAATGTACTCTAATAAAATATTTTTGAAAGATTTTATATTGTCAACAGTCATTGAACTATCCTCATATCTTCCTTTTAAACTTGTTGTTACAGGTGTGTGTTTGTGTGTGTGTGTGTGTGTGTGTGTGAGAGAGAGAGAGAGAGAGAGAGAGAGAGAGAGATATGCTGAGTTTATTTAGTGATATATATATCACTATATATATATATGATGACCCCATATATATATACATATATATATATATATGATAACCCCATGTGATAAGGGATTTGTCCCTGAATAAGACTGATTCTTCCTATTTTAACATACATTAAATTCCCCCCTTAAATCCCAGAACTCGAGGCAGAGACAGAGGCAGAGGCAGGTGGATCTCTGAGTTTGAAGCCAGCCTCGTCTACCAAGTTAGATTCAGGACAGTCAGAGCTACATAGAAAGACACTTCATCAGAAAACAAAAATAAAACCCAAAATAAAACAAAATGGCCATTAATTGACCATAACTATTCATATGGAGTTGGGGACTTGTGAGATTTGTGACATACACCTTGAGTTTCATCCGGTGTTATCATATGCACAGGACTTATTTAGTTGACCATATTGCTAAGGTTCATGGGTACAATATCCCAAACATGTATAACAATTGTCTCATAGCAGACAAGCTGGTCCTCTTGCTCTTGTGATCTTTCCACCCCATCATTCATCATGTTCCTTGAAATTCAGTTGTAGGCATCATGTTATAATGGTATCACCTCAGGATGGATACTGTACTGATTTTTACTATTAGTATTATCTTTATCAAAATCTTCGTAGTTTTTGTCATTATTACTATTATTATTAATTGACAGCTTGATACAAATTAGGGTGATTTGGGAAGAGGAACTTCAACTGAAAAAAATACTCCCATCAGATTGCATGTAGGTATACTTATGGAACATTTTCTTGTTTAATGATTGCTATGGGAGGGTACAACTCAGGTGGGCAGTGTCATCCCTGGGCATATGGTTCTTGGTGGACAAAGAAAGTCAACTGAACAAGTTTTGAAGAGTAAGCCAGGAAACAGTGCTCTCCTATGGCCTTCATTTTCTTTCCTGCCTCCAGGTTCCTGATCTACAAAAGTTTCTTCCCTGAATTTCCCCAATGATGAAATGTTACCTGAGATTTGTAAGCTGAAATTAACCCTTTCCTATGCAATTTGCTTTTGATCATTTTTTTTATCACAGCAATAGAAGCATTAGGTAGGACAGACACACCATAGTCAGTTGTCCTCTACATTTTGATCAGTTATGAATTTCTATGCTCTATCAGTTTCAAAGGCAAGGTTCCTTGATGAGGAGTAAAAACTATACTTATCTGTAGATATAATAATAGGTGTTTAGAATGTAATTTGGAATTATACTGGTTAAGGAATGTGGCAGTAGTAGATTATCATTTAGGGTCCATGACCTCACCCTGTGGAGAGGTTGGCTAGGCTACAGTGCAAGCATAAATACAGCAGCCCTTAAGTCCAATTGAGTAGCTACTGGGTAGTTCCAAAATATAATACACATTGTTGTGCCTTTGGGTATACCTTGGTGTTCCATTGTGACATCGGTGTCCTTATAACTTTATAGTTGAGTAGGACTTTCAATTGCAGATGGCAGCTTAAATAGTAATTTTGCTTGCTATAAGAGCCAGTCCTCAGGAAAAAGAATTGCATGTCATGTCCAGCTTGATTCTTCCAAGTCCCAAGTCCAAAGTATGTGGCGTCTTCAGCAATAGGCACTTGTCTCCAATCTCCAGGAAGCAGCCAAGGTTAATAGCAACACAACCTATGTTTTTGGTGGGGGGAGTCTCCACACATGGACATAGATATCAGGTACCTTGTATGGGCACAGTTGATAGATTTCTTCTTATGTGAATAGCTCTATCACAGCAAATGGATTAAATATGACTTTTATTTGGAAGAACATAGGTATTCTTCAAGCAGGTTCCCAGAGTATAGTTTCTTGAAACATGTTTTTGATTCTCAGGATAATTTCTGCAGAAAACGATCTTTGCCTATACAGCTGCTTAGTTGCTAAATATACAAAGGATTTCTTGAAAATGTACTTTTAATACTGTGTCATGTCCATTGATGTCTGGCACTATCCTTCCTTTGCTGGTGTAATGGCAAGGCCTACTTTTAGCTTTTCTTTTCACTCACTCTCTTGATCTTTAACTCACAAAGATATGCCTGCCTCTGCATCCCCAGTGCTGGAATTAAAGGCATGCACCACCACCACCCAACAAGTTCTTATCATTTATTATACTGACTTGAATTTGATACCAGACCCAGCATTTGGAAGTTAACTTAGTAATATAAACTTGTGCTTATTTTCCTTGAATTTGCTGCTTCACATTAATTAAACTCATTATATTTATTCTCTTATTTATTATCAGTGATAATAAAATGACTAATCATGATACTTCTTAGAATTTTACATACTAATATCAAGAAAATTTTTATGTAGCAGGAATATGTAATTATTTTTACATAAAATCTAGAAAAATATCAAAAGTTTCCTGCCTTATAGCTTTAATATTGGTCATGTTCTGCTTACTAAAATAAATGGGGTAATTACAGAAAGAAATAATGTAACCTGGTACTAAAATACTTGGTAGTAGCAGAGGTAAATTGACTTCTATTGATGAAATAAATAACCTGCATCTACTCCTATTTCCAGCTTTTTTACAGACAATTAGAAAGTTTTAAAAAGTTCATTCCTAAACTATATTATGTTTATGGCCTTGTAGCAATTAAGCTAGCTGGGGAAATTATTGTTTATATCTTAAATGGTCAAAGTTTGTTGGGGGGAGAGGCTACCATTTTTGGATGTTCAGCCCTGAAATAATCACACAGAAATAATATTATTTAAAACACTGCTTGGCCCATTAGCTCTAGCTTCTTATTAGCTAACACTTATATCTTAATTTAATCCATTTCCAGTAATCTGTGCATTACCACGTGGTTATGGCTTATCAGGTAAAGTTTCCAGTGTTTGTCTTCTGAGGGCTATATGGCTTCTCTCTGACTCTGCCTTCTTCCTCCCAGCATTGGGTTTAGTTTTTCCTGCCTAGATAAATTTTGCCTTGCCTAGGTTCAAAGCATTTTCTTTGTTAATCAATGGTAATCACAACATACAGAAGAGGATTCCACATCACCTCCCTATTCTTTTTAAATAAAAAGGAAGGTTTTAATTTTAACACAGAAAAATTACACTCAATAAAATAGGTATGATAACTCTAGAAGACTATACCTATAATTATAAATTTTTCAACTCCATCAAAGACTCCCGAAGGATATAATATTACCTAAGTAAACAAGAAGTGCATTGTAAGAATTTTCCAAAACTCTAGAATTGACAAAGACATCTTGCTGACTGGACAGTCACCCAGCATTCTTCTGTATCATTGGAACATCTGTCTTCAACTTACAGGCCCATAGTATCTATGTCCTGCAGAATGTCTGACAGACTCATTCAGGAAGCAGGAACCACAAAGGATTGTCTAGCAGTCCTTTCTCTGTGGGCCCTGAATATCCAGTTCACATACCATGAAGCAGTCCAGGCAAAAACAATTTCTTGCCCAAATGGCTAATGCCTATCTTCCTCTTGAAGTAATCGGATGTCAGGAGCAGATGTGTCTCTTTGTCATGAAAAGTCTTAAGCTCTTAAAACATTTTAAATGCTTATTCTGTAGTCTTTGGGAGGTTTGAACAATACTTATCCATTTGAAACACATTTCTATACATCTAGAAAATCTAACTAACATAACTACAAACTTGACTATTATTTTTAAATAAGCTGGACAAACACAATACCTTAATCAACATCAGAAATATACATATAACAACATTGACCTTAAATTTGTATCAATAGGGCAAGCCCCATACCAATGCAAATCTCTATTGCATATCCCTTTATCATCTATGAAATTTGGGCATAGTTCTCTCTAAACTACTTACTGCTGTTTATTTTTTGGGGTGTTCACAGTGAGTTTTTGGGGGATTCTTAGTCCATCAAACTACATTAGCTTGAAATGAATCCACAGGTTCTCATCCTCTTTGGAAACAAAAGAACATATTTTCCAAAGTAACATATCCTTAGACCCAAATTCTGAAGTCAAGATACCTTTATAATATATATGCTGATTTAGTTTAGCAGTCCATACAATTAAATGTCCCTCTGTTCTAAGCTCCTTCACAGTCAAAAAATTCAAAGAAAACGCAATAATATACACAATCCAGAATCTGTGTATAGTTCGTCTTTACATGGCTTATTTTTCTATTTCTTTTAATCTATGACTTTCTGTCTTCTGTCTCCTTAAAGACTTTACCTTTTTTGAAATTATTTACTTCTTTTTATCACGGTCTATATTCTTTTTCTTCTCTCTCCCAAGCCTATGTACATTTATCCAACACTGTGACCCGTTTAGAGGTCTTTTCCATCTGAATCTGTTTCTATTGTGTATCTGTAACATTTTCTGACAAGAAGCACTTCTTAAAAGCTAAGCGTTTCTTAAGAATCTAAGCAGTGGGATTGCTAGGGTATATACAGCATTGTCTGCTTGCCTCGCTCCTTCCAACATGGTAGAGGAGGTTCATTCATTGCCTCTGAGCCATGCACACTACTCCAGTTCCAAGTATGCAGTGGATCTATGTTGAGCTATTAAACAGTTTGATATTATGAATCCCAAATGATTGTTTTGAGGATATATGAGATCATATGTATATATGAACATTTCAGAGTATTTGTCATATAATATCTCCTTAACCTAAATTTTTTATTTTTTCTTTTCCTTCTGCTATGCAATTACCTTTCTTTGATTTGCAGCAAAACATATACGGCTCTTTACTGACCATTTTCTTGCTACTTTATTGCCCCTGCATTTAAAGTTGTTTAACCTTAATTATTCTTAAATTAATACTCATATAAATAATAACCTGTCTGCTTTTGAAGAATATTAATTGTCTTACAGGAAACAGTGCTCTGGTTTGTTTCTTCAAAATTGTTTTTCCTGAGCATAAAGCAGGCAAGACTCACTACCTAGTGTACTATTTTGGTCAGTGAGATGAAAAAAGGCAGCTGGATTAAAAGTGTGTTGAAAGGCTTTATCTGTTGCCCATTTTGTAAAGTGCAGGATTTGATCCAAATAAGACTATGGTCTTTTGCCCAAATACTGACTGGCATATATTTTAGCTACTTTTAACTTTAATAAATTATTTAATAAATGTTGGCTAATTTTAGGTCAACTTTGCACTAGCCGGAGTCATCTAAGAGGAGGGAACCTCAAATGAAAGAAAAATGCTTCTATAATTTCAAATTGTAAGGAGTTTTCTCTATTAATGATTGATGGGGGAGGGCCCAGCCCATGGTGAGTGGTACCATCTCTAGACTTGTGGTCCTGGGGTTTTTAAGAAAGCAGGCTGAGCTTACCATGATGAACAAGCCAGTAATTTGCCTCACTCCATGACCTTGGCATTAGTTTTTGCCTCCATGTTCCTGCCCTGTTTGTGTTCCTGTCCCAACGCCCTTCAATGATTAACTACAATGAGGGGATTAAGTCTAATCCCAAAGGTTCATTTTTTTAATAATTTAAAAATTAATCATAATTAGAAGCAAGCTCTTTGAGTTAAGTTTAAATACTTAACTTATCTGTATAAATACCCTTATTTGTATAGTTTGATTTGTGTTCTTGGTAGAGAAGGTAAAACATCAAACTTCAATTCAAATGCAAACTTAATTCTTTGGCAAGGAAAATTTCCACAATTTTTTTTATCTTCTTTAGAGTAACCAGTCAGAAAATAGATTTACCTCAGCCAGGTCATCCGCTTCTAACATCTTTAAACTCTAACAAAAGAGAAATAAATTAATTGGCATCAAAGATTTTGTTTCTCATTTTAAAGTTTCTAAAGGAATATATATATATATATAAGAATATATACTTATATGTGTATAAGATATATATCTTATATATCTATATCTTATAAATATATATATATATATATATCTTACTCAGACAAAAGTAAGATGGTAAGGCAATAGATATATCAATAAGTGTGATTTTATGTTTTAAAAAAAACATATGTTTCAAAATATGTCATTGAATCACATATGTATATGTTTTTGTTATTATATGAATATGTATTTTTAATAAAATGATTTTCAGAGTGTTTTTTGATATGTAAGGACATTTGAAACTATATGTGATGGCTCAGTCCAGTAATACAAACAATTATGAGACTGAAGCAAACAGATTGTCATGAGCTTGAGGGCAGCCTGGGTTACATAGTAAACATGGTTGTTGGGAAGTGGCTTTATAACTACATAACCATGAAAATATAGATGTAATCTGTTAATGAATGAAGGCCCAGAAGTAGTAAAGGCTCCCTTTTTGAACAGTAAGATGAGGCCGAGTAAAACACTAGGAAAGTAGTTTTGTGGTTATAAAGGGAAAATAAATAAAAATAATAATCACAAACAATTTTCAATAAATAAAGGCAACCATTTAATGTTTATATTTACTCTATTTATTCTTAATTAGACCCAAGAACTAAGATGTTCAATGAACTTAATTTTCTTTCAGTAGTATTTATCAGATATAGATTGTTCAAAGAAGCAGTGTAGAGTTTTCCTGTGAATTGTCAATAGGCAATTACTTATTTTTTGCCTAAAAGTTTTCTACAATGCAAACCAAACCTCTGCCACTTTTATTTTGCTACATCTTTTATTTATAATTTTATAGAGTTAATGAAAGTAATAATATATGTCATTGATGTTAACTTTATATAAAGGTCTAAAATTTGAAAGAACTCATTATATTAGTGAGCATAGATTGTAAAGATTATAGAAAATGCAAGAATTTCAACATATTCTAATAAAAAGTATTCCATAAATACATGATATTTAGTAAAATAAATTGAAAAGAAATTATAAATATGTTCCTTGTTTAGTGGTAATAGTGACCACAGGGTTTAGTTTTCCTCTGTGGGATCATTTTTAGGAAATAAAGAAAGAAGTTGATCAGGAGTAGTTGTTTAACTGAACATTTTAATGACTATTGTTCTTTTTATTGAATAAAAACTCAATCAATGTATTTATGCTTTTAGAAATCATGTTTTCTCGACTGGTTGTTCAAGAAATGCACAGATATGAAAACCTGGGGTATACACACACACACACACACACACACACACACACGTGTTATTAAAATACAGTGAATATTTACTTTTTCCCTACATAGGATTTATGGTCAAATATAGATTTTTTTATTTCTCATTGTAACACAGGTATTTCATTATTGAAAAACTATCATCAATGAATGACAAGATTTAAAAGAATCTTTCGTTTAAGGAATGGATCTGAAAGGAGAAGGGATAAATCAATTGGACTGGGTGTGATTACTTTCATTTGTGACCATAAGTTGTCAGGATAATCCTAGAATATTTTATTCATGGAGTCAAGTGTTTGAAAGGTAAAGTAGGTTGTATCCATACTGACTTTCTTTCTGCCAAAAAGAGACCTTATTTAAAAGACAAGATCAGTAAGTGAGGATATGTCCCTGCAAATCTGTTACTACAACTGAAGGAAAAACATTAGAAGCCCATGTTTTATTTTGAGTGGGTGGGCCAAAGGTGTCAGCTTTATATGCAATGTCAGCATGTTAAATTTTTAACTTAGAAAATATATATACAGAAAGATAGTTGCTTATGAAAATCATAGCATATGGGCTATATATTTTTCTCATTAATAATAAGTAATAACTAGCTTTCCAGAACATGTTTTATTTGTTTGTTGTTATAGTGGGCATCTTTTATACATATAGTTATATTATTAACTGTATAGAAAGGCTTAAATCTCCATGTTTCAGAGACAGGAAAACTGAGGCTCAGAGGTATTAAGATTATAGTGATTGTAAGTGATGAAGCTAAGATTAAAATTTAACAATTTGAATTTAGGATACATGTGTTTAGCTAATGGTCCTGATAAATAGATAATTCAGCCAAATTACATGCATATATCTACTAATTATCATCATCATCATTATCATTATCATCATTATTATTATTACTATCAATGGTACAATAGTAACATTTTGGCTGATGTAGTTTTGCTTACTTTTAGACCTAACTTCCTTGGATAATCAACACCTCAGCAACTTTTCTTCAGCTAAAACTGATGACATAAGTTACTAAATGACAGGGCTGTTTTAATGATTAACAAAGGGCATAGAAAAAGGTATTAGACAAGGTAAATATTGCCAAGCTGTTCTAAAGAAATGTTAGAAAAATGTCACAATTAAACTTACAACTTTTTCCAATTAGTAAATAATAAAATAGAATAATGTAGTTTATCAGATAACAAAGTATACACCATGTGATATATGTTATTTCATTTAATCTTTTAAAGTAATATAAATGGGCTGTGTATAAAGCTCAGTAATAGAATACTTGCCTCGCATGACTAAATAACTGAATAATGATTCCCTGTTACCACTCTGTTCCCCTAAAACCCATTATCTCCACATAGTCCCTATTTACTTCTCTCTCTTGCCTCCCTCCTCTCTCTTCTTCCCTTGCTAATTGAATCCTCTCTCATATCCTTGCCAATCACTGAGCAAGTTAGGTTTCATTACCATTCCTCCAGAAAGAGAGTTATTTTTGTAACTATTCCCCTTCACTTTTTTTTCTATATCATGATTACATGATTTGTATTTTACTTAAAAGTTACCCACATCTAATTCAGAAGAATGGAAATTATCCAAATATCCAGTAAAAAGAATGACAAAGTTTCATAAACTCCTTTCCAGATGTCAGGGAAGGCATTATTCTAATGAATAGTGCAGCCAGTAGATATGGTTTTTCTAGAATCACATACTTTAATTTCAATAGTTAAAATTTCTAGGGTATTACTTGAACCAGGTTGTCAGATTATACTTCTTTCTGGCCTTCTACCATTTAACTTTGAAAGCTTCCAAGGCAAGGGAAAGGATTATTAGTGAATGATTAACATAGGCCTTAAACATTAAAAGGGCTTACCATGAATTTTATTTTTTCTAACTTAGTGAAGCATTCCTAAATTTATTGTCATTTCCTGAGATCTACTCTTTCTTTCTTAAATATGCACTGGGGATATGAGGTAAGATATTTAAATTCTTCACTCTAAACTGCTTTCAAATATAGGCTATCTCTTAATTATTTTGTTTTTGTTTCCCAAATAGATTAATTGAATTGTTCTTATAAAGTTCTTAGAACAGTGCCTTATACCCAAGAGTCAATAAGTTTGTCTCTTTTATTCATTTGTCCTGATGGACAGTCTTTGTAAGTTTATTCAAGAATGAATATTTTGGATGTTTTGAATAATTAGTCATTGAATATTAACTATATGTACTAGACATTTTACAAAGCAATAAAGATATAGACAAATATGATAATTTTTATTTTAAATGATGACTTATTGATCTTCACGGTATAGATATACTACAACAAATGATCATTGGTAGATTATCAAGATTCATAAGTAAATTAATATCCTTGTAAAATTTAACTGTGTCATTAACTATGGTTTGTATGATCTAGGTAAGTGAATCATATCATAACGCCTAGGGGAAAGGTGGAAAAGTGAGAAGGTGTGCCAAAGATAAACTTGTATGGAAAACTCATATGTAAACCTATTACCTTATAGACTCAATAAATATATAACTTGGTAAGCAAGAATTGCAAATGCAAGACATCTGCATAAGTTTATAATACTGTCTTCAGAAGTCATACATTTCTGAATGAAAATCTCAATGTCAGATATGTGAAAATTTCATTTGAGTTTTTAACTGGGAAGACCTCAGAGGCTTCCAAAACAATATACACTATTGCCCCTGCTTGTAGCTATTCACAATAACTAGATGGTAAACTGTATTTCTGAATACACCACAGACTTTGCTTGCAGGACCCAGAAAAATCAATCTCCAACTGCCTAGAAAGTTCCTCACTGCTGCATAACTTTCATTGTGTTTAAAGGTCCTACATAGGCTGTTAGGGAAGAAAGGAAACCAATGGTTTTACCAAGTACTGAATTCAGTATGCTACAGTTCTGACAAGCTAGGCAAGGCATGCCCACTAATACAATAGATATCTAACAAATATGGGGATAACCAACAACATTCTCTAGGGATGGAGGACATGAGACATGGGGGAGAATGTACTAAATGAACTTGTAGCTTGAGAGCTACATATTTGTGTCACTCTCATATTAGGTCAGGGAAGCTTTTTCTTGAAGTGAAAAATAATTAATGCAGAAACTCGTAACTGGTCAGAGGGAGAGAGTAAGTGACCATTGAGGGCTCAACCCTAAATGTTGCATCTGTTTCACCCACCCCAAGGTCCAAGAAAAAAATCATTGAAGTATATAGAATCAGAGGATGGAAAAGAAGCAATTGAATGCTGTTTATTAAATGACAAGCTCCTTACAATCCTGAACATACAACAGCTATGGTTACCTTAACTAGACTTACATATATGTGTACACATGGACACACACAAACACACATAGACAGAGAAACAAACACAGACAAAGAAACAAACAGAAATTGAAGTGGAAGGTTTAGTTGCAAAAAATTAGCATGAATATGGAGGCATTACAATACAGTCCACATATTTATTCAGTTTCCAGAAGTAGACGTATAAGATAGTAAAAGGTTAAATGCTACATATATTCTGTCACAAATTTTTAGACTCAGCTTCAATGCATTTAGGTTTAATTCCATGGTGCCTCAAGTAAACCAAAATATGTTATATTCTAGAAGCCCCTTCATGTGACTGCAAATGACGTTGATTCCTTTTGTTCCAGTGTTACCTTAGATTAGGATATTTTCTATTATCTCATTTAAGTTTATGACACAAGTCAGCTACAGCAAATAATTGGTACTATAGCATGGAACTGCAGGTATCTTGTTCAAAATACTTATTTAATTTCCTTTTAATACCCAACAGTGGTACCACTGAATCATGGGAATTTTACTTTTATTAGTGGGGACTTGACATTGTTTTCATAAAGATTATACATATTTACAGCAGATCATAGTGTGACAGGAATCAATTTTCCTCACAGTAGTCTCATATATGGCATTCCAAAGTTCAAAAGTCTTATACTACCAACTTCATCTTTATGTGCTAACATACATCTGCGAGGAACATATTTTTGCCAAATTGTTAGATGATTTTATGCTGATCATCAGTTCAACTAAAAACAGTTGGTACCTTTGCATCCTTTGTTGTTTTGCTTTTGAATAGAGGGAGCTTCTCTTTTACTTTGTATATTTGAGATAGATTCTAATATTGTATGTGGTTTAAGATACTTAAACATATTACATATTCCTATGTAACTCATTGTTGCTTGGATGTTAAATGCCTCATGTGTTTAAAGCAAAAGTGTTTTAAAGACAGGATTTTAGGGAGTTTTTTTTAGCTCATGAGAGCTATGTCTTTATAAATGATTTGAAAGATGTATGGCATCATTTATTAACAAGTTCTAAGGAAAAAAAAGGCTTTTAGACAGAATTATTTTTGCTTCTGTATTGCATGAATTGAACAGATTCACCTCACTATGAACTCCCCAATACAATACTTGGTTTTACTATAGGCAGGTAAATAAGTAAAAAGTGAACAAGAGCTGAGGTTTTAGAAACTGGGCTAAATAAACATTTTATCCTTTAAGCTTATCCATCTTGGATATTTAGTAACAAATACAGAAAACTAGTTAACACACAACCACATCAAACCACTTTAAAATATTTCCCTCCCTTAACTTTGTCAGAGTGCTACCTATTTCTCTAATTTCTTCTTGTCTTACCTTATTTAAGTCAAATCAGTGTTCAGTACAAAGTATTGATGATAGTGAACTAAACCTCTGAATTGTAAGCCAGCCCCCACTTAAATATTTTCTTTATAAATGTTGCTATGATCATAGTGCCTCTTCACAGCAATAAAAACTCTAAGACAAATACTGACACCAGAGTAGTACATTTATTACTATTAATACTTTCTCATACATTACATTCCAACTGCGGTTTCCCCTACCTCAACTCCACCAATCTCTCCCACCCATCTCCTCTATCCCCTAGATCCATGTTCCCACTATCTCCCCTCAGAAAAGAGCAGGGTCTCAAACTGACATCAACCAAATATTGCATAATATGCTACATGATCAGGTACATACCATAACAGCAGGACACCCCAGTAGAAGGAAAAGGATCCTATAAGTAGGCAAAGAGCCAGTGAGTGCCCCATCTTCCACTGTTATGAACCCCATAAGAAGATCAAGCTAATTAGCCATAATGTAAATGCAGAGAACTTAGGTCAGACCACTATATACTCCCTAATCTCTGTGAGCTTCCATGAGTACTGGTCAATTGATTCTGTGGGCCAAGTTCTCTTGGTGTCCCTGACCACTCTGGTTCCTCCAATCGTTCTTCCTCTACTCCTCAGGATGCTCTAAAATCCTCGTAATGTTTGCTGTGGGACTCTGCATCTGCTCCTATTGGTTTCTGTATGAAGTCACTCTGGTCTCTTCAATGAGGCTTCTGCTAGGTTTTTGTTCCAGAAAACACTATAGGCAGGACAAACTGTAGGTCAAAGATTTTGTGACTGAGTTGATACCCCAATTCCTCCACTTGAGTACTTTCCTTATTACAGAGGATGCATGGTTCAGGCTCTGTGTCCCTTATTACTAGGAGTCTTTGCTAACGTTAACTCTCATAGATTCCATAGAGTTTCCATTGCACTAGGTTTCCACCTCACCCCCAGAATGCCCTGAAATTCCAGTCATTTTCCCCAATGTTCTCCCCAAGTTTATCCCTCCTATTCTCAACCCAACCATCCCCAAGTCTGCTAGCAAAGTCTATTCTACTTTTCCTTCCCAGGGAGATACTTGAGTCTGCCCTCTGTTACTTTCCTTCTCTAGGTCTGTGGATGTTAACATAATGATCTTTTATTTTATAGATAATATTTACCTATAAGTAAGTACATACCATGTATGTCTTTCTGAGTCTGGGTCACTTCACTCACTCAGGATATTTTTTTCTATTTCCACCCATTTGCCCACAAATTTCATGATGTCATTGCTTTTTAACAGTTGCCTATTACTCTATTATACAAATGCACCACATTTTCTTTATTCGTTCTTTAACTGAGGGACATCTAGGTTGGTTCCAATTTCTGACAATTATGAATAAAGCTGCTATTAACATGGTCGAGCAAGTGTCCTTGTGAGAGATAAGATGGAGCATCATTTGGGTATATTACCATTAGAGGTATAGTTCAGTCTTGAAGGTGGATCAATTACTAACTTTCTGAGCAACTACCATAGTGATTTCCTTAAGTGATTATACACGTTTCCATTCCCAACAGCAGTGGAAGAGTGTTCCCCTTAATCTACATCCTGACCATCATGACTGTCACTTATGTTATTGATATTAGCCATTCTTTAAGGAATAAGATATAATCTCAAAATCATTTTGATTTGCATTTCCCTGATGTGTAAGAATGCTGAATATTTCTTTAAGTATTTCTCAGCCATTTGAATTTCTTCTGTTGAGGAAATTTTTCTCTATTTAGATCTGTGCCCCACTTTTAATTGGATTTTTGGTTTGTTGATGTCTAGTTTATTGATTTTTTTTACATATTTTGATATCAGTCCTCTGTCAGATGTAGAGTTGATAAAAATCTTTTCCCATTCTATAGGCTATTTTTTGTCCGAATGGTGCTGTTCTTAACCTTATAGAAACTTTTCGGTTCCATGAGGTCTCATTTTAAAATTTCTTAATGACTTATTTACCTTTATTTTATGTGCATTCATGTTTTGCCTGCATGCAAGTCTGTGTGAGGATGTCAAGTCCCCTAGAGCTAGAGTTCCAGATGGTTGAGAGTTGTCAGGTGGGTGCTAGGAAATAATCGTGGTTCTTTGGCAGTACAGACCATGCTCCTCCTAACTGCTGAGCCATCTCTTCCAGCTGCTAACTTTGCATTTATTAATTGAAAATCTTAGTTGCTGCACTCTTGGTATTCTGTTAAAGAAGTCATCTATTGTCCCAATATACTCTAGATTATTTCCCATTTTCTCTTCTAGGCTCAGTGTTTCTGTTTTTATGATGATGTCTATGATCCACTTGGATTTGAGTTTTCTTAAGAATAATAGATATGGATCTATTTGAATTCTTCTACATGCAGATGTCCAAGAAGGCCAACACCATTTGTTGAAGATGCATTCTGTTTTCCATTGTATAATTTTGGCTTCTTTTTCAAAAATCAAGCGTCCATAGGTGAGTGGATTTACTTCTGTGTCTTCAATTCAATTACATTGAACAATTTTCCTGTTTTTATCTCAATATCACGTGGTTTGTATTGCTATTATTCATAGTAGAGCTTGAAATCAGCAATGGTGATACCTCAGGAAGTTCTATTGTACAGGATTGTTTTAACTATCCTAGATTTTTGACATTGCATAAGGAGTTTAGTATTGTTCTGTCAAGGTCTATAAAAAGCATGAGAGAATGGGATGCTCAAGAAGGGGGAAGGACAGTGAGGGAGAGAAAGGAAAGGGCTATCTTGATTGAGGGAGCCATTAAAGGACTAGTGAAAAAAATAACACTAGGGAAATTCCCAGGTATCCAGAAGGATGAGTCCAGCTAAGACTCTAAGCAGCAGTGGAGAGGATGCATAAACTAGCCTGCTCCTGTAATCGGATTAATGACTACCTTAATTGTCTTAATAGAACTTTCAACCAGCTACTGATGGAAGTAGATACTGAGATCTACAGCAAAAAACTGGGCAGAGATACCAGAGACCAGTCCAAGAGAGGGAGAAGTGATAATATGAGCAAAGAGGTTAAGATCATGATAGTAATATCCACAGAAACAGCTGACCTGAGCTAGTGAGAGCTCACTGACTCTGGACTGATAAAAGGGGAACCTTGCATCAGACCTATCTAGACCCACAGAATGTGGGGAACAGTTGTAGGTCTTGGGTAGTTTGTAGGGACACTGGCAGTGGGTCCAAGATTTATCCCTAGTGCTTGAACTGGTATTTAGGAGCACATTCTCTTTGAAGGGATATCTTGCTCAGCCTAAATATTATGGGGGGGGCTTGATCTTGCCTCAAATTGAAGTATTAGACTTTATTGATCCCTTATGGAAAGCCTTACCCTTTCTGAGAAGTGGATGGTGGGTGGGGTGGAGAAAAGGGTGGAATGGAAGAAAAAAGGGAGCGGGAAAGGGATAGCTATGTAAAATGGAAAAAGAATGTATTAAAAACTATTAATGAAAAAGAGAAAAAGATTTTTTTTAAAAAAAAGAATTGTGTTGGCTAGAATTTGCTCGTTTCATCCTGAGTGCTCAGACACAAAATAATCACACAGAAACTATTATTTGCAATACTGTTTGACCAATAGCTTAAGCGTATTTCTAGGTAGTTCTTATATGCTAAACTAACCCATCTCCATCCATCTGTGCATCATCACAAGGTTATGCCTCATTGGCAAAGTTTCAGTATCTGTCTCCTCCACTGGCAGCTACATGACATCTCACTGATTCTGCCTTCTTTCTCCCAGCATTCAGTTTATTTTTTCTGCCTAACCCTATTCTGCTAAGCCACTTCCTGAAACATCTTTATTCATTAATCAACAAAAGCAAAACCAATACATAAGAACTTCCCACACCATTTCCCATTTTCTGTTTAAATAAAAAGGAAGGTTTTAACTTTAACAGAGTAAAATTACATATAACAAGATAGGTATCAAGCACGAATTACAGTTATAATATTTATATTTACTTTATCTTTTATCATAACTGTAGGAAAACTATATAACCATTCTTCAACTCCATTGAAGACTCCAGAAACTTATAATATTACCTAAGTAAGCAGGAAGTGCATTGTAAGAAATCTCCAAAACTCTAGAATGGACAGAGACATCTTGCTGTCTTGACAGTCACCCAAAGTTCTTCTGTAATGTTGCGGGCACCCATCTTTAGCCTACAGGTCCATAGTATCCAGCAGACTTTTCTATGAAACAAGAAATTTCAAGGACAATTCCACCTATACTGACAGTTTATCAGTCACTTACTTCTGTTTCCTGAAAAATATCTGGCGGACTCTTTCATGAAGCAGGAACCCTGAAGGACCATCTCACCTTCTTTAGACAAATTCAGCAATCATTTTTCTGTGGGTCCTGCATGTCCAGTTCATATAGCATAACATCAAGCAGTCCAGGAAAGAGCAGTTTCTTGTCCAAATGACTAACCAACTCCATAACGAGCCTCTTTGATGTCCATCTTACTCTTGAAGTAATTGGTGCTGCCAGGAGCAGATTGTCTCATTGTCATGAAAAGTCCTAAGTTTTTAAAACAATTTAAATGCCATATTCTGTAGTCTTTGAAAGATCTGAAGAATCTCTATTCATCTGAAATACATCTCTGTAATCTAGAAAACCTATCATGACAACAAGCTTGACTATTATAGATCATTATCTTTTAACCTGTATTTCTTAATTATCCATTACATTTTAAATGATCTTCACAAACATAATACCTTAAGCAAGAGTAGAATATATATATATATATATATATATATATATATATATATATATATATATTCATATATATATATATAACAAAATTGATCTTAAATTTGTATCAATAAACCAAGATCCATATCAATGCAAATCTCTATGGCATCTTCCCCTTTAAATGTAAGCAAACATTTACAAACAATATTTGGGAATTTGAATATAGTTCTTTCCAAACTGCTTCCTGCTTTTTGTTGGGTGAAGTAATATTTGGGGGTGTTCACGGTGACCTTTAGGGAGGTCTTGGTCTATCAAACCATATTAGCCTGGAAGGAATTCATAAGTTCTCATTGATAAGTTTTCTCCTTTCCAAAGCAACAAATGCTTAGACCCAAATGTTGAAGTCAATATACCTTTAAAATATATGTTACTTCTCTTCATAACTCTTTATATTTTTCTTTTCTCTTCCAAACCTACATGTATTTCTTAAACACACTGTATATGGTTTAGAGGTCTTTTATGTCTGAATTTGTCCTATTGCATATCTGAAATCCTTTTCTGACCATGACTGCTTCTTAAAATGCTAAGCAGTGTGGCTAGGACTAAGGCTGCTTTGCCTTTTGGCTGTGCCCAGTCCACCATGGCAGAGGTCTGTTCACCCCTGGCTCTGGGACTGCTGTGTGGGAGCCATCCTCACCACTTCAAATGTGGTTAGCATCGTGTAGCACATACACCCTTTTTTATCTGAGTCGAAGCTAAATCAGCCTTGCAGCACGCTGTGAGGCCTGGAAATATCTTTGTGTATGGTGGTGGGAGTCTGTCATGCTCTCCTGCATGTGCACTTATAGTAGACCTGATTCTGCAACCAGCCCAGGCAGGAAGTGCTGAACAATGGTCATGATCTCAGCTATTTTTATCCAAACCCTGAGTGGGCACAAAAGCATCTGGACCTCAAGTGGGTGGTGGGCATCACTCCACAAGTTTCAAATCACATAGGCATGCCAATCTGTTGGCAGGAGTCTACATGTTCATCCCCAACTGCTTAGACCCAAAATAATCACCCAGAAACTATTTCATTTGCAATACAGTTTGGCTAATAGCTTAAGCGTATTTCTAGCTAGCTCTTATATCCTAAACTAATCCATCTCCATTAGTTTGTGCATCACCATGAGGTTGTAACCAATCAGCAAAATTTCTGCATCTGTCTCCTCTGGTGGCAGCTACAAGACATCTCACAGACTCTATCTACTTTCTCCCAACATTTAGTTTAGTTTTCTGGCCTAGCTCTATTCTGCTAAGCCACTGATCAAAACAGTTTCATTCATTAACCAATAAAATCACCAAATATGCATAAGGACTTCCCATACCAGAATTATATTGGAATTTTAATGAGATTTAAATTGAATCCATGGTTGTTTTTGGTAAAATGGCCGTTTTTGCTATGTTAGTTCTACTGATCTATGAGAGATCTTTCCATCTTCAAATATCTTTCCCAATTTTTAATCATCTTTTACATGCTTAATTATAACTATCCCAAGATACTTTATATTATTTGTGGTTATTGTGAAGAGTGTTGTTTTGCTAACTTCTTTTGAAGCCCACTTATTGTTTGTATATAGGAGGACTAATGGTTTTTTGAGAAAATCTTGTGTTCAGTCACATTAATGAATGTTATTATCAGCTGTAGGTGTTCCATGGTATAAATTTTGTGATCACTTAGGGATATTATAATATCATCAAATAAAGATACTATGACTTCATATTTTCTAATTTATATTCCCTTGATCTCCTTCATTTGTCTTATTGCTCTAGCTAGAACTTCAAGTACTATATGGAATAGATATGGAGAGAATAGACAGCCTTGTTTTGTTACTTATTTTAATTTTTTGTATCTTTATGTTTTGGGTTGTTCTTTGATAATTTTTACAGTGTACATTGGTAATATTTACTCTGCCCCCCAACTTCTTCAACTCCACACCTCTTTCCCACCCACCAAAATTTGTGTTCATTTTTAAACTCATTCTGTCCAGCTCATATTGCCTATATTTTCTTTGATGGTTGGACTTCCACTGAGGAGTAATTGAACTACCACAATGCCATGCCTTCAAAGAAAATTGATCGGTTTTTCCCAGTATTTACTGATTACCAATAGCTCTTTAGCAAGTGGTACTACTTGGTGATTACCTTGTCTCTCAATGTTGGGATAGTTTTATGGCTTGAGCTTCCTCAGATATTCATTTTACCAACACAATTACTGTAAGATCATATGTCTTAACTGCTAGAACTTTCTGAAGACACCTCCTGCTTGAGTCATACATAAAACATGGAAAAAATCAAGCTTGTAATCTGAAAGCTTCATTCCTACTGAGGAACTTTTATAGTGCTGAAAGGTGCTTTATAGAATATAAAGAATCACCTGTCTTTTCCAGCTGTGAATCCTGAAAGCTACATTATGTATCAACCTTGGAAGGCATGACTAATGCTTCAATGATGGCCCAAATACAGTGAGAATTTACAAGCACTTTCAAATTGGATTTAGGGCCCATTCTACCAGTTGAAAATCATACATACATAGCAACATTATCAAGTACTGTAGACAGGTTCTAGACTCTAGGAGAAAATTTATTAAAATTAATATGATATATAAGAATAGTATTAAACTGAACCATAATGAGTTATTTTTATTTTCAGATTAGTACAGCTTTCAACTTTCATCAGAGGGACTTCTTAGAGTAGTAGCTAATGATTAACATAGAGACTAACAGTTGGTCAAGGCATAGATAATAAGAGACTATGGAATGGTTAGCACTATTGAGACATCAATATTACATCCCTTCCTTCCAAGGATCAGGGGTCATTGCAGAAGAGGAGAAAGAAAAATTATAACCAAAGCTGTTAATGAATACAATATAATTTCTATTCATTAAAACAATGAAAAAAATCTTTCTTTCTTGTTTACTTACTTCACAATAATCATTAAAAATTATGGTGTGTGGTGTAATATCCCATTATGCTTCTAATTACTGTTTCCCTGGTATTTTGTGTATTATATCCTTTCTACAATGGTGTTATAAAGCAACTGTCAAATGACAAAATATGGAAGGAACCTTATTTTGGCTTGTAATTTGAAATGCACTTTGCTTGCTGGCCCTGTGGCAGTATGGGTATATAGCAGTTGTTTGTTCACATTTCAGTGGACCTGGAAGAAGTCACATGCTATAAACTTCAAAACCCATGAGATTCAGTTCTTCCAAAGGCACCACAAAAGTTTCAAACAGTGTCATAAAGTAAGTACCCAATGTTCAAACACATATGTCTGGAAGGATATTTTAAAACAAACCATGACAATCAGTAATGATGAGACCCTGTTCAAACACTTTTTTGTCATATATAAATATTATCTGAACAATATTCCTTCATGACTTTTTCCTAGTTTGCTAGTTTTGAACTCATATTTTCTTTCTGCTTTTGAGTTACTTGAGTTCCTTAAATAATTTAGGTATTAATCCATCATTATATATAGGTCACAAACATTTTCTCCAATTTTGTAGTTTGTGCCTTCAATATTTTCCTCTTTCATTTACCTTAGAGATATTTTTAGTTTGTTTTAGGCCTATAGTTCAGTAGCAGAGAGTGTATAATATTCTAAGTCCAATTTTCAGCAACCCCCCCCCCAAAATCTAGGAGCTTTTACTTTGATGTAATCACATTTTCAGTTTATTATTGAATGCTTGCTTGATCATAATATCAAAATACTAAAATATAAAAAGTCTAGGATAAATAAATAATATAATAAACAATAACATCTATATGGTATCTTAAAAATTTTAAGGAAAATTAAAATTTTCAACTGAGTGGAAACAAAATGGAGTGCTGTTGATTATGTGAAGTAAAATATGTGGCTATAAATGCCTGAATTGTAAAAAAAAGAATAATTGAATTTCCATTTTAAGGTGCTATTTCCAAAATCTATATAAAAGAAAAGCACACAAAATTATTCACAAGCAAAGAAAATTAAAATTAGTGTAGACATTAGTGAAATAGAAAACTGTTGAAGAGATAAGAAGTGACTATATGAGAGATCAACAAAATTGATGGAACTGTATATAAACTATGTATGTGAAAAAAAAATACAGACCACAGGAATTAGATATACAGTAAGCCTATCTTTAGACTTTCAGGAATTAAAATGATTATAAGTGCATACTATTAAAATATTTGTCAGTTTTTCATCTTTTGTAAAATAAAAAAATCTGTAATAAGTTACAGATTAATAAAAGATTAACTTCAGAAAGAAAGTATGAGAAAAAACTCATTTGTGATTTCGGCTGAGTGTGACGATGCATATCTTGAATTCTAGTACATGAGAAGAAGCAGCTTGATCTCTGTGAGTGACCCACACTGGGAATTCCAGAGCAGCCAAGGCTATACTCCTGTTTCAATAACGGTTGTATTTCTATTTGTGTTTGTGTGTGTGTGATCATATTTCATGTGTATAAGTGTTCATGGACCCCAGAAATAGGCACAAGGTGCATCAATTCCCCTGGAACTGGATCTATAGGCAGCTATACGTTGTGCAATATGGGTGCTGTACAAGAAATAAACTCAAGTTCTTTGGAAAAGCAGCAAGTGCTCTTAACTGTTAAGTAATCTCTCCAACTTTGAAAAGAGTGAGAAATTATGAATGTTCTAACAAAGATAGGCATTTTATCAGATGCTTTCCCTAGTTAATATTATCAATCATTTAAAGAGGAAAGAATACCAAAAGACAAATACTCCAAATTTTAAGTATCAAGGATCAACTTTTCATGAAAGCCAGCCAAAAACAACTCTGTAGAACAATGTGTCTTAACTAAAGATATAAAATATTGTAAAAAATATTATTTAACAAATTTCTAGACATAAAAGAGAGATAATGTAACATGACCATTATATTTGTCCTGAAATATAAGACAAATTTGCCAGTTCATAATCAATTAATGTAATTGATCATATTACCTAAAGAAAGTATACAAACTCCAGAAGATATCAATAGATAAGAAAAACAGTTGATGAAATAAAATGATCACTTATGATAAAGTATCCACACAACTGAAACAAAAGGGAAATCTTTTTTATATGATAAAAATTGTGACCTCTTTTCTTCTAGAACAGTAGTTCTCAAACTTACTAATGGTGAGACCCTTTAATTTAGTTCCTCATGCTGTTGTGATTCCAACCATAAATTATTTTTGTTGTTATTTCTTTGCTGTAATTTTGCTTCTGTTATAAATTAAAATGTAAATATATGTGTTTTCCAGAGGTCTTAGGCAACCTTTGTGAAAGGGTCATTCAATTCCCAAAAATTTGTGGATCCACAGGTTGTAAATCACTGTTCTAGGAGCCTAAGCAAACTTTTATAATCTGAAAGAAATAACCATTCCAGTTAATTATGACTTATTATCCCTTTGACTTCTGATAATAAAGAATTTATACTTTTTGTATATTATATTTCTTTGTATATTTTGGAGATCAGACCTTTGTCTGATGAGGGGTTGGTGAAGATCTTCTCCCAGTCTGAAGGTAGCCTTTTTGTCTTACTGACAATGTCCTTTGCTTTACAGAAGCTTCTCAGTTTCAAGAGGTCCCATTTATTCATTGATTCTCTTATTGTCTGTGCTACTGGGGTTCTACCTAGGAAGTGGTCTCCTGTGCCTATGTCTTGTGGTGCTTCAGGCCAGGACATAAAACCAAAGCATAAAGCATCAAAATAAATAATCCCTAAAATCTCAATTTTCCTCACGTTACAAGTTTATGACTCCAGAATCTCTACAGCTCTCACATACTATGTAGAGCCTCAGATCAATCAGCATATAGTCAAAGCAGAACTTGTTTGTACCTGATCTTTCTATCCTTTCTATTGTCTACCATTATTGGTGAACTTGTCTGTATATAACTGAAGTTCAATTGCTATTATCTGTTTTTACTTTTAGTTTTTAACACAAACTACACTATGGACTTTTGTTGGTTTCCCATGTGAGTAAATTATTAAATAATTTAAAATGTGAAATTCATTACTTCTAAGATACTAAAATCTTGGAATTCCTTTAAGGAATGTGAATAAACTTTAAATAAATTAGCAATCTTTTATACCCAGCATTGCCATAGCATCAAATCCTGAGAAACCTAAAAAGTTTTTCAGTTTTCTGAAGCATTGTAAAATCATTTTTCACAGATGAAACAATCTTTCACTTTGTGTGTTAAATTGGATGACAATACTTTCATAGTTCAGTTTTTACTATGCATATTGCCTTGCACCTCATTATAGGAAAAAAACTGTTAACATTTATAACAAAATTCAAAATTACCACTATTAATTGCTCTTTCCACACACTAAGAAGTTAATACATTATGTCTTTATTAGCTACAATATCTTCTGTTGTATTAGTTTGTCATATTAGTTCTATCTACATAAGAAGGGAAAAGGTTACAAAACCAAAAGGATTATAGGTATCCTTATTTTATTTGTGTTGCTGTGACACTGACCAAAAGTAGCTTATAAATGAAAAGATTTGCATCACCATAGTAATTTCCAGTCTAGCATAAAGGGAAATTAGTATAGGAACTCAAATCAGGAACCTGGGGGCAGCAACTAAAGCAGAGACCATGGAGGAAGGAATGCTGCTTACAGGTTCATGGATTTCCTCCATGCATACCTTGCTCAGCCTACTTTCTTATACCATTCAGGACTACCATCCCAGAAGTAGGATAAGTCCTCTCACGTCAGTCATTAATCAAGAAAATATCCTCCTTAGTGGCTTTTGGGATTCTATTCCTTATGATGGGTCTCCTTTCCCAGCCTTAGTGCATAGGTGCTGTAGGAATTCCTACAGCTAGTAGCCTTTAAGTTACCCACCCACTTGGGTGTGGCCTCTTATACTGTTTATGCCGATGTAAAGTGCATGTCTGGTGACATGATTCTGTTCCTGTTCTCAGTTCACGCAGATTATTATCTGAGTCTATCCCTAAATAAATAACCCTCTATTATACTCAATTATGAGCTAGTGTGGGATTTCTTTTAAGAGTCCATTATCATCTAGTTCATCTAGTGCCCCACATAGATCCAAACTCCACACCTACCAGGTTGACCAACTTAAAGGCCTAACTGATTCCACAACCCAGAAAGTTTCCCACCCTTGCCTACTTGACTTGCTTTTACCTAGTAAGTGTTTTTTTTTTAAAACATGCCACAGTGAAGCTGACTGTATGTGGACAACTTGGAAATATCCCAAGCCTGTGAACAGCCCCCCCCCCCCCCCCCCCGCCCCATGTGGCGACTTGGGCAGCTTCCAATTTGTACTCCTGGCTCCTGAGTTCTGGGTTTCTTGCTCCATGTGCGGAATTGATTTAATAGATTTTAATTTGTCAAGCAAAGCATATTTCTCTGCATTTAACCAGCACCAAGGTGGCTCAGGACCATTTGTGTCGCCACCAATTGTACTGCCACTATTCATGACTCTGCTACCATGACAACTGCTAGACAGTAAAGATTATTACAACTTAAACAATTTACTGGACCTCATACCAGGTAAATATTTTATTAATTAATAAATCAATAAACCTGAAAGTTATATAATGGCAGACAATATTACCATACAGAATTTTAGTTAGCTTTTTTGCTAATACTATAGATTGCATTCTTCAAGGCTTATTTGGTTATTTTGATACATCTATTTATTGGATATTAGAACTCAGTTTTTTTCTTCATATTATATCTTTAAGAAAATGGTTTAATATCAGAGCCAAGAATCAGACACTTTTAGAATGATACAGTCTTTACAAAGTAATAATGAACAGGTAGCTGACAGGATTAATACCATCAAAAATCAAAAGTTACATGAAAAAATTAATACTCTTGAAAAGGGTAACATTAATTTGACAGACAAAATTGAATCCATGTCAAAGGGTACTGAGAAATTATCTAAAAGAATTTATACTGTTAAATTTGACAATCCACATTTGTTAAAAAGTTATGATAGGTTAGCAGATAGACTATTTCTCCAGGAAGGCAATCTGCACACTATACAAATAATGTCCAAGGATGTGATGTTATCTTTAAAGGGAAAACTTCTCACTTTGGAATCCCATGTGCAGAATGAGGAGCAGAGGCTAGACGACTCAGTGAAGTCACTAGAAATATATACAGGCCAGGAGATTCAGGCTTTAAAAAAGATAGCAGTAAAAAAAATTCAAAATGATTGAGGAAATAATTGGAACTGATGAGCAGGGAAAGAAGTTACAAGGATGGAATTTAACATTATCAATAGCTGTCAAAGATGACTTACCCAAGGTGTTAGCTTCCTACCCTGTAATCTACTCTAACAAAGCATCAACTTCTAAAGATCCGAAAGGATCCAAAGAATGTAAATGAATACCAATAAAAATAAATGATCTAAAAAAAATAAAGCAAGCAGTAGTAAGTTATGGCTTGCATTCTGCATTTGTTAGGAAGATGATAAAGACTTGGGCTTCTAGCATTAAAGCGATGCCACAGGACTGGCATTAGTTAGTTTCAGCAGTCCTGGATGACAGACCTCAACTGATGTTTAAATCTTATTTCTGGAAAGAAGCTAAAATTTTAGGGTAACAGGGAAAAGCAAAAGGACTTGAGACTTCCCAAGAACAAATGCTTGATCAGGGTGCTTATGCTGATCCATAGGCTCAAACTCTTTACAATGAACAAATCTTGTCCCTATGCCACAAAGCAGCCTTAAATGTTTGGGACAGGATTTAAGAACTAAGAAAATGAATTGAATCATATACCAGGGTAAAACAGGGCCAGAGAGACCCATTTAGTGATGTTTTTACAAAGTCTAACTAAGGCTGTACAAATAGGAGTAACAGACCTAGATTCTAGATGAGTATTTATGAATTGCTAGCTTTTGAAAATGCCAACCTAGAATGCAAAAAGACATTTGGGCCTTTCGAGGTTAAATAAGCAGCAATAGATGAATGAATCCTGAATACTATGATTACTGAGACATTTTACTATTATACTGAATCTTGGGTAGGAGAAGCAATTTCCAAAGGAATGGGGAGACATCAAAATGCCAAATGATTTAACTGTGGTAGAATATGACATCTGAGATGGTATTGTAGACAAGGAATTCCTAGAAACAATTTCTCCTCTGAGAATGGCAAAAATAAAAGGTTTCAACCTTCTGGATTATGTAGGAGTTATGGTAAAGACTGACATTGAACCAATTAATGGAGTTGAACAAAAGTTAGAAGGCAACCTGATACCATCAGGAAACTCCCTGGGGGGTACTCTTGCAGGCCCCCAAGTCAAAAGTGGTTCAGTCATTCCCAGTCACTGTGGAGGACATGTTTCACTAGGAAAATTAAAAAAATTCAAATACAGAGTCTTCTGTAAAAGACTATATTATTCTTGATGATGGAGTAAGCGTGGAGGATAAATAAAAAATTTCAATAGGAAATAGGAAACGTCTGGCAGACTTCTATAAATGGTCAAAATCCAAAGCTAAGAGTGAGTATAAATGGCATTGTGACTATGAGTTTGATAGATGTGGGTGCGGACATGAGAAACATTACTCCAGAATCTTGGCATGCAAATTGGCCTCTTCAAGAGGCAGATGTTCAATGACTAGAAATTGGAACCCTATCTCAAGTCAAACAAAGCATGAAATGTGTTGAATGCATAGGATCAGATGGACAGAGAGGAAGACTGAGGCCGTATGTGGCTAATATTGCAATGCGTTTATGGGGTTGTGACCTGCTGCAGCAATGGAATAACCAGATTAACATTCCTGCAGCCCCATAATCTCATAATTCTGGGAAGGATATTATAAGGTATTACAAAGGGCATTAACAGAAGACAAACTGCAGGTTATAGAACAGCTGGTATAGGAGCAAATTCTCATATATTTGTTGTTAAAAAGAAATCTGATAAATGAAGAATGGTCACAGATCTAAGAGTTGTCAACAAGGTAATTCAACCTATGGGCCCTTTACAATCTGGAATAGCTCTGCCTTGTCTATTACTGATAGGATGATCTCTTGTAGTTATTGATTTAAAAGATTGTTTGTTGACTATACCTTAGCAAGAAATGGACAGAGAAAAATTTGCCTTCATGGTACTGATTTATAATAATTCTAAACCTACTAGGAGATACCAGGGGACCATCCTTCCACAAGGAATGCTCAATGGCCCTACCCTATGCCAATACTTTGTAAATCAGCTATTGAAAATGATATGTAAATATATTCCTAAATCTATAATTTACCATTGTAGGGATAGCATTTTGCTATCTGATTCAAACATAAATACTTTAGAAAGAATGTTTGAAGAAGTAAAGAAAATTTTGCCGAAATGGGGATTACAAATTGCTCCTGAAAAAAATACAGAGAAGAGATTCTGTCATTTACTTATGTTATAAAATAGGTTTGTAGAAAATTAAAATACAAAATGCACAAATTAGGAGAGACCAATTGCATACTCTGATTGCCTTTCAAAGATTGATAGGAGACATTTCCAGTTTACAACCAGCTGTTGGGATAACACCTGAGCTAATAGTTCATTTAAACAAAACCTTAGATGATATCAAAAAGTTAGTCCCAGAGAATTAACAGCTGAAGTGAAAAAGAAATTGATTGTTATTGAAGAAAAATTACAGAAGGCATATGGGGATAGGATGATCCAAATCTTCTAGTCATATTGTTTTCCAGAACTTTCCCCACAGGGATTTTAGTCCAAAAGGAAGATGTTATCTTAGAATGGATCTTTTTTAACCACAGAAACAGAGTAAAAAAAATAAAAACTTATGTGGAAAAAGTCTCTGAATTAATTATAAAAGGAAAATTGAGACTTTGTCAACTAGCATGTATAGACTCAGCAGAGATTATAGTGCCTTTTACTTCTGATGAAATTTAAAAAAAAATATGGGAAGAGAATGAACCTTGCCAAAGAGCTTGTGCTAATTTTTAGGAGAGATTAATAGCAATTATCTCAAAAATGAGAGAATTAACCTTATAAAGAGAACTACTTGAATCCTTCCCCACATACATTGTACAGCACACACAAATAACTGGAGCCCCTACATTCTATACTCATGCAAATAAATCAGAATGGCAGGTTACAAATCAGAACATTTAAGTAGGTGGAACAAAGCCCTTATAATTCTGTCCAAAAGGCAGAATTATATGCTATTCTCATGGTGTTAAGGATGTAAAAGACCTCTTAATATAGTTACTGATTCACAATATGCATAAAGAGTTGTATTTCACATTGAAACTGCTGAATTTATACCAAATGATACAGAATTGACACCATTATTCATACAGGTTCAACATATAAGCAGGAATAGGCTTTGTCCCGTATAAATAACACATATTCTATCCCATATAGGTATACCAGGTTCTCCAGCAAAAGGTAGTTCAGAAATTGATCTATTATTGTTTGGAGGTGTGTTGAAGGCCTCAGAATTCCATAGGAAACATCATGTCAATATCAAAGTTTTAAAGAAAGAGTTCTCTATTACCTGACAACAAGCTAAGGAGATTATAAAGAGATGTCCTCCTTGTTCTTTCTATACCCAAATATTACTTCTTGCAGGGACTAACCCAAAGGGTACGCAAAGGAATGCAATCTGTCAGAAGGATGTGTTCCACTTTACAGAATTTGGAAAATTAAAATATGTACACCATGCGATTGACACTTATTCAGGTTATCAATGGGAAACTGCTTTGAGCTTAGAAAAGGTTGATTCAGTAATCATACATTTATTAGAAGCTAAGGACATCATGACTATACCTGCACAAATAAAGACAGAAAATATTCCAGCATATGTCTCTAAGAAAATGAAATGGTTTTTAGCTTATTATAATATAAAGTATATTACAGGTATACCACACAATCGTACAGGTCAGGAAGTTATAGAAAGATCAGATCAAACTAAAAAAGGATATGTAGAACTCCAATAGCACATACAATAAGAGAATCAATGAACAAATGGGACCTCCTGAAACTGAGAAGCTTCTGTAAAGCAAAGGACACTGTCAGTAAGACAAAATGGCTACATTCGGACTGGGAGAAGATCTTCACCAACCCCTCATCAGACAAAGGTCTGATCTCCAAAATATACAAAGAACTCAAGAAATTAGACACTAAAACTCTCATGAATCCAATTAAAAATGGGGTACTGATCTGAACAGAGAATTCTCAACAGAAGAAGTTCGAATGGTCAAAAGACACTTAAGGTCATGCTCAACCTCCTTAGCAATCAGGGAAATGCAAATCAAAACAACTTTGAGATATCATCTTACACCTGTCAGAATAGCCAAACTCAAAAACACCAATGATAGCCTATGCTGGAGAGGATGTGGAATGAGGGGAAAACTCATCCATTGTTGGTGGGAATGCAAACTTGTGCAGCCACTGTGGAAATCAGTGTGGCGGTTTCTCAGGAAACTGGGAGTCAACCTCCCTCAGGACCCAGCAATTCCATTCTTGGGAATATACCCAAGAGATGCCCTAACATACTACAAAAGCATTTGTTCAACTATGTTCATAGCAGCACTATTTGTAATAGCCAGAACCTGGAAACAACCTAGGTGCCCCTCAATAGAAGAATGGTTAAAGAAGGTATGGAACATATACACATTAGAGTTTTACTCAGCAGTAAAAAACAATGACATCTTGAATTTTGCATGCAAATGGATGGAAATAGAAAATGCTTTACTGAGTTAGATATCCCAGACCCAAAAAGAGGAATATGGTATGTACTCACTCATAAGTGGATTCTAGCCATAGTTAAAGGTCTTTGAGCCTATAATTCGTGATCCTAGAGAAGCCAAAGAAGAAGATGAACCTAAAGAAAATCATATGGTTATCCTCCTGAATATTGAAGTAGAAAAAATTGCCAGGAAAACTTGGGTGCACGTGGTGGGGTTGGAAGTAAGGAAAGATGGTTAGAGAGAAGGGAGTAGGGGAGGATTGGGGAAAGCTTGGGGGATTGGGATGGGAGGAGGGAGAAAGGATGGATATGGGAGCAGGGAAGTATATATCTCAACTAAGGGAGCCATTTTAGGGTTTGCAAGAGACTTGATTCTAGAGGGGTTCCCAGGTCCAAGAAGATATCTCCAGATTTTTCCCTGGACAGCAGAGGAGAGGGTGCCTGAACTGACCTTGGCCCATAACCATATTGATGAATATTTTGCATATCACCATAGACCCTTCATCCGACGATGGATGGAGATTGAGACAGAGACCCACATTGGAGCACTGGACTGAGCCCACAAGGTCCAAATGAGGAGCAGAAGGAGGGAGAACATGAACAAGGAAGGCAGGACCGTGAGGAGTGTGTTCACCCACTGATACAAGGGGACTGATCTAAGGAGAGCTCACCAAGGCCAGCTTGACTGGGACTGAAAGTGCATGTGATCAAACCAGATTCTCTGAATGTGCCTGGCATGGGGACTTGTCTGAGAAGCCATTGATAATGGCACTGGGACTTGTTTCCTCTGCATGTACTGGCTTTTTGAGACCCTAGTCTGTTTGGATGCTCACCTTCCTAGACCTGGAGGGAGGGGGGAGGAACTTGAACTTCCCACAGGGCATGAAACCCTGACTGCTCTTAGGGCTGGAGAGGGAGGAGGAGAGGGAGTGGGGGGAGTGGGAGGGTATTGGGAGGAGGGGCAGAAGTGAAAACTTTTATAAATTAATAAAAAAATAAAAAAGTAAAAAAGTAAAGGGATAGAAAATACCCCCAGAAATAGATTACATAATGGTTTATTGTCCTTGAATTTTCTTAACGCTAATGGAAAAGAAACAACAGGAACAGAGAAACATTGGATAATAGAAAAGTCTTCTGAATTAAATCAGTCAGTGTATTTCAAGGATGTATTGACCTCGTAATGGAAATCAGGAAATGTGCTATGCTGGGGATGGCATTTTGCTCTTGTTTCAACAGGAGAAGAAAAGTTATAGATACCATCAAAATTAATAAAGATTCTGTTTGAAAAAGTGAAATCTCTTGAGAAAGAGAAATGACAGCTCATTAACTGAAATGACAACCAATCAGTTGGTAAGGAAGCTTTATAAGGGTTGGGGCAGGGTTTTGTTCTTGTCTTTGCAGAAAAATACTCATCTTCAAAAAGTTAAGAGACCCTGGACATATGGATATCTAAAGAGGATAAGACAATTATTGAGATAGGATCACCAAGCAAAGAAAATTATCACTTGTGAGGACATATCATCTTAGGGCAAGAAGAATCTCTGAATACTAAAAATGAATTATAGTCACGATTCACTTACAAATCAAAGAAGGCCTTCTCTAAATCTAAGTATGTTGTTAAAAGAAAATTTCAGAGTTTCTTTGTCATGTCACAAGACATCTGGTATAAGACAGAAAGAATTTAGAAAATAGTTTACTTTTCTTCATACCTATTTTTGTCTCTATTGTACCTTTCATTGAATATATATTCCTGTATAAATAATGTTTAAGTTATCCACAATGAACAATGAATTTTCCTGCAGTAATCTTTGAAGTTTCCAGAAAGAAGATGGGGCCCCACAACAACTCTACCTGGTTGATATGATGCCATGATGCTGATAGCACTACTATAAGACCTGTTTTGGGTACCAACTGCTCAAGATGCTTTCAACTTGGTTAGCTTAAATGGTGCACCCTTTTTACAACACTCTGACCATAACTCCAAATAGGAATCTCAGAAATATCATATTGAATACTCAGAGACTATCTGCAATTATAACAGACAGCATTTTTGAAACTTAACCATCATTTTACTTTCACAGGATTCCATAGAAAGAACATTGCCCCATGACAGCTGGAAGTAATTCTAGAAAATGTCTCCTCTCCCATCATCATTTAGGGGTTGATTATAACTGTTATGGGGTTGGGTTTTGGGAGGAAATTTTGTAAGCTCAGGAATCTTTTTGAAAAAAAGGAAATTGGGTGGGATAATAGGTTAGTGTGAGCTTACTCGCACTAATAATAATAGTGAGTAATAAAGTGAATACTTGTGGACTATTTTTTATAGGCAGTTCAAGTTGGTATTGATTCTTGTATATTGGTACAAACATAAATTATATTGAATATGTTCCCATTTTGTCTATAATATTTGTATACCTAGGCAAATTTATTTTGTCATATTATATGCATTCATGCTTCTACCTCTGCTTAAGGTATTTTGTATATTGATACAATTTTATGATATATTTATTATGTTGAAATATACATTTTTGACTCTGATCAAGATACTTATACATGATTTATATTTCGAGGTCATTGTCCTCATTTGTTGCATAATTGTTTAAACATTGTTTAATATTCTAATATGAAGTCTTAAAGTTACATAGGTATTAAGATTTATAGGTCAATAGTCATCCATGGTTGTCATAGTTAGACTAATCAGGTTACTTAGATACATAAAGATTGTATTCTGCATAGATAGGTGATTTTAAACCACTTCAAAGAACTGTAGAATATGAAATTTAAATAACTTAGGGCTCTGTTGACATGGGACACAATTGCTCCTGGCAAACCAATCTATTCTTGAGAGAATGTTGAGCACTGAAGACACTCCACTTGGAGCTTGTTTTATTCGTGGCAAAACTGGCCTTTGGGCAAGGAACTGCTCATGCATCCACCACTAACAAAATGCATGATGTCTGGACAGCACAAGTAGAATAAAAGTAAAAGATTGTCAAATCTAGCCAAGACAAGCTAAGACAGTTTTGAAAAATTTCCTGCCTCTGAAAATGGTCTGTCAGTTACTCTAGGCCTTAGCCAAAATTGGTTGCTCCAAAGCTGCAATTGAGAATTTGGATGATTGTTCAGGTAGCCTGTTGTCTCTGTCATTTGTTGCATATTTTGGAAGTTGCTTGATTGCTTTTCCTGCTTAGTCAAGTGATATTATTTCCCTTGTCGGGTATTTGATAGGGTTGAAGACTAGATAGTTGTCATGGAGATTGAAACCACTTAGTATGTAGAACATTAATATGTAGAAAAATTTCCCCAGGCAGTGGTGACACATGCAGAGACAGGCAGATCTCTATGAGTTCAAGGCCAGCCTGATCTATTAAGTGAGATCCTGGACAGTCATGTCTTTCACACAGAGAAACCCTGTCTCAAAAAAACAAGAAAGAAAGAAAAGACAAGGAAAAAGTAAAGATTGATTTGAAGGATGGTGATAAAACCAACGGGAACAAGGATTAGACAAAAGATTTGACAACCACAATACTTGAGTATGAAATCTTTAGGTTGGTTATGGTGGCAATTAGGCCTAAGGGATTTGGTTATTTCTATTGCCCCTATCTTGGATGACCCAATCCATGCTTCTGCTTTGAAGGACATTTCTGAGCACCAGGTCAGTTCAACTATAGATAGGTTCCTGTCTTGTTCTTGTTCCAGACTGAGTAATTGATATCATAGTCAAATTAAATTTTGTTTTTCCTTTTCTGTAATTCCTTTTACTATAAGGAGACACCATACTTTTAGGCTTTGATACATTACTAGGTATCAAGCATTAGAAAAGCCACTTATTATCTTCCTCTGTGATTCAATTTCTCATCTGAATTGGGAATAATAATAGTATCTTGTTTACAAGATTATTGGGAAAATTTAGTGAGGTAAAACTGGTAAAAGTTGAAGTGAGTTATTGAAATTGTACTTATTACCAGTAAGAATGATGATGCACTTAAAATGCCTGGAACGTGGTAGGTACTCTGCAATTGTTTGTTACGAGGAATTGTTACTGGTATTCATGATGGTTGTAGCTTTTTTGAGTGTTGAGAGGACTCCACTGCCATCATGAATACTAGGATTGTCTAACCCAGTAGGTTCACTGTTACTTTTTCTTCCCAGTTTCCTAATGGCCTACTTTGCCTCTCATGATAGACACAGTGATTCCAATAGTTCAATATATGTGCCAGAATCACTTAAAGAACATATACAATATACCTTTGGTTAGCATACAAATATTCTGATTCAATAGTTCTAGCAGTGTTTCCAAGAATATAAATCTAAAACAAGTACTTTAGTCAGTATTGATGTAAGTTATTTGGAGACTGAATTTAGAGATACTGTGAACTAGAAGCTCTCTAACTACCTTTTGAGACTATGGTAGTTTTCAGGATTATTTTTCCATGTCTCTCCAAGCTCCTCCCAAACCAACTGTCACACCCATGAGAAGAAAAGTCTGGGAAAGATTCCCATGAAGTCAGCCAGGTTACATAGGAAGGATTAATAGATACCAAGGGAAGAAAAGATTTGAGGAGGGCAAGAGCAGGCCCTTTCTGATTAGATCCATGTGCTTGTCCCTGGCACAGTGGGTATCCAGGGAGTGACAGTGCTTCTCGTACTCGGTAAGTTGGAGAAGAGGCCAGGGCGCAGCTGGAGATTGGTATTCAGTGGCAAGAGCTTTGGCAGAGCTTAATGAACAAAAATGTGGTAACTCAAAACCTTGCTAATTCAGTCTAATTGGGGGCCTGAATAATTTTTTTAATTAAAAAAATTTTAATTAAAAAAATGATAGAATATTTGAAAGGCAATTTTATTACAGTCAAGGAGCTACAGCAACCCAAACCAGACTAACAAAGTATTGCCAAGTAGAGGGCCTCTGGGAGCTAGTGTAATGAATTGAGAATTATTTGTCATCAGGAATTTGTATGTAAATGGATTTGTATGTAAATGCATGCTTCAAAAGTGCTTGAAAACAGTTTGTTCTTCTAACGGGGATAAATATGCCCCTGGTAATCATGTTTGTATCATTTTATTCACAATGCCCTCACCAAATTCCTCCATCTGATAGCAAGTTCAGCTTAAAATTTTGGTAGAAATCACTCAAGTTCAGTTTAAAATTTCTTGAATTCATAATTTTCACTTGGAGATTAAATGCACCTCACATTTATTTTGAGAAAAATGAGATAAACTCTGAACTGAAAGAAAGCTAAGAGATAATTAGGATTAACACCTTCATTTTACAAATAGGAATACTTAAGACAGAGTAAAGGTGTGCTTAAAAGATGTGTAGGATGCAAGAGAACCAGGAATAGATTCCAGATCAAGTGCATTCTGGAACATCTTGCACCCTGCTGCATCAACCATACTGCCTTTTGATGAATATTGTTTACTAAAATGTATGCTGGCATCTATAAGGATTAAGGGGCAGACCAATATTTTGATATTAAAATTTATATAATAAGATTAAAAATAAGATATTACATACTGTTACTTGAAAGTATGTCAAAACATATAGAGAAACAGAAAACAAGGTACATAAATGGCTAGAGATCTAATTAGAGGGTCTCTAGCCTTAACAAAGATGTTTCAGCAAGGTGTATCTTCAAAACCTTCTACTTCCTCCAAAACATTTACTTTTTCATTGTGAGATGTAAAAACCAGGCTAAAGAACACTTGGGATCCGTCCAGTCCTGGAACCACTATATAGGAAGTGGAGGTATCTTAGTGAGATAGCTCAGAAAAAAAACAAAACAAGCTAGAGTGACAAGTACCAAATCCCTCTATCCTTTTTACATAGCCAATATTAAATTAAAGGAGGGACAGTGAAGCCAAAACATCCTGCTAAAGTTATTTTTCTCTAAGTAAGAATGTGTTTGTTCTCATGAACTTATTGTGGATCTATTGGTGTTATTTTTTTCTAAGTAAGAATGTGTTTATTCTTGTGTGTTTATTATAGATCTATTGGTGCTATCTAGTAAGAATACATCAGAAACTCTGAAACAAATTTAGATCATGTTGCAACAACATGGATAAAGCTAGAGAATTTTATGCTGAACAAATCTAGGCAGAAAAAGAAAACTACTGTATGATCTCAGAGATACGTATGATCTAAAAAATTTAAACTTACAGAAAAAGTAAAGCATGACATTGACTTCCTGGGTATTGACTGGTGGGAGAGGTTTTAGATGTTGATAAATAGGGGAAGGGGGCATACTTCTCGTAAAGTACAAGGTTTCAGTTAACAAGAATTTTTTTGAGTCATTTATTGCATAGAATACTGATTGTGGTTATTATTATTATTATAGTTTGGGTCTGAAAAGTTCACACAAACTCATATATTTGAACTTTCAGTCTCTAACAGGTCACATTGTTTTAGAATGCTGTGATGTATTTGGGAGATTGGACCCTACTTGAGTAACTAGGTCCCTAGAAACTGGTCAAGCCTGTATCTTAGGTTCTTTGCTTGCTGGTCAATGTCATATACCATTCAGTTGTCTCATTCTTCTACTGCTCCAGTCATGATTCACTTGTACTCCTATGTTTTCTTTCCCGTGTTAGATTGTACTTTCTCAAACCATGAACCAAAAGTTCAGAAAGACTTAAACTTAGACAAGGAACTATAGGCAACTACAGAATACTGGGTATGGAATACATATACAAACTGGTTATCCAATATCAATTGTTCATGCCTCAAATTATGTACATACAGATAATGATGAGGATACAGATTGAGCGGATTGAATTTATATATTTAGGAATACATGCACATAGAAACACACACACACACACACACACACACAACCGCTATCTCCCCCTCCAACAACACAATTAAAGAAAAACAGCCCATAAACTTTAAAGAAAGCAAGGAAACGGGATACATGGGAAAATTTACAGAGATAAAATGGAAGAGGTAATTGATAACATATTATAATGCAAAACCTTAAATATTTTGTAAAAGAAACTCTTCAAGTTGTGTCTTTCAAATATTTCAACAAATTAATGAAGGATGTAACACAAAGCAATGAGAAAATTCCTTATCAAAGTTGATTAGATTTTAAGTTATCGTATAACAAAATTCAATGAATATGTAGGATGTGTGCTTTGCTAGATTATTGTACAATACAGACATGTGTCACATTATATTTCAAATATGATAATAGTTTTAGTTAAAGTAAAAGTTCAGAGGAAGACTCTTTGCCTGTTACCATGCGAGGACACAGCTGGAAGTTGTCACTGGGAACTAAAACTAGCACTTGTGCTCCTACCACATATTGATGTTATTAGCATATTGATCATAAACACATATTCTCCTACCACATATTGATGTTATTAGCATATTGATCATAAACTTCTTGTTATCTGAGTCTAAACGGAAAATTCTGTTACTTATGTTACCTGCCTTAAGCTACTCTAGCAGTTCAAACAAATGGAATAAAACCATACTCTACTAAATATTTAAAACTTTTCATTATCTCCATGACTAGCAACATAATTTAAAGGATTTCTCATCCTTTTCTAGTGTTTGTCCAGTCTCTTCTTCAGAAAGAATTTAGTCCATTGTTCAAAACTGCATTTTTTTTACTTAAACCCTGTAAACCTCAAACTTTTGCATCTAGAATTAGATATAGGCAGCATATCATAGCTCTTCATATTTTGACCTTTGCTTACCTTTCTAACCTCTTCCATTCCTGCTTTCCATCTCACATACAGTATGCCTGCAACAAATATTTCTTGCCTTTACTCAAACACATACTTACTTTTTTGAATTTTGTGTTTTCTGTCTGCTAGCTGTGCTTCACTGAGATCATTATCTGAATGTCTTTGTATTTGCCCACATGCCATTTCTTTGGAGTGGCTTCTATGAACACCTAATGTAGCACACCATTCAGAATCACATTTCATTAACTCTGCTTAAAGTGTTCAACAACTTTTCTAACTCAAAGTTCCAACATTTCTATATTTCTCCAAAGAAAAGCATGGTCTAGTCTATCTCAGCCATATCTCAGTCCCTGGCACCAACTTCTTTCTTAGGGTTTCTATTTCTGTGAAGAAACACCATAACCATGACAGCTATTATAGAGGAAACCATTTAATTGGCGTTGGCTTACAGTTTTAGAGGTTTAGTCCATTATTTATCATCATGGGAAGCATTGTGGCACACAGGCAGACTTGGTACTGGAGATGTAACTCAAAATTCTACCTCTGTCTTGGCAGGCAGAAGGAAGAAATAGTGACTCTCAGATTGATGTGAGCTTCAGAAATGGATTGGTACATAAAATGAAAATGATAGTTTGTTTTCTTTTTAAAAAATAAAATAAATTATAAAAAAGAAAAAAATCTCAATAAAGTGAAGTTGAAAAATAAAAAAAGAAACATCAGAGCCCACCACCAGTGACACACTTCTTTCAACAAGGCTACTCCTAGTCCATCAAGGCCAAACCTCCTAATAGTGCCACTTCCTATGAGCCTATGGGAGCCACTTTTATTCATAGTACCACAGCTACATGTCCTTTGTCACTTAAAACTTTTCTGTCCCTTTTATCATAATATTTCCTGAACCTATGATAGAAGAGCTGATATATATCATTTCTCTCATCCTATACTTATCTACTGTCCTTGAACAGTTTTTCAGACTTTTTTGTTTCCTTGGAAAAACTTTTTCTCCCACTCTGTAGTTCTCATTAAGGTAGACTCTGGGTTAGCTTTTCCTATACGCCTTCCATTTATGTGCTCCTGAAGCTTGGCATCAATATAAAAAAGTTCTAAGCTAAGCTTCTTGCCATATATGGAGAATATATACAGTGTTTATTACCTAGTGTTTATTACATTGTTTATTTTTACTTTATTTTATGATAGTGTTTTAGAATTTTCAAAATATAATATTTTAGTATAATACAAAGGTTAAAATAATAAAAGTATTCAATTTTTCCACCTATATTTCTTAAATGGCTTCATATGAACATCCATAGCTGCACATGACTCTCAAATATCAGACTCATCAGTGGACTTGTGAATTTATAAATTCAGCTCTTGTAATTGAGTATAGTAAAGCAAAAATATTATTGTCACCAGATGGACACCAAAGCCTATGGCTCATTCTCACTTTTTTCCCAATAATTCTTGACTCATGATGCAGTTAATCTGCTACATACCGAGTGAAAAAATTGACTTCAAGTCAAGTTTTTTGATAGGAAAGTTTCCTTACCCATAAGGCCAAAATTAGTTACTGTTTGAATTCTTATTTCCCCCTGAATTATTTCACCTGAAACTTCTAGCATTTGAGTTCATCGTTGACCACTAAAGATTTTTTTCTTTTTAAAAACTAGTCCTTTGAGAATTTCTACAGTGTGATTTTCATCATATTACCCTTCCCTTCATAACTCTTCAGAACTTATTTCCTCCATTTCCACCTAACTTTGTGTCCCTTTTACCCCCCCCATAAAGGCCATTTTTTCCACCCAAGCTGTTATAATGTGTGGTCTTCCACTGGAGCATGGACAGTTTATCAGGAGCTGTACTTGTAGAGAAAGCTGATCATTTCCCAGTGGCTAAGATTTGTCAATAGATACTCAGCCAAGGGTGGGGGTGGGGTATGTATCAGATTTCACGCCCAGTTCCACTTTCTGGGATTTGGTCTATCTTCTTTAGGTGTGAACCAGGCTTTTGCATGGCATCACAGCCACTGTGAATTCAGACGTCCAATTGTCCTGCTGTTCCAAGAAGACTCTTTTTTCCTTGTAGTCATCCAACATATTTACCTCTCATATTCTTTATATACCCTCTTCTGTAGTAATTGCTGAACTTTGGAAACAGAGGATTCATATGTATGTCCCATTTAAGGATACACATTTTCAGCTATCCTGTTAAAGATTAATTCCATTTTGACCCTTTTTTAGCTATATATGTGTGTATGTATACATGTATATATGTAGCTGTGTATATATGTATGTGTGTGTTTATTAGGACATTTATACAGTACTTTTGTTGTTTACACTTTTATTGCAGACAATGGTGCAAAAGTAGAGTCAATATTATGATTCTATTTTCATATACATATAGCACAACTTACGCAATTATAAAAATTCTAAGTTTTTGGTTTGTTTTCTTCAGGCTTACATTGTCTTTAGAAATTAACTGTACACATACTATTTTTACTTGCAAATAATCTCCTGCAATAGGAGTAAGGACTTAAATATTTTTCTTATTACAGGAAAATGGAAGTTATATGTTTTATACCAAATCACAGCATTATAGAAAAGATGAAATTAAAACTCTGGACCCTTGATCTTCTCTCCATTTCATTTATAAATCAGTTTGTTTTTCTCCTTAAAGAAAAAAGAAGGTACTTATTTCATCTTCAGAGAGTTATGCTAACTCTGATTTCTCTTTGAAGAAAAATCATTTAATCTGTCAGATATAAGATCTTCATTTTCTTTTTGTAATATCACCTGCTATACCTAGTTCCTCAAGAGTAAAACTGACTCTCTTCATACTAATTTTTGTTTAATCAATCAAATTTTCTCTAGCCTATAACTACATTTCCTGCTTACTTTGTATCTTTAGTACCATTAAAAAAACCCTCCAACTTAAGAAATTTTGTACTCACAGAATGCTCTAATATATGGTTTCAGATTTTCCAGTCTCTATTTGTACTGATAAGCCACAATTTTTCTATCCAATCTTGTAGTTGTCTATTCTGGGTCTAGCATGAGCTGTGTTTTGATACTGCATCCTGACTTCTCAACATATTGTATATCTGAAAAGCATTAAGAGTAACACCTGAAGGTGCCCTTCTTCTACTCATACAGAATGTTATAAGAGCTGTTATGACATTTGTTTTGCAATTTTCACTAATAACTGTGTATTCTTTCAACTCAGATATAGTTTGTTAATTTGGGCTGTGGTAGAACACAGAGATTAGGTGTACTTAAAAAGTTTAAAATAGGACTGCTTTGTTAATGTTTAGCCTTGGTACCTCTGTACTTGTGAAACTAGGACTCATTTAACCACTAAATCATCTTCTGTCCCCCGTCCCAGTTCCTTAGAGCAATCTTGGATCAATATAAGATAGACTTATAAAGAATTGTCATGGAGTAAACATTTTATTTGGTGCCAGTTGTTCCGAAATTTTGTTAACTGGACCCTGTATTCATTTTCTCTGTATGAATCCTTTTTTTGCTGATTTAGTAAAATGTCCTAACTTACTCATTTGAATGTGCTTAACTTTGGCCTTTGAACTTCAAGGGTCTCAGATCCTACTATCTTCTGACACAATCTTTTAAACTTATTATCTGACAAGATTTCAGATTTTCATGGCAAATTGAGTCCCATATCTTTGTTATATAAGTATCTTTAACAACATTTAATTAATAATAATGACTAATAATTGATAAAATAGAGTGATATCCATGTGTCAAGGTCAAGTCTATGAATTTTCAAGGTACCAAATTAATAGGCTTCAATTCGGGCCTGAGGTAAGTATTTTCGTTTTCCTCAAGTTCAATTGCATTATATTGGCAAGTTTCTGGTATTTAGACTAGATTAACTTAGCTCCTACATCTGAGTCCTTATTTTCTATCAATCTTTAAACCAACATTTAGCCTTCTAATGTTTTGTCTGGTTTCCTGTCTTTGCCCTGCTGAACATAATATCTTTGATTCTGTCATACCCAATGATTCATTAGTAAGGTCAAATGACAATCACTGTTGTGTGATTCATTTTTCGGTGACTTAAGTAGTTAAGGTTTTTGAATCTTTAGTTAAGAAGACAGATCTGAATCCTAGCTATACAACTTTATAACGCTCTTGTCCTGTGCTCAGATTTTCATTTTAAAATAGATTAAGAGTAACCAATTCTTCAGACAATTGTCAAAAAATCTTTGCATATAAAATAATGAACGCAATCATAAAACAAATCTTAAGATGGCATAGCTATTGCTTCTAATTTAGTGGTGAATATTAAAGTTTATTGAATTGTATTTTGACTTTAATATTCTTTGCCCCCAAAGTGAAGATAACTGTGGAAAGGGGATATTTAAAAAAACATATACTTTTTGTTTGAGAATTTTATCTAACAAATGAAAGATTTCTTGACCAATTCTTAAATACATGAAATAATGGATGTAGAAAAAAGTTCACTCATATGGCAGAATATTTAACATCTTGCTGTGGTTTGAAGAAAAGAAGACTAGGATAATTAAAATAGAGTTTAGAATCAATTAGCAGATTGCTTTATTTGCTTCAGGGTCACTGCCAGAGGAAACTAACTTTTAAATTAAAATTGAATGTGGTAATAATTAACACTGGTAACTAAAAATGAAAACATATTTAAGAAAGCAATCAAGTAGATACCCTAAAGGCCATACCTTTATGTTATGTACGTTAGTGTATTTTACTAACTCATTGCCATTAGAATATCCAAAAAACCTTTTCTTTTTGGTAATTTCCATATTTAATTTTTTATTTTCCTCAATCAGTGAAGAATAGTTTCTAGACACAAAGATTATTCAGTGACTTAAAAGAGGTACTCATATGAATGAGAAACATTAACTCAAGGAGTGTACTATGATGAGATAGAAATGTAAAGATGTAACAATTTAAATAATACAAACATAGAAATCTAGAAAAAGACAATTTGCTTTAAGGAAATGTGATTGTCTTCATCACAATAAGGGATAAAAGTAGCAATAAATTGCAGGAGGGCATAGATAGTTGGATCAGAGTAGCCTAGGAAAACCCAGGACAAAAAAAAATGGATTGGAATTTACTTCAGAACATGAATAGGATTTTGAGCTCTTTCAAATATTTTTCATATGTTCTAAAAATGACTACTCTTGCTTCCCTATTTATGTACTAAGAAGCCTTCAGAGTTTCCAGAAAGCAGAATGATGTCAAAGGATGAAGGATTGCTAGACACAAATCTTGGAATGCAGACTTTCTTGATACACCGGCTGAACAGCTGTCAAAAATTCAGTCATGTCAGTCTTTACATTGCTCTTCCTTACCCTCTCAGGAGTTTTCCTCAGGATATCTATGAAATACAGATCTATTTCTCATTTAACACAAGAAAATATGAAGAAATATTTGAAATAAACCCATGTCTTAGTCACCATGATTGGAAAGTGGGAAGCTTCCTTAGCCCACAGGAATGTTGGCTCACAAGGGAAGAAAAGAGTGTAAAGTATGTAAAATGGACTACACATGCTCATTTCTTGTTTTCTTCATTGCTGACAATATACAGTTTGCCACTACTCTTGCATGTACTAGTCATTCATATTGAATTGCCTGAGCCAGATGCAAATCACTTCCTTCTCTTTCCTGGGGTCCAGATGCCTTTTTCAATACATAAAATGTGTGGTGGGATCCTTACAATTTGACATCTGCATTTGGATATAGGCATCAAATTTTAAAAACTTTGCATATGGCTTATCAATTATTATTTATACTGCAAACTCTTGGAGGTCAAAATATTTATGCTTAGCCAATGTGTCCATGAATTAGTATCAATTTAGATGAAGAACAAATTAAAATCTAATCTGCCACTGGGCTAAATCCTGGCAAATGTACACAATCTGTTTCGGTAAATCTGGTACTCAGCATGTGAAAATGAAACCAGTTAGTGGAAACAGTGTTTTCTATGCTAAATTTAAGTTATTGAAAACATTGAGAATTGAAACAATTTAAGTTTCATTAGAAATCCAGGGTGGTGTACATAGCCTTTGAAATAATTCCAAATCCTATATTATCAATCCATTTCATGAGAACTCAGACACGGGTATGAGTTCAAATTTCCCACAAAGTATAAATGAAAATTTGATTGTACATGAACAACACTTTTGTTTCAATAGAAAAATTAGTCTATGCCAAGAAAGAAGCTGATTAATGATGCTGTCACCCTATATTCAAGCAAAGTCAACATTGAACAAAAAGTAGCATTTAATTAAAAATTTTAGTTTTCATGAAAATTTTCAGAAATTAACTGATGGTAGAAAATAATACACTAAATTCACAACAATATGGGGAAATATTGCAGAATGTTGTTTAATTAAAAATTGATATTGTCATTCATCTTATCATTTAAATCCATAAAAATAATATATAAATTGAGTGTGTATGCACTTTCTGGTAAGCAATGAAGAATTAATTGCTAGTATAAAGAATTTTAACAAAAGTAAAACATCAGTTTTCATTTTTAGCCATAAATTTAAAGTGTTATTCTTAATTTAGTAGTAAAGAAAGGGAATTGTAGCTTAATAGGACGGTACTTTTCTTTAAGTTGACAAATTATATGAATTAAAATAATAGTATTTTTATTGTGAAATAAACACAATTCTGCAAGCAACATTATATTCTTACAAAACAATATCAAACTTGTTTAAAGTACATTCTTTGAAATTGATTTAAAAGGTATATAAAACAAATTAAAAATCCAGGTCTATATTGTATCACATAATTTTTGAGTCAGGAACTCAAAATATACTCATCATCATTCTACTAATGCTTTCCCTGTTAAGATAAATGAATAAGAATAGCTTATTGTGAGTGTATCATCAACTAAGGTATAAAGAGATTTCTGGATCTGTGGCTCATAACTAAAAACATCCCTTTTCATTTGTTACCCCCGAAACACAAATGAAGTTGCCTACATTTTAATGTTGCTTAATAAGACTCTTGTTTTTTTAAAATTAATGGTAAATGTTGTTTAATAAGACTCTTGTTTTTTTAAAAAAATGGTAATAATATGCATTATAACCTATACAATAAAATAATATATATATATATATATATATATATATATATATGCTACCTGAATGAGCAGTTTATTAGGTAAGAAAATAGAAAATGAGAAGTATATTTTCAGTAGAGTTAAAAATAGTGTGGAATAAATGAATGATTCAAAGAAATATCACCACTGCTAAATGTAGCACAATTCTTAGCTGATTAATTAATTCTTAATTCAACTATTATTAATGTATGATAAAATTAGTAGCAACTCTATTCTGAGATATATATGCTTTTGTGGCTTCAATGGATCCTAAAAGATGATTAACAATCACAGAAGATAAATAGAATATCTGTGTTGCTTCTTTTTAAAAATGTTTTAATTGAAATTGAATCATATTATTTCTCTCCCTTCTTTTCCTCCCTCCTGCCCTCCTAACTATCCTCTTTTGATTCCATCCTACGTTACGCCATTCTTAATGTTTTGCTCTTTTTTTCTTCTATTACTGCTCTTACATATGCACGTATGTATGTACAATTATATATATATATACTCAACCTGTGAGACTTTTTGATGTCTGTGTGTATATGATTTCAATAACAGAGTTTATTTCTAAATCTCATTCTGCCAGCTGTCATTAGTGACCTGAAGTGCTTTGTCTAGGGATAGGACCCCACAAAATTGTCCCCTTTTCATATCAACATGTCCACTGATACTGACATTTTTCTTGTCTTGTTTCTGCAGCCATTTCTAGGATTCACTCAACAGGACAGAAATCATGCCTGATACTGGAAACCCATCTAATTTCTCCTGGCTATTGAGGCCATGGCTCATAGAAAAAAGAATCTACAACCTCTCTTTGCTAGACCAGCATAATTAATTACAACATTCTAAATCTTATCCTTAAACTTACAAGTAAGTGTAACTACCACTTCTCATAAAAGATGTGTTTCTTTATAGCAAATGGAGACAATCATAGAAACCCACAACCAAACATAATACATCATAGAAATCAATACCTAAATGGAAATATTTGCATTGCAGCTCTTGAATCTATGATTCAGGGAACTTTATGAAAGAGAAGATGGGAAGATTATAATAACCACAATACCAGGAAGCCTGCTGTGAAACAGGATTTTTAAGGAATGAATACATAAACAAGATAAAAAATAGAAAATTTGCACCCCACAAACCTAACAGATCTATATCAAACAAATGTTAAAGATTAACTAGACCAATAACTAGAAATAACAATAACAGATGCACAAACTGAATTCCATCACTAGGAACCATTACACAAAATGAATAAGACTAGCATCTTTTCCTTAAATTTGTTAAGATCATGAAAGAAAAGAAATACTGGGAGATCATCCAAGCCATAAGGAAAGTAAAGAGACATGATGATTTATAATACAAGATTTGATACTATAATCCATACAAAAATTTAAGGGGCAGTTAGAAAATTTGAATGAGGTCTATGGATTAGTTTATAAATGTTCACATCTTGATTTATTGTTCTAATGTTATCACAGATGATGCTAGATTTTAGAAAATATATTACTAGTCCAATTTCTTTGTCTTAGATTATTTCAAAATTAAAAATAACAAAAACAACAAGACATGTGTGCTCTTAAACACATTTTGAAATAATTTGGACCACTGAATAAAGTTTCTTTCCAGAGGCTTGAGAACTCATGCCAACTTTAAAACATCATTCTTCTAATATTTATAACTTATAAATAATCTATATTAACTTATATTGTTCTAATATTTGCTAATATTTAAGCTAACTCCATCACTCCTACCTTCTTGCCATTTAAATTACTTTTGCCAAGGGAAAACATAAAACTCACTGCCAACTTTTGCTAAAATTTCTTTTCCTGTGATTAGTAGTCGAGAAATACGTCAAATTATATGCCAACACTTCGAGTTCTGCTTTATAAGAGTCCTCACTGCAGAAACATGTTGCTGTAAAATAAAAACTCAACTTTGTCTTTCTCCAGTTTCCAATTCAAAAGCAGGTAAAATACACATTAAAGTCAACAAAATAAGACTAATAATCAAAGGTTAAAGATCTTTCCATTTCTCCAATAAAGAATGAAAAATCAGGAGTCAAGTTTTAAGAGATTGTAGTTATTTTGAAATTAAAATTTCATATATGTACACTGCATTTTCTCCTCTCTCTATTTCCTCTCACTCCTCAACTTCTCTTGTGCCCCTCTCCTTCTGAAATTCCTGACTTATATAAAAACATTATTGCTACATATATGTAAATGAATAACTGCATAAATATAATCTACTTAGTTTATTTATTGTTGCTTTTAAGCATTTGTTTTTAGAGTTAATCACTTTTAAACAATCCATTATAGGAGACTCTATGGCTATCTTTAGAATCATAACAAAGCAACAGAAATAGTAATAATCATTTATTCATCAGTTATAGTGTTCTAATTAATGTAATTTATATTTAATGTGTTTTTAATTTGATTTTGAGAATCATATGAGGCAAATGATATTATTTTTTATATTTTACAGGTAAGGTATTCAAGATGTAGTGATTATAAATCATTGATCCAGCAGTCACATCTAATAAAGTCTGCTGGAATATATACCAAATGTTCACTCTACTTACTGTTTCTGAATTTTAGCAATCCCAAACTTACTAAGCTGATTCTAAATAGATAAATAATCACCAAAAAAGACTACAGTAAACTATTTATTGTGTTTTAATATTCTGTTACATAAAGTATTGTAATACTTAAACCATTCAAACATCAGTAAGAATCAATATTTAGATATTCTTCTTAACTTTGTATCAATGCATAGTATCTTCTAGGGTCTAGAATTAGAGTGTAAATACTTTGGATAGTGCAATGTGTCATTAAAAAACACAATAGAACTATTTATAAAAAAATCTCATCCCACTAGATTAAAGTAGTGAGTTATTTATTCTGTGATCTTTCTTTCATTTGCATGAAAATTAGACTTTCAAGCTGGTTAGTATTGGGCTACCCATAGTCATGCAGCTATAACTACAGGCAACAAAGATGTTGAAGGAAAGCATGCCTGGTAAATGTTACTGGAAATACTGGTTTATTCTTTTATGGCTAGAAGAATTGCAAACATTCTTAGAAAGTCATCTCTTTTAAGAAAAAAATTCATGAAAAGAATAAAAGACCAAAAGAAGCAGACACATTTTCGTAGATAAAAACCAGAAATTTCGCTGCGGGGAGGGAGTTCCTTTACTGTTTTTGCACTTTGGCAGCTGTCAACATCTCAAAATATCATCTCACCCAAACTGTTGAAAGAAAAGAACCCTTTGATTTCCCCCTTGAGACACTAGGACTGAAAATGGAATCTTTGTAGTCCTAGTTCTATCTCAGACAATATCCCCTCTTTATTTTTTAGTTGGCAGAAACATGTAATTCCTAAGTAGTTAATTAAATAAGTTTTATCATTTTAATGTGATTTTAAAAGGAAAAAAGGGGTAAAGTAAATCTGTGCCGTGTTTTTTTCTTTTATTACCAATCTTGAGACTAAACAACACATTTCTTGCATCATTAATAATGTAAATTAGCTTTTGTTTGTGTCTCACATAAGGCTATAATTAGAAGTAAATATTTAATGCCCAGATCAGAAAATCAAATCTAACACCCATAAATTGTGTTCTCTAGGTACAGAACGTTAATGTGAAAAGGATTGTATGTTCAGAAATTTTCATTTTTTTAACCTTTCTTGCCTTTTCTTTACTACCAGTGGATTACTTTGTAATTATTTATTAAGCAGGAATGCTTTTATATTCTTTCTCCTTCAATCTTTAGGGACACAAACACCATTAAATACCATATGCTTAATATTAGAAAATGTATTTAGATTTTTATTTAAAAATTACATCTGTATTTTTAATTTAATATTTTATTAATAACCAAAAGGCAAATCATTATTCAAATTGCAATTCATAAATTTATGTATTGACAATAATTTCTCATATTTAGTTTAAAATATTTATTGATTGGCTAAATTTTCAAAATCTTATTTTTTTTAACATTGTCAAAAATCCTTAGGTGTTGCATTTTTTATTTTAGGAGCTGACAGAGTTTTCCAGATTGCTCCAAATTTAGTTTTTCTTCCTTTTTTTCTTTTCCTTAATCATCACATTAGGGATACCAACCAAGGTCTTCTGTATGTCTGATATATGACCTATTTTTGCCAGATTCGTATTCACTATTCTCTAGGAATGGTATGTGAATATAGAATAGGAATTCTCATGCGAGTTCCATCCTCATGAAAGGGAAACTGACCCCAAGTTCCAGGCTGTCTCAGGTGTCTAGTCATTTTCACATTGGTATAGATTTTTCAAACAAAGGCACTTGTTTCTTTTTTTTAATATTTTTATTTATTTATTATGTATACAGTGTTCTGTCTGCATGTATGCCTGCAGGCCAGAAGAGGGTACCAGATCTCATTACAGATGGTTGTGAGCCACCATGTGGTTGCTGGGTATTGAACTCAGGACCTCTGGAAGAGCAGTCAGTGCTCTTAACCTCTGAGCCATCTCTCCAGCCCCAAAGACACTTGTTTCAACAAAGGAACCAGAGGGAAACTTGGATGCTAAGATTCCATGAGGAGAAATCTTCCTGGCACTTGGTGTTTCCATGGTATTGAAAAATGATGCTCCAGAAAGATTATTTTCTCTTATTTTTACTGCCATTTTTGTTCTATTGGGGGCATTTTTATATATTGACCTGGGTTCTTTTTGACCTGTTTTTGGTCGTTCTTCCATTCAACTGCATCTTTTTTTAAAAAGCAAAATTAAAAACTATTAAATTCTGCATGGTTTATATCTTCTGTCATCTTAATCTTAGTTGGATCAACCTCATTTTTTTATCTTAAAATTAACCAGTTATATCTCAATTCCATCCAAAGAAAATACAGTATGAAAATAGAGATGTACTCTTTATAATGCAATTTACTGTACAGTTAACAAGCAAAGTGCTAAATGAAGAAGATATTTGTTTTATTAAACATCTGGAGATTAAGATAAATTACATTTTAACTGAATGTCTAAAGTGATTATCTTTTTCCCCCTCCCCCCAAGATAGTCTTACATCTTTTGGGGGGGGATTAATAAAGGATTTATATAAGTAATTATTTAAAAAATAAGGGTTTGTCAATAAGTGTATACAATATTAATAACGCCGTGTAGGTATAGGTTTCTAGATGCATTTGGATGTACAGATTGACTTTTGGGATGGTGATTGGTGTAGAAATGTGTGGGTTTAGGTGGCTTTTAACATATTGCCTACCAATGCATGAAACGTTGAGGTTTCTTCAAAATGTGTGTGTCACACTTCTTTTGAAAAGGTTGTCTTCTTCTTTTATGAAACTTCTCCTTGAGCTAAATTTGTAATTTAGAAACATTTAATTTTGTTAATCCTGTCTAGGACTTTTAATGCTTTATAATGTTTAAATAAAATTTCCTGACCCCAAAATACTTTTATTAAATTATTATATTTTCAAATATATATATATATACACATATATATATATATATATATGTATATTAAGGGGTGTGATGGGGGGATGGTCTCATGAATACAATACAATGTGTAACCAGTTTCAGAGTCCTTCCCTTTTGCCAAAGGGAGCTGTGAACTGTCCAGATGCTGCTTCATACCACCTGACCTGATCTTTACCATCCGAGTGAGACTGCGACCTTCCTCTCTCTTCTAATATGTGGTCACCTCTGCAGAAAAATGCCATACCTTAGGGCTGGTACCCCAAGGCTATTGACAAAATAAGTTTCCACAACGCTTGTGGATCAAGACTTTTAAATTTCAACATTTCTGTATACTTATAAGTATTAAATACATGAAAATGAAAGTACTTTGAAAACCGAATCAGTATAAAAAATGTGATCAAAAGAATTCTTCTTTCTCAAATCTTTTACTTAAATTCACCAACATAGACCATATTACTTTATACTGGATCACAAATTGTTAATTTAATAAATCATTTCATATAAGAACATCAGTTGGTAGTTCTGGTTTGATTTACCCCTTAGGACCTTTTGCCAGTACATTGTAATCATTCCTTTTGTCCAAAAAGGTAAGGAATAGTTAAAATTTTTTGTCATGGGAATTTCAGATAGCAGGCTAATAGGAAAACCTTTTTTATTTTATGCTATTATGGGTTAATAGAAGTGTGGAGGAGGGATGGGTATGTGGGGTGTTCACAGGTGCATGTGTGAGCATATATGTGTAAAATTGGGGATAGTGCCAGGAATCATCATATATCTTTTCCACCCTATTCATCGAGTCAGGGTCTTTCAATCAAACCCAGATCTTGTTAATATGCCTACTCTAACTAGCTACCTTACTGTAGGATTCCTCAGGACTCACCTCTCAAAGCTAGAAGACCTTTTACACCCTCTTGGCATTTTACATGGGTTTTAAGATTTACTAGAAGCAGTAAGTCATCTTCCCAGGCACCAATGTCATCAACTTATTACGTAGAGGCCACCTATTCCACTCATATATAGAGTCAGCCAGAGACATATCACATGGCATTTGTTATGCTTATCATCTCATTTGATGCTCCTACTAATCTTCTAAAGAAAAGAGCCAGAATTATAGCTAGTACGTGGAGAATACAAAACTGAAACTGAAAACTCTGACTCCTTGTAATGTTCTCCCTACTATAAAAGTGGTTTTAAATACCTGTTTGTTCATTGTTCAAATAAAACATTTTGAGTAACTCCATGATAAATAAAAGGGTTAAACAGATATATTTGTTTCAAGATGGATTTGAGGGTTCAGAGACATAATTTACCACTTCCATCTGTTCCTTTTCACAGCTTTAAAGATCTTCCTCAAAGAATCGTACCATCTATGACAACAGCTGCACAGTACCCTGCCACTGTATACTGCACCATTTTCAAATATCGACATACCTACTTAATAACCAATTGCATGGTCTCATTCAACCCATTTAATTCATTAAGAGTCATTTTCTCCATTTCATAATAACTTTACTAATACTGTTTATAGATTATAATTGTAAATGTTAAAGAATTAATGTGAATGTATTATCATTGACCAAGTAAAGAGTAAATTAATAGTTGGAAATTTGCAAAGTTGCTTTCTTCATGTGTTGTCATTAAAATATAATATTACTAAAGTTTACAATTCTCATTAACTTGTGTAATTCTATGTGTGAAGAATAAAAAACAAATCAGGCTTTAGTGAGAAATCTTTTAAAAAGTATAAAAGATTTTTATTTAAGTGGGAATATTTTGAAAAAATTCAGAAAAATTTTAAGGTTTATTTCAAAATATAAATTTAAACATGTTAAAACTAAATAGTAAATAAAAAAGAAAGATATAAGAAAACTACAAAATATGGAATATGCTTTGGTAAGATAGGTTAAAGAGGAAAGTGCCATTTTATAAATAAATAAGATAGTTTTTCTAAATGAAAGGGACTCACCTATGTTAAGTGGGAAAAAAATCAAGATAGGATCCACAGTAAGACTACAAAATTCAAAACTGAGTGAATCACAGATTTTTGGAGGGCAATCCTAGAAAAGTTTATATGAATAAATTAATGATTTAAAGAATTTTGTCAGGTTGACATTAATTGTACTAATTCAACAAATGAAAACTAAAACATTTACAATAGCAAAGTCTTCTTAAGTTTTTATCTGATCCCAGCAATTATCAGAAAATCCAGAATTGTGCTCTTTCTAAATAAATGTGTGTATTTGTTTTCTGAAAACCTGGTTAAACTTTTGATTAGTTAAGGCACAAAATGTATTTTTTAAATAAAGAACTGAAACTTCATAGAGTTAAAATTTTTGCTTGTTTGTTTTCTATTCTGCTTGTTTTAAAACCTTTGGAACAGAACTTTATGACTGAATTTAAACAAAAAGAAGAGTTGGATAACCACACTGTTCAAATAAATGACTATTTTAGATGATTAAATTGTTTGCTATCTTGTGTGTCTATGACTAGAAGTACACAGACATACATGCCTGAATAATGTCTGAATTTTATGGGAAAGTTTAAAGAGTTAAAGGTAGATACATTTACAAACAAAGTAAAAATAAGTGCTTTTATGTAGTTGACATTGTATGTGGCCCTTAAACATATTAATCAGTCAATATGGTTTTTGACATTTCAGATTTGATTCAATTTAAATGTGAGTATTTTACTACCTGGAAAGTTTTACATTTTTCATCATTATCATTACTCTATGTAAATCTGCTAAAGGAAGAGTCAAACTGTAACATGAGGGGCCTGCTTGTTCAGATTTCTGACCTGCCCGACCCCCCAGCTGTTTAGTCCCAGAGAAAAATCACACATGAGATCTCTATAAGTTATAAAGCTGATTGGCCCATTAGGTCTGGCTACTTATTAGCTAACTCTCACATCTTGATTAACCCATTTTTCTGATCCATTTTAGCCATATGGCAGTGGTGCAGGAGAACTGTATGTAAACTGTTAATCATGTTTTAAATAAACGCTGATTGGCCAGGCAGGAGGTGTAGGCGGGAAAGCCAGACAGGAAGTGGAAATGATGCAAGGAGAGCAGGAGAATTCTGGGGAGGAGGAAGTTGATTCCTCCCACTCCTGCCCAGATCACCAAAGCAGCAGGATGTGATCTGCCAGCTGAAAAAGGTACTGAGCCACATGGCTAACATAGATCAGAAAAATGGGTTAATCAAGATATGAGAGTTAGCCAATAAGAAGCCTGACCTAATGGGCCAATCAGCTTTATAACTTATAGAGTCCTTTGTGTGATTTTTCTCTGGGACTAAACAGCTGGTAGAACTGGGCAGGACAGAAACACAAACAAGCTGGCACTCATGTTACATCAAACAACTGCAATTATCCTTATGAACTGTGTGAGGGGGATCTAAATTTTATTTCAAAATTATAATCGAACTTAATTTATAAATGTCAAAGACATAAATGAACACTTTTGTGTCTTTCCACATTATTATATTTTATTGAATAACAAAAAGTTCAAAAGTTTTAGTGTTTTGGGTGACATCAATTTTTCATATAATCCATATATGTTGGCAGCCAAAGACAGTACAAGTTCTTTTATTACAGTCTTAATAACTAATATTAACCATCATGTCATGTATCACAGATTATTTATATGCTTACATACAGATATATGTATAAACACATGCACACACACACATATATGTACATACATACATGCATATATATTTGTGTATCTGTGACTAGTAGAATGAATATAAGTTATAGAGGCTGAAAGAGCTTCAAGATAGTTCAAAAATCTGCATTAATATGACTGTGAACCTGACAAGTGCTAGGAGGGAGCTGAAGGTAGAATTGAAGAGAAAACTTCAGAATTCGACTGTGAGGTAAAAGGGAACAGTGGTCTGGAACAGGAAATGGGTGGTCTGGTTAATGTTCTGATAGCAAGCAGGTGGACAGGCATGTGGGACAGACAGCAGACAGGTGAGTAAACTGCATTTACAGGGGACCCAACTGAGCTCGAGCCCCAGGGACAGTTCTGACTTTTTTGATTCCTGATGGAAAAAAAATTCATCAGATATAAGCTTGTGTGGGACTTACTCAAACACCTCACCATAATAGTTGTCTGTCACTGTATGGGGTTCAGATGAAGAAGTTACACAGTTTCCTTAGTCTAGTATGTCATAATTTCTTGGACATGGCTCCCTTCTATGATTTTAATACACCCATATGTCCCTGAGGTCTCAGTTAAGTCTCATAAACCTACAAGGCAACTCCTTTTATACTTCCAGAAATAACAAATTTGCAGTCTGGACTAGGTTTGTGCTACCCAAGAAACGGTGCATTTTCAGTAGTCACCCAAGAGCTGTGTGTATCCTTCCCTTCCAAAGTGGGGTTAAAAGCTCCTTGTGAAATGGAGTTGCCTAAGACAAAGCACAGTCTGTAAAAGAAACATTATTTCTTATGTAACAGAATTTTCCTGGGAAGACACAACAGGAATCTACTTGCACCCTAAAGGGAGCTTCCATGACAGATCAAAGTAAGTATTGCACCAAGGGTAACTTAGTTCAATCAATGATTTTTCTTTTCTTTTTTACTGGAGTAGCTAAAAGGAGTATGGGTGAGCCATTACTTAGAAGAAGCAGGGCTATCTCAACAAAAAGCAGCTCCATCACCAAAACACCTATTCAAAAATGGGTAATGACTCGAGAAAATCCTGAAACCTTCATGTAATCTATTTTCAAATTTATATTCAATCCTGGAGTTGTTCTTCAATCAGAAAATATTATCTATCTATCTACCTATCTATCTATCTATCTATCTATCTATCTATCTATCTATCTATCTATCTATCTATCTATCATTTATCTATACTTCATCATTTTTGCTAGCAATTCTCTCCCAACAACTGTTTACTCTTTTTTTCCTTCCCTTTGCTTCCCTTCCGGCTTCCCTTCCCTTATTCCTTCCCTTCCTCTTCTTTTTTGTTTTAACTGCTGGATGGGGTCCTGGAGAGTATTTGAAGTTCCTAGTCATTTGAAATTTGTTTACCTCCTGAGGTTCAAGGCCACTCCCTTTTCTTTCTGAAGAAAAGGTTTCAATTTAGAAGGAATGCTGCAATTAGAAAACTGACAGACTGAACTGTATTAGAAAACAGAAGGTAGCAGGGTAGGTAAGAGTAGTCTGATTTCTGCAGTAAGCAAAAATATGCAAGTGCTAACCTAATTGTTACTTCCTGGTACACTAAGAATTTTTGAAGAAAAAATGAATGTGTCAATTATTTAAGCATAATCAATGTAAAATCATAAAATTGTTTTGTCATATTTCCTTTCTTAATTTTTATTTTATTTTTTAAAGGAAAACAAACTATCTTTTTTTGAATCTTACATACCAGTTCCAGTTCCCACTTTCTCCCCTCCTCCCATCCCCTCCACCTTTCCCCCACCCCATCACTATCCACTTCTGAGTGAGTCAGGCACATTGGTTTGGGGACTGTCCAAGTCCCCCTCCTACTATATCTAGGCTCAGCAATGCATCCATCCAATGCTCCACTTTGCATCTCTGCCTCTGTTTCCATCAGTTGGTGAATGAAGGTTCTATGGTGACATTAAAGATATTCATCAATCTCACTAGAAGATAAGGTCAGTTCGGGCACCCTCTCTTCTACTGCTTAGGGTCTTAGTTGAGGTCATCCTTGTAAATTCCTGAGGATTTCTTTAGTGTCAGGTTTCTTGCTAGTCAGATAATTGATCCCTCAATCAAAATATCTCTTTCCTTGCTCTTGTCTCTGTCCTTCCTCCATCTCAACTATCTTGTTCCCTCAAGTTCTCCTGACCCCTGCCCTTTTCCCCTCCTCTTCCCTTTTCACACTCCCTTCTTCTCCCATCCTTATGCTCCCAACTTTTCCAGGCAATCTTGTATATTTCCACTTTCCAGCTGGATCTATACATGCTTCTCTTAGGTTTCACCCTGTCACTTAGCTTCTCTAAGGACTCCTCCTTTGCTTTACAGCTAGTATCCACTTATGGGTGAGTACATACCGTGTTCATCTATACTATGTTCACATTTCTGGGTCTGGATTACCTAGCTCAGAATGTTTTCTTCTAGTTCAATCCATTTGTATGCAAATATCAAAATGTCTTTTTTTTCTGCTTGGTAGTAATATTCCATTGTGTAAATATACCACATTTTCTTTATCTATTCTTCAATTGAGGTGCATCTAGGTTTTTTTTCAGGTTCTGGCTATTGGAAATAATGCTGGTATGAACATAGTTGTACAAATGTCCTTGTAGTATGGTTGAGCATCCGTTTGGTATATTCCCAAGAGAGATACTGCTGGGTCCTGAGGTAGATTGATTCCAAATTTCCTGACAAATAAACTTACTGATTTCCAGAGTGGTTGTACAATTTTGAATTCCCATCAGCAATGATGAAGTTTTCCCCTTACTCCGCATCCTCTCTAGCATAAGCTATGTTTGGTGTTTTTGATCTTAGACATTCTGACTGGTGTAAGATGGCTAATGGCTAAGGATGTTAAACATTTCCTTAAGTGTCTTTTGGTCATTTGAGAATTCTTTGTTTAGTTCTGTACTACATTTTTTAATTGGATTGTTTGGAATTTTGATGTCTAATCTTTTGAGTTCTTTAAATATTTTGGAGATCGGTCCTCTGTCTGATGGGGGGTTGGTGAAGATCTTTTTCTATTCAGTAGGTTACATTTTTGTCTTATCCACTGTGTCCTTTGCTTTACAGAAGCTTCTCAATTTTAGGAGGTCCCATTTATGAACTGTTGCTCTCAGTGTTTGTGCCACTGGAGTTATATTTAGAAAGTGGTATCTGGTGTCCTTACGTTGAAGGTTACTTTCCACATTCTCTTCTATCAGGTTCAGTGTGGTTAGATTTATATTGAGATCTTTAATCTATTTGGACATATGTTTTGTGCATGGGGATAGAAATAGACCTATTTGCATTCTGCTACATGCTGAAATTCAGTTATGCTAGCACCATTTGTTGAAATACTTTCTTTTATCCATTGTATAATTTTAGCTTCTTTGTCAATAATCAGGTGTTTATAGGCATGTGAATTAATGCTCAGATCTTTGACTTTATTCCTTTGGTCAAGCTGTCTGTTCTTATGCCAATACCAAGCTGTTTTCATTACTGTAACTCTATAATAGAGTTTGATGCAGGTGTGGTGATGTCTCTGGAAGTTCCTTTATTGCACAAGATTATTTTGGCTATATGGGCCTTTTGTTTTCCATATGAAGTTGAATATTATTCTTTTGAGGTCAGTGAAGAATTGTGTTGGAATTTTGATGGGGATTGCATGATTTAATCTATGGCTTGCTTTTGGTAGGATTGCCATTTTTATTATGTTGATCCTACCTATTCAAGAACCTGGAAGATATTTCCATTTTCTTGTTTCTTCTCCAATTTCTTTCTCAAAGCCTTAACGTTCTTGTCAAACAGGTCTTTTACTTTTTTGGTTAGTGTTCCTCCAAAATATTTTATGTTATTTGTGGCTATTGTGAAGGATGATGTTTCTCTGATTTCTTTCTCAGTTTCTTTATCATCTGTATATAGCAGGGCTACTATTTTTTTTAGTTGATTTTCTATCTTGCCACATTACTGAAGGTATTTATTAGCTATAGGAATTCCCTTGTAGAGTTTTTATTGTGACTTATGTATACTAGCATATCATCTGCAAATAGCGGGTTTGACGTTTCCTTTTTTAATTTGAATCCCTTGATCTTTCTTTGTTGTCTTATTGCTGTAGCCTGAACTTCAAGAACTATGTTGACTAGATATATAGAAAGAGTGAACAGCCTTGTCTTGCTCCTGATTTTAATGTAGTCACTTTGAGTTTCTCTCCATTTAATTTCATGTTGTCTGTTGGCTTGCTGTATATTGCTTTTATTATGTTTAGATATGTTCCTTGTATTCCTGATCTCCATTAGATCTTCATGATGAAGGAATGTTGGATTTTGTTGAATGCCTTTTTAGCATCTAATGAGATGATAATATTTTATTCTTTAAGTTTACTTATATGATGGATTACATTGATAGATTTTTATATCTTGAACCATCCCTGCATCGCTAAGATGAAGTCAACTTGATCATGGTGAATGCTCTGTTTCATGTGTTCTTGGATTCAGTTTGCCGGTATTTTATTGAGTATTTTTGCAAATATATCTGTAGGGAGATTGATTTGTAATTCTCTTTCTTGGTTGAGTCTCTGTGTGGTTTTGGTATCTTGGTAACTGTAGCCTCATAAAAAGTGTTTGGCAATGTTCTTTCTGTTTTGCCATTTTTCTATAAATAAAGGAAATTATGATATCTTTTATCCTTTATGTTTAATTCATGAATCAGGTGTGATGTTATTGGATCAAATTCACCCCCACTCTTTCTACTACAATTCCTTCCAAATATCTCTACTGCTTCTTACTCTTAACTCTATGAGTTTTGTGTCTACTTAGTGGACTAAACTACTTATCGTTACCTGTATTGAATGGATGCAGATTCACCTACAGAAGAATGAGCAGTTTCTCAGGAAACACATTTCTGTAGAAAACCAACTTACTCATGCAAAGCAGCCAACAACAATCCAATAACTCCTCATATAGGGATATGAATTCACAGGGACTTTCTCTATCCATTCTGGAATTTTGTCTGTCTTAATCTAGGGCCGATTTTATGTATGCAGTCACAGCCACTGTGAATTCGTATATACAACTGCCCTGTCATATTTAATAAATTCTATTACACTGAATATGTTCAATACCTCCAGCACCTAAAATCTTTCCATCATTTCTTCTGCAATGATATCTGAGTCTTGGGAAGAGGAATAAGAGGAGTGTGTGATGTAGATGTCCCATTAAAGATAGCATTTCACTGTTTCTTTTTCTCTGCACCTTTGTGAGTTTTGGGTCTCTATATTAATCAACACGTAATACTACAAGTATAATTTTCACTGATGAAGGCTCAGAGATACATATTACTTAAGTATAGGGAAGAAAACTCAAGGATGGGCTAGTGAGACAGTTTTGGCTAAGAACACTGGATGCTTTTCCAGAGGTCCAGGGTTTAATTCTCTGCACCGACATGGTGACTCACAAACATTTTTAACTCTTGTTCCAAGGGAGCTAAGTCATCTGTCTTTTGTAAGTACTGGTGATATTTGTGGTCTTCAGACATACAGTCAATCAAAACATGCATGCACATAGAATAAAATAATAAAAATAAAATTCATCTTACTAAGCAGTTTTTTACTATTGTTCACTTAGTAGAATAATAGCATACTAATTATTATAAAGCATATTAATAGTATAATAATTCCCTAGGGTCTACGACCTAGAAACCAAGGTTTGGAGACTCATTTCTAAAGGTTCTAGGAATGAGTTTTGTTTTGTGGCACAATCCTTAAATCTAATCAGAAAGTGATCAGTTACTCCCATGACAATAATGTCTTTACTGTACAAGCAGAGGTATCTTGCTTGACCAATAATTATTATACCTTGCATGGTTCACAGCTAAATAAAATGTTTGTTAGCTTTTCCCCCTTGGTATTGTATATATAGCCTTATAGCATTATTACTTGCCAGCCAATATGGATGATTCTTTCAGGTCAGAACCAGTTTTGTTTATCTATGTTTTATGACTTGTGATGTAGAGTCATCAACAGTAGAGTCTTATTAAATTGTGGATACAGAGCAATATTGATAGTTTGTGACACCTTGTTGATCAACAACTAGAGAAGATGTATCCCATACCCAATAATGGGCTTTTATTTGGCAGTCTATGGTGTCTTGGACAGGGGCATTATGTTCCCATTATATGGTAACTCCTCTTAACTTCCTTTGATATTTGTATTTGGGTATGTTTTAGGAAGTTTCTATAGTACTAGATTTTATATAGCCTTTTAGAGCATTTTCAGATGAGTTTTTATAATGTTAGTTGTCCCTCTGCATTATCCATATTCTCTCACCTATCCTACTCTCCTACCCCAACCTCAATTAATCTTCCCTGTTGCCCTTTTCCACTTCATACCACATATATTCTATCTCCATTCTTTTGAAGTGCCTCCAGTTGACACATTCTAGCTTCCTGATATATATAGGGACTGTAATTTAAATATATATAACTAACGATTCAAAACTACTATCCATATATGAGAGACAACATTTAACATATACCTTGTAAAGGTTGGGTTGCCTGACCTATGATTATTTCTGACTCCATTTGTTTACCTGAAAAATTTATAGTTTCACATTTTTGCAGCTCAACAATATTATATTGTGTATATGCACCATACTTTCATTATCCATTCATCAGTTCATAAACAACATCTAGGTTATTTCCGTTTCTTGACTATTGTTAAAAGAACAGAAACAGAGAAGCAACAATCCCTGTAGTAGGGTATAGACTACTTAAGGAATGTACTCCAGAGTAGTACTGCTGGCTTATATGATAGATCTATTTAAAGATTTCTGAGGAACCTCCACATTGATGTCTGTAGGGGCTATACCAGTTTAAACTTCCACTAAGAATGACTGAGTTTTCTTTTTTCCCCACACTCCTGCCAGTGTTTTCTGCCTTTTTATATTTTAATCTTAGCTATTCTGACTGAAATAACACGAAATCTCAAAGTAGTTTTAATATGCATTCTGTGATGGCCAAAAAAGTTATCTTTAAAAAAAACCTTTTCAGACATTTGTATTTCTTTTGCTCTTTTCTAGAACTCTCTGTTTACTTCCATGTACCAGATTTAACTGAGTTGTTTTCTTTCCTGGTGTTTAGATCTTTTTAGTTCTTTGCATACTCTATGCTTGGGTCATCTGTCAGATATACATATGTGTATGTATACAGCCAGAAAGAATTCCTTTTTCATTCTACAGGTTGTCTCTTCACTTGAAGAATGATGTCCTTTTTTTGTACAGAAGCTTTTAGTTTCTTGACACTTATATTTATCAGTTGATGGCTTTAATAACTGAACTACTTGTGTCCTATTCAGAAAGCCACTTTCTGTGTCTATGAGTTGAAGTGTTTTCCCCACTTTCTATTCTAACTGATTTAGGCTAACAGGTGTTAGTTTGATGTCCTTAATTTATTTAAAGTCAAGTTTTGTACATGATGAGATATAAGGATCTAGTTTCATTCTTCTACATGTAATTATTTAATTTAACCTGCAACAGTTTTTGAAGATTTTGTCTTTTTCTCCCATGTGCATTTTGAATATTCTTATGAAAAAAAATGAGGCTGTCATAGTTGTGCAGACTTATATTTGGGTCCCCAGTTCGATTCCATTAGTCACTGTGCCTGTTTTTATGCCAGTATCACAGTGCTTTTATTACTATAGCTCTATAATATAACTTCAGATAATTGAGATAATAATACCTCCAGTGGTGGTTTGATTGTCAATAATAGCCTTTGGCAGCTGAGCCATATCCCCAGCCCTGCCAGCAGTGTTTCTATTGCTCAGTATTGTTATGGCTATCTTGAATCTTTTGTACTTCCATATGAATTTTAAGAATATTCTTTCATTTTGTTTAAACAATTACACTGGACATTTTATGAGGATCACATTGAAGCTATAGATTGCTTTTGATAGTATGGCTATTTCAGCAATAATATATTTATCAATCTGTGTACATTAGAAGTCTTTCTTTTAGAATCTTCTTTATCTTCTTTCTTTAGTATCCATTTGTTTGTTGCTAGTGGTGAGCTTTTTGTTTGTTTGCTTGAAATAGGGTCTTTCTATGCAGCTGTGACTGTTCTGGAACTCATTATGTAGATTAGGCTGGTGTCAAACTCACAAAGGTCCACCTGTCTCTGTAGCCAAAGTGCTGGGATTAAAGGCATGCAACATTATGCCTGACTTTCTCCAATAACCTAAAGATTTCATTGTTCAAATATTCCATTTCCTTTGTATATTTATTCCAAGATATTTTTAAAGGCTACAGTGAATGGGATTGTTTGCATGACTGACTCCTTGCTACATTTGTCAGTGGTATAGGTGGCATTTTATAGTGTAGATTGAGACTTTTTAAAGATTGTTTCTATTTCCTTGGTTGTTATGAGTCTCTAAATTACTTCATTTTGATTTAAACTTGGTAAATCATATATATATATATAAACATTTATCTGTTTCCTTTGTTTTTTCATATCAGTGAAGTAATAACATTTTTAAATGTCTTTATAATCATGAGAATACTGTAAAATTCTCAGGATGTTTTTAATGTCTGTTTTCAAATCTCCCATTTCATCTCTAATGTTAATAATTGGGATGTTATTTCTCTTCCTTTCTGTTCATTTTGTTAAAGTTTTGTCAATTTTGTTAGTCTTTTAAAGAAACAATTCTTCATTTAATTTGTTTTTTTTTATTTTATGATCTCATTTCTTTTACTGTCTCGGGAAATTGTTTATTTTTGTTTTTCAAAGGCCTTCAGGTATACCACTATATCATTAAGTTTTTAATTTGAGAGCTATTTAGTCATTTTATGTTGGCAATTAACACTGTAATCTTTCTTGTGACAGTCTACATTGTGTTCTATAGACTTTGTTACATTGTGTTTTCCTTTTCATTCAATTATGGGAATTCTTAAATTTCCTTATTAGCTTCTTTGTCCCATCTGTCACTCAGTAGGACATTGTTTAGTAGTCCCAAGTTTGTATATTTTTCATTGTTTCTATTGAAATTGTTATTTAGATGTATTACCTTATAATCTAATAGAATGCAACATTTCATTTTAGTGTTCCTATGTTTTTAGACATAGAGTCAAAATTTTTGGCAAAAAATTTGCTTATTAAATTTGTGGTCAGTTTGGCTGATAAAAATGTATATTGTTTAAAAACTATAGTGTTTACTTTTTATCATCACTGATTAAAATTATGTTTGTTAGTGCTTTTTAAACAACCAATTACTGTTATTCTTAAAAAGTAACATAGCAATAAAATGATTGCTAATGACAAATTGCTATACCCAGAGTTTAGTTCCTCCCTCAACCCTAATCAGAGAAGTTTCTTCTTGAAGAACATGGGAATTAATACAGTAACCCAAAACTGAACAACATGCAAAGAGTGATAGACTTTGGAACATTCCGTCTTAGATAGAATGTTTTCACCAAATCCCTCTACTCAAGGTTCAAGGTTGGGTAGATGTCTGTTCGGCCCATTTGATATCCTTGAATTCCAATGTTTTTCTGTTGACAGAGGTTTCTGTCCCATCTGGTCTTGCAGTCATTCAGTCCCAAAGAAACACTCAGAGGTCTACATTATGTATAAACTGTTTAATAAGGCTTTCTTATTAGCTAACTCTTACATTGTACATTTACCCATTAGTTTTGTCTATGTTAGCCATGTGGCTTGGTATGTTTTATTAAACCAGTACAACTGACAAAACTTTACAGGGTACAAGACCATTGTCCTAAAGCATTTCTTTATAGTAGATATGTTTATTGGTGAGAGTACAACAATGAAATCACTAACTGATAATGCTTAAGCTAATATATAGTTTGTATTTAATTCTAACAATTATTTTTATGCAATTAGGTGTAATTGTGTCTGGTATATATATTTACCTAGAATTAAAATATTCTTTGGTTGAATTATTCCTTTAATTTGAATAATGTTACACTCTTTATCTCTTTTGAGTAGTTTTGGTTTAAACACTATTTTGTTAGGTGTTAGAATATATGTCTGCTTGATATTTTGATCATTCATTTAGAATACATCTATGATTCTGTTTGTGCTGCTTAGAATTTTGACAAGATAGTGTCATTCAGGAAAGGAGAATCATGTATTAAAAGAAGTCCTCTATCAGACTGACCTGTAAGCAAGTGTGTGGGGACATCTTTTTGTTAATAATTGATGAGAGCGAATTGTGCCCAATGATGCTACTCTGCTGAATCTTGCACTGAGGGGGAGTGCTTATGGTTTCACAAGTGATCTACTGTAAGAATCAGCTGATATACAAAGTGTGGTATGCCCAGCACTTTGCGAATCTGGGTTTATCTCGATCAGAATGCATTAGTTCTGTTGGGTTAGTTTTCTGCTCTAGCACCTGAAATCTCACTACAAGATTCCTATGGACCACAGCTAGAATTATTTTCCATGGTCTCTGTTTCAGTTCCTAACTCCAGGTTTCTACCTTTGAGCTACTGCTCTGACTTCTCTTCTTGGTTGACTGTAAGCTATATAATGCAAACAAACAACAAGAGCAATATCCAAAAACTCTTCCTGTCCCAAATTAGTTTAGTCAGTATTTTATAACAGTGATTCATAAGCCTAGCTGGAACAGGAATTGGTTCCAGGATTAAGGGATATTGCTGTGAGAGAGCTAAATACACTGTGTTTGAACTTTGGTTTGGAAAAGCCATTGAGGACTCAAAGTTTAATGCACTGTTCTGTGGGAGCATGCATGATAAATATATGTAAATACGGGTGATGGAGGTTAGACTTATGAGGTTTCAAAATGAAGGGAAGACAATTAGGGATGTTTGTGTGATTTATTTGAACTGAAAATCTGAATTTTACTTTCATATCTGTCCTTCCTCTATCTCAACTGTCCCATTCTCTCAAACTCACCCCAACCCTCCCTTTCTCCCCTCCTCTTTTCCTTCTCTCCTTCCTTCTACCCCTGCCCCCATGTTCCCAAATTTTGTCAGGCGATCTTGTCTACTTCCAATTTCCAGGTGAATCTCTATATGTTTTTCTTTGGGTTCACTTTATTACTTAGCATCTCTAGGATCATGAACTATCTTGACTGAGGGAGCCGTTTTGGGGTTAGCAAGAAACCTGACTCTAGAAAACTTCCAAGGAATCCACAAAGATGACCCCAGCTAAGACCCTAAGCAATAGAGAGGGTGCCTTAACTGGCCTTGCCCTGTAGTCAGACAGATTATTATCTTAAATATCACCATAGAACCTTTGTCCAACAACAGATGGAAACAGAGACAGAGACCCACATCAGATCACTAGACTGAATCTCCAAGGTCCAGTTGAAGAGCAGAAGAAAGGAGAGTATGAGCAGGAAAATCAAGACCATGAGGGGTTCACCCACTGAGACAATGTGCTTGATCTAATGGGAGCTAACCAACTCCAACTGGACTGGGAATGAACGAGCAAGCGTGGGATGAAACTAGTCCCTCTGAATGTGGTTGACAGTTGGGGAAGACTGAGGGGCCAATGATAATGTCACTGGGATTTGCCTCTACTGCATGTACTGGCTTTTTGGATCCTATCCTCTTTGGATGTATACCTTGCTCAACCTGGATGTAGTGGGAAGGGCCTTGGACTTTCAACAAGGCAGGGTGCCTTGCCCTCTCTTAAGATTGGAGGGGAAGTGGGTGAGGTGTGTGGAGGGAGTGGGAGGGAAATGGGAGTAGGGGGGGAAGTGAGAATTTGGATTGGTATTTTTTAAAGTAATAAAATAAAATAAACAAAAAAAGAGAAAATTTGGGTTTTAGTTAGGCTGAAACAATAGCTGGGACTGACATGAGACTAGCATTACTAAAGCAAAATCTCTGCTTTACTGGGTCGATTAATGATAGTGATCCAGGACTGAGAAATCAGCTTCCATTAATAAGAGATTGCCATCATTGACATGAATTTTCTTTGCAGTCCTCATATAAAAACTATGATCCAGTGTAGGGGGTACGGGTGGCAAGACTGTATGTAAAGTTGGAAGATGAACTTGGTAACGTGTGAGAGTCTTCTACATGGTACTGAGTTTTAAGGTAATAAGGAGTCATGAAATGTGGCTCAAGCTAGGAACTGTGTGGCAAGAATATAGTCTGTCAGAAGAAATGGCAGTTGGGGTTATTGGTAAAAGTGCAGACGCGGTTACAATGGAGATCCCGGGAAACTGGAGATACCATTATTATGGGACAACTGGCAAGTAGAGCAACAGATGTGGAGTAAGCCCATCAGCAGAGCTATGTGTGCTGAGGATGGCAGAGCTGGAAAAGTGCAGCTTCTAAGCTCTTTGGAGTCCAGTATATCGAGAGTGAATCCAGATAGCCTTTACTTTTCTATAACATATGAAGTACACTGGTGGATATTGGTTGTGCATTGATTTGATTGTTACTGTACCCTGGCTCTTCCTTCTTGGAACAAGAAGTGTGCAATTTTATTTTATTGGAGACCACAGTTCAAGATTTTGTACTTTTAAAGAAACTATGGATAGGTTAAATTGTTGAACATTCCAAAGACTGTGGGATTTTTAAAGTTATTCTGTGCTTTTTGCTTTTTCTTGTGACATTAACAGGGGAATTTAGGGAAAAGCAAGAAATGAAACATTAGAATTTAATAGTGATATATTTTGTGTAAAATTGACAAGGAATCAATTGTTGTGGTTAGTTTTCTGCCAACTTGAGAGAAAGTAGAGTAATCTAAGAAGATGAAATGGCAACTGAGAAAATGCCTCCATCAGATTGACCTGTAAATTACTCTGTGGGTTTCTACCTCCTGGGGTGGGGAACAGCACTAGTCCAGGGTAGGTGATCCTGGTTTGTATTAGAAAACAAACTGAGCAAGACTGGGGAACAAGCAGGGCAAAATTCCTCCATGGTCTTTGCTTCAATTCTTGACTCTAGTTCCTTACCTTGAGTTCAAGTTTGGATAACTCTCAATGATCGACTCTGATTGAAACAAGAAAGTCATATAAGTCCATTCTTTAGCAAAATTTTTTGACATTATGTTCATCACAGCAAGTCAAAGCAAACTAAGGCACCAACCTTTCCCCCTTAGGTCATTAAGCCATGTTTATCATTAGTTCTGAGGATGTTAGTAATCACCAGCAAAATATATGGTAGGATGTTCTGGAATTGTTAAGTTGTCCATATAGGTTCTTGAGTGCATTTACCTTTCTCTTCAGATTGAAATATTCTTTCCAGTACTACTTGAGGAACTGGCTTATGAAACTTTAATGAGGTAACATCTCACTGGAAAAAAAAATGTTTCACTGGGAATAGGCTTTGAGAGTTCATAGCCTCAGTTCACTTCCTTCCAGCTTACTCTCTCTGCTTTGTTTGTGGTTGGAGATGTGCTTTTTCATATTTTCTCCTTTGACTGCCTGCTGTCATGCTTCCCTCCCCATTATAGACTCTAACCCTCTGGGACTAGAAACCAAATAAACTATTTTGTCCACAAGTCACTTTTGATTGTAATGTTTTGTCACAACAACAAAAATAACAATATTTTAGGTAGTACCAGAGAGTGTGACTGAAGCTATGAAGAACTTACCATGATATTTTTTTTCCAGAGAAATGTGACAGACTTAAAATTGAGACTAGAAAAGTCAATGCTACAGGTAGAGCTTACTTCATGTATTTATAAAATGGTCCTGAAAGACTGTAGTACTTAGGATAATGCTTTTGGTGGAGGCCTAGCTTGTTAGTTTTTTGAGTAAAACAAGTGTTCTTTAGGTGACAACCACCTAATGGCCATGTGTGTGATCATTTCCCAAATTCTGAGAAGTTACATGAAGCTGAGTTAAAAAGTAACAGTAAAGTAACTAATATATGTTAAAACCCAGTGAAAACTTTCCATTTGCCTTGATTAGAAAGTAATCTGACTTCTCTTTCAAGCGCTATTTTTGGATAGTCCTTCTATTTGAGCTTAAGATGTCTAAAGTTGAAGCTTTCCTTCCAATTAACATTTCTGACTGCTTATTCACAGCAGTTGCCTCACTCTCATTTCTGTGAAGGAGCCAAAAGTCCTGTCTATTGGTCTTCTAAACACATTACATAAAATGCTACCATAAATGTCACAAGTAGCAAAAGTGTGATTTTTTTTATCCATCAACAATAAATACCATGATTGTCCTGTGTGGTGAGCTATATCTTGGTTTTGTTGACAGTAATGATTCTATAGTTCTATTTTTAGTACCTGTGATATTTCTTGGTAAAGAAAGGTCCAAAACTTTCCCATCAAAGAAAATATATAGAAGTTCCTTGGTATCAAGGATGAATGGAGCTTTTATGCAATACCTCCAAAAAGTATGCAACCATAAGATAGTGTCATTTAAACTATTGATGAGCTTACACAGCCTTATTGAATACAAACTGTTTTATTCATTCCTTTCCCATTTTGTAATGAATGCCATTTGTTAGGACTTAAAGAATGGGTTAATTTATGTGGCATTCTCTCATATTTGATTTTGACTGTATTATGTGAAACTAGAGGAGACTTATTTAGCTATTTTACAAACTTTTTGATAGCTACTTTGGCTAAAACCACTGAATAACAATTTGTTAAGAAAAAATGATGTAAAATAGAAACTCTTGGTGACAGTGAAATGAGTCACAAACTTTGTAATATGTCACATTTAGAAGATAATACCTTACTAAACTTAATAAGAGAACATTCAGAATAGTTTTCCTGAATGTTGTCTTCTGGCTGCTCAAAATTCTTCAAGCTCATGCTATTGTGCTCATATGGTCAGTTTCCCAAGTCAATGTAATCATTATAGTCAACATAGTGAAATAGAAAACAAGTCTAAAACTCTAACATCTGTTCAAATGACAGCAAGATAAATATTGTATTAAAACAATTAATTGTTTGATGATTAAAGTGTTTCTACTCCACATCAGAGAATCAGTGTATTGTATATATCCAAGGAATTCACTGCTTGAGTCATAAGTTTGTGTATATTGAATAAATGATAAAATAGCAATTTATGACATTTCAGAGTTTTTCAATGTGCAAAATGGGTACCTTTGTTGGGTACCTATTTCTTTCTCATTAAATTAATTTCTGCAAGAGGGCATAAGAAGCCTTTTAAATCTCAGAAACTGTAGGAAAATTAAGCTATGGAAGCTCAAGAAGAAACTTACAGAAATCAAAAGACACCTCTCTCAGTGAGTATATATAAGCAGTAACTCTAATACTGTATTCTTTATCATAAGTCATCACTACTTCTGGATAGGATCTTATGGTGATACAGTTGTTTTTGTGTAGTCCATACTTCCAAAAATAATCACAATAGATTCATTAGTTCACCAAAATAATTTGATTAGAAACAGTTCTTTGGCATTTCATTCATACACTGTGTGGTTGAATAGATTTTTTTCCCTGTATCTTCCCTGGAAATGTCATGCAACAGACAGGAAATTTTGTGAATCTTTTATAACTTTTTGCAGTGATTCATTTTTTTAATTTATTGGATTTTTTTGAAAAAAAAACAGTCCGAGTTCTCACTTTCTTCCCTCCACATACCCTCCCACCCTACCACAATCTAATCCCCAGAGAGGGTAAGGCACATTGCCTTCTTAAAGGTCCAAGGCCCTCCCTACTATATCTAGGCTGAGCAAGGTATCCATTCAAAAAGAATGGGATCCCAAAAAGCCAGTACATGCAGAAGTGATAAATCCTGGTGCCACTACCAATGTCCCCACAGTCTGCACCAGTCATGCAACTGTCAACCCCATTCAGAGGAACTAGTTTGGTCCCATGCTTGTTTTTTCCCAGTCCTGCTGGAGTTGGTGAGCTCCCATTAGTTCAGGCAAACTGTTTCAGTGGGTGAGCCCATCATGGTCTTGACCTCCTTGGTCATATTCTCATTCGTTCCACTCTTCAACTGGACTTTGGGAGCTCAGTCCAGGGCTCCGATGTCGGTCTCTGCCTTTGCCTCCATGTTGCTGAATGAAGGTTCTATGGTGATATTTAATATAAGTCTGACTACAGGGCAAGTCAAGATTGGACCACTTCTCCTCTATTGCCTAGGATCCTAGGTGGGGTCATCCTTTCTCTAGAGCCAGGTTTCTGCTAACCCTATAATGGCTTGCTCAACCAAGATATCTCTCTCTCCTTCCTCTCACCCCTGTCCTTCCTCCAGCTCAACACTTCCATTCCCTCAAGTTATCCTCTCTCCTCTCCCCTCCTCTTCTCCTTTTACCCTCCTCTCTCCCCCACCCCCACGCTCCTAACCTTGACAGTCAATCCTGTACGTTTCCAATTTCCAGGGGGATCTCTCTATATTTTTTTTCCTTTGGGTTCACCCTATTACTTAGCTTCTCTAGGATCATGGACTATAGGCTCAACATTCTTTTTTTATAGCTAGTATCTACTTATGAGTGAGTACATAGCATATTCACCATTTCGGGTCTTGGTTATGTCACTCAAGATAGTGATTTCTAATTCTATCCATTTACATGCAAAATTCAAGATGTCATTGATTTTACCACTGACTAGTATTTTAATGTGTAAAGTGCTACATTTTCTTTATCTATTCTTTGGTTAAGGGGCATCTAGGTTATTTCCAGGTTCTGGCTATTACAAGTAATGCTGCTATAAACATAATTGAACAAATGATTTTGTAGCATGATTGAGCAACTTTTGGGTATATGCTGAAGGTGGTGTTGTTGGGTCCTGAGGTAGGTTGATTCCCAATGTTCTGAGAAACTGTCACACTGATTTCCAAAGTGGTTGCACAAGTTTGCATTCCCACCATCAATGGATGAGTGTTCCTCTTACTCCACATCCAATCCAGCATAAGCTAACATTAGTGTTTGGATCTTAGCCATTCTGTCAGTTGTAATATGGTATCTCAGAGTTGTTTTGATTTGCATTTCACTGATAGCTAAGGATGTTATATGTATCTTTTGTATCTTTTGATATGTATCTTTTGACCATTTTGGATATTTCTGTTAAAAATTCTATGTTTTGTTCAGTACCCCATTTTTTAAATTGTGTTTTTTTAGAACTTTAATGTCTAATTTCTTGAGTTCTTTATAAATTTTGGAAATCAGTCCTTTGTCAGATGTGTGGTTGGTGAAGATTTTTCCCATTCAGTAGGCTGCCTGTTTGTCTTATTGACTGTGCCCATTGCTTTATAGAAGATTCTCAGTTTCAGGAGGTCCCATTTATTTATTGTTGCTCTCAGTGTCTGTGATACTGGGGTTATATTTAGGAAGTGGTCTCCTGTGCCCATGTATTGAAGGCTACTTCCCACTTTCTCTTCTATCAGGTTCAGTGTGGTCAGATTTATATTGGGATATTTAATCCATTTCAACTTGAGTTTGAGTTTTGTGCATGGTGATAGATATGGACCTATTTCCATTCTTCTACATGCTGTCCTCAAGTTATGCCAGCACCATTTGTTGAAGATACTTTCTGTTTTTCAATTCTCAAATTTTAACTTCTTTGTCAATAGTCAGGTGTTCATAGGTGTGTGAATTAATATCCAGGTCTTTGATTCAATTCCACTGGTGAACCTCTTCGTTTTTATGCCAATACCAAGCTGTTTTCTTTACTGTAGTTCTGTAATAGAGGTTTATGTCAGGAATGGTGATGTCTCTGGAAGTTCGTTTATTGTACAGGATTGTTTTGGCTAATCTGGTTTTGTTTTGTGTTGTTTTTCCAAATGAAGCTGAGTATTATTCTTTCAATGTCTATGAAATATTGTGTTAGATTTTAATAGGGATTGCATTGAATCTACAAATTGTTTTTGGTAGAATTGCCATTTTTATTATGTTGATCTTACTTATCCAAAAACATAGAAGATCTTTCTATTTTCTAGTTTCTTAGTCAATTTCTTTCTTCAAAGACTTAAAGTTCTTGTCAAATAGGTCTTTCACTTCTTTGGTTAGTGTTACCCCAAGATATTTTATGTTATTTGTGATAGGTTATGTTTCTCAGATTTCCCTCTCAGCTTCTTTATCATTTGTGTATAAGAGGGCTACTGATTTTTTTTGAGTTGATTTTGTATCCTGTCACATCACTGAAGGTATTTACCAGCTGTAGGATTTCTCTGATAGAGTTCTTGAGGTCACTTATGTACAGTATCATATCATCTGCAAATAGGGAAAGTTTGACTTCTTCCTTTCTGATTTGGATCCACTTGATCTCCTTTTGTTGTCTTATTGCTATTGCTAAAACTTCAAGAACTATGTTGAAGAGATATGGAGGGGGTGGACAGCCTTGTCTTGTTTCTGATTTTAGTTGAAGCATTTTGAGATTCTCTCCATTTAATTTTATGTTGGCTATCAGCTTGCTGTATATTGCTTTTATTATATTTAGATATGTTCCTTGTTTCCCTGATCTCTCCAAGACCTTTATCACAAAGGGGTTTTAGATTTTTTCAAATGCTTTTTCAGCATCTAATAAAGTGATCATATTTTTTTTCTTTCAGTTTATTTATATGATGGATTGCATTCATAGATTTTCAAATGTTGAAACAGCCCTGCATTTGAGGGATGAAGCCAACTTGATCATGATGAATGATTTTTTTTATGTGTTTTTGGATTCGGTTTGCCAGTATTTTATTGAGTATCTTTGCATATATATTCGTAGGGAGAGTGGTCTGCAATTCTCTTTTTTGGTTGAGTCTTTATGTGATTTTGGTATCAGGGTAACTGTAGCATCTTTAAAAGAGTTTGACAATGTCCCTTCTGTTTCTATTATGTGGAACACTTTGAGGAGTATGGGTATTAGGTCTTCTTGGAAGTTCTGGTAGAATTTTGCACTAAAATCATCCGGCTCTGTTTTTTATTTTATATCTTTTTTATGTGGAACACTTTGAGGAGTATGGGTATTAGCTCTTCTTGGAAGTTCTGGTAGAGAATTTTGCACTAAAACCATCCGGCTCTGGGTTTTTTTGTGGGGGGGGGGGGGTTGAGGGCAGCTTCTATTTTATTTCCTTGTCATTTCTAGGTCTTGGTTTAATTTTGGTATTTGGTATCTATCTAAAATATTGTCCATGTCTTTTACATTTTCCAATTTTGTGGAGTACAGGTTTTTTTTTTCTTTTTGTAGTGTGACCCAATGATGCTCTGAATTTCCCCATGTCTGTTGTTATGTCCCCCTTTTAATTTCTGATTTTGTTAATTTGGATGTTCTCTCACTGCATTTTGATTAGTTTGGGTAAGGACTTGTCTCTCTTGTTGATTTTCTCAAAGAATCAGATCTTTCTTTCATTGATTCTTTGGATTGTTTTCTGTGCTTCTATTTTTTTTTTATTTTAGCCCTCAGTTTGATTATTTCCAGTGATCTACTCCTCCTGAGTGAGTCGAGTCTGCTTCTGTTTTTTTTTCCCTAGAGTTTTTAGGTGTGCTGTTAAGTCTCTAATGTGAATTTTTTAAATTTTCTTTATGTGGGCACTTAGTACTATGAACTTTCCTCTTAGCACTACTTTCATGGTGTCTCATGGGTATGGATATGTTGTGCCTTAATTTTCACTGAATTCAAGGAAGTTCTTAATTTCTTTCTATATTTCTTCCTTGACCCAGGGGTGGCTCAGTTGTTCACTGTTCAATTTCCATGAGTTTGTAGCCTTTATGAGAGTTGTATTGTTGTTGCATTCTAACTTTATTCCCTGATGATATAATAAGATGCAGGTGGTTACCCCAATAATTTTGGATCTGTGGAAGTTTGCTTTGTTACTGAGCATGTGATCAGTTTTAGAGAAGGTTCCATGAGATGCTAAAAAGAAGGTATATTCTTTTGTGTTTGGGTGGAATGTTCTATAGATGTCTGTTAAGTCCATTTGATTCATAACATCTATTAGTTCTCTTATTTCTCTGTTAAGTTTCTGTCTGGTTGACCTGTCCATTGGTGAGAGTGAAGTATTGAAGTCTCCTACTATTAGTATGTGGGGTTTGATGTGTGATTGAAGTCTTAGTAATGTTTCTTTTATATATGTAGGTGCTCTTGTGTTAGGGGCATAGATGTTCAGGATTGAGACTGCATCTTGATGAATTATTTCTATTATGAGTATAAAATGTCCTTCTACATCTCTTCTGACTTATTTTATTTTGAAAACAATTTTGTTACATATTAGATAGCTACACCTGTTTGTTTATTAGGTCCATTTGATTGTAAAAACCTTTCCCAACCCTTACTGTGAGGTAGCATCTGTCTTTGAGGTTGAGGTACATTTCTTGTATACAGCAGAAGGTTCTATTCATTTTCTTAGCCTGTGTATTTTTAATAGGTGAATTGAGTTCATTGATAATAACCAATATTAATGGCTAGTAGTTGTTAATTCTGGTTATTTTTTGATAGTAGTGTTTGTGTGTTTCTGTTCTTTGGGTTATGCTGGTGGGGGCTTATCAGATGCCTGTGTTTTTGTGGGTTCAGTTGGATTCTTTGGGTTGGGGTTTTCCTTCTAATATTTTCTGTAAGGCTGGGTTTGTGGATACTTAGTCTTTAAATCTGTTTTTGTCATGGGATATCTTGGTTTCTCCATCTATGGGGAATGAAAGCTTTGCTGGGTATAGCAGTCTGGTCTTGTATCCGTGGTCTCTTAGTGTCTGCAGCACATCTATTCAGGTTTTTCTGGCTTTCATGGTTTCCATTGAGAAGTCAGGTCTAATTCTGATTTATGTTTATATGTTACTTGACTTTTTCCTTTGCAGTTCTTAATATTCTTTCTTTATTCTGTATGTATTTTTTATTTTGATTATGATATGGAAAAGGAAATTTTTTTGATCCAGTCTATTTGGTGTTCTGTAAGTTTCTTATACATTCATAGGGATATCCTTCTTTAGTTTGTGAAAGTTTTTTTTCTATGATTTTGTTGAATATATTTTCTGTGCCTTTGAGCAGGAGTTCTTCTCCCTCTTCTATCCCTATTAGTCTTAGATTTTGTCTTTTCATGGTGTCCCAGATTTTCTGGATGTTTTGTGTTAAGAATTTGTTGGATTTAATGTTTTCTTCGACCAATGAGTCTTTTTCCTCTATAGTATCTTCAGTGACTGAAATTCTTTCTTCTGTCTCTTGTACTCTTTTGGTTATACTTGTCTCGTAGTTCCTGTTTACCCAGATTTTCCATATTCAGAATTCCCTCAGTTTGTGTTTTCTTTATTACCTCTATTTCAGTCTTCAAGTCTTGAACTGTTTTCTTCATCACCTGTTTTTGTTGTTGTTGTTGTTGTTTTCTTGGGTTTCTTTGAGGGATTTATTAATTTCTTCCAATTTGCTGTTTGTCTTCTCCTCCATTTCTTAAAGGGAGTTTTTCATTTTCTCTTTAAAGGACACAATCATTTTCATAAAGTTACATTTAACATCGTTTTTTTTTTCTTCCTTTTTCATCTGGGTTAGGATGGTTAAATCTTTCTGTTATGTGACCACTGGGTTTTTAACTCAGGATGAATCCACAACCTCTCATTTTCTGTGGAAACAAAAGCAAAATCTCTTCTCCAAAGTAACATACCTTTTGACTTCAATTTTGAAGTCAAGGTATCAAAATACCTATCTTGGATTAATTCTGCAGCATTTATAAACAAACATCTTTTAGCAGTTGTTGCTTCTTCCTCAGCATTCAAACAATTCAAAGAGACTATAATAGCATACAGTATCAAGATTCTCTGTATATTTTCCATCTTTATGTGACTTTACCTCTATTTCTTTTATTTTTACTTTTACTTTTAGAGACAGGTTCTCTGCATATATTTGTCCTTGAATAACTCTGTAGACCAGGCTATCCTTATTACAGTAGTAATCCCGAAAATAGATTGCAGCACTGAATCTATTTTTCCATTCTGAATGATTTACCATTCTTAATGGATTTGATCACTGTGAAGCCAAAGTCCAGAATCTTGTTAGTTGGGGAATCTAACAGGAGAACCTCTACCAATGAAATTGAGCATCAAAATTGTTTTTTTGTAATCTACTATATCCTAGAAGTTAAAGTTCTTGGTAGAAAAACTCATTTTGTAATTTCCATGGTTGTTTAAAATTTTGCTTATGAAACATGTGAGTAGGTTGATATGTTTGTAAATTTTGTTTCTAATATGTTATATGTACAAGTTAATCCCTTTTGTGGATTAATAACCTAGATTCATATAACACAAGTTGATCAAAATAGCTGTTATTAAGTATAGTGAACCTAAAGTGGAAGTACAGTTAAGCCTATCATAACATTAAGAATACGTTCTATCTGGAGAGAAGACATTTCATACTAAATTAGAAATTTTTATAAACTATTTTGTAAGGAAAACACATTTCACCTGTTCAAAATAATTGGACACAGGGAAATGACAATGAGTCAGAAATATCTAAATAGAAGACAGTAAAAACATTTATATATCTTTCAAACATTTAATTTATGAGACAGATTAGAAAATAAACATGTTAGCTTATGCTTAATGAAACAAAACCCCACAAGGAACATGATGCTATTAAAAATTACCTAAATATTTGAAATCATGCCAAATGGAACTGGCAGGAATGAAAACATTTGAAAATATTTTTAAATCCATTAGAAAAATTATACATTGCTAAAGACACACTTATTCAATTTGAAGATAGGCCACAGTACATTTTCTGAATGTAGTACAGAAAGTTAATGAAAGAAAATTATCGATGCAGATAAAAGCACAAAAGTGTTCTTTCTGAAAGTAAGCCAAGAAAAGTAGCCATCTCAAGGTTCTCAGTCGTCCTCTTCCCACTGCAAGGAATCCTTTCCCCATAGATGTTTACACTGATGGATAACTTTTTCTCATTCCTGATATTGCAGACTGCCCATTCCTAGAAAAAATTCCAACAAAGGTTACTAAATGTTATAATCCTCAAACAATAATCACTTTACCCTTAGTTTCATATAATGCAGACTGTGGAGAGCTAAGACAAAAAATTGCACAGAAAAAAATGTATTGTATATTTAAAAGTCTATCTTTTAGTTCTGGTGATGAAGTCCCACCAATAAAATTCTGTTCTACAATATCAAAAAAAATAGAAAGAATGGACAATGAGACCTCTCCCTGTCACCATATGCTTTCACAGAGAATATCATGGGCATGTAAATATTAATAAATAATTATAGCGACACAACTTTGCTTTCCAATTTATAAGTCACCAATTTCATAATTATCAAGTGACAACAATGATAGGTGCAGCAATGGTGGTGTTAAGAGTGACTTTGGGAAACTTGATTTGATAAGATAATTCTCTTTCTTTTTCCATTGACGTTACTTTAATAAAATCTACTTAGTTATGATTCACACATCAGGAAATATGAACTTCAAGAGGTTCTTATTCACTTTATTATGTTAAAGAGTTGTGCCACTGTCTTTTCAGAGGTGTAGTTTACCACCAAAGAAGAAATTCTGTCTCTGTCAGTAGTAAATTCCCATTATCACTTCTTCTCAGCCCTTGGCAATAACTAATCCATTTTCTCTCCAATGATTTTTTTCTACTAAATTTTCTAACTTTGGTTTTTTGATAGCTATTTTCTTATGTAATTTGTATGAAAGATATTTGGGGGGTAGTTGTGAGTTTTATTTGTGGTGCTCGGGATTAAAACTAGTGGTCCACACATATGCTAACCAATCAATGATATTTCTATGATTTTAATACTTTTGATGATGTCCTTTCCCTGCCACTTGTGCCCTCTCCAAGTTTCATACAGATCTGTTTTCTCTTATTTTCTAGTGTATTCACTGTCTATTTTCTAAATTATTTACTTCTCAGGTATGCATTTGTTTTAGTCTTTGATTTTCAATGAAATGTATTCAATTTTTAGTATCTATATTTTTCCTGGGCTTCCAATCATTCTTTGAAAGTTTTATTATTTTGATATAATTCAATTTTCACTGTAGACAGAAAGTTAGTTATGTTTTATCTTGGTACTTTAAAATATGCTTGTAAATGCAACTTTATGGGTAAATAACCAATCTTAATGCTTCATGGCCAGCCTCTGAGGCTCATGATGAAATTAGCCAGTCTCTATAAAGGTAAGGTACCTTTATAAACCCAACTCTGCTAACTCTAGTGCAATTTCTCTTAGTATGGGTGCACTCTATTACTGCAGCATGACTTATCAGAAGTCTCATGTTCTTGGCATCTAAAATTCTCCAGTGCCTCCTCTGAAATTTAGGTTTCTTCATCACAGCTTCCTATAATGGACTCTCAGGACATCCTTGAAGGAACTCGAGCCTGGTCATACATTTCCTGGCAATACCTCTTCTTTGTAACAACAGAACATGACTTCTTGATCCCAATAGTCTTGCATCTTCCCTTTCTGCAAAATTAATACCACATGGAAGACAATACTAAGTTCTACTAACAACTAGAGATGATCTTGGAGAAACATTTTCCTACACAGTATCTGTTAATGAGCAACAGATTTCTTCAGTTTAGGATTTTGTCTTTTTTGTTATTTATATTATTAACATTTTTATTTTTAATGTTATAATTTAATTACATTTTCTCCTTCCCTTTCCTCCCTCCTTACCTTCCCACGTACCATATAACCATTCTTCTTCAAATTCACAAGCAATTTTTCACCAAATGTTATTGTATGGATGTATGCATATGCATATGTACATGTATTTCTAAATATAACCTGTTCATTTTGTTGTTATTATTTTGATGATGATGATGATGATGATGATGATTCATATAATGCTATCTCAATGTATTTTTTCAGGACAGATCTTTGGAAAACTGGACAACCAATTGGTGTTCTCTCTGCAAAGAAAGACTGTCCCTCCCATTCCCAGCTTTCTTCAGTTGTCTACAGTTCTTTGTGTAGCATTGAGGCCTTCTGGGCTTTCAGTTTGGCATAGGTATCATATCACATTTGGACAATAATGCCAGTGAGACTCTATGAGTTTAATCTCTGTTATTATTAGTAGTCACCACCTCACAGCAAACTCCCTAAGCCTCCACCTCTTACAATCATTCCACCCCGTAGTCGGCAATGTTCCCTTAGCCTGAGGTATGTGGCAATGGTTTGACAATTTTTCCATTGGTACTGGGCTTCACAATTCTGCATTTTTGTTGGTTATGCTTTTCTGTCATTATATTCACTGATGCAAAGAGAAGTTTCCTTGATGAGGGAAGAGAGCTACACTTGTCTGTGCTTTTAAGGACAAATACTAAGATTGCAGTTAGAGATGGTGCTGGTTTAGTAAAGTGGTGGTTGTTGGTTCTGCCCCAAGATTCATCACTTCATGGTCCCTGAGTACTTGATTATGTTTCAAGTACTAGGTATGACTTGCTTCTTGTTTAGTGGGTCTTAAATTCAACTAAAGAACTGTTAATATAGTTGAGATATGTGAGCTAATACTACACTCAGGGTTATCTTACAAGGATTGTCATTGCTGTCATTCACAGGTACATATATTTTGTTTGCAAATATTTGATTGAGCAGTTTTGAGTCTATCCTAGTCAGTGTCATTGGCCTGTAGTTTTCTTTTTTGTTTGTATATTTACTTGGTTTTGTGTAACATGAAGGGGCCGGCTTGTTGGGGTTTCTGTCCTGCCCAGTACCCCACAACCGGCAAGCTCCAAAGAAAATCACACACAGGACTCCATAAGATTATAAACTGATTTGCCCATTAGGTCAGGCTACTTATTAGCTCTTATAACTTATGTTACCCCATTATCCTTATCTACATTAGCCACACGGCTCAGTACCTTTCTCAGTTGGGCAGGTTACATCCTGCCTCTTCGGTGGTCTGCCCAGGAGTGGCTAAGGGAGCTTCTTCCTCCCTAGCCTTCTCCTATTCTCATTGCCCTGCCTCTACTTCCTGTCTGGTTGACCTGCCTATACTTCCTGCCTGGCCAATCAGCGTTTTATTAGAATACATGATTGACAGAATACAGACAGTTCTCCCGTACCATTTCCCATTCCTGCCCAGATCACCGAAGAGGCAACATGTGAGCTTTCACACTGAGAAAGGTACTGAGCCATGTGGCTAACATAGATAGTGATAATGGATTAATATAATTTACAAGGACTAATAAGAAGCCTGACCTAATGGGCCAATCAGTTTTATAACTTATAGAGATCTCTGTGTGATTGATTTTCTCTGGGACTTGCCGGTTGTGGGGTACTGGGTGGGAACAGATACCCCAACAAGCCGGCCCTTCATGTTACAGTTTTGGTATTAGAGTGATAATGGCTTCACAGAAGACGATTGGGAGTGCTCCTTCTGTTTCTATTTTTTAATAGGTTAATAAGAAGGACTGATTATATATCTCCTTTGAAAGTCTAAGAGAATCCTTTTGTGAATCCATCTATCTCTGGACTTTTTTTCTTTATTACTATTTCAATCTTCTTATGAGTTATGCATCAGCTTAGGTTTTGACGTCCTTATTTTATTTTTTAAAAGATAACAAACTATTGAATTTTTTGGTATTTTACTTTCCAAAACCAGTTCCTGCTCTCTCCACTCCTCCCATTTCCTTCACCCTTCCTCCCACAACACCCCCCCATCCAATCTCAGAAAGGGTAAGACAAATTGCTTTGGATAAGGTACAAGACCCTCCCTGCTATATCTAGGCTGAGCAAGGCATCCATAAAAAGAGAATGGGTTCTCAAAAAGCCAGTACAAAGCAGTCGGAATAAATCCTGGTGCCACCACCAGTGGGCCCTCAGTCTGCCCCAGCCATGCAACTGTCAAATGTCCTTGTAGTATGGTTGAGCATCCTTTGGGTATATGCCAAGTATTGCTGGGTCCTGAGGGAGGTTGATTCCCAATTTTCTGAGAAACTGACATGCTGATTTGCAGAGTGGTTGTACAAGTTTACTCTCCTACCAGCAATGAAGAAGTGTTCTACTTACTCTGCATACTCTCCAGCAAAAGTTATTATTGGTGTTTTTTGTTCTGAGCCATTGTGACTGGTCTAAGAGAGTATCTCAGAGTCATATTGATTTGCATTTTTCTGATGTCTAAGGATGTCATACAGTTCCTTAAGTGAATTTTGGTCATTTGGGATTCTTCTGCTGAGAATTCTCTGTTCTGTATACTATTTTAAACTATATTATTTGATATTTTGATATCTAGTTTCTTGAGTTCTTCATATATTTTGGAGATTAGTTCTCTGTCCAATATGGGCTTGGAGAAGATCTTTTCCAATCCATTTGGCTGCCATTTTGCCTTATTGATTGTGTCCTTTGCCTTGGAGAAACTTCTCAGTTACAGGAGGTCACATTTATTTATTGTTGCTCTCAGTGTCTGTGCTACTGGTGGTATATTTAAGAATTGATCTCCTATGTCCATGTGCTGAAGGTTTCTTCCCACTTTCTCTTTTATGGGGTTCAGTGTGGCTGTATTTATGTTGAGGTTTATGATCTACTTGGACTTGATTTTGTTCATGGGATTAGATATGGATATATTTGCCTTCTTCTGCATCTTGATATTAAGTTATGCCGGCATCATTTGTTGAAGATATGTGCTTTTTTCCATATAGAATTTTAACTTTTTTGTCAAAAATCAGGTGTTAATCAGTGTGTGGATTAGTATCAAAGTCTTCGATTCAGTTCCATTAGTCTACATGTCTGTTTTTATATCAATACCAAGTTGTTTTCATATTGTAGCTCTATAATAGAGTCTGATGTCAGGGATGGTGATGCCTTGAGAAGTTCCTTTATTGTACAGGATTGTTTTGGCTATTTTAGGTTTTTTGTTTTTCCATATGAAGTTGAGTATTGTTCTTTCGAGTTCCATAAAGAATTGTGCTTGATTTTGATGAAGATTGCTTTGAGTCTGTAGACTGTTTTTGGTAAATTTTCCATTTTTATTATGTATCTAAACTTAATAAAAGCAATAAATGTATCTACACTTTATAAAAGCAATATACAACAAGCCAACAGTCAATATCCAAATTAAATGTAGAGAAACTCAAAGTAATTCCACTAAAATCAGGAATAAAACAAGGCTGTCCACTCTCTTCATATCTATTCAATATAGTACTCAAAGTTCCAGCTACAGCAATAAGGCAACAAAAGGAAACCAAAGAGTTACAATTTAGAAAGGAAGAAATCAAACTTTCAGTATTTACATATGATATTATAGTATACATGAGTAACCCCCAAAATTTTGCCAGGGAACTCCTACACCTGATAAACTCCTTCAGTAATGTAGCAGGATACAAGCTCACCTAAATAAATCAGTAGCCCTTCTATATACAAATGATAAAACCCTGAGAAAGAAAACAGAGAAACATCACCCTCTACAATAGATACAAATAACATAAATTATATTGGGGTAACACTGACCTAAGAAGTGAAAGACCTATATGAAAATAACATTATGTCTTTGAAAAAAAGAAATTGAAGAAAATGAAAATATCTCCCATGTTCTTGGATCGGGGATCAACATAAAATATTCTTAACCAATTACTTCTTTGATCCATTCATCGATCAGTAATATGGTGCTTGCTCTTGATGAGTTTTATGTTTACTAGCAATGTCTTTGCTGAAAATTTCAAGTTTTATTGCATTGTGGTCAGATAGAATATAGGAAGTTATTTCAATATGCATTATTTGGGGTTTGATTGGACTATTCACTAGATATCTTTCTCATCAATTGGATGTATGATATCAGTTAATTCTTGTGCTTCTTTGTTTATTTTTATCTAGATGATCCATATATTCTAGAAAGTGGAAAATTGAAAATAACTATGTTTTATGGATTGATGTTACTGTCTCTTTAAACTTTATTTTTAAATAAAATTGGGTGCACCAGAGTTTGGCTCACATATGTTTGGGATACTAATATCTGCTTGATTGACTCTTTTCTTAATTATAATGAAGTTTCATTCTTTATCTTTTCTGATTCCTTTTAATTTGAAGTTTATTTTATCAGTTGGTAAGATAATGATAGCTGCTTGTTTGCTTGTTCTCTACGATTTAAGTGCTTTTGTCCATTCTTTTACTCAAAAGTGGTGCCTATGTCTAAATGAAGATATGTTTCTCGTAGAAAACTGATAGGTTTTCTTAGCAATCCATTGTCAACCTGTGTTTTTTGACTGGAGAATTGAGGCTATTGGTATTTACAGTTAATATTGAAATGCATGGGTTAATTTTAATCATTGGTGTTATTATTGGTTTTTGGTGGTGTTTTTATTTTATCAGTGTGTTATGATAGTTATAGCCTTGTATTTCTTTCCACAGTCTCTCTTTAGTTCATTCCTCTCTTCAGTCCTGCATTTTCTTTAACTTTCTTTTGTTGGTTATAAAGATTTTGAGACTCCTTATATCATGGAAAATTTTCTCCTTTAGTTATAATGGATAATTTTCTGCGTTTATTAGTTTAGGCTGGCATTCGTAGCCTTTTAGGACTTTGAATGTTTTGCTCTAGGCTTTTCTGGTTTTTAACATTTCCAGTGAGAAATCATCTGTTATTCTGTTGGGATTACCTTTATATATGACTTGCATTTTTTTACTTGCAGCTTTAAATACACTTTCTTAATCATGAATACTTAGTATTTTGATTATAATATGTTAGGTGGATTTTCTGTCTTGTCTATTTAGTATCATGTGTGCTTCTTGCACATGTATGTTTGGGAGAGTTTTTTCTATGATCTTTTTGAAGATGTGACCAATGCTATTGACTTCTCCCTCATTTATAACTCAATTATAATTTTGGATTATAAATAATCCAAAAGTTTTGTTTTTCATGGTGTCTCAAATTTTCTACAAGTTTCTATTCTGCATGTTTTAAAATATTTACTATTGTTCTCCTATTTGATCTAGGTTCTTTATTTTCAAGTTCTGATAGTCAATTTTCTGTTTCATTCATTTGACTTGTAAGGCTTTCCTTTGAGCTTTATATTTGAGTTATTGTATTTTTAATTAAATCTTTTCAGATTGAATCCTCTTTAATTTTTATCTCCTTATTTAATTATATATTCAAGTCCTGAATTGTCTTTGTTATTTTCCTTTGGTTTCTGTTTATGTTTTCTTTTGCATCACTCCGGCGCTTTTCTCCTTAATTTCACTGCACTGTTTCATTGTGTCTTTTTTAGACAATTTGAATTCTTTGACAAAGTTTTTGTCTGTTACCTTACACTCTGTGTGTATGGGCTCATCTAGGTAGTTCTCAATGGCAAACATTTCTATAAGACTTGTTGGATTTGGAGAGAAAAAACTATATTGATATTTCATTTGGTTTATAATATTTTCAATGGGTTATGGGCATGTGGACTTCTTTTGTTAGTTCTAAGTTTGATATGCACACAGCAATTTGGATTAGAAGAAAGAATGGGTGGGCATGTTGAATTTATAAGTTAAAAATGGATTGGATGGAATAAAGTCAGGTGGACACAAGATACTGGACTTGTATACAGGATGTGCTTCCTGGTTCAAGCCTTGGATTTCAGAGTATACATGGCTAAGTATAAAGGTGGGATGTGGGGTCGAGGAGGGTTTGTAGAACATTGTTACATAGACAGGGTCCTGGTAGAATCCAGAGACTTATTATCGTGTAGTCAGGGTGACAAGGGAAGGATAGGCACTGGATGCATTATTTAGACTAGATCTAGAGACAGCGAGTCATAAAGACTCGTTGGCATATATTCTGCAGAAGAACATGAAAAATTTACATGGATGCAGGTATTGGATGCTAGTGAGGTAGAACCTATGACACATATAACAGATAGGAGATGTCCTGTTTTAAGCTTCATTCATTCTTTCTTTCTCTCTTTCTCTCTCTCTCTCTCTTTCTTTCTTTCTTTCTTTCCTTCTTTCTTTTTTTCCTTCTTTCTCTCTCTCTCTCTCTCTCTCTCTCTCTCTCTCTCTCTCTCTCTCTCTTTCTCTTTTATGACAGAGTTTCTCTGTGCAGCTCTTGTGGTTGTCCTAGAACTTGGTCTGTAGACCATTCTGGCTTCAGACTCAAAGAAATCCACCTACATCTGCCTCCCAACTGCTGGGATTAAAGGTGTGCACCACCACTACCCAATGACTTGTATTTGTCTTATGTTTTCTATGTTTTTACTTTACTGCCAAAGTAAAGCTTATCTAATAAAATCTCCCTTCTACTTCAAATTTGTTAAATAGGTAGAAGAGGATTGAACTTAACTTCTCTTTAAATGTTTCAAAAATTCACCAGTAAATTCATCAGGCTTTGGAATTTTCTTTGTTAGATTATTTTAAAGAAAGATGTGTTTCATAAATGCATTTGTGTTGCCTTTTATATATGTGTTTGAGCTTGTGTATGTGCACAGTTGCATGAATACCAACTAGTGTCATAAGAAAATAAGGGTTACAGTCAGTTATAAGCTGTCTACTGTGGGTTCTTGGAACTGAACTTGAGTTCTCTGGAAGGTCAGGAAGTCACTATTAACCACTAAGTCATCTCTATAGCCAATTTTTCTTAGACTTTTATCTAGTCTAAATCATTAATCTATTTAGAAGAACGTGAGGTTTCAAAGCTACAGCACCATTTCCAATGTAAACAATGATTGATGGAAAATATGAGTTTAGATCTCAGATTTCTGCATGTTTGATATAGGACAGTTTTCAAAGGAGATTTTAATATGCCTCATCTCAGAAGATTACTAGTATCATGAGGAACAACAAGCACTAGGAAAAGAAAATATGATGGGATATGTGAGTATAAACATTGTGGCAATCCTCAAATCACTTATCATTAATGACTAATTGCTGTAAGTCTACTTAGATTGTAAAAGCATTTGGTACTAAGCTTCCTATTTGTATAGCAATGATAAATGTAAATATACTAATGTACTTCTACTATATACAACAATAAAAAGAATTATATGCAATTCATGTGAGTGCAACTCTTTATTCATATTTCCAAAGCCCCAGTTTCTCATAGAAACAAAAGACATTTTTGAATACTTTTATAATGTCCTGAGATTTATTTCAAGAAAGATTAACAAAACAAAGGGAGTCATTATATAGAAAGATTAGTAGATTTAAATCCTGTTTCGAAAGTTCCAGTAGACATGACAGTTTAATACAGAAAAATGCTTCCTTGTGAATATAAAGAGAACATGAATAGAACCTCAGTATGCTCAGACTAATTGAGGGCTCATACATATTTTTCTTATTGGTATTGTGTTTAATGGTTTATATTGTTGTAATAGAGTGGCTAATATTTTTTTCTTTCATATACAATAAGTACACATTCTATTATCTGCTATGATATTTCCTAACTCTATTAGTCTGAAATTTGTTACTGGATCAAAATAATCTTTAAACTTTATAAAGAAAATAGTTTTATTTAGTACACTGATTTGAAAGTGAAAATCCATGATTGAGTAGTTGTGAGGATATTTTGTTTGTGATATAATGAACAAAGCTTGCCTAAGATCAGAGTACAGAGCTAGCTACTAGTCAGCCATAGACGCCAGGCTGTGGTGGTGTACACCTTAATCCCAGCACTTGGGAGTCAGAGGCAGACAGATCTCTGTGCATTCAAGGCCACCCTGGGCTACACAATATCTATCCAGTCTAAAAGAGAGTGAGAGCCAGTTGGTGGTGGATCAAACTTTTAATCCCAGTACATTGGAGTCACACAACTTTAATTACAACACTAGGGAGGTGGAGACAGGAAGGGATATGGCTGGGCAGAGAGAGGAGTATAAAGCAAGAGGAGACAGGAGCTCAGCACATTCAGTCTGAAAACTTGTAGAGACAGAACACCCCAGTCAGTCTGAGGATTTTGTAGAGATAAGAACTCATGGCTGGCTGCTCTGTTTCTTTGATCTTTCAACTTTCATCCCATAATATCTGACTCTGGGTTTTTATAATTAAAACCAATAAGAATTCGTATGACAGGGAGCCTTCCTGACTCAATGCTTAGAGAATGCCTAGTAATGGATGGCATCGTGGTGAAATATGTGTGAGTGATCATTTAAATCACCAGAAAATAAATTGGAGAAATGGATAGGGTCATGTCTTTCCATTGTATAATACTCTTACTTTGATAAATATCTCATAGATCCTGTGGGATTATTTTATATCTTTCAATAACAATGCCTTTAACAATGTCAAGCTATCTCACCAGGCACCACTTTTTACTTCTTTTTCTTTTTGGCTTTGTTTCATTTTGTTTTGTTTTGAGACAAGGTCTCTATATGTAGTCCTGAGTGGCCTAAATCTTGTAATGTAGATCAGGATGAACTTGAACTCACAGTGATTCACCTACCTATGTCTTCCATGTGCTGGCATTATAGAAGTATACCACCACTTCCCACTTAAGCCCCATTCTTAAAAGTGTCCAAAACCTTAAATCATCACCAAACCAGGAACAAAGTTTCTAAGATATGAACACTTGAGGAAAAATTCCACATTCAATACACAGAATTATAGGAGGAAGCTGCTTGTTTGTTTTCTGGCTGACCAGACTCCCAAAATAATCACGCAGAAACTGTATTAATTAAATCACTGCTTGACCCGTTATCTCTAGCTTCTTATTGGCTAACTCTTACATATTAATTTAACCCATTTCTATTAATATGTGTAATGCCACATGGCTGTGGCTTAGCAGGTAAAGTGCTGTCTGACTCCAGCGCAGCTACATAACTTCTCCCTGACTCAGCCCTTCTTTCTCCCAGCATTCACTCCAGTCTTCTCTGCCTACCTAAGTTCTGCCCTGCTATAGGTCCAAACCAGTTTTCCTTATTAATCAATTGTAATCACAACATACAGAGGGATATCCCACATCACATAATTGATGGACTTTTAGAAATTATTTAACTTCCATAAGCAAAAATTAACATATTTGTTCAGTGAAGTTGATACTTTGGCCTATTACAACCATTTCTACTTCGATGTAACCTAAATGAAGTTATCGACTAATAAAAATTCTAATGTATGAGTATAATTTTGTAGCAAGTTGAACTTTCCTTAGTGTCTTGCTTTCCTTATTTTCAGTGACCTATAGTTTACTGTGATATAAAAATGTGCAGTTTAAAATGGCATGAATAATGAATAAACCTTAAATTCTAATTTATATATAATTTTGAGTAATGTGATAAAATAAAAAAACCTCGCAGAGTCTCAATTCTCACTGAGAAGTGTATGAACCCTCTCTGTGCTATAATCACACTGTGTTCACAACCACTCCACCCCATTCCAAGCTGTTCCTTCCTGCTCCCATACCTACCCACCCTCTAATCCACCAACAGAATTTATTTGATTTCCCATTCCCAGGGAGATATATCATCCTCCCTAGAACCCTCTTTACCTATCCTCTCTGGGCCTGTGGAGTTTAGTTTTTTTTAAATTAATTTATTTATTTATTAAAAATTTCCACCTCTTCCCTGCCTCCCTTCTTCCTCCTCTTCCCCACCTCCCCCTCCCTCTCTGATCTTAAGAGCAGTAAGGTTCCCTGACCCGTGGGAAGTCCAAGTTCCTCCCCTCTCCATACAGGTCTATAAAGGTGAGCATCCAAACAAACCAGGCTCCCACAAAGCCAGTCAATGCAGGAGAATAAAAACCCAGTGCCATTGTCCTTGGCTCCTTAGTCAGCCTTCATTGCCAGCCACGTTCAAAGTGTCCATTTTGATCACATGCTCCATCACTCCCAGTCCAGCTGACCTTGGTGAGCTCCCATTAGATCAGTCCAACCGTCTCAGTGGGTGCACGCACCCCTTGTGATCCTGACTTCCTTGCTCACGTTCTCCCACCTTCTACTCATAATTTGGACCTAGGGAGCTAAGTCCAGTGCTCCAATGTGGGTCTCTGTCTCTATCTCCATCTATTGTCAGATGAAGGTTCTATGGTGATATGCAAGATATTCATCAGTATGGCTATGGGACAAGGCCAGTTCAGGTACCCTCTCCTCTGCTGCCCAAGGAACAATCTGGGGACCTCTCCTTGGACCTGGGAACCCCTCTAGAATCAAGTCTCTTGCAAACCCTAAAACGGCTCCCTTAATTAAGATACTTACTTCCCTGCTCTCATATCCACCCTTCCTCCCTCCCACCCATCCCACTCCCCCAAGCTTTCCTGAATCCTTCCCTTCTCCCTTTTCTCTACCCATCTCCCCTTACATTCCCCCGCCCCCATGCACCCAAGTTTGCCTGGAAATCTTGTCTACTTCCAATATCCAGGAGGAAAACTATATGATTTTCTTCAGATTCACCTTCTTATTTAGCTTCTCTAGGATCACGAATTATAGGCTCAAAGACCTTTAATTATGGCTAGAATCCACTTATGAGTGAGTACATACCTTATTCCTCTCTTTGGGTCTGGGTTACCTCACTCAGTAAAGCGTTTTCTATTTCCATCTATTTGCATGCAAAATTCAAGATGTCATTGTTTTTTACCGCTGAATAAAACTCTAATGTGTATATGTTCCACACCTTCTTTAACCATTCTTCTATTGAGGGGCACCTAGGTTGTTTCCAGGTTCTGGCTATTACAAATAGTGCTGCTATGAACATAGTTGAACAAATGCTTTTGTGGTATGATAGGGCATCTCTTGGGTATATTCCCAAGAGTGGAATTGCTGGGTCCTGAGGGAGGTTGACTCCCAGTTTCCTGAGAAACCGCCACACTGATTTCCACAGTGGCTGCACAAGTTTGCATTCCCACCAACAATGGATGAGTGTTCCCCTTACTCCACATTCTCTCCAGCATAGGTTATCATTCGTGTTTTTGATTTTAGTTAGTCTCACAGGTGTAAGATGGTATCTCAAAGTTGTTTTGATTTGCATTTCCCTGATTGCTAAGGAAGTTGAGCATGACCTTAAGTGTCTTTTGGCCATTCGAAGTTCTTCTGTTGAGAATTCTCTGTTCAGTTCAGTACCCCAATTTTTAATTGGGTTAATTAGTTTTATACCAAAAGCAATCTATAGATTCAATGCAATCCCCATCAAAATCCCATCAAAATTCTTCACAGACCTTGAGAGAACAATAGTCAACTTTATATGGAAAAACAAAAAACTCAGGATAGCCAAAACAATCTTATACAATAAAGGAACTTCTGGAGACATTACCATCCCTGACTTTAAACTCTATTACAGAGCTACAGTATTGAAAACACCTTGGTATTGCCATAAGAACAGAGAAGTCCACCTATGGAATCGAATAGAAGACCCGGGTATTAACCCACAAACCTATGAACACCTGAGTTTCGACAAGGGGGGTAAAAGTATACAATGGAAGAAAGAAAGTATCTTTAACTAATGGTGCTGGCATAACTGGATGTCAACCTGTAGAAGAATGAAAGTAGATCCATATCTATCACTGTGCACAAAACTCAAGTCCAAATGGATTAAAGACCTCAATATTAATCTGACCACATTGAACCTGATAGAAGAGAAAGTGGGAAGTAGTCTACAAGACATGGGCACAGGAGACCACTTCCTAGATAGAACCCCAGTAGTACAGACAATAAAAGAAACAATGGATAAATGGGACCTCCTAAAACTGAGAAGCTTCTGTAAAGCAAAGGACACTGTCAGTAAGACAAAAAGGCTTCCTTCTGATTGAGAGAAGATCTTCACCAACCCCTCATCATACAAAAGTCTGATCTCCAAAATATACAAAGCACTCAAGAAACTAGACACTGTGGAGTTTATCTTGATTATCAATTAATTAAAATCTAGTATCTACTTATCAGTGAGTACATACCATATCTGTTTTTCTGAGTCTAGGTTACTTCACTCAGAATGAATTTTTCTAGTTCTCCTAATTGCCTGAGATTTTTATCATGTCTTTTTTTTAGAGACATTTAATACTTCAATATATAAATTTACCATATTTGCTTCATTAATTCTTCAGTTGAGGGTAGTCTATGTTCTTTTCAGTTTCTGGCTATTATGAATAAATTTACAATGAACGTAGTTAAACAAGTGTCTTCGTGGAAGACAAAGCATCCTTTGGGTAAATGCCCAAGTGTGGCATTGTTGGGTGTTGAGGTAGATCGATCCCAAATATTCTGAGGAACCACCATATTGATTTCTGTAGTGGCTGTAAAAGTTTGCATTTCCACTAACAATGGAGGAGAGCTCCCCTTATTCCACATCCTGAACAGCATGAGCTCTCACTTGTGTAATAGAACTTAGTCATTCTGACAGGTGTAATATAGAATCTCAAAGTAACTTTGATTTGCATTTCCTTAATGGCTAAGGATGTTGAATAATTCTTTAAGTGTTTCTTAGTCATTTTAAATTCCTCTATTGAGAACTCTCTGTTTAGATCTGTACCTCATGTTAAATGGATTATTTGCTTGGTTTTTTGGATTCTTTTGTCCATAAGTTCTTTATGTATTTTAGATATTAGTCCTCTATGAGATTTGGAGTTGCTAAAAATCTTTTTAGCCATTCTATAGGCTGCCACTTTGTCCAACTGACTGTGTCTTTTGCCTCTTAGAACCTTTTCAGATTCACAAGATCCTAGTTATTAATTGTTGATCTTAGTGTCTCTGCTACTTGTCTTCAATTCAGGAATTGTCACCAGTGCCAATTCATTCAAGACATTATTCTATAAGGTTCATAGCTTTCTGTTGAGGTCTTTGATCCACTTGGACACAAATTTTGTGCAGAGTGATGAATTTAGATCTATTTACATTCTTCTTCAAACCTAGTAGTAATAGAAATAGAGGAAGGAGAAGAAACCCAGCTTAAAGGCCAAATGAATATTTTCAACAAAGTCATAGAAGGAAATTTTCCTAATATAAAAAAGAGATGCCTATACATTTACAAGAATGATACAGAACTTCAAATAGATTGGAGCAGAAAAGAAATCCCATCAGCACATAATAATAAAAATCCTAATTCTACAGAATAAAGAAAAATATTAAAAGATACAAAGAAAAAAGACCTAGTAACATATAAAGACAGACCTATTAGAGTTAGACCTGACTTCTTAATGGAGACAAAAGGCAAAAGGGGTTTGGTAGATATGTTGCAGACACTGAGAGACTAAATATAATAAAAATACTAATCATACAGAATAAAGAAAGAATATTGAAAGGTACAATTGAAAAAGACCAAGTAAAATATAAAAGGAGACATACTAAAATTACACCTGACTCCACAATGGAGAATAAAAGACTGAAGGATTCTGGCAGATGTGTTGCAGACTCTGAGAGACTACAGATGCCAACACAGGTTAATAAACCCAGAGAAAATAAGGTATTCATGATAAATTCAAATTTAAACAGTGTCTATTTACAAATCCAGCCTACAGAAAGTACTGGAAGAAAAACTTTAAACCACGAACGTTAATTACAAACATGAAACCATGGGAGATAAATAATCTCACACCAGCAAAACCAAAGTGATTGCACACACACTACTAACCCCACTAAATTAACAGGAGTTAATTATCATTAGTCATTAATATCTCTCAGTATCAATTGTCCCAACTCCCCAAATAAAGAGACAAATTAACAGAATGGGTATGAAAATAGGATCCATCCTCCTGCATAAAAGAAACACATCTCAATTTCAAGACTAGGCATTACCTCATGGTTAAGGTATAGAAAGAGTCTAAGCAAATGGACCTAGAAGCAAGTTGGTGTAAACAAGTTAATTTCTAATAAAATAGGCTTTAAAACAAAATTAATCAAAAGACATGGGGATGAATACTACATAGTAATTAAAAGAAAATTCCACCAGGATGACATTTCAATTATTAACATCTATGTCCCAAACACAAGGATGTCTACTTTTGTAGAAGAATCACCACCACAGCTTAAATCACATACCTATCCTCAAACACTGATTGTGGAAGACTTCAATACCCCACTCTCACCAATGTACAAGTCACCTAGCCAAAACTAAAAGGAGAAATTCTGGAGATAATACATGTTATAAACCAATAGACCTAATCAATATTTTAGAAATTTCCACTTAAACAAAGTCATCATCTCATTGAACATTTTGCAAAATTGACTGCATAAATGGACACAAAGTAGGTCTCAACAGATACGGAAAAAATGAAATAACTCTCTGCAGATTAGGAGGATTAAATAATGAAACTAGCATAAAACAGCATTTGATAAGCTTCTTGTACATAGTTTAATAAATGACATTTGATATTCTTAATAATGTTTCTTACTAAAATTAGACCTAAATAAATCCAGAAGTCATAAATGATAGAATATATCAAGCCAAGATGATCATTACAATTCATCTCTGATAGATACATACAATTAAATTGATTTTTAAATAATTTGTCTATAGTTCATTCTAACTTGTACATGAAACTACATCTGGCTTTTACCCTTTATTTCCAATATTCAAAACATTTATGTGAAACTAAACTTTATTCCAGGTGAGTGACTGATAATATATAAAATTACACATTTATATGAAAACTCATACGATGCATGAAATCCTAATTTAGACAATCTTGCCATTGGGCATGATGTTAGTAAAACTGAAGCATTGAAATTGATTATTCTTTTTAATAAAAGAAATGAAATTATGTAGACAACTTTATTAAAGCTCAAAAACTAGACTATTAAAACTAAGAAAATATCCAAACTAAGATATGTTATTTTCCTTTTCATATCCCCTTTTTATTCATTGTTATGTGCACATATAAATTATAACATATGTATTTTAAGTGTATAAATAAATCTCAGACTATATATCTTTATTCATATATATGTTTTCAGAGATCAACTTTTTGTATTGCATAAACAATGTGTGTGGTCTTTCCTGTGTAGACTTTTTATCCAACTCTCAGCATTCATTAGTGGCCTAGTATTCTTTGTGTAGAGTTGAGGCATTGTGAGTTTCCCACTTCCATGTTACAATTTCTATTAGCATTTTTCTTGTTTGCCTCATGTTTTGGATGCTATGTTGGTAAGACTTTATGGGTGAACTTTGTATGGATACCTTGATGGTAATGAAAAGACCTCTACTTGCACTTAAGACTTGCTCAACATGAGACAAATCGTGCCTGTTATTGGAAACTACTCAGAACTAGCGAAGCCATGGATCTTGGACAAGAACCTGCACCTGCCACTTTACTAAAAGTATAATCTCTAACTACATCCTAATAGAAGCTATTTTCAAAATGTAAGAAATGTTTGCATTGTATTTATCTACTATTGATTACTTTCTACATAGTAAGTATGAATCTTGATCATAAAACAATAACAATCAAATTGTTAATTACTATGCTTCAAAATAAAGAACATTGACTGATATTATTTATTTCTTAATCCATTATTCAAGAAATATTCACAAAGCATACTTAAATATATATTAAAGGGAGATAAATTTCATTGATAAAACACAGCAAACAATTGTCTCCGAAAACTGTATTGGGCATGGCTCATTGGTCAATCAGCTTCGCATTGTTGAAACAAAATACTAGAGGACAATAACTTAAAAGAAGAAAAGACTGATTTGGACTCCTAGACTCAGAGATTTCCACTCATGCTGTCATTGTTCAACTCTTTTGCTTCCTGTACTCAGGTGAAGCCAATTTCTTAAAGGAAAACAATGAATGCGAATTACTCTTCAACTCATAGTGGCCAACACACATACAGACACACACATACCACACACACACACATATGCACACACAAAGATACAGAGAGGGGAGCATTAATAGGAAGGATCTCTAAACAAGATATACCTTTTGGATTTATATTCCCAATGAGATGTCTCAACCAGTCTGTTAAGCTATAAACTTATAAGTAACTGAATCCATTGCTAATATTTGTGTCCTAATGATACATTCTTTTCCAAAAGGCCCATCAACTGGCAATAAAACCCTTTAATTCATTATCATCTATTGTACATGTAGTAGATAAACCATGAATAAGTGTTGTGATCTTCAACACAAATAAAAATACCCCATGTAACTCTGAAAAAGGTTAAAAAAAGGGATTTTATAACTTATAAAAATATACAGACAAAATGTCAAATGTTCTGAAAAATAGACAAGAAAGCAAACAATCATGAAAAATTCTCATAATTCTATAATATGTATATTGATGAAGATGAGATATTGTAACTAGTTGAAAAATTTACAACTCCTCTATTAAATATGTTTTAACAATAAAAGAAGCGAGAAGCTAAAAATCAGAACAAAATGGGGATATCACAAAATAGAATTATTAAAAAAAGAACCAAACACAAATTCTCCAAATGAAATGTTCATTAATAGAAAACTTAAATTTGCAGGTTATCAAAAATTAGATGTGAACGGATAAAAGAATCGTGAGATTTGAACAGGAAAAATGGAAGTTACTATGTCTAAAAAGCAGAAAAAATGAGATATGAAGACAAATGAACATAGCCAAAATATGTGTATGATATTCAAACGGACCAGTTGTGCAATATCATAATCCAGAAGAACAGATGGTAAGGCAGAGAGCTTATATGAAGAAATAATAACCAAACTCTGGTGTACACAATTCCATAAAACTTTGGAATTAAAAATTCCATAAAAATTGGAATTAAAGACAAAACTTAACACCAACCTAACAATTAGAAGTGACTTTAATACCTCACTTTTCTCCAAAAGACAGCTTGTCTATACACTAATTGCAGAGAAACAGCAGCATTTACCAAAATCATACATCAAGTGGTCCTAACAGATATCCAGAGAATATTTCACCCTAACAAAAATGCATTCTACTCAGCAGTATATAGAAGCTTAACAAAAAAGAACATTATAAAACACAAAATTTATATTAACAAATTCAGAAACAATGGAAATAACCCCATTCACCCCACATTATTAAAATGAAATAAAGCTTAAAATTATAATCAAACAAACATCTAGTAAGTACAAACACTCATAGAGACTGAATATCTCAAGACTGAATTATAAATGGGCCACAAAAGCAATCCAAAAATAAATAAAAATTTCTTGAATTAAGTGAAAATTAAAACAGAAAAAGCAAAACCCTATAAGACACATTGAAAGCAGTCCTATCAGAGAAATTTATTGCTAAGTTCCTTCATTAAAAAAATAAGAAAGCACAAATAAATGACTTAATACTTAGAATATAAAAAATTAATAAACCAAATCCAAGTCAAGTGGAAAAATGTCATAAAATGCAGGCCAAAGATTAATGAAATATGGACAGCAACAACAAAATGTACAAAGAAATAATGAATCTAAGAGCTGCTTTTTAGGGAATATAAACAAGAGACAACCTTGTATCAATTAAACACAGGAAGAAAGAGATTGTCTAAATTACCTAAATCAGAGATGAACAATAAAACATTACAATAAACACCAAATAAATTCAGATCATTATAAGAGGATACTCTAAAATCTGTACACTATTAATCTGGCAAATCTAAAAGAAGTGTATGAAATTTTAGATTCATCCAAACCACAAAAGTTAAGACAAGGATAGATCAGCAATCTAAGTAGATACATAATATATACAGAAGATAAAACAGCTATTAAAATGCCTTCTAATTAAAAAAAAAAAAGGCCCTGGCCCAGATGGTTTCAGAAGAGACATCCACAAAATGTTTAAAGATCTTTCTTAATTTGTACTAAATAAATAAATAAAAGAATAAGTATATGAAACAGAAGGATCACAACCAATATTCTTCAGAAAATAGTATTGTTTCTAATAATCAAATTGATAAAACATAAACAAGAAAAGTAGGAAATCACAGACCAAAATCTCTGATAAACATAAATTCATAAATTTCTGGCAAAATATTTGCAAATTGGATGCACACATGCATCAAAAGATTATCTATCATAATCTTGAGTTGATACCATTTATAGAGTAATGGTTCAACATACATATGTCAATAAGTTTAATAAATTATATAAGTTATCTTAAAGACAAATCCATCTCAACAGATGTATAAAAGGTTTGAGAAAATTCAACATATATCCATTATAAAAGTCATAAAGAAAGTTGGTTTGGAGAACATATCATACTGTATAAAAACATATGAGATACCGCAATCAACACATTATTAAATAGAGTAAACCTCAAAACAACCTTTTTGAAATAAAAAATGAGCAAGGCTCTCCTCTAGTTCCACTTATTTTCAATATACTGTTTGAAGCACTAGCTATAGTAATGATACAAGAGAAGCAAATGAAAGGGATACAGATACAAAAAGAACACATCAAATTATCCTTATTTACAGATGATAGAATATTATTCATCAGAGATTCCACAAATCCTCCACAGAATTTTTAGACATTGTCAATGGGTTTAGCAGCGTAACAGAATACAAATTGAATTTAAACCATTAAGACTTCCATATGACAACAACAGAAGTACTGATAAAGAGATCCCCCACACTCCCATTTACAATAGTTTCAAGAATATCTTTTTTTTAAAGTAATTTTATTAAATTATAAACGTTTCCATTTACGCCCCTCTTCCCAACACCCTCCCACTCCCCCCTCCCTCTCCTCCTCCCTCTTTGTCCCTAAGGGCAGTCAGGGTTTCCAGCCCTGTGGGAAGTTCAAGTTCCTCCCCCCTCCCTCCAGGTCCAGGAAGGTGAGTATCCAAACAGACTGGATCCCAAAAATCCAGTATATGCAGAGGAAACTAGTCCCAGTGTAACTGTCCATGGCTTCTCAGAAAGACTCCGGGCCAGCCACATTCAGAGAATCCGGCCACATTCAGAGAATCTGGTTGGATCACGTGCTCGTTCAGTCGCAGTCCAACTGCCCTTGGTAAACTCTCATTAGATCCGACCCCTTGTATCAGTGGGTGATAGCATCCCTCGCAGTCCTTCGTCATTTTCTTCGTCCTTCTGCTCCTCATTTGGACCTTGGGGGGCTCAGTCCGGTGCTCCAATGTGGATATCCGTCTGTATCGCCATCCATCGCCTGATGAAGGATCTATGGTGATAAGCAAAATATTCATCAGTATGGTTATGGGCCAAGGCCGGTTCAGGCACCCTCTCCTCTGTCCAGAGAACAATCTGGGGATCTCTCCTTGGACATGGGATCCCATATATAATCAAGTTTCCTATAAACCCTAAAATGACTCCCTTAGTTGAAATATATTCTTCCCTGATCCCATATTCATCCTTCCTCCCTTCCCCCCATACCAGTCAACCGAGCTTTCTCCATTCCTCCCCTACTCCCTTCTCTCTAACCCTCTCCCCTTCCAACAACCCTCCCACCGCCCCCCCATGCACCCAAGGTTACCTGGGACTCTTGACTATTTCCTACCTCCTGGCGGATAGCTAAATAATCTTCATCAGGTTCGTCTTCTTATTTAGCTTCTCTAGGATCACGAATTATAGGCTCAAAGAACTTTAAATTATGGTTAGAATCCACTTATGAGTGAATACATACCGTGTTCCTCTTTTTGGGTCTGGCTTACCTCACTCAGTAAAGCGTTTTCTATGTCCATCCATTTGCATGCAAAATTCAAGATGTCATTATTTTTTACCGCTGAGTAAAACTCTAATGTGTATATGTTCCACACCTTTTTTAACCATTCTTCTATTGAGGGGCACCTAGGCTGTTTCCAGGTTCTGGCTATTACAAATAGTGCTGCTATGAACATAGTTGAACAAATGCTTTTGTAGTATGCTAGGGAATCTCTAGGGTATATTCCCAAGAGTGGAATTGCTGGGTCCTGAGGGAGGTTGACTCCCAGTTTCCTGAGAAACCGCAACACTGATTTCCACAGTGGCTGCACAAGTTTGCATTCCCACCAACAATGCATGAGTGTTCCCCTCACCCCACATCCTCTCCAGCATAGGCTATCATTGGTGTTTTTGACTTTAGCTATTCTGACAGGTGTAAGATGGTATCTCAAAGTGGTTTTGATTTGCATTTCCCTGATCGCTAAGGAGGTTGAGCATGACCTTAAGTGTCTTCTGGCCATTCGAAGTTCATCTGTTGTGAGTTCTCTGTTCAGTTCAGTACCCCATTTTTTAATTGGGTTAATTAGAGATTTAGTGCCTAGTTTCTTGAGTTCTTTGTATATTTTGGAGATCAGACCTTTGTCTGATGAGGGGTTGGTGAAGATCTTCTTGCAGTCAGAAGGCAGCCTTTTTGTCTTACTGACAGTGTCCTTTGCTTTACAGAAGCTTCTCAGTTTCAGGAGGTCCCATTTATTCATTGTTTCTCTTATTGTCTGTGCTGCTGGGGTCCTACTTAGGAAGAGGCCTCCTGTACCTATATCTTGTAGACTACTTCCCACTTTCTCTTCTATCAGGTTCAAAGTGGACGGATTAATGTTGATGTCTTTAATCCATTTGGACCTGAGTTTTGTGCATGGTGATAGGTATGGATCTACTTTCATCCTTCTACAGGTTGACATCCAGTTATGCCAGAACCATTTGTTAAAGAAGCTTTCCTTCTTCCATTGTATACCTTTAGCTCCCTTGTCAAAAATTAGGTGCTCATAGGTTTGTAGGTTAATATCCGGGTCTTCTATTCAATTCCAAAGGTCGATTTCTCTGTTCTTATGCCAATACCAAGCTGTTTTCAATACTGTAGCTCTGTAATAGAGTTTGAAGTCAGGGATGGTAATGCCTCCTGAAGTTCCTTTATTGTATAAGATTGTTTTGGCTATCCTGGGCTTTTTGTTTTTCCAAATAAACTTGATTATTGTTTTCTCAAGGTCTGTGAAGAAGTTTGATGGGATTTTGATGGGGATTGCATTGAATCTATAGATTGCTTTTGGTAGAATTGCCATTTTTACTATGTTGATCCTCCCAATCCAAGAACAAGGGAGATCTTTCCATTTTCTGGTATCCTCCTCAATTTCTTTCTTCAAAGACTTAAAGTTCTTGTCAAATAGGTCTTTCACTTCCTTGGTTAGAGTAACCCCAAGATATTTTATGCTAGTTGTGGCTATTGTGAAAGGTGATGTTTCTCTGATTTCCCTCTCTGCTTCTTTATTCTTTGTGTATAGGAGGGCCACTGATTTTTTGGAGTTGATCTTGTATCCTGCCACGTTACTAAAGGTGTTTATCAGCTGTAGGAGTTCTTTGGTAGAGTTTTTGGGGTCACTTATGTACACTATCATATCGTCAGCAAATAACGAAAGTTTAACTTCATCCTTTCCAATTCGAATCCCCTTGATCTCCATATGTTGTCTTATTGCTATTGCTAGAACTTCAAGCACTATATTGAAGAGGTATGGAGAGAGTGGACAGCCTTGTCGTGTTCCTGATTTTAGTGGAAAGGCTTTGAGTTTCTCTCCATTCAATTTGATGTTAGCTGTCGGCTTGCTGTATATTGCTTTTATTTTATTTAGGTATGATCCTTGTATCTCCAATCTCTCCAACACCTTTATCATAAATGGGTGTTGAATTTTGTCAAATGCTTTTTCAGCATCCAATGAAATGATCATATGGTTTTTTCTTTCAGTTTATTTATATGATGGATTACATTGATAGATTTGCGTATGTTGAACCAGCCCTGCATCTCTGGGATGAAGCTGACTTGATCATAAGGGATAATTTTTATAATGTGTTCCTGGATTCGGTTTGCCAGTATTTTATTGAGAATTTTCGCGTCGATGTTCATGAGTGAGATTGTCCTGTAATTCTCTTTCTTCGTTGTGTCTTTATGTGGTTTTGGTATTAAGGTAACTGTAGCTTCATAAAAGGAGTTTGGCAATGACTCTTCTGTTTCTATATTATGGAATACATTAAGGAGTATAGGAATTAGCTCTTCCTGGAAGTTCTGGTAGAATTCTGCATTGAAACCATCTGGTCCTGGGCTTTTTTTGGCAGGGAGATTTCTGATAACAGCTTCTAATTCTTCACGACTAACAGGTCTATTTAGATTGTTCACCTGTTCTTGGTTCAACTTTAGTATATGGTACTTATCTAAAAAATGTCCATTTCTTTTACATTTTCCAACTTTGTGGCATATAAACTTTCGTAGTAAGATCTAATGATTCTCTGAATTTCCTCTGTGTCTGTGGTTATATCCCCCTTTTCATTTCTGATCCTATTAATTTGCATGTGCTCTCTCTGCCGTTTGATTAGTTTGGATAGGGGTTTGTCAATCTTGCTGATTTTCTCCAAGAACCAGCTTTTTGATTCATTGATTCTTTGGATTGTTTTCTCTGTTTCTATTTTGTTGATTTCAGCCCTCAGTTTGATTATTTCCAGTCTTCTACTCCTCCTGGGTGAATCAGCTTCTTTTTTTTTCTGGAGCTTTCAAGTGTGCTGTTAGGTCTCCAATGTGTGCTTTCTCCATTTTCTTTATTTGGGCACCTATTGCTATGAACTTTCCTCTTAGCACTGCTTTCATAGTGTCCCATAGGTTTGAGTATGTTGTGCCTTTGTTTTCATTAAATTCAAGGAAGACTTTAATTTCTTTCTTAATTTCGTCCTTGACCCAGGGGTGATTTAGTAGTTGACTGTTCAGTTTCCATGAGTTTGTTGACTTCCTGGGGGTAGCATTGTTGTTGAATTCTAATTTTAATCCATGGTGATCTGACAAGACACAGGTGGTTACTAATATTTTTTTGTATCTGTGGGAGTTTGCTTTGTTGCCGAGTATGTGGTCAATCTTCGAGAAGGTTCCATGAACTGCAGAGAAGAAGGTATATTCTTTCCTATTTGGGTGGAGTGTTCTATAGATGTCTGTTAAGTCCATTTGATTCAATACCTCCAATAAATCTCTTAATTCTCTGTTTGGTTTCTGTCTGATTGACCTGTCCATTGGTGAGAGAGGAGTGTTGAAGTCTCCTACTATTAGCGTGTGTGGTTTGATGACTGCCTTGAGTTCTAGAAGAGTTTCTTTTACATATGTGGGTGCCTTTACATTAGGGGCATAGATATTCAGGATTGAGACTTCTTCCTGATGAGTTGTTCCTGTTATGAGTATGAAATGTCCATCCATCTCCATTTCTTCTGATTGATTTTAGTTTGAAGTCAATTTTGTTAGATATTAGAATGGCCACACCTGCTTGTTTCTTAGGTCCATTTGCTTGGAAAACCTTTGCCCAACCCTTTACTCTGAGTAGGTGTCTGTCTTTGTGGTTGAGGTGTGTTTCTTGTAAACAGCAGAATGTTGGATCCTGTTTTTGTATCCAATCTCTAAGTCTGTGCCTCTTTATAGGTGAATTGAGTCCACTGATATTAAGAGATATTAATGACCAGTGGTTGTTGACTCCAGTCATTTTTTTGGGGGGGGTAATAGAGTGTATGTGTTTTCCTTCTTTGAATTGTGCTAGTGAAGGGTCGCTAGATGTCTGAATTATTGTAGTCAGTGTTGGCAATGTTGGATTCCTTGGGATGTAATTTTCCTTCTAGTATTCTCTGTAAGGCTGGATTAGTAGTTACATATTGTTTAAATTTGTTTTTATCCTGGAATATTTTGTTTTCTCCGTTGATAGTGAACGAAAGCTTGGCTGGGTAAAGTAGTCTGGGCTTGCATCCATGGTCCCTTAATTTCTGCAGTACCTCTATCCAGGCTTTCATTGTTTCTATAGAGAAGTCTGGTGTAAGTCTGATAGGTTTACCTTTATAGGTTACTTGGCCTTTTTCCTTTGCAGCTATTAATATCCTTTTTTTAATCTGACTGCTTTGTGTTTTGATTATTATATGGCGAGGGGATGTTTTTTTTTTTTTGATCCAGTCTATTCGGTGTTCTGTATGCTTCTTGCACCTTCATAGGAATATCCCTCTTTAGGATGGGAAAGTTTTCTTCTATAATTTTGTTGAATATATCTTCTGGACCTTTGATCTGCAATTCTTCTCCTTCTTCTACTCCTATTATTCTTAGATTTGGTTTTTTTTATTATGTCCCATATTTCCTGTATGTTTTGTGATGAGAATTTGTTGGATTTGCTGTTTTCTTTGGTCAGGGCGTTTATTTTCTCTATGGTGTCTTCATAATCTGAGATTCGTTCTTCTATCTCTTGTATTCTATTGGTTAAGCTTGATTCTGTAGTCTCCGTTCGTTTACCTAGATTTTCCATATCCAGCCGGCCCTTGGTTTGTGTTTTCTTCATTGCCTCCATTTCAGTTTTCAATTCTTGCACTGATTCCATTACCTGTTTGATTGCTTTTTCTTGGTTTCCCAGGGTATCATTTACGAATTTACTCATTTCTTCAAACTTTTTGTTATATTTGTCTTCCATTTCTTTACTCATTTCTTCCATCTTTTTGTTATATTTCTCTTCTATTTCTTTAAGTGAGTTATTCATACCCTGTTTAAGAGACTCTATTGCTTTCATAATGACACTGTTTTCCACTTCTTCCGGAATAGGGCGTTCAAGTCCTTCTGTCGTAAGATCGCTGGGATCTGGTGTTTTCATGTTGTTTTTCAGATTGTTGGAGGAATTCTTGCCTTGGCGCCTGCCCATCTCTTCCTTCAGATGCTCTCCAATGGCTCTTCCCTCCGCTGGGTCTTCTTCTACTGGATTAGTGTCCCTTGCTATCCAGGAATCACTTTGCCTGCAGTCTTAGCTAGCTGCAGGCAGGCTATTAGAACAAAAGGACTTCCTTCCCTTTGCACTCACCACCTGTCCTGACCCGCGGTGCCCACCCAGGCTGAGATGGAGGAATTTAAGCCCCGAAAAAGGGAGAGAGGAGGGGAGGGGTTCGAGGCCGAAAGCTGGGATGGCGTAGCAGGAGAGAGGGATTAGCTGGGGGAAGCTGCCCCTTTGGAGTAGCCAGGGAGATAAGGATGGCGGGAATATTGTGTGTTCCCTAACCGGTCAACACACTTACCCCTCCACTGGATCAGAGCCCCTCGCTGGTCAGAAGACACCCTGCCTGCGGTCTTAGTTTGCTGCAGGCCGGCTATCAGAACAAAGGGACTCCCGTCCCTTTGCACTCACCGCCTGCCCCGGCCTGCGGTGCCCACCCCGGCTGAGATGGAGGAATTTAAGCCCCGAAGAAGGGAAAGAGGAGGGGAGGGGTTGGAGGCCGAAAGCTGGGATGGCGTAGCAGGAGAGAGGGATTAGCTGGGGGGAGCTGCCCCTTTGGAGTAGCCAGGGAGATAAGGATGGCAGGAATATTGTGTGTTCCCTAACCGGTCAACACACTTACCCCTCCACAGGATCCTCAAGAATATCTTAAAATCAATCTAACCAAGAAGGTAAAATGTCTCTTCAATGAAAACTTAACTCTGAATAAAAAGATTAAGAAGTCAGTGGAAAATGAAAGAACTCTATGATTATGGGATGGTAGAATTTATACTGTGAAAAATTATAAACATACTAAAACAAATTTACTGATGTCTTAATGATATACCTATAAAATTATTCCCATAAGTATGAGAGAACATTCAAATATTTATCTGGGACCAGAAAAGATTCTGAGGAGTCAAAAAAATCCTGAGCCAAAAAACAATGTTGGAGGTATTTGTTTCAGATCTCAAGATATATTACAGATCTATAATGACAAAAATGCTGTGACATTTGCACAAAACAGAATGTAGACAATGAAAGAAAATAGTAAATTACAACATGAGAAAATGTAAGTATAGGAATTTGATATTTGACAAATATATACACTGGAGGAAAGACAGCATCTTCAACAAATGATGATGAGAAAACTGAATAGTCTCACATAGAAGACCTATATTATCCCACATAAAACATCTACAAATGCATCAAAGACTTTAGAGTAAAACCTAAAACAGTGAAACAGCTAGAAGGAAACATTGGTAGTGTCTTACTTGATATAGGTGTAAAAGTGGCTTCTTAATAGAACTTCATTTACTCAGGAATTAAGGCTTACAATTGACAAATCGCACATAATAAAACTAGAAATGTTATATTTGGCAAAGAAAATCATCAACCAAGTGAAAAAGAAAGGCCACAGACTGAGATAGAATATTTGTCAATTGTACATCTGAAGAAGAATTATTATCCAGAAAATATAAATAACTCAAAAATAGTCAAGAAAATAAATGACCAAAGTAAAAAATGGGCTATGGTTATGAGAATAATTATTAAAAGAATAAATTAAAAGGGCTATGAAATATTTAAGAATATGTTCAACAACTTTAGTAATACAAGAAATACATATTAAAAATAAATTTCAAAATTCATCTCACTCCATATATGAAGTCAAAATTCATAAAATCATAACAAATGTTGGTGAAATCAAAGGAAAAAGGGAAACCTCATTCACTGTTGGTAAGATTGCAAACTAGTGTAGCCTCTCTGGATACCAAAAAGGAGAATTCTAAAAATAATAAAAATATATCCTATGCCCTACATATGTCACCACTTGGTTTACACCCAAAGGATTCAACATCTTATTCTACACATATTTTCTCAGTCATGTCCATTGCTGTTTTATTCACAATAGCTAAGAAATAAAAATGACCTAAATATTCTTCAACTTATGAATGAATAATTAAAATGTGGTATATCGACACAATGGAATACTACTTAGCAATAAAAGAAAATGATATTTTCAGGTGACTGGATGGAACTAGAACATATTGTAATGAATGAAGTAACATAGACTCATAAAGATATATCTTGTGTGGTCTCTCTTATTTTATGTTTCTTAGATTCAATTATAAAGACTTGAATAGATAATCATACAGAAACCAGGAAAGTAAAATGATACCAAGAATAAAAGAATCTCTAGAATGGGGAATAGAAGAATATATGTACTATGAAAGAAGTGGGACAATGGTGGCGAGGCTTCAAATGTGGGTGGGGGGAGAAAGGGAAATGCAGACCATGAGGGACAAAAAAGATGTAGTGAGAGGTTCACTGCAGATGTCATACAGGGAACCTCATGAAGAGATAGAGATGAAAATCCAGTGCAGACTGACTTTGTAAACCTATATCAGACTTCTAGGAGTCTAATCACAGGAAGTTTATTCCCAATATATTTAAGCCCAGTATAATTTGGAAATGTCTCCTGGTGTAATACAATCCCCATTACACAAGGAAGCATAATTAGATTGAAACTCAATTCAGGGTATGTGTCATTTCTTCCAAGAAGAAGGGTTCTAGAGGTAGGTTACTTATACTAGCTTAAAGACTTAAGGGTTTGTCCTGGTGTTAGTCATATAGACAGTGTAGAGGTTATTTGAACTATTAGCCACCTCTGGTCCTGGTTGTGGTAGCTTAGGGGAGCCTCTGGCTGTAAGGTTCATTTATATTTTCCTAAATTTGCATATAATACATATAATTCTGAACACATAAACTATATACATATATAATAAATTTTATGTATATGTTTATTTTTAAGAAACTATGCCACTTCTAGAGATGTTTCTTCTTTCAAGAGTCATGAACTATGTAATTGAGAACCCTCCCCCCCAGTGTGTTGTTAGTTTTAGGAATCTAATAGATCCCCAAATTAACATATGCTAACCACAACAATGCTTGGACTGACAACATTCCCATATGGACAAAACAGTGGCACTTTTATCTTGGGATTTATAACAGCTATCTAAGTGTATTTAAGTCAACTCAATGGAGATAAATTATTTTAGCTATTTTTCATGGTACTATCAATATAACCATCCACCCACAGCTGCAGAAGTCATAGAATTGAAAGGAGAACCTGATACCATCACATTACTCGATCAGTATAATTTCCCAACTGCACACTAAATACATATCCTACAAGTAAATGCTTATTCCTACAAGTAAGAGTAGATATGACCCCTCAACCCTTCATTGAATGTGCTTTTATTTTATCTAAAGCCATAACTACTGAAAATGCAGAGAACAGCTGACCAACCCTAGTTGATGTATCTACAACACAGCTTCTGCACCTAAGAAGCAGTGAACATACTGAATAGAGAACAGAAAGATTTTTGAGAATTAGAGAATCATTAATTCAGTTGTGTTGTGATCCAGCTGCCCTCACTCCCCCTGACTGACAGCAGAACTTCCTTGTGGCCTGTAATTGACAAGGATGTTTATGTTCTTTCTGGCTGGTGAGTTTCCACAGAAGCAGTAGAGGTATAGGAGGTTGCTGGGCAAAATAAAGGTTGCTGTTCTTCCACCTGAAAAGATGCCTCCGTGTCTCAATCCCGGCACCCCCGCCAGACTCAGCTATCCAGGCTGTGCAAGCACAGCGAAGTGGAGGTCCCATCGAGATCTGGAAAGTGGGGATTAGTGAACGAGGTCACTCCATCCAAGGAGCATATTGGGGAAGGTAATGTGTTTTTTTTTTTTTCATCCCCAGAGATACTCTGAGGGACACCCTCCAAAAGACTAGCAAGTATAAAGGAGAGGCGGGAGGGTGAATTGAAAGGCCTCAAAAAGTAACTGAAACTCTTAAAGCAATAAGGCACAGAAGTAACAAGGAAGACAGCCAAAGATTTTGTACAGGAGGGAGTTTAAATGTTCCAGACTGGGAACAAGCCAAGTCAGATTAAAAGGTGTATGTGTTTCTTCATCCCTAGAGACGCTCTGAGGGATGCCCTCTGAAGGCTGGCCAGTAGGGAAGTAATAAGAGGAGGCAGGAGGGTGAATTGATGGCCTCCAAAAGATAGAATGTGTACAGATGTATGTTATTGTGTTGATTGTGTTGTCTTTCGTGTTCTGGACTGGAGAAAGACATTTAATTCTGGGAACTGCTAAGAAAGGTATTTTGACTTTAAAATACAGGCCTAAGGATTTGATGCTTTGGGAAGTTGTCTCCACAGAGGATGAGAACTGTGGATTCATTGCAAACTTATGTGGTTTGAATCACCAAGACTCTCTGAAATGTTGGTGTAAAATACCCCCAAGAATGCAGCACCCCTGCTCAGCAGCAAGTAGTCAGACAGGTTGATGATGCCCAAATTCCCTAAATGATTGTTAAAGTGGGACCTCTTCAATGGTTCTAGAGCAGGAGCAGCGAGCCTGCTTCCCTGAGTTCTGCTCCTCTCCATGCAGCAGTTTGGACCCAGAGGGAGTGCGTCCAGGGCCAGAAGGCAGCTGGAGCATAGCTTTAATAGGTGCATGTGGCAAAAGGCATGTTGCCCTGGCCCAGTCAGTGCCTGGCCTAGGGGACACCACAGCGGTGTCAGAAGTATCAGCAAATATGGCAACAAGTGCTGGACCATAGAAGATTTCTGCTACCACAGATACTACTGCTGGAGTTGCTCTTTCCCAGACTGTGCAGACTGCTGAGACTGTCAACCAGCTAGCTGAAAGAGTCAGCAATGCTTTGGATATTGACCTTGAACCAACAAGTGCCTCTGGTTCAGGAGTAAATGGACTATCTTTGGACTTTACAAGATGTTTTACTCATGGCACTGTATTGCATACTTCTGTTACTGTTATGGAACTCAACCATTATATGAGAGGGGTTTGGAATACTGCTTTTGTTAATTTTACCACCCGGTTAGTGCAGGCTAGATGATTGCAGTGCTGGTCTGGCTCATTGACACTGTCAGTCCTGGGGATACTTGGTTTAGGGTTATGTGTCTGGGTAGTCACGGACAGGCAATACTTTGGGGGCGGGATGCCACCTAAGACAGGGAATATTAGAGGGCTGTTCCCCACTACAGGCAAGGTAAAAATAAAATGGGAAGAGTTGTAATCCAGCTGCCCTCACTCCCCCTGACTGACAGCTGAACTTCCTTGTGGTCTATAATTGACAAGGATGTTTGCGTTCTTTCTGATCGGTGGGTTTACCACAGAAGCAATAGAGGCAAAAAAGGTTGCAGGGCGAAATAAAGGTTGCTGTTCTTCCACCTGAAAAGACGCCTCCATGTCTCAAATCCCCCCCCCCCCCCCCCCCATCAGTCTTGGCATCCAGGCTGCGCTGGCTGTGGCAGGTTGCACAGTTATGTCTTCTAGATGTAACAGGGAATTTATACCAATAAAATCTCAACAACATGGTTGCCTAAACAAGACTTGAACAATTTAAACAGCTGGTATCTCATTGTAGATAGGGAAAATTCATGGATCTTCATTCCTACATGAAGAGCTACAGGCAATCCATGGCTTCTGAGAAAGGGAGAATCAAGTTTGTATAGGGATGAGACATCTGATAGTTTACCTGATCAGAAGTGGTAAGTGCCATATTTACATAAATGCAAACATAGCAAAATGGACTCAGTAGGGTGTATTCACATATTTAGTTTCATATGTAAATATAATAACTAGTTACAAAGTGTCTTGTATTTAGAAGGAGTTGGAAGCACATAAGAAGGGGAGGAGATGGAGGAATATAAAATTATATTTTAATTAAAATTAATATCAATTTTTAAAACATAAAACATTGAATAGAAAAGAAAAGTAATGGAAAGCAACTGCATAACCTTAAGAAGTTTTCACAGAGTGTCAGTTTTTATGAGAAACTATAAATAAAATCCAGAGTGAAATCTCACAAATAGTTTTTTTAGAGTCAAATTTGAACTGTATTGATATCTCATACACATTAATTCAATTTCAAGTCTTTGAGAAAGAATTTCATTCCCTGATAATGCTAAGTTTAGATGTTACAAGAGGAATTAAATCATATATGTATGAAAACATAAACTAAGTACATTTGTTGACACCATTTTATTTATAATTCAGTTATAACTGCATCTGCCTATGTATCTGTCATTTCAAAGTGCCAATAGTTTTTTCTTAGTTAAATATAACTAATCATTTTTGTTTCTTAAAAAGTTAGGCAGGAATAATGTATTCATAGAAGAAGTTAATATTTTTATTAATTTACAAAAATTTCCACTTCCTCCCCTCCTCCCAATACCCTCCCACTCCTGCCACTCCCTCTCCTCCTCCCTTTCCAGTCCTAAGAGCAGTCAGGGTTTCCTGCCCTGTGGGAAGCTCAAGTTCCTCCCCCCTCCCTCCAGGTCTAGGAAGGTGAGCATCCAAACAGGCTAGGATCCCAAAAAGCCAGTACATGCAGACGAAACAAGTCCCAGTGCCATTATTAATGGTTTCTCAGACAGCCCCCATGTCAGCCACATTCAGAGAATCCAGTTTGATCACATGCTCGTTCAATCCCAGTCAAGCTGGCCTTGGTGAGCTCTCATTAGATCAGTCCCCTTATATCAGTGGGTGAACACACCCCTCACGGTCCTGACTTCCTTGTTCATATTCTCCCTCCTTCTGCTCCTCATTTGGACCTTGGGGGCTCAGTTCAGTGCTCCTATGTGGGTCTCTGTCTCTATCTCCATCCATCGCCAGATGAAGGTTCTATGGTGATATGCAAAATATTCATCAGTATGGTTATGGGCCAAGGCCAGTTCAGGCACCCTTTCCTCTGCTGCCCAGGGAACAACCTGGGGACCTCTCCATGGACCTGGGAACCCCTCTAGAATCAAGTCTCTTGCAAACCCTAAAATGGCTCCCTTAGTTGAGATATATACTTCCCTGCTCCCATATCCATCCTTCCTCCCTCCCCCCATCCCATTCCCCCAAGCTATTCCTCATCCTCCCCTTCTTCCTTCTCTCCTTACTTCCACCCCCCCACCCCGTACACCCAAGTTTGCCTGGAAATCTTGTCTACTTCCAATATCCAGGAGGATAAGTATATATTTTTCTTCAGGTTCACCTTCTTTTTTATCTTCTCTAGAATCAGGAATTATAGACTCAAAAAGCTTTAATTATGGCTAGAATCCACTTATGAGTGAGTACATACCATATATTTTAAAAATTTATTTGAACACTTTTATGAACATTATTTACAGTCAGGATATGAAATGTATTGTGTTTGCTTATATAACTTTTTATTCACATTCCATTTACAATAATGTGTCTAGACTTGCTGGGCATAATTGTAAAAGAAATAATTTCAACATACATTTTTCTCTTATCTGTGTCTCTAGAAACATCCTTTAAAAACTGAAAACAACGAAGTGGTTGCATGAGGGAAGGAAATGGAGAAGAGGAAAATTAAGTAGAAAATCACAGAACTGTTGAGTATGAACAAGTAAAACTGTAAGAAGCAAGTCAAGCTGCTAAGAAACATGAATTTGAAAAGATGAAGCAAGAAAGAAAAGTATCTCAAAGGTTCTACAAAATAAATGAAGGTATTTAAAATACTGAACAAAAAGATTTTCAAAGGGTCACCAAAACTGAAGTTACAAATGGGGTGTCTACTTCATAAAATACAGAAACTAAAATATTTTATCTTTAAGCATTAAACTACTTGACTGTCTACTGCGAGATTTTGTACATATAATAGGAGCCTCCTAAGAAGGAGTTATATTTATTACTAAATGGATTCATAAACTATAAAGCTTTTGTTTTCATCAAAGAAAATTTTCTTTATATATTCTCTACAAAAAAAAAGAGTGATTTTGTTCTGAAGAACTTTAAAAACCTTCGGTGAAATTTGTATCAAATAACCTGTTTTGAAATTAAAAAGAAAAATGATCAGTGTCTGGAACCTGTATTACATTATTACATAAATTTAATCATTACACAATGACTACTTACACTTAAATGTCACATTATACTATTTACATATTTCTAATTATTATATTAATTAAAATACAAATAGTAATATATAAAGAAAATGGGTTGTCATAATGTAAAGACTATATATACACAATCTCAATGTAAGCATAATAAAAATAACCTAGAGAACATACACAAATAGAATGGAAGGAAATAAAAATATGACAGCTACAAAAAATAAATTAAACATAAATGAGGGAATAGAGAAATTGAGTTTTTAAAAGCCTACAATAATACAAAAGCCAGTGCAAATGTAATTAGAGTTATTCAATAAATAAATAATAGAAGAGAAAGGAAAAAGAAAATATGATCCAAATACATATTGAACATAAACTACTTACCTTAGATTCTAAGGGCAACTGGGGGGTATGAAAGAGGTCATTCTACTAAAATAGAAAACAAAAGCAAGTTCAAAAATAAAATAAAATAAAATTAAATTAAAAAAGCAAGTTCGTGTGTATCTAGTAATATGAGTTAAAATAAATCTAAACAATAAAATATTACAAGGTAAAATAAGAAATACTATTGGCAAAGTAGAAAATATAACAATATTTTGTATATATAATTTTGTATATAAAATATACAAATGCACTAACAGTAAGGCTCCAGACTATATAGGAAAAGGCAAGGATGTGGAGAGAGAATATTATTCAATAGTATTCCAATGTTTCAATATACCATAATTTTCATTCCCAGTTTTATTGAAGTATGATTGAAAAAGATGAATTTATGAGTATATTTTATAATATAATGGGATGTTTTGATATAAGTATGCCTGAATGGTGGATTAGAAATCAAATAACTGTTTCACTGTGTATAGTAATTGGAGTGAGATCTATCCTCAATCCAATGCATAATTATTAATTGTAACAGTCATGCTATACTTTATATCTTTGGGGCATGTTCATCTCATTATTGAAATTTTCTGTTGCCATTTGTCCACCCATATCTTCTTTTAAAAAGCATTCTACTTTTTACAGTGTTTGTCATGTTTGAATTCCACATGACATTACTGTGCATTTACACTTTATCTCTGGCTCATTTCACATAAAATAACATCTTTCAGGAATATCCTTATTTTCACAAATGCAAGGTTTCCTTTTTGTTTAATTGGCATTAGTACTACATTGAGTCAATGACATTTGAAGATGTATGTTAAATGTTTATTAATCACTAGTTCACCAACGAGTACTCAGACTGCTTCCATACTTTGAGGTTTGAAAACTATGAATATCTATCTATCTATCTATCTATCTATCTATCTATCTATCTATCTATCTATCTATCTATCTATCCCCTTAAATATTGATTTAATTTTCTTTGGATATATAACCAAAGGCCAACTGTGCACTTCAACGTTACAATTTCAGGACTAAAAATAAATAAGAAAGACAGTACATAGACACAGAATACAAAAGAAATGCTAATAAATTTGAAAAGTTTAAATTATAAAAGATCCCGCTTTCAAGAAAATAAAATGAAAGTGGGAAACTGGACTCTCTGAATGTGGCTGACAATGGGGGTTGCCTGAGAAGCCAATGATAATGGCACTGGGATTTTATTCTACTGAATGTACTGGCTTTTTGGGATGCTAGTCTGTTTGGATGCACACCTTCCTAGACCTAGATGGAGGGGGGAGGGCCTTAGACTTCCCACAGGGCAGGGTACCCTACCCTCTCTTAGGACTGGAGGGGGAGGGGGAATGGGGGAATGAAAAGGAAATGGGAGGAGGGGAGGAGGTGGAAATTTTGAATGGTTTTATCTATAAAGTAATAAAAAATACAGAAAATAAAAAGGGCATTCCAATAAACATATAAGGCATATTCACAAATGAATCTAACCATCAGGCTAGTACAGTTTAAATTACAACGAATGAACCTTAAAAATCAGGCATCTTTGAGCAATGGATAATATCAATAGAAAATGCTGAAAATGTTTCTGTTTTTAATAGTAACAAAATAAAAATCTATTCAAATTTAAACCAATAAGATTAAGCTGTACAATTTGAAAAGTTCAAAATAATATAAACCAAGGAAGTTGAAAAAACATAGATGGTTCAGTTGATTAGAAATGTTATTAAGAGATCAATATTACCACAATGGTCTTGTGGATTCAATGAAATAGTAATGTTGTGATCACAAAGAAAAGAAGAAAGCCATTCTAGAATTCATATGGAGTCTAAAGGGACACTGACATACTTATTTTGAAGTAAAAACAACAAATCTCAAAGACATTCTGCTACTGACTTTCAAATTTACAGAAGCTCCAGTAATATTTTATTAAATATATGATTATGTGTTAGAAAAGGTAGCAAGCAAGAAAATATAGTAAACAATATCCAAATTGGAAAAATAAACTATATTATCAATGTTTGCAGGAGATACGCTCTCATATAGAGAGAATCCTAGAAAGTCTATGAAAAATATTAGAAGCAGCATCAGCAAAATAACTCAGTGAGTAAAGACACTTGCCATAATCTTGATGACATGACTTCAACTCCCTAATCCTTTAGTAGAATGAGATAACCTACTTGCAATATTTTTCTCTAACCTTCATACATACAATAGCACACACTTATCTTAGAGATACTGAATATTTCATCTAAGATCACCAATGTATTATATCAAATAAATTCCAAATATCAAATAAAGTGAATATAGTTGACATAAAAATTATGTCTGTACTGTATTATGGTATATAAAATGTATGAAATCATGTACATAAAATATGTGTGTCTTAATATAAAAGTACAATTTTAATAAATAATATTAGGTATATTCTGGAAACACATTGAGCTGTACTCTTTTAAATTTGGAAAATCTTTTTTTTAAATTTTGGTTATTGACTAATGAAAGTCATGGCTGCTTTGGTTTGATATAAGTATGGAAATTTGATGAAGTAGGTTATCATTGATAAAGTTTTCCTTTATCAAAAGATTTTCAGGTTTATTTGGCAATATTTTATGACATTTATCCCAGAAGAACTTTGAGAGTTAATCTTTTCAAAGCACTCTACTGTTTGATCAACAAAAATTATGTACTGCTTCAAGTTTGTCATTTTGACACTGCTGGAATTTTTATCAACAGTGTTTCCCATCTCAAAACAATATTATATTGGCTCATCCATAAATAGCAATTCTACAATTTAAGTTTTATCATGAGACACAAGCAATTCAGTCACACAAGAGACTCCACTTTTATTCATAATGTCATTTTGATCACAATTGTGGTTATGATTTCACTTAAGCTTTAAATTCATAAAGGTTCAAAATTAGTTTGAAACATCTGTACAACAGTAGTTAATGTTCTGACTTTCATGAATCAAATTTTGAATTATGAATACTTTTCAGAAAATCTCCTGCTTACTTTTGCCAGATCATTCAGCAGGGTGCTAGGTACTGAATAATCCATTGTATTTTGTTTTATATGACTTAAAAGATGAAATTACCACTTATTCATGGTTCTTTTGAAAAATGCTAAATCAGCATACATGTGAACAATCTCATCATACATCTCAATCAAAGCTCTTGGTGACCAATTGTACTAACCCAACAGCAGTGTTTGAAAATGAATCTTTCTTATTTGAATTATGGGTCTTATTGCTGAGACATAAATATAAGCCTGGTATATAATTTACAGCCTAACAAACTTAGTTATTAACTTAGCACGATTAGCACAAAACAAGAACAAGGAGGCAATACAAGCAGGGTTCCAGGTCTTTTTATAGACAGGAAGGAAATGGAAGGAAGAGAAGAATACAAGCAAGAAAAGAAAGCACAAGAAAAGGGTTGCCATATTCCAACTCAGATGCATAGTTTTATTTAAATAACATAGTGAGTATACTGTGGAAAAGTTCAAACAAATTTTAGCATATGATACCATCATCTGGCATATTAACAAATTCAGATTCTGTATGCTGAATCCACAGAGAACTCTGGTAAGTTTGGACAGTGCAATTCAAATGTTTATGCTGCCACTTTCTCAAATTCCATGATCTCTATAAAATAATTGTTTTGCCTTCATTCAATTTTTAGTTATATGCAAGAAGATAACAGGTAGAGATTGAAGCACCCTGAAAAGTCCGTTAAATCATCAGCCTCAATGGCTTTGTAGACCATGTAATCATCTAAATAAGATCCAAAAGTCTATTCAGCTTATACAGAAAAAAAGTGCTCGAAATCCATTCAATGATCCTGTATTCAAATAGTTAATTTGCAGTATGCTCTGTTCAAGAAAAGGAAAACTGTCACCCTGTCATTTTAGAGTCTGACACTAAGCTTGTCAAAAGAGACAGCTGTTAAACTGAATTACTGTTGACATGCAGAGAAACGGCCCTTGCCAGATGTAAAAGACATCTGTGGCAATGAAGTGGTACAGAGTGGCTTTTCAAATGTGGTCACACTGGTATTTGAATAGCATGTCTATGACATGAAAACATGGCCTTGACTCAGTATGTTTAAGGCAGTGAGCTTAAATCAATGAAAAAAACAAAGAAATTGTCCTCTCTGTTAAATCCATAACTTATGCCTGGGTATGAAAAAAGTACAGTAACAAACCTTCACACAGGGTTTTGAAACATAGCAAGAAATCGTTTGACTTTTGGGCTGCTTGAATATATAAAAATGTGATGTAAATTCACAAAATAGATCATGCAGAGAACAAGTGATGATGAAGATGATAATGATGATGATAATAAAATAATAACCTTTTCTTGTAACTGTAAAGAGATTTGCAATGGTGATAAATGAGGTTGGTGACTACTTGGCTACTTAAACTGTTCTAACACATCAGAATTAACAAGAATGGAAGAATTTAGACAAAAAAAAGCAAATTCATAATACAATTGAGCTGCATTTGTAACTCAACAACAGAGACAGGCTACAAATGTTTACTAACTGCCTAATATGTAGCAGTTATTATCATTATCTTTACCTAGGATACATGAAATGCTCCAGAATCACTTCTATCTTAAGGAAATCCTGATCAAGTATGCAGATAAACACAAACATAGAAATGTCTGCTCTGACAAAAAGTATGCCAAAATCTGCAACAGAGGCAGAAAATCATTTTAATTTAGGTGACCAAGAGAGCATATAGGCAAAGTTGAAAGGTATATGTAAAAAGAGAATCTTAAAAATAAGCATGTATCTATAAAATATTGTTCAGTAAAATAGGAGGTTCAATTTCTAAAAGTTATTCAAAATAATAATTTATACCTTAAGATATAAAAATCAGCAGTATACACTAATATTTTTTATTAAATTACTTGCATCACTATTTTAACTGGTGAATAAAAACATGTAATATAGACATATATCAAGTTAGTTGACATGTATATCATGTTATTTAAAAGTTTTATATTGAATATTTTTAAATTTTCAAGTTATTTTGAAATGCATAGATTATTATTAGCAAATATTATCATATTAGTCTTTTATAAACCTCTATTCAAGTTATTCTGCCTAAAATTTTAAACAGTATGTGCTATTAACAGTGATAGACTTAACCATGTCTCCAGTGAATTTTCTATACAACCACTGTCACTTTAAAGCTACACATTAGAAAATCTTGATTATTCCTTCTCTAGACGATCAGTAAAATAGGTAACCTGAAGTTAGTTATGATTCTTCTTGTCCTGAGAATCAAGGACACAGCCTACTAATTGAAACTACTTAAGAACAGATTGTTTATTGAACTGGTTATGTAATATCTCACTTAATAATGTCTTCTGTGCTGTCAACAGCCATTTAGTATTACTATATTTTTGATAAAGAATCTGAAACTCAAAGAGATGAAATGACTTACATGTGCAATATGGATTTAAAGTAATAGATTTCTTGAAATTTTTAAATCTAAAGCTTTTTTTCTCTTTGACACAATTCCTTTTTCTTCTATGGATTAGAAGCTTCATATTTATTCTTCATGAATAAAACAAATGCAAATCAGGATAACTATTCTCACATGAAATAATATTTGTCTCCTCTATTTCATTTCTTGTTCCTCCAAAGATGATATATGCAAACACAAAGTCCTGAAATTTCTTAAAGATTTATTGACTGTTGTGTTTGCACTCTCAGTAGTTTATAAATGGGAAAAGATTCATTTAAACTAGAAAGACCTACATGAACAATTCCAAAACAATTACAAATTATGCCCATTTAACTGGCAATGTGTTGTGGGATCATGCTGTTGTACCCTGTAATGATTTATCAATTGTATTGCTTCAATAAAATGCTGATTGGCCAATAGTCAGGCAAGAAGTATAGGCAGGGAAGCCAGACAAGGAGAATCCTTGGAAGAGGAAAGACTCAATCTGTATTCACCAGCCAGATGTACAGGAAGCAAGATGAGAATGCCTCACTGATAAAAGGTACCAAGCTGCATAACTAAACATAGACAATAATTATGAGTTAATTTATGATGTAAGATCTAGCTAGGAATATGCCTGAGCCATTGGCTAAACAGTGTTGCAAATGGTATAGTTTTGTGTGACCACTGGGTCTGGGTGACCAGGAAATGAATAAGCAGTCTCATGGCTACAGGACTGGCAGAATAGAGATTTTGTCTACTTAATGGTGCCCAAATGTTTAGCAAGAATTTGTACATAAAGCCTGAGAAAGCTTAAAAAGAGATTCTAGACAGAAAAGAGCAGACTCAAGCATGTCTTCTTGGTAACAGCATTGTATCAGATGGGCTCTGTTTGCTGCTGGCAAGCAGAGACACATCTCCTTTAAGAGAGGCTTCCTGACTCAGCATTAGCAGCAAAACTGAGCAGCTTTTTAAAGAGGCCCTGCCATTGAGCATTTAAATGGTATTTATGAATTGCTGGTTGTCTACTTATTGGTGGTGACATGGACCTAGAAACTTCACAGAGTTGTGAGAAAAAAAAGCGTGATTCCTGAAGGGTACTTTTGCCATGAAACTAATCTCTCAGGAAGCCAAGGAGTGGGGCAGTCCCAGTTGCTGATGCAATGGCTTTAATCCTAGTCATGTCCCTTAACATACAAAAGACTCATGGGGTCAGAAAAAGATATAGAGTAAAGACAGATTCAGAGGGGAAAAGAAGAAAAAAAAACTCTAAATGGTTTACAATGTGTTTAATAATACTCATAAAATTTGGAGAGAAAAGATAAGTACCTTTAAAAATATAGTCAGGTGTGATGACATACACTTTTAATCCCAGGACTTTGGAGGCAGAGGCAGACAGATCTCTGTGAGTTCAAAGGCTTGGGCATGGTGGCATGTGCCTTTAATCCCAGTACTTGAGAGACAGTGATAGGTTGATCTCTGTGAGTCCAAGGACAGCCTGGTTTACAAGTTTGTTCCAGGACAGCCAAAGATACACAGAGAAACCCTGTCTCAAAAAAACAAATATTAAAGATAAAAACAAAAGAAAGAGAGTAAAAAAATTAAAGCCAAGGAAAGATGGAAAATATGCAGAAAATCTGGATACTATATGTTATTGTGTTGTCTTTGAATTGTTTGACTGCTGAGGAAGAAACAACAACTGCTAAAAGACATTTGATTATAAATATTGCTGGATTAATCCAACATACAGATTTTGAAAATACTTGAACTTCAAAATTTAAGTCAAAAGATATCTGTTTCCATAGGAATTGAGAGGTTGTGGGTTCATTCTTGGTTAAGAAAAAATAAGGCTTGATTGATAAGGACCCCCTGAAAAATTTCTAATGGAAAAACATGGCCCAGGTGATCCAACATTTCAGAGCACTTTGATTGCAGTTTCTTCTGGGTTCTGCATCCAGAACAGCTTCAAGACTGCTAAATAAGATGATCTAGCCTCAAAGAATTCTCCAGTTAGCACTTGATCATAATTCAAAATTTTCTTTGGGTCTCCATAAGATTATCAGTGCCCCCAATCAGCAGGAAGTGTGCTAGAAAACTGTAAACACATTCCCCCAAAAAAGAAATATGGACATTTGTCTTTGTCTGGAGTGTTGGTTGCAAGTTGTTATGAATAATGGTCAGGAAAACAGCTAAACAAAGGAGATTAGATTCAGAGTTCTTGCATTGAAATGAAAAAAAAAAGGAAAGTGTTGTGGGATAGTGCTCTTGTATCCTGTAAAGATTTTTCATTTGTATTGGTTTAATAAAATGCTGGTTTGCCAGTAGCCAGGCAGGAAGTACAGATGCTGCAGTCAGACTAGGAGATTTTCAGAAGAGGAAAGACTCGGTCTCCAGTTACCAGCCAGATGTACAGGAAGCAAGAAGAGAATGCCTCCCTGATAAAAGGTACCAAGCCATGTGTCAAAAGATAGAAAAGAATTATAGGCTGATTTATGATGTAAGAGCTAGCTAGGAATATTCCTGAGCCATTGACCAAACAGTGCTGTAATTTACATAGTTTTTTTGTGATTATTTGGGTCTCAGTGGCTAGGAAATGAAAAGCAGACTCACGGCTACAGGACTGGGCAAGAAAGAAACTTCCGTCTAAATAATGGCACTCAACATGTGGTTTGAATCCTTTCCTTGCCTGTGAGATGAAGAATCACATGTTCAACCAACTGAGCTAGTCAGACACTAAATGAAGCACTATTAATAAAAACACACAGAGAAAAATTGGGGTTTAACCTGAAGACAAAAAAAATAAAACAGCCAGCCACTGACTCTTACCTTGACTTCAGTCAGAAAAGGTGATTCTGCCTCCAGGAATCTCAGAATAAGACTGTGTCTGCAGAATGTCTTCTTCTGCTTTATAATACTCTCTAGGACTGGTAGTAAAGGCATGTACCATTGAGATTAAAATCGTGCATCACCCAGTTTCTATGGCAACTACTGTGACTACTGGAATTAAAGGTGTGTGTTAGCACTGTCTGGTCTGTAAGGCTGTTTTACTCTCTGATCTTTAGACAAGCTTCATTTATTAAAAGAGAAATGAAATGCCACTACATTAATGGATGAAAATTCAAGTGTAAGAAATTTAGGACCTCAATTATATAATTTTTATTATGTACTTTAAAAGCATCCTTATTTTTTTTTGTCTTTCATAAATGTATTTGGATACACTGACATAATGGAAGACAAATTTTGGAAGACTGACCTAATGATTACATGTCATATTTTGAGGTTATAAGATAAACAGTGAGAAAAGAGTTTAAAATAAAAAAAATTGAGAGTGGAGTTAAGAGATAAAACATTCACAAAATCATACAAATATTACAATTCTATGTTTCAAAAAATTTTTTAATATTATTACAAACACGTCTCTGCCCTCATTCAGAAAAGGCTCTCATCTTCCTCTGTACTCTTGGAAATATGAAACCTATTTTATTTTTCTATGATATATTCTGTTTTAGAAACCTCTTGAAGGGGAATAATAAATGCTCGTTTGTTTCAGTGTTTATCTATGCTATACCATGTACTAGAATTTCATTTCATTTCATAATCAGTTTTATGAAATACCACAGTTTCTTTGTGCCTTCATATTTGCATTCCAGTTTTAGCTGTTTTACCCTTTGGATGTTAAAAAAATGCATCTTTGAGCACTGCTATATAAATATCTGTTAGAGAGCTTATTTTCAATATCTAAAGTGTTTAGACCTAGAAAGTAAATATGCCAATTATACAATTAGCCTTTGAAAACATTCAAATCTTTTCCATGTCAATTGCCATTTTTACATTCCTGTAAATAATTCCTGCAAATAAAGCATTAATATTCTGTTTTAGTTAAAGTTTCTCTAGCTGTCAAAAAACACCAGTACCATGACAACTCTTGTAAAAAAGAATCATTTAAGTGGGTAGCTTACATTTTCAAAGGGTTAGTTCATGATCATCATAGTGAGACATGGTGATATGGAGGCAGGCATTGTGCTGGAGATGGAACCGAGTGTCTTATATCTTGATCTGCAGGCAACAGGAAGTGGTCTGAGACACTCGACATGACTTGAGCATATATGAGACCTTAAAGACTATCCCTACAGTGACACATTTCCTGCAATAAGGACATACCTACTCTAATAAAGCCACACCTCCAAATAGGCCACTCCCCAAGAGCTTATGGGGGGTCAATTACATTCAAATTAAGATATTCCAATATTTAATTATCATCACTAACATTTATTTTGTATTTTAAATTATAACAATCTAATCATTGTGAACTTTCTTTAGATATGTTTATAGTTTACATTTCTGTAATGTGTAAATCTGAAAATGATCTCATGTGTTTGTTATTTATGTATTTTCTTTGAAAAAATATCTGGTCATGCCTTTCACCCATTTTCAGCTGGTTTGTATTTTTTCTGTTCAATTGTAGTTAGCAGTGTTTTCATTTGCTTGTTAATGACCTTACCTGTTTAATAGGTTTTTTATTATTTAATTGAAATTTTAAATACCTATCCCAGTTTCCACTTCCTATACTCCTGCCTTTCTGTCCATCTTCCCCCCAACCCACCCCCATCTACTCCTCAGAAAGGATGAGGCTTCCCATGGGGAGTTAACAAAGTCTAGCATATTCCTTTGAGACAGGACCACGGATGTCCGGACTATATCTAGCAAGGGCTGGATTCTCTCCAAAGAGAATGAGTTCCAAAAAGTCAGTTCAAGCAATATAGATAAATTCTGGCCCCACTGCCAGTGGCTCCTCAGACTTTCTCAGCCATATAACTGTTACCCATAATCAGAGGGCCTATTTTGGTCCCAATCTGGTTCCACAACTGTCAGTCTGAAGTCAGTGATCTCCCATTAGCTCAGGTAAGCTGTTTTAGTGGTTATCCCCATCACGCTCTTAACTGCTTTGCTCATATTATTGCTCCTCCCTCTCTTTAACTGAACTTTGGGAGCTCAGCCCAGTGCTTCAGTATGTATCTCTGCATCTGCTCCCATCAGTTGCTGGATAAAGCATCAATGATAACGATTAAGGTACCCATCAATCTGATCACAAGAGAAGGCCAGTTCAGGCACCTTTTCTATTATTACTTAGGGTCTTAGGTAAGATCATGCTTATGGACTACTGGTAAATTCCCTAGTGCCAGGTTTCTTGCTTTCCCCATAATGTCTCCTTTGATCAAGATAGATATCTCTTTCCTTGTTCTCCATATCTGCTCTTCCCCCATCTCTGTCATCCTGTTTCCTTATGTTCCTCTCCCACCTCTCCTCCTTCCCTCCTCCTCCCCTTCCACCCTCCATTCTTCCCCGACTCCTATGCTCCCAATTTTCTCAGGAGATATTGTCTATCCCCCTTCCCAGGGGGATCCATGTATGTTTCACTTAGGGTTCTCCTTGTTACTTAGCTTCTCTGGGGTTGTGGACTATAGGCTGGTTATCCTTTGCTTTACGTCTAATATCTACTTATAAGTGAGTTTAAACCATTTTAGTCTTTCTGGGTTTGAGTGACCTCAGTCAGGATGTTTTTTTTCTAATTCCGTCCATATCCATGCAGATTTCAAAACGCCATTGTTTTTTTTTTGTTTTTTTTTTTTTTTTTTTTTTTTTTTTTTTTTTTTTTTTTTTTTTTTTTTTTACTGCTGAGTAGTACTCCAATGTGTAATCGTATCACATTGTTTATTCATTCTTTGGTTGAGGGGGGGATCTACTTTTTTTCATGTACTGCCTAGTATAAAACACACTGCTACGAGCATAGTTGAGCAAATGTCCTTGTAGTATGATTGAGTCTTTGAATATATGCCTAAGAGTGATGTTGTTGGGTCTTGAGGTAGGTGCATTCCCAATTTTCTGAGAAACCACCATACTGATTTCCAAAGTGGCTGTACAAGTTTGCACTCCCATCAGCAATGTAGGAGTGTTTCCCTTACTCTGCATCCTCACCAGCATAAGCTAATATTGGTGTTTTTGATCTTAGCCATTCTAACTGGTATAAGATGGTATCTCAGAGTCATTTTGATTTGTATTTCCCTGATAGCTAAGGATGTTGAACAGTTCCTTAAGTGACTTTTGGCCATTTAAGGTTTTTCCACTGAGAATTCTGTATTTAGTTCTGTACCCCATTTTAAAAATTGGATTATTTGGTATTTTGATATCTAGTTTCCTGAGTTCTTTATATATTTTGGATATCAGTCCTCTGTGTGATGTGGGACTGATGAAGATCTTTTCCCATTCAGTAGGCTGCTGTTTTGTCTTATTGACTGTGTTCTTTGCCTTGCAGAAACTTTTCAATTTTAGGCAGTCCCATTTATTTATTGTTGCTCTCAGTGTCTGTGCTTTTGACATTATACGTAGGAAGTTGTCTCCTGTACCCATGTGTACTAGGCTACTTCCCACTTTCTCTTCTATGAGGTTCAGTGTGACTGGATTTATATTGAGGTCTTCGATTGATTTGAACTTGAGTTTTTTTTTCCATGGAGATAGATATGGGTCTATCTTGTACATGTTGACATCCAGTTATGCCAGCACCATTTGTTGAAGATGCTTTCTTTTGTTTGTTGTATAGTTTTAGCTTCTTTGTCAGAAATCAAGTGTTCATAGGTGTGTAAATTAATATCAAGATCCCTAATTTGATTCCATTGACACACATGTCTGTCTTTTTTTTTTTTTGGCCAATACCAAGTTGTTTTCTCTACTGTAAATCTATAATAGAGTTGATCGCTAGTGTGGTTATGCCTCCTGAAGTTCCTTTATCATAGAGGATCATTTGACTATCCTGGACATTTGATTTTGCTATTAAGTCCCTAGTTTGAGATTTCTCCAACTTCTTTATGTAGGAACTTAATTCTATGAACTTTCCTCTTAGTATTGTTTTCATAATAATTTATGAAATATGTATGAATATGTATCCATAAGTTATAGATATGTTATAAATTCATTGTCATTGAATTCTAGGAAGTCTTTAATTTCTTTCTTATTTCTTCATTGACCCATTGGTGTTTCAATTGAGCATTATTCAGTTTCTATGAGTTTGTAGGCTTTCTATAATTTTTGTTGTTGTTGATTTCTAACTTTGATTCATGACAATACAGTAAGGTACAGGGATTTATTCCATGTTTTGTATCTGCTGAGATTTGCTTTGTTATTGTATATAGGTATTGTTTAAATCTCTTGTTTTTTCATTGAATAACATGTTTTCTCCGTCTATGGTGATTGAAAGTTTTGCTGTGTCTAGTAGTCTGAGCTGAAATCTCGGGTCTCCTAGTGTCTGCAAAATGTCTGTCCAGGACCTTGTGATTTCAGTCTCCATTGAAAAGTCAGGTGTCATTATGATGGGTCTGCTTTAATATGTTACTTGGGCCTTTTCGTTTTCAGCACTTAATATTGTTTCTTTATTCTGTATATTTAATGTTTTAATTACTATTTGGCAAGGGAACTTTTTTTGGTTCCAGTCTATTTGATGTTCTGTAAGCTTCTTGTATCTTCATAGAAATTTCCTTTTCTAGACTGGGAAAATTTTCTTCTATAATTTTGTTGACTATATTTTCTGTGCTTTTTAACTGCCATTCTTCTCCTTGTTCTTCTCCTATTATTCTTAGGTTTGGTCTTTTCACGGTTGTCCCAGATTTCTTGGACATTATGTATTATGACTTTGCTGGATTTAGCATTTTCTTTGAACAATGAATCTGTTTTCTCTATCATACATTCACTACTTGAGATTATGTCTTCCATTTCTTTCATTTTGTTGGTTATGCTTGAACCTGTAGTTTCTGTTTATTTTCCCAGATTTTTCATTTCTAGAATTCACCTGGTTTGTATTATTTTAGTTCTCTAGTCTTTAACTGCTTCCTTCATGAGTTTCATTGCATTTACTTTAATAGATTTATCAATTTCTTCCAAATATTTGCCTGTCTTTTTCTCAATTTCATTAAGGAAATTTTTCATTTTCTTATTTACTTATTAAAAATTTTCACCTCCTCCCCTCCTCCCATTTCCCTCCCACTTTCCCCCCTCCCCCTCCAGTCCTAAGAATAGTCAGGGTTCCCTGCCCCGTGGGAAGTCCAATGTCACCCCCCCTCCATCCTGGTCTACGAAGGTGAGCATCCAAACAGACCAGGCTCCCACAAAGTCAGTTCATGCAGTAGAATCAAAACACAGTGCCATTGTCCGTGGCTTCTCAGTCAGCCCTCATTGACAACCACATTCAGAGAGTCCGGTTTGATCACATGCTCCATCAGTCCCAGTCCAGCTTGTCTTGGTGAGCTCCCATTAGATCAGTCCCACCTTCTCAGTGGGTGAATGCACCCCTCGCGGTCCTGACTTCCTTGCTCATGTTCTCCCTCCTCTTGCTCTTCATTTGGACCTTGGGAGCAATGAAAGCCTATGCTGGAGAGGATGTAGAGTGAGGGGAACACACATCCATTGTTTGTGGGAATGCAAACTTGTGCAACCACTTTGGAAATCAGTGTGGCAGTTTCTCAAGAAACTGGGAGTCAACCTACCTCACGACCCAGAAATTCCACTCTTGGGAATATACCCAAGAGATGCCCAATCATACTGCAAAAGCATTTGTTCAACTATGTTCATAGCAGCACTATTTGTAATAGCCAGAACCTGGAAACAACCTAGGTGCCCCTCAATAGAAGAATGGTTAAAGAAGGTGTGGCACATATACACTTTAGAGTTTTACTCAGCGGTAAAATACAATGACATCTTGAATTTTGCATGCAAGTGGATAGAAATAGAAAACACTTTAATGAATGAGGTAACCCAGACCCCAAAAGAAGAATTTGGTGTGTACTCACTCATAAGTGGCTTCTAGTCATAATTAAAGGACACTGAGCCTATAATTAGTGATCCTAGAGAAGCTAAATAAGAAGGTGAACCCAATGAAAGTCATAAAGTTATCCGCCTGGATACTGCAAGTAGACAAGGTTGCCAGGCAAAAGTTGGATTCACGGGAGTGGGGGTGAGGTAGGTGTAAGGGGAGATGAGGAGAGAGAAGGGAGAAGAGGAGGATTGGAGAGAGCTTGGAGGAATGGGATGGTTGGGATTGAGGAAGGGTGAATACGGGAGGAGGGAAGTAAATATCTTAATTAAGGGAGCCATTTTAGGGTTTACAAAAAACTTGAGTCTAGAAGGGTTCCCAGGTGTCCAAGGAGATGTCCCCAGCTTGTTCCTTGGGCAGCAGAGGAGAGGGTGCCTGAACTGGCCTTATCCTATAGTCACACTGATGAATATCTTGCATATCACTATAGAACCTTCATCCGGCGATGGAAGGAGATAGAGACAGAGACCCACACTAGAGCACTGGACTGAGCTCCCAAGGTTCATTTTCTTTTTAAAGGTCCCTATCATCTTTATAAAGTTATTTTTAAAGTCATTTTCTCTTGCTTCTTCTGTGTTCAGGTCTTGTTGTTGTAGAACCACCAGGTTCTGATGGTAACATATTGCTCTTTAGGTTTGTTGAAAGTGTTTTTGCATTGGTACTACTCATCTTTTCCTTCAATTCATGCAAGCAGTATCTGTACCTCTTAGTTTCAGTTCTGTAGGTGTCTGTGTCTCAGGGAGTCACTCTTGGTCCTATGGGTGCAGTTGGTTTCTGTGTCTCAGGGAGCTGCTGAGGTCATGGGTGTGGGTGTTTTGGGGTGTAAAGTGTGACTTGTAGATTACAAGGTCTGATAGGGGTTAGTGATGTGCTGTTTACCTTTCTTAATCTGGCAAAATATGATGCTTTCAGTTGTACCCACTCTCAGTCAAAAGACAGAATTTCATTCATCATTACATTTAAATACTACTCCTCTGTATAGCAACTTTTCTTTCTCCATAACTTTGGTATTTCAAATATTATAGGAAATAAGTACATGCATATAAAACTTTTCTTTGTATGTTAACATAGATGTCATCAGGAGAGATACAGTATATGGTAATTATTTTAGCTTTTGGGGAAGCATCCATAGTCATTGTTGTAGAAACTGAAGAGTTTATATCCAACCAGTGGTATATAGGTCTCTCTTTTCTTTGTTTCTTTATTAGTATTTAGTGCTATTATTTTCCTTGATGATAGCATACTGAATGGTGTGAGAAAAAAATCTTAATTCATTTTTAAATTGCATTTATTTGATAGCTAATGTGGTGGTTTAAGAATGGCTCCTCTGAGCTCACCAAGGCCTCCTGAACTGGGACGGAAAAAGCATGGGATCAAACTGAACTCTCAGAACATGGCATACAATGAGGGCTGACTGAGAAGCCAAGGACAATGGCACTGGGTTTTGATACTACTGCATTACTGACTTTGTGGGAGCCTAGTCTGTTTGCTTGTGCACCTTCCTGGACCTGGATGGAGGGGAGAGGACCTTGGACTTCCCACAGGGCAGGGAACCCTGACTGCTCTTTGGACTGGAGAGGGAGGGGGAGGGGAAGGGGGGAAGGGGAGGGAAATAGGAGGTAGGGAGGAGGCAGAAATTTTTTAATAATAATAATAATAAAGAATGGCTCCTCCGAGGCTCATATATGAATGTTTAGTCATTAAGGGCTATCATTACTTCAGAAGGATTAGGAGGTGTGGACATGTTGTAGTAGGTGTGGTATTATTGGTGGAAGTATGTCACTGGGGGAGGTAAGCTTCGAGTTATTCTATCCTCAAGTTACTATCAGTGACTTTTTCTTCTAGTTGCCTATGGGTCCAGATGTAGAAGTCTCAGCTACATCTCCAATACCATATCTGTAGTACGAGGGCCGGCTTGTTGGGGTTTCCGTCCCGCCCGGTACCCCAACAGCCGGCAAATCCCAAAGAGAAATTACATATAGGACTCCATAAGGTTATAAACTGATTGGCCCATTAGGTCAGGCTTCTTGTTAACTCTTATAACTTATGTTACCCCATTATTCTTATCTATGTTAGCCATATGGGCTCAGTACCTTTCTCAGTGTGACAGCTTACATGTTGCCTCTTCGGTGGTCTGGACAGGAATGTTGAGGGAGCTCTGCTTCCAGAATATTCCCAGTCTCTTTGCTCCACCCCTACTTCCTGTCTGGCTTTCCCGCCTATATTGCCTGCCTGGCCAATCAGCGTTTTATTAAAATGATTGACAGAATACAGATAATTCTCCCACATGCTTCCTACCACGAAGATAATGAACTAAACCTCTGAATTGTAAACCAGTTTCAATTAAACACTTTCTTTTATAAGAGTTATTGTAGTCATGGTATCTCTTCACAGCAATACAGCAGTGACAAAAACAGCTAATAATATTTAATTTTTAATATTTTTATGGATCACAATAATGAATAATTTGTCTTATAAAAGCAATCTGTCTTGCTATTTATTGATTGGGATGTTGAGTTAAAACATATGATATTTAGTTTTCTAGTTCCTTATATAGTTTGTATATTGATTTTCTTACTGATGAAAGCTAGCAAAGATTTACTCCCATTGTGTAGGCTTTTTCTTCATCTACCTAATTATTACTCCTGTTATATGAGGATCTATTTTTAGTTTGCATTGTATTCTGTTTGCCAATTCTAGTGGATATTTCTTCTGCTTTTTTACTAGTTTTCAAAAAAATGCCTGTATCTGGAGGTGGTTCTTGAACATTTTTCTTTTCCAAATTCAGCATTTCATATTTTTATTAGAATCTTTGATTCATTATGAATTGAGTTTGTACAAGTTATTTTAAGAATATGGATCTAATATCATTCTTCTATTTGTTGATTTTGAGTTTTTCCAACATTATTTGTTGAATAGATTCTCTTTTATACGAGTGTCTATTTTGATGTCTTTGTCAAAAAATAGGTGTCTATAGCTGTATTGCATTCCCACATCATTTTCAATTGAACCACATGTGTTTTTATGTCATTAACATGCTAACTTTTTCATCATCACTTTTAAAGTCAATACTATTATGCATGTATCATAGTTCTTTTTCTAAGGATTCATTTTACTAATTAGGATCTTTTTTTTAATTCAATATGAATTTTATTGTTCTGTGGAAAATATCTTTGGGAATGTGATGGCTATTGCATTGAGATTGTAGACAATTTTTGATAATATATTTATTTTTGTTATAATAAGTTCTAATTCAAAAGGATAAAAAGGGTCTCCTTCATTGTTCAATATTTTCTTCAGTGTCTAAAAGTATTCATTGTAGGCATGCTTCTCTTCCTCAGTAATGGCATTTCTATTTATTTTTATTTATTTGAAACATTTGCCAATAGCACAACTCTTTTAGTAATCTCATAGCAAATTTATGTTGGTATTTTAACACAGGCATATTTGTAGGTTAAGTTCTTAGATAAAAAGAAAAAATACAAAAGAAAAATATAGAAGCCCTGCAATATTTGTTATATAAGCAGAAATATTTCCTAAAATTGGAAACCTAAAATCTGGAAAAAATGTACATTGAGAAATTTTCCATATTGTGTGACAGAAAATCACAACCTGAAGCTTTTAGTTACTCTGCTACAAAAGTTTACTACTGTTTTAAGTTAATATAATTGAGTACAAGTGTTATTTTAATATATTGAAAGATCATGCTTCTGTACTTTTCCTACAAATGAAGATTGGCCATATGTAAGTAGTTAGAGAATTTCTTATTATGAATGTTAGAAAATTATAAATTTCCTGAAATAAGGGCTGGCTCTGTGGAATTAGTTATAAGAAGATGAAAAAGTATTGTTATAAGGGAACAAATGAACACAGTGTGGACATTTCCTCATCTTGTATAACTAATTGGGATGACTATATAGGTTTAAACTAGAAGAATAGTATCCTACTTTTGTGTATTGTTTTCCCTCTATTCTTTCATTGATTCATTTATTTTGTATGTATTGAGCAAGCAACTATGACATAGATATTCAAATAAGTACTGTGAAAATAAAGGAAAGAAAATAAACAAAATCTGTTATTCAAAGAAACTTTCAAGACCTTCAATGAATGAATAAGTAAGCACATAATCAGAAAACATTGCATGATTTTTTTAAAAACCACAATGAAGTGGAAAACAAGAAGTCAGATATATTTAGATAAAAATTAGATATTATATTGAATCAACCATAAAGTACAAAGATGGAATATATAAAATTGGAAATGGAGGGAATTCCTGCAGAAAGCAACAGCCAAGTTTGTATTCTTGGGGCTAAACTATTGCAGAAATGTTGTCACAAATGAATTTTACTGTATTTAAATTCTATGTACATGGAAGCAGTCTAGCAGCAACTCTGAATTGAATTGTCTCTGGGGAACAAGCATGTGATATCCAAATCCTAAGTTTGCCATTTCTTATGATTGTAGCTTCAATTTTAATATTCTGTTTTGCCAAATAACTTTACTTCTGAACCATATTCATGGTAATCAATTAATAATTCATAATTCATCTTCACATTTTTATCCTATATTAGACCATGAAAATCATGGTTTAAAAACGTTATCTTAACAATTATATATTATAAGGGCATGTCAAAGTACTTGCTGCAGAAAAGGTTTAGTAAATGTTTAGTTAGTAGATTTAAATGATTAAATACAGGTATAGGAATTAATGATGCTTTAGAGTCTCTGAATTAAGTTTAACCAGGAATGCACAAATTATACAATAATTAAAGTTTTATTTTGAAAAGTTCCCAGGAAATATCAATTGTAGAATCACCTAAGAATTTGTCAGCCTTCCAGTTCATCACACATCCATTGCTAGATAGGCCCCCAAATCACTAGATTCATTGGTGAGAAGAAATTTATTCTGTAAGTGGTATGATATTTGTTGTTCTTTTTCTGTTTATTTCTTTATGTCAATTTATTTATTGGAAGCAGAGGCTAACTTTAATCCCTTACCAGCCTTGAATTTATAATCTTTCTTTTCCAACACCAAGATTATTAGGGTTAAATGATGCAGGAGAATTGTCTGTATTCTGTCAATCTGTTTATTTTGAATAAACACTGACTGGCCAGGCAGAAAGTATAGGTGGGAAATCCAGACAGGATATAGAGGTGCTACAATGAGAACAAGAGAATTCTGGGAGGAAGGAAGCTGATTCCTCCCACTCCTGTTCAGACTTTGAAGAAACAGGATGTAAGCTGCCCTGCTGAGAAAAGTACTGAAACATGTGGCTAGCATAGATAAGAACAATGGCTTAATATAAGCTACAAGAGCAAATAAGTAGAATGAGCTAATGGGCCAATCAGCTTTATAACTTATTGAGATCTCTGAGTGATTTTCTTTGGGGCTAAACAGCTGTGGGAACCGAGCAGGACAGAAAACACAAACAAGCAGACCCCAATCATGTTACAGTTAAAGGTGTGTGCCACTGTATTCAGCTCAGACTTTTGATTTTTACAATGAGTTATGAATTTGACAATTTCACATCCCCATTTTATAGATGATAAAATCAAGATTGGTGATTATATTATTGCCTCACAGAGTTAAATCATAATGAATGACTGAGCAGCATCTTAAGCTAAACAATATGCCTATAGATTGACTTCTCTTAGCCATTATACACACAAGATTAGAGAGCTGCCAATGACTCACATCCTTTCTGAGCAAATAAATCAGAGGAGATAATGACTTTCTTTTCCATTTAAACATGTGTTAATACTCACAATTTGTAGACGTTTAGAGAGCTTATTGATCTTAAAGAAAGTCCTGAAAATAACATCTAAGGTAAGAATGATTTTCTTCTCTACCTCCCAAATGAATGAATTAATCCTAATCACATTCTAGGTTCTGAGATGATATATTTCAGCAAGGCATATCAAGAAAAACATATATTATTATCTCACTCAAATTTGATCTACAAAAACTTCTTGCATACATTTCATTATTTCCTCTCGGTGTAACCTTCAATGAGCTTTCAAGTTAGGCTTTTGATATTCATCAATAAAGGATAAAGAGGTGTGTTCACTCTCCTGAGCACATTCTCTTGATCAAGAGCAAATATTTTCTTATTTAGACACTTGAAAGAGGGTGGTGGTCTCTTTCTTTGGGAACCCAGATGTATTTTAAAGAATTTGGGGTCTCAGTCTGAGAACATACCTCATCTGAATGACTGCCTCATTCACCTTCTTAAGGGATACACATCACACAACTTTTTCTTTTTTTTTCCTGGTGGTGGGCGTGGTACTGAAGTGCTGAGCCTCTAGTACCACACTAGCTCAACAAAAGAACCTGGGGTTTGGAAGTCTTTGGACAATTCTGGGAGCTCTGGATCAAAGCAATTGCTATGTGGACCAAGAATATTCTGCACAGACCAAAGATAAACATTGCTATGGGAAACATCAAGTATTCCCCTGGGGGTTAGATCTACTTGGGACTTGAAATGTATCTTTGACATGAAACTCAGTGTTTGAGAAATATCCATGAAGGGGCCTTGAGCATAAGATAAATTAAAATGGTGAGATACCTAGGCAAAAAGAGTTTTACAGAAAAGGAGAAAAAATGATTGTCCAAAGCAAGGAAACATTTTATCAAATGGGGAAGGGATGCAATTTCTGTGACTGACTCAGATGCCCCCTCACTTTTAAAATAACTATCCCTGCCCTGACTAGGAGCGATGAAACAATATGTGGCTTCTCTCTTTTTTTTTTTTTTTAAGAAGCATTAGGATTTAATATGTGCTCTTTAGATATGATAGATAATAGTTTACATATTTTTTTTGTTTTTTTTTTTTTAGTAAATTTTATTAAATTATAAAAGTTTCCATTTCCGCCCCCCCTCCCAACACCCTCCCACTTCCCCCACTCCCCCCCTCCTTCCCCTCCGTCCCCCAGGGCAGTCAGGGTTTCCTGCCCTGTGGGAAGCTCCAGCTCCCTCCCCCTCCCTCCAGGTCCAGGGAGGCGAGCGTCCAGACTGGATCCCCAAAATCCAGCATATGCAGAGGAAACAGGTCCCAGTGTCATAGTCAATGGCTTTTCAGAAAGACCCCGGGCCAGCCACAGTCAGAGAATCCGGCCAAATTCCGAGAATCTGGCTAGATCACGTCCTCGTTCAGTTCCAGTCTGGCTGGCCCTGGTAAACTCTCATCAGATCCGTTCCCTTGTATCAGTGGGTGATAGCATCCCTCGCAGTACTGATTTCGTCTTTCATGTTCCTCCTCCTTCTGCTCCCCCTCCGGACCTCGGGGGGCTCAATCTGGTGCTCCAATGTGGGCCTCCGACTGCATAGCCGTCCTTCGCCAGACGAAGGATCTATGGTGATAAGCAAAATATACATCAGTATGGTCATGGGCCACGGCCGATTCAGGCACCCTCTCCTCTGTCCAGAGAGCAATCTGGGGGATTTCTCCTTGGACCTGGGATCCCATATATAATCAAGTCTCCTGTAAACCCTAAAATGGCTCCCTTAGTTGAAATATATTGTTCCCTGATCCCATATTCATCCTACCTCCCTCCCCCGCCCCATCCCCGGCCACCAAGCTTTCCCCGTTCCTCCCCTACTCCCTTCTCTCTAGTCCTCTCCCCCTCCATCGACCCTCCCACCCCCCCATGCACCCGAGGTTACCTGGGACTCATGTCTATTTCCTACCTCCTGGTGGATAGCTAAATAATCTTCATCAGGTTCATCTTCTTATTTAGCTTCTCTAGGATCACGAATAATAGGCTCAAAGACCTTTAATTATGGTTAGAATCCACTTATGAGTGAATACATACCGTGTTCCTCTTTTTGGGTCTGGCTTACCTCACTCAGTAAAGCGTTTTAGTTTAATACTCTCTCTTCTCTCTCTGGCTGTGGGATTTTCTCTTCTTTACCTCTCCAAGAAGTTTCCTCAGATAACGTGGGAAACTTTGGATCAGGTTTGGTGGAAGGAATGAAAGCAGTCTCTTAGTGAGGTGAAGTTTGCCTGTAGTAGATGATGCCTTCCAGCAGCTGCTTTTCCAACTGTGTAAAGCACTACACAAGGCTACAAAGGTTTTAATTCCAGGCAACATGAAGCATCTCAGATCCATATAATCTCAGTCCTTGCCATGCTTGACTAGGATAAAAAGACACTAAGCGCAACATCTAGTGTCTAGGGAGTGAGGGGAAATAGTTTCAAGACAGTGCTTGGTGTCCACATTTTCAGTTTGTGTCTTAAAATTTATAAATTAAACTTTATTGCTTTGAGATCATGGAATTCCTTCCTCTTCCTCTTTTTTTTTTCCAGCTAGGGCCACCTGCCTCGTCCATAGATATCATCCCCTGTTACAGCCATGCTAACTTAACTATAGTATCATCTTAAAGAAATAGGTGAAACTGTCCCCATTTAATCTGTGGATCCCACAGTTTCTTGTTCCAACGTTGATAGAGGATAGGATAACTTTACTAAGTAGTCCAGTCCATGAGCCAAAACTAATCATGTGGTTTGCCACTATTTTTGCTGATGAGCCCCTAACGATTGTGGATGCCAATTAACTTCATCACCATCCTGATTAATATAATGATATGGCATAATCCAAGATAGCAGTACTCATTACCTTCCCTGTGTCACTGAGCCCTTAGGGGATTATCCCTTTTATATTATATAAAGGAGGTAACACCAATGTACCTATGGTGCTTGTTTGACGGTTTTGTTTTGTATTGTTTGTCTTAATTATGAATCATTGTTTTACATAATGTTTTTTTTTAAATTTCTAGAGCAGATATTTAAGTTTCCATAGCCATACGCCTCCACATTAGTAAGGTCCTATAAGAAGCTGACACTATGAAATGGTCAGATTTGAAAGAACGTGTGAATTTGTATTAGTCCAAATCAGAGTCTTTCTAAAGTGCTGGTTCCAAGAGGAATCAAAACAATATATTTCAAAGTAATAGATAACTTACTGCAGAAGATGAAGACAAAGATGAATCCATTTGTTTGTGCGAGAGGCTGATGATGCTTAATATGCTGGTCTTAAAGCCTGCTTTTTCTGCATGCAGTCTCCAAGGCTCTTTTCCCCCAATATACCCCAAACTCCTTTGCTCCGTGCTTGAAGTTCATTTATTTCTGCAACACTATGCCCTGGGAAACATTGATTTTGTTTTCAGATTTCAATTGTTATCATATAAAGAACATTAGGAAAAATAATGTTCATATATTATCTCTTTCCAAGTTATTTTAGATGTTTCCAATGAAACATATTCTCTAAATTATGTGTAGTTGATCCAAGATTGTATGTGATGTAAAATATATATACATATACACATATATATCCATATACAGATACATAATTTAGGTATAATTATATAATATATAGTATATTATATAATACATTATATTTTATATTTTATTATAGAATATATATTTATTTTGCACAAATATTTATATTATATAGTCATATATTTATTATATGTATGTATATGTATGTGTGTATACATGTATGTATGTATGTATTCCTGGAATTTTGCTGAATAAGGATGCAAAACAAACAGGTTAATATAATCCAGACAAAATAGAAAGAGAATTCTTTAAACTCATAAGGTATTAAAGAGTCATAATTATAGGCTTGTATACTGAAAACACATTCTGCTTTCTTCGTGGTTGCTAATGAAAAAGGGGTATACAGGTAACAGGGTCATATCAGTAAAGCAATTAATCTAATAGGTGTCTTTTTTTCTCTGGGTCACTAGTGAGACAAAAAAACAAGAGCTAGGAATTCTCTTGAAGACCCCCTGAGAGGTAGATAATGAAAATAAAGAAGATATTCTAATACATCTTCTTTTGTCTTACAGATAAGTGGTTTTCAGTAAAGACTCATTCTCTCTGTATCATTGCCCATCTGTATCTCTTATATCCATGTGCCTCGAGACAGGAATATTTTTTATTTTTTCTGTATACAATCTTGACCTGAATATAAACTAGAGGATGAAATGTGGCCTCTAAGAAAAATTAGAGCATTACTATTGTTCTAAAACTAGATTTCTGTACAGGAAGGAGAGTATTTATTTACTTTTTTTTAAGTTTTCTATCTCCGTTTACAGATCCACCCAAACAGACTGTGGATGATGTTCACCCCAAGTCTAGCCAGGGAGGGTCCAAGTCTTGACATTTAGAAATTAGGTAGACATTATTGATAGTTTGATTATCCTTGTAATGATTGCTAACTGTCACTTATCTATGATAAAGATATCAGAGGGTAACCCTTTGAAACAAAAGTTGTGTTTGGTATATATATATATAGATATATATATATTACTTTCTGTTAATTACTGTCTCTTATTAATCTCTGTTCCAAGTGCACAACACAAATGGTGGCAATACTTCTCTGGACAAATCTGTACAGATTAAAAGAAAGACAGGTGCTTTATGTTCAACATAAAGTTGTCACTGAACTCTACAGCAAGTCTCTTGCCTGATGTAGACCTATAGGTTCATATATATGTATACATGTGTATACATAATATCTATGTATATGCCCACAGTACTTTTGTGTATATTATAATATAATGATATCCATAGTAAAACCAGCTAATGGGATGTTCATTATGGAGAAGACAGTGAGGACCCGATGTCTAAAGAGTTCTCAATAATAACTCCAGCTTCATAGATTTAATAGGGATTACTTAATAGAGCTCCATTGGAATCTATAAACACCAGTTTGATGCTTTGTTAAGTGTTTATTGTTTCTTTGTGGCTGCTCCACACATTCATTTAAAACCCAAGGCACAGATACAGTGATGAGTCTACATACTACATAGAGATTTCCTTGTGTTTTCTATAAGATTTACCTGGGGACTCTTAAAATATCATAATTTAAAAGTATATACACAGGTAATATTAATTTATTTCATTGTCTTAGTATATAATTACTATTCAGTGTTATTTTATTAAGGTAATATGACACAGGATTATCCTAAGCCAAACAAATACTATTTACATAACCTCAACTTTGCCTCTTTGAAAAGTTGACCACAGCTGAGTGGTTTTGTTCTTGTTGAAAATACATTCTTCTCTCAAAAAATACATGCCAAACAGTTTTTGCTGCCTCTACTCTTCCCAGTTTCCCCACTTCCCCTCTCCTCCAGATCCACTCCCTGTCCTTTTCCCTTCAGAAAGAGGCAGACCAAACATGTCAAAACAAAGTACAATAAGACAGTGCCAAAGCCCTCATATCTTGGATGGCCAAGAAAACCAAATTGGAGGAAAAGAGTCCAAGAGCAGGCAAAAGAGTCAGAGACACATCTACTCCCACTATTAGGAATCCCACAAAAGACACCAGGTTAACAGCAATAATATATAAACAAAGGACCTGTAAAGAACCATTGAATCCCCAAGTTTGTTGCTTCAGTCTCTGAGACCCCATATGAGCCCTTCATTGATTCAGTGGGCCATGTTATTTTGATGTTTTTCAGCCCCTCTAACTCCTTCAATCTTTCTTTCCTCTCTTCCATATAGTTCCCTAATCTCCTAGGGGAAGGACACAGTGAAGACTCCAATTTATACACTATCTCTGCATAATGTCTGTTTGTGTGTCTATACTGACTCCCATCTACTACTGAAGGAAGCCTTTATAATAATGACTAGACAAGGCATCATCAATAAGTATAAGAGAATATAATTAAGAATAATTTCACTGTTTTTTTCATCAGTTGTGCTTAGTAATGGAGGAAGCAGAATGAAACAGAATGAAGCAGAATGAATCATCCATCTTTTGTAGCCAGGCAAGGCTTCCAGTGGTGGGCCAGGGTTGAATTTTTTTTGAATTCTTGGCTGAAGGAGTTCCATGGAGATCTCCAAATGACCCACAATGATGCTATGGCAGAGGGTTGCTCTCTGAAAACTGACAGTGGGCCCCCATTGCTGAGGACAGCACGAGAAAGCTCATTGGTCTTAGAAAGGTCAAGCTGGAGCCGGCATGGGGCCTTCTTTCCAACATTCTAGTCTCTTTGGTGTGGGAAGGTATTCTTAAGACTACTGAAAGAGGAACCTGGACACCCAACCATCCACAAAACCTTTTATCTATAATATGTTCTTTCCTGTAAGATGTGCTGGGACAATGGTGCTGCAGAATTTGTTGGGAGTGCCCAACTGATATCTAGTTTACGTGAGACACACATCAAGAGAGGGAAACTATGCCTGACACTATCTGGATGACCAGGAATCAGGGATGGGTTAGCCCAGAAACCTAGTGTAGAACCAAACACAACTGAGCTTTTTAAGTGTTGATGTTCCTTCATAGATGGAGGGATAAATAATTGTACCCACATTCTGAATATCCAGCCTGTCTTAAAGTCAGTTTTCTGCAATCACAACATATGTGCCCTCATGGTTTGGGGAGGAGCTAGTGTATATAGTGTATATAGTGTAGTGGATATATACCTATATATACTTTACCATCTAAGGATGGAGAGAATCACTTATGAATCTATGGGGAAGTCATTATCGATGCTGGATGGAGACTTTGCAGAGTATCTCCGATCCTATCAGTAGCCCTTAATCCATACATAGAAAGTAAGCCCCATAAGTTCATTGGTTCCCCAAGGTGGACACTGATGGATATAAAGAAAAAATCGAGAAAGGAAGATACTCTGGAATGCATATTGGAAAATTAAGGAAAAGGAAATTTTTCAAAGATTAAATGCTTAGAAAAGAATATCATTTAAAGCTAAAATGTAAAGAGTTTATTACTAGTATTTGTGACAGTAGTTAAGTTCTAACATTTCATCAGTGTCCATTGTTTTGATCTAATCATTCTCTCCTGATTTCCAATGTGTTTCTACTAACCTCCCTTCCATTTGCTTATTTCAGGGCAACCATCCAGAATGTCTAATCACTGCTATACTATTCAACTAGTAAAATGGTTCTGATTTAAATCACACTTTTTTGAGAATAAAGTCACAACAGTTTTTTAAAGGGTAAAGAGAAACAATTTCTTTGCAATATGCCCTTTGTAACACAGGTTCAAATCTACTTCTTTTGTTCCTTATTGTAATCTTTACTTTAATGATCATTGAGATGATAATATGTTATCCAAATAATAATGTTAAAAAATCTCTCCTAACACTGCTCTACTTCTGTGTACATGACTTCCATTATCAAGGTAATGTCATGGTTCAAGATGGTATGATTCTAATGTGATCACTTCATTAACACCATTAAGAAATTTAAAAATTTATGAAAATGACTAAGCTCTGCACTAGGCAAGTTACTATAAATGTCTACAGAATATAAATGTGGAATTTAAGTAAACATATCTGATACATTTATTGGCATCCCCTCAACAAGAAACCAACAACAATAATTTAGTCAGTATCCAAAGGGTAATGTTGTACATTATTTGCACTACATGGGCAGTAACTGTCTCACAAACGATTCTGTCTTTGTAAGTTCCAAAATTATGCTCAGATTGTCAAGTTTGATGCCAGGAACCTTTATCATCTGTGTCATTCCATAGACCCCAGGCTCTTTACACCACTCCTTATTTTTAACACATGAGTTCCTTTTCTATACTAACCTCACATTGATGTGAAGGAAACACAAATTCCATGATAGCGTGGTTTATTATCTAAATGACTGAATTCTTCATGAATTTATACTTAATTTGTGTATATTTAAGATGTGTGAGTACATTCAAAGTATATCAAGTATAATAAATCATATGGAGTCCCTAAAAAATAAATAAAAACATTTGTCATGTGTTCATTGCTTAACATTGTTTATGTTGGTTGTAACTTTATACTTGATATCTGCTCCTATTGTATATAATTTTGTATTAGGTTTGGATAGCTTTTATTTAGACAAAATGGGGAGGTGATAGGAAATCTTTGTCAACCAATTATCTTTAAGGGTGTGGCTTTCTGAGACCTGGAAAAAAAACGCTTAGCCCCCCCAGGTGCACTCTCTCTGTGGTTCCCACACAGCACAGCTGAGCTTGGACTTCTCATTCCTGTTTTGTGAGTTTGTCCCTTATAATAAATAAAAACATAATTGTTTTTAATTAGCCTGGTTATTTCTTGACCCGAGCTAATTCAACATGCCTCCAATAAGATTTGTCTGTAAGACATTTTCTTAATTTGTGATTGATGCAGGAAGGCCCAGCTCACTGTGGGTGATGTCTCTCCTAGGATGGTGCATGGTGGGTTCTATGAGGAAACAGGATGAACCAGTCATAAAGAGCAAGCCAGTAAACAATACTTCTCCACGGCCTTTGCATCAGCTTCAAATTCGAGGTTCCTGCCATGTTTGAGTTCCTATCCTGACTTCCTTTAATGATGGATAGTAATGTGAAAACAGAGCCAAATAAACAATTTCCTCCCAAAGTTGCCTTGATCATGGTGTTTCATCACAGCAACAGCAACTACGACAGTCACATTTTATGCACTATTGTTACCCCCAAACTCCCCATGGAAGGAGAGAACCAACTCCTGCTTGTTGTTCTCCGAGATGGGCAGTATCAATCATTCAAATAAATGAATATGCAAACAATCCTTTCTCCCCCACTTCTGCAAGATTCCCAAAGTTTCTGCCTAGTGTTTGGCTGTGAATCTGCTTCTGTTTCCACCAGTTCCTGAATGAAACTTTGCTGATGACAATTGGGGTAGGCACCAATCCCAGCAAATACCATAGGCAGGGCAGATGATAAGTTGAAAATTCTGTAGCTGATATGGTGTCCCAGGGCAGATGATAAATTGAAATTATGTGGCTGATATGGTGTCCCACTACTTCCACCAGTAGTGTTGTGTGGTTATGGGTGATGGCCAATTCAGTATGTGTATCTGCAAACATGGTATGTACTCAATCATAAGTGGATGTTAGCTGTAAAATAAAGGGCAACTATGCTGCATTTTTTCTGATCCAGAGAGACTAGATAACAAGGATGTCTCAAAGGGGGACACCTGGATCTCTCTGGGAAGGGGAATTGGAAGAGATTTTGTGGGTGGACTGTGGGTGGGTGGGGTTGTGAACATGAACGTTCAGGTTGTGGGGGGGGGAGAGTATATAGCAGTAGAGTACTGAGACTTTTGGATAGGGAAGGTATTTCAGGTCAGGTAAAATCCCACTGCCAGGAAATCTCTCAAGGATGACCACAAAGAGAATCTCTACAAGATGACTCCAACAAAGACAGTTAATCTTTGGTTGACATTTAAGTTCACTTCATATTGAATATTATGAATAATGTTTTAATAAATATAGCAATGAAGATACCAAAAGGGTGATTCAATTTCCTCTAGCTATATATGCAGAAGTGAAATTACAGCATCATGTAGGAAATTTTCGTTTTATTTTTATGAAAAACTTCTAATCTCCATAATGTATATCTTGATTTATATTTTCACTATAAGCATAAGGGTTACACTTTTTTAAACAACCTCATTAGAACCTGCTATCAATTACTTCTTTTTAAAGAGTACATTTTTTATTATTATGTGCATGTATATATAATGTGTAAACAGAGGCTGTGTGCATGTGAATGCAGACACATGTACACCATGATATGTATATGGAAATCACAGGTCAGCTTTCAGGAGATGCTTATCTCCTGCTGTGGGTTCTTAGGATGAAACTCAGGTATTCGCGATTTTGCAGCACATACTTTTCCCTGTTGAGCCATCTTGTCATCTCTAATTGTCTTTTTGATGGCTGTTGCTAGGAATATTAGCTTACACCTGATTTTGATCGGCTGTTATCTGATTGTTAATAAGTTTGAAATTTTTGACTTAATTTATTTGTCCACTGGTGTCTTCGTTTGGAATAATTTATTCAAGTACATTGTTGATGTTTTTAACCAAAGTTCCTTTTAAAATTGATATATAAACATATAAAGGATAGTAATGAGATACCATGTAATGCTTCAATACATGGGACATTGTATAGCATGGTTAAACACATGTGTCTTTTGAAATGTTCATCAGTTTGCCATAATGATATCATTCCAAATCCTTTTATGTTTCCTTATTATACAGTATGTTGACTCTGTCAGTTTACTTTCCCATTGTTATGATTAAGTACTCTGAAAAAAGCCAATTAAGAAGGGGCTTATTCTGGTTGAACGAGGATCTAGTCTATCATGTTAGGGGAGACACTGTGACAGGAGCTTGAGGAAATCATTTCTATTGTCTACCCAGTCAAAAAAGAAAGAGCAGTAAACTCATTCTCACTTTAGTTTTTTCTTTTTATGAAGTTAAGAATTCTAACATAATAGTTTTGGCCCACAATTGGTAGGTCTTAAAAACAAATAACCTAATCAAGATAATTCTTCATAGCAATACCTAAAGATCCATATACCAGGTGATTCTAGATTTAACAAAGTTCACAACTAAATTTAACTATCACACTAGCTCTACAGCCTGAATCTATTAACCCTTATTTATAATGGGACACTGAAATCTCTTGTTCTATGTAATTGGTATATAATGTCCAATGGCCAAATAATCTATATTTCTACTTTATACTTAATATCTCTACAATCAAGGAAACAATTTTATTCTCAACTATTATGAAGTAAATATTTTTAAAATTCCATATTAGTTAGATCTCGTAGGACTCAATTTTGTGTGTTGGATTGTTTATGTTAATAAAATAATTGTCACCTTGATTAATGTTTCATATGCTAAAGTTTCATTCATTTTCTATGGTTTTATTACATTCTGTTACCAATACACACCACATTTTCATTTTTACTTTATTTATTTGTGACAATGTCATACATGTTGTAATGGTTTGAATGAAAATGGCCTCTTTGGGCTCTTAAAGAGTGGCACTATTAGGAAGCATGACCTTGTTGGAATAGGTTTGGTTTTGTTGGAGGAAATAGGTCAGAAGGCGGTGGGCTTTAGTATTTGGGAAGCTCAATACAGGCCAACTAGCACTCTCTTGGCCTGCTGCTTATGGATCCAGTTGTAGAACTCTCAGCTCCTTCTCTAGCACCATGTTTTATTACACATTACTGTGTTTCTTGCTACACTAATAATGGGCTAAACCTCTGAAACTATAAGCCAGCCCTACTTAAATGATTTTCTTTATAAGAGTTGCCAGGGTCATTGTTTCTCTTCACAGCAATAGAAACCCTAAGACACATGTGTATAATGTATTTTGACATATCATTCCCATTACCTTCTCTTGTGTCTCTTGGTAGCCCCTTCTTCTAGGATGACCCTATCTACTTGTGTGTGTGTGTGTGTGTGTGTGTGTGTGTGTGTGTGTGTGTGTGTGAATCACTGATTTTAATTAGGGTTGTTTACATGAACATGTATGGAAATCATTTACTGGAGCATGGACTACTTACTAGTGACTATAACACTGAAGAAAGTACTTTTCCCTCTTCTACAAACTGTTCACTGTCAATAGCTTCTTTGGGAAATGTGAGGTCTTATGAAGTCCTCCCTGGTGATTTCATTTATTCGTTTATCAAATGGTAGACATTCAGACGAATTTCATTTCTTGGCTACCGTGAATTGCTAATGGTTGTGGAGATGGCTCTTTGGCATACTAGTTTAATTTTCCTGGTATTTATATCAAGGATGCACTTTCTGTATCATGTGATAGCTTTAATTTAATTTTTGAGGTGCCTACCTACTGCTTTCCATATTAGATGCATTAACACCGTTTATCTCCAACAATGCACAAGTAGCCTCTTTGCTCCACATTCAGGCCAGCATCACAATATATTTCTCTTAGCTATTACTGAATGAGACACTATCTAATTTGTTGCTTTTATTAGCAGCTCAGTGATAAGTAGTGAAACTGAATAGTTTTTCGTTCATCTGCTGGTCACTTATATGTTATCTTTTGGAAAATGTCCGTTAGATCTATTATTTCTTTTTAATTGATTTTTTCTATTTTTCTATTTATTTTTTGAAGTTCCTCATGGGATCTTATTATCAGCTCTTTGTCATATAGATACTTTAAAAGAATATTTTCCCATTCTATGGTATATCTATAATGAAGTGTTTCCTTTTTGTAAAGAAACATGATTTATTTTGATAATCCTATTTTTATATATTTGCATTTGTTTCTTATTTCTGAGGTCTGGCACAAAATTTCCTTGACCACTAATCCTTTTCTGAGTTCTTTTTTCAGAGCTAGGAATTGAATTAAAGTCTTCCCCTATGATAGAAAAGCACTTTACCAATTAGCTACATTCTGAGTCTTTTAAGTTGACTTCTGTAACCATTGAAAGATTTAACTCCATGATTTAACTACATACATAATTCTGTATGTAGAGACTCAATTTCCCCAGCAGTATCTTCATAGAAGACCAGCTTTTCTCCAATGAATGTTCTTCACCTGAAGTCAATTGACTACATATATGTAGTTTTATGAAAAAACATTTTTTCTACCTTGTTGATCTCTGTTTTAATGCCAATACAATTTGTAACTTCAAATTTCTAATTTATTTTGATATTTGGCATTATAGTATCATGAATTATTGATTTTTTATGTTTTATGTTTACAATATCTTTGGATATTTATACATTTGTAGCCCATATATATTTTCACAAAAGAAAAATTGTTATAATTTTTGTTAACTACAGTTTTGTTGTAATAAAAATACCATGAACAAAACAACTTAGATGATAAAGTTGTTATTATGGTTTACAGGTGGATAGAGTTCGTCATTTCGGGACGATATAGCAAAAGGCAGGGAATACATGGTAGACAGGAGCAGTAATTTTTTTCTTTCTTTTTTTTCTTTTTTTTCTCTCAAAGTTTATTAAAATACAACCCCCTCCCACTCCCCCCACTCCCTCCCCTCCTCCCTCTCCATCCCCAAGAGCAGTCAGGGTCTCCTGCCCTCCAAATCCAGGAAGGTGAGCATCCAAACAAACTGGATCCCAGAAATCCAGTATATGCAGAGGAAACAAGTCCCAGTGTCATTGTCAATGGCTTTTCAGAAAGACTCCGGGCCAGCCACATTCAGAGAATCCGGCCTCATTCAGAGAATCTGGCTGAATCACGTGCTTGCTCAGTCCCAGTCAACTGGCCTTGGTGAACTCTCATTAGAGAGGTTCTGATAAAATAACATGACCAACACAACTTATTTCAAAAAGCATTTAATTTGGGGCTTAGAGTTTCAGAAGGTTAGAATCCATGACCAATATGGTGTGGAGAATGGCAGAAGGAAGAAAGGCATAGTACTAAAACAGTGGCTGAGAGTTCATATCTTTTTTTTTTGTTTTGAGAGCTCATATCTTGAGAAATAACCATGATGAAGAGAGGGGGAATGGGGAAAAGACATGGAATGTTGGAAGTCTTTTGAAAGCTCAAAACCAACCTCCAGTGGCATGTTTATTCCAACAGTGCCATACCTCCTAATAATTCTCAAATAGTTCTACTAACTTCAGACCAAGTGTTCAACTATATATTGGCTGTTGGCCATATCATATACAATTAGTTTAATATCAGAAGTTCCTATCATATTTCTGTCTCAATTTAAAAATTCAAAATTCAAAATCTCTTATGATACTAAAGAAGTGACTCAACTGTAATCCCATATGTATTTAAAAAATCAAATAGCTTACTTCTAACATACAAAAGCACAGAACATAAATTACATTTCCAAAATTGAGGAATGCATACATAATGAGAACATACAAGACCAAAGCAAGACCAGAACTCAGCAAGACAATCTTGAAGTTCTGTAACTTCATAACTGTTGCCAAAAGATTTAGAAGGCTCAGTTTCTCTCTCTCTCTCTCTCTCTCTCTCTCTCTCTCTCTCTCTCTGTCTCTCTCTCTCTCTCTCTCTCTTCACTTCTTGTGTACATCTTTCTTCAGCAGATGTCTTATGGCTCTGGCATTTCCAACAACTTGGGGTCTCCAAAGCAATCTAGGGTTCAGTTTCACAGCTTCAAGTCAGGCCTCCATGCAGGACTTCCCCTTATACATGCCTGGTTGTAGACAGAAGTTTCTGTCCCACGTGGTCCTGCAGCCATACAGTCACAAATAAACACACAGAGGTTTATATTAATTCTAAATTGTTTGGCCTATTGCTCAGACTTATTACTAACTATCTCTTACTACATAAAATAACCCATAATCCCCATCTATGTTTATCCTTGTGGCTTAGTACCTTTTCTCAGTAAAGCATTCTCATCTTGTTTTCTCTATATCTTGCTGGTGACAGACTATTTGCCTTTCCTCTTACCAAAATTCTCTAACTCTGTTTGCCCCACCTATACTTCCTGCTTGGCTACTGGCCAATCATAGTTTTATTAAACTAATATGAGTGACAGATCTTTACACTGTACAAGAGAATTATCCCACAGCATTTCCCCCTTTTCTTCTAAAAACAAGAACCCTAAATCTGATCTCCTTAGTTTAGCTTTTTTCCTGACTTTTATCCTTAACAACTTGTAACCAATATGTAAACAAAGGCAAACATCCATAATCGATTTGCTGGGGGCTTGAACATAGTTTTCCTATTTATTGGGGATGCTTATAATCTTTGAGAGATACCATGAAAATTTAGGATTATTATTAAATCCTGGCTGTAGTACTCTGTTGAACTTTACCATCTCATCCAGCATCCTTCAAGTTATTCTGGATACAGAACTCAGAGGAAACGGTGACAGAGGTGTTCTGAAATATTAGATCATCTGGGGCATCTGTTCCCATTGGAAATTTTTCAGGCAGTCTTTCTTGATTAAGCCTTATTTTTTCACAAAGAATAAATTCACAACCTCTCATTTCCTGTAGAAACAAAAGCTGCACCTCTTCCTCAAAGTAATATATGTTTTGCCTTAAATTTTAAGTCAAGGCATTTTCAAAATCTATATGTGGAATTTCTCAGCAGTCAAACAATTCAAAGGCAACCTAATAACATACAGTATCTACATTCTCTGTGTATTTTCATGTGGCTTTTTTTTACTCTATCTTAATTTATTTTCAATTTTGGATTTTTTAATTAATTAATTAATTTGTTTGTTTGTTTGTTTATAAAAATTTCCACTTCCTCCCCTCCTCCCCATATCCCCCCATTTCCCCCACTCCCTCTCCTCCCCCCCTCCTCCTCCCTCTTCAGTCCAAACAGCAGTCAGGGTTTCCTGCCCTGTGAGAAGTTCAAGTTCCTCCTCCCTCCCTCCAGGTCTAGGAAGGTGAGCATCCAAACAGACTAGGATCCCAAACAGCCAATACATGCAGACAAAACAAGACCCAGAGTCATTGTCAATGGCTTCTCAGTCAGCCCCCATGTCAGCCACATTCAGAGAATCTGGTTTGATCACATGGTCGTTCAGTCCCAGTACAGCTGGCCTTGATGAGCTCTCATTAGATCAGTTCCGTTGTATCAGTGGGTGAACGCACCTCTCGCAGTCCTGATTTTCTTTTTTCACGTTCTCCCTCCTTCTGCTCCTCATTTGGATCTTGGGGGCTCAGTCCAGTGATCCAATGTGGGTCTCTGTCTCTATCGCCATCCATCGTCCGATGAAGGTTCCCTCTGGTCCTGCCTACCTTGCTCACGTTTTCCCTCCTTCTGCTTCTCATTTGGATCTAGGGAATTAAGTCCAGTGTTCCAATATGTGTCTCTGTCTCTGTCTCCATCCATCGCCAGATGAAGGTTCTATGGTGATATGCAAAATATTCATCAGTATGGTTATGGGCCAAGGCCAGTTCAGGCACTCTCTCCTCTGCTGCCCAGGGAAGAATCTGGGGACCCCTCCTTGGACCTGAGAATCCCTCCAGAAACAAGTCTCTTGACAACCCTAAAATGGCTCCCTTAGTTGAGATATATATTTGCCTTCTCCCATATCCATCCTTCCTGCCCCCCATCTCATTCCCCCACGCCATCTCCAATCCTCCCCCTCTCCCTTCTCTCTAACCATCTCCCCTTACTTCCACCCGCCCCCCATGCACCCATGTTTGTCTTGCAATCTTGACTACTTTCTATATCCAGGAGGATAACTATATGATTTTCTTCAGGTTCACTTTCTTATTTAGCTTCTCTAGGATCACGAATTATAGGCTCAAAGACCTTTAACTATGGCTAGAATCCACTTATGAGTGAGTACATACCATATTCCTCTTTTTGGGTCTGGGTTACCTCACTCAGTAAAGCGTTTTCTATTTCCATTCATTTGCATTCAAGACGTCATTGTTTTTTACTGCTGAGTAAAACTCTAATGTGTATATATTCCACACCTTCTTTTTCCATTCTATTGAGGGGCACATAGGTTGTTTCCAGGTTCTGGCTATTACAAATAGCGCAGCTATGAACATAGTTGAACAAATGCTTTTGTAGTATGATATGGCATCTCTTGGGTATATTCTCAAGAGTGGGGTTTTTTTGAGACAGAATTTCTCTGTGTATCTTTGGCTGTCCTGGATCTCACTCTGTAGATGAGGCTGGCCTCACACTCAAAGGGACCTGCCTGCATCTGCCTCCATGTTGCTGGCATTAAAGGCATGTGCCAATACATCTAGCATCTATATTTCTTTTTTTAATGACTTTCTCTATCCTTTTTCTTTTCACTACCAAGCCTATGTATATTTTTAAACACACTGTACACTGTTTAGAGGTTGCTGTTGGTTTTTTTGTTTGGATTGTCTTTACTGCATATCTTTCTTTTTCTTACCACATGAGTCTTTATTCTGCTAGACAGTATGGTTAGGATAAAACTGCTGCTTTGACAGTTGGTTCTGCCACATTTCATAGTATTCTGAGAGTCTAGTTTCATTCCAAAGATACTGGCAAGAGTCATGTTCATTGCCACAACTCTGTGAAATTTCAAAGTCCATGCCACCATCAAGAAGCCTGGCACTAGCTGCTCATAAACCCTATTTAAGTTTTTATAGCAGAGCCTCTTAAATGAGCTGCAAGTTTTTTTTTCCACTAACGCTGAATCAGAAAGCCTTTCTAAAGGTAACCATGTCTCTACTTGCCTCTAGCAAACATAGTCCACTTGAGACAATACCAAGAACCATACTTGACTCTGTCCTTTTATGTCTAGAGTCCCTACCTAAGCTCTCTCAGTTCTCATGTAGATATAGTTGCCAAACATTGGGTGTCATTTGTAGGACAAATAATAAAATCCAAGAAACAAATATTAGGGTTCAACCTTGCTGCAGGAGGAGGCCTGCTTGTTCATCTCAGCCACCTGGCTAGTTTAGACATGAAATAACTACAAAAAAACTGTATTAATTAAATTACTGCTTGGCCCATAGCTCTAACTTCTTATTGGCTAACTCTTACATATTAATTTAACCTATCTCCATTAATCTGTGTATTACCACAAGGTCATGGCAAAGTTTCAGCACATCTATCTCCAGTGATGGTTCCATGGCTTCTCTCCGAATCCATCCTTCTTTCTCCCAGCATTCAGTCCAGTCCTCTCTGCCTACCTAAGTTCTGCCTTATCAACAGGCCAAGGCAGTTTCTTTATTCATTAATGGTGATCACAGCACACAAAGGGACTCCCACATCACCTCCTCTCTTCTGTTTAAATATAAAGGAATGTTTTAAATTTAACATAGTAAAATTACATATAACAAAATCAGTCATCAAGCAAGGATTACAGTTACAATATTTATATCTACTTTATTTTTTATCATAACTAAGGATAACTATAAATTTTTCAGCTCCAACAAAGACACTAGAAGCATATATTACCTAAGTAAACAAGACATGCATTGTGAACAACTTCCCAAACTCTAGAATTGATAAAGACATCTTGCTACCTGGACAGTCACCCAAAGTTCTTCTGTAACATTGAGGCATCCATCTTAATCCTACAGGCCCATAATATCCAGCAGACCTTTCCGTGAAGCAGAAAATTTCAAAGACAGTTCCACCTATATTGGCTGCTTGCCTGTCACATTTTTCTGTGTCCTGCAGAATGTTTGGCAGAGTCTTTCATGAAGCAGCAACCCCAATGGATTGTCTCACCTTTAGACAAGTTCAGCAGTCATTTCTCTGTGGGTCCTGCTTGTCCAGTTTAGCAGTGCAGGCAGAAGCAGTTTTTTGCCCAAATGGCTAAGCAGCTCCATAAGAACACTCTTCAATGCCTATCTTCCTCTTGAAGTAGATTGGTGCTGCCAGGAGCAGATGTGTCTCCTTGTCATGAAAATTCCTAAATTCTTGAAACATTTTAAATGCCTTATTCTGAGGGTCTCTGAAAGATTTGAAGAATATCTATCTAACAGAAAAATATCTCTATATATCTTTAAAACATAGCTAACATGACTACAAGCTTAACTATTATAGATGACTCTCTATTTACCTATATTTCTTAATTATACATTACATTTTTCAAATGAGCTACACAAACACAATACCTTAATCAAGATCAGAAATACATATACGTATAACAAAATTGACCTTAAATTTGTATCAATTAACCAAGATCTATACCAATGCAAATTATTCATACCTAGATCATATCCCCCTTTAAATGCAAAGAAACATTTACAGAAAATATTTGGGAATATGGGCATAGTTTTGTCCATATTGTTTCGTATTTATTGAGGGGGTTGTTAATCAGGTCTTTATGGTGTATCCTGTGTGCTAGGTTCACCTCAGTCAGCAGTTGGGTGAAGTAAGTTTTTGAGGGGTGTTCAAGGCGATCTTTCAGGAGGTCTTATTTTATCGAATCACACCAGTCTGGAAACAATCCACAAGTTCTCATCCTCTGTGGAAACAAGAAGAACCTCTTTTCCAAAGCACATATCCTTAGACCCAAATTCTGAAGTAAAGATACCTTTATAATCTAATGCTGGTTTAGCTTAGCAGCTCATACAGTGAAATATCTCTCTGTACTTAGCTCACTCACAGTCAATAACTTCAAAGATAACACAATAATATACATCCAAATTCTCTGTGAATTTTCCATTTTTATATGGTTTATTTTTCTTTACTCCTTTTAATCTATGACTACCTGTACTTTGTCTCTTTAAAGACTTTACCCTTGTTTTTAAAGCATTAACTTTATTGTATGACTCTTTACTCTTTTTCTTTTCTCTTCCAAGCATATGTACATTTACCCAACACTATGACTCATCTGGAATTGTCTTTATTGCATATCTATAATTCTTTGCTGTCCAGGTGTGCTTTTGAAAATGCTAAGCACTTCTTAAAAACTTAAGCTGCACCATTACTAGGGGAAATATGGCACTGTGTAGTTGTTTGCCCAGTCTAAATCTTAAGCTGTGCCTTTACTATGATACATATGGTACTACCTACTCACTCTGCATAGTCCAGCATGGTAGAGCCACTTGTACCTGTGAGCTATGTGCACAGGCAGAAAGCTGGTCCACGTTGCTATCAAGCAAGTTGCAGCACACTGCTCACAAACCCCATCCAAATACTTGGTCTTCCTAAAGAGCCAGAGGTCATGCTGGCAGCATGTCCCATAAAGCCTACATTTAAAACAGCTTGACTTCTTTTTTTCTGCTGCTGCTACTGAGTCAAAAAAAAAAACTCTTTTAAAGGAGCTGTGACTTAGGTGGTCATGTGGGCACCAATTTGTAAGAGGAGCCACTTGTTTTTCCTGGCCTCCCAGAACTGAAATAACCACACAGAAACTGTATTAATTAAACCACTTTTTGGCTCATAAGCTATAGCTTCTTATTGGCTAACTATTACATCTTAATTTAACCTATCTCCATTAATCTGTGTATCACCATGAGGTCATAGCCTACCATCAAATTTCAGCACATCTATCTCTCGTAGCAGGTCCATGGTGTCTCTTTGACTCCACCTTTTCCCCCCCAGCATTCAGTCTAATTCTCTCTGCCTACCTAAGTTCTGCCCTATTAACAGGCCAAGGCAGTTTCTTTATTTATTAATGATAACCACAACACACAGAGTGGACTCCCACATCACAACCTGAATATCAGAAAAACAAAGCAACAGCTTCTGACTCTTATTTCAACCTCACGCCAAAAATGACAATCTTGCTTCCACAGACTCTCAGAATAAGACTGTCTCTGACAGTTGTCTTGTCCTGTTTTATATTCCTCTCTAGTGCTGGGATTAAAGATGTATACTACCACAGCCCAGCCTCTATGGCAAACTAGTATGGCTACTGGGATTAAAGCTGTGTGCCATCACTGCCTGCTCTGTATGACTGACCAGTGTGATTGTTTTACTCTCTGATCTTCAGGCAAGCTTATTTATTAAAATACAAATGAAATATCACTACTCATTAATTCCCCTTAAGCACAAGGACAGATTCTACAACCTCTTTATTCATGCATTCTTTATTACTCTAAAGCTAGAACCATGTGCATAACATTGCCAAGCACAAAGTCTTCTTTGGGGTAGATCTTGGCCTCTTAAAACTACAGACATTCCTTTAATCTTTTCATCTCTTTCAACACAAGCCAGGGCTTTAACACTAAATTTCCTGATACTATAGTTTGCTTCAAACTATACAGTTTGTTTTTCTTTTTGTCCTTCTGATTTTTTTGTTGTAAATGTACATAAGTATGATTACTAATAACCATGTAGTATAGTCAACATTAGGCTATCTAGAAATATCCTTGGACAAATATTAAACAATATATCTCAAGAGTAGAGAGCAGTTGCATTCTTTGCCAATATTCAGTGAGCTGAAGATGGCTCACTAAACCCCAATTGCATTTTTCAATCATTTTTATAGTTCAAAGTTTAAAGTCTTCCATATTTTTCCTAAAATCATTACATTCCTGCCTGTCACAACAGTAGCCCACATTCAGGTAAAACAGCTCAACTTGTCAGTCTTACAGACCAGGCAGTGGTAACACCTACCTTTAATCCCAGTAGCCACACTAGTTTTTCATAAAAACTCGGTGACAGTGGTACATTCCTTTAATCCCAGCATTAGAGCTGGGAGGAGACAGTTCTCAGAGACAATCTCATTCTGAGGTTTCCTGGGACCAGTATAGCCATTTTCAGTCTAAAGTAGAGGTAAGAGCCTAGTGGCAGACTGTTTGGCTCTTCTGACTTTCAGGCAAGCTTTATTTATTCAAATACAAATAAAATATTACTACAGATATGTTAAAGTTTAATATGATTATTTGTATTAATATATTATTGTTTTCTGCTTTATTAATTTTCTTTTGTTTATAAAATTATTCTTGTCTATACTTGCAAATTTTCCTTTTTTAAAAAATTGGTGTGCTTTTGCCTTTTTTATTTTATGTCTCTAATAAACATGGGAGTTATTTTTGTGAATTTGTGTGTTAAGGGTAGGGGGAAGCTGTTCGTTCCTGACTGCTCAGCCCTGAAATGAGCACACAGAAACTGTATCACTGCTTGGTCTATTAGCTCTAATTTCTTATTGACTAACTCTTACATCTTATATTTTCACTTAACCCATTTCTATTAATCTGTGTATAGCCATGTGACTGTGACTTGCCAGCAGGATTTTGTTTGGTGTCTGTCTCTGGCAGGGCTAATGGGAATGACTAAATCTACATAAAACCTGACACTGCTTGGAAAGGAATACTAGACCCTCCCAAAACACACAAAGTGTTGGGGAATGGGCTCTGCTTGTTTGTGACCTGCTACAGCACCTTTAAGAGAGGTCTTTCTGGTCCTGGTTTCCCAGCACATGAGGACCCTCATGAAGTCTGTTGGCCATTTGGGCAAGAAATTGGTCTTGCCTGAACTGCTTGACTGGAATTGCAGAACCCACAGAGAAATGACTGCTGAACTTGTCTGAAGGTGAGATGTGACTGACAAACTGCCAGTATAGGTGGAACAGTCTTTGAAAGTTTCTGCTTCACAGAAAAGTCTGCCAGATAATGTGAGCCTGTAGGCTGAAGATGGATGCTCCAACAATATAGAAGAACTTGTGGTGACTGTCTAAGCAGCAAGATGTCTCTGTCAATTCTAGAGCATTGGAAGTTGTTTACAATGTATTTCCTGTTTTACTTAGGTAATATATCCTTCTGGAGTATTTGATGGAGTTGAAGAATAAATAGTTATAAATATAGTTTTCTTTAGTTATGTTAAAAGATTATATGTAAATGTTATAACTGTAATTTTTACTTGATACCTGTTTTGTTATAAGCACTTTTTTGTGTTAAATTTAAAACCTTCCTACTTACTTAAACAGAAAAGGGGAAATGGTGTGGGAAGTCCTTCTGTTTATGTGTTGCTTTTGTTGCTTAATGAATAAAGAAGCTGCTTTAAGCCAATGGCTTAACAGAACATAGCCAGGTTGGAAGAGATAAATATAGAAAGTGTAGGTGGAGTCAGGGAGATGCCATGTAGCTGGCGGAGGGGAAAGACATGATCTGTCAGTTGGAACATTGCCGGTAGTCCACAAGCCTCATGGTAAAATATAAACTAATAGAAATTGGTTAATTCTAGATGTAAGAACTAGCTAGCAATACACTTAAGTAATTGGCCAAGCAGTTATTTAATTAATATAGTTTCTGTGTGATTATTTTGGGAGTCTGGGTAGCCAGGAAACAAACAAGTGGGCTGCTACTACAGTTAAGGACTGAATTTTTTCACATGGCTGGTACTATGGTTTGGATATGACTTAACTACCTGAACTAATATTTATCCCATTGTGAAGTTTTAAGATGATAGTAAATATATGACTTACAACTTCAGAGGGTTTAGAATGGGATTACATTTAGACATGTGCATTAGTATGGAACTTCCCAAAGTTGAATCTGATAAGCTTTAGAAAAAGCCAATGGTGCTCTTCCTTCTTTGTTGCTAATCCTTTTGTATATATACCATACATATACATATGTAAATATATGATGTGGAATTTTCCTCTGTATGCTGTGATTACCACTAATTAATAAAGAAACTGCTTTGGACCTATAATAGAACAACAGAGCTAGGCAGGGGAAACTAAACGGAATGCTGGGAGAAAGGAGGCAGAGTCATAAAGGTACCATGGAGCCACCAGAGTAAGACATGCTAAAATTTTTCTGGTAAGCCACTGCCACATGACAATACACAGATTGACGGATATGGGTTAAATTAAGATGTAAGAGTTAGTCAATAAGAATCTAGAGCTAATGGGCCAAACAATATTTTAATTAATACAGTTTCTGTGTGATTATTTTGGGTCTAAGCTAGTCGGGTGGCCAGGAATCAACAAGCGACCCCTCCATGCTACAAATTGGCACAAGAGAAAGATGGGCATTGAAGAGGCTCCTTATGGAGTTTGTTAGATGAACTGGACATGCAGGATCCACAGAGAAATGACTGCTGAACTTTCCTAAAGGTGAGATGGTCCTTTGGGGTCCTGTTTCATGAAAGAGTTCTGGATACTATGGGCCAGTAGGCTGAAGATGGATGCCCACTACATACAGGAGAACTTTGCATGACAGTCCAGGCAATGAGATGTCTCTATCATTTCTAGAGATTTTGAAGTGGCTTACAATGTACTTCCTGTTTAATTAGGTAATATTATATCCTTCTGGAACCTTTGATGGAGTTGAAGAATTTATAGTTATAGTTTTTCTTAGTTATGATAAAAGATAAAGTAGATATAAATATTGTAACTGTAATTATTGTTGATACATTTTTATATGTAATTTTACTATGTTAAAGATAAAGCCTTTATTTTTTATTTAAACAGAAAAGGAGAGGAGATGTGTGATTTCCCTCTGTAAGCTGAAATTACCATTAATGAATGAATAAAGAAACTGCTTTTGACCTATAGCAGAGCTATAGGGAAACAGAGCTAGGTGGGAAAAAATTAATGGAATGCTGGGAGAAAGAACATATCTAAATATAATAAAGGCAATATACAGCAAGCCAAAAGCCAACATCAAACTAAATGGAAAGAAACTCACAGCAATTCCACTGAAATCAGGAACAAGACAAGGTTGTCAACTCTCTCCATGTCTATTCAATATAGTTCTTCAGGTCCTTGCTAGAGCAATAAAAAACCAAAACGAGATCACAGGGATACAAATCAGAAAAGAATAAGTCAAACTCTCACTATTTTTTGATGATATGATAGTTTATGTAAGTGACCCCCTTATTCTAACAAGTAACTTCTACAACTCATTAACACTTTCAGTGATGTAGCAAGATACAAGATTAACTTAAAAAAAAACAGTAGCCCTCCTTTTCACAGATGATAAATGGAATGAGAAAGAAATCAAAGAAACATCACCCTTCAGAATAGCCATAAATATCAAAAAAGTACCTCAGAGTAACTCTAACCAAATTAGTGGAAGAACTGTATGACAAGAACTTTAAATCTTTAAAGAAAGAAAGTAAAGAAGACACCAGAAAATGGAAATATTTCCCATGATCTTGGCTAGGGAGAATTATCATAGTACAAATGGCAATCTTACCGAAAGCAATCTACAGATTTAATGCAATGCCCATTAAAATCCCAGAAAAATTCTTCACACACCTTGAAAAAACACTACTCAACTTCATACAGAAAAACCAAAAACCCAGGATAGCTGAAACAAACCTGTACAATAAAGAACCTTTTGGAAGCATAACAATCCCTGACTTCAAACTCTACTTCAGAGTTACAGTACTGAAAATTGCCTGGTATTGACATAAAAACAGAAAGGAAGTACAATGGAACTGAACTGAAGACCCTGATATGAATCCACACACCTAGAAACACCTGAATTTTGACAAAGAAGCACAAAATATAAAATGGAAAAAAAGAAGGCATATTTAACAAATGGTGCTGGCATAACTGGATATCACATGTAGAAGAATGAAAATAGATCCATATCAATCATCATGCAGAAAACTCAAGTCCAAATGGATCAAAGACCTCAACATAAAGCCAGCCACCCTGAACCTCATAGAAGAGAAATTGGGAAGTACACTTGAACACATTGGCACAGGAGACCACTTCCTAAATATAACCCCTGTAGCATAGACACTGAGAGAAACAATTAATAAATGGGACCTCATGAGACTGAAAAGCTTCTGTAAAGCAAACAAGACAACAAGACAAAAGAGCAGCTTACAGAATGTGAAAAGATCTTCAACAACCCCACATCAGACAGGGGTCTGATCTTGAAAATGTACGAAGAACTCAAGAAATTGGTCATCAAAAGAATAAATAGTCCAATAAAAAATGGGGAACAGACCTAAACAGAGAACTCTCAACAGAGAACTCTAAAATGGCTAAAAGACACTTAAGGAATGCTCAATATACTTAGCTATCAGAGAAATGCAAATCAAAACAGTTCTGAGATTCTATCTTACACCTGTAAGAATGGCCAAGATCAAAAACAGTGATGTCAAATTAAGCTGGAGAGGTTGTGGAATAAAGGGAGCACTCCTGCATTGCTGGTGGGAGTGCAAGCTGGTACAGCCCCTTTGGAGATCAGTAAGGTGATTTCTCATAAAATTAAGAATACAACTTTCCACAAGACACAGCACTATCACTTTTGGGTATATATCCAAAGGATGTTCACTCATACCACAGAGATGTGTACTCAACTATGTTCATAGCAGCATTTTCTCATAGTCACAACCTGGAAACAACCTAAAATGCCCCTCGACTGAAGAATGAATAAGGAAAATTTGGTACCTTTACCCAAAGGAGTAATACACAGTGAAAAAATTAATGATCTCTTAAAATTTGTAGACAAATGAATGGATCTAGAAAATATCATATTGAATGAGGTAACCCATATCCATAAAAACAAATATCATATGTACTCACTCATAAGTGGATTTTAGACATAATGCAAAGGAAACCATACTACAATTCACACTCTAGAGAATCTAGAAAACAATGAGGACCCTAAGAGAGACATACATGGATCTAACATACATCGAAGTAGAAAAAGACAATATCTGCTGAGTAAATTGAAAGAATGAGGACCATGGGAAAGGGTTGAAGGGGAGGGGAGAGGAAGGGAAAGGAGCAGAGAAAAATGTATAGCTCAATAAAATCAATAAAAAAGATGCTCTTTTTCCTCCATTGTATAATTTTAGCTTCTTTATAAAAGAAAACAGGTGTCCATGGATGTGTGGATTTCCATCTGTGTCTTTTATGTGACTTCATTGATCAACCTGACTGTTGTTGCCAAAACCATGCTGTTTTTATAACAATATCTCCAGAGTATAGCTTGAGACCAGAGATGGTGATATCTCTACTAGTTCTTTTATTGTACAAGAATGTTTTTAGTTCTCCTGGATATTTTTTCCCCATAAGAAGTTGATTATTATTTTCTTAAGGTCTGTAAAGAATTGTATTGGATTTTTTTATGGGAATTGCATTGAATCTGCTGATTGCTTTTCATAAGATGGCCATTTTTACTATGTTAATCCTACTGATCATGAGCATGGAATATCTTTTCATCTTTTGACATCTTCTCCATTCTTTTTAAACACTTAAAGTTCTTGTCATACAGGTCTTTTACTTGCTTGGTTAAAGTTACACTAAGATATTTTATATTGTTTGTGGCTATTGTGTAGGGTTTTGCTTTCTTGATTTCTTTCTCAGTCCCTGTATCAATTGTATATAAGAGGGTTACTATTTTTTGGTTAATCTGTTTTATTGATTTTTATTGAGCTCTACGTTTTTCTCTGCTCCCCTCCCTGTCTCTCCCCTCCCTGTCAACCCTCTCCCAAGGTTCTCATGCTCCCAATTTACTTAGGAGATCTTGTCTTTTTCTACTACCCAGGTAGATTAAATCTATGTATGTCTCTCTTACGGTCCTCATTGTAGTCTAGGTTCTCTGGGATTGTGATTTGTGGGCTGATTTTCTTTGCTTTATGTCTAAAAGTCACTTATGCATGAGTGTATGTGATACTTGTCTTTCTGGGTCTGGGTTACCTCACTCAAAATGATGTTTTCTAGAGCCATCCATTTGACTGCAAAATTCAGGATGTCATTTTTTTTATTTTTTATTTTTCAGTTTTTCCTGTATAGTACTTCATTGTGTAAATGTACCACATTTGCCTTACCATTCTTTGGTTGATGGGCATTAGGTTGTTTCCAGGTTCTGGCTATGACAAATAATGCTATTATGAACATAGTTGAGCATGTGTCCTTGTGGCACGATTGAACATCCTTTGGATATACAACCAAAAGTGGTATTACTGGGTCTTGAGAAGGTTGTTTCCTAATTTTCTGAGAAATCACCACACTTGCATCCAAAGGGGCTAAACTAACTTGCATTCCCACCAGTAATGCAGGAGTGTTCCCTTTACCCCACAACCTCTCAAGTCACTTCCAAAAGGTGTTCATCAGCTGTAGGAGTTCTCTGATAGAAGTTTTGGGGTCACTTATGTATAACTGTCACACCATCTGTGAGTAGCAATACTTTGACTTTTTCTTTCCAATTTGTATCCTATTGATCTATTTTAGTGATCTTATTTATCTAGTAAAAACTTCCACTACTATATTGAATAGCTATGGAGAGAGTGGACACTCATTGTTTGCTTCTGATTTTATTGGAATTGCTGATGTCAGCAATTGTCTTGGTGTATATTAATTTTGTTCTATTTAGGTATGTTCTTGTATCCCTGATATCTCCAAAATTTTTATCATGACATGGTGTAGAGTTTTGTTGAAGTCTTTTTCTGTATCTAATGAGATGATAATGTGTTTTTTCTTTAAGATTGTTTACATGGACAGATTTTCATATTTTGTGCCATCCCTGTTTCTCTGGGATGAAGCACACATGACCATGGTGTATGAACTTTTTATTTTTATTGGATTTGGTTTGGAAGCATTTTGTTCAGTTTTCATGCATCAATAATTGGGAGAGAAATTGATCTGTAATTCCTTTTTGTTGTTGTTGTTGAGCCTTTGTGTGGTTTGGATATCAGGGTGACTGTGGCATCGTAAAAAGGATTTTACAATGTTCTTTCTGTTTCTATTTGAGAAGTACTACTATTAACTCTTCTTTTAAAGACTGGCAGAATTCTACATTGAAGCCATGGAATTTTTTTTTGTGGGGGGGGGGTGGTGATTTTAATAACTATCCCTATTTCTTTAGGGGTTATAGGCCTCTTTAAATTGTTTATCTGATTGTGGTTTGATTTGGTACATGGTAACTATCAAGAAAGTTTTCATCTGGGTGGTAGTGGCACAAGCCTTTAATCACAGCACTCAAGAGACAAAGGCAGGCAGAACTCTGTGAGTTCGAGACCAGCCTAGTCTACAAGAGCTAGTTATAAGACAGGCTTCAAAACTACAGAGAGAAACACTGTCTTGAAAAACCAAAAAGAAAAAATAAAATAAAATAAAAGAAATTTGCCCATTTTTTTAACTTTTCCATTCTTGTAAAGTACAGGCTTTTGAAGTATGATCTAAATGATCATTTAGATTTTCTCAATGTTTGTTGTTATGTCCCTCTTTTGGGTTCTAATTTTGTTAATTTTGGATATTCTATACCAACCTTTAAGTTATTTTTCATAAGGGTTTTTCCACCTTTGCTGATTAAAAGAACTAGTCTTTGTTACATTGATTATTTGCATTGTTTTCTTTTTTCTATTTTATTGATTTTGGCACTCAGTTTGATTATTTCCTGCCTTATGCTCCTTTTTGGTGTGTTTGTGTTGTTTTGTTTTAGAACGTTCTTGTGCGCCTTTAAATCACTAGTATGAGATTTCTCCAAATTATTATGCAGGCACTTAGAACTATGATCTTTCCTCTTAGCACTGCTTTCTTTGTGTCCCATAAGTTTGGGTATGTTGTGCATTCATTTTCTTTGAATTCTCAGAAGCCTTTAATTCCTTTTTTTATATCTACCAAGATGCACAAAACTCAAGTCCACATGGATCAAAGACCTCAACATAAATCAAGTTATACCTACCTTAATAGAAGAGAAAGTAGGAAACAGTCATGAATGCATTTACACAGGAGACAACTTCCTGAATAGAAAGCCAGTAGCACAGATACTAATATTTACAATTAATGAATGGACCACATGAAACTTAAAAGCATCTGTAAGACAAAGGGCTGTGAATAGGACAAAACAACAGCTTACAGAATGGGAAAAGATTTTCACCTACTCCACATTTGATAGAGGGCTGATTTCTAAAATATATAAAGATCACAAAAAACTAGAGATCAAAAAAACAAACAACCCATTTAGAAAATCGGGTACAGACCTAAACAGGTTATCAAAAGAGATTCAAAAGAATCTCAAATGGGCAAGAAACACTTAAAGAAATATTCTATGTTCTCAGACATCAGGGAAATGTAAATCCATTGACTGAGATTTTTATCTTCTATCTGTCAGAATGGTTAAGATTAAAACACAAGTGACAGATTATTCTGAAGAGAATGTAGACCAAGGGGAACATTCGATCATTTCTGGTGAAAGTACAAACTTGTATAGACACTTTGAAAATAAATATGGTCATTTCTTAAATAACTGGAAATCAGTCCTCTTCAAGACCCAGTGATACCACTCTTGGTCATGTACCCAAAGGATGTTCAATCATACCACAAGGATACTTGCTCCATTATGTTCATATCAGGTTTATTCAGAATAACCAGAACCTGGAAACAACCTAGATGCCCCTCAACCAAAGAATGTATAAAGAAAATGAGCTACATTTATCCAATGGTGTATTGCTCAGCCGTTAAAAACAATGACATCAGGAAATTTGAAATCAAATGGATGGAACTAGAAAAGAAAATCATCTTGAGTGAGGTAACTCAGGCCCAGAAAGTGAATCATGGTATTCATTCACTAATAAGAGGATATTGTCTATAAAATAAAGGATAAGCATGCTACAATTTACAGATCCGGAGAGGCTAGGTAACAAGGAGAGACCAGGGAGACTACATGGATCTCCCTTAGAAGGGGTAATAGAAGAGATCTCCTGCACAGAGTAAAGGTGGGTCAGGATGGGGCCTTGAACAAGGATTGGGTTGTTGGATGGATGAAAGGGGAGAATACTAAATGAGATGGCTAAAAAGGGTGTGGCATTTTGGAGTCTAGTAAAAACCCAATGCAAAATAATTTCCCACAAATCTATAAGCATGATCACAACTAAGACTCCAAGCAGTAGTGTCTAAGTAGCCTAAACTGGTCATCTCCTGTGATCAAATTGGTGACTACCCAAATGTCATCAGAAAGACTTCATCTGAGAATTGGGCAAAGCTAAAAATTACTGATGAAAAGAATTTTAGTCTTTGGAAACATTGTAAGATAAGCTAGGTGTGTGTTCTACCACAGAGCCACACCCTTAGCCCCTCAGTGGGAGATCCTAGGCTGGTGCCTAGGATGACATCTCTACCTGTCATCTAATCATTTAAGTCTTTCAAAGTCCCTCCCTTCATCCTTCCCTTCCCTTCCCTTTCCTTCCCTTCCCTTCCCTTCCCTTCCCTTCCCTTCCCTTGCCTTCCCTTGCCTTCCCTTGCCTTCCCTTCCCTTCCCTTCCCTTCCCTTGCCTTGCCTTCCCTTCCCTTCCCTTCCCTTCCCTTCCCTTCCCTTCCCTTTCCTTCCTTCCTTCCTTCTTTCTTTTCCACCCTCCTTCTCTCCCTTTCTCTTTCCCTCCCTCCCTTCCTTCTCTCTCCCTCTCTTTTCTTTTTTATTTGTTTGTTTATAAAAATTTCCACTTCCTCTCCTCCTCCCCATACCCTCCCATTCCCCCCACTCCCTCTCCTCCCCCCTCCCTCTCCTCCCCACCCCCACTCCCTCTCCTCCTCCCTCTCCAGTCCAAAGAGCAGTCAGGGTTTTCTGCCCTGTGGGAAGTTCAAGTTTCTCCCCCCTCCCTCCAGGCCTAGGAAGGTGAGCATCCAAACAGACTAGGATTCCAAACAGCCAGTACATGCAGATGAAACAAGACTCAGTGCCATTGTCAATGGCTTCTCAGTCAGCCCCCATGTCAGCCACATTCAGAGAATCCGAATCACATTTGGTCTGATCACATGGTCGTTCAGTCCCAGTCCAGCTGGCCTTGGTGAGCTCTCATTCGATCAGTCCCCTTGTATCAGTGAGTGAACGCACCCCTCGCGGTCCTGATCTCCTTTTTCATGTTCTCCCTCCTTCTGCTCCTCATTTGGACTTTCGGGGGCTTCTTTCTTTTGTAATTTAATTAAATTATAAAAGTTTCCATTTCCGCCCCTCCTCCCACCACCCTCCCACTCCCCCCACTCCCTCTCCTCCTCCCTCTCGAGCCCTAAGAGCAGTCAGGGTTTCCTGCCCAGTGGGAAGTTCATGTTCCTCCCGCCTCCCTCCAGGTCCAGGAAGGTGAGTGTCCAGACGGACTGAATCCACAAAATCCAGTATATGCAGAGGAAACAAGTCCCAGTACCATTGTCAATGGCTTTTCAGAAAGACCCCATGCCAGCCACATTCAGAGAATCTGGCCACATTCAGAGAATCTGGTTGGATTGCATCCTCGTTCAGTCCCAGTCCAACTGGCCTTGGTAAACTCTCATTAGATCTGTCCCCTTGTATCAGTGGGTGATCATATCCATCGCAGTCCTTATTTCCTTTTTCATTTTCTTCCTCCTTCTGCTCCTCATTTGGACCTTGGGGGGCTTAGTCCGGTGCTCCAATGTGGGTCTCCATCTGTATCGCCATCCATCGTGGGATGAAGGTTCTCTCTGCTCTTGCCTTCTTTGCTCACATTCTCTTTCCTTCTGCTTCTCGTTTGGACCTAGGGAGTTAAGTCCAGTGTTACGATGTGGGTCTCTGTCTCTATCTCCATCCATCGCCAGATGAAGGTTCTATGGTGATAAGCAAAATATTCATCAGTATGGTTATGGGCCTAGGCCGTTTCAGGCACCCTCTCTTCTGTCCAGAGAACAATCTGGGGATTTCCTTGGACCTGTGATCCCATTTATAATCAAGTCTCCTGTAAACCCTAAGATGACTCCCTTAGTTGAAATATATTCTTCCCTGATCTCACATCCATCCTTCCTTCCTCCCCCCATCCTAGTCCACCTAGCTTTCCCCATTCCTCCCCTACTCCCCTGTCTCTATCCCTCTCCCCTTCCAACAACCATCCCACCCCCCCATGCACCCGAGGTTACCTGGGACTCTTGTCTATTTCCAATCTCCAGGCAGATAGCTACATGATTTTCATCAGGTTCACCTTCTTATTTAGCTTCTCTAGGATCACGAATAATAGGCTCAAAGACCTTTAATTATGGTTAGAATCCACATATGAGTGAATACATACCATATTCCTCTTTTTGGGTCTGGCTTACCTCACTCAGTAAAGCCTTTTCTATTTCCATCCATTTGCATGCAAAATTCAAGATGTCATTGTTTTTTTACCGCTGAGTAGAACTCTAATGTGTATATGTTCCACACCTTTATTAACCATTCTTCTATTGAGGGGCACCTAGGTTGTTTCCAGGTTCTTTTTTTTTGAGTCTGGGTCTTTATATAGCTTTGGATCTCCTAGAACTCACTCTTTAGACCAGGATGGCCTCAAACTTAAAGATCCACCTAAGCCCTGTCTCTGGAGTGCTGGCTTAAAAGACATGGTCCACTACCTTTCTGTTGGACTGTTGTTGTTACTGTCAAACTGTCCTAGATGATGATGATGTAATTCCCACACTCAGTCCACAATTAGAGTATTACTATCCCTGGGCAGCAGAGAAGGAGAATGAGAATCCGGGAAGATTCCAGCAAAAGGAAGTGTCTCACCTGCATTTGTACATGCCCATTGTGTTTCCTGGGTGTGTTCTAGAATTCCTGTGTGTTTTCCCACGTAGACATTTTCATTCATAAAGGTATGGGAGATACTCAGAATATACTGGATGAAGGGAGGTCTTATAATCTAAGTTTGATAACAATAAGCTACGCAACTTACTTAAATAACCAAAATTACATTGTACCTACCAGTTCTTGTCTATAAACATGAATATATAGCCAGTTTTGCTTAATGTGATTATTTTGTAGTATTGGAGAATGAACCAAGAGTGACATGACTGCTAGGCACAAAGTTTACAAGGCTATATCCCAGCTCATTAACACTATAATTTATGATGACAACTTCAGGACGTTTCCAAATATTTTATATTTTTAGAAAGTTTATCTCCATGGATAGAGTTGGTGTTCAGACATTAAACTGTAATCAAAATGAATGAAAACAGTTTTATAGTTGAAGAGTATAGGTCAAATGAGAACAAAAACAAATTATACTATTTTTCACTGAAAGAGGGAAATCAAATTATAATCTTTTTTGAAAGTAAACATATAACCACATTTTTCAACTGTATCATTATGGAAAACACTAACAATTGACTAAAATTACCAACTCATTTTTTCATTAACGATAAAACCTTGATTTGGAGGAGGAAAATATTTTCCTGAGATTTTAAGCTTATTGTGAAGACAGGTGGCCATTGATATATAAGTAGATCTTCTGGGAAACTGTTTCAGAGAAGCCCTGCCTGACTTAGCTAAGTAATGCTTGCTTTCTTGCATTTATACTCTTGCTATTTGTATTAATAATATGTAGTTTAGAATTTCAACAGTAATATAAATATTATGGTAAGAAACTCAAAACTATAAGTTAAGTACATATTAATAATTCAAGAGAACCAAAATATAAAGACCTGATCCTATCAAGGAAATGAATAAGCTCTGGACTCCTTAACTCTGTAGTAAATTGCTTTATGACTGAGAAAGAAACACTTAAAATTAATATAGTAATGTTTTCCCAGGTTGTTTTAGTGAAGATAAATGTAAGTTCAAGTCTGTTCAATTGTAGAAGTAAAAGAGTTTGCTTCTATGTAACATGTAAAATGGAAACTGAGCTTTAATAGAAGTAGTCTTTCTAGCATGTCATGTACTGAAGTTACACAAATATTTATGTTTTCCCACACCCATCCTAATGACTTAAATAATTTTCATGTCTAAAGCAAAGTCTGCATGAAATGTATCTCAAAACAGCCTTAGTTTATCTTCAAAAGGGCAAAAAGTTTATTCATTATCATTAACCATCTACTAAGTAGCAAGAGTAATATTGACACATTGAGATATTTTTTGTACTATGTGATGGGCTGAACCATAATAATATGTAAGCACATATAAGAGTGTTTTAAAACATCAGATTTTCAGAACAAAAGTATAAATACATGCACATTTATTACCCTTAAAACTTGCCAAGTATCAAGCAAATGACAATTATCAAGTAATGTTATTAGCTACTAATGAAGAAAATAATCATATGATCACAATAAAGAAAATTTATTTGATTAATAATAATGATCTCTAAATAAAGAATTTATATAGTCAAATGCCCACAGAAAACTTAGACAAGTGAGATAATGGAAGGAAAGAAGTATTGGTCTCTCCATAGCTAGAGAGGTCATACACCCTTGAAAAGTAACTATTACTGCAATTTTCTAACACAACTAGAATTTCTAAGTATATTTTAAATACTTACTCTTCTATGCACTGATGGGTGTAGATATATCCCTTATCAAAGAATCTTCTTTTTGTAGATGATGAAGACATTACAGAGATCTATAACTAATAAAAGCACAGAGAATAACTGAATGTTGGATACCTATTCCATACCCATGCAACTCCTACAAATAAGGCTCAGGGAATATCATCGAAGAGGGGACAGAAAGATTTTGAGAGTTAAAAGACCAGAAGTCGGCTAGAAGATGGTGTGTTCTACCCATGACGCAGTAGACACACATGTGAAATCTCAATAATGTGGTTAACTAAGTAAGATCACACAATGACAGCCATGCCAATATGGATGAGGGAAATTTTACTATGTTATGCTTCTAGAGGAAGAGCTATTGGCAATCATTGGCTATTGAGAGTAGGAAAGATAAACCCAAAGGGAGGTTATCCAATCATAAATGTTCAGCCCTAAACACAAGTACATATGGACAACTCTAAATGATCTCAGTAGTGTGTGTGTATGTGTATCTGCATGTGTCTGTGCATCTGTGCATGTATGTATATAACAGTAATAAAGAAAATTCTTAAATTTTCAAATGGAGGGGTACACAAGAGGAATTGTAGGTAAGGATATCAATGACAGTACTACTAATGTATGAAATTCTCAAAAGCTAAAATATATAAATTAAAGAATGGAATGTACTTTTAATAAAAGTAAAGCTGATATTTTATGACTTAATAGCAAGATATAACTAATTTGATATGGTTACAGGTGTGCTGTCCTTACTCTCTGTACCTCAAGAGATTTGAGTTTTCTTGCTATTCACCTCATCACACACGTGCTGTTCCTCCACACTAGGAACTTTGGTAATTTAATAAGCTTTTGTTGAAATTACCACCAGACAAGAAACTGCCAACAGCTTAAAAAGAAAGTAAGCACTCAAATATTGGAGCACTGACAATTTTTTTAAGTAGCACATAAGATTTGAGCAGATTTTATTTGAATACAAATATTTTTTTCAAAACTTTGACCTATGAATTAATTTTTAGAATCACTAGACCTGTTAATTGTTATGATTTACATTTAATTTGTATGTATATTCAAGAGCAGCAAATAATTTGTTTGGTTATGCCAAAGTAAAACTGTATGTATCATATGTGTGGGAAAGCTCCCTTGATAGTCAAGAAATAAAATTTTAAGTTTAAAAAGAAATATTAACAATACAAATCAAAATTAAACTACAATGTAAACATTGGGGTTTTTTTGAGGCAAAAATAGGTTAAGATAATACAATACCCAAACAGTTAGTTAGTGAATATGACAAATATAAAGATATAAAAAACAGTGTAAGTAAAAGAAAACATTATATAAATATGTAAAGGACAGATATAAAGGACATTATAAATCATAGGAAGCATAAGATACAGGAGTCAATACAAAGGGTCATTAAGTAATGAAGACATAACTCCCAATATGCATAGATTGCAGAATTTCTGGGCAACTTCAATGTAAAAATATATTTTATGGATTAGAAAAATTAGAAAAAATGAGACTGAGAATCTGGCAAAGAAGAATGTTATTGTGAAAATTTATAATAGAAAAAATAATCGACTATGCATAAAGATTATCTCAAGACCAATATAAAGGCTAATAAGATGATCACATACACTTTGAAAAAACTAAGCAGCTTATAACAAGAAAGAGAAAAATCAAGTAAAAATGATAAACAAATGTTGAATGATAGGTATTGAATGTTTTCTAACTCTACCAGTCAATTTTAAGGCAGCTAATTTGAGTCAGTCTCTACACAGCCATCTTATATATATATTTTCTGAAACTGGAGTATCAATGACAGCCATAGAGAATGAGATCCATAGAGAGAAGGTTCTATTACTTTGAATTAACTTATAAAAAATATTGGAGTCTAGACACTATGATAGTAAATTATTCATCAAATATTTCAAGGTTTATATAATTTATATATAGATATAGATAGATATTATCTCTGACATAAATGCTCTTCTATAACACTTGGAAGAAATCAGTAACTTGTTAAAGAACTAGTGGGTGATAATATGAAATTTGAATGCACATGTAGAGAATATTAGGATAAGATAAAAATAAACCATGGTAGGGAAATTTTTTGAATCATGAAAAAGATTGATACTATCATAGTATAATGTAAAAATTCTGAAAGTACTAAAAATTGTGCACGAGGCAAATAACTATCAACTCTAAATGACAGGAAACTCAAGAATGACCTCAATAAAGAAATAAAAGCTAGACCAATACTACTTACCTTCACTGTTTCCTTTTCTCTCACACTCTACTGTATTTTGGGAGTGTCTACTCTAAAATAAGCACTAATAAAGACTTGGCATTTGAAGTACCCAGTTTTACTTTCCATTAGACAATGATCTCAGCAGAGGGTAGACATTCAGGACAAGTCCCCAAACTGGGTATTTATGAATCATCTTGCACACATCCACAATGCTGTCACAGAGATGGAATGTGGTGATCAACCAGGTTTGTGTCATATAAAATCTTGGGTTGGAGGATATAATTAATGTCATCCAAAATATATATATTAAAACTGTAAATACAGTGTGGTTTCACATGCAGATTAAGATATTTTACCAATGGATAGATAAATTCTGGAAAGATATAAAGAACCAATGTCTACCATAGATTGTTGAAGAAAAATCATTTTAATTATAGGTATCCCCAGCTTTAAATTATCTATCTGACAGAAACATACTGTTCCTTGGAAAGATATTACTAAAGATGGGGCAATTGATTCTGGAAATAAATGAGTGATATTCTGAAAGATAACACAAAATTAGCTATCTTATTTATTGAATAAAAATGTATTTCTCTCAGTAGTTTAGCTTAGAAAATAAGTTTCTCAGAACCCTTAGCTGAAGAAAAAATCTTCAGAGTTAAACAATATTTTGGTAACTCAGAGCCAGAGTAATAGAAGATATAGTGAAAACACAAACTATGAGACTGATGAACTACTAATAATATAGATAAGAGTTGAAAGAAGAGAAAGGATGGTGGACACATTCAGAGTAACCACAGTAAAAAGCTCATAGTGAGGAAAAAAAAAAGATCATCTCATTGAGAAAGTACACTCAGAGAAAAGTACCACTGAAACGTATTTAAAAGAATGCAGAGAACTGACATTGCCTGTATTAAGATAGTTATTTATAATATTAGCATTCTTAGCTATGATTTGCAGTGGTTTTCAACGTTTTAAATGCTGTGACCCTATAATATAATTCCTCACGTTGTGGTGACCCCAACCATAAAATTATTTTCCTTGCTACTACTACGAAACTGTAACTTTGCTGCTGCTTTGACTCTTAATGGAAATATTTTTGAAGATAGAGACTTGCCAAAGGGTTCATGACCCTTAGATTGATGATTGATGACCACTGATTTAGAGGAATCCAGTAGTAGAGAACCAAAAGTCTAGACTAAGGTAGTGACAAATTAAAGTAATGGAATGACAAAAAAGGTATCATATCAAGAAATTCAAGAAGTTGGACAGTCCCAGTGATTATTGAAATCTATGGATTTATATTTAGAATTGACAGGTCTTCTTAGAGTTCAAGAAAATCCAGAAATATTTTAAATATTCCAAGTATCCCTTACATTGATGTCCATAAGCCCATGTGGCCTTAAAGATATCTATGAATTAGAGTCTTACTGCCACTGACAACTCTGAAACTATCCCAAATCTTGGTTTCTTAAGACTAATATGATAGAAATAAGACTGGGCAATGGAATTTATAGCCTTGTTAAGACCAACTCAGCAAGACTCAAACACTAGGTTTGAATTTCTTATTGGATATAATTATACTATGCACTTAAAGGTCATCCACATTGCAATAAAGATATCCCATATTCTAGGCAGCTGACAATGTGAGAAAGGACAAACTTGCTAGAAAGAAGAAAAAGGCTATATACAAAACTGAAGCTGGATAGAACTCCCTCCAAGTTCTTGATTGGTGTTCGTGGGGAAGCACACTAACAAGACATTTACATGAGTTTGGTGGTATCTTTTTATTTTCATGGAAAATTGCAGATAGGAGGCTAGTTCTTTTGTTAGAAATATGTAGCCCAGCAGAGAGAGATATTGAAAGAGGGAACATAAAAATCTGAGGTCAGAAATTAGTGAACGAATGAGGATGGTTTAAACATTGTCCTTTTCTGGAGAGGAACATGATATATAAGTACTTTTTGCAGAGAAAGAATCAAGGGCAAAATATGATATGAAATACATTTTAATAGTGAAAAAAGAGGGAATATCAAGAAAAGCTAGTCAAAGGTAAATAATAAACCTTTAAGGTCAGTCAATTTGGTTTTCATTTCTAGAATATCTTTTAATGCCAACTTAAAGTGCAAGTGAACTGAAAAGGACACATGCTTCCAAGTTTATGAAAGGCTAAGAAATTTTTAGAAATCTCATCATAAAATATGACCTTAGTTCAGCTATCATCCTCTCTCATTTCCTTGTTATCATCTTCTACATTCTTAGTCTTTTGCAACTGAATCATAGTAAAAAACAAATATTTTCTCCTGAAAAAATAACCATATTTAATCACAAGTCAACATTTCTACTCCATTCGGCATTCACAGGCTTACCATTCAAATGGAACACTATAAAATAATCAAAAAACCAGATTTGAAAATATCAATTGTTAATGAGATAGAATACTTAGAATATTTGTGTTTCTACATGCAACAGAAGCATTTTAACTCTAGATTTAAACAAGTATAGAGACATGGGAAAATGAATATTTGAAGTAGTAGAGATCCCTAGTTTGGTTAGGATTTCCAGATTAGTAGCAAAATATACAATGAAGTTAAAATTTTATAGGTTTTGGATCTATATATGTGCAAGGTTCTGAGTTTCAGCATTAGTTCCATAAAATATTTGAAATTCAGACAAAAATTTTAATAAATTTCTTAAATATTATCCTTTTTCATAGGCTATTCATTTATTTTTCTGCTATTCAAATTTAATTTGGAATCAGTATTCTTGATTATTACTTCCATATTAGTACATTTGGCCTCATGATGGAAGTAATAATAAATCTATACATACAGAATTTAGTGTAGTCAGTATCTTATGTTTCCCATTTAAGGATACTCAAGTAACACAATTTCACATACTTCATGAGCAAAAACACACACACACATCTATGTTCCTGCACAGATTTTGAATAATGTCTCCATTGTACTCATATAGTACAGTAAGGTTTTTAAGGTTTTAGGTTTATTTTATATGTAGGAAGTACATAAATAGTGGCTGGTTGGAGGGTCAATTTTGCAACCAGAACAAGTACTGCTTGGTCAATGATGTGAACAACTGAATCTTACCAAGAAATGTGAATATACATTTTATGGTAAAATTAGATTTGTCTCTAAACTAAGGATAAATAAGTAAAGCTATTACCCAAGATGATCTATTATGGCAGAAAGTGTCATAGTGTCATAGAAAGTTTAAAGGGGAGGGAGAAAAGAAGATATGATTTAGACAGCAGTGATAGAATAAACAATGTATTGCTGAAATAACAGAATGTGGTATGACAACAGAGGGTCACCAGTTCCAGAGACACTGGAAGTTGCTACAGAACTGATGTTTAAAATAAGGAATGCACTGTCAAACAAACAATCAATGCAGATGCAAAAAGCTAAATCAAATTCATTAACTCGTTTCACGTAGAGCCATATCAAAAGGGACAAATTTGTGGATACTGTAGCCCATTAAAACTGATATAAGAATACTGGCCTGAAGCAATATTGAATAATGAATTTACACTATTTCTTGCAGGAGGACTTTGTATAGCAGCAAAAGTTCTATCACGACAGTAGGATGGTATTCTGAGACAAAACTTATAGGAACTAAGGCTTTAGCATGAAATAAAATCGTTTCTGCAGTTGTTATAAGGAGTATCAATTTAAACTTACCTTTCCTTTTTATTATTCTTTATTTCTTCTCAACTATTACTACTTTCAAGTATTGGTGGCATAAATAATGGCATCACTTTACCCTCATTTTTTATGTTATAGGACTCTTGTGTAGGTGAACCACTGTTTCATCTGAGATAAAATCAACCTTATTATTTGATTTGCCATTACTTAGGTAACTAATATTCTTGGAGGATATTTTTTTATTGGTGACTAGTGTTTGTGGCTGATTTTGATAAATTTGTCATGCAATTGTTGAAGCAGTCATTGAAATCTTGGAGAGTGAATTTCCATTCCATTGAGACTTCATGTAATCTTCATTTCAACTACCTTGGCCACTCCATTAATGTACCAGTCCTGTAAGCTCTGGAATGATCTATGATGATGGTTGAAAATGTCAACTTCATGAGACATTTGGCTATTTAGTCATCGAGTACCTTTTCCTTTTGGACAGTTTTGGTGAGCTAATTTCATGACTTGAAAGCATTTCTACAGGATTGAGTGAGTTGGCTCAGAAAGCAATGATACGTGGCAGTCAAGCCCAGTGACCTGGGCACCATCCTCAGGATGCACATAATAGAAGGGAAGTGCTAACTCTGGCAAGTTGTCTTTTGACTTTTTCACACTTACCCTAGTGAATACTACCTCTACACTAACAAATACATAAAATAAAATTTTAGTATCCCACATTCCTTGCTATCATACCAACCTGCATGTCCCCACCATTAAATTACTGTCTATGACCATAAAGTCCTTCCTAAGGTCCTGGTCAGATACCTAAGACGTCATTTACTGTCTAGGGATGGATATATACTATCAAATTGAAACATGTCTCCTTTTATAGAAGGTGGATGATCAGAATATTTAAATAAGGTATGGTAGTATGAAGTTTCAATTCACTTTGGATTTCATCCATGTACCAAATAGGCCCACTTGCAAGTTCATATCCACTTCAACTTCAGCTGGAAATCCAATACTATTGAAATAGTTTTCTCTTCACGATAATCAAATACCCATCAAAAGGGGGGTGGTAGTTTATTCTGATTCATGGTTTAGGGGATATAGTTCATCATGGTAAGGAAAGAGTAAGTGAAGTTGAACTCATCAATGAAGAAGCATTTTGCTGCAACATAACACTTACTCATAACTTGGCAGAGTAGGAAGCAGAGAGATTGGAATTGTATCATTTATCTGGGTGTCTTATATTTTTCTTTTCTTCTTTTTTTCCCAGCTTAAAATGAGCTAGAGTTATGTGAGGAAAGGAACCTCAATTGTGTTAATTTCTTTATTAAAACTGCATGTAGCAAATCTGTAGGACATTTTCTTGATTAATGATTAATTTGGGATGGTCCATAACATTGCAAGTGGTGTTACTCTAGGGAATGTAGGGTATATAAGAAATAAAACTGAGAAAGCTAGGGAAGAGAAAGCTATTAAGCAGCATCCCCTAACACCGTCTGCTTTAGTTCATTTTGTGATGCCAGTTATCCTGACACCCAAATGACATAAAGACCCAATGAAGAAAGAGAATTAACAGACCAATTTCCCTTATGACATAGATGTAAAAATACTCAACAAAATACTTGAAAATTTAATTTAAGAACACTTAAAAAAATCATTCACCATGATCAAATAGGCCTCATCCCAAGAAATGTAAGAATGGTTAAATATATAAAAATCAGTAAATGTAATCCACTTTTAAACAAACTGAAAGACAAAAATCATATGATGATCACATTAGATGCAACAAAGACCTTTGATAAAATCCAAAACCCCTTCATGATAAAGGACCTGGAGAGATTAGCAACACAAATGACATACTTAAACATTGTAAATGAAGTTTTTTTTTAAAGCCTATTGCCAAAATCAAATTAAATAGAGATAAATTCAAAGCAAGTAGAAGAAAATCAGAAAGAGGACAATGTTGTCCACTCTCTCCATACTTATTCAATATAGTATTTGAGGTTTTAGTTAGAGCAATAAGACAACAAAAACAGATCGGGGGATACAAATTGGAAAGGTAGTAGTAGATTTTGTAGGAGAACCTAAAGCCATCACTTTATTAAAAGAGAGTAACTCCTCTCCATAATCTGAATATTTATAATTATGTTGACAGTTAAGTATAGATCTCACCTGTCATCAAAACAATGTCTTCTTGAAACAGACAAGCCATTACAGAAAAGCACAGCAGGATAGAATGAATAACATAAGTGATCATGCATTCCTTAGTCCCAGCTGATACATCTACAGCACAATTCTTTCATCTAAGGTCTAGGCATCATTGCAGAAGAGGGGAGGGCAGAAATAAGAAAAAAATCCAGAAGAAAAGGAAGTGTTTTTTTGACATTGTATCTCCTAGAAAAATCTGAAAAGGTATTCTCTTGAAGTCTCATTAATAAAGCTGCCCAAACAAGACCTAAAAAAGAAAGAAAACAATAGACATACTAACATGGAAATAAAAAATTACGTGGTGCTAAAACCCTGGGCTTGGAGTGGAACAAATAGTCCTCCCCAAGAAAGAGCACCCAAATTAGTTATCTTATATTAAATGATCAGCTCTGACATGATATACACACAAAGAACATTATAAAGACTGAGTAATTGTTTTCATGTATTTAGAAACACTTAAATAAATAAAAGCTGTTAATATGACAGAAAGAGGTTACAAGGGAAGGGTTGGATGGAGAAAAGGGAAGGGGAAATTGAGTAATTATATTAATTTGAATAAAAAGAAAATTAAGAGTTAATTTTATATCATTATTCTGTGTTTTGATGTCATGAATCTGATTTAGAATCTAGGGCCTAGACAGTGATTATCTTAGTCAGTGTTCTATTGCTGTGAAGAGAAACCATGACCAAAGTAACAATTTTTACATTTTACAATTGTTTTTATTTTAATTTTTTATGTTTTTATTAAAATTATTTTTCATTTTACATACCAAACGTGGTTCTTCCTCCCCTTCTCCTGCCCTCCAACTCTCCTCTTCTCATTACCCATTCACTCCTCAGAGGGGTTAAGACCTTCCTTGGGGTCTCAACAAGTTCTGGCATACCAACTTGAGGCAGGACCACGCCCTTTCCTCCACCCAAATCAAGGGTGAACAAGGTAGCCCACCATAGGAAATGATCTCCACAAAGCCAGTTAATGCACCTGGGATAGGTCCTAGTGCCACTGCCAGGGTCCCCACCTGTTGTCTGGGGTTTCTGTCTCACTTAGTCCTTGTCCTGCCTGGTTACTGCAGTCCTTAAGTCCCAAAGAAATTACACAGAGGTCTACATTAATCATAAACTGATTGGCCCATTAGCTCAGGGTTCTTATTATCTCTTATGCCTTATATTAACCCATTATTCTTATCTATGTTAGCCACATGGCTTTGTACCTTTTTCGGCGGGGCAGGTCACATCTTCCTTCTCCTGTGTCTGGGCAGGACTGCAGAGGAAGCTTCCCTCTCCTGGAATTCTCCTGTTCTCATTGCCCCATCTCTACTTCCTGTCTGGTTATCCCACCTATACTTCCTGCTTGGCTACTGGCCAATCAGCATTTATTTAAAACATAATTGACAAAATATTGACAATTGTCCCTCACCACCCACCCAACAAATCAAGCCACATAACTGTTCCCCGCATTCAGAGGGCTTAGTTTGGTCCCACACAGGTTCCCCAACAATCAGTCTACAATATGCAAACTCCCAATAGTTCAGATTAGCAGTCTCTGTGATTTTCCTCATTATGCTCTAAAAGAAACTCTTTTAAAAGTAATTGTTTTATTGAGGGCTTGCTTACAGTTTCAGAGAGTCTGTCCATTTTCATAGTGGAAAATAGACAAACATGGTGTATGAGAAGTAGCTGAGAGCTTTACATCATGATCTATAGGCAGTAGGAAGAGGGAGACCAGGCTTAGCACTGACTTTTGAAACCTTAATGTTCACTCCCAGTGGCATGCCTCCTCCAAGATGACTATACCTGCTAATCATTTTAAATATTCCATTCCCTGGTGACTAAGCATTCAAATATATAAGCCTATGGGGTATATTCTCATTCAAAGCACTGCAGTAATTATTTAAATAGACCTGCTGAAACTCCTATATTCCATCTTGTCCTCCCATAGAAATTTTTCATACCACAGAATTATCATGATTATATAGACCACATATTATGCTTACTTATACCGCAGCATAGATTTTCTGTAAAGTTCATTCATGTTCCTGCGTGAATTCAATACTTGAATCCTTATATTTTTTGTATTATTGAGGCCAAATTTGTATACCTGTTTATTGTACTACCTCCAGAATCCAAGAAAGCTAAGACATAGTAGGAGCCATTCATTTATTGTAGAAGCAAAAGATGAAATAATTCTTCTCTCAAATAAGAGATACTGTCACATAGATGTTTCTCTGAGATAATTGCCAAATTTCTTAGTCCTTGAACCACAATTGTGTTTATACTTTGTTCGCTGAAAGTCATCACAACAGAAGGAATACTACCTGTCTCATATAATTTAAGAAAATTGTATCATGAAAATAATTCATTGGTGTGATGTACTTTAAAATATACAACTTGTGTAAAGTCTTTCAAAATGGTGACTAAGAAAAAGTAAAAATAAGCCATGGGGCAAAATGTGAATTAATACTATTTTTAGTTCCATATTAATTAAAAATGTTTCTGTATCCTTTTTACTCATTGGGATAGATTAAAACACATGTGGCAACCCAATGATGATTTATCATTTGACCAAAGTTATGTTAATCTTCTTTAGCAACAATAGCATTTCTGGCAGAATAATTATACAGGGAGCTATTATTTACTTTCTTATGCAGTAGTCAAGAATCTTTTGTCCATATTTATTTTATCTTTACTCATAAGAAAATTAAATAGATATGTACATATCATAACCATTTTATCATTTAAGTCATTACTACAGATATAATGTCTATAACTATAAAATAGTTTTTATAAATATAATTTTGTCTCAGAAATAAGCTATTGGCTAGGGATTTATAATGACCTATAAGTATAAAATTAGATTTATTATCATGTGTGAATTGCTATAAATTTTAATTAGTTTCATACATTAAGAAGATTCACTATGATACTTCTACACATATATAAGTTATGCTTTTATTATGTATTTCTAGCGTACTCTTAGAATCACCAACATTCTCTTTGCTCCCTTTCATCTAAGCAAATCATTTTTTTTCTCCCAGAACATCTTTCTTTGTTTCTATGTATAAGAGGAATGTGATATTTGTCTCCTTGAGTCTTTCTTACTTATTATAACATGTGTTCTTCCAAATCAATCCACTTTTCTACAAATTGTTTTCATTTTTCTTTCTTGGTTAAAACTATATAAATGTGTAAATTAAAAATTCAGTTTCCCAAAAAAGGGATAACTTATCTATTTGGAGTAGTTTTTTGTACAGAAAGATGTACACACACACACACACACACACACACACACACACACACATACACACACCACAGTTTACTTACATAAATCCACTTGCCTGTGTCATTTGTCAGAGAAGTTTTGAAAAGAATTCTGTTTTTTAACTCATTTTTTTCATTTTCTTGAGTTCCATACCAAGACTAATGAGATGTTACAAGCAATGTTTAGTATGAGTCTCTCTTTAACATGTAAACTTCCTTGAGAATGTCTCTACAGACATGCCCAGAGATATAATTTCTAGGAGATTATAAATCCAGCTAAGTTGACAATGACAATTAACTGCCTTATGTCTACCCATTTTAAATGTGATACTCCTAAATACCCCTTAAGATCACAAAACTCCCTCATTGTGTCTCAATGACTCAGCCATTTCTTTTTCAACAGTCATGTTAATCCCCCATCATCATCCTCCAGCATCATCCAACCTCCCCTTCCATAGTGATCAGTATTTTCTTTTAGGACAGCTTCGTTTCTGTGAAAATTCATTAACTTTGTTTGTTTTTTTCTGGAAGAGCTGCTAAGATCTTTAAAGTTTCTAAAATTATACAAGCACCACATTGTGATTGGGATTCCTAATAGGAATATTTGTATGAGGTTATGTACTTCACAGCAGTATATCACCAGAATAATCACCTCAATATGGCTAGCAAATTCCCAAATCAGAAGCCCTAGTGATATCTCTGGAGGTTGCAAGCAGCTCCACTGTCAAACATCCATCTTTCCACTTAGGTTAGTCAGTCTCCTTGTCCAGCATCTGTCTCCTTTCTACTAACCTGTTAAAAGCGAGGGGCACAGAAATTTTCTAAGCTGCTATTCTTCACAGATTTTGCTTACTATGTGAAGCTCTTGATATTCCTGTTCCATTTTGGGATAACTATTTCAATTTAGAGAAAATATTGCACTTCTGAAGAACATGCCATACAATAAGGTATCATCTTTATAACTTCATACATTGGCAATGTAAGGCCTCTTTGTGAAAAAACTAACTGAACCCACATCGTTTGGCCCTGTACACTTTCATAAATCTTGGTAAAGTAGTTGATCCACCTGTAAATCTGTAATTGTGAATGACTGTAAAACTACCTTCGTGTAGACAATGTACCACCCTACTTCTTGGTTCCAAATTTCTTTTACACTTTGCTTTTCTTATACTGTAACAAAGTGTAAAACAAAAAAACCAATAAACTTAATGGAAGAAAGGGCTATTTTGACTCAGACTTCTAAGGTACATTCCATCATTTTGGGGTAAGTAAGGCCTCACGATTGTGAAGCATCTGGTTATATGTAACAAGAGTTAGGAAAGAGCAACTTTATCCTTTCTGCTCATTGTTGTAGCCCTGGTCACAAAATCCTCTTTGTGGAGCTTTCCTCCTTGGTTAAATTTTTGTATAAATACTTCTATATGTGTTCTTAGATGCATCTTTACTAAACTATTCTAAATCACATAAAGTTAACAATAAAATTAATTATCACTTTATGCATCAGGGATGTTCCAGTCTTAACTATATAGAACATCCATCTCATTCTATTCATATGGGCATAAAATTAATGTTCCCAGGGATATGAGGGAAAAAAGTTTTCTTATAGATTGTTATTAGGAACTTAAACTACTACAGTCACTCTGGAAAACAATGTGTTAAGTTTTTTCAAACTGTAAAAATAGTTGATATATGATTCAACTATGCCATTCCTGGGTGTAACCCAAAAGTTATTCACTTATTGTAGACAATAGGATCTGCCCACTCCTGTTTCTTGTAGTACTATTCACAAATGATAAACTGGAGAATATATTTACATGTTTATCTAGCATGTAAAGGATGAAGAAAATATGTACATGTACAGCTAGTGTATTATTATTCAATCACTAAAATAATGAAACAATGTCATTTTGGAAAGACTGATGTAATCAATGATCATGCTATTAAGTAAATAATCCAGACAAAAAATTTTTATTGATCCTTTGTTCATACCACATTTATTCTCATATGTGGAAACAATAAAAGGAGATTATGAAATTCAGAGATCCAGCAAGAAAGAATGAAAGGATGTTGAGAAGTACAAAGGAAGAAGTTGATAAGTGGGCATGAAGAAGCTGGATGGAATTGCCAAAAACTATTGTACATCTTCTTGATGAACTAATCCTTTAATAATTTTGCATTAAACTTTGCTTTGTCTCTTATTGTTTCTATCTTAAAGACTATTTTGTCAAGTAGAAGGTAACTGCTACTGCTTCTCAGGTTCTATTTGTGTGAATGAAATTTCTCATTCTTCAGATTTTAGTCTCTCTGTTTGTCTTTATACAAAAGGTAAATTCCCTGTAGGCAGGATAATTCTATATTGTGTTTGCAAATACATTCAGTGATTCTACGTCTTTAAAATAATTTTTATCTTTAACATAAACTAATGGTTTTTATTATGACTTTACCATCTATAATTTGTTGGTGGTACTTCACCCCTCCTCTTCTCCTCATCTTTCCAACTCTCTGCTTATGCCCTTATACTCCTATTAATTACCTTTCCATCTTCATGTAAAATATATTGTATTACTTTGTCAAGCTCTCCTAATACTTTTTTCTCCCTCATAGTTTCTTTTCAGTTTTGTGAACTGAACACACACACATACACTCACTTATATACTAAAATCTAAGTTATGCATATGAGAGAGACATGTAATATTTGTCTTTCTGAATTGAGTTTACCCCACTACATATTAAAAATAACAATATCTCAATTATAGTGAATTTTTTCATTTTAGTTATATATGTGTGTATTTTCAAATATTTATATTTGATATTCCTGTCTTTAAAAATGTTTATTCAATTCTGCATTGAAACCATCTGGTCCTGGACTTTTTTGGTAGGGAGATTTTTGATAACAGCTTCTAATTCTTCACGACTGACAGGTCTATTTAGATTGTTCACCTGTTTTGGTTCAACTTTGGTATATGGTACTTATCTAAAAAATGTCCATTTCTTTTACATTTTCCAACTTTGTGGCATATAAATTTTCGTAGTAAGATCTAATGATTCTCTGAAGCCATTGACAATGACACTGGGACTTGTTTCCTCTGCATATACTGGATTTTGGGGATCCAGTCTGTTTTGATACTCACCTTCCTGGACCTGGAGGGAGGGGGGAGGAACTTGAACTTCCCACAGGGCAGGAAACCCTGACTGCTCTTTGGGATGGAGAGGAGAGGGAGTGGGGGGAGTGGGAAGGTGGTGGGAGGAGGGGCAGAAATGGAAACTTTTATAATTTAATAAAATTACTTTCTCATAAAAAAATGTTTATTCAACAACTTGCAATTCAGTATTAGTTTCCCAACATGTTAGATAGTATCTAAGGATTAAACTGAAGAAGTGGATATATTTTTCCTGAAAATCCGTATCGAAATAAATGTTAAGGAGAATTGTTTATTGCTTAGATCTTATATATATCTACTTCAAAAATAGATATTTTTGGATTTCCTTCAATGTCAGTTCAAACGTTTATCTAACAGTCTTTGACAAATTATAAAGTTTACCCCTTTCCCTAAGTTTGTATTAAACAACTGATGTCTGACTTTTTATGCATAGTAATCTTTTTACCTTACCATAAAAAGTAATATCTCATAAATAGGGAGAGACTTTAATATCAGCAACACCATTTGGTCTAGGATACTATACACATTCAATATCCTCAGGGTATAATATGGCCATTTCCATCTCATATACCAAGGTCTCAATTTTCAAATGAGCTTTAATAGACACGAAAGACTATGAATTGTAATGCCTATAGTTCTATCTTATTATTTAGGATGGTTCCTCCTCCTTATACCTGTCCATAGTTTTCTTTTCAGTGCAGAAAATAGGTATGCTAGTAACTCTTATCACCTACTTTAGATGCATACTGACACATTTACAATTGATTGATTGCTATTGATTTCTCATTTTCTATTCTTCAGTGTCACTGAACCATTTAACCCAAAGTAGTCAATTGCACAGTCCATGTAATAATTATTTCACTATATTATTTCAAATATATTAATGACTACAACTTTTCACATTTTCTTATTCTAGGTGTAAAATAGTTAGAAGGTGAACTTCCTATTCCCCCAACCTATTACTTCTTCATATGTGAGTCAGAGAAGTTGCTTTTAGTAAGATGGGATATAACTAAATCTGTCCCCCAACTTTTTGGCTGGTGCTCACTATATGAGTTTTCATCATGTGAGAAAATGATACCAAAGTGCTATATGATGTAGAAGATTTACATTCATTTTTAGGAAACATTCTTGATAAAAAAAATAATCACAAGATTCCATACATAACACAAACCAAACATTGGTTATAAGTTTTCCCATTGTAGCATTATTGGTTCTAGGTGGTTTGGGGTGAGACTGATGTTATCTGTGATTAGTGCTGTCTGGTAGAGCAGTCTGAGAGAAATGAGCCTATATTAAGACTTTGATTGTCCCTAGTAAATGGATTGGATGACAATGATAAGACTGTACACTAAAATGAATGTACAAGTGCTCCAGAGGAATAACAGTTAAAGATTATTATTCAAATACACCTCTTCTGTCTAAAATCTGAGTGATAAATTAATTCTGTTTTAGATGTTTTAAATATTTTTAAACAGGTGATTCAAATGCTTTCCTTACTAGCCACTAAGCCTTATTTGGCCTACCTTATCCTTACTCCACTTGTGTTTCTAGAAACATGAGGCTTTTCTTTTACTAGGATGACAGGCAATGAGTGATAAAGTGGAAATATCACACTTTATCAACAACAGAGTTGTTCTTCAACTCTGATTAAATTCACACAAAAATAAGACAAGAAATTTGGAGGAAGGATTCTTGCTAAGAAGGGTTTCAGCTGAAAAGGGAAGCGGACAAGATTGTCAGGCAAAAGTTGGGGGCATGGAGGTGGGGGTGGATGTAAGGGGAGATGGGTAGAGAGAAGGGAGAAGGGGAGGATTCAGGAGAGCTTGGGGGAATGGGATGGGTGGGATGGAGGAAGGGTGGATATGGGAACAGGGAACTAAATATCTTAATTAAGGGAGCCATTTTAGGGTTTGCAACAGACTTGACACTAGAAGGGTTCCCAGGTCCAAGGAGAAGTCCCCAGATTATTCCTTGGGCAGCAGAGGAGAGGGTGCCTGAACTGGCCTTGTCCCATAGCCACACTGATGAATATCTTGCATATCACCATAAAACCTTCATCTGGCGATGGATGGAGATAGAGACAGAGACCCACATTGGAGCACTGGATTGAGCTCCCAAAGTTCAAATGAGGAGCAGAAGGAAGGAGAACATGAGCAAGGTAGTCAGGACCACGAGGGATGTGTCCACCCACTGAGACGGTGGGCCTGTTCTAATGGGAGTTCACCAAGACCAGCTGGACTGCAATTGATGGAGCATGTGATCAAACTGGACACTCTGAATGTGGCTGTCAATGAGCGCTGACTGAGAAGCCAAGGACAATGGCACTGGGTTTTGATTCTACTGCATGGACTGACTTTGTGGGAGCCTGGTTTGTTTAGATGCTCACCTTTATATGCCTGGATGGAGGGGGGAGGACTTTCCATGGGGCAGGGAACCCTGACTGCTCTCAGGAGTAGAGAGGGAAGGGGAGGTGGGGGGAGGCAGGGAAAAGGGAGGCAGGGAGAAGGTGGAAATTTTTAATAAATAGGATGAAAAAAGGGGGAGGAGGAATTAGAGAAGCTAATGGGAGAGGACAGAACTTAAACCAAAGAAATACATGTCTGAAACTGACAAAGAGCAATTTTTAAAGTTTTAATAGATACACAGTACATACAATGATATTTATTTCCATACATTCTGACATTAAGCCAATTTAAAAGAATGGCCTTTCTAAGAATGTTAGTATTAAATCAGTAAATTTAATTATTTTTTATTTCACTTGAACTTTCTTTGTAGACTTTTACCAGTTCACAGCTTAGTGATTTTAGCTCAATGTACATTCTAACTGTTTTCTTCTGAGTTCTTGAGTCTATCAATCTTAGTCACAAACCTCTTAGGACAACTAAATAACTTTCTGAACTGTAGTACTTGGGGATTTTACAGGAAAGATACTAAAATCCATGTATGTAGGAATGTAGACAGAGATTTACTGTGATATTTTCTTCATAACATTATAGAGACTGATACCTCTGAAGATTTATAGTCTTGAAGCTAATGACCCAAAGAAATGGTAGTATAACTTCACTCTAAACTTAAAGCCTCTTAGGTCAACAATTTTATATTACTTTGAGCTTAAAATGTTAAGAACCATTAACAGCAATATCAACTGAAAGGAAAATATGTCTCCTAACTTAAGCAGGGACAATATTGCCTTTCCTCCATTCTTTACTCTAATTTGTCCCTCATGGATTTGACAGTGCCCTCCCACAAAAGTGAGAATGCACATTTCCCCTCAATCTACCAATTACAGATTAAATTTCATCAACTATCTAAATATCGTTCATTCCAGTCAAGTTCACATGTAAATTAATATTCCAACAAAGGGTATCTCTGTACCTTGTATTTGCTTACCTGTTTCAATTGACTCTTCCATACCATTATTTTCCTTGTGTATTGCTCAATATTTAACACTGTGAAGAAACACCTGGTTTAAATAATGAAAGGGAGAAAGATTTTATTTTGGTACACGATTTTTGAAGAGTCCCACACATAGTCACTGGGTGTTTCCTCTGAATCTCAGGATGGTAAAGGTGGGAGCATGTAGTAGAACAAAGCAGATATAATGCAGAAGAAGACAGGAAAGAGGCCAGAAATGAGAAGCATTCTTCAAAGGTTTATAGAAATGAATGCTGAATGGATACAATTTAAGAGTTCAAAAGTCCTGCCCAAATTAGCCATCAAAACAAAATGATCAAAAGTAACATAAGACTTGAAAAAGAAGGACAAAGTTTTCATATTTATACTATGAACAATCTCTCCAAAAGCCTCAAGTGTGGAAGGTTTTTTATCACACCTTGGTGTAACTGTTGAAAGAAGATTGGGAATTTTTTCTTTAATTTTTAATTCCTTTTAATTATTTAAAATTTCTCTTAATTAAAATTCCTCATCATTTTTAATTCCACTAGTGTCATTTTTTTCTTTCATTTCCATGTTGCCTAATTAAAATGTTTTGGTTTGTTGTGACTGGATATTTTTTAATTAAAAAATTATCTTATTCCATGTAGTTATAATTAATTAAATCATTTATTCCTTAAAACCATCTCATGTACTCTCTTCCTCCTGCTCTCTTTCAAACTCATGACCTCTTTTAAAAACATATAGATAGATGTATGAATTGATAGGTAGATAGATAAATAGATAGATAGATAATTTTCTTAATATATATCTTCTTAATGTGTGTGTATGTGTGTTAGTTGACTAGATTGCTAAACTATCAAAGTTTCTGATTGTTTTTCCCTCTGGGGTCTTGGAAGTCCATGTTATATACATACATACATACATACACATCCGTCTGGATGCACATGTTTTTAGGGCTGACTATTTGTTGTTAGATAACTAATCATTAAGCTCTTCCTTGGAGAAGACTATTTCTTCTGTTCTCAGCATTCCTTAGTTACCTGTAGTTCTTCATGCAGGGTTAAAGCCTTCTGAGCTTTCTCTCATCCATATTAGCATGCCTACTGGTGTTTTCCTGATTAGCTCTTGTTTATGAAGCCAGGTTGGTGAGGCTTCATTGATGCAACTTGTAGTGTTGCCAGGACACAGTCTCACAGCAAACTCTATAGTTCTTGAAGCTGTTCTATGCCTGCTTCCACATGATCCCTGAGCCTCGGGTGACAGTGTGCTATAGGTGCTATGGCACAACTGTTCTCCACAATTTTGCACTTTGGTCAGTTGTGATTTTCTGTAATGGTATCTTACTGCTGCAGAGCTATAGTTGTGGGTATAAAGACAAATATTTAGAATGGAGATAAGGATTTTATTAGTTTACTAAAATAATAATATTGCTTTGACAAGAATATAAAGAGTATACCATTTGTATTTTTCCACAGACTACATTGCTTAATATTCTATGATACTTTAGTTCATGCCTTGGCACTTATGAGCATTTTACTCTATCTCTCTTATATTCTCAATATGTGACTGTTCAAATTACTAAGCCTCTGTATATATTTTTGTCACATCTGTAAGTTGAAATAAATAGAATTTGATGTTTATGTGAGCCAGCAACAATATGAATCGGCTTGACTAAAATAATAGAATGTCATTATTGTAGGCTTTTTGTTTAAGAAATTGAAATTTCAAAGTTTCATTTACTAGGAAGCAGTTTACTATGTGGGCAGGCATCTGCTAGTGTGTTACCTAAAATGCTAGAGTACAAAATATTGTTGGGTGAGGCTTCTGTACATTTATGCTTCTTTACCTCTCTTATAGAGAGGCATACATTTTAAATATGCATATTTTGTTGAAAATAAATATTTTTCATTCAATATAATCTGATCATAATTTCCTCTCCCCTAACATCTCTCAGGTCCTCCCCATTTGCTTAAATGCCTTCCTCATTCTCTTTAGAAAACAAGCAAACAGACAAACAAATCGAACTACTAGATATTAAAGGCTAACATGAGAAATAGATAGGAAGAAAAGGGCATACAGGAAAGATATCCTCAGTTTCCAAATCCATAGGGTGCGGTAATACTGACCAACCTAACCAAACACTGCTTGCTGCTGGGGGTGGGTGCTCCTCTCCCTATCACACAATAGACTAGATAACTAAACCATCAAAGATTTTGTTTGTTTACTTTTCCATCTGGAGACCCAGATGTCCATGTTTAATATTCTGGCAGGATGGAATTGTTGGGAAAAGCTATCTTTATGGTTTGGAGATGTTTGACACCTTATTTGGAGAGGGAGAAATCTGTTTATTTTGTTTAAAAAATTACTCTAATCCTATAAATGGATCATTGATTTACTACAATAACTCATTTAACAGTAGTTGCTTCCTAATAAGTCTATATCTAGGTAGGTAGGTAGGTAGGTAGGTAAATAGGTAGGTAGGGAGAGAGATACAGCTGTCTATTTCTATACTTTAATATATCATACATCAGTTGTACCCATATATCTTAAACTGTGGTGTAACTTATAAAGACTTTGGAGATAATGGATATATAGTAAATATTTATAATTTTATTTTTTAGTGAAAAGCAACAAAGGGTAAGAATAGCATTCTTATTAATTTCCTTTTTCACTTAAAATATTTTTTCATTCAACATCACTGTATTTCATTGCATTATTGTCTTTTACCAACTCTGAAAGAATGTATAAAGAAAAAATCAAGGCCATGCGGTGAAAGAGGTTCGAGAGTCAGGTACCTTATAAAAATACAATAAATAAATGAATAAAAATTACTTCATATTCCTCACCCTTTAGTCCTTTAAGATTTTCTGTTCTTTTACATTACTATTATTATTAACTATTCCATAATTACATGATATGTTTACAACTGCATGTTTTTACACTAAGAAGTGTACGTAATTTCTCATATCACAAACAATAAAATACTTCAGTGAAAGGTAAAAAATGAAGAAGGAAAGGCATATAAGGTTATTTATTTCATAAAACTCATGCAAATATACATCTTTGTGTAGCACTGGTAGTTATTAATATGCATGATAAACATGAATACTTTATTTCATTTTTTTCCATGTCACATAAAACAACTGATAATACTAACAACAAAGACAAGAAGGAAGGAAAAAAGAAAGAAAGAAAGAAAGAAAGAAAGAAAGAAAGAAAGAAAGAAAGAAAGAAAAGGAAAGAAAGAAAGAAAGACAAGAAGGAAGGAAGGAAGGAAGGAAGGAAGGAAGGAAGGAAGGAAGGAAGGAAGGAAGGAAAACAAGAAGCAATTTTTTTTCTCATTCTAACCATGAGGATTCACAGAGATTTCCCACTATGGTTCAATATAAGGTGTCTATATGGTGGAGATCGTGTAATAATATTCTATCCTCTGACAGACTATAGTGGATATTGTGTGTAACACAATACACATGTAACATGCACCATTATAGCACAGCAGACAAGATTTGCCCAAGGGATGAGTAGGCATGTGCAATTTCAGTTATTGATTGGGATATGAGGCTATGCTTTTTGTTACCATCTTTTCTTGTTAAGAATTTTTTAAATATAATATTTTCTCATTTTACATAGCTATCCCTTTTCCCACTCCCCCTTCTCTACCCACTCCACACTCTCTCCACCCCACCCAAACTCATTCCTCAGGAAGGGTAAGGCTTCCCATGAGGAGTCAACAATGTCTGACACTTCACTTCAAGGCAAGTTCAGTGCCCTCCCCCTATATCTAGGCTGAGCAAAGCATCCAGTCAAATAGAATGTGCTCCTAGTTGCCAATTCAAGCACTTGGGATAAACCCTGATCCCACTGCCTGTGGCCCCACAAACTGCCCAAGCCTCACAACTGTCCCCCACATTCAGTTAGTCTAGTTAGGTCCTATGTAAGGTTCCTCTGCTATCAGTCCAGAGTCAGTGAACTCTTATTAGCTCAGTTCAACTATTTCTGCGGGTATCACCATCATGGTCTTGACCCCTTTGCTCATATTATCACTCGTCTCTCTCTTGGAGTGGTCTCAGGTAGCTCTCCCTGGTGCTTCCCTGTAGAGCTCTGTATTTGCTTCCATCAGTTGCCGCTTGAAGGATCGATGAAGATAATTAAGGCAGTCATCAATCTAATTACAAGGGAAGGCCAGTTTATGCAACCTCTCCACTGTCACTTAGAGTCTTATTGAGGCTATTTTTTATTTAATGGTAAAAGATCTACTCTGGTTTCATATCCTTCATAAAGAATTGCAGCAGAAATAACTAAGTTTCATCCTATAATGATGAAACAGAATGAAGACATGAAGAAAATGACTGGAAAAATTACACCTCGTATTCACCCAGAAAATCTTAGTTTTGTGAATGCACATAAAACAGCATCATACCTTTATAAAATGTTGTACTGGATGCCCAGGATTTTTGAGGCAGGCTCTGATAATGTGACTTATTAATATATTCTAGTGCTCTACTGTTTCTGTAGATCCAGATGCCATTGTTTGTGTTAACCATTTGAGCCTAGGAGGACATACTCACTCCAAAAGGAATGCTTTGTACAGAGTTGCCAAAATATTCTGTGAATCTTTTATTAGGTTAGGTGAGGAGAATATTCTTTTGGGCCACGAGATAATTGTCATTAAAAACTATACTATAAGGAAATTTTATAGATTATCTAATTAAATATGGTAGTTAATGTATAGTAAGTACTCATTTCAGAACAAGAAGAATTCACAAATACCATTAAATAGACATCATAATTTTTCAAATTCCACTGAATTATAACTGACAAAAATGTATTCCAGATATACAGTATGATAATTTGATGTCTTGTACATACTTTGAATTGGTTATGCTAGTAAAATTAACACACTAGCAGCACATATAGTTTTACTTCTATGAGAGGCAGTGGAGAAGCTTAAGGTCTAGTCTCTTAGCAACTTTCAATTAACTAATATAGTATTATTAAGTAAAATCACTATCATACACATTTGATCCCCAGAATCTACTCATCTGAAATATCCCTGTTTCTTAAACAAAAGCATGTGGAAATGACTCTTTTCTTTGACTTTGTTCTAATAAACTATTTCCATTTCATGTATAAATGTCATAACATATTATTTTGGTGTATGTGACTTATTTGACTTAGAAAAATGAATTTCATGTGCATCCACATTGCTGAAAGCAGTACAAATTTTATTTTGTAAAAAAATATTCACTTTTTGTGTTTATCACATTTTCTTCATTGATTTATCATCAATGGAACATAGATAATATGTAATCTTACTTTTTATGAATAATGCTTAAAGGAATAAGAGAAAGCAGTGATGTCTTTGACATTTACTTCATGTTCTTTGGATTTATTCTTAGCAGTGAAATATCTGACTCACATATTACTGATATTTTTAATATTCTAGAAAGTAGTACATTTTCCCCTAGTAGTAATACAAATTTACATCCTTGTTACTGTGTATTAACAGCCATTGTTCCTTCTTTAAATCCTTTCCAACAGCTATTGTCAGCTTTTTAACAGTAGCTACCCTTGGGAGCTAAGTCCAGTGCTCCAATGTGGGTCTCTGTCTCTATCTCCATCCATCGTCAGATGAAGGTTCTATGGTGATATGCAAGATATTCATCAGTGTGGCTATGGGACAAGGCCAGTTCAGGCACCCTCTCCTCTGCTGCCCAAGGAACAATCTGGGGACCTCTCCTTGGACATGGGAACCCCTCTAGAGTCAAGTCTCTTGCAAACCCTAAAATGTCTCCCTTAGTTGAGATATATACTTCCCTGCTCCCATATCAACCCTTCCTCTATCCCACCGATCCCATTGCCCCAACTTCTCCCAAATCCTCCCCTTCTCCCTTCTCTCTACCCATCTCCCCTTACATTCACTCTCACACACACACTGTCTCGTGCATCTAAGTTTTGCCTGGCAATCTTGTCTACTTCCAAGGTCCAAATGAGGAGCAGAAGGAGGGAGAACATGAGCAAGGAAGTCAGGACCACGAGGGGTGGTTCTACCCACTGAGATGGTGGGACTGATCTAATGGGAGCTCACCGAGGCCAGCTGGACTGGGACTGATGGAGCATGTGATCAAACTGGACACTCTGAATGTGGCTGGCAATGAAGGGTGACTGAGAAGCCAAGGACAAAGGCACTGGGTTTTGATTCAACTGCATGGACTGACTTTGTGGGAGCTTGGTTTGTTTGGATGCTCACCTTTATAGACCTGGATGGAGTGGGGGGGGACCTTGGACTTCCCACGGGGCAGGGAAACCTGACTGCTCTTAGGACTAGAGAGGGAGGGGGAGGTGGAAAGGAGGAGGGAGAAGAGAGGCAGGGAGGAGGTAGAAATTTTTAATAAATAAATAAATATAGTAAAATATATGAAAAAACAGTAGTAGCCTCCTAATGGGATTGAAGTGATATACAATGGTGATCTTCATTTTCACTTTCCTGATGATCAGTGTTGTTTATCAGCTTCAAGCAATGAATTTTAGTTTGACAACCCACAAGCAACCCAGTGCTTTTCTGTTTTTCTTTTTAGAAAAATTTATCTGTTTATTTTCTTGGTTCCTTTTAAAATCAGGAGTGTATTTTACCATTGATAAAGATTTGTCTGCATATTTTTCCATTTTACAGATTGCTTTTGCTCTTTCTTGATTATGGATTCATCTTCTGCTCTCTAGAAACTTTATTTTTAGTTTTGTGTGTACTTACTTATTTACCTTTACTTTAAAATTTTAGAATTGTTTACTTTATTTTACTTGAATGAATGCTTGCCTCTATGTTTGCATTTGTACCACATGCCTGTTTGCTGTCAGAAAAGGTCAGGAGGGAATAGCAGCTCCACTGGAACTGGAGTTATGGATGGTTGTTAATTGCATCTAGGTGGTGCATGCTGACTCTGAGTCCTCTGCAGGAAAAACAAGTGCTCTTAACTGCTAGTCTATCTCTCTAGTCCCTACATTCACTTTTTCCCCTATACTTCTGAGGTCGTTCAAAAAACCATCACTAAAAAAATTATCAAAGAATTTTGCTTTTTTCTTTAAATAGATTTATGATTTTTGATCTCATTAATTTAAAGTTTCAATCGATTTCATAAGAATTTTCATAAATGACACAATAAAATCTTTCATATTTTCTATGTGAATTTTCAATTTTTCCAGAACTGTTTAATAGAATACCCATTACTTTTTGATGGCTTGTCAACATTAGTTCAGAACATTTGAGTGCTATTCCATTGCCAGTTTTTTTTTTATTACTAAGGCTTTGTTCTATGTTAGATAATAAGATATTGAGTATTTCTAACTTTGCTCTTCCTGACGATTGGGTTAGCTATCTTGAGTCAGTTGTGTTTACATGTGAATCCTGGATTGTTTCTCCATACCTTTGAAAATATCCTTTGAATTTTGGTAGAGATAGCATCGACTGCATGAATTATTTTGGGAAGTAAGTACATTTAACAGTGCTGATTTACCATTCATTATTATCAATTGATCTCTGTCTATGTGTTTCTGTCTTTAGTAAAAATTTTATTCATTTCAGTTTAAAGTTTAATTTATTCCTAAGCATGGCACTCCTTGTGATACAATTAAAGTGATATCTTCTCCAGAGAGGTTTGGATGAGTAGAGTAGTCTATGACTATTGTATAAAATAACTGAGTTTTAAAGATAGTTTGATATGCCTCAAATTTTTAAATTTCTTTACCAATTCTAGTAGTTTTAAAGTGTAGTTTTTGGAGTTTTGTATAGATGAGATCATGGTATTTATAAACAACAACAACATCAAAAACCCAAAACCAAGTAGACTTGCACCTTTCCTTGTTGATTGATCTATACATATTCCTGCTAAATTTCTCTAGTCATATTCCAACATACAGTCAAATAAAGTGTGTAACATTATCTTGTTTATTATCTGAATGGAAAAACATTCAGAATTTCACTGTTAAAAATACAAATTTAAATTGATCCCATATATCTAACATGGAATTATATTTCTTGAAATCTATCTTCTTATGGGAACCTTAACCACAAAAGTTACTAAATCTTAACAAATACCTTTCTCATTCATTGATTATATTGTCATTTTAATACATCAATCAGTTAATTTGGGATGTAACTTAAATTTGTTTACATATTACATTTCACCTCTGCATTCCAGATGAAAATTCTACTTGATCTTAATTTATTATCATTTTAATGTGTAATTTAGTTTGGGTTGTTAATGACTTGTTGAGTGTTTTTAATGCTATGTGTACCAGAAATATTGACCTGCGATTTTCTTTTCTCATAGTGTCTCTATCAATGCTGGAATTCTAAATAAGTTTAGATGAGTCTGGCAATGCTGGGATTCTGAAATAAATTTAGATAAGTTTACTACATTTTTGTCCTTTTTTTATAAAGGTCCAAATTTATTCCCTTAATTATTGATATAATTTGAAAGAGATCAAGAATTTGAAAGACTGGAGGGAGAAAAAGAGGAAGGAAAGGATGAAATTGTATTATAATTTCAAAATCTGAAAAAAGAAAATCATATAGTGTCTATAGGTTGACAATTGTAATGTGATTTGTTTTTATGTGTTATTGTCATTCTAATATCTGTTTTTTATTGTTCTTTGTCCTGTAAATGCCTAATTTTACTTTCATTTTTCTGCATTTAGCCTTAGTTTATCTATTTTGTTCAGGTACCTTGAGTTGTAAAATTAGGGAAGTCATTTTAAAATATTATTTTAGCATTATTTAATTTATATCGATTCCCTTATTAGAATTGCTTTGCTGCTTTTTTCACAAGTGATGTGATGTGAGCATTTTATGTCTAAAAATAGGTATTCCTTTTTCATATTGTCTTTGATCCATTAGTTTATAATCAGTATGCTTAATATTCATTTCTTTGTGAATGTCACAATAATCTTCATTATTTAATTTTTAAAATAATTTTGACAAAAATAGTTGTTATGATTTCAATATTTTAATTAGTCTAGATTTTACTTATATTTAAATTTCTATCTTGTGCCATCAATATGGTAACTTGGAGCATGCAGCACATTTATTCAGTAAAAGGGTCAACAGATATATAGTTATTTTATGAATATTGATGTCTCATAAGTTTGTAAAATTAAACAAAAAGAAAACTTCAAGAAACTCCACTGTCATAGCTACTGTTTCATTGCTGTGAAAAGATCATGATCAAAGCAACTTATGGAAGATAGCATTTGATTGGAGACTTGTCTACACTTTCAGAGCGTTACTCCATGTTCATCATGGCAGAAAGCATGGCAGCAGGCAGACAGGCATAGAATTGGGTCACTAGGTAAGTGCTTACAGTCTATGTATAATGAAGAAGAAGGAGGAGGAGGAGGAGGTAGAGGAGGAGGACAAGGAAAAGAAGAAGAGAGAAGATAGGACAGACATTGGTTTTTGAAACCTCAAAATACACCTCCAGTGACACACCATACCTCATAAAGCCATACCAACTGGAAAACAAACATTATTAGCCTGGGGCAAACTTTCTCATTCAAACTATCACTTCACTTCTTGGACCCTATAAGTTTGCATTCATGTCATAATGCAAAATGCATTTTGTTCAACTTCAAAAGTCTCCATTGTCTTTCAGTCTCAAGACTGTTTGGATGTTCAAAATCTAAAGTCTCTCTGAGACTTAAGACAATCTCTTAACTGTAATCTCAAGTACAAGCAAAAAGCAAAATGCATATTTCTGACATACATTACATTACCATTGCAAAGGAGTGAGAAAATACTGGACCAAAGCAAGATCAGAGTAGGGCAAATTCTGAATCCTGACTTATATGGCTCTTTATATCACCCATTCTTGCTAGCTTTGTCGACTGCAACACATTTCTTTCTCCTGGGTTGGTTATTTCTTCCTGTCTGTATCTCTCCTTAATAGGTAACCCAAGACTGCAACATCACCAACATGTTGGTGTCTCCATCTCAATACAAACTTCACCTTAATAGTCTCATGCCATGGCCTCACCAACCCTCCATGCAGGGACTCCTCTGCCACAAGTCTAACTCAAGCTGCTTTCCTTAAGTGTGGAAGAAGATACCATGACCTCTTTTTCCTGTATCCTTATCTTTAAATCCAGAGCCATGTGGTCAAAGGTGTCAAGTTCTTCTGCTTGCTTGAGATAAAATCTGGCCAAATCCTTGAATTAGATTTCCCAGAGATTTGGCTGTTGACTCTTATTATGTGGAGGAAATCTTTTGGGCTTCTTCTTTTCACTGGTTGCAAGATTATCTGAGTGGGGTTTTGCCTTAACAGTACCACTCTCTTCCTTTAAACTGGACCATATAAAGGAAATTCACTCTAATTCCTGGCATTCCCTCCCCGTTCCCTTTTTCTTCTTCATCTACTACTGTTTGTTTCATTCAGGAAGAAAACGAAACTCATAAAGAAAGACAAAATAAATACACTTTTGAAAACATAAAGAATTGTTTGATATATATATATATATATATATATATATATATATATATATATATGGAGTATAGTGATGAATTCTGTTTAGATATCTGGTGCTCATAATTGCTCCTAGGCCTACCATTATCTCTCATACATGTACATTTCCTACATTTCCCATGTGGACTGTTGAAACAGCTACATTGATTTTGTTATATCTATGTGATTGTTTACTTCTCAGTCTCTAATTGTAGTTGTTTTGATTAATCTCTGTTCTAAAGTGTAATAATGTATTTTGACCTCAATTTCAAGCTAGCAGTAATTACTAGCTGTTGAGGCAGTAAGTTGTTCATTTTGTAGTTTTTGTTGTTTCTCCCCATCCCAAATGTCTAAAAATAGATTCTGGATAAAGAACCTAAAGTATTTATTCTGAAAGACTTGTGCCTAGGTTTTGAAAACCAAAAGTTTGATGAAAATATATCTTTCTATAATATCTTAATGACATTTCAGTTTATTAGTATTTGGATAATTTCAAATGTCCTTTTTTTGTTATACAGAATTGATTGTGCTTCAATTCACCAAGGTAATTACTTAGTCTATTATTGGTAGTAACTTACATTGGCTAGACTAGGCATAGACTCTTTATTTTCATGAAATTTGTATTCATAGCTAAACCATAAATGGAAAACCATAAAAGGAGTGTATTTTCCTTGATATAAAGGTCTTTTATGACAGAATTTGAAATTTTTATCCATGTGATTAGAATCTACCTTTTATTTTTTCAGATACAACTCTGAGATAAAATATATAAGACAATACTTTAGAAAAACATATTAATCAAATAAATAAAAATATTTATCTCAGTAGTGGCATAAAAGCACTGGTAATATCTAACAGATATTCATGATAAAATGTTCCATACATATAAAGAAATTAATTTAATAAAGGTTTAAGGACACACAGTTCACATTATATATAACAGTTAAAATTGAAATTTTCCTCTAGGATGAGGACAAATGCAAAGATTATTACTCTTGCAATATTTTTCAACACAATATTTATTGCAGGTTTCATAAATACCACCCATAATCTCAGCCTGATTGGAAAGCAGATGACAAGTCCATTCCAAGTGTCTCATTCACAGGCCTATAGCATAACTCCCCTTTCAAGTTTTAATTTTGTAGAGTTTGCTACTGGAAAGGTTCCCTGTTGTTGCAGCCCTAGAGTGGGGAGACTGACATCACCTCTTCTCTGTCACTTTGTTTAATGCTCTAATTTTGAGTCTATTTGTTATTTTTTTAAGTGCATATTTTTAAATACTAGGTTTCTGGTATGTGGAGTTTTGTATGTTCCATCTATCTATAGAGAGGAAATTGTAATAACTTCAATGAATTTTGTTTACAATGAATTTCCTGTTTACTTAGGTAATATTATATCCTTCTAAGTTCTTTGATGAGATGAAGAATAGTTCAAATTGTAGGCTTTCTTAGTTATTACAAAAGATAAATTAGCTATAAAACCTTAGACTCACAAAGATAGGATAGATAATAAGATATTTTCCTTACTTTGCCAAATAAAAATGGACTAAATATTATAATTCCAATTCTTGTTTGTTAACTGTTTTACATATGTAATTTTACTAGGAGATGATGTGGGATGTCCTTCTGTATATGTGTTGCTTTTTTGGTTTATGACTAAAGCCGTGTTGGTCAATGGCTTAGCAGAGTAAAGCCAGGTGGGAAATCCAAACAGAGAAATATATAGAGAGCAGGAGGAGTCAAATAGAAGTCAACTGCAGAGTAAATATGTGGAATCTATATTCTCTGTCTTGGAATGTCAGCTAGTGATGCTATACTTATCTTATTGTGGCAACCATATTGTTGAGAGTTCATGGGTATTGCTTTCCTTTCTTGAATTGATTTTATTGAGCTTTACATTATTCTCTGCTCCCTTCCCTTCTTTTTCCTTTCCCTTCAATTCTCTCCCATGTTCCCCCATGCTCCCAATTTACTTAGCAGATCTTGTCTTTTTCTACTTCCCATGTAGATTAGATCCATGTATATCTTTCTTAGGGTCCTTACTATTGTCTCAATTTTCTGAGATTGTGATTTGTATGCCAGTTTTCTTTGCTTTATGTTTAAAACACACTTATCAGTGAATACATATGATATTTCTCTTTCTGAGTCTGGGTTACCTCACTGAATATGATGTTTTCTAGATCTATCCATTTGCCTGCAAATTCCAATATGTTGTTATTTTTTCTGCTGTGTAATACTCCATTGTGTAAATGCACCACATTTTCCTTATCCATTCTTCAGATGAGTGGCATTTAGGTTGTTTTCAGGTTCTGGCTATGACAAACCATGCTTCTATGAACATAGTTGAGGACATGTTCTTGTAGTATGATTGAGCACTTTTTGGGTCTTAAGGAAGGTTGATTTTCTAATTTTCTGAGAAGTCGCCATACTTATATCCAGTACCAGCTTGCATTCCCACCAGCAATACAGGAGTGTTTCCTTTACCCCACAACCTCTTCAACATAAGTTGTCATCAGTGCTTTTGATCTTGTCCATACTTACAAGTGTAAGATAGTATCTCAGAGTTGTTTTGATTTGCATTTCTCTGATAGCTAAGGATGTTGAGCATTTCCTTAAGTGTCTTTCAGCCATTTTAGATTCCTCTTTTGAGAGTTCTCTGTTTAGGTCTGTAATTCAATTTTTTATTGCATTATTTGAACACATTGGCACAGGAGACCACTTCCTAAATGTAACCTCAGTAGCACAGACACTGAGAGAAACAATTAATAAATGGGACCTCCTGAAACTAAGAACATTCTGGAAAGCAAAGGACATGGTCAACAAGACAAAATGGCAGCCTACAGGATGGAAAATGATCTTCACCAACACCATATTGAACAGAGTATTGATCTTCAAAATATATAAATAACTCAAGAAATTGGTCAGCTTTTCTTTATAAACTAGATAATACTTCAGGGGGCATTTGGAGAGAGATTTTCTATGAAAAATACTATAAAATTTGAGTAATACCCAAGTTTATCACACTAACATTTTTCTAGGTACATTCAGAAGAGTAGCTGCTGCTAAAGTCTTCACAACACACTAGAATCACAGTATATTTAGTGAAAGAGTATAGGACAATTTAGTGACCTTAACTTTAAAAGGTTTTGTACTCAAGAATACACTGCAAAATTAAAACAATAATTCATGCCTCACTACTGAAAGAGAGAGGCAGCAAGTTTGACTAAGGTAGCTCTTCCCTATTCATTTCTTTTGTGTAAAATGAAGGCAAAATTTAATGTTTGCAATTTACAACAATATTCTGTTCATTGCTAGTGTCACTGACATTTCTCACTGTTAATGTATAGTTCTCTATTTTCTCATAAATTTAAATATAATTTTAAGAGATATTTTAAGTTTACAGAAAAATTAAGCTCAATGTACACAGGTTTACCTCATACTTTCTGCCTAATCAATGTGAGTATGGCATGTAGCTTTCTTAGAATTGATCAACCTATACTGCTACATTTTTATTACCTACAGTCACTCTTCACTCTTAAGTTTATTTTTGGCCTCTGCCTCCATCAGTTACTGGATAGAGTATCCCTGATGACAATTAGGAAAGTCACCAATCCGATTATAGTAGATGGCCACTTTAGGCACAATCTCTACTATTGCTAGGAGTCTTAGTTTGGGTCATCCTTGTGGGTTCCTGGGGGTTTCCCTGGCACCAGGATTCTCCCTAACCTCAATATGGGCCCCCTATCAAGGCATCTCTTTTGTTACTCTTCCTCTATCCTGTCTCCAACCCGCCTTCCACACCCAAAACCACTAACCTGCTCCCTCTAGTTTCCTTTCCTCCATTTCACCAATCCCTGCCCACAGTTTAGCCAGGAGATCTTTTCTACTTCCCCTTCCCAGGGAAATCCTTTTGGGCCTTCCTTGTTGTCTATCCTTTCTGGGGCTATGAGTTGTAAGTTGGTTATCCTATCCTTTATTCCTAATAATCACTTATGAGTGAGTTATATACCGTGTTTGTCTTTCTGGGTATGGGTTACTTCACTCAGAATATTTTCTAGTTCTGTCCATTTACCTGAAAACTTCATGAGGTCATTATGAGAGCATATTTTTAACAGATGAGTGGAAAGACCTACAGACAAGTACTGCACTGAGCTCCAAGAGTCTTGTAGAAGAAAGGGAGGAGGGATTGTACTTGCCAGGGCGGTCATTTTGTGAGAACCCACAGAGACAGGTGACTTGAACTCCCACGGATCATGGTTGCTGAACCAACAGTCAAGGAGCCTGTAAAGGACTGACAAAGGCCCTCTTAATGTGTGTGGCCATCTTGTACCTTGGGCTCTTTTTACGGCTTCTAACAGTGAGAACAGGACCTCTCCCTGGAGCTTAGCTGGCTTTTGGTAGTCTGTTCCCATGGTGGATTTCCCAGCTCCACCTGGACATAAGGAGAAGAGCTCAGTTCAGCCTCAACTTGATGCACCATAGCTTGTGAAAGCCCATGGGAGGCCTGTCCCTTTCTAAATAGAGGTAGAAGAGGAGTAGATGCAGAGGGGGTTAGATGGGAAAGGAGAGGGGATAGGAAGAGAGGAAGGAGGGAGGGGGAAATTGAATGGTCTGAAAAATAAATGAAAAAGTGTGATTTAAATAAAAACTGTCATTAATAAAAATTTAAAAAAAATGGTTCAAGGGCAAAATATGTTTAGTTCTGTACCTTCATCTACAGTGGTCAAGAAAAAATGCACAGTGACTTTGTCCTAAACTCCCCCTTCTCTTTTAGTGTCTGGTAACTACTTATTGTTATGTCCAGATCGCGGTGACCACCAAGAGCCCACCATGACACCGAATTCCGTATGTAAAGGCAAAATGCCTTTATTCAAGTAGAGCTTGGGCTTTGTCTATCAGATGCAGTGCCTGAGGCCAGAGAGTGCTCAGCCCAGTTTGGGTATAGTTTTGATCATAATAGAGGTTGAAATGAGGGAATTTCCAGGGTTCAGGACCCTGATTCACTGATATTTATCTAAGGGTCTTGGCAAAAGAGGAATAGGTGAGTCCTGGGCTCAGGGACATCTAGTGATCTTATCTAACTTTATTTCATGGTTTGCATACCAGGTACTTCTCTTTAAAAACTGGCCCTCCCTGGATGGTGTTGTCAGCTTATGGCTTTTGCTAGAACCCAGTGATGCCAACTAGCAAACTGAGAAACTCAGGCCTACTTTATAGCAGATTTCTATCAAGTCTGTCATGGCAGTAGTGTGGCCTGGACCCCAGAAGTGTGACCAGACTTCCCTAGGCCCCACATTACTCCCATTTCATAAGTACCAATAACAGGACCCAATCATGGGATTTTCCTGTCTAGCAGCTCAAAGGGGTGGTGCTGAGACCTCAGTACCATTAACTTACATATTGTTTAGGACAATGATATTTGCATCTATTACCATTCTTAAGACCTTGTAATTCTGATCTTTGAGTATAGCCAGATTATAATCTATATAATTATTTACATAGACATACTATTTGTAAGGCCATATAAGACCTTTATGGTTCTGCATAACAAAGATCAAGTGTCCTATTACAGAACTATTTTAGTTAATAAATCTATTAATTGGCAACTCTGGGTCAATTTTCCTGATAATGGGCATTATGGGTAGCCATTTCATCCACCATGAGACAGGAGCTTTCCCTTATCTTAGTATTTCAACCTATTTTGGGCAGGGAGCATGGAATATTATGTTCTTCTCTGTAACTACTTAGTGAAGTATGTGCTAACAGCCAATGCAGTATTTCTTCTCTGAACTCCCTTCTTTGTGCCTTTGTATTTGAATTGGTGAATCATTAATATTCACCTGCCTTCAATTAAGTTCTCATATGCAAATTAGGTGCATTCCTTCCCTTGTTGGTTTGTTCTTCCCTTCCCCACTGACTATACCCATTGTTTCAATAAATGAGCTGTCCTCTGACACAGTCTCCCGAATATTTTCTTCACATCATGTTTGGTACCACCCAAGACCCTGCTTTCCTAGTTCTTCTCCATCCTGAAACCACAGGTGCCCAATGGCCAATAAGGGGTGGAGGATCCATATATAGTATAAACACAAAAGTTATTTTTACTAGAAAACAAAAATACTTATGTGACTTAATTCACTATGATATTTATTTTGTGGTAGCAATCTAGTATTTAATACAAAATATTTCTAAGTCATGTTTGTATGTATTTTTTCAAAATGAAATCATATGCTCAGTATTATATTCTTCAATTTTCTCATCTTCATTTTTCCATAGTTAATTTTTTTATTGAATCATATACCATTGTCTGAACATGCCACAGATTATCATATTCATGGAGATGGAAATCAGAGTTGTTTCCAAAATTTAAAGATTCTGAATAAAATTGTAGAATGTATGCAGGGTTGTGTATGAATGTGCTTTCAACATCTTTAGGAAAATACCAAGGACTTTACTGCATATTATAAAAAGCTCATGATCAATATAAGACAACCTTCCTGTCTTCTAAAAGCAATGGATGATAGTTCTGTGACTCTGTTGACTTAACATTTTCTGTGTGAATTTTGGTGATTCTAACTGCTATCTTATTTTAAATTTCATTTATTTGGTGGCACATAACTTTTGACACCTTACATATCATCTAATTTTTTATCTATTGAAATTTACAATTATTTTAATCAGTAATTTAGTTTTCTTATGGTATTTATAAATATTTCTTATTTGTTTTGAAAATTAGTCCTTTTCATGTATTATTACATAATTTTTTCTTCAAAATTTATATATTTTCATTTTCTTCAAGATATCACAATAAGCAAAAGGATTTTTTTACTTAAATGCGGTTCAGCATGAATTTAAAGAGATTAATAATTAATGTACATGAGAAAAATGTTTAATTACTTTTTAAGATTACAATATAATCACATCATTCTCTCTTTCCTTTCCGCCTTATAGTTACTCCCATATGCCTTTTTATTTTATTTTTCAAGTGCATGACATCTTTATTCTTTAATTGTTGTTACATATAAACACAGACACACAAATGTATATATTCTAAGTACATGAGTTGGTATGGGAGAATTGTCTATATTCTGTCAATCATGTTTTAAATAAATGCTGATTGGCCAGGTAGGAAGTATAGGCGGGAAAAACAGGAAGTGAAAATGACACAAGGAGAACAGGAGAATTCTGGGGAGGAGGAAGTCGATTCTCCCACTCCTGCCCAGATCACCAAAGCAGCAGGATGTGAGCTGCCCCACTGAAAAAGGTACTGAGCCACATGGCTAACATAGATCAGAAAAATGGGTTAATCAAGATGTGAGAGTTAGCCAGTAAGAAGCCTGACCTAATGGGCCAATCAGCTATATAACTTATAGAGATCTCCAGTGTGATTTTTCTCTGGAATTGAATAGCTGGGTGGCAGGGCGGGGCAGAAATCCCAATAAGCAGGCCCAGCCCCCTCATGTTGCAATGAGTAAAACCTGTTCGGTCTCTATAATTTACTAGTAATTATCTTTTAGAGATGACCACCACTTGGTATTGGAAAGGCAATTTATCTTTTCTACCATAAGTAAGACTATTTCGCCAGTTCTATGCATTTATTATCTATAGTTATTTTTGAAGGGTTGAGACCTCCTGTCCTTTCCATTTTCCATTTTACCATGTTTGTTGTTATCCTTGATCAGCTAGTATTTAGGTAATCATATTTGTGTGACTTTCGAGGTAAGATTCTGACATTCCTAGAAGATACAGTTTCACAGCAAACTATCTGGTCCTCTGGATTGTATACTCTTTTCTACTTTCACAATGATCACTGATTCTTAGCTAAAAAAATTCTATCATATCTATATCTAATCTACCTATATCTATATCTATATATCCCTTGGGACAAAGCTCCATAATTCTGTATTTTGATTGTGTATGGTTTACTGTAATGGTCTCTATCTGTTGCAAAGAGAACTATACTTATATTCAGATATAAATACCAATATTTAGAACACAGCTGGGAATTATACTGGTTTAATAAAGTGGTAGTTATGGATTATCTTCCAAGATATGTGATTTCCTTAGCCCTAGATAGTTGACTAAGCTTCCTGTTCCAGGTATGATTTCCCTCTTCTTAAACTGGTTTTAAGTTCAATGAAAGATCTTTCAGTTATCAATAAGGTATGTGTGCCACTAAAGTATCCTTTGGGTTATTGTCCTGTGTTGATTATTAATGTGGTTCATAGGCATCAGAGCTGAATACAACTATTGACTGATTTCCTTTTGAGACTTCTGGTACAATGAAAACAGGGTTTCTTGGATAGCTCTGACTGATAAGTGAAAAGATGGATTCTCATGCCTTACGGTATTGGGTTATTTTTTAAACAATCTTTAGATTTTGGGAAGGATATTCCTAGCATAGGCATGAATATTTTTATTTGAACTGTATATATATATATATATATATATATATATATATATATATATATATATATATATGTACTTACACAGAGATTGATGTATAGTACAGGTATTTTCAATAGAATGATAATTCCTCCATCATTACTCTTTTATCTCAAGAATGCTTTGGCTATCCAGAATCCAGCGCCACCTACAGCCTCCTGTGAGAACTGCAGGCAGAGCCGGGGCTGCCTGGCGCTGCTGCCCGCAAGGTGCGGGACTGGCTGTGCGCTGTGGAAGGCGAGCACAGGGCCCTGAGCTCTGCCTCTGGGCCCGACAGCGGCATCGAGAGCGCTCCAGCCGAGGACCAGACCGCGCAGGGGAACAGCGGGAGAAAGGTGGCCCTGGGTTGGGCTCGAGGAAAGAGGGTCTTTGCCGGGCAGCTGTGCCTGTTAACAGTATATTCGGGGTTCACTGTCACTTCCTTAACTTTGTTTAGCTTCTGGATCTGTTAAATAAGGATATTATAAGATCGGAATGTGTAATAGGTACCAAGCACACTGGTAAAGACCGAGGTGTTCTTAATAATATAATATTAATAAAAACGTGATCTGTGGGAATAGTGACCACATCTCTAATTCCAACCCCGTGGAAGAGGAAACACAATGATCACGAATTCCAGGCTAGCCTGGGCTACATAACAATACCCTAGCTCAAAACTAAAGTACTATTAATAATAAGCAAAATTTAAAGCCTTATTAATAATGGCGGGAGAAGGCTCAAATGGCGTGCAGAGAGAATGTAAGGCTAGTTGGGACCAGGAGCACCCGTTGCAAGGCAGATCTTAGAATAAAGTGGAGAGTAGGACTGAGTGAGCTGGGGACAGGACAGAGAAAGAGTTGGGGTGTCCCAGTGCATTATCAGGCCCCCCCATCTTAGCCTAAAGCTTTTTCCCTTGCCACATAGGGAGATGAGGGGGCCCAGCAGCTGTTGAGCCTGCAGAACCAGTTGGCCCGGCTGTTTTCTATTTCTGTAAAGATTGAGATGTAATTTTGATTTGGGTTGCATTGAATCTATAAATAGGTTTTGGTAAAATGATGATTTTCACAATATTGATTATCTATCTATGAGATTGGGATGACTTTCCGTGTTCTAGAGTTTTTATTCATATCTTTCTTCAGACATTTAAAGTTTCATGGTAGAGGAATTTCACTTCCTTGGTTAGGTTTATTTCTAGATACATAATTTCCTTGATGCAATTGTGAATGGGGATATTCAAGGATCTCTTTCTCTGTATGTCTATTGGAGTATAGATATGCAATTTGTTTATGTAAACTAATGTTATATTTTGCCAAAATACTGAATTTGTTTTTAATTCATAGAAATTTTAGCATAGAATATTAAGCACCTCTAAAGTATAGAATCATGTCATTTGAAAATAGGGATAAGTTGACTTCTTTCTCTATTTAAACCTCTTCAACTACCTTCTCTTCCAGTCTTATTGCTTCAGATAGTGTTTCCAGCACTTTATGAGAAGGGTTGAGAAAAATGGGTATCCCAGTCTTCTTCCTAACTTCAATGAAAATGGTTCAAGTTTTGCTTTATTTTTGATAAAGTTGGCTATGCATTTCACATATATGTTTTTCTATTATACTGAAATATAGTCCCTTTATTCCTACATTCTCTAGGTCTTTTTATAACAAAGGCAAATTGGACTTTGGCAAAGGCTCTTCTACATCTATTAAGACAACAACTGGATTTTTGTCTTTAAGTTATTGAGTTTTATTACATTTATTGGCTTAAATATGTTGTGCTAACCTTTGATTTCAGGACTAAATCTAGCTTGGTCATGGAGGATAATCTGTTTGATATATTTCAGTACACTGTTTGTAAATATTTTATTAAGCATGTTTGAATATTTAATCATCATGGATAGTATCTCATAGTTTTCTTTTTTCTTTCATTGCTTTGTCATGTCTTTATCTGGTTTGGGTATTAGAGGGATACTGATTTCACAGAAGGAATTTTGGGTCAATCCTTCTATATCTATTTTTTAATGATTTAAAATAGTTGGCTATAGATATTTATAAAGTTAACATAATTCTGTTCTGAATCCATCTGGCTATGGAATTTTCTTGTAGTCAGAAGCCTAACTATGAATATTAAAAGTATCTCTTTTGCTATAGAATTATTTACATTGTTAATATCTTCTTGATTTAATTGTGATGGCTTAGATTGCAAAGGAAAAATTATTTTTCTCCAGTGAAGTCTCACTGAGTGTATAAGCCATACTTAGGGGTAAGCCCCATCTTCGCCAACAGTTGATGACCAATGTGAAAGGAAAATAGTCATATTTTTATAGATTTTCTGTCTCATTGTTTTTTAAAGCACATTTTATCTTAAAGATCTTCTGCTTATATATTATGCTTTCTGATTTTATATTTTTAAAGCTTTTGTTTGTGTCTGTGTGTGTTTCTTGAGCTTTTTTATACACAGGGTTTCTCTGTGTAGCTCTGGTTATCATGTAACTTACATTACAGACCAGACTGGCCTTGAACTCAGAGCTCCCCCTGCCTCTGCCTCCCAAATTCTGGGATTATAGGCGCGTGCCACCACTGCTCAAAAACATCATTTGATCAGGTTTTTGTTTGTGTTTCTTGTTTGTTTTCAATTTGCTTTTTCTATACAGGTTTTCTCTTTGTAACCCTGGATGTCCTGAACCTCACTCTGTTGACCAGACTGTCCTTAAACTCAGAGGTTTACCCACCTCTGTTTTCTAAGTGCTGGGAGTAAAGTTTTTGTCACCACCAATGTGCTGCAAAAAAAATATTTTTAATGAAAAAATAATTGTGGTGATTTTGTTGAACTAAAAATCCATCCATTTTTTAGGGTTTTCTTCCTAACAAAGTACAGGTTTAAAATATTTACTTACAAAATTATAAGGTTTCTCTTGTAATATTTCTCTACTCATTTCTTATTCTCTTAATTTGATTCCTATCTTTCTTTCATTTTGTTAGTTGCACCAAATAGCTGTCAACTACTTTATTTATGTTCAAGCAGAGTCAGTTCTTAAATCATTGATCCTTTGTATTATTTTGTTTCTATTTCATTAATTTTGCACTATATTTTAGTGATTTCTTGCTGTCAACTGGGTTTGGATTTTATTTGTTCTTGTTTCCTAAATTTTTGAGTTGCGTCATTAAGTCATTTATTTGAGTTTTTTCTAATTTTTTATTGTAGGCATTTAGAGGTACAAATTTCCCTTGTAGGATTGCTTTTATTGGATCTCAGAGGTTTTGCTATATTGTGCTTTAATTTCATTTAGTAACATGAATTTTTGATATCTTCTTTGACTCACTGATCTCTTAATGATGAGATTTTTAGTTTCTGTGAATTTATATATTTATTAGGATTTGGTTTACTGCCAATTTTAGCTTATTATTAAGCTAATTTAGTGTTGTTTGATAGAACACACAATTATACCAATCATTTGGAAATTGGAAAGATACATTCCCTAGGATGTGTAGAGAAACTTTTGTGTGCTGTTGAGTAGAATGTGTATTCTGGTTGCTTGGGTGAAATATTACGTATTTATCTATTAAGTTCATTTGATGTATAGTATCATTTAATTCTGTCATGTCTCTAGTTTTGGTTCAAATGACCTGTCTGTTTGAGAAAGTGTGGCATTGAAAACCTCCAGTAATTCATGAGTTAATATTATTCTGTAACTCTAAATCCAATAGTACATTTTTTTTGTGAAATTGAGTACACTAAAGTTTGCTATTTTTATTTTTATGCTAAGGATAGTAATGTCTTCTGGGGTGACTGTTCCCATGATTAGGACAATGTATTCCTCTTTATTTTGATAAGTGCAAATTTGAAGTCAATTTTGTCATATTTGTTTGCCTCAATCTAATATGATTGAAGTACTTTCTTTTAAGGCAGTGTTTATGTTCAAAAGTAAAATTTGTTTCTGGTATGCAACACTTAAATGGATTTTGTTTCTTGATATATTCATTGAACCCATTGATATGTAGTTAGTATTTAAATGTGTAAGTTAACTGTAGTCATTGCGTTTTTTGTTTTTGTTGTTGTCCTTTGTGTTTTATAATTGGGTTTGGGGGTTATTCAATTCAGTCTTTATTTATTCTTCAGCGTTTCTATCTCTTTATTGAATTCTGTTTTCAATTCTGTATCATGTTTGTTATTTCCATCAACCTTGTGCTTTAATTGTATTGAAGTATCACTCAGATGCTTTTCTAAATCTTTGCTTTTCCTCTAATTTAGCTATTTTTGTATGTTTGTCTTTTGAAAATTCCTTGAATTTTTTGATGATGTTTATGATTGTTTTTGTAAATTTTATGTGATGACTTCTTCTGAGTCATTCTAGTTGGAAAACATTTCTACAAGAGTGGTAAGCTTTTGGTTGGTCTACTAGCTTGATTCTTTATATATTTTTATTTTTACAATGATATCTGAGTACATATATTTTTTGATAGTTCTGTTTTGAAGACATAGAAGGTTGGAAAAAAGAAGTGATATTCATCTAAGTTGGCTCTAGAGATTGGAAATAACTTAGGTAGAATGAAGTCAGATGGACAGAGTACTATTAGGCTGGATTCAAGATATTCATAATGGTCCATAACTGGAGTGTGGGGATAAATTGACTCTCTGGAGAGTTGTGATATGAGGAGCTCAAGTGTTTGGAATCAGGCAAAAAAGTTTGTGGTATTCATATCAGGCCAGGACACTGAATGTGTGACCTGGGCTAGATCTGGCAGGTTGAGCAGAATGTATGCCATGAGTAGTATGAACAGACTCAGTGAACTAAAACCAGAAGAAGGATGTCAAGATTATGATTTCCAGTGAACAATGTATAAAATTTCACAAAAGTTAATGGTTGTTTAATTTAGTCATAGTAATAAAAATACAGAATATTTCTGTCACATTGATCAGTTCTTTAATAAGTAATTGTAGCTATCCATTCATGTCTATTTTTAGATAGATGATAACCTACTTTATATCATTAAACATTAACTTGTCTTAGAATTAAAAACAGATATTCCATATCTTGTAGTACTTTCAGATTTACAAAAATTTTAAATAACACGTGTACACACTTCCAGCATTTCCCACCTCCCCACATATTAAGCTTCTATAATGTTAGCATACATCATAAGACCACAGTTAATAAATGAACTTACATCAGTATCATATAACATATAATTTCTACTACGGTTGTTGATTCTTAACATTTCTAATTCTAGAGATTTTGAAAAATATATAATAAAATATAGCCAACATTTAGGTTTTGCTTCTTTAATAAGTCTTGATTTGTATATTGAATGAAAGGCAATTATTTTTTTCTGTAGCAGTCTAGAATCTCTACAATAATATCTTCAGGAATTCCTGCAGATTTTGTTTTTTCTTTAGTTTGTGATTTACTTTTTAAGGTAATTATTTGTGAAAGATGTTGAAACCATGTAGATTGGTTTTATTTTACATATGAACTATTTATTAAAGAGAGAATCCTTGCTTGATTTTATTGTATTTTCTTTACGTGGGGGATAGGTTACTAAAATTACAAAGGTATATTTTTATGATCCAATTTCTGTTCCACTGATCCATTTTTCTATTATGTTTATAATATGAAACTCTCTTGATTATGGTGGTGTTCATGTGTACCTTAAAGCCAAATAGTACCAATTAGATATGATTTTAAGTCGATGTGTTTTCCTTTGCTTAATGAGGTGATTGGCAAAAGGCCTATTTGTTTTAGATGTATAAGTGATGGCTCACAATTTAGCTGTAGAAAGTTATTATGAAAGACTGAAAGTTTAGATAAATAATCCAATTTGCTTGCTTTTACATATGTATTATTATATGAAGAAAATAATTTTCTTTTTGCTTTACTGTTTATTATAATAGTGATTAAAAGAAGGACATATAACATATTCACATACAGTAAGAGTAAGAGAAGTGTTGTGACTCTAGAATCATTATGCTAAGACAAAAAATGAAAATACATTTTTGTGTGTTTTCTTGTGATAGAACAAGTTTGTAGCACAAATAACAAAAAACCAGAGACAGAAATTGTGGTTCAACCCAAAAACAAGTAAAGCAAGGCAGTCAAGTCACTAGAGCAGTCTTATCGCTACCAAGGCTGGATGACCACAAACTAACAACAGATTAAGCTTCTCTCTCCTCTCATTTTATATTCTTTCTAGTGCTGGGATTAAAGGTAAGACTTCCTACTACTGGGATTAAAGGTGAGTCATCATCATCTGGATTTATGTCTGCATTAATTTTGTATAGGCTAAGGTAACCTTGAACTCACAGAGTTTCATCTGACTCTGTCTCCCAAATCCTGGGTTTAAAGGTTTATATTGCCATTACCTGACCTCTAGTGGCTTACCTTTGCTCCAGGTCTTCAGGCAAGATTATTTATTAAAATACAATTATTATACTACTATACATATTTTCTTAAAAAGGAAAAAAAATATTTAACTGCTATTTAGAGTCTTTCTTCAGCCAGGTGGTGGTGGCATGTGCCTTTAATCCCAGCACTTGGGAGATGGGCAAAGTGGATTTCTATGAGTTTGAAGCCAGTTTTGTACACAAAATGAGTTCCAGTACAAGAACTGCTACACAGAGAAAATCTGTCTCAGGAAATAAAATAAAATAAAATACTTTCAATAGATAGATTCTTGCTTTATTCTTTTTCATTTCTAAGTTATTTATAAAAATTAATTGATTAAGTTGACCACAGAATAAAATACTGCATCATTTCTTTTCTATAAGTCACACTATGGTAAATATGTGTTCTTGTGTTTTGAGGTATCATATAAGTTAAAAAAAACTGAAATATAAGATCAAGAATCTCTATTTTGCTCAGTTTAAAATTTTTTGTGTGTTTGTGTTTTTGTTTTAGTGTACTTTAGAGTGAATGGAGGACCTCACACACGCTACCCAAATATTCTACATATACTGAACTCTATTCCAAGTCTTCTCTCTACTTTGTTATACAAGGTAACAACAATAACAACAACAAAAGAAATACTGAAATAAGACAAGAAGTAAAGACTTTTCCTTGTCTCCTTTCCACCAAAACTATATATTCAATGTGAGAAGACATTCTTCCCACATGGTACAAACAAAGGAAATTTCTTCTAAAAGTTACAATTAAAATGTAGTACCAAATCTAGTGTGTAACATTTCAGTGGTAGGGAGAGTCTGACAAGCTTACTGTCAGGACAATACACAAGGACTGAAACACTAAAATTGTGATAAATGAGGTGACTAACAAGAACCTGTCCTCTTACTTCAATCACTAAGATGGGGAACAGTTACTATCCACCAGATGGAAATGTATAAAAGTTAGCACAAAACTTTGTCTAGAAGACTTATTTCAGCCTTGTTGTGAAAAGACTTAGAATCCAATAACAACTGGAGTCTTAGTAAGCAAATCAAAACTCCACGTCTCTAGACTGATCCCAATGTCAACCAGAAGTGTAAACATCAGTGAAACAGACTTGATTTAGTTGGCTTAAGTATGAGAGAGTTGGCGAAAGTATACCTCTACTTTCCTTCAAATTAGGTAGGATGCTGCAGACATAAGCAAAATTCACTTTAGTGTCAATCATGATTGAAAAGTGACTGTCTCCACAGTATGTTCTCCAACTTCAAGACCAAGTATAAACATTTCACACGGTGTTTGTTAAGAGATTTCAGATCATTTAAACATGCACATTTACAATTTAAAATATAACTGTCCTTACTGCCTCAGAACCAGGTAGGAGCTATATTAGATTACTCTCTTCTATAATAAGACCTAGGACTCCCAATTCATGCAACTCCTCCATACTCAGGGAGAAACATCATTTAGAAGCTCTCTTGTTGATTCTGACTAAATTCTCCTCTCATGCTGCCCCCATCCCACAGCCCTAAGTCCAGATATGGGTCATATACATTTGTCTTCTTATGAAGTATTAACTAGAATCTCCAATCATTTTAGCTTCTCTGCCCTAACACTCTACTACCCCTTTATGCTCAGATGCAGGTTAGAGTCACATTCTCATGCCCTCTAACCTAATCTGATAAAAAGTCCTCATACTACTCATCCACATTACTACTCAAGATCCAGGCCCAGGCAGGAGCTGCTAGAATGAAGAGAAATCAATCAGAATACAAATGACTTCTCAAATGAAAGATTAAAAACAAGAATGGGAAGCCCAGGTTCAGGCGGTTTTAATGCAAGACTTTCAAAGAAGAGTTACTGCCAATACTCTTCAAATAATGTAAAATCCAAAATCGATGCCTCATGTCAGAAGATACACCTGATATGAGATAGAAGAATAACAGAATTATAGAACTATTTTATTGCCAGGAATCTCATAATAATTTGATTTTTTGGTGGCATAAATATTATCTAGAAGTTTATAAGTTATATATATATATATATATATGCTTTTATCATGATATTAATAGTCATATAGTCATATAGAGTACTAATTGTAGGAAAAGTCTTCATCAGGCTTTTTGTACATGATTTCATGTTTGAGTCTATACCAGGTAACTAGGAATTGAAATTTTGTACTCTGAATGTATATAACAAATACTGATCCTTTAATCATTTTGAGATCTGTTGTACATGACATTTAAAATGTTTAAGTTTTCTGCAGTGAACCAAGACCATGCCTAGCAGCAACATTTGAATTCTCCAAATGGAGGATGGGGCCCCACAATGGTGGTTCCACCAAAAGTATGGTAATGCCACTAAGCTGAAACATGCCACCTAAAGATTGAATTTGAACTACAAACTGCTTAGGAAAATTTCGAGGTGGCTAGATGAGATGATCCAGTCTTACAGACTGCTTTGGCCAGGACTTGAGACAATCTCTCCACTTTTCCATTATGTAGAGACTGGACAACAAATGTTACAGCTACATTTCCCATGACTTGACAATTAACTCAACTTTTTCGTTTCAGAATTTCCAAAAGATGCTGTTGGCCCCAGATAGCAGAAAGTAAATTTAAGAATATGATGCCCACATTTTCAAGAGGTAGAGTAGGTGAATTTTGTTCATTAAATGGGTTGTGGTGTAACTAGAGACTGCTCATTCATTTCCCAGAGCTACCCAGACATGAATAATTGCACAAAACATATTAATTACAATGTTTGGCCAATAGCTTAGGTGCATTCCTATCTCTAGTTCTTACATGTTAAATTAACATGTAATCTATGTATTAATCTATGTATCACCACAAGGCTGTGACCTACGAGTAAGTTTCTGGCAGTGTCTCTCTCCTTCAGCAGCTACATGACATCTCCTTGACTCCACCTATTCTCTCATTATATCTCTTCAAGTATCACTAATTCTGCCTTGCCATAAACCAACACAGCTTCATTCATTAACCAATAAGAGCAACACATATAGAGAAGGACATTCCACATCATCTCCCCCTTTCTGTCTAAATAAAAAGTAATATTTTAACTTTAACATAGTAAAATTACATATAACAATCAGGTATCAATCAAGAATTATAGTTACAATATGTAGTTTATTTATCTCTGGAAAGTTTCATATCTAATCTGTCCTTTATCATAATTTAGGAAAACCATAACTATAACTATCTGTCTTCAACTCTTCAAAGAACCAAGAAGGATATAGTAATACTTAATTAAACAGGAAATGCATTGTAAGCAACTTCCAAAACGCTAGAATTGACAGAGACATCTTACTGCATGAATAGTCACCCAAAGTTCTTCTGTAACATTTGGGGTATCCATCTTCAGCTTATAGGCCCATAGTATCTGTCAGACTTCTCCATGAAGCAGGAAATCTGAAAGACTGTTCAGCCTGTATTGGCTTTTTTTTTCATTTACTTTCTTCTGTGTCCTGAAGAATGTCTGGCAGACTCTTTCATGAAGCAGCAACCCTAAATGGTTGTCACACCTTCTTTTGGTCAGTTCAGCAGTCATATTTCTCTGTGTCCCAAGATCCATTTTATACAGCATATCATCAAACAGTCCAAGAAAGAGTAGTTCCTTGTCTAAATGGCTAGCAAATTCCATAAGGAGTCTCTTTGATGTTCACCTTCCTCTTGAGGTAAATGGTGTTGCCAGGAGCAGATATGTCTGTCTCACTGTTGAGAAAAGTCTATGTTTTTAAAACATTTTAAATGTCATTTTCTGTAGGTCTTTGAAGTGTTGAACATTATCTAACTGGATGCTTATCTGTATATCTAGAAAAGCTAACTAACATGACTATAATTTTGACTATTATAAATGACTATCTAGTAATCTGTAATTTTAAATTATATATTATATTTTTTAAATGAGTTACATATACATTAATACCTTAAACAAGAGTAGAAATTGAGCTCAATAAACATTAAAACATTAAACATTAAAATAAAAATGACCTAAAATTAGTATCAATAAACCAATATCCATAACAATGTAAGGCATTCATTTCTGTATCATACCCCCTTAATTTTTAGAAATTGACTGTGACCATAAACCACTTATAATCAACCTTCCTTGAATAAAACTAAACGCTTATCAACAGTCATCTTGGGAATTTAGGCATTGTTTTCTCTAAAATGTTTCCTGCTGTTTGTTAGACAAAGTAATTTTAGGGTTTATGGAGATATGTCAGGTGGTCTTGTTCCATCAAACTATATTAACCTGGAATGAATCCACAGGATCTCATCTTCTGTGGAAATAAAAGCATAATCTCTTTTCCAAAGTAACATATCCTTAGAGTCAAATTTTGAGGTCAAGATATCTTTAAAATATATATGTTTGTTTAGCTTAGCCTTCCCCAGAATCAAATATTTCTGAGTCATAAAATTTAAAGAAAACAAAATAATATGCATAATCCAAACTCATAACAATTCCATTGTTATGTGGCTTATTTTTTATTCTATCACTTTTTAATATTGATTTTATTATCTTTATTCCTCTAATTTATGACTGGCTATATGCTTGTCTATGTTCTTTTTCTTTTCTCCCCCAAGCATATGTACATTTATTGAACACACTGTGACCCAGTCAGAGATTTCTTTTTGTCTAAATCTGTCTTTATTGCATATTTGTAATAATTTTCTGAGCAGTAGTGCCTTTTTGCTAATCTGGTATGGATAGGATCAATTCTGTTGCTCTGCCTGTTGGCTCCACTCCATCCAACATGGTGGCAGTATGTTCACTGCCTTTATAAGCAAAACTCACTGGCCCAGCTCCAGGCACACAGTGGATCTCTGTTGTCATTAATCAACTTTTGGCACTCTGTTCACAAACCCCATTTAGGTCCAGGACCTCCTGAAATAGAGTTTGAGCTGTCAGCACAAACTTAAAGGAACAGTACAATTTTTGCTGTTAATTCTGAGTCAGGAAGCCTTCTCTGGAAGGAATCATGCCTCTGCTTGCCTCGAGCAATCAGACCTCACCTGAGAAAATACTGTTACCAAGAAGCCATACTTAACTCTGTTCTTTTGTGTTTAAAATTTCTTTCCAAGCTCTCTTAGGTTTTATGTGGATGTAGTTGGCCCGTATTGGTACCATTATGGAACTGGAAACTGCTCATTTATTTCCTAGATAACCAGATCCAAATAATCACACAGACACTATATTAATTACAACACTTTTTCACCAGTAGTTTGGGCGTATTACTTGCTAGCTATTACATCTTAAACTAACCCATTTCTATTAATCTGTGTATCGCCACAAGGCTGTGGTCTACCAGTAAGTTTCTTGTGATATCTTTTGCCTTAGGCAGCCACACAGCATCTCCTTGACTCTACCTACTTTCTCTCTACATATATATATATATATATATATATATATATATATATATATATATATATATATCTTGCAGCATGGCTATATTCTGCCCTGCCATAGCCAAAACAGCTTTATTCATGAATCAATAAGAGCAACACATATATAGAAGGACATCCCATATCATTATGGATATTTCCCATTGTTTATGAGGGTTGATTACAAATTGATATTGGTTACAGTTAGGAAGAAAGTTGAACAAAGGAAATTAGATTCAAAATTCTTGTTTGAAAAAAATGGAAAATATAAATATGATAGGATAAAACGGGCTTATTATTGAAGCTACCCTGAAAAGAAATAAGGGAGAACATAGTTATAGTATTAAAAGGTAGATTATTGATTCTACATTTAAACCAAAAAGAAACTACTCTTCTTAATTTTTTTTACATTGGCTTGGGTATTTGTATATTGATACAAAGTTGAAATTGTTTTTGTTAGAATACACTGTATATCCATTTCTAATCTTATTAAAATATGGTACCTATGCAAGTCATTTAAGAATATAATTCAAATTTATAACCCTTGAAATTTATTATTACCAATTATTTAGAATAATAAAAAATGCAGGTTAGTAATTAATCATCTATTATTGTTGAATTTGTACTTATATTAGGTATGTTTTTAAGGTCAAATAGAGATATATTTTAGATATACAGGTCATCTTCAAACACCTCATGTCTGTTCCTGGCAGCACCAATCTATTTTAGAGAAGATGATGGGAATCAAAAAGCTCCACATTGAGTTTACTTTCTTTGTGGCAAAGGTTAGCAACTGGATAAGAAAACACTCTTGCCTCAGCTGTTGTACAAACTGGAAAAGCAGGACACAAAAGAAAGGACTTTACCATGAAAACTTATTGACAGTACTTCAGAAGATCCTGCTTCACAGAAAAGTCTGTCAGCTATACTAGGCCTATAGGCTGAAGTTGGATGCTCCACAGTTGAAGAGAAACCTTGGGTGACTACCCAGGCAGCCAGCTATTTCTGTCCCATCTCACATATTTTTGGAATTTGCTTGCTTGTATTTCCTGCTTACTCTGTTAATATTATTTCCTCCTTAGGTCTCTAATGAAGTTGAAGTCTTTATGGTTATAGTTGTTCTTGTTACCAGATTCAGAAAAGAAATTCCCTAAAGAAATATAAAGTGTATAACATTGAGAGACATAAAAAGATAGTTTGGGTAATGCAAGTTAGATTAGAAAGTGAATTAAGTACAACTTTTGGACTCACCAAGATAGGATAGATATGGAGTATTTTTGTTGAATTTGTCAATTGTTAATGCATTAAACATTGTTGATGTATTTATTGCCTGTATATATTGTATATAGTTATTGCACATATTGTGTATACTTTTTCTTCTACTATGTATACCATTTGTTTTAAATTTTTATACAAAATAAGGGAAATATGATGTTATCTTGTTTGTACAAATAAAACTTGCCTGAAGATCAGAGGGCAGAACTAGCCACTAACTAATCATAGAGGTCTGGAGGTCTGTACATACAGACATGAAGTGAAATGGCCAGATGAAAAGGAAGAGATAAGGTGGGAGGAAACAGGAACTCTATCTCATTTCAGATGGGAAATTGAGAGGTAAGGTGGCAGCAGCTTGGCCCCTTTGTCTAACTGATCTCTCAGTATTCCCCCAACATCAGACTGCAGGCTTTTATTATGAAAACCTATTAGAAATTACACATGGAGCTCAGTGAAATTATTTTATATGTTTTCACCCATCTCTGATACTGTACAAGCTTGTGTTCAGAGGTTCAAATACTTTTATACACTCTGTCCTTTCATTCCTTGCAGTAAGCTCTTTATATGTGACTGACACTAGCCAAAAGAAAGAAAATACTTTATCTTTAGAAAAGCCTGTTTTAGAATATTATTTTAAGATATGTTGCCTTTATTTATGCTGCATATATTTAACTCTGTGGAGCTGTAATTCTTTGCATGTCTAAACTATTTCATGGTCTAATAAAGAACTGAACAGCTAATAGTGAGACAAGAGAAGGGATAGTCAGGGCTGGCAGGAAAAAGGAGAAGTGAGGAGGAGAAGAAAAGTAGGGGGAAAGAAAAGAGGACATCAGGGGCCAATCATCAGTCACCTAGACACCCAGGCAGTCATGGAGTAAGAGTGAAAATAAAATGCACAGAAGTAACAAAAGGAAAAATCCCAGAGGCAAAAACTAGGCAGGATAATTTAACTTAAGAAAATCTGGCTAACAACAAGCCAAGATAAGGTAGGGAATATAGTACATCAATACAAATTTAATGCTCTTTTTTGTTACACTATATATATATTTTCTTATTCTTGTTTAAAGAATTTTTGTATACTGATAAAAATTAAGGTATTTTTTTACATCACATTCTATGTATGTTTCTATTTTTATTTGAGGCACAGTGCCTCTCCAGTTCATTTGGAAATGTAGGGTAAAATTCTAGTTTGAGAAAGTTATTATTACAAAATATATAGGATACTCAGGAAACATAGATTGGTAGTTAATAATTTATAATAGTCAAATTTGTAGATATGTTAGGCATGTTTTCTAGATCATACAGAGATATATGTTAGTACTTCCAAGAGCTATAGAATATGGGATTTAAAATGTAATTTTAACATAAGCTTTTTCATGATAATGAGAGACATCTACTTCTGGAAGCACCAATTTACTTCAGAGATGATGGACATTGAAGAAAATCCTTATAGGGTTTAATTTCATTGAGTCAAAGTTAGCCACTGTGCAAAGAAACTGCTTTTGCCTTTAACTCCTGGCAATTTTTTGGCAGACTGTATATACAGTACACACAGGAAAAAGACTATTGAACTTAGCCAAAAGAAGGTAGGGCAGTCCTTCAAAATTCCATTTCCACTGGAAAATCTGCCAGATACTCTAGGCCTGTATATTGAAAATGGGTGTCCCGGTGTTGCAGAAAAACTTTGGGTGACTGCCTAGCAGCCAGATGTCTCTGTCACTTCTAGAGACTTGGAAGTTTCTGACAATGCAGTTCTTAGTTACTTAATGTAGTATTAATTATTTCTTGGAGCTTTGGTGTAACTGAAGAATATATTGCTAGAGAGTCAGTTTTCTTTAACTAGAAAAGAAAGTTGATGTAAAACTTTGACTTTAGTAAGATACGATAGATATTGTATTTTTTTCTGAATATGATAATTACAAACAGACAGAATATTGTATATGTAATTCCCACTTAATAACTGTTTTTGTTGTATGTTATTTTACTATGTTAAAGTTAAAACCTTTCTTTTTATTTGGACAAAACTGGAAATGTTGTAGAATATTATTTTAAGGTGAGTTGCTTTTGTCTATGCTGCATTTGGTTAACTCTGTGAAGCTATTATTCTTTGCCTGTTTAAATGATTGAAGGTCTAATAAAGAAATGAATTACCAATAGTTATGGAGAAGAAAGAATAAGCAAGGCTTGCAAACAGAGAGTATAAATAGAAGGAGAAACGAGAAGGAAATAGAATGAAGAAGCAAGGAGAGGAGGATGTCAGGGACCAGCCATCTAGTCACCCAGTCACCCAGCCAGTCACAGAGTAAGAGTCAAAGTAAGATATGCAGAATTATAAAAGGAAAAATTCCAGAAGCAAAAGATTGACAGTATAATTTAACTTAAGAAAAGCTGGGTAGCAACAAGTCATGCTAAGGCTGGGCGTTTATAGGTAATAATAAACCTCTGTATGTGATTTATTTGCGAGCAGGGTGCCCAAAAGAGCAAAGAGCAAAAGTGCTAAATGTACAGCAACCAACCACAAAAGCCAATGAGAATAGCAAAGCTCAAAAGAATCTCCTTCTTGCACCCTCTTAAACTGCACTTCTCACTAAAAGAAACAATTTTCTATATCATTGCAGATCAAAACCTGGGAAAGATGCTCAGTAATATAGTAAAAGAAAGAGATGGTTAAGTTTAACCAATAAACCTTATTAGTGAAGCAGGACAGTAAGTCACTAGGCTTTTGGGAGCTTTTGAGTAGAATAGTAATAAGATTTGTGGAAGCTGACACTGCAGCTGGGGGTTCTGCTGTTCTCCACAGCCAACAAAAGGCTTCTGCAGTTCCTTTGATGTGTTTTCCTTTGCTTTTCCTGGTACATTTTTAGCTCTGTACCCTGAAAGAACCATTCAATTCCACATCAGTTTTACTAACCAGTAAGTGTAAGTTTGAAAATATGCCTTTTACTTGAAATTTTAGGCCTTTCTGTCTACTGGCTAGGAACACAGGAGCAATCTTAGGCTATAATGGTTGCCACATCTTCTTAAAAAAATGAAAGATTCAAGTTACTCAGCTTCTCTTACCCACTTCCATGGGATATAATCATTGTTCCAATTTCTCTCTATGTTTTTCATGTGTTATAACAGAAAATAACGCCAAAAATGGAGAATTTTTTCTCAACTCAAACATGTTATGAGCAGTGTAAACATTATGACCAATTACCTTGGCAAAGGGCAAGAAATTGACAGAAACAAAATATATATAAATGTCTCTGTCTATATATGGCAATTCTAACACGCCCAATATTCCCTGTGGTTGCTGATTCCAGTAAGGCAAGGCTTGGCTTTGAGACTGCTATTGTGGGTGTGAAATGTGAGAAAGATGGGCCAGGCCACAGCCCTTAAATATGTCTTTTCTGCCGTAAAATTGAGGCTTAGCAGGAAAAGAATGACTTTTTAGTTCAATTAATGAAGTTTGAACCCTTCTCTTGTGGTCATACAAAGTTCTTCTATAGTACCACCTACCATTATAGACCCTATTTCCAACCTTTCTTTATTTTTCCTTAAGAATGAAGACTGTTTTTTTTTATCAAGTTTTGTGTTGAAGATATTCAAAACCTTATACTATGTATGCTCATGAATAGAACACCTGGCTTTGACACAGATTAAGCCTGATTTGGCTCACTGCCATTCAGTGAATATGTGGGCAGGAAGCAGAGAAAAATACTTTTCTGGTTGAGACCAGACACTCCAGCAGCTGTGACTCTTCATCACCTACATTAGAGGAGTAATGACATTTTGCTTCAGCCATCTCCTATGTATTCACAACACACCACAAGGTGAATTCTAATAGTTGTGCATCTGGCCTTTTAATAGATAATGCCAACATGAAAATAATTTACCTTTTAAGCTGTTAGTGTTCATTTCTAGTGACATTGTTCATGTGATTTTCACTTAAGATAGAAAAATAATTATTCCCTATCTGGTATTTGTACAATTCATCACTGTGTCTGATATCCAACTGTAGTGTATTAAAAAATAAACCTTTAAACTAGGAACATGTCTCAATGGCTAAGAGCACTTGTCACTTTTGCAGAGGACTGGGTTTCAGAAGCCATTTCTCACATAGTGGTTCACAGTGATCTGTCACTCCAGTTCCAGGGGGATCTGATGCCTTTTTAACCTCTGTGGGAACTAGGCATGCACATACTGTGTATACACACATGCAGGCAAAAACACTGATTCATATAAAATATGCATTTAAAATGAAATTAAAATTTTCAAAGCTTTGGAATATCTTGTTCTCACATATAAAAAGAAAACAAAAAATCATGACCCGTTATTATGTCACTAGTTTCTCAAACTGTGCCTAATGTTGTTGTAGTTAGTTTTTTAAAAATTTGTATTATTTTCTTAATTATGCCTTTGTAAGGTAGAAAAAACACAGTTATTATCCCAAGAAGCTAAATTATAAGTAGGTAATTCTAGTCCTTAAAACTTGAAATATGATAGGAGTTATCAAATTTAAAATTTTTTATTAGTTAAATGCAAATTTTCATTATGTGATAATTTAAATGCGTTACCTATCCTTAAATCACAGTGATAAACAAATAAAATGATCCTGAATTGATTTTGTCAAAAATGAGTACAGGTGTCTGAAAATTATGTAATGATTCTATGATTATACAGATGATTAGGCTTGCTTCCAAGTAAAATTTTCTTATTAGACATTATAGCACAGACACTGAGAGCAACAATAAATGGAACTTTCTGAAAATGAGAAGCTACTATAAGGCAAAGGACACAGTAAATAAGACAAAACGGCAGCTTACTGAATGGAAAAATATCTTCACCAATCCCACATCAGACAGAGGACTGATCTCCAAAATATATGAAGAACTCAAGAAATTAGACATCAAAATACCAAATAATCCTATTAACAAATGAGGTACAGATCTAAACAGAGAATTCTCAACAGAAGAATCTCAAATGGCCAAAAGTTAATTAACTGCTCCACATCCTTAGCCATCAGGGAAAGTCAAATCAAAATGACTCTGGAATACCATTTTGTTCCAGATAGAATGACTAAGAACAAAAACAGAGATGCTTATGTTGAAGAGGATATGGAGTAAGTGGTATAATTCTTCATTGCTGATGGGAATGAAAACTTGTACATGCATAGTGGAAATCAGTATAGCGGTTTCTCAGAAAATTGTGAATCAACTTACCTTAAAACCCAGCAATATCACTCTAAGAGAAACGTACGTGGATCACCCCTGGGAAGAGGAAATATACAAGATCTCCTGAGAAAATTAAGAACATGGGAATAGGGGTAAAGTGAGTTCAGAAGGGAAGAAGAAGGGGAGAAGGGAATGGGAGGCAGAGAAAATGAGGGTAAAGGATGGTGGAGGTGGGGGAAGGACAGAGAGGGAGAGCAAGGAAAGAGATATCTTGATTGAGGGAGCAATTATAGGGCTAGCAAAAATCGTGGCACTAGAGAAATTTCCAGGAATCCACAAGAATGACCCCAGATATGACCCTGAGCAATACTGGAGTGCCTGAATTGGTCTTTCTCTGACATCAGATTGATGACTACCTTAATTGTCATCATAGAACCTTCATCCAGCAACTGATGGAAGCAGATACAGAGATCCACAACGAGGCACTGGACTGAGCTACCCAAATCCAGTTAAAGCGAGGTAAAAAAGATAATATGAGAAAAGGGGGTCAATACCATAATGGGGGTACCCACTGAAAGAGCTTACCTGCGCTAATGAGAGCTCAATGTCTTTCAATTGACAGTGGGGAAGCAGCATAGGAACAAACTAGGTCCTCTGAATGTGGGTGAAATTTTCATGACTGTGGCAGTGTGGGACCACCAGCAGTGGGACTAGGATTTATTCCTAGAGCTTGCACTGACTTTTTAGAGCCTATTCTCTTGGGCAGGATACCTTTCTCAATCTAGATATAGTGGGGAGGGACTTGGTATTGTCTCAAAGTGATGTGGTAGATTTTGTTGACTCCCCATGGGAAGCCTTATCTTCTCTGAGGAATGGATTGGGGGTGGTGGAGAAGGTGAAGAAAGTGGAAGGAGTGTAAGGAGTTGTAACTGGGTTTGGTATGTAAACTGAGAAGATTTTTTTTGAAAAAATAATAAATTTTAAAAAAAGAATTAAATGATAGTTTGTGGCATTACTTAAATTTTGTAATTGATTACAGCATTAGTCTGTCAAAGATTTTCTATTGAAGAGAAGCCAGTTGTTCTTTGAATGATAGAAACTTTTAAACATGATATTGGAAATTTTATCTTTTACTTTTGCATTTTTTAAAAAAAACATAAATACTTTTAACTCTTAATAGTTCTTTCCCTACAGCTTCCACAACCAAACCCAATCAAATATAGATCGTGCAAAACAATGAAAAGTTCCAATGAATGGGTTTTTATTATCTAATGGTCATTAAGAAAGTTTTCAAACTTCAGTGAAAGCTTACCTTGTATGATGTGGGCATTTTATGAAATTATTAGTATAATTACATCACTCTTTTAAAAGTATATTTAAACAAACAAAAACAAATCATTGTATAGCCTGGGATAATGTAGATTATCCATTTTAAGGACAAAGTGCTCAATTTTTCTTTAACTCTCCACATACCATGCTCAAGACAGCAACACTATTCTTAGTTGGCTAATGAGACAAATTGCCTATTTCCCATAATTTAACAAGCAAATTCTTAATTTTATTGGCTCTATTCTCAATTTCTTTCTTTCTCACTATTTTCTTCATCTCTCAGCTTTGTCTGCATCTAAATATTTCAAAGCACAGTTAAATGGTGACATTCTCCCCAATCTCCTTAACCTCTGGTCAAATTCCACTTCTGCAACTCACTATGGTTTCTGCTATTTATGATCCACTCTTGATAATCTATTGGACTTATCTCCAAAAGTTTAATAAAGATAGAGATATCAGAGATAAATCATTAAGTAAAATGTCAGTTGATTTCACAAAAGTACCCAAACCAATTCAAAATGAAAGAGTAGTCTGTATAAAAAGAACACCTGAGAAACTGTTCTAATGCATGAAATGAAATCAGTCCCTTCTTTTATTACTTACAAAAGGTTAACTTCTAATGGATTTAAGAAAAAAAATGTGAACATACAGATAAAAATCTTCATTATATTGCATCTGACAATAACATTTTGTGTGATTTATAAGGGTCTTACCATTTTTTGCTTAATATAAAGGTGATTTTATCTGAGTTTTGTGCCAAAAATTTTGCATTAAAGCAATTAGTGGATAGATAGTTCATGTATGGTTGGACATATATGTAGTATAAAATACAAACAATAATTTTTTAATTTGCATTTATTTAGTATTCTGAAGTACAGAAAAATGGCACCGATTATTTGAAATAAAAATTGAAGTTATGGACTCTCACATCCAAGTCAACTAAAATGTCAACATGTCAAACACTACCTTTACCATCTTATTAATCTGTTCTCTACAACTTCATATAATATCATCATCATTGATTTTTATCATAATACATTTTGTTCCTATAAAACGGACTGACTTGCTAACTGTCATCACCTCATTGAATCATATCATTATACCAATGTATCTGTTTTGCCATGTTATAACTGGTAGCTAATATAGAATGAGACACTAAAAAGGTATTTAATATATTCTCTCTTAGTGTGTGAAGCCAAATATAGAAGAGAAGTGTGATAATTACTAAAGTATCTGTGGTATTTATATAAAAGAGTGATTCATGATATGAATAAATGAGAATGCAAACTTCCTAATAATGAAAGAAATACTTAATATAACCTAGAACATGAGTAGCAAAATAAGAGGAGGTAGAGGTGGGTGAGTCTCTATGAGTTTAAAGACAACCAGGTCTGCAAGCAAGTTCAGGGCAGCCAAGGCTGTTATACAGAGAAATCCTGTCTCAAAATACCACACACAAGAAATATTAATAGTAATAAATAATAAAAGCCTACAGAGAAAGAGACCGTGATAAAGAAGAATGAAATACAGATAGAAGTGGGTAGCTCTTCACAATCTCATGTGGGAGAAAGTTGGAATATGTTGGGGAAAAACTGGCTATGAAAGGTTGATTAATCTTGACCTTTGTTTAGCCTAGAAAAAGTTGCTTTTTAAAAAGCCACACATCCTATATAATGTATAGGCAGAGTCATAGTGAAATCCCTCACAATAGAATGCCCATGACTAAAAGGGGAGGATGGAGTAATAGCTGTGTGAAAATGATTATGGAAATTTAACACCTTCTCTAAAAAAGGAAAAAAAAGCTCTTTTTTTCCATAGTGGAGAGAATATAAGTAGTAAAATGCAAACAAGTGGTGAATAACATGTCTTGACATAACTGCTGTCGTTTTATATCATAGATTAAAATACTAGATTACTGAGAATCTTAGTAATCTCACTGTGGAAATCTGTATACAAATTGCTAAGTATACACTCCATGGTAGCCTCTAGATAAACAATTGGATTTTACTCACATAAGCCCTGTTAAAGGGGATATGAAGAAATGATTAATTTTTATGCCTTATAATTTTCATTATATAGTCTTATTTTTTCTTCATCCAAAGAAAAGGGAGAGTTACTCTATTGACAAGGACCACATAGAATGTGGGGCAAATATTTTATTTCCTCTATAGAAACAGTAAAGTGTCTTTTTTCCAAGATATTTCAATTTTTGTATAAATTTTATTATATTCTGCTTTCTTCAGAAAAAATTATTCAAAATAGTCCATTTTTTTCTGAAAAGAAAGACCATGAGCTTTCCTTATTGTCTCTTCTTTTTCTTTGTTTATGCACAGAAAGAAAACAACTCTATTTTTCTTTTCCCTAGCTTATTTGTTAACAATAATCCAATATGAATCAGTCTTCCTGCACCTTTTGAAAGTTTCATTATTTAAATGTTTAGTTTATGTTGTGAAATTTCTTTGTTTCCTTGTTGCTTTTATAAATCACTCTTGCACTGCCTTCAACTTCATTAACTTATCATTGAAGTTGGCCCCTCGATTTGATAGATTCTAACCTGTATATGTTCTTTTTGCATGCTTGATTACTTTTTGCACTTTTCCCTTCCCCTTTTCTGGCCTTTAAAACCTACCACTCCCAGCCCTCTCAACTGTAATTATTTCTGGATGACATGCATAACCCCTGGGCATACATTCATTTACCTTTGAGCACTTTCTATTTCCCCTCTGTCCTTTGCTTCCATTGCACTAACCCACTCAAATTTATCATGCACTTCCTGAAGACATCTGTGGCTGGCTTTGCTGAATATCACAGAGCTCAGTTTTCTATTTCTTAATTAAAGCTTAGGTAAGAGTAATGGATGTTTAACTGTTATGATTCTCCCAACATGACACTCTGATAAGTTTAGTTTGATTTAAATGAAATGAGGAATTACTATTAATTCTATTATTGCACTGTAAGAAATTTCAAAGTCTAAAATGGTTTCTTATTATACTGTATCAGTCATTTTTTAACATTAGATAGAATATATTTATCTTCGTTGTCAATTATACTGAAAGTTATCATCTAACCTCTTGAGTTTTGTCCTGTAATTTAAATTTATCATAAACCACATGGCTTCCTTTTCCAAAATTACCAGACCATCACACAGTAATGCATCTGTTTCACCATTCTCAAATCTTACAATAGCTGCTATGTTCTTCTAACTTTTTCATTATAAAGTCACATTCAAAATTAACTTCTAGTGTCTGAATATTTTAACAGTTGTTATTTTTATTCTTAGCCTCTATTCATTCTAGAAAATAATATTTCATTATGAACATTTTAAGCAGTTATGCTGTTTACTTTGCAATATGGCCTTCATAATAACCCTATAATCCACTCTTGCAAGACTCACCCCATTCAGCATAATAAATACTAAGCCTTAAGGAAGTTCTTGCAGTCATGAACCAAGCTGTATTCTACTGGGTTTCTCATTTTAAAGAGCCACTGCTGTTCATTAGCAATGCAGTGTAAACTAAGAATCCATCCTGAATGTAAAACTTTGAGAGTAAATCTTATACATTCTAGCAATATCAAGATCATCATGCTGAAGATGAGAAAATTACTTTTAAAAACAACAGAAAATCTGAAGTTATTTCCACTAACAAATATGAGTGGTGCCACAGACGCATTAGTTACTTTTCTGTTGTTGTGATAAGACACAGTTTATGGAAAAATGACTCTATCTGTGTTTATGGTACAAGAGGCTAAAGTCCAGGTTGGTATGGAAGCATGGAAGTAAGAGGCAGGCTTAGGGACAGACGCGGCAAGCTGAGAGATTATCTTTATCTTAGAGTGACAGAAATTAGGCTCTCAAAGCCTGTCTACACTGACATACTTTCTCCAGTAAGGACACATCATCTCGAACTTCCGCAGTGACACCAACTGGGAAACAAGTGATCAAATGCTTGAGATTACTGGGTATATTTATCATTTAAGCCATTACAATAATACTGAAACAATTTTAAATAATTGGAATTAATTCAAGTCATAATGCAGAAAAAAGATCTTATCAATTGAAGTTTTATATAAAATATATATATATATACTATCACTTAAAATAGATTTTCACTTTATTTCTGTTGGGACACCTAAGTGGTATTAAAGCTGTACAATAGCGCAAATGAAAACTGACCTAGAAAAATACAGTTTATAAATAAAATGATTGAAGTCACAATAAACTTTCAAATCTATACTAAATATCTCTTCCAATATTCACTACTTCAATTCTATTACCAAACCTATGAAATAACCTCAACATAAAACCATCCACATTGACCCTAATAGAAGAGAAAGTGGTAAATGTACTTGAGAGCATTGGCACAGGAGACTACTTTCTAAATCCCAGTAGCACAGACACTAAGAGAAACAATTAATAAATGAGACTTCCTGAAACTGAGAAGCTTCTGTAAAGCAAAAGACACAGCCAAAAGGACAAAAATGGCAGCCCACAGAATGAGAAAAGGTCTTCACAAACTATACATCAGACAGAAGACTGATATCGAAATATACAAAGAGTTCAAGAAATTTGGCATCAAAAGAACAAATAGTGGAATCAAAATGGAATATAGAATTAAACAGAAAACTATCAATAGAAGAATCTCAAATGACTGAAAGACTCCTAAGGAAATGTTCAATTTCCTTAGCCATTAGAAAAATGTAAGTCAAACCAACTCTGAGATTCCATCTTACACCTGTCAGAATGCCCAAGATCAAAAACACTGATGACAACTTATGCTAGAGAGGATGTAAGGTAAAAGGAACACTTCTCCATTGATAGTGGGAGTGCAAACTTATATAGCTGCTTTGGAAATCAGTATGGCAATTTCTCAGAAAATTGGGAATACAACCTGAAATAATAGGTCATTTACCTTCACAAGCTTCAAACTGTCACATCAAGCTTATGTGAAATCTTGCGTTCTAGCACACTCTCCCTTGTGTTTAAAGTGAAAATATAAACTGGACCCAGGATTAAAGCCTTTTAGGAGCTATCATGACTTTCGTGGCCTGGTGACTTCTCTCTTCCACTCTCATTAGTGTTGCGGTACTTAATTCCAGAAGATTCCCACAATTACAGACACATTTTCCTGATTAATATACAGGAAAATTGTATTGATAAAACCCTGGCAAGGTAAATTCCAGATCACACTGAAAAAGTGACAAAGGTGGTTTTAATTCTGATATACAGTAATGGCTTAACTTTTTTAAATCAATAGAAACTACATATCATATTAGCAGAAACAAAGATAAACTGCATGATGATTTACTCTAAATGATTTTTAATGTAATAGTATTGTATATAACAGTATTTTCTTTACAGTGATTATTAGTACTATATCAATCAACTACACTTGATTTTAATTGTATTTTCATTTTTATAGGAGTTTTCTTTGTCCATTCTGAGTGGTACTGGAGAATGAACATTTAAGAACAGGCTGCACCCTAAGGTGAGGACCAAATAAAGGCAATAAAAGTATCCAGACCAGCAAATATGAAAATCTTAGCACAAAGATACATGAAAAAGACAAGAAAACATGCCTCCTTCAAAAGATAATAAATATAACTTACAAATCTCTAATTTAAAAATATTGAAATGAATAAAATACCAGATGAATTATCAAATACTTTTTTCAGAAGGAATTGAAAATTTGTATACATGCATTACATATAAGAAGGAGACACTATAAGGAAAAAGGAAACAATTTAAAATGTGTATTTGGAGAATAATATGTCATACCTAGAAAATAAATAGAAGATGTATATGGTTTTTCTTATATTAGAAATCTATATTTCTTATATGTAGTCATATAAAAATGTTCATATAGATGCACACATGAAAGTAAAGATAGTATTGTTTGTGAATTAAATTATGAACAACAATGAGAAGAGAGGAATATGGAAAAGAGTAAAAGATATAAATAAAGGCATAGTTTGATATATATTATGTATATATATTTATATATGAAAATGTGATAATGAATTTCATTATTTTGAAAATTAACCCAGAGGAAATAAATCATGACCTACAGAATCCAGAACTAAATACTCATGTTCATTGTCAAATGATTTTTTTGATAAGAAACAACTTAAATATTTCTTGTTTGAATATTCTTTCCATTTAATATTGTTTGTCACATATTGAAATTCAGTAATTATATTACTTTAGGGCATGAAATTTTTGATTCTTTTTTCCACTATGGAAATTTCCAATGATCATCTTTCTTGATAGAAGGTGCTATGCAGGTAACTTAGGGAGAAGCATAGTATATTCAATTGTCTTACTCTCTTGTGAACCCTGTGAAGAGTCTTGAAAGATATGCACATTAGTGTGATAGTGGCATGAATGTTATAGAAATAACCAACTAATTTCTCACTGGATTTAATGCCTGCTTTATAAGATCAAATTCATAATTGATGCTGTTAACAGAGCTAAGAACTCATTGTTGTGAACATCATAGATTCTAGTAGAGAACCTATATTGCTAAATGGACATAGGTTCAAACTTTCCTCTACATATGTGTTTCTATAACTACAAATTAATGATGCTCTCCATCCTCATCAATGAATATTCTTTTTGCATTAGACAGTGCCTAATATATAAATTGTCAAATGGTCAAAGTTTGGAGAATGAGAGAGTGTGAATCAATAAGCCATAAATGGGGCATCAGTGTCACATCCTTTCCCCTATGACTCGGGGATCATGTCTATGTGAGGGGGGGCGACAGAAAGACTTCAAGAGCCAGAAGTTGCATACAATGCCTGAAAAATGATGTTTTCTAGACATGACAAGTCTCCTGAATGTACAAACCCACAGCAAGGGGGTGCATGTAGATGACCTGCACAAAGACCAAGACAGCCAAAACTGCAGTCCAGTGAAAGATGGGGTCATGATGTCCCACCCAAAGTTGATGAACTACTGGCAACTGATGACATATAAGGAAAGGACAGTCAGAGTTTTAAGGGTGTAGACCCTTGTAGGCTGTCTATGATCCAAAGATAACCCTACATCCATACACATACTGGCATCATTTAATCAACTAAGTTCATTTAACAAGAGTACATGAGAATTTGGAGAGATGGCTCAGATTTTAAGAACAAGCACTATCTGTTCTTCCATGGGACCCAGTTTCAATTCCCTGCACCCACATGGCAGAGGTTCTGATACCCTTACACAGATACATATGCAGGCAGAACACCAATGTACATAAAAATAAACAGATCATGTAAAAAAATGATTGGATGAAGTATGGAGGGAGAAGTGATGGAACTGTGTAGCAGTTGGAGGAGAGAGAGTATGGGATATGTTTCATCAACACATGTTACATTCATGTATTAAATTCTTAATAAAATTAATCAGTGTATAAAATTGAAACTATTGCAATATGTAGAAACAATTCAGAGCCAGTGAGTGAATTAAAGGCCATTAAAGCCCACATCTTTAACCTCAGCACTCAGGAGGCAGAGGGCGGTGGAACCCTGTGAGTTTGAAGTCAGCCAGATCTACAAGGGCTAGTTTCAGGACAGGCTTGATATCTACAGAGAAACATGTCTCGAAAAACAAGAAAGAGAGAGAGAGAGAGAGAAACAATTAGATACAAAATATCTAAGAAAACTAGGGCACATATTCAGTAAGAAACATCTAAAGCATGACAGTGTGTTTTCTATTAAGAAAAGAAATAATTTATTCTGCAAGTAAAATTACTGTTTCAGTTTTATCCAGAAAGAGGAAGAAAAATGTGGAAAACAGCTGATGAATATAAAATGTTGAGCATTTTAAAAGATTCTTGAGAAAATAAATGCATGTGTAAAACTGGTTAAGAATGGATGGATTCATATATACAGTTTCATTAAAAATAGCCTCAGTTTTTGGTATACTGATGAAAAGGTAAAATTTTTCTCCTTTTAAAGATTTTGGTAAAATACTGTATGTTACAGAAATGCCAACGGTATCATTATTATAATTAATTATTATCAAATATTCAATTGTTAGCATTTAAAATATTTCAGCATTCACAAATAGTGACTATTTCATTTTGAATTTTCTGTGAAAATATTTATATTTAGTTATATTCCCAAATTGATTTTTGGTGAAACATATTCTTAAAGCAAAAACTCTTAAAAGTTTTATGGAGTTTAAGATCACGATAGTGAAATCTTTAGAGACAGATGAACCAAGTTCATGGAGTCTCCATGTAACTGAACTATGCCCTCCATATGTGAGAGACAGTGGTGAAGCTTGGACTACCTGAGAGGCCCTTGGAAGTAGGACCTGCATGTATTCTTGGTGCATGAGCTAGCTTAATTTGGAAATAATTCCAAATTAAAAAAACTTTTGGATTAGTAAAAATTCTGAACAGCATTAAGTATAACAGTAATTTATAGGCAACTAAATGAACTGAGGTAATTTATAATGATTAGTATGCAAAATTCTGTTCATTCATTATTTTCTCCAGATTTTAATAAACATTCGTTCTCTTAAAGTTTTATAGAAATGGCAAGATGATAAATTATATTTTTGTGAATAAAATAGAGACATTGAAGATTTTGCTATGCATTCCTTTGATAATTCAGAAGCAGAATTGCAATATTTTAAAGGTATATATTTTAATAAATTTAGTTAAGAATTAATTCTTCTTTTAATTATTTATTATTTAGTATACAAAATCCTCAATTATATTACCAAAACTTTGCCTGAAAAGTTACATTTCCTAATATAAACAGTAAATTTTAAAGAACAGTGATTGATGTAAATCAATTCATGTAGGAACAATATCTTTTCTAGTAAACTACATTCATGTTCTATTTTTTAAATGGATAAAGTAATTTACTTCATGTTAACCTCACTAATCTAAGGTATTTGTGTGATTTTGTGAAGCTAGGAACTCACCAAAATCTTCAGACTTTGCAAGAAGTTTGAAGATGAAGCTTTAGCTTAGAATCATTTCCTGAAGACGCTTCAAAATGTTCTGAAATTCCTTATTAAAAATTCCAAAAACAGACTTTTAATATCTTAAATTTTCAATCAATGTTCTATTCTACCTAGGCAAAAAATAGTGAAAGAAAATCAGGGCGTATTTACTTTGATTAATGTTATATTATAAATATAACATTTTTTCATTAGTTTTTGTGAAGCAGGGAGACTTCCATAGTTTGAGTTTCACTTATAATTTTTTATAAAAGTTTATTAATTTATAAAAATTTCCATTTCCGCCCCTCCTCCCAACACCCTCCCACTCCCCCCACTCTCTCTCCTCCTCCCTCTCCATCCCTAAGAGCAGTCAGGGTTTCCTGCCCTGTGGGAAGTTCAAGTTCCTCCCCCCTCCCTCCAGGTCCAGGAAGGTGAGCATCCAAACAGACTGGATCCCAAAAATCCAGTATATGCAGGAGAAACAAGTCCCAGTGTCATTGTCAACGGCTTTTCAGAAAGACCCTGAGCCAGCTACATTCAGAGAATCCGGCCACATTCAGAGAATCTGGTTGGATCACATGCTCATTCAGTCGCAGTCCAATTGGCCTTGGTGAACTCTCATTAGATCAGTCCCCTTGTATCAGTGGGTGAACACACTCCTCACGGTCCTGCCTTTCTTGTTCATGTTCTCCCTCCTTCTGCTCCTCATATAGACCTTGGGGGCTCAGTCCAGTGCTCCAAAGTGGGTCTCTGTCTCAATCTCCATCCATCAACGGGTGAAGGTTCCCTCTGGTCTTGCCTTCTTTGCTCTCTTTCTCTTTCCTTCTGCTTCTCGTTTGGACCAAGGGAGTTAAGTCCAGTGTTCCAATGTGGGTCTCTGTCTCTACCTCCATCCATCGCCAGATGAAGGTTCTATGGTGATATGCAAAATATTCATCAGCATGGTTATGGGCCAAGGCCAGTTCAGGCACCCTCTCCTCTGTCCAGAGAACAATCTGGGGATCTCTCCTTGGACCTGGGATCCCACTTATAATCAAGTCTCTTGTAAACCATAAAATGACTCCCTTAGTTGAGAAATATACTTCCCTGATCCCATATCCATCCTTCCTCCCTCCCCCCATCCCAATACCCCAAACTTTCCCCATCCCTCCCCTATTGCCTTCTCTCTAACCCTCTCCCCTTCCAACAATCCCCCCAACCCCCCCATTCACCCGAGGTTGCCTGGCACTCTTGTCTACTTCCAATCTCCAGAAGGATGACTACATGATTATCTTCAGGTTCACCTTCTTATTTAGCTTCTCTAGGATCACGAACAATTTGCTCAAAGACCTTTAATTATGGCTAGAATCCACATATGAGTGAATACATACCATATTCCTCTTTTTGGGTCTGGGTTACCTCACTCAGTAAAGTGTTTTCTATGTCCATCCATTTGCATGCAAAATTCAAGATGTCATTGTTTTTTACCGCTGAGTAGAACTCTAACTCTTATAATTTTTGAAGTTTGGTCATTTACCAATAAAGTGAGCTACATTGTAAGTTTTCTAGTTATATTGAATATCTCCCTACAACTCACTGAACTAATATTTCTAAATTTAATCCTAATATTATGACTTAAAAATAATGAAAACAATTTTGTTGCTTTCCTTCAACATTTGTAAGCTTAAAGCCACATAATTTCAAATATACTTTTGTAGTGATGGAGCTGCGGGCAGGCCTGCTTTTTGCCTCACCCAGCTCCCGCACGGCTAGTTTAGTCCCAGAAATAACAACACACAAATTGTATTCATTTAAGCACTGCCTGGCCCATTATCTCTAGAGAGTTAGTTACTGACTAACTCTCATATCTTGATATTAACCCATTTCTAATAATCTGTGTAGCACCACGAGGTGGTGGCTTACCGGAAAAGATTTAGCATGTCTGACCTGGTGGCTGGCTCCGTGGCTTCTGCCTCATAGCCCTCTTCCCAGCATTCTATTCTGTTTACTCTGCCTACCTAATTTTTTGTCCTATCAAAGGGCCAAGGCAGTCTCTTTATTGACCAATGAAAATAACACAATAGACAGATAACCCTCCTCCATCATACTTTGGAGAAGAAGAGTTTATAGGTATTGTTCACATCTGTTGCTTTATGGAACATTCAGAGACTTTTCTAGAACACCTTATGATGAGTAAAAATCAGAAAATTCTATCAATTTCTGAAAACTATCCTTTCTTTAATGAGTTTATCATAAAATGATTTCAAGTATTAAAAAATCAATAGAATGTTCTCTGAACTTATAATTAGATCAGTATTTTATTCCATACTATAAAATTGGTTTCTTTATTGTCATAGAAACTAAACTCTTTTTATAAATACTTAATTTCTAAAACCATTTGGTCAATGTCCTTTGTTCCTTAATCCCAACAGATTGTTCAAAGAGTTCAAAGGAATAAGCTAGACATAATGAAGAAAGCAAATAATCTTTGTCTGCTTCAAAAAATAAAGGAATAAAACTGCTTGTTTGTGGAAATAGAATTGGCCTCCTAATCTTTCTCCTAAAATCATTTCTATATCTCCTATCATTTTAATATAGATCCCAGTTACCTCCCTGATTTAGTATATTTATGGTGCAATAGCTAACTACCTGAGGATGAATATTTTTAAGTAAGGCCTACATCAAAAGATGGAATTCATAACTGACACTGTTCACTAAGCCAAGAACAGATATTAATTACTCACCTTAATCTTTTGAAAAAATCTTGCTATGCCACTTCAATTCACCTTTAAATTATCTCAGAGATCTACTTTAGATAATTTTGCATACATTAACCTCCACCCTGTTCCTTGGCTCTAAATTGCAACTACCTCGTGATGTACAGGGGAAAAACCTCTTCCAATAGAAAAGTGTATTCTACAGTTTTTGTATTGGAAGTTAAGTAATTGTCACTTACTGTGATTTTACAGGTATCAATGAATATTTGTTTTCTCTAACACTGCATTCAGCTGTTTTTAATCTTTTTCAACAAAAAATTAAGATATATAAATTTAAAAGTAAGCATTTATTTTGTCTCATTGTTTCAGAGATTTCAGTTTCATTTACTTTGAGCCCAAGATGAGCATAATTCCATGGTAACAAGAAGGCATAAAGAGGCAAGTTGCTCACTTAATGACATACTGGAACAAAAGGAAAATACCCGTTCTAGCTGTCTTTTTCCAGCCCCCTTTCACCAACTTGTGTTATGACACTGCTCATATTCAGTGTCTGTAGTTAATTCTTGAAAAGCTTCTAAAAACATTCAAAGATGTACTGCACCACTCTCTTGGCCTTTCTCAGATCTCCAGGTTTTCAATAAATGTTAATCATCACAAAAAGACGGAAAGGAAAGGTATATAGGAATTAACGCAGAGTGATAAAAAGAAAAAAAATCTAGTTATAGGAATCAAATGATTCCCTGGTTTACTTTTTTATGCTTTTATAGATTTTACAGATTAAATTAGACTTATTTTTATCAATCAATTTTTTTCTGAAATTTACCTGTTCAACACTACCAGTTTTGAGAAATACAAAAAATATGGATGTTAGAGTATATCTGCAGATAATTAAAACCAATATGTCCAGGAGAAGATACCATCTGGCTGTGTTCTAGACTTTTATGCTATTATGTTGATCTACAGTGGCTAAGAATAGTGTCATACCCTATTACCTGGTGAATTTCCAAATGAAAGTGCTTCCCATTTTGAGTGGACCATGTTTCCATTGTACTTTGGATAACTTGCAAAAACAGAGTATAAAAGAAGCATATATATATATATTACCAAATATTTCTAATTTTGGAATTAAGTATTTATATGAACTGGCATGTTGTGTATTTTCAGCTTACTTACATTCATTCATTTTCCACATCTAGGAGAGAATTTTATTATTCAAGTAAAGTATCTGAAATGTGAAATTTTTAAACGGGTACACATTATTCTTTTGTTTGAATGTTCTACCTAGTGACACGAAAAGGTTAATTTGCCACAGAAGGTCAACCTGTTTCATCATCAGGTACTACAATCAGAAGCTGACATGGGCCCAAATGCATAGGCTTAATGACAAAATCAATATACAATTGTTGAATTTGTAACTGTGGAATTTCTGCAAAGGCTGTAATGATTTATGCCTCAAAGAAAAGTGCATCCCATATGTTCCAAGAGTGGAGCTTAAGGTCATCAACATTATCATTAATGCCACTTATCTCAAACCTTATAGATTGAACAGGATCTGATTATTCCTATTGATTGTATTCTTACAAACTTATTCATTTCTTGAAACTATTGCCTTCTAGAAAATTGAGAGGTTAAAGTGAAGAGAGAAATGTAATAATACTTTCTATAGTAAGTTCTCTTTAAAGAAACATTTCATCATAAGCTACATACTTAATGCTGTATCAAAGTACTTTCTATCATTACAGAAAAGAAATCATTTGATATAAGTTGTACCAATCAAATTATTCCACAATTTTTACAAATTTATTATACAGCTTTGAAAAATGCATGGCTTGTCTCACAATTTGTGAATGTTTCATCACATATCTTCGGATTTTATTTTTCTAGTCCTAATTTTTCCCAAATCACATCTGAAGTTTCTAATTTAATTATCTTCTAGTGAAGACTCATCTTTCTTAAGGTGAGATGAGGTATTTAGGTGCATTATTACTCTTTCTAGTTACTTTACCAGGCTGAGCCTTGCTTCCCTCATGAACACATGCACACTTGCATTTTATTTCTCTAAAAATTGCACATCAGCTGGGTCAATTATACTTCAAATAATATTCCACAGGAAATCAAGTGGAATGCCCATAAATTCTTCCATTAAAAAAAAAACTTCCTCACTGACAAACTGAAAAAGAGTATTTTCTATATTGAGCTAAAATATCTTTCAAAAACATTAAAATGTATAGAAGTAGCTGAATTTTCTCCAACGGAATATTCATACAATTCATTTGCAAATGTGGATCTCATTGATTCTCATGTGAATTGTCAATTATAACACCCAAGCAGAGGATAGTCTCTGGTGAACTGTGTACAGGATTATATTTCATTTCCTGTAAGTATCATTTAACAAATTCTGGCAATTATCATAGATACAACATCCATGGTTTGCAGTAGAACTATGAATTCAAAAATAATGGTTCAATGACTAAAATTAGTGCATTCTTAGGGTTCTTTATTTTTCCAAGAATAGTTTAAAAGAATGTAGAGGAAATTAATCTAAATAAGAACTTTTACTAGTTATTAGAAACAATATGGATAATCATTATATAATTACAAAATGCTGACTAGATATGCAGTGCACATAAATTTAGTTTTTCTATATAAATTATCTTACTATGTTTTTATTAAAAAGGATTAGTTTTATGAGCATATTGTAAAATATAAAGATTTATACATTGCAAAACTATGTTCCACAGTTGCCTGCGGGTTATGGCAATTTCAAGTAAGTCGAGTTACTAAAGCATTTTAATACAGTATTTAGTTTGTATCTTCCTGTGCAATCAGATTAGTGATAAGCCTAGGGAATAGTGGTATTTATAATAATGTATATACCCTAGTGTATAATAGTCCATTTCTTTTCATGAGATAATTTTCTGGAAATGCTTCTGTAGTTTTCACCAAACACTTTCCAATAGCCTGAAATCCCATTTGAGTTTTCTCTAGAAAATATTAAATAAGCTAAAATAAACAAGTTTTCTTCATTTTACTCTTACTGTGCCTAACTACATTCTGTACAAAAAGATTGGAGGACAGAGATGTAAAAATGAAGCAACAGGTATATTAGTCCTCATGTTTATGGAAGTACATATTCTCAGCTTCAAGAAGAAATAATCATCTCTTTCAGAGTTCATGTACCTACTCAGTTGTAAAAAGAGATGGAGTGGTTGATGTAAGGAAATGCCTACATTTTAAAAAATGTCAGGACCACCTAAAACACTTCCTGTCATTATTTTTTGTTAACTTGAGAATTTCACACACCCCATAAAGCCAATATGAATAATATCCAAAGGGAAAAATTTAAATTTTTTAATATTTTATGTCAGTTGCATTATATTTCTATCATTTTCTTTTTAAAGTTAATAGATATTATTATCTATATTCAGTCAATATTTTATATTTCATCAAAAACTAGATAATTACTAGTTTTTGGTCAAGTTGATAAAAATTAAATTTGTCTGAGAAGAAGAAGTCTCAATTAAGAAAAATGTTTCAATCAGACTGGTTGATAAGCAAGTCTGTGGGGCATTTTATTGTTTATTGATAGATGTGAGAGGGACCAACTCATTGCGGACAGTACCACTCCTTGGTAATTAACTTTGATAATTAACTTTAAATTATATCAGAAAACAGACTGAGCAAGCCAGTAAGCAACAATCCTTCATGGTCTTTGTTTCAGTTTGTGTCTCCAGGTTGCTGCTTAAACTCTTGACTGGTTCCCTCAACTGACTGTGACTTGGGATATAAAAGCCAAATAACCCTTTTGCTCTCCAAGTTGCTCTCAATCATGGTCTTTAGTATAATAAACTTGAAAACATTTATAAATGTGTCTATTAATCTTTCAATTATATATTATACAGATGACATTGTCTCCTTCTATGGCTTGTTAAAGTTTGAATGTAAAATATACCATTCAAGTTCATGGTCTTAATGCTCATTCCTTAGACTGTGACACCTTTTATTTTTGGCAAGCTGTGGAACATTTAGGAGAACGACACTCAATGACATAAGTGTTGTAGGAGGCCACTTGTAGGAGGCCACTTGTTTGTTCCTGGCTGTCCAGACTCTCAAAATAATCACACAGAAACTGTATTAACTGAATCACTGCTTGACCCATTAGTTCTAGCTTATTGACTAGCTCTAACATCTTAATTTAACCCATTTCTAGTGATTTGTGTATTGCCACATGGCTGTTGCTTACCGAGTAAAGTTCCAGTATCTGTCTCCAGTGGGGCTACATGGCTTCTCTTTAATTCTGCCTCCTTTCTCCCATCATTCAGTTTAGTTTCCCCTGTCTAGCTCTACTCTTCCCTATCAGGCCACACCAGTTTCTTTATTCATTAACCAATAAAAGCAACATAAGGACCTTCAATACCATTTCCCCTTTTCTGTTTAAATAAAAAAGAAGGATTTAACTTTAACATAGTAAAATTACATATAACAAGTATCAAGCAAGAATTATAGTTGAAATATTGATATAATTGATATAATAACTAAGGAAAACTATAACTGTAACTATCTATTCTTCAACTCCATCCAAGACTCCAGAAGGATATAAGATTACCTATAATCTTATATATATAAGTAAACAGGAAGTGCATTGTAAGCAACTTCCAAAACTCTAGAATTGAGAGAGACATCTTGCTGGCTGGACAGTCACCCACAAAGCTCTATATTGTTGGGGCATCCAATCTTTAGCCACAGGCCCATAGTATCCAGCATACTTTTCCAGGAAGCAGGAAATTTCAAAGACAGTTCTACCTATATTGTCAGTTTGTCAGTTACTTTCTTCTTTGTCATGCAGAATGTCTGACAGACTCTTTCATGAAGCAGGAACTTCAAAGGATCATCTCACCTTTAGGCAAGTTCAGCAGTCATTTCTCTGTGGGTCCTGAATGTCCAGTTCATACAGAATAGCATGAAGCAGTTCAGGCAAGACCAGTTTCTTGCCCAAATGGCCAACAAACTCCATGAGGATCCTCTTTGATGCCCATCTTCCTCTTGAAATAATTGGTGCTACCAGGAGCATATGTGTTTCACTGTCATGAAAAGTCCTAAGTTATTAAAAAAAAAAACCTTTAAATGCCATATTCTGATAGTCTATGAAAAATTTGAAGAATTCCTATCCGTCTGAAATACATCTCTGTACATCTAGAAAATCTAACTAACATGACTACAGGCTTGACTATTATAGATGACTTTCTATTAACCTATCTTGCTTAATTTTGCATTACATTTTAAGTGAGCTGAACAAGCACAATACATTAATCAAGAGCAGAAATAAACTTGACCTTAAATTTGTAACAATAGAGCAAGATACTACCAATGCAAATCTCTATAGCATAGAAACTTTTATAAACAATCTTTTAGGGAATTTGGACTTATTTCTCTCTAAGCTGCTTCCTAATTTTTGTTGGGCAAAGTAATTTTTGGGGTATTCACGGTGATCTTTTTGTGGGCTCTTGGTCCATCAAACCATGTGAGTCTGAAATTAATCCACAGGTTCTCATCTTCTGTAGAAATAACAGCAGAACCTCTTTTCCAAAGCAACATATCCTTAGACTCAATTTTTAGAACCATGAAATCTTTAAAAATATATGTGTTGTTTTAGCTTAGCAGCTCCCAGAATCTAATGTCTCTCTGTGGTCAAAAAATTCAAAGAAAATACAATAATATTCATAATTCAGACTCTCTATGTATATTCCATCTTTACATGGCTTATTTTTCTTTATTTCTATTATTTGTTCTACAAGCTTACTCTGTCTCTTTAAAGACTTTGTTTTATTTTTTTAAAAAGCATTTACTTCTTTCTATAACTTTTTATAACACTCTATACTCTTTTTCTTCACTATCCCAAGCCTATGCACATTTTATCCACCACTGTAACCAATTCACAGGTCTTTTCCATCTGGATTTGTCTTTATTGCATGCCTTTAATTATTTTCTGACCAAAAGCGCTTCTTAAAATGCTAAGCATCCTTACGAAGGCTACTTTTCCTAACAGAAAAGGTGAGGTAATGTATGATTTCCCTCTGTATGCTGTGAATACCACTGGTTAACAAAGAAGCTTTTGGGGTCTTTGATAGGGTAGAGCAGAGCTAGGTGGGGAAAACTAAACTGAATTTTGGGAGAAAGAAGGTGGGGTCAGAAAGAAGTCATGGAGCTGCCAGAGGAAATAGATGTGAGTAGTCAGCCAGAACCTGCTGATAGGCCATGAGCCTCGTGGTAAATTATAAAAGAGTGGAAATGGATATTTTGATCCTTCTTTTCTGTTTCCTCTTTAGTCTTCTAGTCTTTGTGGCCTGATTTCTGGCAGCCTATATGATGTCCAATATAGTAGGGAGTTTCTGCACTTGTTGGGAGTTGGCCTTCTGGCAGTTAGCTTTCTTGGCCTTCAGTACAGCAGCGGATCTCTGTTCTGACTGGTGTGGCCCACATCTGAGCACCAAGAGTCCCCACAGATTGGGTGCAGGGTTTGGCCTGTGGCTGCTCTGGCTGGTGCAGCCTGCACCTGAGCAGTGAAATCTGATCTTCTGACTAGTACGACCTGTTCTTCTTCTGGCTGTATTTTATTGTGAAAAGTAAAATCTGTATTTGTCAGGAAAAATGTATCTTTAGTTGGGATGGTTAATCTTCATTGCAAACTTCCCTAGATTTAAGATCACTGGAAAAAATGCCTCTGGGTATGGTTCTTATGGTGTTTCCAGAAGGTTTATCAGAGTATGGAGACTCAGCATGATTGTGGGTGGTTCCATTCTACCTCGGAGAATGTAGTGTTGAACATAAAGAAGAAAGCATGCAGAGTGCCAGTATTCAACTCTTTCTCCCTGATTATTAATGGAATATAACCAGCTAGCTCCTCTCAGGACACTCTGCTATGATTAACTATACCTTTAAACTCTAGGTTAAAAGAAACATTTCTGTCATTAAGTCACTTTTGTCAGGTATTTTATCAAATAAATGAGTCAAATAAAAACTACCATAAGTTTTTTTTTTGTTGTTGTTGTCCTAACCCAGTTTTGGTATCAGAGTAAAACTCCTCCCTGTAGAATGTGTTTATACTGAAACTTCTTTTCTTCTGCTTTGTAGAATAGCGTCAAAGGCCTGGGTTTTGTCTCTTCCATTAAATGGGTGGTAGAATTTAGTAGTGCATCGTCAAGTCCTTGCTTTTTCTTTGTAGTATATTTTTTATTACCTATTATATCTCATTGCTTTGGGTGTCTAACTTCCTGGTTTGGTTTTTCCACGTGAATGTGTGTGTGTGTGTGTGTGTGTTACATGTTTGTTATGCATGATCACATATGTATATTAGAATGTGTGTTTGTGGTGGGAAAGTCATGAGTTTTTGGTTTTGTTGTTTGGTGGTTTTGTTGCAACTGTCTCAGCAGATGGAGAGATGACACACATACTAGTCTTAGTTATCTAAATAAGTAGCCTTAATATGTCCTTTCTTTCTGTTGGATTCAGCTTTCTGTATTAGATTCTCAGCCTAAGACCCTTACTTATCAGTCAATCTTTCCTTCTGATGACAATGGGATCCTATTTCCCATTGTTAGCTTTCAATGCCTGAGGATATGAGGCAGAAAGGGTGGTGTATTCCTGTGCCATTTTGACACTGTGTTTATTCTGCATGAATCTGAGCTTTTAAATGAACATCTCACAGACCATGTTTCAGAAAACTCACTTCCACTTGTGATAACATAGAAGATTGAAGCGACTTCTCATTTTCCTATTTTGATATTTGGCTAAGAATTGGCAACAGTATTTATTCCCACATATGGTTCAACCTCCATCCTCTGGGGATGAAAATTTCTGCTTCAGACTCATCATCATGTTTCTACTTCAGTCTCTACAGCCTGTGGTGCCATGGCCATCTTTGTATCTACTGTTTACCAGTCCTCTGACATTTTTTCTTTAACTCACTTGGGATTTCTCCAAGTTACCTTTCATATTACACCTATGCCGTGAGGGGCCAAAGCTTTTGCAAGGACTATAGCTGATCCTGAACCTGCATGGGTAGTATAATATATATGCATGCTGGATTGTGGCCATTCTTGCCTGCTTCTCCTTGGATGAATTTTATGGCTCACACCTGTGAGGATTTTTGTTCTCTGTACTGTTTTTTTTTTTTGGTTCCAACAAACTTTTCAGCTAAATATGTAATTACACCATGGTTACTCTGTACAATATTACTTGTAATTTGTATGTATGTTTTCAGAGCAGACTATTTTCTTTTCATAAATAGTGGGTATATTTTTCCCTAGAAAAGGCTATATTACCTGAGCTCTACATTCCTTACTTGTCTATAGTTCTTTGAATAAAATTTTTGCCTCCTGGGCCATCTCCTCTACACATTATTATATATATATTATTGTATTTCTTGTTCAACTCATATTTAAGCAGTAATTTTAGTGAGACTTTACACGTGGAGCATCTGACATTACTAGGAGATGCTATCCCACGTCAAATATTCAGTTTCTTTGACTCTTAAAATCTTTTCCCCTCCTCTTCCACAACAATCCTTGAGTCTTATGTACAGAAGCTATATAGAAGATGTATCAGTTGAGACTGGACTCCACAACTCTGTATTTTGATTGGTTGCAGCTATTTTTAATGGTCTCTTTTTGTTGCAAAATGTCTCCTAGATGGAAAGTGAGAATTACACTTATTTGTGGGTAGAAGGACAAATATTTAGAATATAGTTAGGGATTATGCTGGCTAAGTAAGTGGCAATTGAAGGTTCTTTTTCAAAATGATGACATCATTAACCTTCCTTAGTTGGTTTGTAGTACAAGACATGATTTCCCTCTTGTTGAATAGGTCTTAAGAACAATTGGAGAGCTTTTGGTTACTGTCAAGGTATCATGTCACTACTGTACTCTTAGGGTTGTTGTACCATGCTGGGTTTTGTTGTCATTCATAGGCATCATACCTATATAGGACTATTGGTTTTCTCTATCCTTTGGAAGCCTGCATGGCACCTTCTGGCCCCATTTCAGACAATCTTCACAAAAGAAGCTTGAGGTTCAGGTTCAGTTCCATCTCAGAAGCCTGTAGGACCTATGTCTAAAACACATGGTGTCCTCAGCAATTAGAACTTACCTTCCACTTCTGGAGGATACCCAAGGGCAACAAAAATAGCCTATGGTGCTTTCTGGAATTTCTGACAATTCAAAAGAAGATTTTCTAAAAGAGGATATTGGGGTATTGTTTAAACAGTCTTTGGTTAAAGGAAGAAGCATTGTCAAGCCTGATAGGAAAATTTCATTTAAACTAGACACACACATACTCTCTCTCTCTCTCTCTCTCTCTCTCTCTCTCTCTCTCTCTCTCTCTCTCTCTCGTATATATTAAGTTTGTTTAGATAGATAGTTAATAGTTTGATTGCTTATAACGTTTCCTGATACCTCTACAGTTAGTTTACCCCCTCCCTTCTTCCTCTGTATTCATCCTTCTCCATCTTCTTAAGTAGAAATTCTTCCTGTTTTTTCCATTTCCTACTTCAGATCTCATCAGCCTGCTATTCACATTGTTTTACTAGTCATGTACTGATTAACATTTCAATGTAGTTTTTATTTCATGAACTTGATGATTAGTGATACTAAAACTTTTAAATGTGATTTTAGTTTATTTTTAAATATCTGATTTTGTATAATTTCCTGTTTGGAAAACAAAAACAAAAAGTGTTTTCAGGGGAAATAAGATAACTCAGCTAGTAAAAGTGTTTCCAAGTTTGAAGACCTGAGCTTAGTCCCACTTTCCTTGTGGTAGAAGAAGAGAATCACTTCCACAAGTTGTCTTTTGTCTCTCTTCATTTATGTGCTAGTGAGCCTACAACAATCAATCAATCAAGAAATAAATGAATAAATAATTGTAAAAAAGCTAGAAAAGCTGAGCAAAAACTTTAAAATTTTCTACTTTATATCTATATTTTTGAGACAGTCTCATATTGTGCACGCTGGCCTTGAACTTAGGGTTAACCAAGAATGTCACTGAATACCCATCCTCCTGTTTTTGTGTCCCTCATAGTATGATAACAAGGGAACCAGCACATCTTAAATGCCTTGGAGAAGTATCTGCACAGATTCCTTTCCCATTCTTAATTGCAATTTTATTTTATTTATGATTTGGAATTTCTTATGCATTATTTGCCAGGTTCTTATCAAGAACATGGTTTGAAAATACTTTCTCCAATTCTGTGAGTTCTTTTCATATTTTATGCCTGATGTGTCTTATGAATCACTGAATCATAATTAGAACAAGCAAATCTACCTTAGCAAGAATATTTTATTAAACAGAAATTCTCATTCTCCAAGTATATCATATTCCAGCATGTTTCATGTGAATCAATAACTAAATATTAACTTGAATTTCTAAGATGAGCTATTTTCTATGAAAAACGTAATAGTTTACTTTGTGTCCCAAATATTTATATATCAAGAAAGGAAATTGGTTAATTTTTATATTCTGGTAGAATTATATCAGTTTTTGAATTCATTAATTGTAGGCAATGATGTAACATGAGGGGCTGTTTGTTTGTGTTTCTGTCCTGTTCTGTTTCCCCAGCTATTTAGTCCCAAAGTAAAATCACACAAGAGATCTCTAAGTTATAATGCTGATTGGCCCGTTAGGTCAGGCTTCTTACTGGCTAACTCTCACATCTTGATTAACTCATTTTTTTTTGATCTATGTTAGTCATGTGGCTCAGTACATTTTTCAGTGGGGCAGCTCACATCCTGCGGCTTTGGTGATTTGTGCAGGAGTGGGAAGAATCAACTTCCTCCTCCTCAGAATTCTCCTGCTCTTCTTGCATCATTTCCACTTTTTGTCTGGTTTTCCCACCTACACCTCCTGCTTTGCCGGGACTGAACAGCTGGGGGAACAGAACAGGACAGAAACACAAACAAGCCCCCTCATGTTACACAATGACACCAAAAATATGGTGATAAAACAAGAATTAAAATCATAGTGCTGTTATATATATATATATATATATATATATATATATATATATATATATGAGACTTGAGATAACATCAAATGAGAAAATAGAGTCTAATGAGAATGAAATGAAGTAACATTATATCAGTGAAATTCTTTAATCAAAAGAACAATTTAACAAGATACTAAACTGTGCAGGTGTCTGAACCTTTTAATTGAGTCCAGTGATGTCAGTGGAGTTCTGAAGAGAGGGGAAAAAAGTATATGCTGTATTGCTCCAGATTTAAACATCTACTCTTCCTGAGCAGTAAGATTCCTATCCAACTATGAAATATAACTAGATTATTAACATCCCAACAAATAAATTTGATACTAAAGTCTGATAAGCGGAAAAAAACAAAACAACACAAAAATAATTGATTCAGCAAGTATCTTTTACTGTAGGAGGAAAATTAAACATGCTAAAGCATTTTTCAATCAGAAACATAATTTTGTTCAAGGAGATAAAAATTTTCATTTGATTTTTTTATTTGAAAATTTTTAATTTTTCTTTTTCATTTGGCAAACATTTGATTATTTATTATATTCATACTTGCTTATTAAACTATATAAAAGAGGTTAAAAGTCATGCAATGAAAAATCTGGGAGTTTCTGTTCAGCAAGTTTTCAAAACTTATTAAGAAATGTAGGAAATTCATGGTTTTTGGAGTTGAGAAGTCTAAAATTAAAAGTGGTACAGTTATTATTTTGAATGTATCCCCAAGTATCCATATTGGTGTGTGAAATGATTCTGCTAGGAGGCTATAGAAGCTTTAAACATAGGTCATGTTCAGACTTGAGGAAATATGGGACAGACATTTGTTCTATATTTTGAGAAGTGAGTGGCTTTCCTAGTCCCATCATGATAGCCTGCATATCCCTGAGATATGAAATAATTAACCATGATTCTTGAAATTAGTCAGAACATAAAAGCATAAACAAAAGATTATACAATAACTTATAAATTTATTACCTTCGGGGTTGGTTACACAGACGGAAACCTGAGTGGCATAGAAAATCCATGCTGAGAATTTACAATATTATTTTCACTATATTGGTGATGTAGAGATTTTAATTTGGTTCATGGGAGAAGTCTGAAAACTTGGACTCTGGAATCTTGAGAAAACCTGGACTCCAAATAGAGATTATGAAAAATTTATGGTATGTAATTGAAGGTTTCTCCTCTTGCCTGGTCCCGCAGGTACTTTAAAAATGACCACTCAGAGATTTAATATTAATTACATAAGGTTGGACCTATTAACTCAGGTTTATTATTAACTAGTTCTTACAACTTAAATTAACCCATTTCTATTCATTTATATTTTACTATGAGGCTCATGGCTCGTCACCTTGCCTCTTGATTATCGAGTGGCTGTTTGCATCTCCCTCAACTCTGCCTTTTTTCTCCCTGTATTCAGTTTGCTTTTCCTACCTAGTTATATTCTGGCCTTTTATAGGCCAAAGCAGCCTCTTTATTAACCAACGGTAAAAAAAAAAAATTAAAAAACATATTCACAGCATACTGCTGAGCATCCCACATTTTATGGAACCTAAGACCAGAATGCTCATAGAAACAGACAGTAATGTTAATACTGTTAAAGTATTTACTGAAAATAATGATTCTGCATAAAATGGTCTTAAAGACATTCTTGGCATACTGTGGCAAATAATATATTTTCTCTTTTCAATCACTTTTCTGGAGGTGGAGCTCAAAGGTGTAGTGTAGTTGGTATGAGGAAATTTAAAGTAAATAACTCATGTTATACTACTGGTATTACTTACAATTTCACCAAAATTCACTGAGATTTGGAACAAAGTGGATTAGAGTAGAAGCATTTGAAAACCTTGAAATTTTGACAGAAAGAAGAGTACATGTAAAGTTGTGGCCCAGACAGGTAATATTGCTAGGCCAACAAAAAAGAACTTGACACTGGGAAACACCTAAAGAACTTTTCAAAGTCTTCAGGACCACCCTACTCAGAACAAGCTAAGAGATGTGTAAAAGTGGAGAAGACTATAGGTAGGCTGCCACCAGATCTTCTCCACCCTCTATTCTCCCCCAGAAGTAAACTTCAGGATCAGCTCTAATGCTGCAAAATAACACCAATTGCAGTCTAACTCTCCCTGCCTACACCTCCTGTGGATCCAACAAACATTCTCCACAGCCTCTACTCCCTGGACCCATCCCAGCCCCAAATTCAGGTTGATAACATCTGCTCAAGCACAGGCCACACCTGCCAGAACACCAGGTGGACTGTTGCAGACTTAGTTTCTTCTCCATTCTTCCAGATCCAGTCCTCGGGGTTATCCCTGGCACTACAACAGAGCCCCAGTTGAAACCTCCACTACCTTACTATCTATGCTTCCTGTGATTCTCACAAACCATCCCTCCCTGGAAGTCCTTCCCACCTTTGTCTTCGGGTCACATCCTCCAAAAGAGGCAGGTATCCCCTTTTCAATAACAAGTCATGCCTCTCAAAAGAGAAGGTAGCCTAGCCTGTCTACGGACCTTCTGCACTCTCTGCTCTCCCAGACCCAAATCCTCATGATCATCCATAGTGCTGCAACAGAACACCAATTGCACTCCCTTCCCCTCTTCATGCATCATGTGGATCCCATAGACTATCCCCCTGTCCCCCCTTCCTACAGGCTCCAAAAGCAGCAACTACTCATGAACAGACAGGCAAGAAGGCCAAGAAAACAGGCAATATACAGACAATATATACTTAGAAAATACAGTGAGAAACAGAAACCAAGCAATAAAACACCCACCCAGCAGAGTCAAACCTAGAAATCAGCACCTAGTCCAATAAACACTATTAACTCGGATACCTAGAGCCAGTTTATAAACACAATCAATAACAGTCAAGGCAATAAGTCTCAATCAGAGACCAACTATCTTACCGCAGCAGGCTCTACATATTACAACATAACTTAAACACAAGAAAATACCTTACAACAAATTTTATCAGTGGTTCTTAACTTGTGGGCTGCAATTCCTATGTGGGGGGGTCTAATTATTCTTTCACCTGAGACCATCAGAAAACACAGATATTTAAAATATAATTTATAACAAGTTGTAACAAAATTATAGTTTTAAAATAGCAATGAAAATAATTTTGTTTGGAAGTCACCATAAAAAGGAACTGTATTAAAGGGCCACAGCACTAAAAAGGTTGAGCACAACTAAACTATATGAAGATGAACTTAAAAGTGAAAATGAATAAATTTCTGAAAGAAATCCAGGAACACACAAACAACTGAGGTACGTGAATAAATTCTTCAAAGGAACCAGAAAAAAATAAACAAGCAAGTGGAGGAAATGAATATGTCCCTTAAAGAAAAAGACAAGAGGACTTTCTGGTTGCCCTGCAGTGATGGCTATACCCTGCGGAGCTCTCCAGAATCCCATCCCAGCCTTCATCCAGGTACACTTCCCTCTCTTTCTCCCCTCCCGCTGGGGCCACAAAATCTCCCCAGAACTGCTCCCTGGCACTCTGAGCCTGGGCTGTGGGCCCAGCCGGGCAGGGGCAGTTCCTGTGCTTTGAGAGCCTGCCTGACAGGCAGGCCCTGAATCACCTCAGCCACATTCCTGGCCAGCAAGAGACAGTGATCTTCTAGCAGACATCCATTGGAGGAGGGGTAAGTTTGCTCCTGGCCTGAGGGCTTCGGCTAGGAGGAATTCAGACTTTCCCCACCCCCTTCGACTTTCTGGTTGCACTGCAGTGGTGGCTATACCCTGCAGAGCTCTCCCTAATCCCATCACAGCCTTCATCCAGGTACACCTCCCTCTCTTTCTCCCCTCCTGCTGGGGCCACAAGATCTCCCCAGAGCAGCTCCCTTGCGCACTGGGCCGGGGCTGTGAATGCAACCCAGCAGGAGGGAGTGCCTGTATTTCAATAGACTGCCTGAGGAAAGGTAGACCTTCTGTCAGTGAAGTCCCTGCCCAACAAGGGAACCTGACCTGGTACCAGAAGATCCAATATAGAGCAGTTGAAGGAAAAGATGGGCAGACGCCAAGGCAAGAACTCCTCCAACATTCTAAAAAACAACATGAAATCACCAGATCCCAACGAACCTACAATAGCAGGACTTGAACCTCTTAATTCAGAAGAATTTGAAAAAAATGCCATGATGAAAGCAATAGAGTCTCTTAAACAGGATATGAATAATTCTCTTAAAGAACTGGATGAGAAGTACAACAAAAGGATTGAAGAAATGAGTAAAGAAATGGATGAGAAGTATAACATAAAGTTTGAAGAAATTAGTAAATCCGTGAATGATACACTGGGAAACCAAGAAAAAACAATCAAGCAGGTAATGGAAACAGTTCAAGAATTGAAAACTGAAATGGAGACAATGAAGAAAACACAAAACGAGGGCCGGCTGGATATGGAAAATATAGGTAAATGAACAGAGACTACAGAATCAAGCATAACCAATAGGATTTAAGAGATGGAAGAACGAATCTCAGAGTCTGAAGATACCATAGAAAAAATAAAAGCTCTGATCAAAGATAACAGCAAATCCAACAAATTCTCATCACAAAACATTCAAGAAATCTGGGACACAATAAAAAAAACAAATCTAAGAATAATAGGGATTGAAGAAGGAGAAGAACTGCAGATCAAAGGCCCAGAAAATATATTCAACAAAATTATAGAAGAAAACTTTCCCAACCTAAAGAATGATATTCCTATGAAGGTTCAAGAAGCATACAGAACACCGAATAGACTTGATAAAAAAAAAAAAAAACATCCTCTCTCCATATAATAATCAAAACACAAAACATACAGATTAAAGAAAGAATATTAAGAGCTGTAAAGGAAAAAGTTCAAGTAACTTATAAAGGTAAACCTATCAGACTTACACCGGACTTCTCTATGGAAACCATGAAAGCCAGAAGGTCCTGGATAGAGGTACTGCAGAAACTAAGAGACCATGGATGCAAACCCAGACTACTATACCCAGACAAGCTATCATTCACTATCAATGGAGAAAACAAAATATTCCAGGATAAGAACAAATTTAAACAATTCGTAGCCACAAACCCAGCATTACAGAAAGTAATAGAAGGAAAATCACAACCCAAGGAATCCAACATTGCCAACACTGCCTACAATAACTCAGACATCTAGCGACCCTTCACGAGCTTAACTCAAAGAAGGGACACATACGAACTCTATTAAACAAACAAACAAAAAATAATAATAACCAGAGTCAACAACCACTGGTCATTAATATCTCTTAATATCAATGGACTCAATTCACCTATAAAAAGGCACAGACTAAGAGATTGGATACGAAAACAGGATCCAACATTCTGCTGTTTACAAGAAACACACCTCAACCACAAAGACAGACACCTACTCAGAGTAAAGGGTTGGGAAAAGGTTTTTCAAGCAAACGGACCTAAGAAAAAAGCAGGTGTAGCCATTCTAATTTCCAACAAAATTGACTTCAAACTAAAATCAATCAGAAGAGATGGAGATGGACATGTTATACTCATAACAGGAACAATTCACCAGGAGGAAGTCTCAATCCTGAATATCTATGCCCCTAATATAAAGTCTCATACTTATGTAAAAGAAACACTTCTAGAACTAAAGGCAGACATCAATCCACAGATACTAATAGTAGGAGACTTCAACACTCCTCTCTCACCAATGGACAGGTCAATCAGACAGAAACCTAACAGAGAAATAAGAGAATTATTGGAGGTATTGAATCAAATGGACTTAACATATATCTATAGAACATTCCACCCAAATAGGAAAGAATATACCTTCTTCTCTGCTGCTCATGGAACCTTCTCGAAAATTGACCACATACTGGGTAACAAAGCAAACTTCCACAGATACAAAAAAATATTAGTAACCACCTGTGTCTTGTCAAACCACCATGGATTAAAGTTAAAATTCAACAACAGTGAAACCCCCAGGAAATCAACAAACTCATGGAAGTTGAACAGTCAACTACTGTATCACCACTGGGTCAAGGAAGAAATAAAGAAAGAAATTAAAGTCTTCCTTGAATTTAATGAAAATAAAGACACAACATACTCAAACCTATGGGACATTATGAAAGCAGTGCTAAGAGGAAAGTTCATAGCACTAAGTGCCCAATTAAAAAAACAGAGAGAGCACACATTGGAGACTTAACAGCACACTTGAAAGATCTAGAAAAAAAAGAAGCTGATTCACCCAGGAGGTCTAGAAGACTGGAAATAATCAAACTGAGGGCTGAAATCAACAAAATAGAAACACAGAAAACAATCCAAAGAATCAATGAATCAAAAAGCTGGTTCTTGGAGAAAATCAAAAAGATTGACAAACCCCTATCCAAATTAATCAAACGGCAGAGAGAGAACATGCACATAAATAAGATCAGAAATGAAAAGGGGGACATAATCACAGACACAGAGGAAATTCAGAGAATCATTAGATCTTACTATGAAAGTTTATATGCCACAAAGTTGGAAAATGTTAAAGATATGGACATTTTTTTAGATAAGTACCATATACCAAAGTTGAACCAAGACCAGCTGAACAATCTAAATAGACCCGTCAGTCGTGAAGAATTAGAAGCTGGTATCAAAAATCTCCCTACCAAAAAAAGTCCTGGACCAGATGGTTTCAATGCAGAATTCTACCAGAACTTCCAGGAAGAGCTAATACCTATACTCCTTAATATATTTCACAATATAGAAACAGAAGAATCATTGCCAAACTCTTTTTATAAAGCTACGGTTACTCTGATACCAAAACCACACAAAGACACAACCAAGAAAGAGAATTGCAGACCAATCTCACTCATGAACATTGACGCAAAAATACTCAATAAAATACTGGCAAACCGAATCCAAGAATACATTAGAAAAATCATCCATTATGATCAAGTGGGCTTCATCCCAGAGATGCAGGGTTGGTTCAACATATGCAAATCTAACAATGTAATCCGTCATATAAATAAACAGAAAGAAAAAAAATATGATCATTTCATTGGATGCTGAAAAAGCATTTGACAAAATTCAACACCCATTTATGATAAGGGTGTTGGAGAGATTGGGTTTACAAGGATCATAGCTGAATATAATAAAAGCAATATATAGCAAGCCGACAGCTAACATCAAATTGAACGGAGAGAAACTCAAAGCCATTCCACTAAAATCAGGAACATGACAAGGCTGTCCACTCTCTCCATACCTCTTCAATATAGTGCTTGAAGTTCTAGCAATAGCAATAAGACAACATAAGGGGATCAAGGGGATTCGAATTGGAAAGGATGAAGTTAAACTTTCATTATTTGCAGACAATATGATAGTGTACATAAGCGACTCCAAAAACTCTACCAAAGAACTCCTACAGTTGATAAACACCTTTAGTAATGTGGCAGGATACAAGATCAACTCCAAAAATTCGGTTGCCCTCCTATACACAAAGGACAAAGAAGCAGAGAGGGAATTCAGAGAAACATCACCTTTCATGATAGCCACAAATAGCATAAAATATCTTGGGGTAACTCTAACCAAGGAAGTGAAAGACCTATTTGACAAGAACTTTAAGTCCTTGAAGAAGGAAATTGAGGAGGATACCAGAAAATGGAAAGACCTCCCCTGCTCCTGGATTGGGAGAAGCAACATAGTAAAATCGGCAATTCTACAAAAAGCAATCTATAGATTCAATGCAATTCTCATCAAAATCCCACCAAACTTCTTCACAGACCTTGAGAGAACAATAATCAAGTTCATATGGAAAAACAAAAAAACCCAGGATAGCCAAAACAATCTTATACAATAAAGGAACTTCTGGAGGCATTACCATCCCTGACTTCAAACTCTATTACAGAGCAACAGTGTTGAAAACAGCTTGGTATTGGCATAACAACAGAGAAGTCGACCTATGGAATCGAATAGAAGACCCGGGTATTAACCCACAAACTTATGAACACCTGATTTTTGACAAGGGAGCTAAAGGTATACAATGGAAGAAGGATAGCATCTTTAACAAATGGTGCTGGCATAACTGGATGTCAACCTGTAGAAAATTGAAAATAGATCCATATCTATCACCATGCACAAAACTCAGGTCCAAATGGATTAAAGACATCAACATTAATCCGACCACTTTGCACCTGATAGAAGAGAAAGTGGGAAGTAGTCTACAAGATATAGGCACAGGAGACCACTTCCTAAGCAGAACCCCAGTAGCACAGACAATAAGAGAAACAATGAATAAATGGGACCAACTGAAACTGAGAAGCTTCTGTAAAGCAAAGGACACTGTCAGTAAGACAAAAAGGCTACCTTCCGACTGGGATAAGATCTTCACAAACCCCTCATCAGACAAAGGTCTGATCTCCAAAATATACAAAGAACTCAAGAAACTAGACACTAAAACCCTAATTAACCCAATTAAAAAATGAGGTACTGATCTGAACAGAGAATTCACAACAGATGAAATTCGAATGGCCAAAAGGCACTTAAGGTCATGCTCAACCTCCTTAGCAATCAGGGAAATGCAAATCAAAACAACTTTGAGATATCTTCTTACACCTGTCAGAATAGCCAAACTCAAAAACACCAATGATAGCCTATGCTGGAGAGGATGTGGAATGAGGGGAACACTCATCCATTGTTGGTGGGAATGCAAACTTGTGTATCCACTGTGGAAATCAGTGTGGCGGTTTCTCAGGAAACTGGGAGTCAACCTCCCTCAGGACCCAGCAATTCCACTCTTGAGAATATACCCTAGAGATTCCCTAACATACTACAAAAGCATTTGTTCAACTATGTTCATAGCAGCACTATTTGTAATAGCCAGAACCTGGAAGCAGCCTAGGTGCCCCTCATTAGAAGAATGGTGAAAAAAGGTGTGGAACATATATACATTAGAGTTTTACTCAGCGGTAAAAAACAATGACATCTTGAATTTTGCATGCAAATGGATGGACATAGAAAACGCTTTACTGAGTGAGGTAAGCCAGACCCAAAAAGAGGAACACGGTATGTATTCACTCATAAGTGGATTCTAACCATAATTAAAGATCTTTGAGCCTATTATTCGTGATCCTAGAGAAGCTAAATAAGAAGATGAACCTGATGAAGATTATTTAGCTATCCGCCAGGAGGTAGGAAATAGACAAGAGTCCCAGGTAACCTCGGGTGCATGGGGGGGTGGGAGGGTTGGTGGAAGGGAAGAGGGTTAGAGACAAGGGAGTAGGGGAGGAATGGGGAAAGCTCGGTGGACCGGGATGGGGGGGAGGGAGGAAGGATGAATATGGGATCAGGGAAGAATGTATTTCAACTAAGGGAGTCATTTTAGGGTTTACAGGAGCCTTGATTATATATGGGATCCCAAGTCCAAGGAGAGATCCCCAGATTGTTCTCTGGACAGAGGAGAGGGTGCCTGAACCAGCCTTGGCCCATAATCATACTGATGAATATTTTGCTTATCACCATAGATCCTTCATCTGGCGATGGATGGTGATACAGAGGGAGATCCACATTGGAGCACTGGACTGAGCCCCCCAGGGTCCAAATGAGGAGCCAAAGGACGAAGAAAATGAAAAAGGAAATCAGGACCGCGAGGGGTGCGTTCACCCACTGATACAAGGGGACTGATCTAATGAGAGTTCACCAAGGCCAGTTGAACTGGGACTGAACAAGCTCGTGATCCAACCAGATTCTCTAAATGTGGTCGGATTCTCTGAATGTGGCTGGCCTGAAGTCTTTCTGAAAAGCCATTGACAATGACACTGGGACTTGTTTCGTCTGCACATACTGGATTTTTGGGATCCAGTCTGTTTGGATACTCACCTTCCTGGACCTGGAGGGAGGAGAGAGGAACTTGAACTTCCCACAGGGCAGGAAACCCTTACTGCTCTTAGGGATGGAGAGGGAGAAGGAGAGGGAGTGGGGGGAGTAGGAGGGTATTGGGAGGAGGGGCGGAAATGGAAACTTTTATAATTTAATAACCTTTGAAAAATAAAAAAAAGAAAAAGACAAGAAAAAAAAAGTTGTAGGAAACAAAATTACTTAAAACCTCAAAATAGAAAATGCAAAGAATCAAACAAAGAAAACAAAATCTAAGGGAATTCTGGATATAAAAAATTTAGCAGTGCCAACAGGAACTACAGAGGCAAACTTCAGCAACAGAAAACAAGAGATGGAAGAAAATCTCAGGCATTGAAAATATGATAGAATAATGGATATTTAGATCAAATAAAATGTTAAATCTAAGAATTTCCTAACAAGAAGCATCCAGTAGGTTGACTCCCAGTTTCCTGAGAAACCGCCACACTGATTTTCAAAGTGGTTGCACAAGTTTGCATTCCCACCAACAATGGATGAGTGTTCCCCTTACTCCACATCCTCTCCAGCATAAGCTATCACTGGTGTTTTTGATTTTAGCCATTCTGACACTGATGGAGGAGGGTTACCTGTCTATTGTGTTATTTTCATTGGTAAATAAAGAGACTGCCTTGGCCCTTTGATAGGACAGAAAATTAGGTAGGCGGAGTAAACAGAACAGAATGCTTGGATGAGGGCAATGGGGCAGACGCCATCGAGCCAGCCACCATGTCAGACATGCTGAATCTTTCACGGTAAGCCACACCTCGTGGTGCTATACAGATTATTAGAAATGGGTTAATCAAAATGTGAGAGTTAGCCAGTAACTAACTCCCTAGAGATAATGGGCCAGGCAGTATTAAATGAATACAGCTTATGTGTTATGATTTCTGGGGCTAAGCTCCATGCAGGAGCTGGGCAGGATGAAAAGCAGGCCTGCCTGAAGCTCCTCACTACATGACATGTGTAAGATGGTATCTCAGAGTTGTTTTAATTTGCATTTCCCTGATCGCTAAGGATGTTGAGCATGACCTTAAGTGTCTTTTGGCCATTTGAACTTCTTCTGTTGAGAATTCTCAGTTCAATTCAGTACTCCATTTTTTTCATTGAGTTAATTAGCATTTTGAAATCTAGTTTGTTGAGTTCTTTATATATTTTAGAGATCAGATCTTTGTCTGATGAGAGGTTGGTGAAGATCTTCTCCCAGTCAGTAGGTTGCCTTTTTGTCTTAATGACAGTGTCCTTTGCTTTACAGAAGCTTCTCAGTTTCAGGAGGTCCCATTTTTTAATTGTTGCTCTTATTGTCTGTGCTACTGGGGTTCTACATAGGAAGAGGTCTCCTGTGCCCATGTGTTGTAGACTACGTCCCACTTTCTCTTCTATCAGATTCAGTGTGGTCAGATTAATATTAAGGTCTTTAGTCCATTTGGACTTGAGTTTTGTGCATGGTGATAGAAATGGATCTACTTTCATTCTTCTACAGATTGACATCCAGTTATGCCAGCACCATTTGTTAAACATGCTTTCTTTCTTCCATTGTATAATTTTAGCTCCTTTGTCGAAAATCAGGTGTTCATAGGTTTGTGGATTAATATCTGGGTCTTCGATTCAATCCCATTGGTCAACATCCCTGTTTTTTGCCAATACCAAGCTGTAGCTCTTTAATAGAGTTTGAAGTTAGGAATGGTAATGCCTCCGGAAGTACTTTTATTGTATAGGATTGTTTTGGCTATCCTTAGTTTTTTGTTTTTCTATATAAAGTTGATTATTGTTCTCTCAAGGTCTGTGAAGAATATACCCAAGAGATGTCCAATCAAACTACAAAAGCATTTGTTCAACTATGTTCATAGCTGCATTATTTGTAATAGCCAGAACCTGGAAAAAACCTAGGTGCCCCTCAATAGAAGAATGGATAAAGAAAGTGTAGCACATATACACTTTAGAGTTCCACTCAGTGGTAAAAAATAATGACATCTTGAATTTTGCATGCAAATGGATGGAAATAGAAAACACTTTACTGAGTGAGGTAACCCAGACCCCAAAAGAAGAATATGGTATGTACTCACTCATAAGTGGATTCTAGCCATAAATGAAGGACATTGAGCCTATAATTCATGATCCTAGAGAAGCTAAATAAGAAGGTGAACCTAAAGAAAAACATATAGTTATTCTCCTGAATATTGGAAGTTGACAAAATTGCTGAGCAGGCGTTGGGAGCACAGGGTTGGGGGTGAGGTGGAGATAAGGGGAGATGGGGGAGAGAAAGGAGAAGCAGAGGATGGGGAGACCTAAAGGGAATGGGATGGTTAGGATGACGGAGGTGTGGATGTAGGAGCAGGAAAGTATATATCTGAATTAAGGGAGCCATTTCAGGGCTGGCAAGAGACTTGACTCTAGAGGGGTTCCCAGGTGTCCAAGGAGATGTCCCCAGCTTGCTTTTGAGCAGCAGAGGAAAGGGTGCCTGAACTGGTCTTCTCTTATAGACACACTTATGAATATCTTGCATATTACCATAGAGCCTTTATCTGGTGATGGAAGGAGATAGAGACAGAAACACACATTGGAGTACTGGCCTGAGCTCCCAAGGTCCTAATGAGGAGCAAAAGAAGGGAGAACATGAGCAAGGAAGTTATGACCCTGAGGGGTGCGTTCACCCACTGAGACGCTGGGACAAATCTAATGGAAGATCACCAAGGCCAGTTGGAATGGGACTGATGGAGCATGTGATCAAACCAGACTCTCTGAATGTGGCTGACTGTGGAGGCTGACTGAGAAGACAAGGACAATGTCTCTGGGCTTTGAGTCTACTGTATGAATGGGCTTTGTGGGAGCGTTCACCTTCCTGGACCTGGGGGGAGCGAGGAGGACCTTGGAATGCCCATAGGGTAGGGGACCCTGACTGTTCTTTGACCTGGAAAAGGAGGCCAAGGAGAGTGGGGGGGAGGGGAGGGAAGTGGGAGGACAGGAGGAGGTGGAAATTTTTAATAAATAAAATAATAAAAATATAACTTTCTACACTTGCTCAACTATGTTCATTGAGGGTTCATTTATAAGAATCAGAAACAAGAAACAACCTAAATGTCCCTTAACTGAAGAATAGATAAGAAAATGTTGTACATTTTAAGATGAAATATAACTCAGTTGTTTAAATGTGACAACATGAAATTTTCAGGCAAATGGACAGAACTTGAAGAAAATCATCCTGAGTATGGTAACCCACACTAAGAAAGACAAATGTGGTATGTGCTCACTTCTAAATAGATATTAGCTGTTAATTAAATGGTAATCAAGCTACAATTCACAGACCTGAGAGGTGAGGTGAAGATGTCTCTAGGTTGGAAACTTGGATTCCTTTAAGAAGAGAAAAAAGAATAGGTTTTGTGCATGGCCTGGGGGCTGCTGGGGATGCGAATAGGAGGGATCAGGTAAAGACCTGATGGGGGAGTGATGGAGGGAGAAAGTATAGGGAGAGATGGCTAGCCTGGAGGTCATTTGGGGTAGTGTGGAATTCTAGTGCAGTGAAAACTTGCTGGCATCTAAGAGTGTGACCCTAGTGAGGAATCCTAGTAATGGGGGATATGGAGTCTGAACTAGTCATGTTTTGTAGCCAGGCAAGGATGGATTCCAGTGTTGGGCTGTATTGTATTTAATTGAGTTTTGGGCTTGGAGTTGCATGGAGATTTCCAAACAATGCAGTTTTATGTTAGAAAAGAGGGTTACTCTCTGAAAATTGACAGCGGGACCCTATTGCCAAGGAAAATATTTACAAAGCTCTATTCACATAGCTCCCTGGAAGTAGAGAAATCGAGCTGGTGCCTGCATGAAGCCTTTACCCATATATTCTAGCATTTTTGGAATGGGAAAGTACTCTGAAAGCTACCCCAAGAGAAACCTGGATGCCAATCACCCCTAAAATAATTCACCTACCATCTGTTCTGTCTGCAAGATTTTCTGAAGCAATGCTGTAGAACTTTTGGGAATGAGTAACCAATGTCCAGTTTAACTTGAGGTCTTGCCAGGAGAGAGAGCCCATGCCCTATCGTCCATGGATGGTTAGGAAGTGGAAACCGAATAGCCCAGAGACCTAGGGTACAGTCAAAATCTATGGAAAAAATCAATAAAATGATATCTAATGATACTCTGCTCTACTCATATATTGGTGTCTTGTCCAGTCTTCATCAGAGAGTCTTCCTCCAATAACAAATGGGAACAGCTGCAGAGTCTCACTGCCAGACATTATTTAGAGAGAGTCTAAATTGAAGGTCCTCATCAGGTCTCTCCCTTTGGAGCTCAGGGGATCCTGTGGAAGAGAGAGAAGAAAGATCATAGGAATCAGAGGTGATGGACGATACCAGAAGAACCTGACCCACTGAATCAATAAAGCAGGTCTCATCTGGGCTCACAGAGGCTGAAACAGCAATCATCAAGTCTGCATGGATCGTCACCAGGTCCTCTGCATGCATGTGGTGGTTGTTTATCTTGGTGTGTTTGTTGGGCACCTAACAGTGGGCATGTCTCTGACTCTTTTGCCTACTCTTGAGACTCTTTTCTTCCCATTTTGTCCTCTTGTCCAGCCTCAATATTAGGGTTCTTGCCTTGTCATATTGTATCTTGTTTTGTCCTGTTTGGTTGTTGTCACTGGGAAGCTTGCTCTTTTCTGATGGGAAGTAGAAGGGGAGTGAATTTGGATGAAAGAGAAGGTAGAGGTGACCTGCAAAAAGCAGAGGGAAGGAAAAATGCTCAATATACAGTATATTAGAAAAGAATTCATTGTCAACAAAAATAAAGTAAATAAAAATAGATGTATAAAGGTGAATATGAACCTCAAAGACATTTGTGAATATAATTATTTGAATATTTATTTTATTTTAATTATGCACATATCCATGTGAGAATTTGTGTGCTCATGAGTATACAGGTTTCTTCATAGGCCAGAAGTGTCAATTTCCTCATTAACTAAAGTGACAGGTTATCTTTAACCACTCAGCATAGGGGCTGGGAATCAAATTCAAATTTTACACAAGATTGACATTTATTTTTAACCTCTAAGCCAACTCTCCAGGCCCCATATAATTATTTGAGAGGAGCACTCTCACTATATTGATTTTTAATTTGATGCAAGAAATATTGATGATTTACCTATTATATTAACTTTCTGTTCTGATTATTTATGAGTTCACCTCTACCAGTGGGTTTTGAACTTCCATATGTTTTCCTGATATTAATTATCTTAATTTTGCTTCCATTAAGATATCTTTCCCGTGTAATTATCACACAAGTCAAAGAGAGAAAAGCCTCAGCTATTTCTTGTCTGGGAAATTATATTTCATTTTCTTTTCTTCAAGTTTTTCAGTATAGTATTTTAAGCTGACCTTTTAATATTCAAATTTGAAAAATCTTACTTTTCTTCTACTTAGTCTGTAAAGTTTTTGCTGACAAATGTGCCAAATTATAAAAATTAATTTGGAATTGTTGAGCCTTCATCCTCTTGATACTGTGAATTACATTTCTTTGTTATTAACTTTTGACAATTTTATTACTATGTGTCACTACATACTCTTTAAATTGTATTTACTTGAGATCCACTGAGATTCATGAATATGGATGTTTATATCCCTTTTAATATTTTCACATTTTCATCTAATATTTCTTTAAATATGCTTCTCTCTTTCTACCTCTCGTTCTCTGTTCCTCCCTTTGTCCCTCTCCGTTCTAAATCACTCCTGTGTCATATATTCATGTGTTTGATGATATTTCCCTTCTCAGGAATACCCAACACCTACTTCAGAATATTCATCTTTGTTTATTTTTATTTACTTAATTGGCTAATTTCAATTCACTTGTTTTCAAATTCATTAGTCTTTTTTGTTTTGCATTGTTGAGTCAGTCATTGAAATCCTCCTATTAATAACTGTTAAGGATCATGGATGTTTACACATAAATTGTTTTTATTAAATTGATTCTAATGAAAAAGTATAAAAAATTCCTGTGTTTACTATTACTTGCTCTCAATGAATTATTATTTATATAAAATGAAATGCATTAAAATTACATGCAACACAAGTCTTCATTTAAACATGGCTTAAAATGTTCACCACAAAACATAAGTTTCAAATTTGCCTATGATGTGGAAACAGAAAATTCTGTGTTTCACTTTCCTAATGTTGATGCTATCATAGGAATATGGTATTTTACTGAACATTAGTGCCATTGCATATAAGGCTAATTGTGAATGCACAAACATTGCTTAATTCGTAATGAAAATTTTATAGGTTCCTTTCACAGAAAATCATAGTAAATAATAGCATTTACATCTGAAATTTCCTATTCACAGTATCAAACAGCAGTTATGCATATGCTGAAATCTCACACTATAACTTTGTAAGCTCACAGCTAAGTTTCTTGAAATTGATGTTATTAAAGGAAGGCCTATCTCCTGAGTGACATTTGTTGCTTTGCTAGTATATAAGAAATTATACTGTTTATTATGACAAAAGCATCTGATCCTAGATTTTTTTCTCACATTAGAATACTTTAGGGTAGCAAGAAGATTTGTATTGGAGTACATATCTCATTTGCATTTCAACAATATTGAGCCCATGCTTGATAGGGTAGAATTGTAGATTTCTGAGGTGTCTAAAACACTTATTTTTGTATGTATTTATTTTTAAATTGATACTTGCAATTGTAATGAACTGTACTGCAATTTTCTATAAAGGATTGGTTCTTGGTAAAATGAAAACATGAAATCTTTGCTCCCTTTTGCTCTGATTATTGTCACATTTTGGGTAAAAGAATCCAGTAATTACCATATAGTATTCTAAATAAATTATTGCTGTGAAAATTCTCCTATAATGTGTACAAGTCCATCACCTAAACATGACCTGTCATGATGACATAAATTAATAGTCTCTAAATTCTTTGGTTTAATTTAACAATTGTTGGATTTAGCTTGAATTCACAATAAAGATCTTATTTTGTTGGAAATCTTATCGTCATGAGTTTTCTATGTATATACATAGGTATTTTTAACCCTGACCAGAATATTCTAAGATGCTTTATTTATAGCACTTTAGGCTTTCTATATTTTGTTTTTTCAAGCTTTCCCCTTAAACAAATTCCACAAGCTTTTCTACATCATCAGGTACAACTGCAATAAGTGATCTCACTTATGGTACCAATTTTCTATGTTAGTAGTCATCTTTCCATTACTGTAGTGAAATTCTGAAACAGTTAACGCAGAAAGACAAAATATTAACCAGGTGTAATATCACATACTTATCATTGTTTAAAATATGGAAGTATCAGGAGTTCAAGGCAAGCCTCAATTACATAAGAAATTCAAGAACAACCTGGGCTACATATGTGGGGGGGGGCACAGTTTTGGAAATATTATCCTATGATTAACTGGTATTATTAATAGAAAAATTTTTAATTCCTAATATTTCATTTTTAGGAGTTTTTCTTTTTTAATTTTTATTTTTCCATTCAATTACTTACACTTCCTTCTCTCCTCTCAATCCCCTCCCGCTCCCCCACACCCCCTCCTCTCTCTCCCTCCCTGCTTGAGAGAAGGCCTGGAATCCTGCCCTGTGAGAAGTCTAAAGCCCTCCCCCCTACATCCAGGTCTAGGGAGCTGTGCATCCATATAGACTAGGGTCCCCAAAAGTCAGAACATGTCATAAAAACTAGTCCCAGTGCCTTTATCAATGCCTTCTCAGTCAGCCCCCATTGTCAGCCACCATCAGAGTCCGGTTTGATCACATGCTCATTCAGACCCAGTCCAGCTGGATTTGGTGAGCTCCCATTAGAACAGGCACACTGCCTCAGTTGGTGGACCAACTCCTCGCGGTCCTGACTTCCTTGATCATCTTCTCCCTCCTTCTTCCTTTCAACTGGACCTTTGGAGCTCAGTCCGTTGCTCTGATGAAAATCTCTGTCTCTATCTTCATCTGTTGCCGGATGAAGATTCTATGGTGATATTCGAGAGAATCATCAGTGGGTCAAGGACTGTTCAGGCACCCTCTCCTCCACTGCCAAGAACCTACCTGGGGACATTCCGTGGACACGTGGGATCCCCTCTAGAGCCAAATCTCTTGCCACCCCTAAAATGGATCCCTTACTGTACGTATCTTCTTTCCTGCTCCTAGAGTACTACTCAGCAGTAAAAAACAATGACATCTTGAATTTTGCATTCAAATGGATGGAAATAGAAAACACTATCCTGAGTGAGATAACCCAGACCCAAAAAGATGAATTTTGTATGTACTCACTCATTTGTAAACTCTAACCATAAACCAAGGTCATTAAGCCCATAGTTCACAAGCCCAGAGAAGTCAAATAACAAGGTGAACCCAAAGAAAACCATATATAGATCCTCCTGGAAATTGGAAGCAAACAAGATTGCAGGGCAAAAGCTGTGAGCATGGAGGTGGGGGCAGGGGTGGTGGTGAGTTGGGGGAAGGGGAGAAGGGGAGAGGGAAGGTAGAAGGGAAGGTCTGGCAAGAGCTTGGGGAGTGGGAGGGTGGAGATGGAAGAAGGGCATATATAGGAGCAGGGAAGAAGATACCTAATCTTTCATTTTTATAAGAAGTTTCCCTTGAATATAATACATAAAACTATTATGTGATGTGCACATCAATAAATATAAATCCATAGGCTATATTTAACTTTTCAGTGGCAAGTTTTCTCTCTCAACCAACTCAGAACAATAATTATTCTCAGTGTAGTGTAATATAAGTGTTGCATAACTTATGGCACAGGGATCAAGAAAGTTATTTGACTGGTAGACTCACTCTGGAATAGGTTATACTGATACAGGTATTGTATAAATATGCAGGTAGACTACCAACAAATACATTGGTTTTCCATTATGTTCAATGAATGATAAAGCAATACCATTTAATCTTGATATAAGTTCATTGCAGAAATTAATGAATGGTATTAGTCAAGATTGATGTGAACTTGACAAATGAACAAAATTGCTAAATTAGTGAGATGCATTTCATCATTGCCATACATACAACTTATTTCTTAACTTTTAATATTTATGTTTTTTGTATACGATGCAGTATTTGCATGTACACCTGCATTCCAGAAAAGGTATCACATACCATTATATATGGTTGAGAGCCACCACATGGTTACTAGGAATTGAACGCAGAACCTCAGAAGAGCTGCCAATACTCTTAACTATTGAGCTATCTCTCCAATCCTTACTCATAACTTCTAGGCCACAAAATTGTGTTATATTTATTTCATGTAGATTGATGAACTCCTAAATAACCTGTAAAGTTCATGTGAAATATAGAATATATAGAGAGAAGTAATTTTATGTTTCTTTTTAAAATTTATTAAACATAAATTTTATGTTTATGTGTATTTTGTGAGTTAATGAAGAATATTTTTTGAAATAAAGAAATATATGAATTTTACTATGAATAATGCTACATGAAAGACTATATGTTAGTTTTTCTCAAAATAATTATTGAAGAATAAAAATAGACAATTTTTATAGACTTTCTCCTTGTCATGATAAAGAAAGATGAGTAATGTTATTTATGTTTCATTTCCAAATGTAGCAAATTTGAATAATTAGTTGCAAGCATCACAATGTTTGGCTACATGAAACAGAAACTCAGTTTCAAACTGCTTCTTTTAATTGCCAGTTTGAAGTCTGACATGTGATAATTTTGGAAGTTTTTATTCTTATTAGAATGAAAGAAAAGTGAATGTGGTGTAATGAATGAACATTTTCTAAATAGTCAGAGAACAGAAGTAATAAGGAAAACCATTGCCTTGAAATTTAGCATGGGAGGACACCCAGATAGATAAACAAAACAATAAAACTTGTTTACCTCAAGCAGAAATCACTAAGCATACTTACAAAACAGTGTTGAAATATACATCCTATCCTCAATATGGAAAATTACTGGGCTTATAAACTGAAGTTCTGAAGAATCCACATCTTTACTGTGCATCTTGACAACTTTCAACATCACAGTTGTGGTTAGACTGAATGTTCATGGGGAAGTCAAAGTAATGAGAAGCTCTCATTACTCCATTTAAATAGCCATTGGCTATCAGCTTCTGTATCTGACCTGACAACTCTTCCACCATTGGTAAAGTTATTGGAGTATATCGTCACTTCAGTAAACATCCAGCTTTTATCTATCCTAAATTAAAGAAAGTTATGCTATGTGGAATCTATAAAAAGAATATTCCTTCTCAGTCTATCAGATACCCACAATAATATGCATGGTGGTTGCAAGGAGAGAGGCCACTTGGTCATTCCCAGCTACTCAGCCCTAAAATAATCACACAGAAACTATATTAATTAAATCACTACTTGGCCCATTAGCTCTAGCTTCTCGTTGGCTAACTCTTACATATTGATTTAACCCATTTCTATTAATCTGCATATCACCACAAGGTCGTGGCCTACCAGCAAAGTTTCAGCACATCTATCTCTGCTGGTGGCTCCATGACATCTCTCTCACTCTGCCTTCTTCCTCTCAGCATTCAGTTCAGTTTTTCCTGCCTAGATCTGTTTTATTCTACCACGAGCTGAAAGTAGTTCTTTATTCATTAACCAATAAAAGCAACACATAGACAGAAGGACCTTCCACACCACAAGGCAAATGAATTGATTCATGACTTGATTTTCTTTCTTGATTGTAAAAGTTCCTGATAAATTTTCCGTACCTGAGTATGTTACTTAGGCTGAGTTGTACCCACATTTCTGTAGATTGTGCACTGATGTAAGATTTCTGTCTGTATGTTATGGATATGTTTTATTATGGTGGGTTATTAAAGAAGCTGTTTTGGCCAATGGTTTAGTAGAGTAAAGTTAGGTGGGAAATCCAAATAGAGATATAGAGTAAAAGTAGGCAAGAGTCAAGGAAACACCATGTAGATGCCAAAGAAGAAAGACACCAGCCACCAGCCAGAACCTTACCAGTAAGCAACAACCTTCTGGCCATACACCAATGAATAGAAATACATTAATTTAAGAGGTGGGAGTTAGTTAGAAATGTGTCTAAGCTATTAGCCATACAATATTCTAATTAATATAGTTTTGCGTTATTATTCTGGGCAGCTGGGAAACAAATGAGGAGTCTCTGTTTACAAAATGTCATGCCAACATAAAACAACTCCATCCACATAAAACCTGAGAGAGCTTGGGAAAGAATTCTATACACAGAAGAACAGAATTAAACACGACTTCTTGGTAGCAGCATTTTTTTCGGGTGGGCTCTCTTTGCTGGCACAAGCAGAGGCATGATTCCTTTAAGAGAAAGCTCCCTGTTTCAGCATTAGTAGCAAAAAACTGCATGGTTTTTTTTTAAGAGAGATCTTCCAGACTCATGATGGAGAATGAAATCTGGTTCTTTCAGGAAGACCTGAACATAAATGGGGTCTGTGACCAGCATATTAAAAATTCCTTAATGGCAACATAGACCTGCTGACTCCCTGGTGCCGGGGTGGTGAGCAGAGCTCACAGATGTGGTGAGCATGCCTTTTCCATGTTTGACTGGGCAGAGCAAACGGGCAGGGCCTCAGAGTAGGTACTGGCCATGCCCACTTAGCAATTTTTAAAGTGCTACTGGTCAAAACATGATTAAAGAAATGAAAACAGATTCAGATGAAAAAAGACCTCTGAATGCGTCACAGTGTTGGGTAAATACACATAGGTTTTCAAGAGAGAAAAAAAGACTATAGACAATTATAAAAAGAACTACCTTTAAAAAATAAAACTGAATTTAAAGAGACAGTAAAAGTAATATATAGGAGAACAGACAGCCATAAAATAAAGGAGTAAACAAAAGTAAGCCTTGTAAATATGGAATAGATACAGAGGGCCTGGATTATACATATTATTGCGCTTTCTTATAAATTTTTTTGATTTCAGAGAGATATTTGATTCTGGAGGACGCTAAGATAAACCAACATAAAGGAATCTAGACTTCAAAATATGGGTCTAAGGTTATGTTACTTTGGAAAAGACATGCTTTTGTTTCTACAGAGGATGAAAAGCTATGGATCCTTTCCAGGCTATTGTGGTTTGATGGAATAAGATCTCTCAAAAGTTCTCCATGAATCCTAAAATACTTTGCCCAGCAAAAAGGAAAGAACTTTGAGAAAATATTGCCCAAATTCCTAAAATTGTTTATAAATGTTTGTTTTCATTTAAAGAGGGATATGATATATAGAGATGAATACTTTGCATTGGTATGGATCTTGGTCTATTGATACAAATTTAAGATTCATTTGTTATATTGTATATGCATTTCTGCTCTTGTTTAAGATATTGTGTTTGAGTATTTCATTTAAAAATGTAATATATAATTAAGAAATGCAGATTAATAGTCAAATTGTAGCCATGTTAGTTAAGTTTTCTACATGTACAGAAATATATTTCAAATGGATAGGTATTCTTCAAATGTTTCAAAGACATACATAATATGGCATTTAAAATGTTTTAAGAACTTAGGCTTTTCTCAACAGTGAGACATATCTGCTTCTGGCAGCATCAATTACTTTGGCGAAGTTGATGGGCATTGAAAAAAATTCATTATGGAATTTGCCTTCGGTGTGACAAGGCTAGTCAGTTTGGCTAAGAAACTGATCTTGCCTGAACTTCTGTATAAACTAGATACACAGGACCCACAGAAATATGACTGCTGAATTTTCCAAAAGGCAAGATGATCCTTCAGTTTCCTGCTTCACAGAAGAAACTGTCAGACTTTCTGCAGGACACAAAGGAAAGTTACTGACAGACAGCCAATATAGGCAAGACAGTCTTTTCAATTTCCTGCTTCATGGAAAAGTTTGATGGATACTATGGGCCTGTAGGCTGAAGATGGATCCTCCAACATTAAAGAACTTTGGTGACTGTTCAGGCAGTGAGATGTTTCTGTCAATTTTAGAACTTTGGAAGTTGCTAATAATTTACTTCCTGTTTATTTAAGTAATATTATATCCTTCTGGGTTCTTTGATAGAGTTAACAAATAGGTAGTTACAATTACAGCTTTCCTTAGTTACGATAAAAGATAAAGTATATATAAATGTTGTAACTGTAATTCTTGATTAATACCTGTTTTGCATATGTAATCTTACTATGTTAAAGTTAAAACCTTTTTTATATTTAAAAAGAAAAAGGGAGGTGATGTGGGATTCCCCTCTGTATGTTATGAATATGTTTTATTACCATTGGTTATTAAAGAAGCTGTTTCAGCCAATGGTTTAGTAGAGTAAAGCCAGGTGGGAAATCCAAACAGGGATATTGAGTAAAAAGAGGCACAGTCAAGGAAAAGCCATGCAGATGATGAAGGAAGAAGACACAATTCACCTGCCAGAAACTTACTGGTAAGTCACAACCTCATGGTAATACACAGATTAAAGAAATGGGTTAATTTAAGAGGTAAGAGTTAGCTAGAAATATGCCTAAGATATTGGTCAAACAGTGTTGCAATTAATATAGCTCCTGGGGAATTATTCGGGTCTCAGCTCTCAGAAAATGAACAAGCAGTCTAAGCAGTTTTCTGACTATGCTGTACTCACCTAGACCAGAAAAATTTATTTACTTTGGAGGTAGAGCTCCCTTTTGAATTGGCATGATATTAGTTGTGTTAAAGACATACCTTTCAGTTCAGATAGGAGAAATCTACATTAGTATATTTTGCATTATTATACTATAATACGCCATAGGTGATTTATAACAAAACCTTTGACTTACATTTATGAGGCCGAGAAGAAGAAACTTTCTTAACATAACATTTCAGAAGACAAAACTAGAAGAATTCAGAGAAGGAGCAAGAGAGAGAAAACATAGTACGAACAGTGATATAAAAAGGAAAGTCCTCTAATAGTGGTATTAATTCATTCAAAAACATGGAGTCTCAATAACCAAACATCTTCTGAAATTCAATATGTTAACACTATTGTTCTTAAAATGGAATTTTAATGTTAGTTTTGTGAAGAAAATATTCAAATGGTTTCAATATTATAGGGGGATAGCCAGAACAATCCTGTACAGTAAGAAACTCAATCATACCACAAGGACCTGTGCTTAACTATGTTTGTAGCAGCATTATTTGTCATAGTCAGAACCTGTAAACAATCTAAATGCCCCTCGACCAGAAAATGGATAAAGAAAATGTTGTATATTTACACAATGGAGTACTACACGGCAGAAAAAATATGACTTCTTGAAATTTGTGGGCAAAGAGATGGATCTAGAAAACATCATAATGAGTGAGTAACCCAGACCCAGGAATACAAATATAATATGTGTTCACTCATAAGTGACTTTTAGACATAGAGCAAAGTAAAACCAGCCTACAATTCACAATCCAGACAACCTAGACAAAAAAAAGAACCCTAAGAGAGACATACATAGATCTAATATACATGGGAAGTAGAAAAAGACAAGATCTCTTAAGTAAATTGGGAGCATGGATATCATGGGGGAGGGTAGAAGAAGAAGGGGGAAGAAGGGAAGGGTGGAGAAAGATAAATATCTCAATAAAAAAGAAGAAAAGAAACTTCCAGAGGCATCATCATTCCTGATTTTAAGTTCTACTATACAGTTATAGTAATAAAAACAATTTGGTATTAGAATAAAAACAGACAAATGTATCAAATCAATTTAATTCAATTGAAGACCCTGATATTAATCCACATCCCTATGAACACCTGATTTTTGACAAAGAAGTCAAAACTGTACAATGAAAAAAAGAAATGACCTTCAATAGATGGTTGTGGCATAACTAGATGTTGACATGTATAAGAATGCAAATAGATCCATATCTATCCCCATGCATAAAACTTAAGTCCAAATGGATCAAAGACCTTAACATAAATACAATTACCCTCAACTCAATTGAAGGGAAAGTGGGAATTATTCTTGAATGCTTTGGCACAGGAAAAGACTTTATAAATTTAACACTAGTAGCATAGACACTGAGAGAAATAATTAATAAATTGCATCTTATGAAACTGTGAAATTTATAAAAGGCAAAGGACATGGTCAATAAGACAAAACGGCAGCCTACAGGTGCAAAAAGATTTATACCAAGCCCACATCTGACAGATGGCTGATCTCCAAAATATATAAAGAACTCCAGAAACTAGATATCAAACTACCAAATAATCCAATTAAAAATTAAGATACAGATCTAAACAGAGAATTTCTAGCAGAAGAATCAGAAATGGTCAAAAGACATTTAAGGAACTGATCAACATACATAGTCAACAGGGAAATGCAAAGCAAAATGACCATGAGATACCATCTTACACCTGCGAGAATAGCAAAATTTAAAAAACAAAAAACAAAACCAAAAAAAACCATTGGTGATTGATGTTGGATGTCCTTCTGTATATGTGTTGCTATTATTGGTTGATGAATAAAGCTGTTTTGGGCAATGACTTAGCAGAGTAAAGTCAGATGAGAAATCTGGACAGAGATATATAGAGAGACTAGTCAGTAAGAGAGATGCCATATGACTGCCAAAAGAGAAAGATGCCAGAATATTACCAGTAAGCCACAGCCTCATGGTGATATATAGATTAATAGAAATTGGTTAATTTAAGAGGAGTTAGGCAAGAATATGCCTGAACCATTGAGCAAATAGTGTTGTAATTAAAATAGTTTCTGTGTTATTATTCAGGGCTGGGTGACCGAGAAATGAAAGCACAGTCTCTGTGTACAAATGGTTCCCAAACATTTGGCAAGAATTTCCCCATAAACCCTGAGAATGCTTTAAAAAAAAAAACACTTCTAGACCCACAAAAATGGGAGTCAGTTTCAGCTTCGCGGTAGCCACGGTTTTTTAGATAGACTCTATTTGCTGGTGGTGAGCAGAGGCATAGCTTCCTTAGGAGATGGCTTCCTGGTTTTTGTTGGTTGCACAAATGATTCTGGCTCTTTCAAGAAGTCTTGCAGTACTTAAATGAAGTTTGTGAGTAGCATGCTACTAGTTGCTTAATGGTGACATAGATCCACTGTGTCCCTGGAGCTGGGATGGTGAGCATGGTTTACAGAGGTGGTGAACATAACTTTGACATTTTGGATTGGGCAGAGTCAACATGCAAAGTTGCAATATTAGCACTAGCCCGCTTAGCATTAAAAAATAAATGGCCCTGATCAGAAAACATTACAGTAAAGAAAACAAAAATCCATTAAAGACAGATTCAGATTTTAAAAAAATAGCCTCTTGATGGTTTACAGAGTGTTTAAAAATATACATAGACTTGAGAGAGAAAAGAAAAAGGATAGGGAAAATCCTTAATAATAGAAATAGAGAAATAGTAGAAAAGGGTATGGTGGCACACACCTTTAATTCCAGCCTTGGAGGCAGAGGCAGGCAAATCTCTGTGAGTTTGAGGTAAGCCTCCTCTATTGAATGAGATCCAGAATAGCCAAAGACATGCAGAAAAACCTTGTCTCAAAAACCAAAACGTAAAAAACAAACAAAAAAAAAAGAAATAGATTTTAAAAAAGCAACGTAAAGATGGAAAATACACAGAATCTGGATAATAAATATTATTGTGTTTTTGTTATTATGTTTTCTTTGAATTTTTGACTGTTAATAAGCTAACTAACGAGAAACATTTCATTGTATAGGCTGCTAAGCTAAACCAACATATGTATTTTGAAGTTATCTTGACTTTAAAATTTAAATTGAAATTTAAATTTCAAATGTTACTTTGAAAAAGATGCTCTGCTTTGTTTCCACAGATAGAAAGCTGTGGATTTCTTACCAGCTAATATGATTTAATCAAACAAGACAACCTCAAGTGATGGCCCGGTGATCTAACATCCACAGAAGCTCCAGGACTGCTGGCTGAGAGGAACAAACCACATAGAATACCCCATAAGAGATGCAATTAACTAGCAGTGACCCCAATCAGCAGAAAGTAGTCTAAAAAACTACAACTAAATTCACAAATATCTTTTATAAATGTTGTTTTCATTTAAAGGAGGTTGATTATAAGTGGTTAATGGTCACAGGCAATATCTTTCTAAAGAAAAAAAAGGGGGATATGATATAGAAATGAACACTTTACATTGGTATAGACTTTGGTTTATTAATTCAAATTTAAGTTATATGTATGTTTCTACTCTTATTTAAGGTATAATGGTTATGAAGCTCATTTAAAAATATAATGCCTAATTAAAAATTTGAGATTAATAGTCATGTATAATAATCAAACTCTAAGTCATGTTTGGTTTTCTAGACATATAGAAATATATTTCAGTTAGATAATCTTCAACACTTCAAAGACCTACAGAATATGGAGTTTAAAAGGTTTTAAGAACTTAGACTTTTCTCAACAGTGAAACATATCTGCTTCTGGAAGCACAAATTACTTCAGGAGGGTGATGGGCATCAAAGAAGCTCCTTTTGAATTTTGCTAAGCATTTGGACAAGAAACTGCTCTTGCCTGGATTGCTTGATGGTATGCTGTATGAACTGGGCATGTAGACCCACAGAAAAAAAGTCTGCTGAACTTGCTAAAAGAAGGTGAAACAACCATTCAGCATTGCTGCTTCATGAAAGAGTCTGCCAGACATTCTGCAGGGCACAGAAGAAAGTGACTGATAAACTGACAATATAGGCTAAACAGTCTCTCAAATTAACTGTTTCATGGAAAAGTCTTCTAGATACTATGGCATTGTAGGCTGAAGATGGATGCACAAACATTACAGAATAACTTTGGGTGCTTTTCCAGGCAGGAGATGTCTCTTTCAATTCTAGAGCTTTGGAAGTTGCTTACAGTGCATTTCCTGTTTACTTAAGTAACATTATATCCTTCTGGTATCATCAAAGGAGTTGAAGAGTAGATAGTTATAATTACAGTTTTTCTTAGTTATGATAAAAGATAAATTATGTATAAAATTTTAGACTCACAAAGATAGGATAGAGGATAGTGTATTTTCTTTAATTTTCAAATGTAAATGGACCAAATATTGTAATTATAATTCTTGATTGATAACTGTTTTATATATGTAATGTTACTATGTTAAAGTTAAAGCCTTCATTTTTAATTAGACAGAAAAGGGAAGATGATGAGGGTTGTGCTTCTGTATATGTGTTGCTTTTATTGGTTGATGAATAATGCTGTTTTGGCCAATGGCTTAGCAGAGTAAAGCCAACTGGAAAATCCAAACAGAAATATATAGAGAAACTAGTCAGAGTCAGAGAGATGCCAGGTAACTACTGAAGGATAAAGATGCCAGAACGTTACTAGTAAGCCACAGTCTCATGGTGATATATAGATTAATAGAAATGGGTTAATTTGAGAAGTAAAAGCTAACTAGGAATATGTCTAAGCCACTGGCCAAACAGTGTTTCAATTAATATATACTTTCTGTGTGGTTATTCAGGGTTGGTAGACTGGGAAATGAAAGCACAGTCTCTGTCTACAAATGACAACGTGTGCTGAAATGGATGTGGAGTAGGGGAATACATCTCCACTGGTGGTGGGTATACGATCTTGTACAATCACTTTGAAAATTAGTATGTCAGTTTCTCAGAAAATTGCAAACTAATCTACCTCAAAACCCAGCAATGTCTCTCCTGGGAGTATACCCAAAGGATACACAATTATACCACAAAGACATTTGCTCAACTATGTTCATAGCTGCAATATTTGTAATATGCAGAACTTGAAAACAACCTAGATGCCCCTCAACAGAAGATTAGATAGATAAAATGTGGTACATTTACACAATGGAATATTACTCAGCAGTAAATAACAATAACATCTTGACATTTATATGCAAATGGCATTTACACAATGGATTATTATTCAACATTAAATAACAATAACATCTTGACATTTATAGGCAAATGGATGAAATAGAACTAGGAAAATCCTGAATGAGGTAACCCAGACCCAGAAAGACAAACATGGTTTATACTCACTCATAAGTGGATATTAGACATAAATAAAGGATAAAATGCTTACAATCCACAAACCTAGAAAAACTAGGTAAAAAGGAGGATTCTAATAAGAGGATTCTAATGGAGAGCCCCAGGAAAGAGAATTAGTTAAGATCTCCTGGGTAAACTGGAAAGGGTAATATAAGAGATAGATCAGGATGGTAACATAAGGGCTTGAGATACCCAAGTTGGAGGAGAGACGGGCAGGGGGAACAATGAAAGAGATATCTTGATAGAGGGAGGCATTATTTGGCCATGCAGAAACAAGATACTAAAGAAATTCCCAGGTATCCACAAAAATGGCCTCAGTTAAGTCTCCTAAATATATTGGATAGGTTACCTGAAAAGACCTTCACCTATAATCAGATTAGTCATGACTCTGTTATCATAAAATCTTCATCCAGTAACTGATGGAAGCAGAAGCAGAAATCCATAGCCAAGCACTAGACTGAGGTCCTGAAGCTCAGTTGAAGAGAGGAAGGGGGGAATATATGAGCAAGGGGTATCAAGATCATGATTGAGAAAACCACAGAGACAGCTGACAAAAGCTAGTGGGAACACTTGGATTCTGGACTGACACCTGGAGAACCTGCATGGGAATGAACTAAGCACTCTCACTGTGGGTGAAAATTTTATGACTTATTCTGTTGGGGTGCTAGAAGTGGGACCAGGACATATCCTGGGTGCAGGAACTGGCATTTTGGAGTCTATTACCTATAGTGGGATACCTTTCTCAGCATTGATACAGTAGGGAAGAGCTTGGTCCTGCCTCAACTAGGTATACCAGACATTGTTGACTCCCCAAGAACAACCTTACCTCCTCTGAAGAATGGATGGGAGATAGGGTTGGGGAAGGTGGGAGTGGGAGAAGTGTAGGAGGGAGAACTGGGGATAGTATGTAAAATTTGAAAAGTTTTAAATAAAAACGTTATCATGGGGAATATATGAAGTATATTCACCTTACTATCATATTATATTATAAATGACGAAAGTGAAGGACATACTTACTTTAGCTCATTGTTTCAGTTTATCATAGAATATGTGATTATTAATGTTATCAACACGATAGGATCAAGAATCACCTAGCAAAATGCCTCTGTGTATGCTCATGTAGGAATACTTTGATTAGGTTAACTGAGGTAGGAAGAACCACCCCAAAATTACCAGCACTATTTCCTGGGTTTGGATCCTACACTTGCTATAAAGGAGGAAAAAGACTAAGAGCTTAAAATATTCCCAGGTTCCTGACAACAAACACAGTGTAACCAATTGCAGCAAGCTTCATCCCTTGACTTCTCTATCATGATAGACTGTTCTCCATCTGTAATTCATAGTAAATTCTTTTCCCTCAAACTGCTTCTGCCAGAATGCTATCATATCAATAGAAAATTAACTAAGATAAAGATTAAAGCACAGTGGAGCAACTCAGTCCATCAACTTTCAGCCCCTTCTCTCATCTTCCTTGATCAGAAAGTAGAAATTCGTAGACTTCAAAATTTCCTCTGCTGTACTTACAATGGCCTTTCCACAGTATCCCATATCTGCCAAGTGGGCACAACATCTCAAGGATTTCATAATCTCCCCAAAGAATAGTGTTAACTGGGAAATTAATGTTCAATCACATAAGCCACTGGAGGTCACTACAATTGAAACTATAGCATTCAGTTCTTGTCATATAAACTATAGCATTCAGTTCTTGGCATATAATCATGTCATACTGTGAAGTGTATTCAGTATAGCTTTTTGTTTCCCCACAGTTTAAACAATCCCAATACTGTTTTGAAAATCTAGCAAATACTGCCAAGGTAGAGAAAATTAAGCTATGATCCCTAGAATAGAAAAAAAAAATGATGTACTTCCAGTACATTGTGGCATAGAATTCTGTTTCAAAAGGAAAAGAAGCGGTACAAGGACAGATTGATCAAAGCAAAACTGAAGCCTAGTTTTGCAAACATCATTTATTATAGTGTTAGGTCTAGTATCTAGAGCACATAATGACATAATCTGTCCTCCAATGTCCTTCAATCTTTTCCTTTTGTTTCAAATAGCCTCTTTCTTGAACCACCTCTACTTCATAACAGAACCTATTCTTGGTACATGGTCCACATTCCTGTCATCTCATCGGGGAGGTCTTTACCACAACTCACATTTCTTCTTTACAGATCCATGTATCAACTTTTTCCCGCAGAAATCGCTATGTGTAATCTGATACTGGAACACAATGCCTGTCCTCACAGGCTATTTCCTGATACTTTTGCACAAACCTCCATAACACAATGATTCTTGCACCCAGTATGCCTACAAAACAAGCATCACAAGCATGACAGGTTCTGATGCCTGGTTTGCATGAAGTTTTTGCTATAGATGAATGTCATCATGCCTGAGTCAAGATAACTGTACTCTAGATGACCCATTCCGAAAAAAGCACACCTCAAGCTCCGTCTATTCAATGACTTTAAACAAACTTGTTTCAAGTGAGTTTTTATTTTTCATAACAGAAAGTCATCAATGTATAGCATCCCAAAAATCATAGCACTTCTATTACTGTCATACAAACTAAATTACTTGTCATAGAGGCACTAACCAGTAACAATCATGGCTACTCATAGCCAAATCTATGCTGTCAACAATTTTAAATAGACTCATATCTATGAGCTTGTTGCTTTAATTTTTTAATCTGAATATTCACTGTAAACCTGCATGAGTTCAAACAGAAATCACCATTCCATACCCTGAACATTATGCTGTTTTGAAATATTCTCTAACAACACTATTTAGTCCATTACTATTAAATTTAGCCTAAGTAGATGCTTATGATATAAATGAAATATAGCCAAATGATTTGTCAATATGTAGAACAAATTATTATCAAAATCTTTAACACATGTAATTTTATTACCAAAGGAAGAAAAGTGAATGAAAATTGAAGTCATAACAGTTCAGATTTTCCAAAGTTAATAGTAAATATCAATTCTTAGATTCAGGAAAACCAAATACCACAAAGAATCAAAAGTACAATAAAACATCTTACCTGACAGATGAAAAAGGTTAGCAAAATTGTAATAGACACCACATCAGAGGAATGAATGGGGCATGGATTAGGGGGAGGTGAGAGAGAGCAGGAAGAATGGAGGGAGGGGAAACTGGTTCATATGTAAAATGAATAAAAAAATTTTTGAAGGAAAAAGAAATCTCAGACAATCAATAGCTAAAGAATTTCATCACCTGAAAACTAATTCTGCAAGTAGTAGAAAACATTGCTTTCAAACAGAAAGAAAGAAAAAGTTAAGTACTAAGAAATTTCATATATGAATGCAGCTCATCAAAAATAGTAAGAATAAAATAGTCTTAATTTTAATTAATGATACATTTAAGTACATCTACTTATTAAAATAAATACTCTTAACAGGAACATTTGGAGCAATTATAACTTACAAAAAGTACAAGATATTAGAGAAAGACCAAGGATAGTAGAAAGCATTTGCATAAACCATGCTAAATGATATGTGCACAACTAATAGAAATGGTATAATTATGTTTGAAGGCTAATCTCTACATTTTTAAATCTGTGTCACAATTCTAACAGTAGCTCCTAAATAATTTAAATAGGAATGACTAATATAGGATGAAATGTAGAGAACTAAATCCTACCAAATACTTGTTTTATGTAACACATTCAGTTTCTCTCATTCTTTAATTAAAACATGAAGAAAAATAAGAAGAAGAATGGAAGGACACACACACAAATTCAAAATGCTGGGTACCCAAAGGCTACTTAGGAGAGGGAAGCACATAAACTAACATCTACAGATCTTCTTCTATTCCTCAAAATCCAAAGTCTCACTCCCATCTCTGCAACAGACTACCTGCTGCTTCCCTGTCCTCTCTTTCACCACCTCCAATGGCTCATGCAGATCTTTTCCAAAATTCCTCCACGCAACCTCCTGTTCCAGGCCCCAATTACAGCATGCTTTCCCTGGCAACCTACCAGTCAAGCCTGACAGAGAAGCAAGAAGGAAAGCAAAGCAGGTAGGTGAGTGTCAGATCAAATCCTCAAATCCAGTATCTCTCCTCAAATCCAGTATCTCTCTTTGATTCTGAACTCTGATACAGACTACTTGTCAGAGCCCATGAATGTGGATTCGTTCTCTTGACCAATGGTCAGTGAGTTCAGTCAGGCCTATTCTAGCCCCTTCAAGGTTATGACAGGAGATTTGATCTAGGGTGTCGCTGCCTTCAGAATTTTTGGTCTCAAGTGTGGTCACTGCATGTTCTGCCTAAACAACAGAATACTTAACTCAGGAAATAGTTGCTTGATGTATCAGGTATTGAAGAGGTAATTAATTTGTTTGTTTCTTGTTTGTTTCATGGTAAAGAAGTCTTGCCTTCCCTCCTTGTGGATGGGGTATATAAAACATATGGAAAATACATGCAGGCAAACTCAATATTCACTGGGTTGCCCTCTCGATTCTATCCTGAGTCTCTCTCTGTCTTTTTTCTTTTGTATTTCTGTTTTTTCATGCCTAACATTTCTAACCACACAACCCTACCCTGGAATGTATGAACATCTTGAGGCTGGATGGCACCTGGGTTTGTGGCCAGTGGTACAATCAGGAAAACATGAGGGACGTCACTTATGAATATCACACTTCAGGTATAGAGGTGAAAAGTGAACACTCAAATAGATAATAAAAGGGGAAAAATGGTGAAAATACTTTTAGGGAGTAAAATTGCATATAACTAAATATGGGACAAGGACAAGCAGACAGATGACTGTACATTTTCTTGGTTGTATTTTAATAGCCAGAGGACCTGGGGTGGAGCAGAATTAAAGGCATACATTTTAAAAGTTTACAGATAGTGTAAATATTCCACTCCTTCTCCCATGCTGCTATTTATGGATTTCTCAGGGGTTCAGGGAAGTGAAGGTGCAGCTCGGCCTATGCTCCCATCTGGCCAACCTGCGAATGCTGTGGTCTTGGAGCCTCAGCCACTACTGAGCAAGCCAGGGAGCCAGCAAGTAGAGTGCAAGGCATGCAGCTGCCTCTCAATCCTAACCAGGCAGAAAGCGTCATGACCCTACCTGTCTGCTCCCATGATCAGGAAAAGGAAAACAAGGGTCGTGAAAATAGTGCATCTCTAACTGCCTAAGAGCCCACCTGGCCAGGTCTGTGGGCACCCCGGTCTTAAAGCCACTGCAGTGGCGGGCACCACATGTCATCTCTGATCTGCAGAGGGAACCACAACCACCAAACATGGTCTGCACCCTGCCCAAGCCCAACAGGGCGAACAAGAGCCTCCTGGTCCTGGTCTCAGGCTGGATGGAGAGCTCTCCTTTGCTCCACAAGCAGTTACCTCCATGGAGCCAGACTGAAGAGACAGGAAAGTTTATAAGGCTATGCCTTCAGCTCCAAGCGCCCAGAGACTATCAACCTAGAATGGACAGAAGCAGCATGGCTTATATGGGGAGAGGAGAGGCTGCTGTAATTCTCCTACTTTTGTGATTAGAAATAAATCTGGAGAATGGAGATAGATGTGGGATTTGAGAGGAGTTAATGTGACATTGCAACCTCAGGGAGCTGCCCTGCCCACCTAGAAGTTTGTAAAAATGTAAATTGCTGCCTGCCAGCTGGTGAGAATGTTGCAGTGTGGATCAGAAAGATATCTTAGCTTTAGTACAGAAAAGCCAGATGGAATCTAAGCAATATTTTGGTAGGGAAAATAATGTGATCAATGTCCCTTATACTAAGCAACAGGTTGATTGACTATTGCAAAATAATTACTCTTGGTCAATTGTGTTTGCTCAATTTGTAGGCCAAATTGATAATCTTTTTCCAGTTGATCAATTGCTGCAATTTGTACAAATATATTCCTTTATTTTTCCTAAAATTGTAATGAAATATCCCTTAAAGGATGTTATGTTAATTTTTACAGATGATTCTTCCAATGGAAGAACAGCATATGGTGTTTATGGTAAAGAATATGTAGTACAAACAGATTGGGCCTCAACTCAAACAATTGAGCTGTGAGCTGTTGCTGTAAAATTCCAACTTGTTGCAAATGATGCATTTAACTCTATATACTGACAGTCTTACATTTAAAAGCTCTTCAGGTCATAGAACCTCCTGTTCCAGGCCACAATTCCAGTATGTTTTCCCTGGCACCCTACCAGCCAAGCCTGACAGAGAAGCAAGAAGGAAAGCAAAGCAGGTAGATGAGTGTCAGGTCTTTATCCTCCTCTCCTCAAATCCAGTATCTCTCTTTGATCCTGAACTCTGATGCAGACTACTTGTCAGAGCCCATGAATGTGGATTCGTTCTCTTGACCAATGGTCAGTGAGTTCAGTCAGGCCTATTATAGCTCCTTCAAGGTTATGACAGGAGATTTGATTAAGGTCATTCTTAAATTTCAATTCTCCAAATCTAGGAACACATTTCACCTATGTCCAGTATAAAGATGTTAACTATCCCACAAGTAAACACAAGGAATAAATTATCCCTAACCAGAAAATCAAAATAATTGAAATACATTTAATTCAAATAATTCAAATAATAATTGAAACACACACACACACCCAAATAAATAAAATAATAGAAATAAACAAACACAGCATCAATGTTCTCAAATCCCCAATAGAAGACACAGGCTAACAAAATGAAAGTGGAAATAGGATCCATATTTCTGCTGAAGCCAAGAAACAAAACTTATTATCAGATACAGACATCATTTAGGTTCTGAGGGTAAATGGATGGAAGAAATTGAGCAAATGGACCTAAAAAACAACCTGGTGTGGCCATTTTAAGCTCTAAGCAGAGAGAATTCAAATACAAACGAGTAGGACTCATGGGGGGATGCTGAGATCTTCCTGGGAAGAGGAAATAGAGGGTATTTTCTGAGTTGACTAAGGGACGATGGGGATGGATACATAAATGATCAGGTTCTGGGAATAGGGGGCTGAGAGTGTAGAGGGTATGGGAGAAGAGTACTGAAAGAGACTACTAGCAATAGCAGATGCAAAGCCTGATTATCTCTTGTGATCAGATTGGTCCCTGCTCCAGTTGTCATCAGAGAGACTTTACCCAGTAATTGATGTGAACAGATGTAGACCCACTGCCAAACATTAAATTGAGCTCATGGAATCTTGCCGAATAGTGGGAGAAAGGATGGTAGGATCCAGAAGGCTCAAAGATGACACTAAAACTCCCTGAATCAAATAACCTGGGCTCATAGGGTCTCACAGAGACTGTAAAGATGACCAGGGAGCCTAAATGGGACTGACCTAGGCACTCAATATATATGTTTACAATTGTATAGCTTGATCCTCTTGTGGTACTGTCTCTGCCACTTTTGCTGGTTTTTGAGACCCAACTCCTAATTCAGGGTCACCTTGTCAAGCCTTTATACATGGGGAGGTGCTTATTAGTTTTACTCCAACTTGAGATTGCATGTTTTGTTGCTATTCATGGGACGCCAGCCATTTCATAAACAGAAACCAAGGGGGAGTGGATGGGGGTTTAGAACAAAGGCGGGGGAGCAACTTGGAAAACAGAAGCGACTGAGAGACGAGGAAGAAGGGGAAACTGTGGCCAAGATATCTGGACCTTTGAGACAGGAGACACATGCCTTTAATCCAGATCTTGACAGGAAGACATACCATTAACCTGGGTCTTCTGCCTTCTGTTTGAAGTCTATATAAGGACATAGAAGGAAGCTTTTACTCTTTGCCTGCTTGTCCTTGCCTTGCTAGCACACTCATTCCTTCACTGGCATTAGAGCCTACTTCTTCAGAATTTCAGCATATACTGAGGACCAGATGAGACTTTGAGTCCTGTGAACTGAGAAACTACTTGATTCTTGGACTTTCAATTAACAGCCAGTCACTGTTAGATTAACTGGACTGCAAACTGTAAGTCTTTCCAATAAATCCCATTTATATGTGTATATAGAGATACATTCTGTAAGTTCTACTGCTCTAGAGAACCCTGACTAATGCAAAGAGAAGAGATAGAGGACACTACACATTCATCAAAGGAAAAAATCCATCAAGAGGATATTGCAGTCCTTAACATCTATGCACCCAACACAAGAAGACCCAAGTTTATAAACAAAATACCACAGTTTAAATCCCATATGGACCCTTATTCACTGATAGTGGGTGAATTCAATACCACACTCTCACCAATGTACAGGCCATCCCAACCATAAAGAAAAAGAAAAAAAAGACGAGAAAACTTAAAAGACAAGTGCAGATGCCAACTACCCTTTTAAAGCAAATATACTTAACAGATAACAGAAATTTACAGAGCATGTTGCATTGAAACACAAAAGAACATTGAACATAGTATTTTCTTAGTACCTCATGAAAATTTATCCAAGAATGATCACATGCTAGACATAAAAAGTTTCCACAGATTTACAAGAAAATTGAAATAATATCCTAAATCCTATCATACCACTGCAAATTAAAACTAGATATCAACAACAGAAACAAAGAAAGTTTATGCATTTAAGGAAAATGAAGAGCTCACTACTTAATATAAGGTAGACCAAGTGAGAAATTAGAAAAGAAAATTTTTCCAGAATGGAAGGAAAGTTTGTATAGCACATACCCAAAGTTAAAGTACATAAGGAAGGCTGTTCTAGAGGCAAGTTCATAAAACCAAGTGCCAAGCCAGTCAGTGATAACCTGGTCTGCAAAAACAGTTCCATTACACAGAGAAACCCTGTCTTGAAAAAACAAAAACAACAACAACAAAAAAAAAACCCACAAGCGACTACATAAAAATTGTAGCAATCTATTTGTAACTTAACTTTACACCCAAAAGCTCTAGAACAAAAAGAAGCAATCACATCCAAAAGGAATAAATGAAATAAACTCAGAGCTGAAATCAATAAAATAGAAGCAAATCAACAAGCAAAGCATCAGTGAATCAAATAGCTGGTTTTGTGAGATAATAATTAAAATTGAGACACTCTGATCTAAATTAACTAAAATGAGAAGAGAATATTTAAATGAATAAACTTAGAACTGATAAGTTGGAAATAATAACAAGCACTGAGGAAATCCACAAACTCGTATGAACATACTTTAAAAACCCATGCATCAGTACTCTCCCACCATCCTCCCCTAGATTATCTCTCACGTTCCTAGCCCCATATACCCACAGTCAACCCACAAAATCTCTAATATTTCCTCTTTCCAGGGATAACTGAGCATTTTGTCATTGAGTCCTCCTTGTTACCTATCCTCTCTGGCTCTGTGAAATGTAGCATGGTTATTCTTTACTTTATAGCTAATATCCACTTATAAATGACTACATATTATGTTTATCTTGAAGGATCTGAGTTACCTCACTCAGAAGAAATTTTTTCTTATCCCATCCATTTCTCTGCAAATTTCATGATGTCATTGTTTTTAACAGCTGAGCAATACTCCATTGTGTAAATGTACATTTTCTTTATACTTTCTTTCGTTGACAGACATTTCAATTGTTTCTAGGTTCTGGCTATTACAAATAAAACTACTATGAACATAGTTGATAAAGTGCCCTTGTGGTATAATTGAGCATATTTTGAAAGAGATGACTGAGTAGAAAAAAGAGGGCATTTCAGGGTGAGGTACAAACCTGGTGCAAGAGAAACTCCCAGTAATCTACAAGAATGACCCAAGATAAGACTCTTAGCAAAAGGGGATATTTAGCCTGCACTGGCCATCTCCTGTGACACAGTCTTAGACCTACAGTCTATTCTGCCTATGGTATGGGTGATGCAGTAAGGGTGGTGCAGTGATTGTGGGAGTGGTCAACCAATGACTGGTCCAGCCTGAGACCCATGTGAGAGTTAACCCAAACCTGTTATTGCCTGGAAAGCCAGGAGAAAGACTGGGTAGCCCAGAGACCTAGTGTAGAACCAAAAGGATTGGAATAAAATGTCAATGTAATGATGCTAAATAATTGTCTCCTATATTCATAGATTGGTAACTACTCAGTTCTCATCAAAAAGGCTTCATCCAATAACTGATAGAAATAGATGTAAAGACCTACAGCTAAACATTAGGCCAAGTTCAGGGAATCCTGATGAAGAGAAGGAGGAAAGATTATAGAACCCAGAGGAGTCAAGGACATCACAAGAAAGTCACAGAACCAACTAAACTGGGTTCATAAGAGCTCACAGAGACTGAACCAATAACCAGGAACCCTGTATGGGACTGACATAGGCCCTCTACATATATGTGAACTGACATAGGCCCTCTAAATATATGTGACAATTTCCTAATTTGGTCTTCTTGTAAGATTTCTAACAGTGGGAGAAAAGGCTGACTTTGAATCTTTTTCTGGATTTTTGGACCCTATTCAGCATAGTGGTTCACCTTACCAGCATTAAAACAAATGGAGTGATGTAGGTGGGCTTTCTGTCTATGTGTTATTTTCATTAGTTAATAAAGAGACTGCCTTGGCCCTTTGATAGGACAGAAAATTAGATAGGCAGAGTAAGCAGAACAGAATGCTGGGAAGAGAGCAATGAGGCAGACACCATGGAGCCAGCCACCAAGTCAGACATGCTGAATCTTTCCCAGTAATCCACCACCTCGTGGTGCTACAGAGATTATTAGAAATGGGTTAATCAAGATGTGAGAGTTATCCAGTAACTAACTCTCTAGAGATAATGGGCCAGGCAGTGTTTAAATGAATACAATTTGTGTGTTGTTATTTCCGGGGCTAAGCTAGCCATGCAGGAGCCGTGCGGGATGAAAAGCAGGCCTGCCCGCAGCTCCTCACTACAATGGAGGTATTGGGTCTTACTGCAACTCAAAATGCCATGTTTTGTTGATAACCATGAGAGGCCTTTCTTTTCTGAATAGAAATGGGTGAGGAGACTGGTGGTGGGAAGTAGAGAGAGGTGGGTTCTGGGAAGGGGAGGGTAACTGCTCTCTGCATCTTAAATTAATTAATTAATAAAAACCTGTATTTCTCAAATTTGAAAAATCTAAAAAATCAATAATTTTTGATACATATTATTTATTAAATATAAATAAAGATTAGTTAGGCAATATAATTAAATCTATACACCTTACTCAGATAGGAGTTATTTAAAGTCTCTGAAGAGAAAAAACTCAGAATCATATGATATTAGCACAGAAATCTACCAGCATTTTAAGCCAGAGTTAACTCAAACACTTCTCAAACTATTCCACAAAAGAGAAACAGAAAGAAGATTGTTCAATTATTTTTAGGATGACAGAGTTTGCCTGATACTCAAACCACATAAAGTCCCAAGAAATAAAACTGCAGTCCAATTTCCCTTATGAATATAGATGAAAAATATTCAATAAAATACTTGCAGAGCAAATCTATGGAAACGTCAAAAAATCATTGACCATGATCAAGTAAGCATCATCCCATATGTATACTTCAACATACATAAATTGATAAATGCAATACAATTGAAAGATCTTCAATTCTGATGGACTGGTAGGATTAACATAGTAAAAATTACTCCTACCAAAAGCTATGTACAGATTCAATGTAATCTCTATCAAAGCTTCAACAGAATTCCCGATAGATCTTGAAAGGACAATTTTCAGTTCATATGGAAACAAAAATTCTGAATAGCCTAAACAATTCTGAGTAATAAAAGAATTGAACTTGCTGGGCAGTGATGGTGCATGTCTTTAATCCCAGCACTTGGGAAGAAGAGGAAGACATTTCTCAATGAGTTCAAGGTGAGTCTGGACAGTGAGTTCCAGGATAGTCAGTTCTGTTTCACAGAGAAACCCTGCCTCAAAAATCAAAAAAAAGAAAGAAAGAAAGCAAAAGAAAAGTAAAAAAAGGAAAAGCTGATCTCAATTGTACTACAGAGAAATAGTAATAAAAACAGCATGGTATTGGCACAAAACCAGACAAGTCAGTCAATGAAGTTTAACTGAAAACCCAGACATAACTCCACACACTTATTAAAACCTGATATTTATAAATCATCCAGAATACAAGCATACACATTGCAAAAGAGATAGCATCTTCAACAAATTGTTCTAGTGAATTTTGATGGCTGCATGGCAAAGAATCACAAAAAGGTTAATACTTATCAACCTATATGAAACTTAACTCCAAATGGATCAAAAACCTCAATATAAAATCAAACATACTAGGATGTCAACCTGTAGAAGAATGAAAATAGATCCATATCTATCACCATGTACAAAACTCATGTCCAAATGGATTAAAGGCCATAATATAAATCTGACCACACTGAACCTGACAGAACAGAAAGTGGGAAGTAACCTCAATGCATGGGCACAGGAGGCCACTTCCTACATATAACCCAAGTAGCACAGACAATAAGAGCAAAAATTAATAAATGGGACCTCCTCAAATTGAGAAGCTTCTGTAATGCAAAGGATACTGTCATTAAGACAAAAAGGCAACCTACTGAATGGGAGAAGATCTTCACCAACCACACATCAGACAAAGGCCTGTTCTCCAAAATATATAAAGAACTCAAGAAACTAGACATTAAAACTCTAATTAACCCAATTAAAAAATGGAGCACTGAACTGAATAAAGAATTCTCAACAGAAGAAGTTCAAATGGCCAAAAGACACTTAAGGTCATGCTCAACTTCCTTAGTGATCAGGGAAATGCAAATCAAAACAACTTTGAGATATCATCTTACACCTGTCAGAATGGCTAAAATCAAAAACACCAGTGATAGCCTATGCTGGAGAGGATGTGGAGTAAGGGGAACACTCATCCATTGCTGGTAGGAATGCAAACTTGTGCAACCACTTTGGAAATCACTCAGTGTGGCGGTTTCTCAAGAAACTGGAAGTCAACCAACCTCAGGATCCAGCAATTCCAATCTTGGGAATATATCCAAGAGATGTCCAATCATACTACAAAAGCATTTGTTCAACTATGTTCATAGCAGCACTATTTGTAATAGCCAGAACCTGGAAACATCCTAGGTGCCCCTCAATAGAAGAATGGATAAAGATGATGTGGCACATATACACATTAGAGTTTTACTCAGCGATAGAAACAATGACATCTTGAATTTTGCATGCAAATGGATGGAAATAGAAAACTCTTTACTGAGTGAGATAACCCATATTTATAAAGATGAACATGGTATGCACGCACTCATAAATGGATTCTAGCCATAAACAAAGTACTTTTAGCCTATAATTCGTGACCCTAGAGAAGCTAAATAGGAAGGTGAAAGCAAAGAAAAACATATATTTATCCTCCTGGATATTAGAAGTAGACAAGATCGCTGGGCAAAAGTTGGGAGCATGGGGGTGGGGTGGGGAGAAGGGGAGATGGGTAGAGAGAAGGGAGAAGGGGAGGATGGGGAGAGCTTGGGGGAATGGGATGGTTGAGATAGAGGAAGAGTGGATATGGGAGCAGGGAAGAAGATATTTTAATTAAGGGAGCCATTTTAGGGTGGGCAAGAGATTTGGCTCTAGAGGGGTTTTCAGGTATCCAAAGAGATGTCCCCAGCTTGTTCCTTGGGCAGCAGAGGAGAGGGTGCCTGAACTGGCTTTATCTCATAGCCACACTGATGAATGTCTTGCATATCACCATAGAACTTTTATCTGACGATGAATGAAGATAGAAACAGAGACCCACATTGGAGCACTGGACTGAGCTACCAAGGTCCAGATGAAGAGCAGAAGGAGGGAGAAAATGAGCAGGGAAGTCAGGACCATGAAGGGTGCGTCCACCCACGGAGACGGTGGGACTGACCTAATGGAAGCACACCAAGGCCAGCTGGACTGGGACTGAACAAGCATGTGATCAAACCGAACTCTCTGAATGTGATTGATAATGAGTGCTGACTGAGAAGCCAATGATAATGGCACTGTGTTTTGATTCTACTGCATGTACTGGCTTTTTGGGAGCCTAGTCTGTTTAGATAATCACCTTCCTAGACCTGGATGGAGCAGGAAGGACCTTGCACTTCCCACAGGTCACGGAACCCTGACTGCTCTTAGTACTGGAGAAGGAGGGGGAGGAAGAGTGGGGGAGTGGTAAGGAAACAGGTGGAGGGGAGGAGGTGGAATTTTTAATAAATAAATAAATTTAAAAAAATCAAACATACTGAACTTGATAGAAGAGAAAGCAGGGGACAGCCTTGAACACATTGGCAAAGAAAAAAACTTTCTGAACAGAACACCATTAACACAGGTGTTAAGTTAAATAATAAATGGAACCTCATTAAATAAAAAGGTTCCTGCATGGCAAAGGAAAAAACTACACATCTGACAGAGGGCTAATATCCAAGTATATAAAGAACTCAAAAAAATAGATGTCAATAAAGCAAATAGCCCAGTTCTTAAAAGTGGATCTAGATCTAAACAGAATATTCCCAATAGAAGAACTCAAATGGCTGAGAAACACTTAAGTGTTCAACATCCTTAGTCATCAGCAAAATGTAAATCAAAACTACTCTGAGAGAGATTTTATTCAGGTCAGAATAGCAAAGATAAATAATATAAGTGACAGCTCATTTTGTCAAGACTGTTGCACAAGGTGAACATATATCCATTGCTTAATGGGAATGCAAACTCATACAGCACATAGTGAAATCAGTATAGCAGTTCCTCCGAAAAATGGAAATCAATCTACCTTAAGATTCCACTCCTGGGCATATACCTCAAATCTCCTTAACCCACCACAGAGACACTTGTTCAACCATGTGCATTGCTGCTGTGTTCCTAATAGCCAGATTGCAAGCAAACTAAACGTCCCTCAAAAGAAGAATGAAGGAGAAAGTGGCACATTTACACAATGAAGTATAGCTCAATCATTAAGAAAAAAGAAATCTTTAGCTATCAGAGAAATGTAAATCAAAACAACTCTGAAATTCCATCTTATACCTGTATGAATAGTCAAGATCAAAAACACTGATGACACCTTATGCTGAAGAGGATGTGGGGTAAAGGGAACACTCCTCCACTGCTGGTGGGAGTGAAAACTGGTACAGAGGCTTTGGAAATCAGTACAGCTGTTTTTCAGAAAATTGGGAAACAACCTACCACAAGACCCAGCAATACCACTTTGGGGTATATACCCAAATGTTGTTCAATCATACCACAAGGACATGTACTCAACTATGTTCATAGCAGCATTATTTGTCATAGTCAGAACCTGGAAGCAACCTAAATGCCTCTTGACTGAAGAGTGGATAAAGAAGATGTGGTACATTTACACAATGAACTACTACACAGCAGAAAAAAAAATGATATCTTGAAATATGTGGGCAAATGGATGGATCTATAAAGCATCATATTGATTGAGGTAACCTAGACCATAAAGACAAAAAAAATAATATGTACTCACTCATAAGTCGCTTTTAGACATCGAGAAATAAAAACCAACCTACAATTCACAATTCCAGAGAATCTAGACAACAAAGAGGAGCCTAAGAGAGATATACATGGATCTAATCTACATGGAAAGTAGAAAAATTCCTGAGTAAATTGGGAGCGTGGGGATCATGGGAGAGTGTAGAAAGGGAGGAAGAGGGAGGGTAATGGAGAAAAATATAAAACTCAATGAAAACAGTTTAAAAAGTAAAAAGGAAACCATGAAATTCTTTGGCAAGTGAATAGAACTAGAAAGAAACCGTCCTGATTGAGTTAACCAATACACAGAAAGACAAATATATTTGCTTAAATGTAGCTTTTTAGCTATCAAGTCAATGATAATCAAGCTACAATTTTTAAAACTACAGAATTTAGGTAGAAAGTAAGATATCTGGGCATGGGAACCAGATAGATCTTCTTAGGAAGAATGGGAAATATAATAAATAATTATGAATGGATAAGGGCTGACTGGAAAGGGAGTATCAAGTGGAAAGGTGAGGGAAAAAGGGGCACAACATAAGTGATTCAGAGAGAGACAGTTAAAATAAAGGGTCATGTCAGCATTAATATGGAATCCTAACACACTAGAAGCTTACCAAAATATATACAAATAAGAAGTTGATCCAAATCAAATCACTAAAAAATAGGGGAGTCAAAACCCCAACTATTCATCTCTTGCTATCAAATGTAACTTTCAGTCCCAGGACTGGGTTACATATAATTGAGGTTTTGTATAAAAGAGTCACAATTGAACCCACAAACAACCCAAGCTGTTGCCACAACTATAGGTTGCTCTCCAAAAACTGACCACCAAACCCCATTGTTGAAGACAATAAATACACAACTCGTTGAACATGGAGGAATACGATGTTGCCTACATAGAGCCTTCACTCCTTCAAACTAATGTCTTTTACAGAAAGTATGCATACTACCAAAATAGAAACACAAAAGCAGCTACAACTTCTTTGATCTGCAATGGTGTTCTGTCTTAAAAAGGCTAGTGCAATGGTGACAAAGTGTGGGAGTAAACAAGCAACATCTTATTTGACTTAAGTTCCACTTCATGAGATGGAACTTATACCCAGTACTGCATGGATGACTAAACATCAGAGACCAGAGAGCACAGGGAACTAGTGTAAAACCAAATACCACAGTTATTTAAAAAGTGTAGAAATGAAATGACTTATAACGATAGTCTATTATACTCATATATCAGTACCTTGTTTAGCCATCAAAGAAGTTTCTTCCTGCAACAGATGGGGACAATTACAGAGACCCACCTACAGGCATTATGCAGAGTGAGAGACCTTGGAACACTCAATCCTAAACAGGATATCTCCACTAAACTCCCCTCTGGTCTCAGGAAACCTTCAGAAGAGGAGGCGTAAAGAGTGTAAGATTCATCAGGGATGGAGAACAGAAAGAAAACAAGGCCCTCTGAATCAACATGGTAGACGCATGAATGTTCTTACAGAGACTGTGGCAGCATGCACTGGTCTTACAGGGGTCTGCGCCAGCTCTATTCCTAGAGCTGAAAGGAATAGAAATATGCCCCAATACCTAACCCGGAAGCAATCTCCAATTGATATCCACTTGCAAACGAAAATTTAGCTTCATCCAACTGGATGGCAGGAGGCCATGGAGGGGTACTATTTACTGATTTGCTTCAAATGACTTGCTCAGACTGCCTACGACTAGAACCTATGACTACCAGCCCAGGGAATGCACCACCCTAAATGGACTAGGCCTTCACCCATTGATCACTAATTAAGAAAATGTCATATGTCTGAATCTTTCTTTTTTCCCCCTCAGTTTTGCAAGACAGGGTTTCCCTGTGTAACAGTCCATGCTCTCCTGAAACTCACTTTGTAGACCAGGTTGGTCTACATTCTGAGATATCTTCCTGCCTCTCCTTCCTAAGTGCTGTGATTAAAGGCGTGAGCCACTTTTGCCTGGCCTGAATTTTTTTTTCACTATTCATTTAGCATTTGTTTTCTACGTTAGACTTTAATAGTTACAACTGAGTATCCAAATATTTGCATGAAACAATAACAACAGAGGAAAAAGTTATATATGTCCTACATTCTCTATTTTAACTGTACATACTTGAGTATTTCTAAGGTATACAAACAAAAACATATTTCTTAGAAAAATACAGAAACAACAAAAAAGTCTCCAAAAAGAAAGAAAAACAAAATATCCAAATCATAATTAGCAGAACATTATGAGGTAAGACTGAAGCATAAACTCCAATTCTGCATCCATTGTCCCCTCTCAATCAGATTTGAGCGCATCCTTCCTAGAGTCTCTGAAGGAATTTCCACATTCTGCGTGAGGATATGTCACACAGTAAGTGCTGTTCTTAGTGGTCTCAGCCAGCACTCTTTTGCAGACACATCATCAGGTACCTTATAATGTACACAGATCTAAAAAACCTTTTTCTACTCTATGTGAAAATGAAAACTTCGCTTTACAAAGAAACTCGGATTTTTTTAAAAAGTGATATCAGGCAAACACACACACACACACACACACACACAGAGAGAGAGAGAGAGAGAGAGAGAGAGAGAGAGAGAGAGAGAGAGAGAGATTCAAGCATACAAGATAGACCCCGGAAGTCACAAAAAATGACAATTTGTTGAAAATATTTGCCCTATTCAACTTTTCAGTTGTCTTATTAGAAAATCAAAGCTTATCATTCTTTTATGAAGAATTATGACCAGCAGCCCCAAATAAAGGTCCAAAGTATTATAGCATCCTATCTACTATAGAATTAAAAATTAGAATAAGGAACAATAATGATAACAAATATCATTTAGCATTTTATGATAGAAAATGAATTTGCTGGGTTAAAATAACAAATGACACTAAAAATACAGCATATCTGAACACACTTAAAATAAAGTTTTAATGTTTCAAATTATATATCAATTACTATATTGAGAAGTTTAATTTCAAGCAACTCATTATGAAACAGTATTTCACTGATGAATTATTTTTTAATTAGTCTCAGTAGCTGAGTCTTGGCATTGACTTTTTGTCAAAATCTTAACACTGCATATGTAACTACTCCTTTCAATATTTAATTACTTGAAAGAAGCACTCATGAGAAAACAAAAAATAAGAAAGCTGGAGTTGATGTAGCGATTTCAAACAATCAGACATCAGAGAGCAGATAGACACTAGGAAATACTGGCATAAAACTGAAACAAAGCCATAGCAATTCTCTACGTGAATGCTTGTAACAAAAGTGAGTTCAAAATACATGAAGCATATATTATATAACTGAAAGGGGACTAGACAACAGCTGATGCATTTGATGACTAAGGTGCTCTGTGTCAATAATTGACAGTTTAAGCAGTCAGGAAATTTGTAAATGTGCATATAACTCATATTTGTCTAGTTAATGTTTATAACAAACACTCTTCAACAGAGTAGAATACATTTTTGGAAGTTCACATGGTCCTACAAATCACGGTCTCATAATTGTCTGAAATTTCTATTTGTAGGTAAAATTAACTGAAATTTATAATGAGCAAAATTTGATCTAGAAATCTTACTAGATGTTTAAATATTTGTACTAAATGAAAATAAATTATGAGTGTCAAATTTTCTTAAGTTTGGTAAAAAGTGTTGTGATACAACTCAATGACATTAAAATTCATTTTAGTGTTTTATAAAATTATATGGAATGAGGTTAGAAACCATTGTGTTCTTTCTACCTGAAAGGATAACATGAACAAAATAAAATTGTGGAAACTTCTTAGAACCATCACAAATTTGATGTGACATAGTGGGTCACTTCTTACCAAACTAAGCCAAGTAGTCCCAAGCAATAATCCACGATAACTACAGCAAAAACCAACAAAAAGTCTGTTTCTGGACCATGGAATGGAGTGAAACACAGTAATCTGTAGTTTTTAAAATGTAATATGCTCAAAAAATTAAAATTCTCAACAGGAGGAACTCTAACCCTTTAAAAACAACCTTTAGATTTATTTATCTTATGTGTATGGATGTACCACATGTGTACAGTGTCCAAGGAAGGAGGTTAGAAAAGGGCATCAGATCCCTTGAAACTAGAGTTAGGGATGGTTGTTGACTGCCATCAACAGGAACTGAATCTAGCAAGTGTAGCAAGTGTTCTTAAATGCTAAGCCATCTCTCCAGCCTTCAGAATTCTTTTAATGAATGTTACCTCAAATGCTGCATTAGCCTCCCATAGTAATGATCATTAGAAGGTCTTATGCTTCCAATAGAAAAGGGAGAAAACTAAAACTTTGAAATATTCCTGTATTAGTTCCATTCCATTGTTGTGATAAAATGCCATGAACAAAATTGACTTATGAAAGAGTTTATTTCACCTTGTGATTCCAGAGGAAGAGTACATAATGCTGACAGAGGCATGGCAGAGGAGGCTTGTTGCGGGAGAATTGTCTGTATTCTGTCAATCATTATTTAAATAAATGCTGATTGGCCAGGCAGAAAGGATAGGCGGGAAAACCAGACAGAAAGTAGAAATGATGCAATGAGAACAAGAGAATTCTGGGAAGGAGGAAACTGATTCCTCTGACTCCTGCCCAAATCACTGAAGCAACAGGATGTGATCTGCCCCACTGAAAAAAGGTACTGAGTCACATAGCTAAAATAGATCAGAATAATGGGTTAATATAAGCTATAAGAGCTAATAAGTTGCCTGACCTAATGCTCCAATCAGCTTTATAACTCACAGAAATCTCTGTGTGATTTTTCTTTGGGGCTTGCTGGCTGTGGGGTACTGGGTGGGACAGAAACCCCAACAAACAGGGCCCTCATGTTACAGAGGCTGAAATGTGGAATCTCAGAGATAACATCTTCAACCACAGAGTGAACTGGAGGTAGGGCAGGGTTATAAAGGTCAGCAAGGCTCAACCTCCTAATATTGCATAACCACTCTAAACGGGACCACCAGTCCAGAATCAAGTGCTTAAAAATCTGAATCTGCAATAACTAGAGAACATCTTTGAAATGATAGTCTAAGGGAAATCATTCAACAAGAACCTAAAACTTTGTTTATTTAGAACCTTATAGCCTTAGGGAAGGGAGGAATATACTTAATTTCAGCACTTTCTATACATTCTCTGTTACCTAATACTGGAGACTTAAAAGCAGTTGTTAAAGTCATAATATAAAATATAACCTCTGAAGGATTAGGAATGGATTATAGAATGCTTCCTTAATTCCTATTCGTACAACTAAATCATAATGAGTTATTTAGTAGGATTATACCTGGGATAATTTCAACTCTCACATTTTAAATAAGATTCTGGAGACACCCAAGATATGAGCCACAAAACAATTTCACCAAAGGAAAATATTTGAGTTTCTGATATATTCAGCTCATATGAATTAAAAATAAAGTACAATTCCAAGACAGATAAATATATAACTTGATACTAGAGTCCAATTTACCTTGGTTTTTTTTTTATTTCCTATAACATGCAGTTTTTAAAACATAATAAATACTTAGAGAAAAATACATAAATATAAGTCAGAAAATATATTTTATTAGCAAAAATCAAAATTACATTTTACTGCAGAAATACTTGCCCATTTGTGTTCATTGCTACTCTATTCATAATATACAAAATTTGAAAGCAGTCAAGATCCCCATTAGCTGATGAATAGATAATAAAAATGTGGTACAAAATGGGACATAATTCATCTGTTTAAAAATGAAATTATGAAATTTGCAGGTAAATGGGTAGATCTATAAATAATCATTCTGAAAGACGTAACCCACACCCAGAAAGAAAAATATATCAAGTTCCTCTTAAATCTGAATTTTAGATTTTATGTATTAGAGATATGTGTTTCATTTAGAATACTCCCAGTGGTAGTTAGTATGGATAAGGAAAGAGGAATCTTCTAAGGTATGAAATAACAGAAATTTAGTTCTAAAGTAATAGAGAAGAAATTAGAACAGAAGTAGACAAGATTGCCAGGCAAACTTGGGTGCACGGGGGGTGGGGGTGGAAGTAAGGGGAGATGGTTAGAGAGAAGGGAGAAGGGGAGGATGGAGGATATCTTGGGGGAATTGGATGGGAGGAGGGAGGAAAGATGGATATGGGGGCAGGGAAGTATATATCTCAACTAAGGGAGTCATTTTAGGGTTTGCAAGAGACGTTATTCTGAGTGGTTCCCAGGTCCAAGCAGAGGTCCCCAGATTGTTCCCTGGGCAGCAGAGGAGAGGGTGCCTGAACTGGCCTTGGCCCATAACCATACTGATGAATATTTTGCATATCACCATAGAACCTTCATCTGGCAATGGATGGAGATAGAGAAAGAGACACACATTGGAACACTGGACTTAACACCCTAGGTCCAAATGAGAAGCAGAACGAGGGAGAACGTGAGCAAGGAAGTCAGGATCAGAGGGAACCTTCATCCAAAGATGGATGGAGATTAAGACAGAGACCCACATTGGAGCACTGGACTGAGCCCCCAAGGTCAAAATGAGGAGCAAAAGGAGAGAGAACATGAACAAGGAAGTCAGGACCGCGAGGGGTGCGTTCACCCACTGATACAAGGGGACTGATCTAATGGGAGCTCACCAAGGCCAGCTGGACTGGGACTGAATGAGTATGTGATCAAACCGGATTCTCTGAATGTTACTGACATGGGGGCTGACTGAGAAGCCATTGATAATGGCAGTGGGACTTGTTTCGTCTGCATGTACTGACTTTTTGGGATCCTAGTCTGTTTGGATGCTCACCTTCCTAGACCTGGAGGGAGTGGGGAGAAACTTGAACTTCCCACAGGTCAGGAAACCCTGACTGCTCTTAAGACTGGAGAGGGAGGAGGAGAGGGAATGGGAGAAGTGGGAGGGTATTGGGAGGAGGGGAGGAAGTGGAAATTTGTATAAATTAATAAAAAAATAAAAAAATAAAAAAAAACAAAAACAAACAAAAAAAAAACAAGAAATAATCAGTTCCAGGGCAGGTTTTTATTGGCCCTATGTCTGAAGGGTCTTACCTGCCACCTCTAGGGAGCAACAGAGAAAAACAGCAATAAATTTTTAATGCGTTCCTTAATTTGCATTTCAAACATTTTATTAAGAAATTGTTTAGTACCCATTAATCATGGAAATTTACTTATCATTTTTTTTCTTGTGGCTTTTTCTTATTTTGGAAACAAGATAGTACTGACTGTTTAAAATCAGTTTGCTTATACTCCTTTCTTATTTTTCCTTAGAGTGTTTTGACATATATTGACTGTTCATTTGTCTTTAAATTTCTCTAGATATGCTCCTCATATTTTTTTCTTTTTCCTTTCGTTTTGGAAATTGTGCATGCTGCTTCAGTCTTCATGCTCCGTATAACTCTGAGTTGTTTATGTCTTCTTAATATAATTTTGATAGGCCATATGTATCTAGAAAATTGCTAATTGCTTCTACATTTACTAATATAATGGAATATAGGTTTTCAAACTATGTTCTAATGATCTTTTGAGTGTCACTAGTCTCTGCTATTATGTCTCTATGCTGAGTATTCTTGTGTTAAGGTCAAACAAGTATAGTAGTCATCTGAGTGAAGAAAACTTCATTTGAGAAAATACCTCGATAAGATCAGCCTGCATGCAAGTCTGTAGGATATTTTCTTAATTAGTAACTGATATCTTCTGCATCAGTTTCTGCCCTCTACCCAGATCCTGCCATTTTTGAATTTCTGTCCCAACTTCTTTCAATGATGGACTATGATTTGAAAGTGTAAGCCAAATAATCCTTTTCCTTCCCAACTAATTTTTCTGGTAATATTTTTTATCATAGCAATAGTGAGCAAACAAATACATAATCTCTTTATTTGTAATTTCATTAAGTTTGGTCTTCATTACTTTTCTTTTTAATTATTTTGTTAACAATTATTAAATCTTATTCATAATTATAAAGAATTAACATTTTGCTTCATTCATTCTATGTATTATTCTCTTAGTATCCATTTCATTACTTTCTCATCTGTTCTGTATGATTCCTTCTATGTAATTTCATGTTGAGATTTTGAATGTGTTTCTAAGAACTTGGGGTACTTACTGAAGTTGTAAATTTTTTATTTTTCTCATTTTGATATATGTTCTGGTAATCATTTCCCTTTGATGCTACACTTAACAAAACCCTCACTGATTTATTCAGTGCCCACTCATCATTCAAGTCTGTGTTGTTAAATTTTTATGAGTTTTCATAGTTGCTGTAGTAAATGTGGAGAACAATTCCAGAAGGGAGACATGTGATACTGACTTCTGAATTTTATACACATTTGCATATACATGCACTTGTATTTACTTACACGCATATTAATAAATGCATATACCACATATATACACAACTGTATACCATAGCATGCACACATACAGCATAGCACACATACAGACATAGACGCATACACACACACATACACACACAGATGCACACACACACACAAAACCTGTCTTTACTTGGATGACAATTAAATCAAATTTAATCATTAACTTTTTTACATCTAAAGGAAATAAGCATTATAAAAATATAGACATATTTTGGTGCATAGAAGCATGCTTCAGGACTACTGAGGACTTTTCATATTCTAGTTAATAAAGAGGTAATGGATAGGGTTGTCACAGGCTTCAACAACTGTACACAAGTATTTCCAAACATCTTGGTCACATCCAACAATTAATATACTTAGGGGATACTTAACATTAGTCATTTAGCATTTGCCAAATTATAAAATTATTAACTTATCATTAAAAAGTAAAAATATGTATAAATTCATATTTTATTTAAATTATCTATTTAATAAGAAAAGTTACTTTCTTGTTTAAGAGACAGCAGTTATTAGTAGTAGTAGTAATAGTAATAGTATTTACTTTTATTACTTGAAGTTTGGAGAGTGATTTGTTAAGCAGTAGTCAACAACAGAGGATTGATGTTGTTAAGAACTCAACTATTATGACTGTCCACAGGTTTCTGTAATAGCAACTCAGGTGCACTCTTGCCTCTGCCTCTCAGGCTTCTCATGAGTCCTGAATGTACTACTCACCTTGACAGGTCCCATGCATTCCTTCTTCTATTAGCATCATCTGTCAGGTTTGAAACTGAAGACTGGGTGTATGGAACCTGCAGTAGAAATTCTAGTAGCTTTGGTCATTTCTTAACATAGAAAAATAAATTGCTTTTCTATGTGGACATCTCCTTTAGGCAGCAAGTTTCATCAGACGTTGTAAAACCCAAGAGCAAGTTAGATCTGATATTGACCTTTTCAGAGAGTGCAGAGCTAAATTTAACATTCAACCTGGGGACTGTTTTAGCCTGGAGGTATGGCAGATTTGGTCCCTCCTTCCTCTGCAATCACCACTATTTATACTTGTAGCTTTAATAATCTTATGGGAAATTAATACTTTAGTAATTTTTAAGATTTATTTTACATACCAACCTCAGTTTTCCCTCCCTCTTCTCCCCACATTCCTTCCCCCACTTCCTTCTAGCCACCTCCATCACTCCTTAGACAGGGAAAGGCCTCCCGTGGGAGTCAACAAAGCATGGCATAAGAAATTGAAGCAAGACCATGCTCCTCCCTCCACATCAAGGCTGAGTGGGGCATCCTACCATAGGGAATACGTTTCAAAAAGCCAGCTCATGGGATAGATCCTGGTCCCACGACTAGGAGCCCCTCTAATAGACCAAGCTATTCAACTGTCATCCACATGCAGAGGGCCTCAGTCAGTCCCATGCAGCCTCCCTAGCTGTCAGTTCTGGCTCCCAAGCAGAGCTACTACAAGGTTGGGTCACCTGTCTCTGTTGGTTTTCCTATCATGATCTTAACTCATATAATGATCTTGCTCATATAATCCCTCCTCCCTCTCTTCAACTGGACTCCCATAGGTTGGCCCAGTGCTTGACTGTAGATCTCTGTATGTGCTTTCATTTGTTACTGGATTAAGGTTCTACGATGACAATTAGGGTAGTCACAAATCTGATTACAGAAGTCCCGTTCAGGCACCTTCTCGCTCTCTGCTATTGCTAGGAGTCTTAGCAGTGGTCATCCTTTTGGATTCCTTGAAGTTTTCCTGGCGTTGGGTTTTTCCCTAACCCCACAAAGGCTCCCTCTATCAAGATATCTCTTTCATTGCTCTCCCTCTCCATCCCTGTGCTAACTCGGCCATCCAAATCCCTCATGATCCATTCCACATCCCCTTCCCCTTATGTTTCATGTTTTGAAATTTTCTTTATTTTCTTTCTTAGAGAAAGTCAAATGTATTTTCGTATCTGTTCAACATTCTGCTGATTAGGTAATAAGGTGTTTTTTTGGCTGAAATAGCCAGGTTCACAGTAATAAGTAATTTTAAAAAGAGAATTTGTAGTAGGCTTTCTTAAAACAAATATGTGCATTATCTGGTACTTACCAATACTATACAAATGGTAGGTTGTAATAGTTCTGCTAATGACAAAAATTGAAAGTATAAAATATTTGATCTAAAATTTATTGAAATATGAAAAATATAGTAGATCCAATTCAGTGTTCTAAATATTTTTTAACAAGCTGAAATAATAGAGTTTCATAAGGATTAGAAAATTTAGAGGTGGAAGGGTTTATAGTTGCTATTATGTTTTAATAAGGAATATTTTAGTAACTTCCTATAATAAGATATGCTTATTTCTAGCTCCAATGAAGTTTAAATGGGTAGAAAATTGTATTGGCTAATCAAAAGAGTTTTTTTTTTCTAGAAAGGAATAAATGGTACTTCTGGTCCCATAGCAAGCTCTTGCAAATGGTGAAAGATTTACTTTTAGCCTTGTCAGTTGCAACATGGATCTAAAAGCATATCAGTAAACATCCTCTATTTCAACACATTAAAATTCATTGGTTTGTGTTGCACTTGAGTGGATCTTTCAACTACTGGAAGATTTCATAGCATCATTCATTGCTTATTTAGATATTATTGGTTCATTGAATTTTGTAGATATAGAATATTTGACTCTACAATTCAGTGAACCTTGTCAGACAATTCACTTATCAGAAGACAGTGACTCTTATCTAACTGATGTGCATTTTCCAAAATTCCAGTCTTCCATTGAAATACAAATTTAGTCATTGGCAAACATATTCTATGTTTTTTTTTCTGCAAATGATACTATAGTTTATTTGGGGAAGGAAACTGAAAATGCCTATAAGAAAGCACTGTTTCATTTTTCTTTTGCTGAAGAAACAAAGAGTTAAAGATTTGGAGGAGATAGCTAAAAAATTCAAATGCTAATATCTAAGCAAGTAATTCTTCTGCTTTTTGTTTTGAAAAATACTATTCTTTCCATATATTCTGATTTCACTAATATTTCTTCTGTTATTTATATGGATCTCTGGTAAAATTATTCTAGAAATATAAACTGAAACACCTTATTAAAAGATGGAGATGATTTTCCAGTTTTCCAACAATATTTTCAAGTAGTAATGATGTATTAAACTCTCCAAAGTGGTTATTTCAGCTTGGACCTAGTTCAAAATGTATCATTTTGTGGTAATTATGGTGCATTTTTACAAAAAACAAGATGCATTTTATTTGTAGTTGTTATTGAATCAAACAGGACACTCAGCACAGACAATTTCAAGAATGGGAGTTTGATGAAATTGGAAAAGAATTCCTGCATCACCAAGGGTATTCTCAAATGAAATTGTTTTTCCTCTGTATTACTTTGTATAAGTACATAACAGCTAGTAGAACAAATTTGTTTCAATACTTCTTTTGAGTTTCTACTATCTATACTGTCACCACACTAACAAAAGCAACTAAATACTTAGCATTATTTTAAAATAATTTTGACACTACAGGGCACATGAAAGTGTGGGAAATTAACAATTCCCAGTTGTCTCTTGATCTACAGTTTGAGAAATTCAGCACTGTCAGTGTTTGCCATATTTTAAAATGTACAAAACTTCCAAGTGATCTTGTTAAAATACCAGGTACAGTTTAATAAATCTGTAGTGTAACCCATGAATCTGAGTCTTTAAGATCCAAAGTAATGATATAATTCTGTCTCCCTGATCACATTTTGAGTGAAATATCTCCAGAGTACTACATGAACTAATTCAAAACTCTTGATTGACTTTATTGTAAGCAATAAATATCCTATGGATGCACAAAAGACCCTGGATAGTCAAAGGAATCATGATCAAGAACAGCAGTGAGGAAAGGATTGCCATATCAGATTTCAAGCTTTATTAAATAACTATAATAATAAAAATAGCATGGTACAGGCCCAAGAAAAGATATATAGATGAGTGGAACAGAATAGATACTCAGACATGAGTATATCCAACTATAGTTTATGAAACTTCCTTTTGACTTCTTAGTCACAGGGTTCCAAGAGTGTTGTAAAACTATATTATCTGTTGTCATTATCCTTGATTGACTCCCAAAACTTCAACATAAGACCTTATTGCTAAATATACCATATACTTTAGACTTGAAATAATCTATATGGAACTGAGCTAAAAGCCTCTTCCTTGAAAATGAACTTGCTTAGTACTGGAATTTGCTAAGCAAGCTACCTAAGGAAGAAAAAAAAGAAACAAAATAATAGTCTCACCAAGATGTAAAGTATATAAACCACAACAATGTCTCACCTCGAAAGATATAAAAGATATACCCAATGCTACAATAGTGGCAACATAATAGGGGTAAACAGCAAACTGTTTAATTGTACTGAAGGTCTGCTCAATATGAGGTAATTCAGGCTCAGTATTATAAACTTATTCAACTATCTGTGGATGGAAAGGTCATAAAATCCAGAAAAGAAATTGATACTTCCACATGACTACTATGTTCTCGATGTCTGTTCTTATTGAAATGTTGTAACACCATATATGATTTTCTTATTATTTGTGAAAAGCTTGATAGACAACAGATCTGATTGTATCTTGTTGTAAGAGCAGAAAGCATATTATAGGCTGGTAGATTCTGGTAATTCCAGGATTCTGGATGCTGATGTAGGTTTATTGGGATGTTGAACCACACAATAGGACCCCATAAAAATAAGTGTAGATTTTTTTTGCATAGTTTTCCTCCTGAAGATAAAAAGAACAGTTAATGGAGCTGGAGACATTTAATCTCACATACTCAGAAGGCTCGGACAAGTTCAAGGTCTACCTGGGCAAAGGAATAAATTTACAATTAACTCTCAATTCCTGAACAACACTAAAATCTAAAGAAAAATTAAAAGGGGAGGAGCTGGAAGTTTTTCTCAGTTGTGTGGAGGCCTTACCTAACTTATTTGAGGCCCAGTGATTCATTCATAATGAATTTTATGTCATGAATTGCTTCCTATTTTATGTTATGGTAGTTGATTTAACAACTCTATAGCAAAAATACAAGTAGATACTATCTACTGTCATAGAATTTATAGTAAATGGGAGAAAAATATTGGTTAGTTCCTTAGGAGTTATTTCAGTCCTATAGTTTCTAAATCATTTTTTTAAAATTTTGTGTGTTTGTTTTGCCTGAATGTAGGACTGTGTACCATGTGCATGCCATGCCCACAGAGACCAGAAGAGAGCATCACATCAGACAGTGGTTATCCTGCTCTCCTGGAAGGGCATGTCTTAGTTAGGGTTTCTATTACTTTGACAAAACACCACTGATGTGGGACAAGTGTCTATATTCTGTCAAATATGTTTTAAATAAATGCTGATTGGCCAGTAGCCAGACAGGAAGTATAGGTGGGACAACCAGACATGAAGTAGAGGCAAGTCAATGAGAACAGGAGAATTCTGGGAAGGAGGAAGCCCATTCCTATGCAGTCCTGCCCAGATCACAGAAAAAGGAAGATGTGACCTGCCATGCTGAAAAAGGTACCAAGCCATGTGGCTAACATATACAAGAATAATAGGTTGATATAAGTTATAACAGCTAATAAGAAGCTTAAGCTAATGGGCCAATAAGCTTATCATTAATATAGACCTCTGTGTGATTTCTCTGGGACTTACCAGCTGTGGGAACCGGGCAGGACAGAAACTCCAACAAGCAGGCCCTCATGTTACAAATGGTGCCCAATGTGTGGGCAACTGCATCCACATAAAGCCTGAAAAAGCTTGGGGAAGCTCTTTCAGAAGCTTAGTTGGAAGCTTAGTTGGGTGTGGTACAGGAAGAGTAGTTGGGTGTGGTGGTACATATCTTTAATCCCAACACTTGAGAGACAGAGGCAGGCAGATCTCTGTCAGTTCAAGGCATGGTGGCTTGGGAGGCAGAGGCAGACAAATCTCTGTGAGTTGAAGGTGTGGTCACACACACATATTTATTCCCAGCACTTGGGAGGCAGATGCAGCCAGATCTCTGTGAGTTCAAGGAAAGCCTGTTCTAGAAATGGAGTTTCAGGACATCCAAAGATACACAGAGAACCTGTTTCAATAAGCCAAAAATTAGAAATAAAAATGAAAGAAATAGAGGTTAAAATAAAGCCACATAATATAGAAAATACACAGAGTCTGGATAATGCATGTTATTATCATCTGTTTGAATTGTTTGAATGGTGAGGAAGGAGCAACAGCTGCTAAAAGATATTTCTTTATAAATGCTGCTAAATTAATCTAATATAGGTATTTTGAAAATACCTTGACTTCAAAATTGAAGTCAAAAGTTATGTTACTTTGGAGAAGAGATTTTGCTCTTGTTTCCCCAGGAAATGAGAGGCTGTGGATTCATTCTAAGTTAAGAAAAATCAGGATTGATCAAGGAAGACCACCTGAGAAATCTCCAGTAGGAACAGATGGCCCAGATGTCTGAGTTCTACATCCAGACCAGATTAAAGACTGCTGCCTAAGATGATCAAGACCTACAGGATACTCCAATCAGGACTTGGTCATAATTCTAAATTTTCTTTAGGTCCTCATAAGATTATCAGAGCCCCCATCCAGCAAGAAGTAGCCTGGAAAACTATACCCACATTCCCAAAAAATGGACTATGGATGTTCTTGTTTTTTTAAAAGGTGGGGGGAAGTGGTATTGGTCAATTGTCTATATTCTGTCAATTATGTTTTAAATAAACACTGATTGGCCAGTAGCCAGGCAGGAAGTATATAGTTGTGACAACCATACAGGAAGTAGAGGTGGGTCAATGAGAACAGGAGAATGGTGGAAAGGAGGAAGCCCATTCCTCTGCAGTCCTGCCCAGATCACAGAAGAATGAAGATGTGACCTGCCCCCACTGAAAAGAGATACTGATCTATGTATCTAACATAGATAAGAATAATGGGCTAATATAAGTTATAAGAGTTAATAAGAAGCCTGAGCTAATGGGCCAATCAGTTTATAATGTATGTAGACCTATGTGTGATTTTCTTTGGGGCTAAATGGCTGTGGGACTTGGTGGGAGGACAGAAACCCGGCAAGACAGAAACTCAGTCAGCACACCCTTATCAAAAGCTAGCTAGCAAAGAAGGGTTTGTTTGGCTTACACTTCTGCATAGTGGTTCATCATGCAGGGAACTCAGGACAGCAACCCAAACAGGGTAGAAACATGAAGGTAGGAATTGATGCAGAGGGTACAGAAGGGTGCCACTGACTGGCTTGCTCCCCATGGCTTGTTCAGTCTGCTTTTTCACAGAATCCACAACCATCAGTCCAGGGATAGTATCACCCATAAAGGGGTGACCGAGCTCCATCATTCACTAATTAAGAAAATGTTTTAAAGGCTTGCTTACAACAAGATCTTATGGAAGCATTTTCTTAATTGAGGTTTCCTCCTTTCAAATGACTCTAGCTTATGTCAAGTTGACATAAAACTATCTAGCACCAGCAGCTAGTGCTCTTAGCCACTGAGCATTCTCTCCAGCAATACATTTGCGCATCAAGTAATCTAAGAAGTCCCTTGTTTAAAACTAAAAACCTTAGGCTGAATTAATTCAATATTTCCAGAACTGAACCATAAAACATCATTAATAAAATTCTAATAGTACTTTGGATATAATATATACAACATATGAGAAGCTCTAGAACAACTCAATACCCTATTTTCTGTAGTTGAAATATCTAAAACTCAAGCAACAGAATCAATATGAACAATATGACAGAGTTGGTCAGTATTGGATTTTTTCATAAACCTGGCTAGAAATAAAATTCTCTTTGATTTACTGCAAGAAGCAATTAAATAATATTGGAAAGTTATTCAACTACCATTTTTATGGCTATCCCAACAACAAGTTTAACTTTAAATAATTCAAAGAATGAACTAAGTTCCATGCTTCATTTAAGAACTTTGTTAAAGGATGCATGGTATAAAGAATAATCATATATATATATATATACATATATATATATATCATATTTAATACTTATATGATATAATTTGAAATGTACAAATAGTTTTACAGCAATTATGATACAAAATTATCATACTGATTACTAAAAATCCTGTAGCTATCAAAAAACTTGATATTTTATTTTTATTACTCTTATATCTATTTATTTGGCAGGAATGTCTATGTGATCAATGGTATATTTGAATGTCAGAAGAGGACTTATAGTAGTCACTTCTCTTCTTCCATTATATGGATTCCAAGGATTGAACTCAGTCATCAGGGCTGGTCACAAGTGGCTTTATACACTGAGCTATTATAATAGTTATCAAAACATGCTATTCTAAAATAGAATTTTACATTTATATTCTTATAAGTATGTCTTTCTGGTATATAAGCAAATTCAGTTATCATTTTGAGGGCTTTCACAAATAATCCTCTCTTATTATTGTAAGTACAAAAATAGCTGTCATAGAAATGTTTTTCTGTGTGTTTGTTCTTTTCTAAAAAATTAGAAAGAAAATTATAGATATTGGATTTAAAAATATACAATTGAACTTCTTATCATTTTTTGTTTTCTGCCATCAAACACAGATACTAGTCACAAAGACTGACTGTAAATGATTATCTTTTCAAAAATGAGTACAGAAAATAAACATAGACAGCAAAAAAGAGATAGGAAGTAAAATAGCTCAATGATAACAGGAACAGCAACAAACTCTTACTGCTATTTGGAAAGAGTAGTTTTAACAAAGTAAGCAAGAATCATTTTCTCTGGTTGAGTGTTGATTCCCCAGTGTGCTCTCAGTAAGTAATTAGAATGGCCCACTGAATGTCAGCATCAGCTTGTTTATTCTCATTATTTTATCATTTTAAAAACCCTCTAGGTGATGAGACATGCAGTATAGAACATAATTACCATTATTAGCATACTAATTGGACACAAAAATAGGCCAACTACAAGGTAGCCAACTGAATAATTTCACATTAATCAAACACCATAGTGAATAAGCCTATTGTTAAATTGACAGCTACCATAATTGGCAATATTTTGCAGTGAAATATCAGAATTTCCTTGTAATATCTCTCCAGTTCCATATAATTTAGTAATTTCCCAATGTTCCTGCCTTCAAATTTGTGCACCTAACTTAAGATTCAAGGAAACAACATGATGGAAATATTAGTCTTTTAACAAATGGTCTAAATACTTAAATGGAGGTTTACTGACATTCAGAAAGAGATGTAATTTAAAAAGTGAGGGAGCTACCAACTTAGTCACTTGTTGCTGTATATAATATTTCATTTCTAAATATGTATTGCTATAGTCTCTAAAGCTTCTTGATTGTGCTGACTATTTTAAGGATGGTCTATTTCACAAAAGTACAAGCATGATAATTGACAATAATTATTTATGTGACAATGTTATATTTGTTATGTATTCAGAACTGCAAATTATAAATACTCCATACAAAAACTATTTTCCTTTAGTGCAAACCAATAGAGAAGCTTTATTATAAAATCCCCTTTTCAGTAAGTGAGTATCATTTTAAGATTAACATTTTTCTTCCTGTGAAACCTTCCTGAACTACTACACTCAGGAGTTATATTTCTATTGCTAAGATTTCAGAACATTCACTATTTATCTTTCAAATTTTCACTCTCTTTGAAATCTGTGTCAAAATATACAATAAATGCACTTTCTATGTTAACTGTGGTATCATTTTTGTTATACAAAAACCTATTCAACTGTCATTAATATCTAGTACCTGACCTCATGATCCAGTGCTCTATTGAATACCATTAGGTGTTCCTATAGTGCAACCACGATGTTTTTCATCCTGATCAATCCCCAAATAAACCATGTGGTCTTATGTGTCAATGTTATTGATACCATACACACATGTTTATCTATAATTCTTTGGTTTGAAAGTGCAATATTTATCCCTAGTTTATTTATCTGAACAACTGGTATCCAGATGATGGCTCTGTTTTGGAAGGTTTTGTAGAGTTTAAGCAGTAGAAATTCTCTGGAGAAGTGAGTTACTAGTGACAGACCTTGAGGTTTGATAGTTGAGCCACACTTCCTGCATGTTGTTTGCTTCCCAGCTATATATGCAATATGACTAGACAACTTATACTATTTCCCCCATGATTTCTCTGCTCTTATAGACTGTATTCCTTTTTAAACTGTGATCCTCAATAAATTCCTTTTTCTTCACATAGGGTTTGTCAGGAATCTTGTCACAACTTTTAAGAAAAGTACTTAATACATATAGTTCCTGTACATATATTTGCTCCCCAATAACCTTCTATACTGTTTTAAATATTGACGATATTTTTAACATATTTGTCATATTGCCATTGACAATATTTTTGAAATATTCTCCATTAAGTTTAATTTGATTTTTTTCCATGAATCATTGTCTGATTATTGCAAGAAGGACTGAGTTTTCCCTTGTTAAATTATACTGTGTTTACTTCTTATTTTTTAGCTATTTATTTACTTAGAAAACAGTAATCACTGGATGGAATAAGAGCACTGACTGTTCTTTCAGAGAACCTGAGTTCAGTTCCCAGCATCCACATGGTGGCTTCAACAGTCTGTAACTCTAATAAAAGGGGCCAAATCCCATCTTCTGGGCTTTGTTAGCACCAAGAATGCACATGCATAGGTATATGCAAGTAAAAAAAACACCCATGCACATAAAATAATAATAGAATAGAAACAGTAATGACTTTTCTGTTCAGTGTCAGACAGGCTATGTGGAAGTAGGAGAGCAGACAAGACTATGGCATTGCTCTTTAAGATTTTGTAAGTCTGGTCCTATCATTTACCTACATTATAATTTTAAGGGCAGTATTCATTCATTACTGAATGACTAGTGGTTCATACTTCAGTAAAATTTATTGAAATAATGATCTTTGTTGTGTTTCCTCTTGTATCATCAGTCTTATTAAAGTTACTTATTATTCATACTTACAGCTTTGTCTTTCCTTTATCATGTGATAAATTTTAATTACTGCAATAAAATACCCAAGATAATTATTCTTGGATGATGAAGAGTTCATTTTTGTAAGAGTTATAGAGTTTTCAATTCATGGTCAGTTGGCTCTTTTGCTTTTGTGCCTGTGCAAAAGTAATATATCATGGTGGAAAATGTGCAAATGCACATTACTTAGCTTATTATGGTAGAACAGTAAAACAGGAGGAGGAGGAAGAGACACAATGTTCCCTTGACATGTATCCAATCAATGACTTTACTTCCTTTCACTAAACTTCGTGTCTTAATAATTACTTCAGATTCCAGTAATAATATGGACTGGAGAACATGTCCTTAACACTTGGGTTATGGGTGATACCCAAGATCTACTGTCTTTAGTCACTGTTCTATTGCCCTGAGGCAGCATTAAGACCAAGGCAAATGTTATGATTAAAAACATGTAATTGGGGGCTTGCTTACAATTTCAGAGGCTTAGTTCATTATCATCATGGCAAGGAACATGGTGGTAAGCATGACACTGGAGCAGTCTCTCAGAGTTTTGCATTTTGATCCACAGGCAGAAAGCGACTCTAGGCTTGGCATGAGTTTTTAAAACCTCAAAGCCCACCCCAATGATAAACTTTCTCCAATAAGACCATATATAATCATTTGAATCCTTTCAAATATGTCAAATTCTTGGTGTTTAAGTACTCAAATATATGAACATATTGGTGGCCATTCTTATTTAAATCACCACATTCCACATCCTGGGACTTATAGGCTTATTATAGTCATATTATAATGTAAAATGCATTTAGTCCAACTTCAAACGTCCACATTATTTTTTCACACTCTCACCACTGTTTAAAAGTCAGAAGTTCAGAGTCTCTTAATTGTAAGCCCCATAAAAATCAAAATCATATTCTTCTAATCTACAATGGAAACAGGATACACATTCCTATTCCAAAAAGAAGGAAAAAAAGCATAGTGAGAAAAAATACTGTATAAAACTGTGCCTGAAAACCAGCAAAGCAAACTTCAAACACTGCATCTCTATGTCTGATGTCAAAGCAGTCTACAGATTACCAATTCCTTTCAGTATTGTTGATTGAAACATACTTCTCTCTCTTGGGCTTGTTCCACTCCCTATTAGCAGCTTTCCTTAGAAGGTAGCCCACAACTCTGGAATCTCCAACACTGTGGTGTTTCACGGTCTCTTTGGGCCTCCATTCAGGAAAACCTCTGATATATGCTTAAACTTAGCCGCTTTCCTTAGTTGCAAAGGAAGGTGCCACAATCTCTTTCTTATATTCATGACCCTAAAGCCAAATCACATGCCTAAAGCTGCCATATTTTACTCCTTCCTTGACCCTCTCATTCAGATACATTTCTACCACCATCCTATTGATGATGGTTTATTCATGACCTAAGCTTTCATTTAATTCCTTTCTATAAGTTGGAAACATAGCTGAATATGGTCATGCCCTCAGGTCACTGCTCCCTTTATTCCATTTAACATTAGGCTTTACCTTAAACTTTTCATCTCCTCAAGCACTGGACTTGGCTCCAATATTACTTTTCCTAGTATTCCTTTTCTCTTAAAATTGTGCATTTGTATTTTTCTTGCTCAGCTTTCTCTTTTCCATTATACATTGTGTAAGAGGGACCACTAATAACCACAGGACACAATCAGTACTAGGCTGTCTTGAAATCTCTGTCAATGTTATTAACCCAAAACTCCTCAATTTAGCCACAGACAGATTGTTTTGGACAAGGCCAGAAAACAGACACATTCTTTGCAAAACTAACAAGAACAGCCTATAGGCCACTTATAATATTCTTTCCTTCTGAAACTTCTTGAGTCAAGCTGTTATAATTTACATCATTCTCAGTGTCAGTGTCTTCTATGCATTTACTAGTATGGTCCATTATGCCCTACAACCTAAAACCCAATTTATGAATATTATAGAGGTTCTTAAAGAGAAAAATGGAAAAAAATCCCTTAAAGGAATTGAGGAAAAGACAAACAAAAAAATGGAAGAAATAAAAAAGCCCTTAAAGAATGCCAAGAAAGCAAATAAAAACAAACAGGTGAAGGGAATTTTTCAAGACCTGAAAATGGAAATACAATCAATAAAGAAAACATAAGTGGAGGGAGTTCTGGAAATGGGTAAGCAAACAAGAACTCCAGATGCAAGTATCACCAATAGAATACAAGAGATAAAAGAGAGCATCTCAGAAATTGAAGATATGATAGAATAAATAAAGTCCTTGGTCAAAGAAAACACTAAATTAAAAAAAGTCTTAAATAGTTTGCAATAATAGCATTCAAAAACTTAGAATTTTACTTTACATACAGGACTCACAAGGAAATGTAAACAGCATACTGTCAGGCAGTCTAAACAATAGTAATATTTTGCCCAAATGACAAGTCTTGTCAATTGAAAGCAACATCCTTAAGGAATTTATGTGATGCCCATCATCTTCTCCAAAGTAAATTGGTGCTGCCAGGAGAAGATGTGTCTCATTTTCATGAAAATCCCTAAGTTAACATAATATTTTAAATGACATATTACATAGGGCTTTGAAGTATTTGAAGAACATTTATCTATTGGAAATATATCTGTACAATCTTAAAAACATGCACAATACATCGATAAATTTCATTGTTATAGATGACTAACTACTAACCTATGTTCCTTGATTATTTTAAATAGTTGATAATAATAACATTCAAAAACTTAGAATTTTACTTTACATTTTTAAATGAACTATATAGACACAATATCTGAAATAATAGTAGAAACATATATATATATATAGTAACAAAAATAACTTTATATTCATATTAATATACTATATTCTCCTAATTGACAACAAATATCTATAACACACCAAATAACCAAAGACCACCCACTACATCTCTTGGAAATCTGGGCATCATGTTTTCCAGACTGTTTCTTGTCTGTAGGTGAAGACATTTTTAGGAGTCCCAGAGGAAAATCGAGATAATGGACAAGTCCTGGAAAGACAAGCATAAAATTTGTTGATAAATATTACCTGTAAAGTTTCAGGAGGTCTCCATTGATCAAACCTAATCTATAGTAATCTAGAACAAATCCACAGCCATTTGTTTTCTGTGAAAACAAAAGCAAATTCTCTTCTCCAAAGAATTTTGAATTCCATTTCACTAATATACTTTTTGATGTCCATTTTAAAGTTAATGCAGACCTAAAGTATACAGCTGGTTTATGTCAACAGTCCCTCTTTCAATCCCATGTCTTTCATTAGCTTTCTTTTGCTTATTAGCATTCAAAAAATTAAAAACATAATAAAATACAGAATACAGACTCTGGGTGTATTTCTGTTTTATGTGGTATTTTATACTACTTTTAATCTCTCTTTAAAGAATTTACTTTATCATTTTTTGTTGTCAGGGTTTTCTGTCCTGCTCAATTCCCACAATTGTTAAGTCCCAAAGAAATCACAGAGAAGTCTACATTAACTATAAACTTATTGACCCATTAGCTCAGGCTTCTTATTAACTCTTATAACTTATATTAGCCCATTATTCTAGTAAATGTTAGCCACATGTCTCGGTATCTTTTTCAGCAAGACAGTCACATCTTGCTCCTTCTATAGCCAGGACAAAACTGTGTCCTCTTCCCAGAATTTTCCTGTTCTCCTTGACCCACCTCTAATACCTGTCTGGTTGTCCCAACTATACTTCTTGCCTGGCTACTGGCCAATTAGTGTTTATTTAAAACTTATTTGACAGAATATAGACAATTGTCCCACACCACCCCCCCCCATTTTTTTTAAAAATCCATAGTCCATTTTTGGGAATGTGGGTATATTTTTTGGACTACTTCCTGCTGATTGGTAGCACTGATAATCTATGGGGACCTAAAGAAAATTTAGAATAATGATTAAGTCCTCACTCAAGTATCCTGTGAGGCTTGATCATCTTAGGCAGCAGTCTTGAATCTGTTCTAGATGTAGAACTCAGATATTTGGGCCATCTGCTCCTACCAGAGATTTCTCAGGTGGTCTTCCTTGTTTTCTTAACTCAGAATCAATCTATAGCCTCTCATTTCCTGTGGAAACAAAGACAAAACCTTGTCTGCAAAGTAACATACCTTTTGACTTTAATTTTGAAGTCAAGGCATTTACAAAATATTTATGTTTTATTAATCCAATAGCATTTATATTTAAATGTCTTTTAGCTGCTGTTGTTCCTTCCTCAGCTGTCAAGCAATTCAAAGACAGCATAATAATATACAGCATCTAGACTCTCTACGTATTTTCCAAATATGCGTGACTTTATTTTTACCTCTATTATTTATTTTTACTTTTACTTTTTGGCTTTTTGAGTCAGGTTCTCCGTATATCTTTGGCTGTCCTGGAACTCCCTCTGTAGACCAGGCTTTCCTTGAACTCACAGAGATCTGCCTGCCTCTGCCTCCCAAGTTTTGGGATTAAAGGTATGTTTCGCCTTACCCAATTATCCTCTTTCTTTCTTTTCTATTTTAAGGACTTTAACTTTTTTTATTTTCTCTCCCAAGCCTGCATATATTTTTTAACACATTTTAAACCATTTAGGGGTCTTCTTTGTCTTTGAATCTTGCTTTACTGTATATCTCTCTTTTTCTGACCATGTGGGTCTTTAATTTGCTAAGCAATATGGAGAGGATTAAAGCCGTGGCTTTGATGGCAGGATTCAGGCCATTCCTTAGCAATCAGGTATTTATACGTAAAGTAACATAGCTTCACAGAGTTAAAAAAATGCAATCTACAAGAATGAACACATCTTTGCATCATTAAACAAATGTCTCTCACATGTAACACACCTTAAAATAAATAAATAAATAAATAGATTGGACACAGTGATTGTCTTAGTTAGAATTTCTTCTATTGCTGTGATAAACCATCATAACCAAAAATCAAGTTGGGGAGAAAATGGTTTATTTGGTTTATACTTCAACATTGTTGTTAACCAATGAAGGAAGTCAGGACCACAAATAGTACAAGTATAATACTCATATGACCTCATTAATATCAAAGAATAACAGTGTCCAGTGCAAAATAAAAATATTCAAATCCCAGTTTTGCAGATGGACATAGAGACATGTAATTGCCCGTATGTTCCTAAAATATAAAGCACTTAGCATCTGAGCATAGCAAAAGACAAAGAAAAAATAAAATGGCATTTTACATGTGAACTTCAGACTCAAAGAAATCCCAACTTACTAGAACCATGTGCTCAGAGCTTTCAAAAGCACAGAAAGTAAATGAAAACTCAGAAGTAGAAAATACTGTTTTTATTAAATGTTCTTCCTAGTGCTTTGAGGATCCTAATAGCTGGGATGAATTTGTAAAATTAGTTTCTTTTATTGTTTCAGCATGCTTTATTACTACAATGCAAAATCCAGGAAAATAGGGAAATGCTCAAATGTATATGTGCATGAAAGATAATGATAATGCCCTTAGTGTTCTACCTCCAGTAGAATACTGATGATTGTTTTGGTCAAACATCATCAAAGTATGTATTTTGTCAATAAGAATTTTATCTAATAAAGAAAATAAGAAGTCTCATTGTTAAAACAAAATAGTAGTAGTATTCTAAGAGGTAGCCTCATGTAGGGAGAATATGAGTTTAATATTTCTCAAAAGACTAAAAGATAAGGACCAAGAAAGCATTCACATTTCTATGATCTTAATTAACAAAATAGTTTTGCGAGCATATTACTGTCAATTCTATCCAAAAATGGATAATTGAAGCTTTAACACTGATATTCCTGAAGTAATGAATGCCCTCAGGTGGTGGATTCACTGGTCTAAGAACATAGGACTCCTATATCAAGTTCACAAAAAAGTTACAAAAAATTAATTTGAAAGATAGAAAGAAGCAAGTTTCCTTCTGGCATCATCACATACATTTTGTCATTGCTTGTCTTTCTTCCCAGTTCCTTCTTCTACCCCATTTCCCAACTCTACTGATTTCTTTCCTTGGAGAGTATTCTTTGTTATGCTTTCACACTATGTGCATCCTATTATCCTTTTTTTTCATTCCTCCTGAATACCTCTTCCGTCTGATCATAGTTCCATTTATTATCTGATGAATGACCTCAACATTTTCTAGTTTATTTTATGTTGCTGCAATGCAACACTCTGACTAAAAGTAACTCAGAGAAGAAATGGATTTATTTGACTTACATCCCTAGATATATTTTATCAATGATAGGCATCAAGGAAAAAAGTAGTAACCATATGGGAACACTGTTGACTGGCTCACTCTCTAGATTGCTAGTTTATGTTTCTGTAGGCAAATTTTTCTGTTCCTACTTCCAGCACCCAAGTCATGATATAGAGACTTATTATTAATTACAAAAGCTCAGTCATAACTTAGGCTTGTTACTAACTAGATCTTACAACTTAAATTATCTGATTTCCATTAATCTACCTATTGCTGCACAACTTGTGTCTTTACCTGTCCTCCAGCATGTCTTGCTCCATCTGTGTCTCCTCTCATCTCTACTTCACTTCTTTCCAGTGTTCTCTGCTAGCTAATGACAATTTAGAATTTTATTAAACAAATCAGAGGGCATTATGGCAAAACATATCTTCTTAGTGTACAAAAATATTATTCCAAAACATGTTTGGTTAGTTTTCTTATTTACACAGACAGGGACCAACTAAATGCCTGGAGATGTTATCCCCAACAGTGAACTAAACTCTCCAGCATCAATTGACAGAATCAAGAAAATTCCCCTAGACATGCCTACAGGCCAATTTGAACCAGAAAATTCAATTGAGGTTTGCTCTTCCAAGGTGACTATATTTTTGTGGCAGTTTGAATGCGAATATGCCCCATGACGTTGTCATGTGAATACCTGATTCTGAGTTGGTAGAGCTGTTTTGGGAAGGTTTCAGAGGTGCGGCCTTCATAAAAGAAAGCATTCAATAGAGATAGACATTGCTGCTTTAAAAGTCATGCACCATTCCCAATGTACTCTTTCTGCTTTCTGCTTGCAGTAGGAGATGTGAACTCTCAGATATTCCTGCTGCCTGCTACGGCCTACATTTCCAGGTTTTAGAAAGCACTCCAAACAGTATTCTTTGGAAATTTGATTAAGCCTTCCCAAAATTTTCACTGTTGGTATGTTTTCCTGTTCTTTCCTCTCTGTCTTAGAGGGGAGAGGGGCACCCCCAGATAATGGGTGTTTGAGGAAATCTTTAGACAAAAATGCTTGTTTCTGAAATGGAATGAGGCAACACTTACTCTAGAGCAAGTGATTCAGTTAACTCAGTAAGAACATGATTTTTTTTTTCTAATAGAAAGCACAACATAGGAAATTAAATTAAATGAGGCCAAGCAGTCTGTGTTCATTTTCTAGATGTGATAGTAACTGTAATCGTCAAGTAGAATGTATATGTAACACACTGAATGATATGACTTTCAGTAGCTCTATAGGGGATATTAGGAAGGATAATATAAGAGAAGAAGGTCTATTCCAGATTTGGTGGCGTCTTCTGTATTTTACTCTGTTGCCACTGATATTATTATCTTTTGTTGAAATGAGAAGCCAGTTTCTTCAGGCTTCTAACTTGATATGAAGGTAAGCTACTCTATTGGAATTATCTACAACTTTAGGGATATATAGGGGCTTCTGGAGCATACATCTTCCTGGATGAAACAGCTACTAGGTTTGCATCTTCTCTAGCATGAAGAGAGTCACTGTTCAATTACCAAGTCAGAATCTTTAGGCAAATCTAGTAATTTCACTTTATAATACACATTAATTCTACTAGTCTTCCTTTAGAGAACCCTAACATATGAGTCATATATGACAATTTATGAAATCAAGCCTTGTAATAAAAATTTAAGGGACTCTTGTGATGATAGCACACCACAGTAGGATAAGTTGAAGTAGGATGATTATGAGCTCAGTCTCAGGTCTAGATACATGACTCAGCCACTAAAACATAATGCTCACCACCAAGAAAATAAAATGTGAAGGGGTCAGAGAATAAGAGAACTTGTAAAAGAAAAAAAAGCATAAAAGAAATAAAATATGGAATGAAGTAGTCATTGACCCCAGTTATCCAGACACATGAAATATAGATATTTAATTTCCTGTGCCTGTTTTCCTAATAACATTTTTTTCTTATAGGATTGGATAAGGGTTGAAATTTCAGTCAATATGAAAATTTCTGATTCATGTATTTATTGTATGGAACTCTGGAGCACTTTTGACGAGAGTATATACTGTTACAGACACTAGAGAAATCACTGGGGATGTTTCACAAAACTATACAAATAGAACTATCCTATAAGGCAGCTACACCTTACCTGGTGTATTCCCAAATGATTACTTTTCTTGCTATGGAAATATCTGTGTTCATGGTAATTCTATTCACAATAGTAAGGTCATGCAATGACTTAGATATCTACTCACTGAATTTTACTCAGCTGTAAAGAACTATGAATTTTGCAGGTGAATAGATAGAAATAGAAAATGTCATACTGAATGTTGTAGCCCAGACAGGGAAAGTCAAATGCTACATGTTCTACTTCATATGTGGATCTTAGCATAGAATATTTAGATATGTATGTTTAATTTAGAGTAAATATATTGTCCAGGAAACTAGAAAAGGACCATTGGTGGCAATAGAAAATAGAAATATTTTTCATAGGGAGGTAGTGGAACATGGATGATCTGAAGAAAAAGGACTAGAGCATAGAAATATTCTAAGAGTCAGATTCAGGCAAGATCAGATAAAGCCAATCTTATTTCCTCTTTTATTCTTTTATAGTGTAAGATTATATCATCTAATATGTCCCATGTAGGTAGGCTGCAGCAGTGAGTGTGACTTCTAATCTTTGAATATCCTGGTTAATATTCAAAATGGATGAAACAATGATATAGGAAGAGCATAGGTCTCTCAAGAAAGACTTGTAGTATACCTATAAGATAGCCTACAGTGTAATGTGAAAATATAGCTTTTTGTTATATAAAGGCACTGAATTTTGAGTGTGTGTTATTGCACCATGACTTGAGTAAGCCATTGAGTTAATGATTTATTCAATAAAAATGGACACTACTGAAGATGACTTGAAAGTGTGGGAAATTGTTGGGGGACTGGCACTGCTTGTAATTTTTTTTAAAGTTTAATTAACTTTTTTTTCATTTGTTTTACATACCAACCAACAGTTTCCCCACCCTCCTCTCCTCCTGGTTCCCTTCCTGGTTTCCCCATCCATTCTTTCTCTGTCTCAACTCAGAAAAGAGAAAGCATGGGATATCAAGTGGAGGCAGTACAAAACTCCGCCCCCTGCATCAAAGCTGGTAATCCAGTATGGGAAACAGGTTCCCAAAAGCCAACTGAGAACCAAGGACAGGTCCTGATCATACTGCTAGGAGCCTTACACATAGACCAAGTTAAGCTACACAACCGTGACACAGGTGCAGAGGGCATAAGCCAGTTCCATGCAGGCTTCCTAAATGTTGGTCCAGAGTCCATGAGCTCCCAGGAACTCAAGTCAGCTGTCTCTGTGGGCTTCCCCATCATGACCTTGACCACATAACTCCTACAATTCCTCCTCCCTTTCTTCAGCAGGACTCCAGGAGTTTCGTCAAGTGCTTGATTGTGGATTTCTGTATCTGCTTCCATCAGATACTGGATAAAGACATTCTGATGACAATTAGGGTAGTCACCAATCTGATTACAGGAGATAGCCAGTTCACACACCTTCTCTCCATTGATAGGAGTCTTAGCTAGGGTCATCCTTGTGGATTCCTGGGGGTTTCTCTGCCAAAAGATTTATTCCTAACCCTGAAATGTTCTCCATCAAGGTGTCTTTCATTATTCTCTCCCTCCATCCCAGCCCCAAACTGCCACCCACACCCAGCCCACCCAATGTGCTCCCTCATATTTCCATCCTTCTATCCCCAACCTTACCCACAGTATACAGAGAAGATCTCTTCTATTTCCCCTAATCAGGGAAATCCACAAATCCCTCTTTGGGCTCTCCTTGTTATTACGCCTCTCTGGTGCTGTGGATTGCAGCATGGTTATCCTTTACTTTGTAGCTGATATCCACTTATGAGTTAGTACATACCATGTTTGTCTGGATCTGGGTTACCTTACTCAGAATGATTTTTTTCTAGTTTGTTCCATTTGCCTTCAAATTTCATGAGGTCATTGTTTTTAGCAGCTAAGTAATATTGCATTATATAAATGTATCACATTTATATTCATTCTTCAGTTGAGAAGCATGTGGGTTGTTTCCATTAATAGTTCTTTTTATAATTGTTACATCTGAATGGTGGCAGAGCTAGCAGCATGTTCTTAGCATATTAAACAATTCAGAGGTTTGGGGAATTGTTTATGGCTCTCTTTATCAATGATTCAATGTTCTTGGAGGGTCAGAGCTTACAACATAATACACAAAGATACAGAAGTTGATATGGCCACAGTATGGACCAGAACCAAATCTACATTAAAATGGGACAGACTGAAGGGCTTGATGACCCTTTAAAAGATAGTTGTGACTGTTTCCCATGCTTGCCCAAGATGCGTCCAGCACTGGCACCTTGATCACCCTGTTATCACTAGAGTTTATCAATTCCAATTAGAGCAACCAAGTGGCTGTGATTACTGAAGAAATGATTGAATACCCATGGTAGGTCCCTGAGTATTATAGAATGGTCCTGGATCAATTGAATGAACAGGCAGCTTACTAATATCTTTCCAATTACTGACAGATACTATTTTGGGGCCAGGAGGCTGTGGTAAAATGCCCTAACCAAAGAGTAACATAGGGAACTGTGGCGGGCCGCAACCACATTCTCCATTGCTTCAAGGAACAAAGGTAGAGATTGACCTCTGTGACCTCAAGGTGTGGCAGTACACGCCTTTAGTCCTGATGCCTGGGAGGCATAGGCAGATTGACCTCTGTGACCTCAAGGCGTGGTAGTACATGCCTTTGGTCCCAATGCTTGGGAGGCAGAGACAGGCAGATCTCTGTGAGTTCAAGGTGATGTAGCACACGCCTTTAATCCCAGCGCATGTGCTTGGTAACTCTCTACTGCTGCGGAGGACTGTTTCCTTTATAAGGGCTGGGTTCCCCTCATTCTGGGTCTCTGCCATGTAAGCTTATGCTCTCCCTCTCAAGACGCATTAAAACTTTGCTGCAGAAGGATCCTAAGTGTCCCGCGTCGTTCTTGCTGGCGAGGCCGAGCGCAGGACAGGGAACGAAAGGGTTTATTTGCTTTAAAGTTTTGGGTTACAGTCCATTATGTAGAGAACGCACAGTGGCAAGAGCTCAAGCCAGCTAGTCACATCATAACTGATCAAGAGCAGCGAGGAAGAAACACATTCATATGCATACTGACTGTTTGCTTGCTGCTTATATTTAGCTAACATTTTTCACTCTTACAGAGTTCAGAGCCCAGTCACTACAATGGTGCCACCTGCATTCAGGGTAGATTTTCCTAATTCAAGTAACAGTTGGGACAATCTCCCATAAACACACTCACAGGGAAACCTGATCTAGATAATTCCGCAACTGAGGCTTTCTTTCCTGATGATTTTAGGTTGTGTCAAGTTGGCTGTCAAAAATCAGCACAGTTGCTGCTGACAAAACGAACTTTGTCAATTAATTGTGTGGACATATAAGGCAAAAATAATGATGCACAAAGAAAAGTCAATGAAGTATTGATAGTGATAAATTCACAAACTATAAAAGTTATAACTGAGTCATGGGCAAATATTGGATTTGAACTTTTGAAATAGAGTTGGCCATTGATGAAGATACAAGTGGAAGGAGAATACAGAAAAACTGAAGAAATGTTTTTGGCCAAGCATTCCATAAAATATATAGAGAGCACAGGTTCTTTTGTTGATCCTGTCATAACATTGTTGGTGGATATTTACAAAAAGTACCATCGAGAACAGAAAGGCCTGGGAGGGATAAATTGTAAAATATAGCTATAGGTCAGCCCCTATAAACACAAAGAAGTCACACTGTACTGAGAATTTTAAGTGTAAAATATGCAATAAAAGATATCTTCTCAAAATCTTCAAAAGAGTACCGGTGAAAAACCATTTGAATTTTGAAAATGTCATGGATCCTTTACTAGAAATAACACTCAAGTGTCATTTCACTGCATACTAAACTGGAATAGGGATTAAAAAGGAAAGAATTAGCTATTTAAAGTATAAAATCTGAAGACAGACTTTCACAGTTGGCAGGGTCCAAACCTGCTTTGGGAGACCAAATAGATTTGTAGTCTATTGCTTTAACCACATCACCAGGACTACTAGTTAGATGGTGGCAGAGCACACCTTTCATGCCAGCACTCATGAGACAAGCATATATATGTGAGTTCAAGACCAGCTTGATATGTAGAAGTAGTTTTAAGGCATCCAGGACTGCACAGAGAAACCCTATCTCGAAAGAAAGAAAGAAAGAAAGAAAGAAAGAAAGAAAGAAAGAAAGAAAGAAAGAAAGAAAGAAAGAAAGACAACAAGAAGAAACAGTAAGTTTGTAACACTATGTATTAAGAGTTGGGGCCAGTTCAAGGTCACTGAGTGTTAATAATTCATATTAGAGATATGACCAAGCATTCTATTCTATGTGACTTGTAAGAAAATTAATTAAAGTGTATCTTTCTAATACTCAAAATATTTCAAGATGTGTAGTATCTGAGGAGATCCTTTCAGTAAAGGCATTTGAACCATTGATTTCAATGAATTTTATAAAACAGGACAAGGGGCATATATTGGCATTGCTTCAGGTACAGGTGGTTTCATCACAATTAGTAATAGAACAGATACATCTAAATATTCTTAAGAGCATCCAGGTACCTGATTTCTGTATGAATCAGATCACAAAATTCATGTGGTTTACCTAGGAGTGGGTCAAATTCAAAATGAAGAAGGTATTGAAGTGCACGTGGAGATGGTGCATGTTGAATGGGTGAATAATATGCTAGTCAAACACAAACTGAGCTTCTAAGAAGAACTGGCTGATCTCTCTCTTTCTCTTTCTCTCTCCCTCCTCCTGCCCTCTCTCTCTCTCTCTCTCTCTCTCTCTCTCTCTCTCTCTCTCTCTCTCTCTCTCACACACACACACACACACATGCATACATATGCACACCACACACACACACACACACACACACACACACACACACACACACACACGAACACCTCTGCCAATCTTGAGTCAAAGGCTAAATAAGAAACAATCCAGCTGTGTACATGTTGCTGAGGCTGCCATACAGATGATGAATGTTTAGAAGTCAAACGGTGTGATGATCTTGAAAAGGCAGAGAATGACAGAATAACTCTGGCAGTTTTAGAGGGAAATAATAAATTGGCATATTTTCAAGTTTACATTTTCGGTGAACTTAGTATGGGCAATGTGCTTGCTCTTGATCTAACAGATAAGTGGACCAAAATAAACTAATTTCCTGTTGAGTTTATCTTTTTCTTCAGAAACAAACTGGTGTCCCTGTGTCTAATTAAGACTATAGAATGAGGATATTTAATAATAAGTGGGAGTTTGAGAAATATTTTTATAATTTAAATGAATTATGGGATTATTATATAGTTTAAAATATATTTATTTTCATAGCAATAAGGATTTCCTTTTTGCCTTTCCAAGTCCATGTCCTTCTTCTTTCTGTATTACAATCATGCATAAAATTATAACATGTTTAGCTAATTTAATGAATGATAGATAAATGTATATGTAGGAAACACAGGACTTCACATACAAAAGTGCACCATTACAGTACAGTTAAATTTGAATTAGATTTTTTTCTTTTGAACAATGTTTTTAGAGATAGCAGTCTCTGTAACAGAAGCAGAATGGTGTTGGAGACCCACCTAGAAAGTGTATAAGTAAGAAAAAAGTCTTTAACAATATATCCATATGCCCTTCCAAAGCTATACTTCAATAAAGCATGTCTGATTCGTCCAAAGTTTGTGTTGCAACTTGTAAGGATCAGTGAAAACAGTGCCATAGTACTTGATTCTTTTGCTTATAAGACAACTACTGATTCTTTTCCATTTGAATTTCATTGATAATTTTTATTTAATTGCAACTTCAGTACCATTTTTCAGTGGTACTTCTCTGGTAAATATTTTTCCCTAATCCTTATTGTGAACTATAATGTGGGACTCACAATAGTTGGTAATAGATCTGGAGAAGACTCGTGTGCCTTAGTTTTTCATGAGGAATTTTGGGCTATTGATGTATTCTAGGGGAGGAATATCCATTGTCCTCAGTTGTGCACCCACAGATGAGATTACCAGACTGGAGTATCAAACCCTGGCTCACTCATACAAACTTGGTTAAATTCAGTATGACTCAGGCAGAATGAATCTGTGAAATGTAACCATAGAGAAAAAAGAGAGCTTAATATGGGTGGGAAGAAGCCAGTGAGTGTAGGGGATTACAATAATCAGAAGGTATTTGATTCAACTATGTTGTTATCACAAAAGGAATTTAATAAAAGACCAAGAAAACAATATATAAATGATTTAAATCATATTATTATGATTCAATTAAAACATAAAATCCACATAAAATCAATTGACTTTTTTCTTTACCTGTTAATAAAACATATTTTAAAAATGTTGTTAGAGCAAGTAAGTAAGTAAGCTTTAAAACTATGAAAAAGGGGACTGCTCCAGAGCAGTGGAATTTCAACAGAATTGGGAGCAGGGTCCAGAAACTTACTGTGGATGAGATGAGGGGGCAGGGACGTGAGATACTCTGGGGCTTGGAGTCTGGAGATTGGGCATCTCAGCTGGGAGATCAGTTACTCACCTATTCTTCTAACTGGTTTGGGCCATACCTGGCCTTATGGAGTCTCCTGTAGTTGCATGGAAAGGCTGGCCACGGGGAGAATGATTAGGTGGGTGAGGTTGGGTGACAGAGTGTAACTTGGGGAAACAGAACTCAATGGGCAGCCACAGTCAAGCTGGCAAGAGAGTCACCTACTTCACCAACCCCACATCTGAAAAGGACTGTTCTCCAAAATATATAAAGAACTCAAGAAATTAAGCATTAAAGAAAATCTAATGAAAAAATAAACTACAGATCTAAACAAAATTCTCAACAGAAGAATTTTAAATGCCAGATATAAAATTAACGAACTGTTCAAGATCCTTAGCCATCAGGGAAATGCAAATCAAAATGACTCTGAAATTCTGTCTTACCCCAGTCAGAAAATAGCTAAGATCAAAAACACTAATGACAGTTTATGCTGGAGAAGATGTAGAGCAAGGGGAACACTCTTCCACTGCTGGTGGGGGTGCAAACTTGTATAGTCACTTTGGAAATCAATATGGTGGTATCTTAGATAATTGGTAATCCACGTACCGTGTTCACATCTATACTATTTCTGGGCATATACCCATCGGATGCTCAATCCTACCACAAGAACGCTAGCTCAACTATGTTTTAAGCAGCTTTATTTGTAATAGTTAAACCTGGAAGCAACCTACATGACCCTCAATCAAAGAATAGATAAAGAAAATGTGGTAATTTACATAATGGGATATTACTTAGTTGTTTAAAAAAATACCCTCAAGAAATATGAAGGCAAATAAAAAGAACTAGAAAATAATCATTCTAAGTAAGGTAACCCAGACTGAGAAAGACAAACATGGTATGTGTTCACTCATAAGTGGATATTAGCTTTAAATTAAAGGATAACCATGCTATAATCCAAAGTCCCAGAAACACTAGGTAACAAAGACGTCCTAAAGTGAGATACATGGATTTTCCTGGGAACTTGAAATAGAAAAAAATCCCTGGGTAGACTAGGGGCAGATGGGTAAGGGAACACGAGGGATGGTGTTGAGGGGTGAATGGGAGGGAGGGAGAGAGTACTGAAAGAGATGCTTGATTGGGAAGGAGAGGAAATTTCAGGATCAGGGAGAAACCCGGTGCAAGTGCAACTCCTACAAATCTACAAAGATGACCCAAGCTCAGATTCCTGGCAAAAATGTATAGATAGCCTGAACTGGCCATTTCCTTTAATCAAATTGGTAATTACCCTAGTTGTCATAGGAGAGCTTTACTCCAGTAACTGATAGAAACAGATGCAGAGATCCATAGACAATCACTGGGCCCACCCCTGGGAATCCTGTTGAAGAGAGGAAGGATTGTATAAGCCAGGGGAACCAGGGTCATCACAAGAGATTCCCCGGAAGCAACTGGCCTAATCATGGGAGTTTACAGACTATGGAATGTATGCTAGAGAATCTTTATAGGACAGGCCTAGGGTCTCTGCACATCTGTGATGATTGTGTAGCTTGGACTACTTGTGATACTCCTGGCAGTGGGAGCAGGACTTGTCTCTTATGCTTTGCCTGGCTTTTAGGAACCTGTTCCTAATACTGGGTTGCCTTACTCAGCCTTAATACAAGGAGAGAAGCTGAGTCCTATCTCAACTTGAAAGACCATGTTTTGTTGGGACCCACAGGAGGTCTACCTCTTTCTGAATATAGGTGGAGAAGAGGTGGATTGGGAAGAGGGCAGAAGAGAACTGGGGTAAGGGATGGGAGGCGGTGAGTGGAAGCTGAATATGGGATGTATAATAGATGAAATAAAATTAATAAAAAAACTATGGAAAAGAAAAATTAAAAACATATGAAAATGTGTAATTGTATCTATTATGTCATTCTGTTCTATGTCTTCCTAGATAGATAGATAGATAGATAGATAGATAGATAGATAGATAGAGAGATAGAGAGATAGAGAGATAGAGAGATACAGAGAGAGCTTTATATGTGTGTGCATAAATATAGTAGAGAATATGTTAAGAAATTGGATCACATGATTTTATTATTGTGGAGGCTGTATAAAAATGCAGATAGGAGTTGATATCAGTTGATACCATATACTGAGAAATTCTGGTTTGGAGGCAATATGTCAGTATGTGGCTTAATGGTAGGGTGCTTACTTACCAAGTATAAAACCCAAGTTTTATGCAATAGTAATTAAAAAATAAAACAGCTTTAGTTTTGTCCTTAAGGACTTTCAATCTTGAAATATGAATTATTTGTATTTCTATCTTGATGAGGATGATCCCTTTTAAAGTAAATTCATCTGTATGCTAACAATACTGTCAAAATAACTTCAACATGAGCTACATTATTAAACTAGTTACTATCTCCTAGATAAATTAAGAAAATTGATCATCAGAGTCTATTCCTTATCCATTTTGCAACCATTTGTACTTCAGATGTGGTAGCTAATTCCTGTACCCTCAGTACATGTGAGGCTGAGAAAGAGGATTTCGAGGTGGAGGCCTGCTAGCACTATAGAACAAAGGCACATTAGTCAGAAAGCTAATCATTCATAAAACGTATTACAGCAAGTGTTAGAAAAGATGTGTGGGAAAGAGAACACTTAGACACTGTTGGTTAGGCTATAAAATAATTTAGTCACTGCAGAAATCAGCATAAAGATTCTTCCAAAAGGGTGCATTTAGATCTACCATTTGATCAGAAATACTACTACTAAGTATCTATCAAAGAGACTTCAAGTCAATATATCACAGAGACACTTCCATACCCATATTAATCTTTTATACTACTGATGATAGCTGAGTTGCTGGGTTTGGTGGTGTGAGACCTTTAATAAAAGGTGTAAAAACCCTTAATCCCAGCACTCAACAGGCAGAAGCAGGAGAAAATCTGTGAGTTCAAGGCCACCCTGGTCTACATAGTGAGTTCCAGGACACACAAAGCTATATATTAAGACCCTGTCTCCAAAACACAGACAACAACTAAATTATTTACCAACTTAGTTAACAACAGATGATTGTATAAAGAAAAGTTTAGATACATGCATGTGTTTCATTGTGTGTTTCAGCTATAAAGAAAAATAAAATTATATTGATTACATAAAAAATTATACAACTGGAGATTATCAAGTTAGGTAAATAAACTCTAGCTCCAAAATATGATTTCTCTTATTTTTTGAATCATATATTTTATAAATCATCCATGTATACACAACATGAAAACAGATAAACTGTCTAGAGGCTTGTCCAAACATTTGACGTTACAGCACAATATCATCTGCAAAGTTTGTGTTCAAAAATTACATAACTGACATTGAAAGATAAGTCAGCTGATAAATATACTTTTTTTCAAAAGCTTAAAATGAGTTTGATTCCTGGGACACACATAATGGGAGCAGTGAACTGACTCTCAGAAATTGTCCTCTGACTTACACATGTACATGTGTGTGTACACATGCACACATATTTATACAATGCATGTATATTGTGTGTATGCATATATATGTATGTATATATATAGTCTTGTGGAATATCACATCAGTTATATATCTTATGCATTAATATATTTTTAAAAGAGCCACATAATCAAGCAAGAAAAATTTAGAAGCACAAATCTCATTATATTTTTAATAAATTTATGGTTTTGTCCTGAAAAACATTCTTAGTGATCTTGGGGAGCATGTGATTTGGACTGCCAATTGTATATGATTAATAAGTGAATAAATGATCCCTGGAATACAGAAGAGAAAAGTGAAAGTAATAAACCTATGGGGAAAACAAAGTCAGTGTATATTATGTATCCCAATGAAAGTTAGTAATATAGGCAATGAATATATGTCTCACAAAAATAAAGCACAAAACAAAATAAAAATATGAAACCACATCTGATGTTTTTCTTCCTAAGTTTGTTCCTCATAGGACTCCTTCATAAAGCTATACAGGTGAACTAGAAAAGATTATGATATTGCAAGAGAGATAGACTGAGTATTTGCATAAATTCTCCATATAATTTCTTTCATTCCGTCCAGTCACATTGAACCTGAGTTTGTGTGTACCACTTGTGTTTGATGATGAACACTGAACTGCTGCTCTGTCAAATATTATGCTTTGTGTATCAAAGAATACTCAGTTCATAGTAAAAACCTTATGATCTTATAGTAACAGAATTGCTCATGCCTATGCATTCAATTTTTCTGTACCACAGTGAATCTTTGCTTCAAGTGAGGAATAATTATTTCTCAAGGATGGTGGAAATTCACATGAATAATGATACTGTTAAAGACTTTTATTGTGATTGAAAATAGCCTTCCTATTTCCAAAGGACATTTTAAGGACCATTGGATGTGGTGAATTTCACTGTCAAATTTGAAGATCAGCTTGCACAGAAGTTGGGACTCATTGCAGAGTCCACTCTTGTTCAGAGCTTCACCAAACTGTGAATTTTCTACATCTTTTGTTCAATAGGTTGAAGTAATCCATTTATATGATGATACTGTTACCTCCCAAATCCAAAGTGATCTATTTGACTTACCATCTCTCTTTAAATGCAGAATAAGGCAAACGAAACATTTTTTCCTTTGCTTTAAATGTTATTTCAACAAACAACTCTTAAAAGGGTTTCCTTGGGATTTTTTTTTGAGAAATAGAAACAGAAAACACACACACACAAGCACACATACAACAAAGACATAGACTTACACAGTTACAAAGGCTAACATAACTCATGGCATGCTGTGAACAAGTCAGAGACATAAAGTGCTCATATAATTATCTAATTTTAGACTAATAATAGCGAACCAGGAATGCCAACAGTTCCAATGCTAGTCTAAGGGAAAAAGAAGAATACTGATTCAGATTTAATAGGAAGGCAGTAATTGAATGGAATAATTCACACACACACACACACACACACACACACACACACACACACAATGGTCCAAAACCCACGCCTGAAAAGATAATAGATCCTAGAGGTGATTGTAGTACAGGTGATTATCCAACTTGGCACAGCATCAAACCGCCTTCTAAATACCAGTCTTTATATCCACAAGCAATTGTATTCAGAAGAGCCTTTCTTTGAAGTGAACAAAGGTGAATTCAGGGACACATGGCTGTATAAAACACTGATAATAAAGGATGGATGAGGGATCGGTTCTAAACATTTATACCATATCATTGAAAGTCAAGAAAAAGTTCAGAATTGAAAATAATGTAAAAGCAACAAGAAAGGGGGAAAGTCTATGAAATGTAAGTTCAAGCAGCCAGGACAACTGGCCCTGGGCCCACAAAGGTCAAGCCCTCATGGTGGTTACCTATTCGTGTGGAAGAGGTTCCTGGAACATTACCACGCTCTGTTGATCTATTAGAAAAAAAAAATCTAGCAGAATCCTTTAATATCTATTTGTACACTTACTGGTGATCCTACAATGCTCTGATGGATATTTCCAAATAGGAATATCAAAACACTGAAGATGTTCTTAAGCTTAGGAAATGGTAGACTATCACACACATAGTGATATTTCACTGGGAATTTTACCTATGAAGGTAAAATTTTACATCTTTTAGCCACATTACTCAACTTCACCTCAGTTAGCACTCACTGACTCTTTCCCTCTACTATTTCCTTCCAAGAAACTACGGTTTACTTTCCAAGACAAACTAAGGGTTTACTTTTCTATCACTCTTAAGGACTTCTCTTCCACCAAGAAATCTACCCCTGACAGTTTAAGTAAGCAAAGTTGTATCTAAAAGAAAGAACATTAGCTCTGACCAGAAAAATAGGATATTTTTTAAACCTTTGCAATGTAATGATAGAAATTCATGCTGATTAAAATTCTTGCTTATGATTTTCAAAATGACATATAAAATTAAATTAAGTAAATGAGAAAACTGTAAAATTAATATCAAGAGCCATGTGTTATGCAAAAAATACCTTGTACCTTCTAATTCAATGGCTGTTTACCTATAGTTTAACAGTTTTTCTAAAGTTAAATAAGATGTTAGTCAAAAGTTAGAAAATTAAGGCAAGATCTGGAGGCACAGCTCATCAGTCTGTTTCCCTTGTTGAATCTCTTAAATCTGACAGTATCATCACTATGCTACCAGTACTCCCTGCAGATATGCAGTTTGTACACTATTTTCCATGGTAGGTCTCCAGAGAAACAGCATCCCTAGTTCTTGAGACACACCATGGCCATTGGATTTCCTCAGAAAAAAAATACTTCTTCAAATTAAGAAAAGACATACCTCTACAGATACAAGAAACTCATATGAAATAATCTGGAATCAGAAGAAAAAAAAGAAGACCAATGGTATATAATAGTTAAAACACTAAACATACAGAATTATACAGAATGAAAGGGTACAAGAGAAAAATCACAAGTCACATATAAAAAAATCCCACAAGAACAACAGCTGATTTCTCAATGGAACCTGAAAGCCTGAAGAGTGTGGAATCATGTACTTCAAATTCTAAAATACCACAGGTGCCAATCTAGACTACTGTACCCAGTCAAACTATGCCCCATAGTTGAAAAAGAAAGAAAAATGGCCTGCACTACAAACAGGCTAGAAAAATTTATGTCTGCTAATCCATCTCTAGAGAGAATACTGGATATTTAAACGGTGATTTAAATAAGCCTTCTAACTAAAAATTTCTCAAGTCTAGATGAATTGATAGCACAATTCTACCATACTTTCCGAGAAGATTTACTTTCAATTATTCTTAAATTGTTCCAAGAATTAGAAACAAAATACACAAGTTCTTCTACAAATCCATTATTATTCTAATACTAAAACCAGGTAAAGGCATACACACAAAAAGAAAACAAAAACTAATATACCAGATGAACGTAGATTTAAATTTTTTCCAATAAAATACTACTTGCAAAACAAATGAAGGCATACATCAAAATGATTATCCACATGATCAAGTTGCCTTTATCCCTGAAATGCAGGAATGGTTCAACATACCAAAACCAAAAAATGGACTAAACCATAAAAATGGATGTAAAAAAATTCACATGATCATCTCAATAGATAGAAAAAGGCCTTTACCTCTTTTGTTCTTTAAAACTATGATATTGGGGTGACTGCAGTCACTAGTCTAGGCAGAGATGGCTAGAGCGGTGCAGGTTCCCCACGGCGAGCAGTAGAGGGCTCATCCCGGACAGGCTGATATTAGCCATGTGGCTGGGAGAGTCAGGCGGGCGGGTGACCAGGTGGTGGATAAAAGACTTACAGGACATATTAAATAAACATAAGGCTGAATATAAGGATAAACATTTATTAAAGAAGAGGCAGAGAGACAGAGAGACATGGACACAGACTTAGAGACATAGAGAAGACACATGTGCACACGCCAAGAGAGAGCACAGAAGGGAGAAGGGGTTAAGATGGTGACAAAGAGATCAGAAGTGGCTGGGAGTGGGCGTGGCTTGCCCCTTAAAGGGACCAGAAACCAAAAGAAATAACAACCTCAGTCCATATTTTTATATTAAAAAAATCTTAATAAATAAGTCTGGGGGAACATATGTACACATAATAAGGGCTCAATAAGACAAACCTACAGCCAGCATGATCTTAAATGAAGAAAAACCAAAGCAATTCCATTATATTCAGACACAAGCCAAAGATATCTACTATCCCCATTACTTTTCAATATAGTGCTTGAAAAAAATGAGTATCCATATATAGAAGAATAAAATTAGACTCATATTTATCACACTGCATGCACATTAAATTAATTGGTAAAAGTCCTCAATATGAAACCCAAAACACAGAAACTGCAAAAAAGAAAACATAGTCAGTATCCTACCAGAGATTGGTAGATCTAGGAAAGGATGTTATAAGTCGCTATTTTCCCAGGAATTAAGTCCAACAATTGACAAATGCGACCTCATAAAACTAAAAAGCATTTGTATATCTAAGGAAACAATGAAGTAACAAAGATTACTTAAGAAGAATGAGACCAATGAAGATGTTGAACTGGACTGAGAAAAGGTCAGGAGGTCTCAAAACTACAGAAAAGACTATAGTCTACTTCCAATATCCAAGAGGATAACTATAAGATTTTCTTCATGTTCACCTTCTTATTTAGCTTCTCTAGGATCATGAATTATAGGCTCAAAGACCTTTAACTATAGCTAGAATCCACTTATGAGTGAGTACATACCATTTTCTTCTTTTTGGGTCTGGGTTACCTCACTCAGTAAAGCGTTTTCTATTTCCATCTATTTGCAAGCAAAATTCAATATGTCATTGTTTTTTACCGCTGAGTAAAACTCTAATGTATATATGTTCCACACCTTTTTTAACCATTCTTCTATTGAGGGGCACCTAGGTTGTTTCCAGGTTCTGGCTATTACAAATAGTGCTGCTATGAACATAGTTGAACAAATGCTTTTGTAGTATGAAAGGGCATCTTTTGGATATATTCCCAAGAGTGGAATTGCTGGGTCCTGAGGGAGGTTGACTCCCAGTTTCCTGAGAAACCGCCACACTGATTTCCACAGTGGCTGCACAAGTTTGCATTCCCACCAACAATGGATGAGTGTTCCCCTCATTCCACATCCTCTCCAGCATAGGCTATCATTGGTGTTTTTGAGTTTGGCTATTCTGACAGGTGTAAGATGATATCTCAAAGTGGTTTTGATTTGCATTTCCCTGATCGCTAAGGAGGTTGAGCCAGGCAAACTTGGGTGCAGGGGGGGTGGGGTGGGGGGGTGGAAGTAAGGGGAGATGGTTAGAGAGAAGGGAGAGGGGGAGGATTGGGGATGGCTTGGGGGAATGGGAGGGAGGAGGAAGGATGGATATGGTACTAGGGAAGTATATATCTCAACTAAGGGAGCCATTTTAGGGTTTTCAAGAGTCTTGATTCTAGAGGGGTTCCCAGGCTCAAGGAGAGGTCCCCAGATTGTTCCCTGGGCAGCAGAGAAGAGCGTACCTGAACTGGCCCTGGTCCATAACCATACTGATGAATATTTTGTATATCACCATAGAACCTTCATCGGGCGATGGATGGAGATAGAGATAGAGACACACATTGGAAAACAGGACTTAACTCCCTAGGTCCAAATGAGAAGCAGAAGGAGGAAGAACGTGAGCAAGAGAGGCAGGACTAGAGGGAACCTTCATCTGACGATAGATGGAGATAGAGACGGAGACCCACATTGGAGCACTGGACTGAGCCCCCAAGGTCCAAATGAGGAGCAGAAGGAGAGAGATCATGAAAAAGGAAATCAGAACCGTATGGGATGCGTTCATCCTCGGATACAAGGGGACTGATCGAATGAGAGCTCACCAAGGCCAGCTAGACTGGGACTGAAGGAGCATGTGATCAAACCGGAGTTTCTAAATGTGACTGACATGGGGGCTGACTGAGAAGCCATTGTCAATGGCACTGGGTCTTGTTTTGTCTGCATGTACTAGCTTTCTGGGATCCTAGTCTGTTTGGATGCTCACCTTCCTAGACCTGGAGGAAGAGAGGAGGAACTTGAATTTCCCACAGGGCAGGAAACCCTGACTTCTCTTAAGACTGGAGAGGAAGGAGGGGAGGGAGTTGGGGGGGAGGAGGAGAGGGAGTGGGGAGAATGGGAGGGTATGGGGAGGAGGGGAGGAAGTAGAAATTTTTATAAACAAATAAATTAATTAAAAAAAAGACTATAGTAAACTGAAAGTTGACTGGGAGCAGGAGAAGTGGCCTTTCCCAGAGATGAGAGCCTCATTTTTTTGTTCAATGCCACATTGCCAGTCCAGTAAACATACAGATTATATCATATACATTCTACAGGTTATATTTAAGAATATATATGTATACACAAATACTTATATGCATAAAGTAACAGTTGATGGAAAAAGAGGTCATGAGCTTGAAAGAGACCAAGGAGCAGTATACAGGAGTGTTTGGAGGGAGGAAAGGGAAGGATAAAATGTAGTTAAAATACAATAAAAATAAATCTGCATCTTCATCTCTTCTGACTGACCACCCTGTTAACGCCATAGTTGGAATTTATTTTTCTTGAAGACAAGAAATATATACCATATCCTTAAAAATATATTAGCTATATTAATATGAAATGACAGAGATAAGGAATCAAGACAGCACTGTGGTTATGATAGTAGAAAGAGGAGGAAGAGGAGGAGGAGGAGAAAGAGAAGAAGAAAAAGAAAGAAAGAAAGAAAGAAAGAAAAAAAGAAAAGTGTAAAAGAATTTTTGCCAGCTGTATATCTGATAGAGGATTAACATCTACAATTACAAAGAAGTTGAATAATAAGGAATCAAGAAATAAATGACTCACTTAAAAATGGGCTAGGGCAGAGAATATAGACAACAAAGAGGACCCTAAGATAGACATACATGAATCTAATCTCCATGGGAAGTATAAAAAGACAAAATCTCCTGAGTAAACTGGGAACATGGAGAGCATGGGAAAGGGTAGAAGAGGAAAGAGGAGGAAAGGAGGGGAACAGAGAAAATATATATAGCTCAATAAAAACAATTAAAAATGAGCTAGAGACGTAAATGAAATTTTCAAATAAAACATAGAAATGGCTAAAAATATTTTAGCTATTACTGAAATTCAAATTAAAACTTTTGGGATTTTATCCCACTCTATACAAAATGGCAAAGATCAAGAAAATAACCAACAGCAATGCAGGCAAGGGTGTGGAGAAAGGGCACTTACTCACTTCTGGTGGGACTGCAAACCAACTCAGCCAATATGGAAATCACTGTCAAGAATTCACAGAATGTTACAAAAAAAATGCCACATGCCTCAACTGTCCTATGGATTATGTTTTTCATAGAGAACAAATAATTGTCTCACAAACCTGAATATTCTTAAATAACACTGTTCTATTTTACTCTATGTCATGAAAAATGCCCATCTTTTCTCTTTACACTCACTTTAAGACTCACTATTGGGTGGCTGTTTACTTTTCACCAACACAGTTCTTATTCAAACCCTTAAGTCTCTGAAACAAAAATAATAAAACTAAATCCATAAGAAGAAACTAAAATGTCCCGCAGAGATGGGAGAGAGCATGAGACACAAACAAACCCACGTGTATAAGTATATTAAGAAGATCTGTGCAGACGAGCTCATGGGAAGACAGTGAGGGTGTGGAAGAAGAAGAAGAGAGCCCGGGAATGGCGCTTTTAGCTTTTAAAGGCTTCCCAGTACATACGCAGGACGGAAAAGGCATGTCTACGTCAGACGCTGATGACAGGCAACGCTACTGCTCTGCGCCTGTGCATGGGGGCTTCTAAGCCAGACACTCGTGACTGCAGATGGCCAGCGACTCACACATGTGCCCCTGGGATATGTGGGCTGGCCTTAGAACCCGGAAGTGCAGTTTTCTGGGTGGCCAATGAATAACAGAAACACTAACTGTAATGCCTCATGTAAAAATCATGCCTAAATATGGAGATAGTAAATTCTGATGATTTGTTAAGATCTTAGAATCCTTATATAGTATTTTGCATATCTATTTAAGTATACTTTCTATGCATACCATGACTAATACTCAATAAATATATAATAAATGTATTTGCTAAATCTTACAGAGGTAGAATCATCTGTAGGCAGTCACCTAAGTAACACTAGTCTATGGAAAGGATTTTTAAGGTACCTGAAACTTTAACTGAATGAAACAATTATTAGGAGCATGATTGGAAATTAATGTGGTAGCAACCAAATTCAATGTGAGATGATTCCAGTATGTAAAATCTGTAATCCATAAAAAAGAATTTTTTCATTTGTTTTTAAATCCTAGCCACTGGGAACTGGAATGTAGAGAAGTAAGAAGATACTGAATGCTTACACATGTTTGAAAGAATTTTGAATAATCTGCAGATACTGTCTAAAAGGCATTTTCTGTGGAGGCTGAGAAATGCAGGCCCATTTCTCACCGTTGTCTGGTGTTCAGAGAGTTTGAGAGACTAATGGAAGTATTTTGTATCGTCTAACACAAGAAGTGGTTGTCTAGCTCTTTTGAAGTAAAGACAACTTGGTGCCATCTGACAGATGGCCTGGATATACCAATGTATTTCTTCTCCTTCCATTGTAACTATGAGATCACCTAGGAAGGGGGTGTTTTCTCCTTACTTGACCAAGTGTTTGTGAGTAAAATGTGACTTGAGTAGTCCTACCTAGACAACAGAATACTGATAATGGGAAGTCTCCTGCTGTCATGTTAATAAAACCTTTGTTAGCATATGCCCCAGTTTACCTTTGGTATAAAAGCTGTGGAAAAATAAACACAGGTGATTTGGGAATCTGAATAATCTTTGAAACTCCCTCCTCATACTGTTTTGTGGTTTGTGTCTTTATTTTCCCTTGCCCCTACCTTGGTAAAAAGTGTTTTTGTTGAGGCCAGTCCTCAACAATATTCAGTCCAAATGATTATGTCACAAATGTGACAGTTAATGTTTTGGTATGTTTACTATAAAAACAAAAGCTTCAGAAATATAAGAAGTTATTTTTCTCCCCTCATTGCTAGATTTTATTGAGTCTGTTTGATACGTTTATGTTGTTGACTTTCATAGTATTTACACCTCTTACGGTTGGTGACAGTTGGTATTAAATACATTTTTCACGAAGTACAAAGTTTTATTTTAATATTTTCTTACTTGTGAGTCCTTATATGTTAATAAGAACATGTTACCACATCTATTAACACAGCTTCTATATTTTTGAAAGCTATACAGCATTTGACAAACTCCTAAGAGTCTGACTTTATTCTTAAAAAATAGAAATAAGTGAAAACGATCCATTGAAAATGTTGTGCTTGTGAAAATGACCACCAAATTGAAATTTCCAGATGTTTCTGGATGCCAACTCCACTCAGCAAGAGCCTCTATAGTTTCTGCGAGTCTATATATATTTTAACTACTTGCAATTTGCCTTTAATTTGCAATTTTTATAAGCAAGCACCTGTCTTTTTCAATCACTATCTGAAAATAATTATTTTCATGACACTGAAGCACAACCATTGCAAATGAAAGGGGAGAAATGAGGCAAAAAAATAGTACTAGACAAATGAGATTCCCTATGTTATACTTCAGGCCTCTGTATTTTTCAGTTAACTTTTCATTGTTTATTAATGTCTAGAGATAAACTCATCTGGCTACCAATTTGCATGAACCAGATAGTGTTATGTAAACCTCCCACAGAATATTAATATGCATTTTAAAAACTAACATATTTCATAAATTCTACATGGTACTTTTTAATTAGAATTGAGTTATATTTAGAGAAGAAATTCTAGCAAATATGCAATGTTTACCCTAGCTTTCAGGACAATTTTAAGATACAGGTTTAATTTAAGAAGGCTGGTTTTAAACTCTATGTAGACCAGGCTGGGGGGGACTTCAAACTTTCAAAAATCTGTCTGTCTCCCAAGTACTGGATTAAAGTTGTGAACTACCATACCTGGCTTTATTTTTTTGTTTGTTTGTTTCTTTTTTATCTTTATATCTTTTTTTCTTGAGACAGGTTTTCTCTGTGCAGTCCTGGCTGACATGGAACTTGCTCTGTAGAGCAGGCTGGCCGTGAACACACAGAAATCCTCCTGTCTCTGTTTCATCAGTGCTGGGACTAAAGGCATGTGCCACTACAACCTGGCTAAGGCTCTATTTTTAAAAAGTGTATATCTAATATATATATTAGATAGGGTCGTTTGTGTAGCACTGACTGACCAGGAACTCACTATGTTGTAACAGGCTTTCTTTTAGGCCACCAACCAGCTCCCAAATAAAGACATGGAGACATCTTGAAAAAAAATAAAGAAATAAAACCAATGAAATTTTACTTTCCCTGTTTTTTTTTTTCTGATTTTGATAATGTCTTTATCTAATCACAAAAGATTATTTATTTCTTCAAAGTGTTGTTAGCAAAATATATTTAGGTCTGAGTTGACTAAATTTTCAAAGATAATACATTTGAAATTAAGAAAGGAGATGTTATTGATATTTTGTTTTGTTTAATTTTTCGACAGGGTTTCTCCGTGTTGCTTTGGAACCTGTCCTGGAACAAGCTCTTTTCGATCAGGCTGACCTCAAACTCACAGAGATCCACCTACAAATGCTTCCTGAGTACTGGGATTAAAGGCATGCACCACCACCACCCAGCTGTTGTTGGTATTTTTATCTGCATTGTTACATGATTTTATGAGTGCACATTTTAAATGTCTGTGAGCATTGTATTCTTTGAGCAAAATGATTTTAGAAACCAAAGGTGGCTTTTATAATTCAAACAAGAGAGAAAATAATCAAAAACTGTAAGACTGAGAGGTAAAAAGGGTATTTGAAATGAAATGAAAGACAATAAAGGAGAGGAGAAAAAAAAGACATAAATAGGGAAAGATACCTAGGCGGCAAGGGGAAAAACAATAGCTAACTTAAGTTTTCATTTGTGTAACTACAAAAAGATGCATATTGTATTGCCAAATGAAAGTATTATTCCTACATTAAGGATATTTAATTTAAACTTATAATTTCAAATTTTCATTTGGAAAATCATCAACTTAAAATTAAGTGACTTTGAGTACATATATGAGACATTTCTTCATAAATTAATCTGATTAAATTTAAAATTATTAAATTGTGTAATGATGACATGAAAATATAACTAGAAAATTTACTTAATATTATTCAACTTATATATGAATAATATATATATATATAAGCATTTATCATGGAAATAAAAACTTATATAATTATCAGTATCACTAATTAAATAACTAAATAAACTTTAATCATTAGAATCACTAAGTAAATATTTCAGAATTTAATCTAAAATAAAATCTATCAAGCTAGGAAAAGATATCAATAATATAAGACATTAGTAAAAGCACTGAAACTATTTATTCTCACCATATAACTTGTATCCTACATAAGAAGGAAGTACTACAAAATAATCCAGAAGAAAAAAGCATGTATCTATTGGAGCTACACAGATTTCTTGGCAGTTAAGAGAATATTCTGCTCTTGCAAATGATCTGAGTTCAGTTTCCTGCACCCGTGTAGGATGGCTTATAATTTCCTGTAGCTTTGAGACAGGGGATCTGACATCACTTTTAGGCCTCTGCAGCCACACACACTCATGTAAATGAATTCACACAGAAACATAACAATAAAATAAATCTTATCTATCTATATCTGTATGTATGTGTTTATAATTGCTAAGATCTCTTTTGTTTAAATAATAGGTATTGCTTTATGAAATATGTGAAAAGGAGCATAAGCAGTATCTTTGAAGCAAGCTATAAGTTTATAACACATTAACCAGAAAAAACAACAAGAAAAGAATTGTTTTCTAACTATTGGCTAACCAAGATAAGTAACCGAGTAAATATATAAACATTTTTATTGGAAATAAAATCTATTAATGGAGGCATTTTATTGTGCAGTCCCAAAACAAACTTGGCTTTGACTACTCTTCTAGGAAGCTTGGCTTCCACCCTCAAGGCCATCTACTCTTATGTGCTTTGGCAGATATTTAGGGTCCCCTGGGAGAAAGTAATATCTCAATTTACATATCAAAGCAAAAGAGAGATCCAACCTCAATAGGCCTCAAGCAGAATGTGAAAGTTCTATGTGAATTCAGATTTTCAACAATATTTCTTCCAAAAGTCAGGCTCTCTCCTTTGCCAAACAATGTTTAGCATGCTCTTATATTTTCTTGAAAGACAATAGAGAAAACCTAAGAGTAAGTTAAAGATGCTTTGAACACTGTTTTGGACTTAAATAACTGTGTTAAACAAAGATAGAGAGGGAGGCAGTACTCACTTATCACTTAAAACAGTGAACCCACTCTTAAAATTTTAGTGTTTTGATCATATTTGATCAGAATTACATAGTGATCAATTGTGAGTTTGTACTTCATGAAAAAAGAATGAATGCCTCATGACTAAAATTTATTTAATTTAATTTTTACTATTGATGATTATACTAAATGACCAACTCATTTTTTTCATATCCACTAGACTATAATTTTTATCCTGTTGAATTTTCTAGATATTTTTCTTTTTGTGAATCCCAAAGAATATACCTCAATGAAAAGAAATACTAAAACAAATTGAAATTCAAAAGTCAGATAACACTAATTACCTTCAAAATAGTTTCTTACATGACAAAGAATACTTTCTTGAAAGAGATGAAAGAAATAAAGAATAAAAATATGAATTAAGTCATGATCATATTTTTACACATAGTAAAAAAGATCTCATTGGGGACTTTTGTCTTTAAAATTATATTTATGTGCAAACACTTCTGAGACAGTTCACATATTTTCTAGTAGAATTACAATGCATATACTTCAAATTATAAACATTCTCAAAGTACATATTTCCTAACTATATTTAATTATTAAAAATTAGTTTATTTGTTAGCTTTTCTAAAGCTCATTATCAGCTGGATTTGCAGGGACATTGCTGTATTCCCAACACTTGGATATTGCAGGAAAGAGAATCAGGATATCAAGAATCTGAAAAATTAGCAATGGCCACCCCAGGAACAAATTGAGATTGAACTCTTATTGCCCCTGGTATAAAATTGTTAGCTTCCTCTAGCGCTTTCTCTTTTTCACCCAGTGCCCCCTCTCCCCTTTTCTGTTACTTCCATTCCCTTGCTCTGATATTTATTAATACCTTGGTATGACTCAAAAATTCTGGTAAAATGCTTTACATACATTATCTTTCTTTCCCTCAAACTTTGTCCTCAATTACTTAGCACAATGTGAAGAATGTGAGCATACTCTTTGGGATATTAGTCCAAGGTTTTTCCTTTGTCTCTTTTGATACTATTTTAGCACAATTTAGGTATAAGTTAAAGTGATTAAAGGTTCCTGCAATTTTAATCATATTGTTAATGCAATATTATTTTCTATTATTATCTTTGTTCCCAAATTTTTGTGACATTATTTCCAATAGATTAGATTATAGTATCAAGGTTAAGTGTAAATAAATATATCTAGAAAGTTCTTGGGAATAATTCTTGCATTAGATTTTCTCTAAATCTTGACTTGCTATTTTTTCTTATTATTTGTTTTGACAATGGTCATAAGGGTGGGGTGCACATGTGGGCACTGGAACGTAAATGTGGAATTTCCAAATGATCAATAAAAATATTATGTCAATAAAAATCTTAGGAATTCCAAATGTGCCATTTGCTGTGCTGCACACTAGAAATATAAATAAAACACTAGACTATTTTTCTCAAGAGGGAAACAAATATCTGATACATAAAAAGCAATGATAAATCTAGCAATAAAATAATAACAGAGCTTCATGGGAGAGGAAGGAAGGAGTTCACCATTCCAGTCACAAGTAAATAACAAAAATTATCCTTTACTGAGCTTCTAATGATTCTAGGCATTAGGAAAAAAATTAGTGATTTATCCTTGCTTTGCTTGATAGGTGAAATTCAAGAACTTCAAAAGCATATGCACTACTTGCACAGCAAGTAAAGCAGATGCAGTATCAAGAGCTCCATCTATCTTATTTTGCCTACATCATAGTGCAATATTTTGTTTAGAATAATTTTTGTGTGCAAATTGTATTCAACAGTGACTATAGCTCTAAGTATAGGTCTTTTGTGAAAATAAAGAAAATGTAAGTTTTAAAATGGTCTTTGAAATTTTGATAAATTAAATCAGTACAAATTACTTTTTATATTTCTTCAGCTCCAAAACTTTGCTCAATTTTACATAATGCAGTTTAACTTTCACTTTTATTGTCTTATTCTGTTGGTTCTGCAATTATCTTGTATGTACATAGCTATCATGAAGCCTGATGTATAACAATAATATCCAATGATAAAAGAGGACAAATACCAGAATAACATATAGAGTTATATGCACACAAGCTATTTTCATTTTTCAAGCTTCTTTTCTGATTATATTTATTGTCTCATATATTCTATATCAATATCTATTTTCAAAATGAGGTTTTTTTTACTCTCCAATATATGATCCTAGTTTAATATTTCCATAGTGTTAATTAGCTTAAGTTAGTATTTTCCTAATTACAAAAAAATTAAATGGTCAAAAAGAATAAGGGGTTTATTCCTCCATGGCAGTTTTGGTAAGTTCCCAATCTGTGAACAACAGGATAGGTTATACGGAGTCAAGGGGAATGCTTAGAATATTTTAGAAAGCTATGTATAAATTATGATAAGCTTTAATATACATTTTCCCCTTTTCACTCAAACTGAGATCTTAGAACAGAACTAAGAATGATATAAGAAGGAAATAAGTTCTATTTATCAACCATTTTAGAAGTGATTCTCACAGTCTCATCTACTATGCTCTGAAACTTTTGTCAGTTAATTAGTTTCCAACACAAAGAAATGTTTGAAAAGATTCACATTTTACTTTCATGGTTGATTTCCATTAGTTACATACTGGAAAATAATTTCATCACACATTTCAATAGAATTGAATTCAGCATGAGTTACATTCACATTCTAAGGGGTCCAAAGGAATCTTGCCTGCAAGTATGCAGTGCCTAGACTGATGACATCTTTAGAAAACAGCCAGCACAGATGGTTTGCTATCTTCTATTATGCACGCTTAGGAAAACTTGAACAAGATTGCTTCTTTCTAGTCCCAGAATTCTATAGTTTAGGCATAACATGCCATGGAGAAGAGGAGTTCATTGTGTTGGTTAAAACTGAGGACAAGCAGGGAATGCCAGCTGTGAGGAAATCTTTGATTTATATGAATCCATATAATATTTTCTTAAATTCCCAATGGGGTAAGAAAACAATGAAATTGTAAGCAGAAATTCTTCTTCTAATTCATAACTACCATATGGTATATTTTTTTACATATGCTCCTGCTTAGGTAAATTAGAGTATGCAGTAGAAATACGTATTTCAAGTTTTCCAGTGTCAACACTTCTGGGGCAATATCCAAGAACATATGTGAATAAATAGATTGTAAATAGTCTCTGGCAAGTTGTATAGATTTTCTACCAACATTATTGCTGAAAGAAGTTTAAAAGTTACAAAAAGTAACATTTAGTTAAAATGTTAGTCTCTAAAAATTAAAACATTTAAGTAATTTATATCTTAAAGCATGAGAATTATTCTATTACCATTTATCCAAAATTTACTAAATTCACACCCCAGGTCCTGAGATAGGTAATATTGAATGTGGACAAGTATACAAATATAAGCACAAATTCTAAGGCCTTTAAAGTCACATATGGCTAAACAAGACAAATACATATTAAAACTACTGAGAATTCAAGACTATAAACTAGTACCACAAGGCATGATGCTATATTAAAAATGAAATTGAATTGAGATGATCATCACTATATGAATTTTTTAAAAAGACAATGTGAAATGATTTGATCAGAGAAAAAATTTTGACAGAGGTTTGACTTCAGGCCATGAAATCATTTGGAATGCTAAGCCGTTACAAATAGCAGTAAAGAGTGAGGATAACTGTGTGTCTAAAGAAACAGAAATGAGAAAGAATTAAAATATGGCATTAATAGCGGCAGGAGTCCTGTTTTGTATGAAGAATTAAGAAGGAGCAAGGCTAGGCTAGGACATGGACATGTGGAGTAAGGCAAATGCTAAGTTAGCATGACCAGGGATTGCCACAATTTCAACATTCTGAAATTTTGATAAACCAGTTTTATTATTCATATTCCTAAACTGACAATAAGTTAATTAATTAACATATATTATGCTGTCAAATAAGCAAAAGTATTAGCGCTAAACTTGTATAATATAGCACAGAGTAAACTAAATAACTCTAAGTTTTAAAACAAGTTTTACCCACATATTTTTGAGAGAAGAAAAAGCACGGGAAAGAAACACATACTCAGTATATTTATTTACTTTACAGGAGTGTCTACATTGAAAAATATAAGCCATTCAAAATAACATTTTTTAAATCAACATCATCTGTGGAAGTCTATCTAAAAATATAATCAGGTCAGCATATTCTATAAGTATGCATAGGAATGAATTAATGAAGTGAGCTTTTTATGTCCTCAATGGTTTTCAAGTGATTTGATCAGAGAAAAAAAATTGGGGCGGGGGGGACAGAGGTTTGACTTTAAGCCAAACCTTTTGTCTACTTAGATGGTAAGTAGTTGATAAAGCATATGTCATATTGCATTAAAGGTTAGGGGCAATACAGATAAGATCTGCCTGTTTCAATCAAAAACAAAAAGAAGCTATGGATAACTGTACAAGACTGGCCCTTCTACAGTGGAATGTTGATCCTATTGACTATGCTGATCCCATTGACCATTAATTTTTTCTGTAGTTTACTTAAAGAATGTAGCAACTTAGGGGCAAATTGGAAAAAAGACATTTAGAGGTAAGAGGATACCAGAGGATAATGGGGGTGGTGAATACAGTCACAAAATTGTGTGTGAGTGTGTATGCACACATGTGAAAAATTAAAAAAATTAAGGAAAAATTAGAAAAGTACATCGTATGCTCCAGAGGCTCTCAAAACACAGAGAATTGATCTGTGAGTACTTTCTTGTGTCTTGAAGTTTTCAATAATCATTGAAGGAATAAATAATCAATTGAGGGAGAAACAAACAAAGAATCTTTATTCCTCTCCCTTATGGAAAAATGGAGCCATTAGATACATTTTTTTCCAGCTGAAGAATCTAGGGTTTCTGAATTTTCTTAAGTGAATTTAATGATGGCTAATTTGGGAAATCTCTGACATGTTCTAGTGTAGTTAAAAGAAACAACTTTTCCTCCTGTGGAAAACTGTTTGAATACTAAATATCCTAAAAGCATAGAGGGAATGTGGAGAGAAAATAATATATGTTTTGGCCTTCTAAAAATTATTTTGGTTTTCTTTGCACTACTTTGCCACTACAATTTCAGGTTATAGGTCTCTACCTATTCACTCTTAAGGCCTTAAAGTGCTGCTAATAATTTTGCAAAAATAAGTCCTTCTTAAGTTCAAAAAGGTTACAAATGAAACAAAAAAAGTGAGTATTGACCAGTCACTATGCAGTAGGTTTGTACTTGCCCATTTAAATTATATTATCACATCGAATCCTTGACATGGTACTCATACATCTACTTTATTATTCTTCACCCCCGGACAGTTGAAAATCAATTCTATTAGCATACTGTTCTGGATTTGATGAAATTTTTATATGACAGTAAGAAGATAGGGCTCTTTTGAGTTGATATATGCTGTGTGGACTGATAGGTGCTAGATGATACCCTTGCCAGAAGTAGTCAATTTTATAGAGGATTAAGGAATGTTCTGGTAAAGATAACCCTGCCTTATGTGACTCCTGAGGAATGCTGAATTTATGCTTCTATCTATCCAAATAACATTCCTGTTTACACACTCAGAGTGCTTCATTTTAGGATATTGTTACCAGCACTGTCATTTTTTGTACCCACTTTGGGCCTAACATTCCAGCCTTTTGTTTTGATAAGGGATGGTGATAATCCCCTGACTACTTCTTGTTTATTGAGGGTTTAAGAAGAGGAGGGGGATCTGAAATACTGATCCAAAGCAGTGGATCAAGTCAGCAAGTAATGATAGGAGACATGAGGTAATTCCATCTGAGTGATCTAATTTAATGACCTTTATATTATTTTACTAAATCTGTCCTGAAAGAACCTGAAGAGACAGAGAGCAAACATTATCATGAGAGAGATAGAGACCAAAGGGCTAAGAAAGGGTAGAAGCCAAGGCCCCAAGGAGGACTATAGCAAGAATCTTACATTGGAGTCATTCCCTGGAGAACACAGTTTGTAAGGTGATTGATATGTCTTTAATCTTTTCTTTCATTTAGCTTGGTTGATTCACACAGCAGAAACATTCTTCATTGGGGAAGACACAAGTGCCCCCTCTTTCCCCACATTCAAGAAATCAAGGGCACTTTGATTTTGCAAGACTACTGTGCTATCTAGTTTTATGTTAACTTGATGAAAGCTGGAGTTATCAGAAAGTTGTGAACCTCAATTGAGGAAATGCACACCGGAAAATCTGGATGTAGGGCATTTTCTTAATTAGTGATTGATGAGGGAGGACCCAGGCCATTGTGGGTGGTGCCATCTCTGAGTTGATGGCCCTGGGTTCTATAAGAGATGCTGAGCAAACCATGTGGAGCAAGCCAGTAAACAACACACTTCCATGACCTCTTTATTAGCTCCTGTCTTCAGGTCTCTGTTCTGTTTGAGTTCTGGTCTTGATATTCTTCGATAATGAACAGTGATATGGAAGTATAAACCAAATAAACACTGTCCTACCATAATTGTGTTGATCTTGGTCTTTCATCACAGCTACATGAATTCTAGCTAAGACAACCACAAAAATTAGGAAGGCAATCTGGATTTGGAACAGTTACAGAGCCAAGATTGATTCCTAGATGGTCTCTGTCAGCTGGGTGAAAATATGCTGAACTAGATACAGACTATAAAGAGATGGTAAAGTTAAGGATCACAGTGGATATCTATCTTAAAGTAGTTTGTACGATAGAATCAGTAGATAGATGAGGGAGGAGGAAACTCAAGGCATGGACCAAATGCCAGTAAATGATGTAATAGTTGAATACAAGAAAGGTGAAGTTAAAATGAGAGTTTTCATAGTTGTGTCTTAAACCCATTACCCTTTCTCTTTCTCCTGAGGACTGGTGGAGGTAAGGGATGTGGAGGTGCCACTGTACCTCTAAGGTTCATCAAACTAGGTGAGTGATCCTGTGATATTTGTACACTGAAATAAGTATTGCTCTTATTGTTAATAAAAAACTGATTGGTTGAAGGCCAATCAGGATTTTCAGGGCAGAGAGAATGCTGGGAAGAAGGAGGTCAGAGTCAGGAGTCACCAGCAAGACATGAAGAGGAAACAGGAAGTGTAAGATGAAAGAGAGGTAACATCACATGGCAGAATGTAGGTTAATATAGAGGTAACTAGTAACAAGCCTGAACTGTTGGTCAATCATTTATAATTATTATGAAGTCTCTGTTCCCTTTTATAAAGCTGGAGGTCCTGATGAAAAACTTTGTTGCATTATAAAAGCTGCTGGAATAATCCCACTTGTATATTTTAAAAATGTCTTAACTGCAAAATAGAAGTCAAAATAAATGTTACTTTGGGGAAGAATTTATGCTTTTATTTCCACAGGTAATGAGAGGCTGTGGATTTGTTCTAGGTTGATATGGAACATCTTTGATCAGGAAAGATCCCTGGAATCCTGAGAATAAACAAAACAAAACCTAAAAGAACTACAAAACACATAATAATATATATTTTACCTACTTAAACATAAAACAAAGAATCATTTTTAACTGACTTGTGCACACCACAGAGTCCATAATTTTAATGTATATTAACTTTAAAATTTTATGTATTTTCAGTACAAGGGGACCAAAGAATAATGAAAAGGGATGGCTCAGGTGATCTAGCATCTTAGAAAACCTCTATTAAATTCTTCTCAGAATTCTGCCTCTAAAACAGCTTCAAGGCAATTGGTTGAGATGACTCATCCCCACAAGCTACTCATCCTAGACCTAAAAATTATCTTGATTTTGTCAATGTTCCCCCAGTGACTACAAACAACAGGAAGTAGTCTATAGAACCAAAAGATGGGCTATGGATGCTTATTATCACTTAAGGAGGGTTGGTTGCAAGTTGTTATTCATCATGGTAAAAAAAAATAAACAAAAGAGCTAAATTCAAAGACCTTTCTAAAGGAAAAAAGAGGGATATGATATAGAAAAGATGAGATAAAGGGTAGATTATTAACCTACTTTAGTAAATAAACAACCTTTAATCTCAAAATAATTTGCATTGGTATAAATTTTGATTTATTGATATAAATTTAAAGTTAATTCTGTTATACTGTATCTATGTTTCTACTTCTGCTTGGGGTATTATGTTTATACTGCTAATTTTAAAACTTAATGTATAATTAAGAAATACAGATTGATAGCCATTTATAACAAAGAAACTTCTAGCCATATTAGATATATTATATATATTTGCAAGGTCAAACTCAGATTATTTAGATAGATGGTCTTTAAACACTTCAAAGACCTACAGAATATGACATCTAATATTTTTAATAACCTAAGTCTTTTCATAGCAGTGAGACACAACTGTTACTGGCACCACAATTTAATTAAGGGAAAATGATGGGCATTGAAGATTCTCAAATGGGGTTTGCTTTCTTCATGGCAAAAGCTAAGCAATAGGCAAAGAAACTGCCCTTATTCTGACAGAATACTATCCAATGTAGACGAGAAAGATGCAAGAAAGAAAGAAAGAAAGAAAGAAAGAAAGAAAGAAAGAAAGAAAACTTTGCATAAACAAGGTAGGACAGTCCTTCAAAATTCCAAGCTTCTCAATTCCTTGTTTCTCAAAAATATCTGTCAGATATACTAGGCCTGTGGCCAAAGTTAGATGTTCCAATGTTACAGAAAAACTTTGGTTGACTGTCTAGTCATCCAAAAGTCTCTGTCATTAGGAAATATTACACACTTCTGGGGTCCTCAAATAATTAAGGACTAGGTAATTATACCTACAATTTTCCTTAGTTTTCGTTAGATAAAAAGAAAATTAGGTATAAAATGTTAGACTCACAAAGATAAGCTAGATAATAAAGTATTGTCTTGAATTTTGCCAAGAACAAATGAACTGGCTATTGCAATAGTATTTCTTATTTGATAACTATTTTTGTTATATATAATTTTGCTATGTTAAATTTGATACCCTCCTCTGTAATTAGACAGAAAGGGTGAAATGCTATAGAACAATCTTTGAACCCTATAAATAAATGTTTCTCTCAATGTTAATAAAATGTTAATTGACTGGCAGCTAATCAGGATATTTAGGTCAAAGAGAATGCTGAGAAGAAGCAGGGTGAACTCAGAAGAGTTGTCAGCCCTATACAGTGAGGAAACAGGAGGTGCAAGATGAAAGAGAGGTAACACTATGCAGCAGAATGCAGATTAATATAAGTGGGTTAATTTAAAATATAAGCATAAGTAGCAAGTCTGGGCTATTGGCTAAACATTTGTTATTAATATTAATTCTCTGTGCATTTATTTTGGAGCTGACAGTCCTGATGAAATATTACACCTATAGAATGATAGGCCATTATCCAATTGTATAGATGTAGGAAGTGCAAGTCTTGGCAAAACATCATAAATGAGATGGGAATAGACTACATCTGCAGTCTCAGTCATGGTAGGGGAAGCTTCTATCCATCCTAAGAAATTGTCGACCATAGTAAAAAGATATTTATGTTTTTATTTTAGAGGCATGTGTATGAAATTTATCTGCCAGTCCTTCCTGCAGAAAATTATACCCAAATTGAAATTGGTGTATGTTGAAATAAGGGGGTATTGCAAGGCCTGTTTTAGGGAATTTTGAGTAGAGGTAGAATCTCCACGGGTTATAGCTTTAAGAAAGATAGAAAGACTCAGGTAGAAGAAGAGATGTTCGAGGAAGCAGTAGATAGGTTGAAAACCAATGTGAAAGATTACCAGGAAGGGCTTTGCTTGAACATTAGGGAGACAACATCTGTCCTGAAGAAAAAGACAACTGTGAGCACCTATAACAATTCCTATACTTTAGAGGGTTTGTCATTTGGACTTATAACAGGCAGGAATCAAACTTGAAGGAGCAAAGGGTACAAAAGAAGGAGGGTAGTGGTATTGACTGGCCTGCGTAGCAATCCTGTCATCAAAAACAGTTCCCAAAGCTATGTCTTTAGTAGAGGCCAATGATCCTGATAACAAATAACTGCTGCCTACTTGGGAATATAAGAGGCTTCTAGAAGTTTTAGAAATAGAGGCCCAATTGTAATAGTTATACCCATGATAGCGAGGAAGTCTCTCTCTTGTCAAGTGGAAGCATGATGGTTTAGGATGTGGAATGTATATTAAGGCTCTGTGTATATGTTGATGGTTTTGTCTCATACTAAGATGACTGAGCTAGTTTGGGCTAATAGCTCTCTAGGACCAAATATAAGTAAGGGCACAATAAAACCACAAAACTGAACCATTCCATGGGTAGAAAGAAAGATTTATTAAAGATCAAACTGCCAAGGCTATCTGTCATTAGGGAGGGGGATGAAAGAAACAAAATAGCTGAAAAGCAAGCAGATTTTCTGTGATCATCAGAAAAATGAAAGTATTTGAGTTGATATGGGCTGTTCAGATAGACTGCAACTAGATGCCCTTGGCAGTTGTTCTCCACTGGGAAGAATTAATGGAGATAGTGGGAAACAGAAACTCACTGTCTTATTCACTTTTCTATTCCTGTGAAGAGACACCAAGACCCTGGCAACTCTCTCCTAAGTGCTGGAATTAAAGATATGTGCCACCTTATAAAGAAAAACATTTAATTTATGTTTTCTTACTGATTCAGAGGTTTAGTCTATCATCATCATCATGGTGGGGAGCATGGCAACATGCAAGAAGGTCTTGGAGTAGCTCCTGAGAGCTAATCCAAAGGCAGAGACTAAGCAATGCTGGGCCATTCATGGATTTTTGAAACCTCAAAGCCCTCCTCTAGGGATGCACTGCCTTCAAAAAAGTCACAACTCCCAATCCTTTACATTCTTTTCAAATAGTGCCACTTCCTGATAACTAAACATGACTATATGTGAGCTATAGGGGCCATTCTTATTCAAACCAGTACAACCACTTTATAAAATTCTGAAAATATTGAATTTCTACTTATGTTTACTCAATAACAATCTCTCTGTTTACCCTGTTAGAGTTACTTTTGTTTAGAACAATGTCGACAGCACTGCCATTTTAGAAGGCCTACTTTCGATTTATCAATAATAGATGTGTATGGATTATATAATAACAAAGGTTTTATCTTCTTAGTTATACTTCATGATAGAGCCTTAATGCTTATGTATGGCACTTCTCCTTGGGGGGCAGAGGTGTTTAAGAAAAAGAATTCCATTTTTAATGCAAAAGAAAAATGAAACCTAGTACAAGTAAAAACATGGATTAATAGTCATAGCATTAACTTGTGACCAACAATATTTGAGAGGAAGTTTGTTTCACAACATGTGGATAAAATGATCCTTGAGGATTAAATAAAGAAAAAATAGTTCCATTTGAAATGACCTGCTCATTTTTTGCCATTGTTGAAATAGTTACCATTTTGGGCTTTTGTGGACAATTCCTATAAATTTTCTCAGATAGTCATAAGGTAAATTGAATAACTTTTCACTTCCATCTTCACAAATGTTATGAATGTCAGTATTTTTTTACATAACATGGTATCAATTATTCTCTGGTATTGAGCACAATTTTTATTTATAATATAAAAAGTTGAGCTTTTAAATAGTTAAATGTCCCCCCAGCTAAACCCCCTCTCCTCCTACACCATCCCGGCTTTCTGCCTGGAACCCCTACCCTTCCTCTCTCCCTTTTTTGGGGCTTAAATTCCTCCAACTCAGCCTGGGTGGGCGCCGCAATCTGAACTGGCGGCGAGTGCAAACGGGAGGGAGTTCCTTTGTTTTAATAGCCTGCCTGCAGCAAGGTAGGACTGCAGGTAAAGTGATTCCTGGATAGCAAGGGGCAGTAATCCAGTAGCAGAAGACCCAGCGGAGGGAAGAGCCATTGGAGAGCATCTGAAGGAAGAGATGGGCAGGCTCCAAGGCAAGAATTTCTCCAACAATCTGAAAAACAACATGAAAACACCATATCCCAGCGATCTTACAACAGAAGGACTTGAACAGCCTATTCTGGAAGAAGTAGAAAACAGTGTCATTATGAAAGCAATAGAGTCTCTTAAACAGAGTATGAATAACTCACTTAAAGAAATAGAAGAGAAATATAACAAAAAGATGGAAGAAATGAGTGAAGACATGGAAGAGAAATATAACAAAAAGTTAGAAGAAATGAGTAAATTCGTAAATGATACCCTGGGAAACCAAGAAAAAACAATCAAACAGGTAATGGAATCAGTTCAAGAATTGAAAACTGAAATGGAGGCAGTGAAGGAAACACAAACCGAGGGCCGGCTGGATATGGAAAATCTAGGTAAACAAACAGAGACTTCAGGAACAAGCATAACCAATAGAATACAAGAGATAGAAGAACGAATCTCAGATTATGAAGACACCATAGAGAAAATAAACGCTCTGACCAAAGAAAACAGCAAATCCAACAAAGTCTCATCACAAAACATTCAGGAAATATGGGACATAATAAAAAAACCAAATCTAAGAAAAAAAGGAGTGGAAGAAGGAGAAGAATTGCAGATCAAAGGTCCAGAAAATATATTCAGCAAAATTATAGAAGAAAACTTTCCCATCCTAAAGAACGATATTCCTATGAAGGTTCAAGAAGCATACAGAACCCGAATAGACTGGATCAGAAAAAAACATCCCCTCACCATATAATAATCAAAACACAAAGCATCCAGATTAAAGAAAGGATATTAAGAGCTGCAAAGGAAAAAAGTCAAGTAACTTATAAAGGTAAACCTATCAGACTTACACCAAACTTCTCTATGGAAACCATGAAAGCCAGAAGGTCCTGGATAGAGGTACTGCAGAAACTAAGAGACCATGGATGGAAACCCAGACTACTATACCCAGCCAAGCTATTGTTCACTATCAACGGAGAAAACAAAATATTCCAGGATAAAAACAAATTTAAACAATACGTAGCTACTAATCCAGCCTTACAGAGAATATTAGAAGGAAAATCACAACCCAAGGAATCCAACATTCCCAACACTGCCTAAAATAACTCAAACATCTAGCGACCCTTCACAAGCATAACTCAAAGAAGGAAAACACATACACTCTACTACCCCAAAAAAGAAAAAATGACTGGAGTCAACAACCACTGGTCATTAATATCACTTAATATCAATGGACTCAATTCTCCTATAAAGAGGCACAGACTTAGAGATTGGATACGAAAACAGGATTCAACATTTTGTTGTTTACAAGAAACACACCTCACCCACAAAGACAGACACCTATTCAGAGTAAATGATTGGGAAAAGGTTTTCCAAGCAAATGAACCTAAGAAACAAGTGGGTGTGGCCATTCTAATATCTAACAAAATCGACTTCAAACTAAAATCAATCAGAAGAGATGGAGATGGACATTTCATACTCATAACTGGAACAATTCATCAGGAGGAAGTCTCAATCCTGAATATCTATGCCCCTAATATAAAGGCACCCACATATGTAAAAGAAACTCTTCTAGAACTCAAGGCAGTCATCAAACCACACACACTAATAGTAGGAGACTTCAACACTCTCTGAATGTGACCGGATTCTCTGGATGTGGCTGGCCCGGAGTCTTTCTGAAAAGCCATTGACAATGACACTGGGACTTGTTTCCTCTGCATATACTGGATTTTTGGGATCCAGTCTGTTTGGATGCTCACCTTCCTGGACCTGGAGGGAGGGGGGAGGAGCTTGGACTCCTGTGTGTGTGTGTGTGTGTGTAAATTTCTAAAGTGTAATAATCAGTGCAAAACAAAATCAAATAAGGTCAGTATAGAATGTTGACATGAACAAGGATAGCAGAGTTCTGCACCAGGTCCTTTGTATATATATTATGGCTCCCAGTTTAGAGTTTTTTATGGGATCCCTGTGAGTGTAAACCAGTGGCTCTCCATTTCTTACACTTTTTTGTGTTTATTTTTGTTCTGCTTGTTTAGTCTAAATCCAATGCAATTGTTGGCAGAGATCACTAGATCATTCCCTAACTGCCCTGACTAAAAATAATCACACAGAAACTATATAATTTAAATCACTGCTTGGCCTCTTAGCTCTAGCTTCTTATTGGCTAGCTCTTACATCCTAAACTAATCCATCTCCATTAGTCTGTGTATTGCCACGTGGCTGTGGCTTACCAGGTAAAATTCTGTCAGGCATACAACATCTGTCTTTGGTGGGGGCTACGTAGCTTCTCTCTGACTCTACCTACTTTCTTCCAACATTCAGTTTAGTTTTCCCATCTAGCTCTATTCTGTTACACCATTTACTAAAAGCAACTTCGTTATTAACCAATGGCAATAAAACACATTCACACCATACAGAGGGGAATCCCACATCATGAGGTAGTTTTGTTTTATCTTACTGTGTTTTGTTTTGTTTTATTTCATGCTTTCTTTTTATTTATTTCCTGTTCTTGTTTTTATTTGCAAACTTTGACATGATATTATTTTTGCTTGTTTATTCTTTTTCTCATACAATACATCCTGACCACAGCCCCCAAATCTTCTCTCCCCCAGATCCACCACTACTCAGTTTCCCATTGTAAAGTTATGGGCCAAAATTATCTCAGGACCTGTACCTCGAGGCCTGTAGTACACAGAAAATCCTGGCTTGAGTTTGAAGAATAGTAAAAGCTACCCAGTGAGGATAGATACTAAAATCTAGGAAGACACCCCTCCAGCCAGAGGGAGGTCTTGGTTGTCTTTCATTGGCTGGAAGTTCCCCAAATCACATAATGTCACTTAACCTGTATAAGCTGATGCTCACAGTAATAAACTGAGTTCCTGCTTTGACTTGGCACCCTATAGTGTCTGATTGTCCTATATTTTGGGGCTGCAGAATGGGTAGAAAGCACACTTACCTTCCCCTGGGGAGTAAGGCTAAGGAGGCCTCGCAATAAAGGATCAGTACTTCTGGAGACATCAATCAAACATAGCCTTACAAAATGCAATAAGACTAGCCACAAATCCTCATATCAAGGCTGAATGAGTAGGAAGAAAGATATTCCACATAAGGAGAAAGCGTCAAAAATATCGGCACTACCAGGGATGCTGTTGCTTCTAGAAATTCCTTTAACACTTGCTATAAAGCAAAGGATAAAGAACCTACAGTCCATGACCCTAGAAAAGCTAAGTAACAAGATGAACCCTAAGAAAACATATATTCATTTCCCTGGGAAGGGGAAATAGACAAGATCTCCTGACAAAATTGGGGGTAAAGGAAAGGCAGAAGGGGAGGAGGAGGGGAGAAGGATGGGGGAAAGAAACTTGAGGGAATGAATGAGACTGTCGAGTTGGTGGAAGGACAGAGATGAAAGCAGGGAGGGAACCATTATGTGGGACTACCAAGAAAGCTGGCACTAGAAAAATTCCCAGAAATCCACAAAGATTACCCCAGCTAAGACCCTAAGCAGTAGTGGAGAGGGTGCTTGAACTGGCCTTGCCCTGTATTCAGATTGATGACTATTTTATATGTCACCGCAGAACCTTCATCCAGCCACAGAGACCTGCAGAAGAACACTGGGCTGACTCCCATAATCCTGTTGAAGAGTGGGAGAAGTGAGAATATAAGCAAGTAGGTTAAGACCATGATGAAGACACCCACTGAAACAGCTTAACTGTGATAATGGGAGCTCACCAATTCCAGCTATACTGAGAAGGAACCAGCATAGGACAAAGCTAGACCCTCTGATGTGGGTGACAGCTGTATAGCTGGGGCAGACAGTGGCACCAGAATTTGTTCCTGCTGTTTGTACTGACTTTTTGGAACTCAATCTCTTTGGATGGATACTGTGCACAGCCTAAATATAATGGGGAGGGCCTTGGTCCTTCCTTGCAGCAATGTGACTTGCCCTCTCTAGGAAGTGGATGGGAGTGGCAGGAATGTGGAGAGAATGGGAGGAGGCAAGGGAGTGGGAACTAGGATTGGAACATTAAATGAAATAAAAATGATAGTTTGTTTTCTTTAAAAAGAAAAGTTTTAAAAAAAGAGCCATAAATAGTAAGGACTTCGGTAAACAGTGTTTTCCAGACATGAAAGGACATTGAATATTTGTGCTTACAATGGCTGTGATTGTATTTACAAGACCCACACAGGATCAATCCAGTCAAAATTCTAATATAAATGGGGAAACGGCTCATCATTATTCCTAGGTGAAGAACTACTGGCAATTCACTGCTGCTTGCAGAGGAAAAGTTTGTTTTTGTCAGATATGATCTTTGGTAGGCTTCTCATGCTCCAGTGGATAATCCTATAGTCATGCATACACTGGCAACACTAATTAGACTCACTGTGTATAGAAAATGAGTACATGAAGTTGGAAGTTAAAAATAGTTATTAGAACTGGCTTTTTGGGACCCTAGTCTATTTGGATGCACACCTTCCTAGGTCTGGATGGAGAGGGGAGGGCCTTGGACTTCCTACAGGGCAAGGTACCCTGCCCTAGCTTAAGGAGGGAAGGAGAGAGGGGAGGGAGAATGGGGGAACAGGAGGGGAATGGGAGGAGGGGATGAAGTGCAAGTTTTTGAATGAAAAATTAAAAAATAAAAATAAATAGTTATTAGAGTCGAGAGGAGGACCTGGAGATGGACTTGATCAAAACTGATAGGCATGTATGAAATTCTCAAACAGTAAAGGTTTTAAAAGTGATATTATAGGAACAATGACAACAGAAAAAGAAAAGTATTTTATAAGCATAAAATATTCCATCGGTAAATAAAATCTAATTTACTTTGTGTAGAGATTACTTTCTGTTCGCTCTTGGTCAAGCCTTGCGAAGGTCCTACATAGACTCAGCAAGTATGTTGCTACTCAGGCACATCCCCAATTCTGTACTCTTGATTGAAAATAAATTTGAACAATTTGAAGATCATGCTACTTTCATTTTCATCAGCATGTCTTAGCCTTTATTTTTTAAATTATAAAATATTCCATTTATTAGATGAAAATAATGAAAAACACATTGTAAAGCATACAGATTCAACTAATGAAAATAATATATTTTCTCATCAAACCCATAATAAACTGTGTCTATAATTTATGAAATACATGATTGTTAATTATGCAAAAAGAGTGCTCACAATATTTTATTATTCTTATATCATCAACCTATCTTAATAAAAATTAATAGACTATACATTTTTGAGGTAATGAACTATTGATGTTTTAGTCACTATGGTTTTATTATATATGCAAATATAATGGTGCACTTTAAATTTAAGCATTATTTAAGAATGCATAACTACTTTTACAATGTCAATCACTTTATTTCAGCTACGATTGTTTTGTCTTGAAATTAATAAAAATCTATTTATAAATTGTAATAATACATATAACACAGAGTCAATAGACTATAAAATATGAAGCTCAGTATTTTGGCAGAGGCAAGAAAACCATTATTTTATTTTAAAACTGCAATGACTTATCAGTTACTTATGTATTTATTTCATAAAGTCATAATTGCCTTGTAAACAGGACTCACAAATCTGCACAATTATAATCTTCAAGTTTGAGGATAGGAAAAAAAAGATGTCCTTTATGCATTTCTATTATTTTTTTCTTATTTTTGGATATTTTTATGTCTCCATATCAAATTTTCTTGTTCTTCAAACAGTTTCTTTCTTCATTTCATCCTCAGATTTTTAGGGAAAATATTAAATGCCACTTCACTATCTTTACAAAATTCTTTGTCACTTAGAGGAATAGTCTAAGCTTTTGGACTGCAAACATACTCCTTGGATAGGGTTTGCTTACCTCATTTGACCCTCATTTTCCAACATTCTCCAAATACTCTCATTTATGGGTATCTCATTTGTGGTATCAGTGGTAATTATTTTAAAAGAATATATTGTCAGCAATTTTAGAAGGTTGCTGACATAGACATTACTCTAAAGTATACACATGGAATCAAGGTTAACATAGCATGACCAAGCAACATCTCAGGCCACATCACCCAAATAAAGTCTTACTAAAAGAATCAGGGTTGTTTATCGTTCTTATAAATTTGGTGTCTATTGACATTACAGATTTTGTTATAAACCACTCAGTAGTTTTAACCTTCAGAAATAAAACATTTGCAAAATGGTACACAGAATGAAGTGACAAGAACAAATTCACTATCATAAAAAACAGATAGGTACTGAATTGCTGTGGGAGTTCCTTCCGCTCCTTCAGCCAATCGCTGCTGAGTTACCAGCCCATTGGGTCGTGGTCTCTCTTTCTTTTAAAAAAGCAGCAGCAGTCCTCCACTCCCTCTTTGGCTTCCGGCTCCACTTCCGGCTCCTGGACTCCCTTCCTGTTCGCACGAAGGGGCTGTTGTCTGGGACGGTAATCTGTAAGTTTTTCCCCTTTGAATAAATAACCATTCTATTAATCATAATTCCAAACTGGTGTGGGATTGTCTGTGACTTACGCCTTCATCTGGCACCCAACATTTGGTTGTAGAACCCCTCCTTCCCCCCCCACTCAATTGCTTACTACCAGCTCGGCTAGTCACAAGACCTCCCTGAGTTGCGGCCTGTGCCCTGTGTGTGGAGCCAGCAGTTCAATTAAACCCCACGCCTCCCAAGCTCCACAGGCTCGGAACAATCTCTGCAAGTCTGGTTTGCTCTTTTCTGAGTTGTTTTTAATTTTCCCTTGTAAGTGCGGTGCTTTAGTGGCGTGAATCAGAACGACTCAGTCACGTGGAGGCATACATGGCTTCCGGGTTCCTCTTTTCTACCCCTGGATTCTGGGTTTCTGGTTCCATGTATGGAATTGATTTAATTAAATTTTCTTTCTTGAGCAACTTATAGTTCCTAGTTTTTAACAAATACTAAGGCAGACACTGAAACAGGACCCGTTTAAGTCACTTTTACAGTGGTTCTAGTCGCAACTTGGCAACAGTGCCGCCAACTAGACAAGAGGTAATATGGCAGTTTTTGTTTCCAATGCCAATTTTATTGTTTTCTTTATTAATACAATGGATTATGTCATGCAAGGTTTATATGACTATGGGAATATATTAATTTACTTGTTACTAGGTTTCAGTTTTCTTTTCAATATTTTATCATTAAGAAAGATACGATTTTTAAGGACTAATGTTGAACAACTAGTTGAGAAGATTAAAATGATTGAAAATCAGGGGTTATCTGAACAAGTGGATACTATGATAGACAAAATTGACTCCATATCCAAGGGTACTAGGAAATTACCTGAACGGGTACAGGCTGTTGAATTTGACGATCAGATGTTACCACAAAGTTTTGATAAGGTAACAGATGGAATGTACCTCCAGAATGGGAACCAAAAATCTGATACCTTAGTGAAATTCCTAGAAACACGGGTAGGTCAGGAGATTCAGGATTTAAGGGATACAATGATAAAAAGATTAGAAATGATTGAAGAAATTATTGGAGCTGGTGAACAGAGTAAGAAGGCACAAGGACAGGAAACAATGCCACCACCAGCTGTTAGAACTGGCTTACCCAGGGTCCTAACAACATACCCTGTAATTTATTCTGACAAAGGGTCAACTTCTAAAGGCTCAAATGGAGTTAAAGAAGCTAGATGGACACCAATAGCAATGAATGATTTAAAAGAAATTAAGCAAGCTGTAGTTAATTTTGACTTGCACTCTGCATTTGTTAAGGAAATGATAAGGACTTGGGCTTCTAATGTCAGAGATACCCCCCATGATTTCTCTCAGCTAGTGTCTGCAGTTTTAGATGATGGACCTTCTTTGATGTTTGGAATTTATTTCAGAGAAGAATCCAAACATATGGAACAGCAAGGAAGAGCAAAAGGTGTGGAGGTTTCCCAAGATCAAATTCTTGGTGTAGGAGCATACGCTGATCCACAGGTCCAAGCTCTTTATGACGAAGAAGTGCTGTCCTTATGTCACAAAGCAACCTTGAATGCTTTGAATAGAATACAAGATCCAGCAAAAAGGGTCGAATCATATACCAGGGTTAGGCAGGGACAGAGGGAACCCTTTACTGACTTTGTGCAAAGATTAATTAAGGCTCTGGACATAGGGGTAACAGACCCAGAAGCTAGATGAATACTTCTTGAATATCTAGCTTTTGAAAATGCAAATACTGAATGTAAAAAGATAATTGGGCCTTTAAGATCTAGATCAGCACCAATGGAAGAATGGATACAGGATACAATGAATGTTGAGATGTTTAGCTATAATGATGAATCCTGGGTAGGAGAAGCGATTTTCAAAGCTGTGAGGAGACATCAAACTACCAGGTGTTTGAATTGTGGTAAATTAGGACATCTGAAAAGGGATTGCAGGCAAAGAAATTCTAGGAATAATATCTCCTCTGGGAATGACAAAAGTAGGAGACCTCAGCCTTCAGGTATATGCAAGAGATGCGGTAAAGGCCGACATTGGTCCAACGAATGCAAGTCAACAACAGACAGACAAGGCAACCCGATACCATCGGGAAACTCCTTGAGGGGCCTCTCGCAGGCCCCCAAGACAAAAGTGGCCCAGTCATTCCCAGTTACAGTCGAAAATGTGTCTTACCAAGAAAATTAAAAACTCCAATGTCTGCCGTAAAAAGTAATACTGGTCTAAATGATGAATTACATGTGGAGAATGAGTCAAAAAATTCAGGAGGGCAGAGTAAACGTATATTTTGGCAAACATATATTAACGATCAAAGACCAAAGCTAAGAGTCTGTATAAATGGCATTTTTATTGAAGGCTTATTAGACACAGTTGCAGATGTAAGTATAATTACTCCAGAATCTTGGCATCCGAATTGGCCTCTTCATGAGGTAGATGTTCAGTTCCTGGGAATTGGAACCCTATCTCGTGTAAAGCAAAGCACAAGATGGGTGGAATGCATAGGGCCTGAAGCACAAATAGGAAGATTAAGGCCATATATAGCAAATATTGCAATAAATTTATGGGGCCGTGACCTGCTACAGCAATGGAATTCCCAGATTAACATTCCTGTAGTTCCAGAAACTCACAATTCTGGGAAGGATATAATGAGGTATTATGGAAAAAGGTCACCAGCCATTCAGGCTGTACAAGAACACACAGCCAATAGCAAATCTTTAGAGGTACCAACAGCCCTACCTTTAAAATGGCTAACTGAGAAGCCAATATGGATCAAGCAGTGGCCTCTAGCTGAAGATAAGTTACAGGCTTTGGAACAGCTAGTACTAGAGCAACTAGATGCTAACCATATTGAGGAATCAACCAGCCCTTGGAATTCTCCTGTGTTTGTTGTAAAAAAGAAATCTGGTAAATGGAGAATGGTGACAGATCTAAGAGCTGTCAACAAGGCAATTCAGCCTATGGATCCGCTACAATCTGGAATTCCTTTGCCTTCTCTATTACCAAGAGGATGGCCTCTTATAGTTATTGATTTGAAAGATTGTTTTTTCACTATACCTTTGCAAAAAAAGGATAGAGAAAATTTTGCCTTCACAGTGCCTACTTATAATAATTCTCAGCCTACTAGGAGATATCAATGGACTGTCCTCCCACAGGGGATGCTCAATAGTCCCACATTGTGTCAATATTTTGTTAATAAGCCACTGGAAATAATTCATAAGCAATTTCCCAAGTCCATAATTTATCATTACATGGATGACATTTTATTATCTGATTCAAATAAAGATATTTTGGAAAGTATGTTTGAAGAAGTAAAGAAAGTCTTGCCTAGGTGGGGATTACAAATTGCCCCTGAAAAGATTCAAAGAGGAGATTCTATTCATTACCTAGGCTACAGAATAGGGTTAGAGAAAATTCGAACACAAAAGGCACAAATTAGGAGAGACCGGTTACGGACTCTTAATGACTTCCAAAGATTGTTAGGAGATATTTCCAGTCTACGACCAGCTGTTGGGATAACACCTGATCTAATAGTTCATTTAAACAAAACCTTAGATGGTGATAAGGATTTGAATAGTCCCAGAAAATTAACAGTTGAAGCAGAAAAGGAACTGACAATGATTGAGGAAAAATTACAGGAGGCACATGTGGATAGGGTTAACCCGAATCTTAGTTCCATCCTAGTCATACTGCCTTCCAGAATTTCTCCTACAGGGATTTTAATGCAGAGGGAAGATATTATTTTAGAGTGAATATTTATACCTCATAAACCAAGTAAAAAATTAAAAACTTATGTAGAAAAGGTCTCGGAATTAATTATAAAAGGTAAACTGAGACTTCGTCAACTAGCAGGTATAGACCCAGCAGAAATTATAGTGCCTTTTACTACTGAGGAAATAAGAAAGTTATGGGAAGATAATGAACCATGGCAAAGAGCTTGTGCTAATTTTTTGGGAGAAATTAGCAGCAACTATCCCAAAAGTGATAGACTTAACCTCATAAAGAGAACTTCTTGGATTCTTCCTAGAATTGTACGTGATGCTCCAATAACTGGAGCCAGGACATTTTATACCGATGCAAATAAATCAGGGAAAGCAGGTTATAAATCGGAAGAATTGAGTAAGGTGGAACAAAGCCCTTATAATTCTGTCCAGAAGGCAGAATTATATGCCATTCTTATGGTGCTAAGGGATTTTAAAGAACCTCTTAATATAGTTAAAGATTCACAATATGCAGAAAGAGTTATCTTGCATATTGAAACCGCTGAATTCATACCAGATGACACAGAGTTGACTTCATTGTTTATCCAGGTACAGGACATAATTAGGAATAGGCTTTGTCCAATGTACATAACACACATCCGGTCCCATACCGGTCTGCCTGGGCCTCTAGCACAAGGTAACGCTGAAATTGACCAATTATTGATTGGAAGCGTTCTGCAGGCCTCAGAATTTCATAAAAAACATCACATCAATAGTAAAGGCTTAACGAAAGAGTTTTCCATTACATGGCAACAAGCTAAGGACATTATAAAGAGATGTCCTACTTGTTCTTTCTATAATCAAACACCGTTGCCTGCAGGGAGTAACCCAAAGGGTACTCAAAGGAATGAAATCTGGCAGATGGATGTGTTCCACTTTATGGAATTTGGTAAATTAAAATATGTACACTACACCATAGACACGTATTCAGGTTTTCAATGGGCAACTGCCCTGAGCTCAGAAAAGGCTGATTCGGTAATCACACATTTATTGGAAGTTATGGCCATCATGGGTATACCTGCACAAATAAAGACAGACAATGGTCCAGCATATGTATCTAAGAAAATGAAACGCTTCTTTGCTTATTATAATATAAAACATGTTACAGGTATACCAAATAATCCTGCAGGTCAGGCAGTTATAGAAAGATCAAATTGTACTATAAAGGATATGCTAAACCAACAGAAAGGGATGAAAGATACCCCCAGAAATAGATTGCATAATGCTTTATTAACCTTGAATTTTCTTAATGCTAATGAGAAAGGAACAACAGCAGCAGAGAGGCATTGGATAATGAAAAAAACTTCTGAACTAAACCAACCTGTTTATTTCAAAGACGTGCTGACCTCTCAATGGAAGCCAGGAGATGTGCTACGTTGGGGAAGGGGTTTTGCTCTTGTTTCCACAGGAGAAGAAACATTGTGGATACCATCAAAATTAATAAAGGTTCGATTTGAAGAGGAGAAACCTCTTGGAAAGGAGAAATGACAGCTCATCTACAATGATGATATTCATACAGGTGGTAAGAAAAACATGTAGAATAGGGGCAGGGTTCTGTTCTTATCTCTACAGGAAAACACTTGTGTTTGAAAAATTCAAGGGACCCTGGATATTTGAATACTGACAGATGGAAAATAACGGCCCAATAGGGACTATCAAGAAAACTGAATAGGTTCTGTAAGTACCATATACTAAATCATATTTCTAAATTTATAGAGCTGGTTTTAGAGTTGGACTCTGGCTCAGTCCCTCTCTAATTCCAAGCCTGTTGTTTAAAGAAAAACCCAGAGTTTCTGGAGTTTCTGTCTCATGTCAAGAGCCATGATATGGGACAGAAAGAAATATGAGTTTAAAAATCATCTTTACTTTTCTTCATATCTATCATACCTTCATTAAATATATCTATCATGTCTTTCATTGAATATATGTATTTTTGTATATGTCTATATAATTAATGTTTAAGTTTTCCACAATGAACAATGAGTTTTTCCTACAGTGACATTTGAAGTTTCCAGGAAGAAGATGGGACCCCATAACAACAACTCCACCTGGTTGATATGACATCATGATACTGATAGCGCTACTACAAGACCTGTTTTGGGTACCAGCTGCACAAGACGGTTCCAACGTGCTGAAATGGTACACATCTTGTACAACATTCTGGCCAGACCTCCACAAAATACTCAGAGACTATTTGCAATTTTAAAAGACACTGATCTTGAAATTTAACCATCATTTTACTTTCACAGGGTTCCCCAGAAAGAACGTCGCCCCCATGACAGCTGGAAGTAATTCTAGAGAACGACGTTCCCTCTCCCAGTAAAGTTTGTCCTTGGGTTTAGGGACATCATTTAGGGGTTGGTTATAATTAGTATACGCTTGAGGGTTGCGGGAGGAATTTTATAAGCACAGGAAAATTAAAAAAAAAGAGGGATAATTGGATTATGGGATAATAGATTTGTACTTGTGAGTTATTGTTTTTAGACAAACATATTGGTATCGATTCTTATATATTGATACAAAGTTAAATTATGTTGACTATTTTATGCATGCATGCTTCTACCTCTGTTTAAAACATTTTTATGTATTGGTATATATATTGTATTGATATATGCATATTTACCATATTGCATTGTACACTTCTACCTCTGATTAAGATACTTATATATTGTTTATGTATTGATATATATATTTACCATATTGCAATGTATACTTGCACATTGTTTATATTTGGAGATCACATTGTCCTCATTTATTGCACAGTTGTTTATTATCTCAGTCTTTAAGTTAGATAGACATTGAGAATTATATAGATCAACAGTCATCTAAGTTTGTCATTTATAATTAGACTAATCAGGTTCTTTAGATACATAGAGATTATATTCAGTATAGATAGATAATCTTCAATCTCTTCAAAGAGCTGTAGAAAATGGCCTTTAATCTAATTCAGAGTTCTATAGTAGGGAGACACAATCACTCCTGGCAACACTGATCTATTCCTGAGAGAATGTTGAGCACCAAAGACACTCCACCTGGAGCCTTTCTTCTTGGCAGAACTGGCCTTTGGGTAAAGAAATGCTCATACCTCAACTTCTGACAGAGTTACAGAATACCCATAAATGGATAAAACAGGACTGTCATATCCTGCCAAGACAGGGTAAGATAGTTTTGAAGTTTCTTGCCTTTGAAAATGGTATGTCAGTTACATCAGGCCTTAGTCAAAGTTGGTTGCTTCAACGTTACAAACGTGACTTTGGGTGTTTGTCCAGGTAGCCAGTTGTCTCTGCGATTTGTTACATGTTCTGGAAGTTGTTTGACTGTACTTCCTAATTACTCAGATAACATTATTTCCCTTCTCAGATCTTCGATGGGATTGAAGATTATATAAATGTAGTTACTTTCCTTTCATGACTTGGCCAAGTTATTTGTTATACAAGACTTAAGCTAGTTAGAATAGGATATTTGTATTTATTGTATATAATTTCGTAGGTTTGTACTTATTGCATATAATTTCGTAGTAGGCTTAGAACTCTCTTACTTAAACAAAAGGGGGAGATGCTGTGGGAGTTCCTTCTGCTCCTTCAGCCAATCGCTGCTGAGTTACCAGCCCATTGGGGCGTGGTCTCTCTCTCTTTAAAAAAAGTAGCGGCTGTCCTCCATTCCCTCTTTGGCTTCCGGCTCCACTTCCGGCTCCTGAACTCCTTTCCTGTTCGCACGGAGGGGCTGTTGTCTGGGACGGTAATCTGTAAGTTTTTTCCCCTTTGAATAAATAACCATTCTATTAATCATAATTCCAAACTGGTGTGGGATTGTCTGTGACTTACGCCTTCACTGAATGTTAGATTATTAAAACTGATGACATGTTATTACTGGTGTAATGTCTTTTTTAAAGGATTTTTGCTTTTAAACCACAAAATTATAAATTAATGTGTCTTAAAAATATAATTAGCTTCCAACCTACATCAGGGCAGAAGAGTATGTGATGAAATGCTTTTGGCATTTGATTCTTGTTGAAAGTAAAATCTATGGAATTTGTAAAAGAATTTTGGGTTACAAGGAAGCCTATAAAGGCTTCCAGTTGCTTTAAAGAATGCCCATTCTTTTACAGATCCATATGAAAATAGAGTAACAATAGTCTACAACAATGAATGCTAAGTTTTAAAAGACCTAGAAGAGTATAAATACTTTAATCTATAGAAATAATAAAAATTTGAAGAAATAGAAATACTAATTATCTTGACTATCACTGAACATTTTATGACTGAAATGAGTGATCATACTGTACCCCATTAGTAAGTGAAAATACTATGTGGCACTTTAAAAACTTTTACTCTGGGGTGGTTATCAGGAAATAGATTTACTCTAATTTGAAAATGCAATATTATAAAGATTTTTTTGTAAAGCATTTCAGGTGATTAATGAAGTCCATCTGTATGTAAACAGTGTTTCAAGTATAATAATCCTTAATATATGTGTTTCCACTGATACAGGTTAAGGACTGAAGTTATGGAGACTCTGATCAGTCATTTCAAAAGGACCCTTTTACAGAGGGTTGGTCATATTACAGAATTATGTGCTCTGCATTTAAAGGCTTTAGCAAAGACCAACAATGCATCTTGTTTTAATTCAAACCTATGTGTCAAAATCTTTTTTAAACATTTTTATTTCATACAATGCATTATGACAAAAATGATAAGTCACTTTTCCAAGTTTACAGAGCTGGAAATCATAAGTCTTGACACACGTACGTTTACTTCTGACTAGTTACTTCTCTTAGTCACGTGTACTTTCTGATTCTAAGTTTTTGTAAAGACTTGATGATTAAAGAAAAACTTTCAATAACTTAAAAAATTCTGTCTATATGCAATATTTCCTCTGCATGCTAACCACGGGGATAAACATGTTCACTTCCTATCATTGATGGATGCATAAATATAATAATGTCTAGTTTTTATTGAAAGTACATAAGTAATTTTGACAATTTTCCTATGTTTTCACATTAAATACATTGAAAATCCCCATGTGTTAGGTATAGATAACCAACAAATGAAGAAATAAAGTACCAGAAAAATTTAGAAACTTATCTGAAATTATCAAAATAAAGTAACGTTGAGATTAAATTTAATTAAAAAGTCATGGCTTTGTTTTCTAAACTGGGGGTGTGAATCAGGATTGAGGTTTTTGTTTTGAGTTCTGTGCATGGACAATTCAATTACTAAGGATGCAATTAACTCGGCAGTTTTTGTCCAGTCAGGAGTTGACTTCACAGCAACTAACTAATCAATGCAACAGTAATGGATAGTTGTAGTCCACAGGAGTCAAAACATGACTTGGGGCAAGCAGCAAAGTACTTAACAACTTTTGCCTAGGTTTCAATTTTTTCAAAGCTAGCCACCATTGCAGCTTATACTACCTTTATCTATTCAGTGTGGCTGAAGGTGGGCGTGCCTTCCTAGGAGTGATAGTGCCTTCCTGGAAGAGTGGTCTCTAGGCGAGGGGAGTGACTCAGTACTAACATATCTATCACTTACTGTCCATGACTAATTTAGAGTCAAACAGGTTTTTAACCAATGAGAAGAAAGAGATTGCAAATACATTATCACAGTCTTTCAGTGTTTACATAACTCAACTTTTTATGTAATTACTGCAGACATCATTCATATTTGCTGACCATCATCACCATTGTAATTTGCATGGCTGCAGCAAAGACATTATGGGTAAAACTAGTGATAAATAGGATGAATTCTCTGATCTGGCTAAGTCACTCACCTTATATAGTGATCACTCTTCAGGAAGGCACTGTCTGTCCTAGGAATGCAGGCTCACCTTCAGCCAGAGTGAATAGATAAATGCAGTAATTGTTCCTTTAATGAGATAACCATTCTTTTTCTTCCTTCCTCTCTCCCTCTCTCCCTCCCTCTCTCTCTCTTTCTCTCTTAATCTCTTCTTTCAGATGCTGGCCAAAATTTAAATATGTTTTTCTAGTACTTGGTGCTTTCTTACTCTTTCTCAAACATCACAGCTTTATACCCCATCTCTTCTCCATTTTCCACCACTTGTTAGCTGATAATTTTTCCAGATTGCCTGCTCTGGGTTTTTCTTTACACTTTAATACGATCGCCTTCCAGTTTCTGTTTGAGTCTTTTCTAAATTATTTTACTATTCAGACTAAGAAGGCCAACAGAGGACATCAGTTTCTTTGGTATCATCTGGTGACCATGAAAATAATCCTCAAAATGTCCAGTAACAAGGTAAAATTGCATAGGTAAACACCGCTTTCATCTTAATCCTAATAAGATGGGAAGAATAAAAGAAAGAAATGTGTGTCCTTTAACATTCCTTAGCAAAAGGACTTTTGGAGGAACCACCTAGCATTCCAAAATAAGGTAGCATTCTTCTCATTCCTGAAATTGAATCTCTTGTGGACTGATTGCATTGCATTAAACTTGGTTTGTGTTCATCTACTAAAAGAATTATTTCAATTTCTTAGAGAAATAAAGTGGCTTCTAAGATTTATCAAAGTCTTTGTTTGGTAAAAATGTTGAGCATCATTTCAGTAATTTCAACCCCTCATTCATTCATTGTATTACAGATGAATATCTGTTTTAAGTCATAATTGGTCATTTCTGCAAAAACCGCCAAGCCCTTTGGGGTTTAACAAGAGGAAATACATGAATTTTTCTCATAGCTATCATTTAATATGAAAGCATACATCTTTTATCTCTGAAAAACAGTTCTGTCAGGAAGGTGATCTTCTTTCTGAGGAACTAAATTGATACAAGCATGACAGAAACTCTACCATCTGATATTTATTGTCCAGTGCAGAATCAGATTGCCACACCACAAGAGACACTTCCAGTTAATACAAGCCTTAACTTATATTCTCAATATTTCTGATGGTATGTCGACACTTAAATTTTCTTTGTCACCCCATTTTCATGGTCATAACTTGGATCTAAGATTATTTTTATACCCTGTGGCTCTCTGTCCTACAAATGTTAATTCTATCCTTGGTAAGTGACTAAAGTAAGTTTGTTTTATCATGCATTCATTTTTATAATTGTTTTCTTAAATTCTTCACTATAGGTAAGAAACAACTCAGATGATGTGTCTCCCACAGTCAAGGTTATTTTTTTATCATAGTTCATTCAAGAACTTGTCTTTTTCAAGTTGTGTATTGTGTCTATAAGGAAGCATGATAATTATATTTTGGAGTCATTAAATTTTTTGAATTAATCCAAAAAACTATAAACCTTTAGTGAGGTAACTGTGACTTGTTAAAATTTTTTAACAAAATGTACACTAAAAAAGTAGTTTAATAAAGAGAAAATGCAAATGACAAGAAAAATAGGGTACATGTACAGGGAGCTAGAAGAAGCATAGCTAATGGCATAAAGATAGCTGGTGGCAGCTTATGAAGATAGGGGGAAGCCAATATCAGAGCACGGTTGCCCATTAGTAGGCAAGCCAGCTTCCGGTACCTTTGCCTAGGAACAGAACCTCAACAGTCTGTGCCTCCTCTCTATGCTATGTTCAAACAAAATGGTGGCAATTACCCCTAACAAAGATGATACCAAGGTCACATGATGCAAAGCAAGAAAGAACTGTGGAAATTGTTATCAGTAACAAAGATGGCTGTGGTCACATGACGAAAGCACAGAGAAACCGTGGGGATTTCAAACAGATAGAAATAAAAAGAGAGACATATAGGGCACATCGAACATACATTTAAAACAGAATCATTTCTGTGTGGCCATATTATTCACACATTCTTTTATACATGAAATAGATGGAAAATAAGTCTGTGATGGGCACAGAGAGGGCTGGGACTAGAACAGCCATCTCATGGATCTGACATGGACCAGTTTTGCTGGCTCATGGGGTACCAATAGTGGTAGGAGCGGCAGAGACAGGATAGGAGAGAGAGATTTTGAATAGGAGAGAGAAAAGGAACATTTACTGGTGGGGGTGAGTACCCTACATGACCACATTGGGAGGAAGCCCAGTAGAGGGAAAAGTAGAAGGTGTATGAGATGCTGGTGGGACAGAGTTTAGAATGGCTGGATAGAAAATTTCCATCTACCTGGTCACCGACAGAAATTGGAAAGCTGCTGTGTTGGGGTCTGCTGATAGGTGGTCATATTCGGTTGTTTTTAAAGAGGGTATGTAGGCCATTTTCCATATCTGAGGAGGGGACAAGAAACAATATCTGATAGCAAATTTATTTTAGTCATCCCTAAAAAAAAAGAGAGGATAGAGCAAATTGATTCAAATCAGTCTGAGACCCATCAGCACAAGGATTGGGGACCAGGGCCACTCTGAGTGACCTGAAAGTAAACAGTCTGAGATAAAGGACAACAGTCCAAGAGGAGAAATGAGATTTCAGTCCTCAGTCATGGGGAATTACCAGAGATGAAAGTCAGTGGAAGCTGACTAGGGGAAGGGGATCTTACCATCAGACAAGATGTTGGAAAGTGTTCTAGGTCCAGGATCCCCATATGCCTCAGGCTGTCTGTTCATGGGTGGGAGGGAACATGGAGAGAGCCTGGCTGAGTCACACAACAGTCTTAGGATTTATGGTGTTGCAGGTGACCCTGGCACGTCCCACTGCAGGTGGGAGAGGTTGTGGCAGTGGGAGACAGATATACCATAGAGAGCTTGAGTACAGAGTTTATTTAGTAGGTATTAGGGAAATATAAGAGTATGGAGGACAGAGAGAAAGACAGGAAGAGAAAGAGAAAGGGGGGAAGAGAAAAAGGGTGAGGAAAATGAGGCAGAGGCTGCCTCTTTAGAAGAAGAATGGGCAGAGAGAGAAAGAGGAAGAGTGGAAGCTTAAGATCAACTTGCCTCAATGGGAAGGGGGAGACTGGGAGTGGGCAGAGCTTGACTCTTAAAGGTGACACAGATCAACATAGTTATAATTATAGTAGTATTCTATATGAGCATTAATATCACAATAAAACTTTAATATATATATATATATATTATAAAATTTTAGGAAATACTTATGCCTCAAGTAAAGCTTCAAAGATTCAAAGTAGAAATCAAATGATTATGAGATTAGTGGCAATGCAATAAAATAGTCCTTTAATTTTGTTTTTCTTCTGTCCCATATCAGTGGCTCTGCTGACATGAGACAGAGATTTTGGATTTTACTTTAACAAGTATGCTTGGGTTTAGAGAAGGAGTGAACCACAGTCCAACTCCAAAGCCAACTTTAGGTTTTAATTGAACTGGGACTATGAAAAGACTACTTATATTACATGTCTGTAGAGAATAGCAGAAACAAAGATTTGGGAATATTTATGAAATTTTATCCTGTTGGAAATGTGATATACAAATAGGGCAATTTACTCTTTTGGGGGACATTTTTTTCCTGAATTATTTGTCCTTTCCTTCAGATGACTCATTTGTCCAGTGGTCTTCATATTTCTAAGGTGGATGCCTTTATTCTCCTGAAAAGATAAAAACAAAACACTTCCACAAGCTTAATTTTTGAGAGGTGCCCTTATGACAAGGTATAACTTTTCAAATAACAACATTTGTTTGTTTTAAAGTTAGTTAATATTGAACAGCCATGCTGTTTGACTAAATATTACTTCTTCTAGTCTAGGGGTGTGTCTTGTTCAAACTGAATCTTTATCAATTTTTATGGTATTCATAGTTTTTTTCTTCATGGAAACAAGATCAAAACCCCTTCCCCAATGTACCACATGTCCTGATTTCTGTTCTGAGGTCAGCATATCTATAAAGTATGCCAATTGATTTAATTCCATAGTTTTTTTCTACTAACCAATTTCTCTCTGTAGTTATTGTTCCTTTCTCATTAGGAAGTCAAAGGAAATAAAGCATTATGCAATCTATTTGTGGGGGTATTTACCAGTCCCTCTGTTTATTTAACATATCCTTTAGAGTTTGATTTGATCATTCTGTAAATGTCTTCCTTGTAGTATTGTGGTACACTTGTAAATGCTTCATAACATAAAAAGCAAAAATTGTTTCATTTTCTTAGAGAGATATGCTGGAACATTGTCTGTCTTTATTTTTACAGGTATACCCATGATGACCATAACTTCTAGCAAATGTGTGATTACTGAATCAGCCTTTTCCAAACTCAAAGCAGTTGCCCATTGAAAACCTGAATAGAATACATCCATCTGCCAAATTTCATTCCTTTGAGTACCCTTTGGATTACTTCCTGTCGGTCCAGAGGGCCTGATATACCTGTGAGGGACAAGATATTAGTCATATGTATGAGGTGATTCCTTTTTCTGATTATTTCTTTTGCCTGAATAAATGATAAAGTCAATTATGTATCATCTGGTATAAATTCAGTGGTTTCAATATACAAAAAAACTGTTTCTGCATATTGCAAATATATATTGAGATGTTCCTTAAAATTCATTATTGCCATGAGAATAGCATATAATTCTGACTTTTAGAGAGAATCATAGGGGTTTAGATGTACTTTACTTAAACTTTCTAATTTGTAACCTGCCTTAACTGGTTTATTTGCATCAGCATAGAATGTAGGCGCTCCAGATATTGATGTTCCACATACAATGTGAGAAAAGATTCTATTAGTTCTTTTTGTTAAGTTGAATTCTTTTGCTTTTGGGATATTTCTTGTTAAAGTCTTTACACACACACACACACACACACACACACACACACACACACACAAAATACTGCAAGCTCTTTGCTAGGGTTCACTTTCCAGGATCCAATATATAGCACGAGTTCTAATAGGTATTAATAATAAAAGCATGGAGTCAGATATAGTGGGAAATGTTGAGAAATCAGAGACAAAGGAGCAAAACCACAGTCATATTATCTACTCAACTTCCCAACTGAAAAGAGTCTAAGTTCCTGTCTCCTCCCACCTTATTACCTTCCACCCAGTCATAATACTTCCTGTCTGTGTGTACAAACTTCCAGTCTTCTATCGTTAACTAGTGGAAAGCTCTTCCCTCTGATCTTCAGGCAAGCTTTGTTTGTACAAACATGATATCACCATACTGTCTTAAAAAATAAGAAATAGCAAAAAATAAAATAAATCAAGGAGAGATCATTTCCCCTAAAATATTTTAATTATTTTACATGTTTTATTGCATCTCATGTTAGAAACCTTGTGGTGAAACTGGTACTTAGGTGTGGCTTGACAAAATACAACTACTATGAGAACAGAAAAACTTAGAAATGTGTACCAAAATAACAAAATGCCTATAACACAAGTCCTATAAATCACATTTCTAGGAACTTTGCCTTTTGTCAAAGCTACTTTAATGTATTCATATGCATTGCATGCAATACATATTTATAGTTAAATTTATACTAATGAAATTTTCATATCTATACTGACTTAAATGGATATATAAACATACTATATATTTATATGTATATATGTATATATTTTGTATGTGCATACCATTATATGAATAAAATAAGAGAATATCCTTTAGATGAGTTCAATGATGTTAGCATTTGCATTTTGAATTTCTTTGAAGCTGGCAATCTTTAACAAGCCAGAGACTTGCCTTTCACTGGGGTTCTTTTTTTTTTATTTGAATCATATGTGTTATACACCAAGCAACATATTTAGCTATACATTATACATATTATCTGTTTTAACAAAATTATCTTTATTGCAGCTTAGATAACTGAACATTTGAATCAATAAGTGAATGTTACACATAAATTTAACAAATGGTTGAAAAGAGAAGATATAATGGTAAGTTTAATAGTATATAAGTCTTTTTATAAGACTAATATGATGTACAGATTGTGAATATGATGAGAAAATACTATAAACTATTTTAAAATAATTTTTCCCTAACATTTTTGCTCTACAACTTAATGATGATGCTGAGTCAAGTCATTAATCTCTAAGAGTCTTAGCCCCATATCTGTAACCCTGGGGTGATAACCCAAACTAATAGTATTTTTCAAAGGATCTTAGAAGATTACTTGTATAAATTGCCTAGTACAGAACTAATTGCTAGTAGTAACTTGGTAAATAAATATTTATTTATAACTTAGAACTATTTCTATAAAATACCATTGAAAAATAGCTTTGAGTATGTGCTCTTGTTTGTTTCATTTCCCCCATGATTTTATCCCTAACCCAATGTATGTAACATCTATCACTTATTGAAATTTCAGACTTCAATCTTTTTCTCATTTGAAAAATAATAATAATCATTCCATTCTCACCCATACTGTGCAAAATTATCAAAAATATTCCCATGATATTATTTGGATGAATGTAATTTTAGTGTTACTAATATCTAGAGATATTAATATCCCAGGAAGATTAAGTAACACTATTTTACATATTCCTGTTGATATAGAAGATTCTACAAAATTTCTCTTCATATTTTCACTTTTTCTGTGGACTGACTATGTTTAGCATACATTGGTTTAGGGAATATGATTGAAGTAATATATGAAAAAAAATCTCATTACAACCCATTAACTCTGCTTGTTACCGTGCCCCCACCTTTCTTTTGAGGACATTAAATGAGCAGAGGTATTTTATTACATTCTGAGTCACCTACCATTTTTTGAATCATTTACTCTATACAGGAAATAGACTGTATAAAATCATTTACCCATTATATATGCTTTTCTTGGAATGATATCTAAGTTCCTGAAACATTAGAGAACCTAGGAAAGAAGAACAGGGAACAAATGTATAGAAAAACTCTAACATAGAGTCTACAAGTAGATTCCTCTTCATCTTAATAAAAAAAAATGGTACTTGAGCTGGGCAGTGGTGGTACACACCTTTAATCCCAGCACTCAGGAAGAAGAGGCAGAGGCAGGTAGATCTCTGTGAGTTTGAGACCAGCCTAGTCTACAAGAGCTAGTACCAAGACAGGCTCCAAAGCTACAGTGAAACTCTGTCTTGAAAAGCCAAAAAAGAATGGTAGATGAGATGAATGAACTGGGCAGTCTGATGTGTTAGCAGGAGGTCAAACAAAAAGGATTGTGTGCATAATTTTGTTTAGGACACAGTCAACCCTCTGTGAGTATCTGAGCCCAATTAAATTGTGGATAAATTCAAAAGAAGAAAGATATTTTGAGACCATTACTGGACTTCTTAAACTTGACTCTTTTCTACATTTTTATTAGTCTTTGCTAATTCATCGTCATTAATAAAGAACACACAAGAAGACCTTATGAGGGATCTGGGAAACGTTAGGGGGAAGAATAGGTGAATATTTGATCAAAATATTTTATATGTATGTATGAAATTCCAAAAGAAGTAATAAACACATTATATTAAACACGCTAAATTGCCAGGCAATTAATTCAAGATCTGTCAGTTGACCTACATAGTGATAGGTCTTACTGACATTTCACATGACAGAATTTTCACTATCTGAAAACAGAATTCAAGAGAAATAATATTTCTCCATACTCAAAGTTCCGTCAATTCTTTCTGACAGGATTTCTTACCTCTTTACCTTCCAGGAGTAATATGAGTAGAGCAGCATTTTGGTAACTTTTTTCTGGAACATTTCTGTCGATTAAGACTTCAAAGTCAAATCATACTATTTTCCTTTCCAGATCATACTGTTGATATATATCATTGAGGATTTTGATTCACATTGGTCCATAATCCTAAAATTAGCCATGGTAACTCTTTCCGATAATAACACATTTTTTTTGCAATAAGGACTTGAGTAAGCAATCAAAATACTCAAATAGAGAACAGAAAATTCCAATCTATTGTTGGAAAGCAGCAGGAAGATAGCATGTCGTGCAGTAAGATCGTGAGCTCTACCCTCAGACAGTCTATTCCTTGAAATCATCAGTGTTATGATCTAGAAGAAGTTACCTAATCACTGTACTTCATTTTTCATTTGTATAATGTGGAATGATATGTAATCTGATAATTATTACATTACTGTCAAGATTAAATTAGCTGATACTAACAAATGGTTAGATTAGCACCTACTACCTAGTATGTCCTCTACTACTGCTATTGCCATTTATTCTAATAGTGATAATTCCATGCATACTTAAAATTACTAAATTGTGGAAATTTCATGATTTATAAAAATTCTAGTGATATAAATGAAGTCTAAATTGCTGCGTTTCTTATTTCTCCAAGTTAGATGCTATAATTTGCCATTTTGTTTCTTGCTCCTCCACTTCATTTCCTCTCTTATTTGATTTCTTAAAAATTCTTATTTTGGCACCAATATTTTATCTACTTTAAAAATTTGCTTTACTATATCTACATTTTAAGTACTTCTAATTTTCACAGCTGTGTGTTCAACAGTTTCAAACGTAGAAATCTCATATAAATTGAATACTATTCATGTATATTTTTTCTTTTCTACATAGCCTTAGAAAGACAACAATAAGATAGCTAATGATATTTCTTTCCCTGCAGTTTCTAAAGTGAAGTAAAAACAATGATTAAGAAGTAAGTGTGGTCTAAAAGTTTTTAAGGAAAAAAAATCCATCAAACAGGCTGGTTTTCCTTAATGAGGCTCATTTGAAGACTACTCAGCATTGCCTAGTGCATAATCTCCACTTAAGATCAAATCATCCCATTCATGCTCTTTCAAAGAAAAGACTGGTGGTGAGGATAATTGGGACTTCCCATTTCTTTGGGGTGGTCTAGCCATAAAATGAAGCTATCAGAGGCAGAGCTGTTTAAATAGCACACTGAACGTAGCACAAAAGAGTTGAACCTCTTTCACTATAGTTGTTTCATCCCACCTAACCGAAATATCAACATGACTGTTAGAATTCTTACAATTGTTTCTAACATTTGACCTGTTGTTTCATTCTGATTTTCTGTACAATGTAAAGGAAGCAATACAATTATGTGAATGAACATTTAGACTGATGGAAGACTGTTTCATATTCAAAAAAGGTTTTTATTACTTTAGATGAAGTATATCTAAGGACTTAGGGTTTTTGCCACCTGGACTTGCTGAATAGCCTTGGGCAAGTAACAATTTCTTTGAGCTTTAGTTGCCTCTACTATATTACCAATGTGATTAAATAACCAGATAATAAATAAACACAAAGGAAGAAAAACTTTGTATCATATGTTGTTACAGAATCACTATATCTAGCAGAGAAAGCCATATATTTCATCTGAGCTATTTATTATGCCTTCCTCAAAAATTATTGTGAACATGGAGACAGAAGGTGTGAAAATGCTTTGGATGTCACAGATTATATGATTTATATAACACAATTAAAAGTAACTGTGGTAATTTACTATATTAAGACACTTTCTCATGAATTTCCTCTTTGACTCTAAGAATCACTCTGTGGCTCGAAAGATCTGATCATTTCAATTTCCAGCTGCATAACTTGAGTAATGGTAAACAGTGCACTGAGTCAAGAAGAAAACAGAGTTTGTTACAGAGATTCTTGGATTGCCACAAACCTAAGACTTTGGTCAGTTTTATACAAATGCAAACACACACGCGAAAATCAAATACTTGCCCCAAAGTTGAAGTATCATTCAATTTTACAGGTAGTTTGCAATTTCGTTTTTAACTCTCCTGGTTTGTGGGTATTTTTGTTGAAGTATTGTTACTAAAGATGTAATTCATGCTTCTATAAGAGTATACTTGCAAGCTGACTGGCATTTGATCAAAGGTATACACTTACAGAAATAAAGAGAAAAGGAAATAGTTCTTGTTCTGATATAGAAACAATCTACCTCTCATTGTAAGTTTATCAAAACTTAAAGGACAGAGATTTAAATGTCAAGTTCTTGTATTGTATATACTTGGGTCTGTTATATGTATTTGAATAGAAAAAGTTAAGTCGAGTTCACACACTAGAAATTATCCTATTATCATTGTTTCTTGTATTCTTAATGACCTTGAAAGTAGTGTCCTTTGAATTTATAACGAATAATATACTCTCCTCTTCTTATAATTTTGAGACAAATAATTCAAAATTATATTTTCTTAATGTTATGGTAAATATAGATGTTCAATAATGAATGATTTTGAAAGACTATTGTTTAAAATAATGTTGCTTTATTTTTCTTGAATCTGGTCGGCATCTTGTGCCATTCAGAAGAAAAACATTCCTTCTCCCCAGCAAGGTTACTCTTCACAATAAGCATTAAAAGATAGCTTTAAGCCATCCACAATTATGACCTTGACTAGGAAAATGTAAGTTAATAAGGCTTCAACAAATTATGGTCTTTTTGGTCGATTTGCCTAGTGAACTGTTAATTGTAAAACTAAAAGACATTATGTTCAGCTTTCTCTATCACATCTTTTGTGTTTTAACAGTGACACTTCATTGAGTGCAATTAACAAAGCCTAGGAGATTTATTAACACACTTCTTCATGGCCAATGATCCATTCCACTTAAGACATAACACTGTAAAATGCACATTATCTCCTTTTGGCACTTACAATAATGCTTCATGAACTAGGAAGGCATATGTTAAAGCAGATAAAATAGCATTATTAGCTGACAAATCTTACAATTTATTAGACAGTTAATTTATCAGCTTAAAAGACACTTAAAACAGCTGTGCATTTAATGTCTTTTTAATGTATCCAGTAAAACTTGCATAATTGCCTGTAGTGCAATTTATTTTTAGCTATGTTGCAAAATGTCTGCATTTACTGTTTACATCTTCTTTAATTTTTCCTGCAAGGCTCATCACATCTCTGCCTGAGCCCTAACGGTGAGGGCCAATAATCAGACAAAAGGCCTTCTCAAACAAATGGTTCCCCATGAATGAACTATTCAGAAGTGCATGCTGCTTGGGACTCAGGGTTTGTTAGCACTCTCCCTCCACCCCAAGGGCAAAGGCAGAGGTTCCAAATAAATAAATAAAATTCAGGAATAATACCTGAGTGCTTAAATAAGTGTGGTCTGTTTCAAGTCATAACATCGCAAGCAGGCGACAGTAGCCCTATAAGGATTTGTATTTGGAGCTCATTCAGAACTACACGTATGGAATATGAACTAACAAGGCTTTTAGATTACATTAGCAAAGTTGTTTCATTTTATAATTAAGGTAACAGCTCCCTGCTGATCAATTGGTTTGTACCTAAATACTGCACTAGTGCAGGCACACAGGAGAAAACTGTGAGAGATAAAACACATTCCATGGCTCTGAGGTGTCAATTGGTTCTGTTTGTTTATTGCTCTTTGATTTAATGGAAGCTTTGTTAGAGCTTTCTGTTTTCTACAGAACCTTTCACAATAATGATGTCTGGGGGAAATGAGACTAGTTATTATTAAAGTAGAAAGTCAAACAGTGCATGTTGCCCTTAATGAAACAACAACTAATATTTTGATCTTTGATCTCCAGGAGGCTTTGCAATAGCCAACTATGAGAGTACCAATTTTTAGCTCTAAAATTTAATTTATTTCTCTAAATCTGATATAAGCTTGTCCAGCACTGAAAGGTCAAAGTGGGCACTCATTTGTTAGCTAATGAACAGTGTCCAGAAGTACATTTTCTTTTACTTGCCTAAAGGCTTCTTATGATTTTCTTAGTGTATCTGAGTTTTTAACTTCAATTCAAAACATAAAGTTACAAAGAGAAAACAATTAAAACTGTGTCTACATGTGTGCACAAACGCATGATTGAAATAAGTGATAGAATTATAGACTTTATGGATGAAAACAATAACTCTTCCCATGGATTTGTCAGGATCACAGATAGTAGGATTAATGAGACCTGGACCTCGCATCTAGTCCCTACTCAAACAGAATAGTGGTCAATGTAATTTAAACAGAAAGGCAGGAATGAAAAATTTTACACAATTAGACTTCCAGCCTTTTAATTTGGATCCCACCTGTGTGTACTTTAAGAGACTGAAAGTTCTGTATGATGCTAAGTAAAACGTATATTGTCAATGTTTAGTGAAAGAAGAAAACAACAATGAGTAAGAAAAATTATTATGCTGGAATAGATAAGTCAATGTTCTAGGGCTTTCTAAAGACTTACAAATCATTACAAGCCTGATGTTAATTCTGAATTTAATTGATCAGATAAACACTTAACCCATTTGAGAAGTTAGTTCAAATGTAGATCACAAACTTTGTCCAAGATAAATCTTGATTCATCCTCTTAAAATAATCCTGCAAGCTTGGAATTATTACCATAAGTAGTGTATATAGAAGAGGAAAAATAGATTCAGTGACTTTGAAAAATCATATATTATATAAATTTTAGAACTGAGATGAAAAATTGCAACTATTCCTTAATTCAATTTCTTTCTCTACATCACAGCTGGCTAAGACTAGTTCCATAGAAAAATATTACCTAGACTGAAATTCTTGCTCATGTAAAGCAAAATAGTAAAGAATCATTACTTTTGTAAATGATTTCTAATTCCACTGCTTAAGAAAATGTCTTAGGGGCTAGAGAGCTGGCTCAGTGGGTAAGCTTACTGACTAGTCTTCTAGAGGACTTGGGTTCTCCCTCAAGCACCCAGAGGGAAGCTTATAACCATCTATAATTACAGCTCCAGGGGATCCAATGTGAAACCTCTTCAGGTGCCAGGCACACATGTGGCACATATACATTTATGCAAACAAAACCCCCACACATAAAAATATTTAAGTAAATTTTTTAAAAGAAAAAAATGGGTTTAAAATAATGACAACTAGCTCATGTGAAGTTCAATAAATCTTTTGGTTGTTTTGATAAACATAATCAGTTATAGTTTCAAAGCTTTCTAAGAATGAATGTTCTGATACTTTTGGCAAGATTTTAGCCAAATAGTAGAAATTTAGACTGTCCCTATCATAGAATTTTTACTACTCACCTGTACGCTATTCCAACAATACCAAGTTAGACAGAAAACTCTATTCTCATGAGAGTATGCTCTTGTGTGGAATTTTATGTTCTTGTATATTTTTAGATTCTGTCTTTCAGAAGTTATAGACTATTAAGTAGCAAGGTCTATTTTGCTATAACCTGTATTTTAGAGCTAAATACATCAATTCTTTAATCATTTCTTTCTGACAATATGAATGTGTGTGAGTATTTCTGTGTGTATGGCACATATACATTCATATGTGCATTCCCTCAAAAGCAAGAAATAAAGATAAAACATTTTAAAGTTAATAACAATATTTTGTCCTTTACCTACATGCACTGAATGGATATATGTATCTGCTTCATTGTTAAGTAATTATAAATATTCAATGACACAGGCTTTACACAGGTTATAGGCAACAAATGATAATTGCTTTATCATCTCACTAGTTCATCATTGTTGTCCATTTTATAGCAATAATGGAAATGCTAGTAAAACCATTATTTTCCCAATGGTGATCTAGTTCCAGTTTGCTTTACATATTTTATCCAGAAAATCAGTATGCTAATTAATGTCTCCTATAAGGATCTTTGTAACACCTGATTCTGTGTTACTCTCTCGGTACAGTTCCTGCGCAACCGTACCTTACGCGAGTCGGGCAAAGGCCTGGAGATGGAAAGAACACACAAGAGACCTTGGTCATTCGAAAGAAGATCAGCTGAATGCCACTTTATTCAGCTTTTTGCCAAACTAATATACTTAGGCCCTAGTAAAGGAATTCCTTCCGGGCAGGTGGGAAATTGCCATACCAAAGGCAAAACAATGCCCTACAGCTAAATCACCAGGCTATGGCAGAGTGAGCACAGGAACTAGCAGGAAGCTTTAGCTGGCTGACCAAAACTGTCCTCGAGACATATCCCAGGGAGCAAGGGTAGACCGGGCCCTACAGATCTTTTAATAAAGAATCAGAAATTTTAAAGAAAGACTTCAGTCCAAATACATATCTGCTCTGAGCCTTTCATTTTTCTAAGTTTAAAAATTAGTATTATTTATAGCATTTCAATCATATATTGAAAACTCTGAGTCTGACATAGACACCAAAGTAGTGAATTAAATTTTATATCAAATTAAAGTATTACTGTTGCTTTGTGTTTTGCAAAAAATAATTCAATTTCTGATAAAAGAAAGTAAAGCAAGTTTTAGGGACATATTTGGAAACATGGGAAATCATATGCCCACACCTTTTTTAAACTTGCATGAATTTAGAATAAAGAGTTAACATGTTAACTCTTTTAATTCTTGGCAATTGAGTTTTTCATGATAGTAAAATTACAAGTTACCATTGACAGAAGATAAACTGGAGTGAGAAAGGTCTTAGATTCAGTCCTAGTTTTGTCTCAAAATAGAAGTATACCTATATCACATGGATATAAAGTATTGCTCTGCCAGTGTTCAAAACAATAGTTTCATACTACAAAGTAATATAAGCTATATGTACATATTCAATATGCTGCTTTTAATTTATGTTATTTTTCTATTCCAATTATTTGTCAACAATACAATAAATTATAAATAACATAAAAGTTTTATCAGTTTCTAATATACAACTAAACATACTTTTATCATATAAACCAATAATTATTCTCTATGGTATTTATCCATCAAAACATGGAAGCAACCATAAGTTCTCTCAATAAGTGTTTGGTTTGATAAAATGTACTGCATTCAAATAGGGAGTTCTTATTCAACAGTTAAAGTAATTTAAGTCCTGTCAAATTGTGAAATGTGAAAAAAAATTAAAGGTTGCTATTAGCTGAAAGTAGCAAGTATGAAAAGGATATATATTGACTGACTTTATCTGTTTGACATTCTGGAAAAGTAGAAACAAGGGATATAGTAAAAATTTACATTGATTTCTCAGAGGCTAATGGAATAGAGAGAAAAGTAGAAAAAGAAGATTTTGGAGAATGAAGATGAACTTTTCCCTTTCTTATTAACTTTTATTTACTTTATAAATCTACCAAAGTTTACCCTCCCCTTCCCCTTGTCTCTTCTTGTTCCCTCTCCTTCCTTCTTTGTACCTATCCCTATCACTCCTCAGAAAGGGTATGTCAGGACCAAGCTCTTCCCCCTTGTATTAAGGCTGAGCATGGCAACCTATCATAGGAAATAGGTTCCAAAAAGCCAGCTTATATATGCCAGGGACTGATGTGGGAGTCCCCTCTATGTGCTGTGATTACCATTAAAGGATAAAGAAATTGCTTTGAACCTATAGCAAAGAAGAACTTAGGTGGGGAGGAAATGTGAGGCTGAATGCTGGAAAAAAGAAGGATGGAGTTAGAGAGAAGCCATGGAGCTTCCACTGGAGACAGATATGGTGAAACTTAGTCAGTAAGTCACAGCCACGTGGCAATACACAGATTAATAGAAATGGGTTAAATTAATATGTAAGGGTTAGTCAATAAGAAGTTAGAGCTAATGACCAGTGATTTAAATAATACAGTTTCTGTGTGACTATTCTGGGTCTAAGCTACCTAGGAGGCTAGGAACCATCAAGTGAGCTTCCTCCAACAGATTGACATACCAATGTGGGGAACTACATCTACATTAAAATCTGAGAAAGCTTAAAAATTCATTCTAGACACAAAAGAATAGAGTAAGCATGGTTTGCTGGAGGAATTTTCTTAGATGGGCTCAGTTTGCTAGAAGCAAGTAGAGGCATGTCTCCTTTAAGAGAGTTTTTCCTGACTCAGCAGTAGCAGAAAAGCCATGCCATTTTGAAATGCCAACTTTCCAAGCCCTGCTGCCAACATGATCTCTGGCTTTTTCAGGAGGTAGAACATTTGGATGCGGTTTGTGAGCAGCATGCTGTGACTTGCTTGATGGCAATGTGGACTGGCTGTGTGCCTGAAAGTGGGGCAGTGTGCTGTGTACATGACTCTCAGATGTGTGAGCGGCTCCACCATGCTGGACTGGGCTGGCAAGCAGGGATCACTGTACATACAATAATAATGGTGCATCTTAATTGTTAGATGGTAGACAAGCAGGAAGTACTGTATATACCATAGTAATGGCATAGCTTAAGTTTTAAGAAGCATTTAGCATTTTAAAAAGTGCTCCAGGACAGTAAAGAGTTACAGATATGCAATAAAGACAAATTCAGATGAGTCATAGTGTTGGCTAAATGTATGTAGGCTTGGAAGAGAGAAGAAAAATAGCAAAGAGAGTCATAAAATAAAATTAATGCTTTAAAAAAGGTAAAGTCTTTAAAAAGACGGTACAGATAGTCACAGATTAAAAGAAGTAAAGAAAAATAAGCCACGTAAAAAGGGAAAATTCACAGAGTGTAGATTATATATATTATTGTGTTTTCTTTGAATTTTTTGACTGTGAAAGAGCTAAGTACAGAGACATTTCATTGTATGGGTTGCTAAGCTAAACTAGCATGTATATTATAAAGGTATCATGACTTCCAAATTTGGGTCTAAGGATATGTTGCTTTGGAAAGGAGGTTCTTCTCTTGTTTCCACAAAGGATGAGAACCTGTGGATTACTTCCAGACTGGTGTGGTATTATTGAACAAGACCCCCCTGAAGGTCACCGTAAACAGCTCCAAAAATTCCTACTGCTAGTGGCCACACAAACAGACCAAACTACATAATTGTCACCCACATGCAAAGGACCTGAGTCAGTCCCATTAACACTCCCTCCCTATCTTTTCAGAGTCTATACGTTCCCATAAGTCTATCACTCTATATAACTCAAGTCAGCAGTCTCTATGCATTTCTACATCATGATCTTGAGCCCCTTGGTTTCAGGGAAAGTCTGAGGAAATCACAAGGATGACCCTAAGAATACTAGTGATAGTAGAGTGGAAGCATGAACTGGCCTTTTCCTGTAATCAGATTGGTGACTGCCTTAATTGTCATCAAAAACCTTCACTCAATAACTAGTGGAAGCAGATGTATAGGTAGGTACACAATCAAATTCTGGGAGTCCAACTGAGGAGATGAAATTTCTTCTTTCTATGAATATATAAAGAAATATGCATGCTATGGGAATGTTTTGGATTTTAATCTACAGTTTCTAACTTAAATCTAATAATAAAATCCATTTAAATAAGAATAAAAATGCATTACTTGGTTAATGACATCCTAGAACAAATCCAGTATAGTTTCTTTACTCTTAGATTGTATTTGTAGAACATTAGAAATTTTCATTCAGTGGAAAAGTATTGTATTTGGAGAGAAAACAACAATTTTTTTTCAAAACCAGAAAAGTTTAAAAACCTTCCTTTACTTCTAAATTATGCCTCTCTCTTGAGCAATGGGAAGCAGATACCAGTGTTTTATAATTTGGGTGATTATTATCTGCTGAATTTTGTCATCTTTCAATTCATATGTTAATATGCTAACAGTTTGTACCTCATAATGTGAATTTATTAACCACTGATTCATTCATCATTTAATATCATTACTGGGAGATGGTTAAAAAGTAAGAATTGGTATCTAGTGGGAGAAAGTATGTCAAAGGGGTTGTGCAATGGGAAGATACACATTATAAATTTACCTCTGCTTTCCAGCTGCGATGAGGTACATAACTTGTTAAAGTACATACTCTGTATTACAATGTTCTTACTTGCCATATCTTAAGCAGCAATCAATTAGTTAATCATGGACTGAAATTCCTGAGACTTTGAGTAAAGATAATACTTCCTGTTCTCAGTTGTTTTTTTTTTTTCACATATTATGTCACATCAATCAAAGTGGTACCTAAAGCATGTAGATGCATAAAGATGGTGGGAGAACACAATAGGATCTGCAAGACCAAAAGGGAGGGTTGAAGAGAAAGCAACCCCAGGAAAACCTTGATCTTGGACTTCCTAGTTTCCAGAAATTTGCAAAATAATTTTCTCTAAATTGCACTTGATATTACTCTGTGATATATGTTAATGGAGCCCTGATTGCATAGTACAGTAATGCTGGGAGACCTATCAAGTATGTATGGGTGTATAAGGCAGAGTCACATTGCATTTTAGGAAAATTAAAGCACAGAACCTTAAAAGATCCTGAAAGCTCATATACTAAAGACTGACGACATGATGAGAAAAGATAGATCACTGGTTCTGAACGAGCAGAGGATAAATCCAAATTACATTTGCAAAGATATAACTATATATATATAACTATATATATATATATTATATATATATTATATTATATATATATAGTTATATATATATATATTTTAAGTGTCTGTAGAAAGTTCTTCTCAAGACTGAGGAAAATACTCTTGCACTAATTTAACTTTCAGAAACTCAGGCAATGCAGAGAACATAGTGAGAACTGTGCTCACAAAACTCTTTCTTAAAACTCTTCAGTTTGTGCTTCTTAACCTGCTCATAGTGCCAGTTCTTTAAAAAAAATACTGGCAACAATTTGTTATTTAAACTAATCAATTTACATGGATGATCTAATTGATTTTTAGGAGGCTTGGTGATCTGAACATCACCTTGTTCATTTACAGTTAAACACAGAGACACAGAAACATTAAAGTGATTTTACCAAGGCTTTGTCATGTCATAACTACAGTTTGAACTACAGTTTGAACCACAATCTGTCAGATACTGGTGTATACTATTTAGCATTATGCCATCCTACTAAGTATGCCAAACTTAGCAAATAATATTGCAGAATGATTTGTATTTTCTTAACAATATTGATTCTGACCGATATGTTTAATTCTATGTTTAGTCTCAATTCAGAGAGAAGATAGCATTTAAAACAATCTGCTTACAAATGAACTTAGGAATCAGTAGCCCATTTAAAATCCTTAGAATATAGCTGACGATGATAAATATTAAGGAATTCAGCTGGAACATGAAAAGGCTTAAAGTTTTTTTTCCTATCACACTGTGTTCTATATTCTGAAGATGGTTAAAATCACCTTTGTGTACAACCAGTACTTCTTCAATTTTTCCTCAGTTGTCAAGTAAAATTTGCTAACTTTGAGGGAATTCTATGCTTTTCCCATCAGGGCTCAAGGATAATCATGAAAGCAGAATGAAGCAGAAAGATTGTAAGATCCAGAGTGTGGTCAATATCATCAAAGAAACAGTTCTTTCTAGATACAACATAGCAGTAGTGTTTATGAGCTCACAGGAATTGTGAGAGCATGTACAAGTTGTGTGAAAACTCCAACTAGACAAAAACCTAGCACAGAGGTGGAAAGGGAAGTGGGAACAAAAATTCCATTACCACCTGAGAAGCCATTGATGTTTGATAGCTTCTGGGAAAGGGAGAACTAGTTTGTTTTAATGATGTGACCCTCGTTAAGTTGACCACATATGTCAGGCTGACCCCATTACTAAAACTAACTGAACTTTACAGGGAAAGAAAAAAGAAATCTCAAAATCAGGGCAAGGGATAGGAGAGTGGTTAAAGGGGAATTTGGAGTTGGGGTTGGTAAATATGCTTACAATACGCTGTATGAAATTCCCAAAGAACTGATAAAATTATTGTTTAAAAGCAGCATATTTATTGTAGGCACCAAGAATTGAGTCCTTTATAAAAGACACTAAAGAGAGACACAAGCTTTGAGACAGAGGTCTTCTGTGGTATTCTTCAAAATATGATAAATTATGTGCCAGAAGTTCTTCATGTGTATGCTAAAATGTGTGTGCCACAGGTAATAAGAACAACACAATGACTAATAGTATAATAATAAACAGATTTTTCTCTGAACTCATGGACATTATATCTTAATTTGGAGCTAAAATAATCTTTGTTGCATCAGGTTAAGGTATCAGTAGATGATATTAAACTGTTTGACAGAATAAAGAATTAAGACCCTGCCTTTGTAAAAGATATATTTTCTTGAAGTTGAACTGGTCTGTGAAATCACAAAACCCAGAAACTGCACATTCTTACAGTTCTAAGGCAGTTTATCAACTCTGCAACAGTTCCCCGAATGTCATCTGTTGTGGGGATGGGGTGCTGGCTGAACTTTTTGTTAACCTCAGAAATTACTTTGACCACCCCAAATATTAAAATGCCCCATAAAGTGTTTTTGGTTTGTTTTGGACTTTAGCTGTGAAAGACAGACTTGGTTTTGCTCCTTTCTTTATCTTCCTTATTTTTTTGTGTTGCACATAACCAGATGTTTTTTATTCTTCCTTAAAAAAACCAACCTATAACAATATTACAGAGGACAGAGAAGAAGAGAAATATAAAGAGAGAAGAGGCAGGATCCCTTTTAGAACGGTTCAAAGAAAATTGAGAGAAGAGTTTATTTGCTTTAGAATACATTTAAATAAATTTTCTACGTGCTTGGGTTTCAGACTTTAAAATAACCAGTCATTTCTATAGAGACTTCACTAGCTTAGTAAATGGCTCTTGTCTCTGCCTCCTAGCTTCTGATGAATTAGGAGTTGGAGGGCGTGCTGGTTTACAAACCTGAGGCTGATCGGTGCAGGCTCATTCACCCCTCTTGGAAAATTCACCTTTGGGCGGCTTTCCAGCAAGCATTGCATGGGACAGAGGAGTAGTGGGAGAAAACATGTTGAAGCTATAGCCCACAGGGATGGTCCAAGCCAGATGCCTGTTGTGAATGTCATGCTAGGCCCACCCACACAACTGTTTGGTTTTGGCAACCAATCTGGGTATTTGCCTTCTTATAGATTGGTGCCAAACACCTGCCTGCTGAAAAACACAGAGGCAAACTAGCCAGCCAGCCACATACGTAAGTTCTCAGGGGTGGCAGGAAGTATTCAGTGTCAGAAAAATACATACATATACATGTATATGTTTCCCACACATTGTGTGCATATTTTCTGCTTTTAATAACACCTTTGCCAGAGACCTTTCACATCCCAGTAAAATAGTAGTTTGTGACAGCAAATCTCTTATTGGAGGCAGGACACATTTATTCTAAAGCTGTAAATGGTGAATAGTAGAATTCTTCCTCAAGCTAGGTTTTTGGTGGGATAAAATTCTTAAAAACAGACATTTAAAAATAGAATGTTTCATTTCAGAGGAAGTTAGAGAGAGGCTAGCATATTTGCAATAGACATCCACTTAAGTATTTGGCAAAGATATGGTTGATAATAAAAATGTAGAGGCATAAGGCTATTAAACATGAAAAGTCATGCAATACAAAAATAAGTTCTATTCCAATTATGCTTAACAATCCTGCAACCTAAAGTGACTTTATTTGTCTATTATTTTATCACCTGGTCCTAGGGGGAATTTCAGGCAGGAGTGACAGTTTACTAATCCACTTTATATGTCTATTACATGTTGGAGTTTGCATACACAATGACCCATAATGTCAAAATGCCAAAAAGTAGATAGAATATTACTAAAAAAAAATAGCAGCATAAACTGAATTCCTTCTCCTAGATTGTCTCTAAATGAAGTGGTTTATACTGTGTCCTTTCTTTTGAAATACATGCTTTCTGAACTTGTCTGTGGTTTTAACCTGCAATCATAGATGATGAACCTGTTATTAAACTTGCTTGCAGCTAATATCAGTTTATCCCCAAGCATCAGACGCCAGATGTTTTTGGTGAGAAGAAAATTAATGGCCTAAATAATGAATCAATTGAGGAGCAGTGGCCATAATCCATCTGCTCTTTAAGCCAAGGCCCTGAGTCAGGCTGGCTTCTGGCTACACAGAATATTAATCAGTTGAAGAGTTAAATGGAGGACTCAAAGCCATTGTTGTGAGATGCCTCGGGGCGCCCCCAAGCCACTCCTTCTATAGGCTAGGCTTTGTACAAGGGATGAATAGGCAAACAAAAAGCAGGAGACAAGGAGAGAGTTGTATAGGAAGGGTAATTTGGATTGACTACCCCTTGTGTGCCCAAGAAGAAAATGACTAAATACAGACAGTCAGTAGTCTAAGCTAAGCCTCCTCTATTTGAATGAATCATATTCCCAAAACATATAACCTATTCTAATAGCAGTTAAGTCATTTATTTATAGTGTTTCATTCCATTTGTCAGTATGATCTTTGCTCCATCAGCACTCCCTCAAAATCTATACAATGATATTTTATGGTCTGCTTTAATGTGCTTTGCGAGGAATCTGTTTGTATCAAACAAAGTTCTTAGGTACACAGAAATTCTCAGAGGGTTTGAGGCTTCCACATATATGTCCTCATACTTTTAATTTCACATTCCTTCTGAATATGTGATAATTGAGCTGTCAGGGGGTAAAGAATTATTAAATCAAGCACTCTCTTTGATAATGATATAAGGCAACTCTTTTGAAAAGATAAGAGCTACTTACTTTCTAGACTGTACAGGCCTCACTGGAAATGTCTTATGTTTCTAGCTAAATCTTAGGCCTGAGTGACTGAAAGATGATATTTTGTTAGATGCTAGACTAGACAGATGATAGATGGATGAACAGCTAGATCAGAGATGGCAGAAGGCAGATAGAGCAAGTTGTTTTGAGGGTGTCTTCAACTTTCTCAAAAATTCTGGAGAAACATTTGTAACAGTGGTACTGGTCATTCTTGAAATTTTAAACAAGGCCTCGTAAATGTTCGGCAAGTGATCAGCCACTGTGCTACATTTTCAATAATGTATTATCTGTGTGTGTGTGTGTGTGTGTGTGTGTGTGTGTGTGTGTGTGTGTGTGAGTGTGTGAGTGTGTGCGTGCCCGCATGCGTATTTGCCTGTCACAATGGCAGTGTGGAGATCAGAGGGGACTATGAGGGAATTGGTTCCCTTATTCCATTCTATTGAGTCCAGGGATTAAATTCAAATCATCAGGTTTGGTAGTAACCAAGCAATATTTTTGCCCTATATATACCTCCTTTTATCATACTAATGCTTTGGATTTTTAATTCTTAGGTAGAAAAGATGAACTAAATTAGGAAAATTTCAACCAATATTGTTAGATAAGGCAAAACACATCAGAGAACAAAAGTTAATAAAAGGTCTTTTGGCTTTCTAGAGCTGTTGGCCAAACATATAAAGATTAAATCACTGAATAGGTGTACTATGTTAGAAACATTTCAAATCGAAAACCAGGCATAAATCCAAAATTGTGTATATTGCATGGTGTCTTTCAGTGGAATTTATACCTGTACTGACATGAATGTTACTTTATATGCTACAGCCAATATATGCAAACTTAAATTAGCTTGGTCACCAAGTCACCTCAAGTTGTCAAGAATATGTTAAGATCTTCTTTATTCCACAAGTTGTGGCAATCTGCATTGGTTAAGAAATATTGTGTTAAGCAGAGCCAGCCTTGACAGGCTGTATTTATGGAGTGTGTTATGAGTAAAAGGGAATATGAATAACAGCTACAGAACAAATACCTTAGCATATATATATAGGTATATATGTATATATATATATATATATATATATATATATATATATATATGTCACAAAATCCCTGTACTACTGGAGCTCTCCCCTATGTATCCTATAATTTGCCACAGTAAGATAAATAAAGTTCTAGAATGAGTAGCACCTGTGCTGTCCCTGGCTCTTGGCTGGCACAGTGTTGATAAATCATTAGAGACCTCTGGACTGTGGATGAAAGTGTGTGTGCTATTTGCCTTAATTCTCAGTATTACCTAAGGATTTTCTGACTCCCAGTAGAAACTAGATTGTTTTTCCTCAGCATACTCCACTGAATTACCATAAGCACCAATGTATGCACAGTCATGTGTGTTTTTAGGCACATGCTCAGGATTTAGAATGCCAGAGAGTCTGTGGAAACTGTTTGTGAGAAACTGGACCACATTCCCCTGGCTTAAGTAAAATATCTCTAAAGTAAGCCCATTCTGAGACAAGGATGTAGAGCTGCTTTGCACCGCACAGAGGAATTATCTCACGTTATGAAAATAAATGCTCTTCAGCACCAGGCTTCACTTATTTGATTACCGCATGCGTTCTTTTTTCTATTTAATACTCAGCTACTCCAGAAACAGAGGCACTAGGATGGCAAACTCCAGAAATCCCATGATACAGAGCAAGACCCTGTTTCCAAAACAAAATAAATAAAAGTGAAAAAGTCTAAAACATCAGACAACGTGGCTACTTTTAAAACTGGTTGTGTTAATTTTACGGTTTGTTAAGTGAAAGAATAAAGGAAAGGAAGTGGTTTTGGAGTGCTACTAAATGGAAGTGTTTGAACACTGGAAGTTTTTTGCACGTAGAGAACACGATGTGATTCTCATAGGTGAGTCAAGCTTCCTAAGTCTCTGAGCCTGACACTTGACTGCTAAACCACGCAGCTCTATAATCAGAACTCTCCGTGACCAATTCACCCCAAAATAACAGCCCACTAAAGAGCTGCTTATTTTGAGCTGCATGAGTGATGCTTCCTCATAGAAATAAAAGAAGGCATATTTTGGTGAGAGAAGTTGTACCTAAATAAATGACTTTGTCTGTGATCACACACATATCAGATATACACTTAATTTTTCTTTTGAATTTTGAGGCATCTTTATTTAGTTTAGAAAATCATCCCACAACTCTGACAGCAATGATCTGAATAACTTTTCATTCTTAAACTCCAGCCGAAGGACTAAATAAATACTCTTCTGAAAGCTATCCCAGTCTTCCTGTTTTGCATTTATTATATGTCTTAATCTAGGAAGCCTTAGGATGGGTTTGCACATTTATATTGTGGATTTTTTTTTAAAGAAAAACAAGACTTGATGCAGTATCTAGAGAAATTTTTATTGTAGCTGAAGTTTCTATCTCCAATATTTTATATAATTAACACTTTCAAAAACTCAGTCTATTATCACTCTCTAGATCATTGGTGCAAGTTATAATATTAATGCTTTTAGCTGTAAAGTTTCTGATAAACTTCCAAATATGTGTTCTTCGGACACTCTCCCATTTCACTTTCAATATTTTAGAGCATAAATCCCTTTGGTTTTTAACACGAATATGCTTTAGATTTTTGCATTTTTTTGGATTTCCTGTTGGGTTTTAAATCGGACTGTGGCTCGATGCACTGCTTATGAAAATGTAACTTGCCATCTTCTAGCTTTCTCCTCTGTACCAGAAGAAACATACAGAGGAGAGAGAAGTAAACTTCTGTTGTTTCAGCTGATTTTACTTGACAGCCCATATTTAGAAATCACATGGTCTTTTATGATTTCTTTGCATTTTGGGAAATTAGAACAAGCCTGAATGATTTGATGTGTTCTTTGGAGATCTCCTGGAAATGACTGGATGAGTTTAATTAGGTAATCTACTTTAAAAATAAATAATTCAGATAAAGGACTAGGTGATCTTTTGGATCATAATTGTGGATATATTTATTCTTTTGATTGAATGTATAATTTTACCAGTTTATTTCTGTTCTGTAAAACATCAACATGTGAGTATATATAAATAATGGGGAAAAGAAAGTGGAAAAAATCTCCAACCCTAGTGATTCCTTCCAATCTTTGAAAAAATTTATTATTGTTTCCTACAGAAAATTTAATGTAAATTTCAAACAGCAGTATAAAAGCAACTGCTTTTGTCTTTGTATCAATTTAAGAAAACTAAAAACAGAATTCTCTACAGAGAGCAAGGTTAGTACAATTGTGTTACGGGGGAAAATCCAAGTGGCCTTTGCAAAAGTGAAAGAACATCTAATTAAATTTTGCCCCTTTCATTTCTTCTGTTCCAGGTACCCGCAGAATATGATTTCACTCATATTCTAGGTTCTAATGAGCTTAGTGAATGAAAAGGGAAAAGGGGGCACTTAGAGGCATGCATCATTGTTTTAGACTTCAAGATGACCAGAAAGGTACTAAGGAGCCCTTTTGATTTTACTCTTCCCTCTCTCCTCAAAAGACCAGTTTTGTTTTCATCACAAAAGTGTCTTATTCTGTTTCTTCTAGGCACAGTTTCTCAGATGTTTCAACCCTTGCCATTGTTCCCCTGTGAGTAGGTTATTATTGAACAGAGCATAATGAAGCTAGGATTTCTATGTCCACTTCCTTCTCCGGGGGCCCTAATCACTTGCCCCACCTCACAGTGAATATCCCTGGGAGAGAAGTATGGTTGCACTCAGCCTGCTGACACAGAAAAGGAGGCACAGAGAAGTGGCTGTTGATGGGCCTCCGAATATGACAGGAGCTTCTAATCCCTAGGCCTAGGTTCTTTTGTTAAAATGCATTGCCAAATTACGGAAACTCTGGAATTTGTTGTTTTTTTTCTTTCTCATAAACTTTCCTACTAAAACTGAAACTCAACACTAGCACCAAGGCATCTACAGAGGCACTCAATTTTTCTACTGCTGTTATCAAAGACAATACTACCAGCTTATGAAGTTAACTTGAAAAAATGTTTCCTTTCACTTCCCTCCGTTGCTAACTAACACTCCACCCTTTTCTTCCTCCAGTTTCAAGCAGCAGCTGTAGCGGCCACTGGAATTGGCTGACTTTTCTTTCTGTTTGTACACTGGCAGCACCATTGTCATTCTGATGCTTCACATGACAATTACTTCCTAAGTGGCTTGTTTGCTTTCAGACTCTTTGCTAGTTTAATGCAGTACCACAAATAGGGCAAGAAATTGAATCTTTACAAGTGTGCTGTTTTGATCAGAACTTTCATTAGAAAAGAGAAAAAAAAGGAACTTTCCATCTCTTCTCTTTACTTAGAAAATAAAAATCAAACTTTTTATGTCACATGCACAGTCAGTTGTGTATCATTGTAATTGTCATATAAAATCATCTCATCACATATACCGATGTATGCCAAGTTCCTTGTTTTGTGCTTTTTGTTTGTAGAGCACTTAAAAGTATCTTGGGCTGTTCAAGCTCACAGACTTTTCTATCTTCAGCTTCATGTGGCACATAAAACCTAAAAAGTGCGTGCACAGCTGAATATAAAAGGCTGTTTTCAAATAAACAAATGTATTTATAATTCTATCCCTTTAGTATTCTATCCCTTTATATAATATTTCTCATGGTAAAATGAGCAATGATGCAGACTGACAGCACAACTATGATTCAAAAGTTATTGCCACTATAGGTAAGGGGAAAGAACGCCATGGTTCGCAATATTATCCTATCTCCTACAACCAAACGAATAGATAATAATAGACTCATGATTTAAAAATGATTGTTTTCTTTTACTCCTCTGTTGTAGAATATTTAGAAAATTCAAATGCCAACCATAAGGGTACATACAAAAACTTAATGTTAATATTTTTGTACCTAAGAGTTTTAAAACATTGTTTTTAATATTTCTTTAAACAAAAAGCACTCAGAAATGTTTTATTATAAGTAAACAAATTATTTCTCTCTGTATATTTCCTATTTTGTTGTGATTTTATATTGTGAAAACCTTGTACTTGCAACCAGATATTAAATTAATATACTCTCCTATCTTTGTAAATAAATTGAATTGAATAATTTCCTTATGCTTTATGTTTTCATTAGCATAAAAAGCACTAAGTCCCATTACGGCAGTTTTAAACATAATTTGTTCTAGTTGATCATTTTCCCTTCTTCCCCATTCCCTACCCTCCAACCCCAATCTGCTACTCTTCATATCACTAAAATGAATCTGATATACAGAGGGAAACTGAAAGCAAACTGCATGTCCTTTAGTTATCTTTGATGTAGAAAGTATTCAGTTATAAATTCTTTACTTATTTTAAAGTCCCTTAAGAAATAGAAAAATAATCTCAAGTTTCAGTAGATTTCTCGGGAATACTTTAGATGGTCAACAGCATTTTTTGAGGGAGGAAAGGAAAGTTGAATTTTCCAGGTGAATACAGATTGATAGTTCATTCTCCATAAAGAAAAATAAATAAACTTCGTTTTCTCCAAAGTGTCATCAGCACTGGTTTAGTTTAGCATTCCTATTTGACTTTTTATTTTGAGTAAAATGTGTTTATCCCATGTATTCAAGCAAGGGCACTAATTTTCACTCCTAAGTCATTTTCCGGGCACACTTGTCAAAAAGCTACAGCACAAGGAAAGGACAATGGACTTGCACCTTGGTCACTCTTTACCACACACCAGATGAAAATATTCTGCTTTGCCATTTTCTCTTGTTTCACTTAAATATTACACTTTCTTCACACCATATAACCTCACAAAGAAAGTTACTATCAAATTACCCTATTTAATATGTATCTTTTTATTTGTCTCAGATTAAACTTCATATTAGTATTATGTTCCTTTCAGTCTATAAATAATAATTTTTTTGGTAAAATGAGCAATGACCCAGATTAATGGCACAGCTGTAATTCAAAGGTTATTGTTGCCATAGGTAAAGGAAAAAGAACACTATGGTTTACAATATTAGCATATCTCCTACCACCAAATTATAGGTTTGTGTTCAGTGAGAAGGCACTCATTACAATTATTGACAACTGCTAAAATACTCTTACTCTTTTTCAAAGAATCAGAATTACATATATGACATAAAAGGCAATATTTATTCACTGCTCTAATATGAAAGCTCATTTGCAATATGTTTTAGGGAGGTCTATCATTCAAAATTCAAGGCTGTCTTTTTTCACTCGAAAAAGGAAAACAGTACTTCTATAAAGGGAGACAGAGATTGGATACAAAGAAAGGTTATATGGTACAGTTTATAAGACGATATATGGTTACAAGAAGATAATTCTTTTCATGCACAGAGAAATCCATGTTTTAAATATCATTTTAAAGAAATCTGTCCCTCTTCATATGGGCTTCAGGTTGGGTGACATGGTATAATAATAAAATATAATCTACAATGATATTTTGTTTTATATTCCATTCTTAGTGCTACTTCCTTCTAAAGTGTCATATTGCAATAAGGACTAAAAATAATTTATGTACCATACATAAATATAAAGTACCATACCTTTAAAAATTTTGTTAAAATATTTCACATTAAAACACATGGTTAACTCAGCTTGTTTCTAAATTGAACAAAAAAGAAACAGTAAAATGTTCTTACAGTCTGGAGACTTTTTGAACTGCAGGATGTAAAGCAATGGGAATAAACACATGCTTGACAATGTATGTTATGTGCACATATTCATATTTTATGAGTATGATTACGACTTCTAACATGGTTGGTCTTCCTTGCATTCTAACTCCTAAATTCAACTTCTAAAAACTGACCTTAGGGTACAGAGGGGTTCAGTTTCTTCCCACTGAGTAATCTTGCTTGCCTATAGTAGATTTTTGTATATCTGGATTTGTGGAGGGCTTCTGAAATAAAGACTAAATGCTTAGATTGTTTCCTTACCTTTTAATATAAAAAGTTTAGGTTTTAGATTCTCGTGTCATGAAAACTGGAATACATGCTGAGGGAAGAATGCTTTGAAGTTATCAGAAAATTGGTTTTGTTGTTCGTTTTTTGCTTTTTGTTATTCAACTAAATGATCTGGAGCAAAGCAGAGTTAGCTGTCTGTTAGTATTATCCAAGGTACTTTGCTGTTCTCTTGCCCTTGTGGGTCAAACTTCAGTGTGAATCACTCCATCCCGAAGTAACTATTTGGATGTGCCCATGTCTGTCAAAGAAGCATTTGGATCCAATCTAAACAGAAGTTTGAAACAGAGTAGCTGCAGCACACATGAAACTTACCAAATTCCTCTATTTGGAAAGCCTGTTTTTGTTTTGAAATACATATGTGAGAAGAAAAATCAAACGTTTGACATTTGAGTTTCAGTGTTGTCTTACTTCTCTTTGATCTATCAAGTGATCAGAAAGACTCAAGTGTTTTTTTGTCAACACAGGTGAAAGCCAATTCACTTCCAAGCTAAGTGGAATACCTAGAAGGATCATCTTTTCATTTCTTTTTCTCTTCTTGCCTTTGTTTCCATCTCTACCCCACTCCCACCCAGCACACACATACACATTTGAAATGTACACCAATCTTCAGTTCTTATGTCTTCTGGTTATATTTAGGGAGTAGGAGGAGAATTAAAATTATTTTCAGCACATGAACATATTACAGCCTCTTCATTCTTTTAAACTTTACTATTTTGTTAAGTAATTTTGTTACTTATTATTAACAGCGTTATTTTATTACGCTGATTTCAGAATTTTGTATTTATCTTCTCTGGTTCTCTCTATATACTGATATAGGGAATCACAGTTTTTGGAAGAGTACTGCAGAAGTATCCGGATATCTGACAAACATTTTAAAAACGACACTGAAAAAAATTTTAATGCAATAAGACTCCACTTGAGGAAATTATAGTTGCTATTTTAAAATCTACATGTATATTTTATGAGAAAAAGACATATAAATATGTGAAAGTTGATTTCCAGGATTCATGACTTTTCTCCCACTGTGTATGTACTTGGGTGAAATAGTGAGCAATTCTACAATAGGGGTAAAAATCTCATTCCAATCTTATAAATGCATATACTTCCAAAGTAGAAACCTGTGCTCAGTTGTGACCCAGTGTCCTTGAAGTGATTCAAAATTGGTAGTTTTCATAAGTAACTAGAACTTTTTAAATTTATTGAAAATTTTTTTGTCAATAGGGTGATTTATTTATAGGCGTTAAAAGTTTAATAAAAACACAAGGGAGTGTAACTTACTAGATATAGTATGTTTCTAAATCAGAATTTCAGCTTACCAATAACTGCCTCTCAATCTTGAGCTTAGTGGACCACCCTAATGTAAGACAGATATCAAACATATATATACCTATCAAACGTATGAAGAATATAAATGAAGTTAAAAACTTTAAAATGTAACTTAGATAACAAATCGCAATGTTTGAACATAATGCTTATGAAAGCCCATAAATTTACATTGGACTTCTGTCTAAAAAAAATCAAACGTGTGGTCTAATGAGGGCTGATCTGTAAATGAGCAGTCAACACCTTTTCTGAAAAAAACAAAGAGTTGATGAATTTGAAAGAAAAATATGGGAGTTCATGAGTGGGTTTGGAGAGAGGAAGAGAAAATGGGAAAATTAAGTAATATATTAGAATATCAAAAATGAAAATCACATTTAAAAAGAGAGGGTATTTTACAATGTCCAAGGTATACACTGCATTGGGGGCTATTTGGAGTGAAGGATAGAACCTAAATAAAGAAGAAGATGGATATATTCTAGATTTGTGGATGTGCTTGAGCAAAGGCAAGAGGGATGAGTCCTGAAAAATAAAACTGTGATATTTATGATGTTGGGAAGTTGTATTCTTTGTGAAAACTTCTGATTTATAGAAAATGCAGAATTCCCTGACTAGACATATTTGTTAATCCACTTCAGAAATCAAGTGCTAGTTGCCAAAATTGCTCAGTTGGGAGAGCTTCAGACTAAAGCAATCAAGTACTACAGTAAAAAGAATGCTTACATTGAAATCTGACTACATATTGTAAGTGTTTTATGCAAATAAAATGCTGTCCTAGATAAGATTCTATTTAGAATCCAAGAAGACTGGACTTTTTGCCTAGAGACCGATGCTTTCTTTTACTACAAAATTCAGCATCCACAGACAAAATAAATGAACATGAAAAACATTTACTGGACTATGATCAGAATGTTTGCTGATTATATTAAGCTAAGGTCTGTTGGAGGGGTATAACCAATGAAGTGAAATGATGGGACTTGTTTCTTTGATCTGTAACAAATATTACATTATAGAATTTATTATAAAAATAAGAAGGATCCGAGCACATGTATCAGAGAAGGGACCGTTTATCATTATTACTAAACACAAGCAAAGCACAGAAATTAAGAACTAGTTATTTACAAAGTGATATTCAACAGAAAGAAAGCTTTCTAATATACCATTTCCCGTGGCAAGACACTGTTGTGGCCATTATGTATGCGACTGTTGAGTTTCTACACATTTGAGAAAATTGTAATCACTAGGGTGTCTTAAGTCCCTCTTCATACATGAGACTTGATTTTAGCAATTCTGCTACACTCGTTCCCAGGCTATGCTGCACAATTGTTGCTGAGAGTGTCAACACAATGAGATCTTAAACATTCCAAAACATTTTCAATGCATTCTCAGGTGTATATCTCACCTAAATTGATACTTCTGCAAGTGTTGAAGACATTTTAAGGAATAAAGTTGAATTTCTAGCTTCCTCTACTATCTGCCATTCAGATTTTAACTTCTAAAATAATGATTGAGCTGTATATTATAATCCAACAGCGATTGATCAGCCTTCTTCTCTTATAGTACTCTACCCGCCTTTTATAAATGTTATTTTTATTGAAAGAAATTTTAAAAACTGAATAAAAACTTGACACTTTTTTATGGTTCTCATTTATTCGTGCATGTATCTATAATGTATTTTAGTACTCAGAATTACAATAGTTAGCACAGCTGTGATAGAGTACAATCATGATTAGTACTTCACAGAGAAAGGAAACATGAGTATATGTTTTAAGACTTCTAAAATATTCAGAACTTTTTCCAAAGGGCTCTTAAACTATTTATTTATAAAAGTAAATGGAGCTACTTAAAACATAATTATCACAAGGGATGCCATAAAATACATATAGCTCTTTAGTTGTATTTATCAGCTCAAAACACCAGCAACAGAGAAAAACAAATTAAATATAAGTCAGAAATTTGAATTAACAAATAGCTGGAATTGTCTAAGGGCACCAAACTCTTCATTTATTTTCCCTTTTACTTTTTGATTATATTTTGAGTTCTGGTAATAGTAATGTAAGATGAAATAGAAGAATTGAAGCACCATGGGTTTACTGTTACAAAGCTGACAATAAAACCATTCCAGCATAAACACATCTTCTAGGACTTACTTATTAGTCTTACCTTTGCTTTCTTGTATCACAATTGGTATTAACTATAGAATTTGGATTGTATGTAAATTGGCTATGCATGTACAAATTTGTCTTACTTTATAATACTGGAATTTTATGAAATAAAAGATATAAAATAGTTTACTCAATGGCCAGAAGAGGAACTTCCATACTTAGTATTAAAATAAAAGATTTTATCCTTCTTTGCATGAACAATCACATTTGCAAATAAAAGCAAAGGAAATGGTTCATATAAGAATGATAGAGAATTTCTATTAGAAAAAAATCATTTGCTTACAAATTCCTTCTATTGGAAAAACATATGATGATAAATTCTTGTTGTGTTTTATTTAACCGTACCTATCCATGCGAATATGTTTATTTACCTCTAAGTTTACCTTATTTGTTTATTACTTCTAGCTGTGAACTGAAAATGAGTAACACAATAAGAACACTGGACCTCATGTTACATTATAATGTTGTTTATTTAGAGCTAAACAGATGACATCACTAAAATACATGATTTCAACATACCTGAAATATCACTAATAAAGCCCAGATTGTCTTAACATAGAACATGTGTCACAGCCCTCCATTTCTTTGAACCAGCATTACAGGGGCGATTTGATTTAAACTACCATTCTGAATCTCCTTGTCTGGATGTACCTTCAGTTTTTGAAAACTGTCACAAAAACCCAGTTACATAATTAACAATATAAGCCAATCAAAGTAATTTTCCCAGAATATTTATAAAGATATGCTTTGCATCTCTCCTTCTTTCTTTCCAAACAATATCTGTTAAAACCTGTTTCTTTTGTGAAATGTGTGCATGTGTGTTTGCATGTGTATAAGACTAAGAAATAGAAAAGTGGTCCACAGTGTAGCAAATTTTTCCCTTATATTTACATACATGTTCTTTAATTTAAACCTACTGAATTGGAGCTTGCATATGTAAGCCATTTACATGGACAAGAAAATACTCTGTGCCTAATTAGCACAAGAAATTCAGTAGTGAAAGCCTTTTGCTGTTTTACAATTTGGCTAACATTGTGGGAGGCTGAGTTTGAGGAAGAGTAAAGAGTAGCTATGAAAAGGATATTCCTTTTTAATTAACTCATTGAGAATCTGCTTTAAATTCCTGAAAGAAGCACAAAGTAAATGCAGATTCCTTACAGTACCAGGCCAATGATGATAATCCTTCAAAAACAACTGAAGTAACATTTCATTTACTCCAGACTGATTTCTCCATTGCTATTCCATGCTCTTTCAAGCAAACTCTATTTAGAAAAACAACAAGAAAGAACAAAAATAAGTCATATATGAAAATTCAATTAGCTGGTGGCTCTTCACATTACAAAACAGATTGTTCAATTTTCCAAAGTGTTTCACATCTCAATACACACATCTAAGCACACACAGCATTCATACATTGGTTTGTTTATCTGTACAGAGACTTCAAGCCTAATACTAAGAAATTTGAAGTAAAACCTTTACAATAATTTTCTGTTGAAGACTTGTCAACTGTGATGATGAAGCTGCTGAAACTGTAATGTGAAGCAATGAGACAAATGGTATTTGATTTAACGAAATGACATCTTGGCATTGTATTGTTCTCTTAAAAAATCAAAACAGCATTTATACACAATTCTCCTAAAAGTGCACAGCTTTGGTTGTAAATTCCAATTCACTGAATTTTAAAACCCACTGCCCTGTGCTTTTATCTTTTCTTGTTATGGTTAAGATAAGGAAAGAAATCAGTAGGAGTCCCACAATATACAGGGGATGCTGGAGAAGAAGCGAGGGTGCAGTGTTTTCTGAGGGAAGAGAGCTCAAACATGCAGGTCAGAACATACAGCAGAGACCAAAGAAGCAGAGAACAGGCTGCAGCTGAATGAGGATAGGTTGCCTGATATTAAAATCCACAACACGTAGGTTTTGTCTGACTCGAGGTGGAGTGCTTAGGTACAGAGAACCACATAAGAGGACAGTGGAGGTGAAGATCAGCCAGAGATGTGTTGACACTGCACTGCCAGCAGTAGCTGACGTTTTATAGGAAGGCTAAGGAAAGCGCCGTGGTCCCGAGTACCAGGTTCACAAAGGAAAACAGCTTGTCAACCTTGCTAGGAATCAGACTTCTCTTGAACGTTGCAAACGCCTCAAGTGAAAAAAGAAAAGTGACTCAAATTTTGAAAGAAAGAAATAAGGGAAATGGAAGAAAAACTAAACAAATATACTGATTCCAGATGTACAAGTCACAGTGCAGAACAAAAATAACGCACACACGCATAAACCAAAACAGCATGTCCCTTCAAAATATTATCAAGCTTATGGTAATGGTCCTTAAATAGGGTGACTTAGAACTTCCAGACAAAGAATGCAAAACATTGATAGATAAATTTGATCCAGTGTCTAATATATGGTACACTTTCTCCTGTAACCAGGATTAAAGATTCCAGGAGCCAAGGGGTGAGAATGGGAATAGTGCCACTTGTTGTCACCTCTATTAATCCACTTGAAAAGTTTTGGTTCCTGTTCCCACAACATTATGGTATTGGGGCCTAGGCACCTGGGTTCCAGGGGGATAAATACTTCTGCCCGGAGGCCAGTCACTGGAAACTAGAATTTCCTCCTGTTATTTTGCCATTGAGTATTGAGTGAACTGGTTAAAAAATGAGTAACAGTGCTAGGAGATGTGATTGATACAGACTACTAGGGGTAGCGTGGAATTAGACTGCTTCTCCAAAATTGAGGTTAAAAAAAAAAACTATGTCTAGCATGCAGTAGAACCTTTAGGACAATTTTTGGTGGTATCTTGTCCTGTGGTTAAGGTCAATTATAAACTGCAAACAACACAACACAACCACGGTGACAAAAAACAAAAACAAAAACAAAAACAAACAAACAAAAAAACAGACCTATCAAGGATGAGTGTGTGATTCACCCCTGAGAAAAAGAACCAAGACCGACTGAAGTGATTGGTGAAGGTGAAGGAAATACAGAATGGAGAGTAGAGGAAGGTAGTCATAAATATTATTTAAGGGCACATGACCAGTTATAGACATGAGAATTATAACTTGCAGGAATGTTTTTGTCATGTTTGTTAAAAATATGCTTGGCCATACATTAAGTAGATATTTGTGGAGATTTTTATTATGTAACATAACACCAATTGAGATAACTTTAGCAGAAAAGTGTTGTAAATCTGTACCATCATAGTTACATTATGGGATATTAGAAGAATGAGCATTGCTTAAGGGGTTTTTCTCCTCAAGCTTTTTGGAGCCAAGAAGGTGATATTCCAATTCCTGGGTGCTGGAAATTTTGGCATTTGCTCTGTTAGATTTGATTTTTAAAGTACTGGGATTTTTAAGAATCTGAGAAACCTATTAAAGTAGACTTTATACTTTTAAATTTTATTTTAAATTTCATCAAACAATTTAAATATTTATAATGGTTTATATTATGAAATAAAACATGAATTGGGGCTCTAGGAGTGGAAGGTTATGGTTTTTAAGATGGCATGTTTGTGTGTCAAGTTGACAATGGGAAGATTGTGACAGATACTTTTAATGTCAACTTGCAACAAATTAGAAACATCTGAATAGATTGATTAATTAACCATTGATTAATTGTCATAATTGCCTTAATTGATAAAGGAAGACCCAACCCAAATGTTAGCAATATTTTTCTGATAGAAATCTAGATCAAAACAACTATCATGTTCTCCATGTTTCAAGGGTGATTCATCTGTTGAAGCTATTTTGAAGTAAACTGATTATATATATTTGTTGTATTATTTTAGAGAACACTGACCAATAAAAATGCAAATTAGAGAAGGCTATGTAATGTTATCTTCTGGGAATGACAGAACTATTAAAATATGAACTCATAGCAGCTGTGGTAATCTACAATAGAGCCTACAAAATACTGACATTGGCAATAATTAGTCATGGAGCCCTCCAAATCCTTAATGAACTATTGGCTACTGAAAGAGTCAGGAGAATAAAAGTTGTTGTCTTTAGTTTTATACCCTTTGGTAAGATCACCAGGCTTGATTTGATTCTTCCAATCCCACTGTCACAGAGACAGCTCTAATTAAACTCAGTTGATCAAAACAAAATGAAAATACATCATTGATGGTTAGGCCCTGTAGCTGAAGACAACACTTGTATATCTCATTAAGCACAAACAAATCGATATTTTCCTAACTAGAGTTTTCACCCCTACTGACAGGCAGTCACGGTACTGAAAGGTAGTCTTCATGCTACTAGAGAAGAAATATAATATTCAGTCCAACCATAAAAACCCGTCACTGGCTTGTGAAATATGCAGGTACAATGGAGGCACAAATTTTGTGGAGTAATCAACCATCCTCTGATTGGATTTAACAGTCAATACGTGAGATGGGACCCATGCTGGAGTGGTCAAGAATCTGAGACTGCATAGGCCATGGGCCTAGGGTAAAACCAAATACTAATGTTCTTCAAAAAATACCAGCAATGAAATGACTCCTAATGACATTCTGCTATACCCATAGATGATGAGTGCCTTGTTCAGGCATCATCAATGATTCTTTTTTTTTAAGTAAATGAGTGCCAACAAAGAAACCCACAACTGAACATTATAGCAGAGAGTGGGAGACTTTGGAGGACTTAGTCTTACATGCGACTTCTTCACCAAATCCCTCCACCCAAACTCAGAGGTCTATGCAGAAGAGGAAACAGAAATCTTGTAAAAAACTGGAGATGATGGATGAGAAATAGTGTCTTCTAGACTCAACTGGACAGATACACATGTGGACACACAGAGATTGTGACAGCATGCATAGTGCCTGCACAGATTCATGGCAGATAGGGTCCCATCACTGAGAAGGAAAAGTAGCCACCGTCTCCCACGCCTAATGAAGAAGCTCTCTGCTACTATGCCAGCTGACAAAAGAAAAAGTCGTTTTCTCTGCTGGAGCAATGGATCTTGACTGGGTATAGTAATTACACATGGGATAGGCCCCATGCCCAGTTATAGTTTCTAAACACAAAATAAAACCAAGGATACTATCAGACACTTTTTGTCTCATTTTACTTGGGTTTTTAAAAACATCTCATTGGTGCTTTGCTTATATATTTTAGTTTCTGATTTTGTGATTTATGAAATATTCTGTATGTCTTTTTTGTTTATTAGTTTTTATTTTTCTTTGTATTTTTAAAAGGAAGACAGTTGTGTAGATGGAGAGCATCTCAAAGGAGTTGGGGTAGGGGAAAAGTACTATCCTGTGAATAAACTTTTCAACAAAAAGAGACATCATTTTTGGGAAGGGGTGTTTGTAGGAATGGTCAGGGGTGTTAACATGAGTGGGAAATAACTAAAACAACATGAGGGATTAAAGTAATTATATGGAATTATATATACATGTATGAAATTGTTAAAGAGAAAATTTAGTGAAAACAAAAGGTGTTCAAAATACAATGAAGACATAAAAATTTCACAGATTCTGTACCAAATCCTAAACAAAACATATAAAATGGAGAAGGAATGATTGAGTCCAGCAAATAGTGATTTTGAGATCCATCTATGTCACTCTTCAAACCTGTAACTTTCTTGGGCAAATAAACTTCAGTTTTCTGTGTGGTAAAATATGAAACAAGGTATACCTAATTTGCTTAGATGTTATACAGATTAAGTGAAATTATATCACAAATATCTGTACAGTATTTAGTACACAGTAAGTGCACATCTCAAAACAGTTCTATTCTTACATGCCATCTCACAGCACACATATGTATCATATCCTTATGGACATTTATTTTAATTAAGGCAAATTATATCTGTACATCGAAAAAGGAGACCCCTTTACAAGTTGATAATAAAAATGAGCTTAGATTAAATTGCTTTGTGAGCAGTTAGCTTACCTTACCTGTTTGGGCCTGCAGGGCAATTGTTTATGACATTTAATAGAACCAGGAGATGGATTGAACTCATTTATGTAGACGATTTTATCCTTCAGTTGCATGTGAGATCTTTGAGAAACTGACCTCAGTGATATTCAATTTTCTATCTTATTTGATATCTCTGTTCAACAAGGAATTGTAGGAGTGGTGTGCCGATGACTAATATTTATCTCTAGTACAGAAATATTTCTAGTTTAAAATGGGCATTGCACACTGCCTGGAGTCATAAGCCTTTCTAAGCTGATTTGTAATGTTCTTGTTTGCTAATTCAGGAAAGAAAGTATGGCATGGGAACCGTGAAAATATGAAATTACAATATTGCAGAAGAAATATTTGCTTGGGAGAAAAGATCATATAGTTATGAATGAATGAATAATATCTTCCTATTCTTGCTACAACTGGGCCAAACAGAGAAATAGCAAATACGTTTTTATGCCAAATCCTGTCCTAGCCTTTATCCAGGCAGAGGCGGGTCCTCCCTGCGGAGCTCTCCCAAATCCTGTCCTAGCCTTTATCCAGGTACACCTTACTCTCTTTCCCCCTCCCCTCTGGGGCCACAAGATCTCCCCAGAGCTGCTCCCTTGCACGCTGGGCCTGGGCTGTGGGCTCAGACCGGCAGGGGCAGTTCCTTTGCTTTGGGAGCCTGCCTGAGGACAGGTAAGCTCTGTCTCAGCTCAGCCACACTCCTGGCCAGCAAGAGACAGTGATCTTCTAGCAGTCATCCAATGGGGGAAGGATGAGTTAGCTACTGGCCCGAGGGCTTTGGCTAGGAGGAATTCAGACTTTCCCCGCCCCCCTCGACTTTCTGGTCACCAGGCAGAGGCGGGTCCTCCCTGCAGAGCTCTCCCGAATCCTGTCCCAGTCTTTATCCAGGCACACCTTCCTCTCTTCCCCCCTTCCCTCTGGGCCACAAGATCTCCCCAGAGCAGCTCCCTGGCGCGCTGGGCCTGGGCTGTGAGTGTAACCTGGCAGGAGGGAGTGCCTGTGTTTCAATAGACTGCCTGAGGAAAGGTAGACCTTCTGTCAGTGAAGTCCCTGCCCAACAAGGGAACCTGACCTGGTACCAGAAGATCCAATAGAGAGCATTTGAAGGAAGAGATGGGCAGACGCCAAGGCAAGAACTCCTCCAACAATCTAAAAAACAACATGAAAACACCAGATACCAATGACCCTACAATAGAAGGTCTTGAACCTCTTAATTCAGAAGAAGCGGAAAAAAATGCCATTATGAAAGCAATAGAGTCCCTTAAAAATAGAGTTTAAGGAATTACTCCCTTAAAGAACTGGATGAGAAGTACAACAAAATGATTGAAGAAATGAGTAAAGAAATGGATGAGAAATATAACAAAAAGTTTGAAGAAATAAGTAAATCCATGAATGATACACTGGGAAACCAAGAAAAAAACAATCAAACAGGTAATGGAAACAGTTCAAGAACTGAAAACTGAAATGGAGTCGATGAAGAAAGCACAAAACGAGGGCCGGCTGGATATGGAAAATCTAGGTAAATGAACAGAGACTACAGAATCAAGCATAACCAATAGGATACAAGAGACGGAAGAACGAATCTCAGAGTCTGAAGATACCATAGAGAAAATAAATGCTCTGATCAAAGAAAACAGCAAATCCAATAAATTCTCATCACAAAACATTCAAGAAATCTGGGACACAATAAAAAAACCAAATCTAAGAATAATAGGGATCGAAGAAGGAGAAGAACTGCAGATCAAAGGACCAGAAAATATATTCAACAAAATTATAGAAGAAAACTTTCCCAACATAAAGAATGATATTCCTATGAAGGTTCAAGAAGCATACAGAACACCGAATAGACTTGATCAAAAAAAAAAAAACCCTCGCCATATAATAATCAAAACACAAAACATACAGATTAAAGAAAGAATATTAAGAGCTGCAAAGGAAAAAGGGCAAGTAACTTATAAAGGTAAACCTATCAGGCTTACACCGGACTTCTCTATGGAAACCATGAAAGCCAGAAGGTCCTGGATAGAGGTACTGCAGAAACTAAGAGACCATGGATGCAAACCCAGACTACTATACCCAGCCAAGCTATCGTTCACTATCAATGGAGAAAACAAAATATTCCAAGATAAGAACAAATTTAAACAATTCGTAGCCACAAACCCAGCCTTACTGAAAGTAATAGAAGGAAAATCGCAACCCAAGGAATCCAACATTGCCAACATTACCTACACTAACTCAGACATCTAGCGACCCTTCACGAGCTTAACTCAAAAAAGGGACACATACAAACTCTACTAAACAAATAAACAAAAAAAATAATAACCGGAGTCAACAACCACTGGCCCTTAATATCACTTAATATTAATGGACTCAATTCACCTATAAAAAGGCACAGACTAAGAGATTGGATATGAAAACAGGATCCAACATTCTGCTGTTTACAAGAAACACACCTCAACCACAATGACAGACATCTACACAGAGTAAAGGGCTGGGGAATGGGTTTTCAAGCAAACGGACCTAAGAAACAAGCAGGTGTGACCATTCTAATTTCCAACAAAATTGACTTCAAACTAAAATCAATCAGAAGAGATGGAGATGGACATTTTATACTCATAACAGGAACAATTCATCAGGAGAAAGTCTCAATCCTGAATATCTACGCCCCTAATATAAAGCCTCCTACTTATGTAAAAGAAACACTTGTAGAACTCAAGGCAGTCATCAAACCACACACACTAATAGTAGGAGACTTCAACACTACTCTCTCACCAATGGACAGGTCAATCAGACAGAAACCTAGCAGAGAAGTAAGAGAATTATTGGAGGTATTGAATCAAATGGACTTAACAGACATCTATAGAACGTTCCACCCAAATAGGAAAGAATATACCTTCTTCTCTGCAGCTCATGGAACCTTCTCGAAAATTGACCACATACTGGGTAACAAAACAAACTTCCACAGATACAAAAAAATATTAGTAACCACCTGTGTCTTGTCAGACCACCATGGATTAAAGTTAGAATTCAACAACAATGCTACCCCCAGGAAGCCAACAAATTCATGGAAGTTGAACAGTCAACTACTGAATCACCCCTGGGTCAAGGAAGAAATGAAGAAAGAAATTAAAGTCTTCCTTGAATTTAATGAAAATACACAACATACTCAAACCTATGGGATACTATGAAAGCAATGCTAAGAGGAAAGTTCATAGCACTAAGTGCCCAATTAAAGAAAACGGAGAAAGCACACATTGGAGACTTAACAGCACACTTGAAAGCTCTAGAAAAAAAAGAAGCTGATTCACCCAGGAGGAGTAGAAGACTGGAATTAATCAAACTGAGGGCTGAAATCAACAAAATAGAAACACAGAAAACAATCCAAAGAATCAATGAATCAAAAAGCTGGTTCTTGGAGAAAATCAACAAGATTGACAAACCCCTATCCAAACTAATCAAAGGGCAGAGAGAGCACATGCAAATTAATAGGATCAGATATGAAAAGGGGGATATAACCACAGACACAGAGGAAATTCAGAGAATCATTAGATCTTACTACGAAAGTTTATATGCCACAAAGTTGGAAAATGTAAAAGAAATAGACATTTTTTTAGATAAGTACCATATACCAAAGTTGAACCAAGAACAGGTGAACAATCTAAATAGACCTGTTAGTCGTGAAGAATTAGAAGCTGTTATCAGAAATCTCCCTACCAAAAAAAGCCCAGGACCAGATGGTTTCAATGCAGAATTCTACCAGAACTTCCAGGAAGAGCTAATACCTATATTCCTTAATGTATTCCATAATATAGAAACAGAAGAGTCATTGCCAAACTCTTTTTATGAAGCTACAGTTACCTTAATAGCAAAACCACACAAAGACACAACCAAGAAAGAGAATTACAGGCCAGTCTCACTCATGAACATCGACGCGAAAATTCTCAATAAAATCCTGGCAAACTGAATCCAAGAATACAATAGAAAAATTATCCATTATGATCAAGTGGGCTTCATTCCAGAGATGCAGGGCTGGTTCAACATACACAAATATATCAATGTAATCCATCATATAAAGAAACTGAAAGAAAAATACCATATGATCATTTCATTGGATGCTGAAAAAGCATTTGACAAAATTCAACACCCATTTATGATAAAGGTGTTGGAGAGACTGGGGATACAAGGACCATACCTAAATATAATAAAAGTAATATACAGCAAGCCGTCAGCTAACATCAAATTGAATGGAGAGAAACTCAAAGCCTTTCCACTAAAATCAGGAACACGACAAGGCTGTCCACTCTCACCATACCTCTTCAATATAGTGCTTGAAGTTCTAGCAATAGCAATAAGACAACATAAGGGGATCAAGGGGATTCGAATTGGAAAGGATGAAGTTAAATTTTCGTTATTTGCAGACGATATGGTAGTGTACAAAAGCGACCCCAAAAACTCTACCAAAGAACTCCTACAATTGATAAACACCTTTAGTAATGTGGCAGGATACATGATCAACTCCAAAAAATCGGTAGCCCTCCTATACACAAAGGATAAAGAAGCAGAGAGGGAATTCAGAGAAACATCACCTTTCATGATAGCCACAAATAGCATAAAGTATCTTGGGGTAACTCTAACCAAGGAAGTGAAAGACCTATTTGATAAGAACTTTAAGTCCTTGAAGAAAGAAATTGAGGAGGATACCAGAAAATGGAAAGACCTCCCCTGCTCTTGGATTGGGAGAATCAACATAGTAAAAATGGCAATTCTACCAAAAGCAATCTATAGATTCAATGTAATTCCCATAAAAATCCCATCAAACTTCTTCACAGACCTGGAGAGAACAATAATCAAGTTTATATGGCAAAACAAAAAACCCAGGATAGCCAAAACAATCTTATACAATAAAGGAACTTCTGGAGGCATTACCATCCCTGACTTCAAACTATATTACAGAGCAACAGTATTGAAAACAGCTTGGTATTGGCATAACAACAGAGAAGTCGACCTATGGAATCGAATAGAAGACCCGGGTATTAACCCACAAACGTATGAACACCTGATTTTTGACAAGGGAGCTAAAGCTATACAATGGAAGAAGGATAGCATCTTTAACAAATGGTGCTGGCATAACTGGATGTCAACCTGTAGAAGAATGAAAATAGATCCATATCTATCACCATGCACAAAACTCAGGTCCAAATGGATTAAAGACATCAACATTAATCCGACCACTTTGAACCTGATAGAAGAGAAAGTGGGAAGTAGTCTACAAGATTTAGGCACAGGAGGCCTCTTCCTAAGCAGAACCCCAGGAGCGCAGACAATAAGAGAAACATTAAATAAATGGGACCTACTGAAACTGAGAAGCTTCTGTAAAGCAAAGGACACTGTCACTAAGACAAAAAGGCTACCTTCTGACTGGGATAAGATCCTCACAAACCCCTCAACAGACAAAGGTCTGATCTCCAAAATATACAAACAACTCAAGAAACTAGAATCTAAAACTCTAATTAACCCAATTAAAAAATGGGGTACTGAACTGAACAGGGAATTCACAACAGATGAACTTCGAATGGCTAAAAAGCACTTAAGGTCATGCTCAACCTCCTTAGCGATCAGGGAAATGCAAATCAAAACAACTTTGAGGTATCATCTTACACCTGTCAGAATAGCTAAACTCAAAAACACCATGATAGCCTATGCTGGAGAGGATGTGGAATGAGTGGAACACTCATCCATTGTTGGTGGGAATGCAAACTTGTGCAGCCACTGTGCAAATCAGTGTGGCGGTTTCTCAGGAAACTGGGAGTCAACCTCCCTCAGGACCCAGCAATTCCACTCTTGGGAATATACCCAAGAGATGCCCTAACATACTAGAAAAGCATTTGTTCAACTATGTTCATAGCAGCACTATTTGTAATAGCCAGAACCTGGAAACAACCTAGGTGCCCCTCAATAGAAGAATGGTTAAAAAAGGTGTGGAACATATATACATTAGAGTTTTACTCAGCGGTAAAAAACAATGACATCTTGACTTTTGCGTGCAAATGGATGGACATAGAAAACGCTTTACTGAGTGAGGTAAGCCAGACCCAAAAAGAGGAATATGGTATGTATTTACTCATAAGTGGATTCTAACCATAATTAATTGTCTTTGAGCCTATTATTCATGATCCTAGAGAAGCTAAATAAGAAGGTGAACCTGACGAAAATCATGTAGCTATCCTCCTGGAGATTGGAAATAGACAAGAGTGCCAGGTAACCTCGGGTGCATGGGGGGGGTGGGGGGGCTGTTGGAAGGGGAGAGGGTTAGAGAGAAGGGAATGGGGGAGGAATGGGGAAAGATTGGAGGACTGGGATGGGGGGGGAGAATGGATAGATATGGGATCAGGGAAGTATATACCTCAACTAAGGGAGTCATTTTAGGGTTTACAAGAGACTTGAGTATAAAGGGGATACCAGGTCCAAGGAGAGATCCCCAGATTATTCTCTGGACAGAGGAGAGGGTGCCTGAACCGGCCTTGGCCCACAACCATACTGATGAACATTTTGCATATCACCATAGAACCCTCATCTGGCGATGGAGGGAGATGGAGGCGGAGACCCATGTCGAAACACTCGACCTAGCTCCCTAGGTCCAAAGGAGAGGCAGAAGGAAGGAGAACGTGAACAAAGAAGGCAAGAGTGGAGGAAACCTTCATCCAACATTGGATGGCGATACATACGGAGACCCATATTGGAGCACAGGACGGAGCCCTCCATGGTCCAAATGAGGAGCAGAAGGATGAAGAAAATGAAAAAAGAAATCAGGACTGCGATGGGCGCCATCACCCACTGATACAAGGGGACTGATCTAATGAGAGTTCACCAAGGCCAGCTGGACTGGAACTGAATGAGCACGTGATCTAACCAGATTCTCTGAATGTGGCCGGATTCTCTGGATGTGGCTGGCCTGGAGTCTTTCTGAAAAGCCATTGACAATGACACTGGGACTTGTTTCCTCTGCATATACTGGATTTTTGGGATCCAGTCTGTTTGGATACTCACCTTCCTGGACCTGGAGGGAGAGGGGAGCAACTTGAACTTCCCACAGGGCAGGAAACCCTGACTACTCTTAGGGATGGAGAGGGAAGAGGAGAGGGAGTGGGGGAAGTGGGAGGGTGTTGGGAGGAGGGGCGGAAATGGAAACTTTTATAATTTAATAAACTTAAAAAAAATATGTTTTTATACACACGACCCTTTCCAAGAGCAAAGTAACTTATCTAAGCCTAGATGGCATAATTGAATTGTTTCAAGTGTGATGCATTGAAACTGTTATATATTTCATTTCTATTTTAAGCTATAATTAATGCAGGAGAAAATTTACTATAAACTGAAGGGCAATAATCACCCATTGATAACTTTCTAGAGTTAGAGTGGTGCTATTGGGGGAGGTAGAGATACAATTATTTTGTAGATGAACCTGTTCCATGCCATGAAGACTATCAGAAAATGTGCTTGTACTCTGGACAAATGACAGAAAACCAGATTTTATTTTAGGCCTAAGCCTCACTGATGTTGACATAGTAGTTTTATGATGTATTCTCTGTAGTAGAAGACATTCTTCGGGGTTACAGAGAAAGCATTCTTACTTTTAGATGTTTCTATAGCACTAATATGTCCTGTATCAATAAATCAGCATGGGCCTCTGACTCAGAGTCTCTGTAGAATCATCTCAAACTGTATCTAAAAAGAATTATTATCAAACATGGAACTCTATATAAGTAGAAATGAGAACTATCTTTATAATGTATGTTACTCTTGTCTCTTTACTTAGATGTGTCCTTCGCAGGAGCAATAACATTTTCTTTTCTACTATTTCTCCATCACTAAGTGCAGGACAAAGGAAAAGGCAGGAGTACAGTGAATCCATGTTGTCAGACTGAAGCAATTTAGAGTGATTCATACAAGTACATTACAAATTAGCATAGAATTGTCTGTGACCCCAAATCAAACAAAAATACCACATTGTAGCTACTTGTATTGGCTGATGAATACCAGGATAATTTGTATTATTCCCAGGATTCAATCCTCATTACTGGCTATGAAATTCCTACCAAAACCCAATGGAATTTCATAGTATCTATTTAAATAAGTGTTGTTCTTCTACTCTTGATCTTGATGAATGAAAAATGAAAGCATTATCACATTTTTGCCCAATAGAAAACCATGGTTTTACCTTCTGTGTTCCTTTATGCAAAATTGAAGCAAGTTAAACAATCTTTAAATCTCTCTTTTGTCTAATTGTGGACACCTTTACAGAAAGGTTATATTTATAAAACAGAGAGAACCAAAGGATCTACATATTAAAATAACAGTATTAAGTCAAACAAGCATCTAATTATGTACTCAAATTAGAATACCCAAAAGCATGGCTATGAAGAATGTAGTTAGGTACCAAGCTGATGTTAGCACTTCCTAGAATAGCATAGTGATAGGCCTACACACAAGCAGATCCAATTTCTTATGGTGTGGAGAACACAAACGTGATCATTTGTGTCAAGGTGACAAGGAAGGAAAGATCTTTGGGAAGTTACTTAGAAAACCATTCAAGCATGACTTAAATATAATAAACTCTAATAAAATGTTTGGAAACCTACTTTAGTGTTAATGATACACTTTTTAGAAATTTTTTGAGTTTCATGTTTGTTTGCAGTAATTAGTTTAAGCTTTCTTGGAAGTCCTTACAGTGCAGGCTGACTTCAAACTCATGATCTTCCTGTCACAGCTTTCTGGGGGCTGGGATTGCAGATGAGTGCTAGCTACCATGCCAATTTCTCTAAGTGATCTTTTAGTAAACATTATTTTGATATTACTTGTTACAAAACCTGTATCAATGTTTGCTAGACTTTATCTTGAGTTTTCCAGAGCCACAAACTAAGACTAAGAAAATGGAATATATAATTTAGTTTCTTGGTATTTTTAAACAAATTACTTCTTTTTGCTGACAAAAAAAATGTTCTTGTTTGAACAGATCATTTTGTTCACATCTCAGGTATTGAGAGTATGTTTTTCTCTGGTAGAGGTGGTGTGTTAATGAAGAACTTAAATCAATGGGATTCATAGTTGAATTCATTTTGAAGAAACCGTTAAGAACTAGTTCATAGTCAGACAAAGTTTATGAGTTGAAGTATGCTCTGAAGGATTTATGCCTGTACTGGCTCTGCTTCTATTTGAGTGCATCTATTCAGTCATGCTCTCTCCACCATGAAGCTTGGCTTAGGCTCAGAGCAATGGAGCCACCTAATCATAGATCCAGTCAAGTGGAATCATGAGCCCAGATAAATCCTTGCTCCCTTTAGATATGTGCTTTATAGAATTTTGTCTAAGTGACAAAAAATCAAACAAAGAAAAATTCACACTAAGTAGCATCTTCACTGTAACTAAACATGCCCATATGTTTCAGAAGCTTTTAGAACTGGGTTATGAGAGGAATTTATCAAATTTTCAAAAAGATTAGAGAAGTCCTTGAAACCTATAAACAGAGATTAGTAGGCAATTTTAATAGGAGCCAGAAAGCCACGATGCCAGTAGGAGTACGTACAGTAAATACCCTGTTCTTGAGTATTCAGATAAAAACAAGATATCTGTTGGGAATTAGACTAGGGGTCATTGATGTTGCAATGTGACAAACATCTTGGTTAAATTATGTTCACATTTTTAAACTTTGTTGGAAGCTTACTTTAAAGGTGACAGACAAATTGATCTGGTTTAGGAATTTCCAAGACAGCCTAACCTCTAAATTAGGCTATGAGTATTGCTGGCTCATTTGATTTGGGTTACAATGAGAATTGAAAGGAAAAGAACAGAGCAGAAATATTTTAAAACTTTGCTGTTTTAAATTAAGGGACCAAGGTGATAGATGCAGCTAAGCAAGATTTGTATTTTTAAAGAGGTTAGCACCATTTAAGAGAAGCTAACCACTTTGTGCAGGGACAATAAGAACCATGCTCTTAGAGGATTTTCTCCCAAGTAGCAGCCTCCTTTCTCCAGCTGATTCAAAAGTGGGAAAATACAAACATTTTATTTGAAAACATCTTTGGGTGTTCTAATCCTACAGAGTCTCCTAGGAAATTGTTTCCTTAAGATTCATTTTAATGTCTTCAACTGTCTAGGCACCCGAAGACTGTAATAGGCAGGGTATAAGCACATGGAGATACTGCTCACACCACTGAGTAACATTGGTGTCTTACATATAGTGCTGTTGCTGCATGTATATAAAAGACATGTGAAATAGTGTCAAAGCTACAAGATACTTAGTGTCATAAAGGTTTCCAAGGAGATTTCAAAGGAAAGTCTGGGAGGCCCAACAGTATCTGGTGGGAACTGAGTCTCTACAAGCAGCAGCAGAAGGCCAATATACTAAGCTATGTATGTGAAGCTCTAAGTGTAATAGAGGCCCCAGTATATTCAAGATGCTTGGAATATGAAAAATCTGCTGAGCAAAGTCAGAAGCAAAAAAGCATATCTAGCACACAAGAGAAATGTAAGCTACAACCAGCAAAGGCACAGGAAAGGAGTTGGCCAAGCATTTTGGGGATTACTTTATGTCACTGATTGTCCTTGATAGTATGAGACTACAGAATTTAATATTTTCTCTGTTGAATTTATTCTTGCTCTGTTCTGATTCTTAATAAAGTCCTTGTTTTTGAAATGATGGTATTTAATCTGCACCACTGTATCTAGAAAATACATATTATTCTCTTTTAATTTTATTTTATAAGGCCTTACAGTTGACATTTTGTTTTGAATCTCAAAGGATACTTTGGATTTGCTTCCTTTAAGCATGATGGAAACAACTGACATGAGAGTAAATGGATTTAACTTCATGAGTTAGTCATCAACCTTTGGTGGCCAGTATAAGTTACAAGTTATGGTTTATATCTAAATTTTCCTTCAGAAATGAGTACATAATTGGTGCAAGAGAATTGTCTATATTCTGTCAATCGTGTTTTAAATAAACACTGATTGGCCAGGCAGGAAGTATAGGAGGGAAAGCCAGACAAGAAGTAGAAATGATGCAATGAGAACAGGAGAATTCTGGGAAGGAAGAAGTTGATTCCTCCCACTCCTGCCCAGAACACCGAAGCAGCAGAATGTGATCTGCCCCACTGAAAAAGGTACTGAGACACATGGCTAAAATAGATCAGAAAAATGGGTTAATCAAGATGTGAGCATTAGCCAGTAAGAAGCCTGATTTAATGGGCCAATCAGCTTTATAACTTATAGAAATCTCTGTGTGATTTTCTTTGGGGCTTGCCGGCTTGGTGAGGTACCAAGCAGGACAGAATCCCCAACGAGCAGGCCCCCTTCATGTTACACATAATAACTTAGTTTCCAGTTTAAGGTGTTCTGGAGACTGGAGGCAACTTTAATCAGTAAGGTCTGGTTGGAAGAATTAGGGCATGGAGTGCGGGGAGGGGGTACAACTTGGAGAATGTATTTTGTCCCAGATCTTGCTTTTACTGTCCCTTTGCTTACAAACCAACATGAACCAAGAATATAAATTCTTCCTTCAACTTCATGCTTCTCTCAGTGACATTCATTTTAAAACAGAACTAAATACAATGGAGTTATAGGAACATCAAGTGGAGTCTGTGAAACTATAAGCAAAGAATACTCTTTTGTTGATTTTGACACACATGTGACATTAACAATAACTGACCAATACCAACACCTTCTATGAAATTCTGACGATACCCCTATTGTATTGGTGACAGTGGAGATGTGTAAAACAGCCTCTATTTCATTGACAATGACAACAGTCTGTGACTTGTCATTTCTAACATTCCCATTTTATAGATGTGACTACCTACTTCTGGACTTTAAATCTGGATATGTAAATAAAAACAGATCCACAAAGCCCAAATATCCAAGCCTTTTCAAGCATAGGAAAATCTTCACTGATAACTACTGTAATACAAACTTCAAAAATCAAAGAAAAAAAAAGAGGTAAAAAAGAAGCAACATGTCAAAAACACTTCATTCCAGACAAAGGGACATTGGTAAAATAATCAGATTTCCTACCAGAAGACTTGCAAGCCAACTCTGAATACTCTAACAAGTTTGCCCTTGGGAAATGAAGGAGAGGAAAAGAATGTCGGGGAGAAACATAAGCTAGAGGACATAATCATTTTTATACCTCCACTAAAAGAAAGAAATATTAAATCTGAGATCTTCAAGTTTACACAGAAAGGTGCTAAGTACTAGTACAAAACATAAAACCTAAGAAAGGTTTTTCAGGAGGCAGAGTAAGATAGCAACTGAGTAGGACCCTAAGCCAATTCTTTCTTCACAGTCACACCTACTGAAAGAGCTATTTATATATGAAGCTATCTTCGTAAGAATTAAGAATGCCAGGAATAAGAAAAATAGTTCACAGTTGTAGTTTAATGATAGGAAAGGCACGTATAGAAGGGAAGGGAAAGAATGATCATCCTTATTTCATTGCTGTCCCAAATCTGAGTGGGGTAGCATGGAGAGGGACATTTGCCATTTGGGTAAAAGAAAGACAATTATGCCCAATCAGGAGACATGAAACCCAGTACTAGGGCTTTTATGAGAATGCTCAGTGCCAACAGATGTTCATGATCCCTAATTCAAAGAGGGTGGTTGACTAATGAGTTGCTAAAATTTTATTAGACAAGTTGCAATTAGACTGCCTAGACATTTTTTCCCTAAATTTGTTAAAACAATGAACAAGACTCATAGGAATCAAGGCAGAAAATCTAGTAGAAAAACTTTTTCTTGTAGCTCAGTAATAGGTCTACCATAGTGAGAAACTGTGTAATGCTGAGACCCAAGGAATCAATATAGGGAGCAGAATGTCTATACAAGATCGCCACACTCGCCTCAGAAATATGTAGAGACCTTCAGGCCTACAGAATAAATTTGGATTTTAGCTTGCATCACTTACAGTCATAAAATGAGCCTAAAGAATGGCCCAAGACTGTGCAGTTCCCTATGGCTGTGAGACACAGGTGTAACACTGTTTAATATTAATATTTGCTTGGGAACAAAAGGATCATCTCAACTATCTGTCCTCTGATGATGGAGCAGTCCAGATATCCCAATATCCAGGGCTCACAGACTGTTTATATGCACTCTGGGAACTGTTGGTGACACTAGCTCTAATAGAATGGGAAGGATTCCTATTTTAGTCTATTTACTTTTAGCTGTCATGTGGACTTGTATGAATTACCAATGCTATACAGGACCTTATAACTAGAAGACAGAAGCAGGAAGTAAGTACTTTATTTTGCTTTGGAATGCAGTGTGAGACTAGTGAATTTTAACACTAGTAGATCATAATGGCCCCATCCCCAGGCCCATCTGAAGACAGCCTTATATACATAACCCCAATGCCAATGGGAGACAATTAACTTCAGATTATCAGATTTTTATTAAGCCCAGTATTGCCAGTATCTTGTTTTAGAGAAGTTGGTCATGAGTTCACCTCAGTAACAGATAGCTAGTCATAATAGTGTCTTATGTCTATCCCAAGGCAGTATAGTATTTTATAAGCCATAGGCTCAGGGTGTGGCATAGATTTTTAGTATTGCTAAGAAAAAAATGCACTATAAAAGCTTTGACTGTTTCCTCAAAGAGGACGCTCTTAAAAGACATACAAAATCTGAGAGGTGACGTCACCTGCTGTTAAATTCCAGCACTTTGGAGGCAGAGGCAGGAGGATCTCTATGAGTTTAAGGCTAACCTGGTCTACAGGGCAAGTTCCAGGGCATTGATGTCTATACAAGAGAAACCCTGTTTCGAAAAACAAACAAACAAACAAAAAAACTAAACCAAACCAAAAAGACAAACCAAAAAGAAAAAGACATTCAGAATTCTACATGCCCACCCACAGGTTACCCATAGTGGATGAAATATTGGAGCCCATTGCATCTCTAGAAGAGTCTTGTGGAGACAGCATAATGGTAAAAGTATTCTTCCATTTCAGATTCAAGAATAAAGCAAAAGTGAGCTTGAAACAAATGGGCTTGTATTCCCTTCAAATGCTGAAACAGTGGCAATACAAGAAGTTTGAATATATAGAAAACCTGAACTTAATTTACCACCTAATACTGAAATGGTAGAGTCTTAAAGAAAATAAACAACTTCCTAAGAATTCCAGGAAATATCATTATAGGATCTCCGTACAGAGAAATGAGACATAGAGGGTTTTTTTTTTTTATTTTTTCGTGACAGGGTTTCTCTGTAGTTTTTGGTGCCTGTCCTGGAACTAGCTCTTGTAGACCAGGCTGGCCTCGAACTCACAGGGATTCGCCTGCCTCTGCCTCCCGAGTGCTGGGATTAAAGGCGTGCGCCACCACCGCCCGGCTGACATAGAGGGTTTGATGAAGCAACTTCATTATGCTAGCATGGACTCGGTGAATTCACATCCAAAGACTCTAAGCACAATGGGGTTTCATCATCTATATGTTCCTCTAATATGGTAACATATATTTTCATTGATATTCTGTGGTTACAGAACTGTAATACTAAGGATATACAAGTGTGATAGGGTTGCCATGACGCTGTGACACTGAAGCTGCAAGAACACAATAAGGCTGCACATGTATATGCTGACATTTGTTAAGCCATATTATCCTTCCTTTGTTTTAAAAAGCCCTTACTACAATATAGGAACAAACAAAGCAGATTATGAATAATATAATGAAAAAATACCCAATACTTCAACATCTAGATGACATTGTATATAATAAAACAAAGACAAGTTTCAGTTTCAGAACTAATATTAAGATATTTGATCCAATTGGAATTGATTTGTGTGCATGTTGTGAGAAATTTCATTTTTCTACATTTATATATCCAGTTTTCCCAGCACTGTCTGTTAAAGATACTGTCTTTCTCTGATTTATGTTTTTGAAACATCTAAATTCAGTTGTCTGTAGACTTGTGGACTCATATCTGGATCCTAGAATATATTTCATTAATAAAGGGTGTCTCTCCTTGTGACAGTATTATGCTGCTTTTACTACTATGGTTCTATAGTATAGTGTGAAATTAGGTATAATGATACCTCCAGTTATGTTTTCCATTTTAGAACACTGAAATTTGGAGAAGAAGGAGTAGGGGCTGTACTTTTGGATAAACGCTCAAATGAGAGATTTCTAAATACAATTCTTATTGCCCAGGATATAAGATGAACAAAAAGACTATATTCAATGAAAATCTAATGTGTTGAAATCTGGTATCACTTCATTGAAAAAATAGACTTTTCCTCTCCCAGAAACAATTAAATGACAATAAATCCTTAGGTACAGGTGAGATTTTATGTCAATTCCCCTCGTCCATGCTGAAATATTTTCTGGTTTGGGCTTATGCAGACTTCGGTCATGCTTTCTCAATCTCAGCAAATTCATGTGTGCATCTGCACTGATGTGTCTGAAAATGCTGCTTCCTTGAAGTCATGCCACACCTCTGCCTCTTATAATCTTTTTGCCTATTCTTCATAGAGATTCCAGAGCCTTTGGAGGAAGAGATGTTATCTAGACATCCTATGCAGTGCTGAAACTAAACAAATGAACCGATTGGGGACATTCTCATTCATACCACCATGGAGAAGGAGACGATAAGAGGCCTCAAAGTAGAGGGTATAGTATTTTGAAGACATATAATATGACATAAAAGTGTTTAAATACTCAGGCTGAACAGATTTATGTGAAGATTGAGGTAGAAAGTAGGCCAAAAGGGAGAAAGAAGGAAAGGGTAATCAAAACTGTTGGAAACTTACTATTTTTTAAGTTTAATACATAAACATTTAATAACTTTTATCAAGCTTGTTATTTGACAATGCATAGGTATATGAAGTGTAAACTAATTTCTCTAACTCCTATTCTTAACATTATTCTTTAAAAGAGAGGCTGAGTAGCAGAACTCTGCAAGGGTAGACAATTCCTACTCTTTAAATCCCAGTGCTATGTACACCTTACCACAGATTGTTGATCTGAGAGTTCTCAGGCCTCCAAAAAATATAGATTATTGCTATGGCTCCTGCTTGTGCATATGAACTTGATGTTAATAGTCTATTACTCAGGACAGCAACCAGACACGTTGACTACAAAACATAGAGAAATCGAGGAAGAACTGAGATGGAAGGTCCCTTCTTACTGGCTAGCATTTATACTGCTGAGAAGTACTATGCAGGTTGATAATAAAGAAAGGTCATCTATAGGCTTACTCTAATAGGAGCTACGTTATTGACATGCTAGGCAATATGTGCTTACTGGAATGATATTGAGATGATAATGTTAGGGGTAATTACCTATTTTTTATTTGGATTTGACACCCACCCCACAGGAGGAAAACCATACCTGATCTTGTAAGCTTGAGGCCTATGCCTATGTAGGTCATGACCCTAGAGACTATTGTAGTTTTCCTAAATGGAAATGCTGCCAAACTGTCTTCTAATTATACCCATGGATCAAGGAAACAGCACTGTGCCTAAAGTATATCTCCTGTACTATCCTGTCTTTCAATGTAAATTTCCTATTAGTACAATGAAATTGGACTTGGGGTAAGTGAATTCTTAGTTGTATTTCCCAATGTAGCCACAATGACCAAGTTTCCTTTCCTGTCCTCCACTTTACTTCTCTAATTTGCATATTGGGACAGGTTTCTCTATTCTGTTGAATATACAGCTTTTCCCCCACAAACCATTTTGTTATATTATTAACTAAAAGGAATTTAAATTAAGTTCACATGATCATTCCTTTATTGGTAGGCTAATTTGAATACAATATTTTTGGGGGGGCTTTACCATATAAACCTACCCAAATGAGCTGGATGGAAACATATATTATATATCTTTTAAACAGTTTCTGTAAGAGGTCAGAACATGGATTTGGCAATGTATTGTTTCCTATATTTTGAAGCTAAGTATCCTGATAATGAACATTTCCAATTGATTCCCAAAAGAAAATTCTGTATTGTAGGATAATAGTGTGGTTTAAAATCCATTAGCACATGGCAGAAGATCTAGATATATTTTCTATCCGATTTTTAGTCATGGAGGATTTACAGTAAAAGTATAATGTCAATTTATAAGTTCTATCTTAACTGAAATTATTTCCTTTGATAAGTAAATTTTCTCTGTTTGGAAATTATCAAAGAATAGGTTAGTATATAAGGAACAAAAAGAGACCAAGATAACGAAGAATAGATGAGAACAGAGGCCTGATAAAAGTTAAATTCCTAAGAATCTGGTTCTAATGTAACTTTTAGAACTGAGTGTTTAAAAATAACTATTTATGTATTGTTGTGTGTGTGTGTGTGTGTTGTGTATGAGTGTGGATATTGTGATATTTATGTGTATGTGAGTGAAGGACATGAGCATGAATATGCAGGTCAGGTGACAAGTTTCAAGAGTCATTTCTATCAAGCACGGGCCATCAGTACCCACTGATCGATGTCACCAAGGTATCTCCTGACACAACTTATTAATACATTTATTAATGTCATATTCTTTAATATATTTTATTAAAATATTTTTGTTCCTTCCAAAGCTTTCTGATTAATTACTTGTGAATTTATCACTTCTTTGCTTAGATAACTTTGAATTTGAATCAAAGTAGCCTGTCCCTTTGTAAATTTTAGTTTTGAGGATAAGTGCTTCTAGTTTAGTACATAAAAAGACTTTAGGAGTACATTTCATGCTGAAGGGAATGTGAAGTCATTACATTTAACAAGATTTTCCCATTTTTTCCAAATACTTACAACTTAATTTTCCACAATTATCATACATAAACACAGCTGGAGTACAAGTAGGCAATTTATCTCTAAGCTTACACTTCTCTGAATTTCTATTTCTCATTTTTATGGAGGTATATATTTTCTGAAACATCAACATATTGTTCTAGCTGTTGTGATTTGTGTATTGTATCAGATTTATGTGATGATAGGCTTATTAAAGTAGCTGTCTCATTTCTCAACCTAAAGTCACTTCCTCCCACTGTGCTTTAGGTTTATCCTGTAAGTTTGAGGGAACATGCAAGGGTTCAAGACTATCATCAAGACATGTTTCTTCTCATCTGAGCCAATAAAGTTACTGATAGACATGGACAAGGATTGACTTAGCCTTCATTATGAGACTTTGGAATCCTGGGAATTCCTCTGATACCTCCATGGCTTGGAACTTTAGGCAACAAAAGCTTCTTTGTTTTAGGGTCCTGATGAATGTCCCTTGGCGGGGGAAGGGAAAAGTAGGCACAGAATCAATGATGCAGGCACCGGGAACAGGTTGAAACAATAAGCTCAGTTTATTTTAGGAAGGAGTAAGCCCTATATAAATCCTACCCACCTGCGAGGGAGAATCTGCTGAGCTGGCATCTGCTGGGGTGATGTGGTTGCTGTCCATAAGTTGACATCATCCCTTGTCAAACTCAGCTACTGTTGTCAAGGCACCATGGCTGACCCAGGCTGGCTCTACTGTGCATTCTCTTACTATTGGTCTAGGCCAACTGGATATCAGGTTCATTAAGGCTTAGTTATCCCACACTTATTTTGGCATATCTATGGTCAAACACTCAGAACATTTCTAAGCTAAAAGGCACACACAGAATGTCTAAAAGAGGTTGGAATTAGAGAAAAAAAGATAAAATGTAGAGTTGTGTATTGGACTGGTAAGACAAAAAACAAAACAAAACAAAACAAAAAAAACCAGCAAAGCTGATTGCTAGCAAATAAACAAGTACTCTTACAAAAAGTTCATAAACAAAATTAAATAAATGCACTGGTTGTGTTCTCTGAAGCAAAATAAGAAGATGTGATGATGAATCTCAATTGCCTACTTGCTAAATCTGGAATCAGCTGGGAAGCAGGCTCCAAACATGCCTAAGGAGGATGTTAGTTCGGTTAATTGAGATAACATCATTCCTTGAGCTGGGATTATGAACAGTGAAAAAAAGAGAAAGTGAGCTAAGTGCAAGCCTTCATTGCCCCTTTCATTATTATTACCTGACTGAATATGGCCAGCAGCTTCAAGCTACTACTTCCTTGAGTTTCCCAGGACAATGGACTTGTACATCAAATTGTGAACTTAAACCCCTTCTTCCTTAAGTTGCCTTTATCAGTGTACTTTACCACAGCAACATGAAAAAATACCAAGACAAAATTAGGACAAAATAAGGCCACTACTGTGATAAACCTGACCATACATTGCTTAAGCTCATGGAACTCTTTTGTGGCTGAAATGTGGAGGAGTTTCGTGATTTGAAGAAGAAAAGGCCCCACATGCTAAAACAAAGCCAATGGGCCATTCTGACGGGCACTTGGGAGAGAAGCACGCTGAGAAAGCATGGAGATTGGATGGCAGGATGACAGTGCTTGAGAGGCAAACAAGGACTCTGTCAGAAACTGCTCTGAGAGCCATTCATGTCATGTTCGGCTGAGAATACGGCTTCATTCTGTCCATCTATCAAAACCTGGAGTGAGGTGGAGCTTGAAGATAAATGAACTAACTTGCCCGTCAGAGAAAATCTCAAGATAGAATAACATCTGGGCTGGTATTGGAAAAGCTGAAACAGACCTGGAAAAGCTTAAGAAGACTTAATAGACCTACATGACTCATGATACATTTCCTGTAATCACTATGACAGTACATAAGGTATTCTGAAGATGACTGGAAACCCCACTTATCAGAGGCTCCATTTTGTGAGAATCCAAATAAATTTGGAAGAAGAAAGCCTAAGACAAAGCGATACTCTGCAACTTTAAAGCAACTTCCTAGGGAAATGATATCCCAGTGTCTGTACACATAATTTCTCAGGGTAGCAGAACTTGGCAGTGTTTTTCCTGTCCTGATTTTGCAGACAAAGAAAATGAAAGGTTGAGGTAGTCAGAGGTTTTAGTGAGCATCTGAAGCCAGTCAGTGTATAGCTGGTTCAGAGATTGGACTTTTAAAGTGTTGGAACTGTTTATCACTTTAGAGATTTTTAATGTTGCTCTGAATGCATTTGAAACTAAAAAAGGATCATGCGCTTATAGGGATAAGGAGGAGAAAGTTATGACTTGAAATAAATTCTTCAGGTGTTAAGTAGGCAAGAAGTGGAGGTGTGATCATTAATCTCAGTTTTCAACTTGAAGGAGATCTGAAATCTCCTGGGATGAGTGCTTTTGAGCATGTCTCTGTGTGAATATTCTAATTGGCTTAATTGAGTTAGGGAGATCAGCTCAAAGTGAGTAGCATTACTTATTGAGTTGGAACTTGGGCTGTATAAAGAAAAGAGAGAGTGATGTTCTGAGAAGAGAAATTCATTGAACTCTTTCCTGACTGTGGATACAATGTGATAGGCTGCTTCAAATTCTTGCTGCCTTCACTTCTCCGCCAGAAAGACTGTACCTATTTTCCTCCTCTAAGTTATTTATCAGTATATTTTATCAGAACATCAGAAAAGGAGCTCAAAATAAACCCACGAACCTTCAATCTCACAAAAAAGCAAGATCTCCAGGCACCTGGGACAACTCAAAATGATCTACCCAGAGTAAAACATGGACAATTATGAAACAAAGGGCCAATGCTGATAGCTAGTGCCAACCCAAGTGATGAATCCATAAAAAGCTAGTCATACATGCAGGTCCCATAACTGGTTGAAACTGGCATGCAAAGCATAATTTCATGATTCTGAGAAAATTGTTAGGTCATAGACCAGGAGTACAGATTCATGTTGCTCCACAAAACATGTACTAATTCAGAAGCAGTAACAAGAATGATTTTGTGTCACAGAACAAAAGTAAGTAATAAGCCAGGAATTCCCCATTTTAATTAATGGGAATACTTGGTAGACAGTTGTATCAATATGGGGAAAACTCTGACATATATTTTTTGATATAATTTGAAGACATTTTTAACTTTTAGTTTGTTGACGCTAGAACAGGTTTGTTAATATATTCCAGAGACTTTTCTGGTAGTTGAAAGAACATTCATTTGCACATATAAGTGGGAAATGAATGGCAATTAATGCTAACACTGATAACTCAAGATAATTTACCACTGGATCTACAGCATTCTAACTCTACAATCACACAGTTACAATTCATTACTCAATTCTATAGTATCTTTATCATATGTGTAGCTTTGTTTCTTGGGGACCTCAATTCATAATGTCAAAGATTAACAGTCTAGAAGCTGCAAAGGTACTAGTACGCATGCCATTGTGTCATGACAGCCTGTACTAGATTATCACTACTTGATACATTGACCATCTTTCATTTTTTAAAACTCAGCTTTGTAAGTTGTAAAATCAAACATTCAAGCACCCTTGCTTTTAAATAAGGATGGATGAACTGCTAATGTTACCTACTGGAGGAAAGTAAAATGAAAAGACAATGATTCAAAAGAAAGCCTACTCATTATATCTATTTTATCAGGACATGGAACACCTGTTGGTGTTTGAGTACAATCAAAGGGTGATTTGCTAATCCCATCCTTTAACTAAACAGGCAGTATTGTTCAACAAACAGGGAACTGATACATTGCCCTAATGATTTCTCATATTGGATCTCAGACCAAGGTCAGTTGTTACATGAGTATATACTGATGTAAAAGCTAAGGAAAATATCCCTTGAGTGATGGGGGTATTTATGGAAGCTGGGGGTGTGGCTCAGTTTTCAGCTTCTTTTCCTATTACTCCTATTTTCTTCACAAAATTCACTTTGCTTATAAGAGTTTCCCTCATGTAGGACTTTAGTTTTCCCCATCTTTTGACAGTGCTGAACCTTGAATAAATTTGAGTTCCTCACAACCAACACTTTTGTCCTTATAATTATTGTTTGAAATATGAATAGAAAAACTTGGCTCTAGCAATATTACTAGATTTTTTTAGAAATCCAGACTGTTGTAGATTATTATTTTAAGATGTGCCACATTTGTTTATGCTGCGGAACATTTGTTTAATGATACAAAGATGTGTTGCATTGTTTTATGTTGCATTTTTTAACTCTGTGAAACTGTGTTACTTTGCCTGTCTAAAACAACTCATTGGTCTAACAAAGAGCTCAATGGCCAGTAGCTTGGCAGGAACGGATAAGTGGGGCTAGGAGGCAGAGAAAATAAAGGGAAGATCAAGGAGTGAGAGGGGGAGCAAGTAAAGAAGGGACCAGCCTCCCAGCCACAAAGTCAGACACAGAATAAGAAGGCAAGAAAAGACACACAGAAATGGAGAAAGATAAGAGACCAGAAGCAAAAGGTAGATGGGAATTTTTGAGTTAAGAAAAGCAGTCAAGAAACAAGCCAAGCTAAGGCCATGCATATATAAGTAAGAAAAAGCTTCTGTGTGTGATTTATTTTGGAGCTGGGTGGTATGGACTCCAAAATAGTAAAGAGTAAAATAACAACAAATTACATAAGGCCATGACAGAACTAGAGAATTAGGCTCAGTCACCTATCCTCAATATAGCATTTTGAGAGCTAAGTCACAGTTAAAAGCAAAGAAAAGAGATTTATACACTATGTCGTCATTAGGAAAAGAAGAAAAAAAATGTTAAAGTGGTTGATTGATTCCCAAGTTTATGGAGCCTGAAATAAAGTTTAGGTTAAATAGACGGTAAGATATCTACATAACTACACAATTCTGAGTAAGGTGTGATTCCTCATATCATTGGCTCATCAATGATCATTGTCTTTGTTCCAATCTGTCCTGTAAGGTGGTCTGATGATGATGTTATCAGAAATACATGAAATATTTTCTGAGGAAGCAAGTTCTTCCTCTTGCTAGATCAGCCTTTCCCTTTGCCCAGAACTAGATTCTTAGAGAAAATACTCTGTGAATGAAAAGTAGGAGCACAGTCCACTGAACCTTCGGCTGATTAACTGACTAGAACTTCAAAGATCATAGAGAGATGGGAATGTTGAAGGTCCTGAGCCCAATTAAAAATTGTCTTAGACTACCTTTATACCCTTTGTTAGACACTTATTTTCCATCCCTGTATCTGATCTAATATCTCTTTGGATATCAGATGAAACCTTTGAAATGTACAAAGTTAGCATTAAGTGTCCACAGACCTAGAAGCTAACACTGCAATGAGATAGCATCTCAGTCCTGGAAAAGAACTTTCCCTGATTTGCTACTGCTTGATATGATATTTTTACCAGTGTATTTTGAAAGTGTCTTGATTTATGAGCTTCTTTGTTCTGTTTCAAAAAAAAAAAACTTCTTGAAATTGCTACCACGTTGGAACATGGGATTTGGGGAAGCACAAATCTTTTTTTTTTTTTAACTGGGTCATAGTCACTCATATTTGTCTGCAGAGTAAACCAACTATTTTATTGCTTTGTGTTGCAAAGTCTTTCTTTTGTAAACAAGTCTTGTAGCACCAGGGTCTCTTGAAAATGTCTTTTCTTCTGTTAGGATAGTATGTTATATTGAGATCAGGCTATGCCCTTCTTTAAATTACTTTCTATTGTGTAAAACAGTTGTTTTCAGGCTGTGACTTGCTATAAGAAACTTCATTTTACAAGTACCACTCCACTTTGAGTGCAAACAGAGGAAGGATGACTCTACACCCTGTCAATCAAGGGAAGGAAATCTAGTTGGCACCACTCAGAAGACATAAACTGATAAATAACATTTCTAAAACTGAAATGTCACAACATAAAATTTATCACAGTAAAATTGGATCATATGAGATATATGTGTATGCTATGGTCATATCAGAAAAACTTATTGAACATACTAGTCTAAGGAAAGAGTTCAACACTCTCACCTATACTTCGTAAAGAGAACACCTAACACAAACATGACCACAACCCCTACAGAGCTGTTATCTGGACACTTAGTATGTTTATATGGAACTAACAGGCAGAGAAAGCTGGACTCTTCCATGGTTTTTACCTTAGCCTGTCTCCACTGCTAATACTGCCTACTTAAATTGTCTTTCATCCACCCACCAGTTCATCCAGTTGGACCTACTGTCTTTTTGTCTACCTAACATGTATGTTTGGATCTCAGCCTACCTCCTACTACAGCCTCTATAACTTTCTGCCTTGTTTCTATTCAACTAAGAACCTCCCCTTGACTCTGATCCAGTTCCCTGATTCTGTAGCAGTGTCTGTAGCATGCCTCTAAGTGGGTTTGTTAGTTTCACATCTAAGCACTTACAGAGATTCTCTTTACATTTGTATTTGTTTTCCACTTCCTCCTTTCACAAAGGCCTCTTTGAAACTCTTGAAATCTTCTCTGACTTCTGTAATGCTTTTGTAGACATTCTAAACAATCTACATAAAAACTTAGGTACACAGATACATTTATTGCTTAAAGTATAAAGTATTATATAAGAGTTAATGTTAGAAGTGATGATTGGAATAAGATGGGAGATGCTGGTGAGGTCCTCACTAGGAAAAAAAGGGATTCTTCCCAAGGTTGATGACCACAGTTTAATCTTTAAAATCCACAGGATAAAAGGAGAGGGTCAACTGTTCTGACATGCACACACTGCAGCATGTATGCACTCCCAAAACCATAATGCATAAATAAATGCAATTTTAAAAGTTTTAAAGATTAAAATAAAATAACTTTTGTTTTCCTTAGCTAGTCAGCTAATAAGTGGAATCTTGACTACTTGCCAAACTGAACCAAAGAAATGAATGTAGTTTGTGAGTTTAGTATTGTCTGACAATGCAGATAAATGCTAATTGATGTGACTATGTTTCCAGTGCACTCACAAGATAGTGATAACACCAACCAGTTTTCTTATACCAGCAAAGTATCCTAAAATTCAATTAAATTCTGACACTAATGAGAGTCAGAACAAACTCCCAGGAGACCAGTTTCTCTCAAAGTCCATGTTGCAACCTATTTCTCAGTAACAAGTTGGCTACAAATTAGAGTTTTCATCCTCCATCTTCAGTTTTTATTCTTTGATGGATCATAGAACTCTGGAAAACACTTCATTTACCATTTGTTATTCATTATGTGTTAACACTCAGGAATAACATGAAAGAGATAGACAGGGCAAGGTACGGGGAAATGGATATAGGTCTATCATACCAGCACACCACCACATTCAGCAAACTGAAAGCTTTGCAAATCATTCATTTTATTTTCTTTTAATTTTAATAAAATGTTCATTACATAAGCAAAATTGATCACACTATTGCCCATTGTTCACTCCTGACTCACCTAATCTTCAACATGCTTTTCCTGTTTGAAGGCTGAGTAGCACTAAAAGTTCTAGTCCTGTGGTAAGAATTTTGATTACCCAGACAAGTAGTTTTCATTATGAGATTACAAAGAATCCCCAGTCAAATGTGGCACTGCTCACCTTTAGTCCCAGCATTTGGAAGGCAGAGGCAGGCAGAACTCTGAGAGTTCTTGGCTAGTCTAGTCTAATAGGAATTCCAGGCCAGTCAGCTACATAGTCAAAGTCTGTCTACACAACAAAAAAATCGTTTTCAGTCATTAATCATTCATTAGCATACAAATGATGCTTATCGCTAATGAGCACAAATGTGTTTCTAATTTTAATCACGCTGTCAAGATGAAAAACAGGATATTGCCACCATCTCAAAGTATTTCTTCATGAGATACTAATATCTCATGCTCAGAAACAGGGTTCATGTTCATATACATCGGTAGCTATGCACAACTTAGAAATGGAGAAAGATATAAAAGATTCTCTGAGAAACAGGTGACGTAGAAAACCCAAACTGGCTGTAATTATGTTGGAGAATCTACTATCAGTCAGGCTGGTGCTGGCTCAGAGGTTCGAGGAGAGTTGAAAAGTCAGTCAAGCCCACCTCCAGAATCCATTTGTTTGTGCTGTCACACACAGTGCATTTCATGTTCACATAAGTGTTCATCTCTGTCCTCAAATGGATAAAAAAAAATCTGCTTTGAAGGTGGACTCTCTCAGGACAAGAGAAACTCTGAACTATTGTTTCATACAATATAAAACAACTGAGGGGAAGGTGCAGCCTGATCTCAACAGATACATATTAATATCACCAGAAGGAAGAACACATTTCAGGACCTGTGATTTCAAGACCATTTTCTGGGCACTGAAATGAGTTTCAGACTTACATAAAGAAAGAATTGGTTAAAGGACAAGATGTATGAATAATAAAATAGATGCAGTCTAGATGTGGTCTCCTTAATCATTGTCCCATGGCTCTAAAAGGTGTTCTAAAAAAGGCTTTATTGTTTAAGATAATAAAATGGTTATTATTCTTGCTCCAAGGTGTAACCTTGACCATGTATAATTGTCCTCATCTAGAGATGAACTGTACTTTGAGATTTTGTTTGTCAGAAATCCAAATTGATTTTGCCTTTAGGATAATGTCTTATTTCTGTGGTGTTCAGCCTTGAAAGGGGAAGATATAGATAGATACTGCTTGGGAGATTAACATGTATATCTGCAGAAGTAAACAGGTGGCCTAAAGTAAAGGAAAGAGACACAAAATTAAGGCAGAGATGTCAGGCACCTATTCTGTATTTTGTTACCTTTAGTGCTCAAATGAGAAGTCAATGTTTTCCCCAAGGGCACGTTCAAAGCACCTGCTTTAATTAATATAATTTGAATGGTAACAAGGAATCCAACACCATCCAATATTTCACTGCTTCTATCTACTTATGTCAGAAATGCTACTGAAAATATTTTTCTTGTGCTACAAGACGATCCTCATTCAAATATTAAATACTTATTTCAGAATTTCTTTACCTTAGTATAAAGAAAATACTGAGAATGGATATGAGTGATAAATACTTGTTTGAAAATTGAGCAATGATTCAAGATGTACTGAATATGTAATAAAGCTAAGGATAAAGAAGAAAAAGAATAAGGAAACAAAACTCTGATATTAGAATTTCATAGACATTCCATATATTCTTAAAAGGATACTGTCTCTTGAACATTGGAAACACACAAGTCCACAACATGTTGTAGGATTTTAGGTATTGTTAGTATTCCTAATGAAAAAGAAATTAAAGAAATGGCGAATAGACAGAAAAGGATTAGTTTCATGTTACAACTCAGAAATAGAGGTTGATATTTGCTTTGTGAATTGAATACAGTGAAATGGATTAGCTTGGGTCACAACCTTAGTGTTGCTTTTCAAATCAATTGTAAATTTCCTAATATAGCCTGCTTCTTCATGCGGGAAGCTCAGGACAAGTAGATTTCTATCTTTGATGTGCTTATTAAGCTCAATAAGTAGTCTAATGCAAACAATGGATATTTAATTGCCATATTATCACTTGACTAAATTTTAATTAAATGCTCATTTAAAACACCTCAAATGTTATCACTCATATTAATGTGAATTTGATTCTTTATAAATCTACTTAAACTTTCTGCTCTCCTATTTGACAATGAAACATGGATAGTTTAAGATTAAGCACAGAAACACATTTTCCATTACATTTAAGACATTTCACATACTGATAATACTAACAACAGCAGCATTCTAACATTTATATAATACATGAAACTCTGCTACATGATATAATCTATTACATATATATTGGACATAATCAAACTATATTAACACATGGTTCATGTATTCTCATTATACTTTTGTACTTTATTAACAACATGATTCTTCTTACAGTTCATTACTCTTCAAGACTACACTGTGCACATTAACTCATTTGCCTTTCACTCATTCAATTTTATCAGTACTTTTTTATTATCTTTTAAGGGTAAGGGGCCATACTCAAATTTTATTTAGGGTATAAAAGTGGACAGGCTACCTTTTTCAAATTCTTTGCAGCATTTGCTTTAGTAGGAGTGGTATAGTGAGAATCAGAACAAAAATAAATTCAATTAGTAAAATTAACTTTTTGAAAATGATATATTAAATTATAAGTAATTCACAAAATCAAGCACAATATGTACAACTTGATGAATTCACACAAAAGATCCATAAATATTCATAAATATGTATGCATATATTATTGCTTTTATGTTCTCTTTGCTGCTGTGGTAAGATCATCTAAAAGAAGATACATATTCTTAGCATTTTCTGTGGTCCACAAATGTTCAACTTATATTCATCTGAATAATTGTAACTTTATCACATTGAAAAATTCCACATGTCAATGATCCCCTAATCCATAATAATAACTATTCCCACTTCTCTTGTGAGTTTTATTTAATATATCTCAGATAAGTGGAATCTCCACTATTATTCATTATTTGATTGTAAATCTACAATATTTGTGTCTCTGTGACTAGTTTTTCATTTAGCATAATGCCTCCCAATGTTGATCCATAGTGTAATATATATTAGCATTACTTTTAATGTGATTTTATTAGATTAATTTTATTTTGTTTTATTCATATTATTTTTATGTGTATGAGTGTTTGGTCTGCAGGCACAGCTCCCCGTGAACCTGTTGTGTACCTGGTTTCTATGAAGGCCAGAAAAGGGCATCAAACTGGAGATATATAAAATTGTCATCATTTGGATGATAGGAAGTGAACATGGGTCTTCTTCAAAAACAAGTGATCTTAACCACTGAGGCATGGCTCTAGCCCTGCCTAACATTTCTTTTTAAAGTCTGAGTAGTGTTCAATTTGCTTTTCTCAGTTTTTTCATAGCTGTGAAAAATAACTTGAAAAAAAGGATTTATTTTTTGCTTAATAGTTTCAGAAGTTTCATTTCATGCATGACTGATGCTACTGCTTTTGTGCCTATGGCAAACAAAAATCACTACAATCAGAGGTTTGTGTCAGTGCTGACCTGCTAAGAGCATAGCAGAGTGGGACACTAAAAGAGAGTAAAAGGAAGAAAAAGATGATTAGATACACACCTCAAATGCTAATCACCAGAGATTTTAGTTCATCAAAATAGGTGTCACCTTTCCTATTTCCTATTACTATTCAATAGTCCCACCATATTATGAATTCATGAGTAAATTAATACACAGATTAAATAAGAGCCTTCATAATTCAGTCACCTCTTAGTGGTGGGTTGTCTTAGTAGGAACCAAGCATTCAACATTTGGAGAGCACAGAATATCTAAGGGTGTCAATCCCAGTGTCCCTCCTTTTTGTGAGATGTTTGGAGGTGTGGCATTGTTGGAGTAGATGTGGCCTTGTTGGAAGAAGTGTGTTTCAAAGCCCAGTCCAAGCTCAGAGGCTCTCTCTTCCTGCTGCCTGAAGATCCAGACTACTAAGCTACTCGTCCAGCAACATGTCTGCCTATCTGCTGTCATGTTCTGTGCCATAATGGTAATTAACTGAACCCTGAAACTCTAAGCAAGCCCCAACTCAATGCTTACTTTCAGAAAGTTGTTGTGGTCACGGTATACCTTTATAGCAATAGATACCTAAGATAATGGGAGTTTACAGTTCTAGTTCACGATATTTATAAGAGCAAACTCCGTGGTCTTCGGGCTTTAAAATCCTTCTGGCCCCACTTCCACAAATCCCTGAGCCTTACCTGTGGGTTTTGTATTGGAGATGTTGTATCCACTAGGACTGGGATCCAAATCCTCTGCATTTTGATTGCAGATGATTTTCTGTTATACTTTTCATCTGTTGCAAAGTTTCCTTGACGAGAGGTGAGGTGTCCACTCTTCTGTGAGTATAAGAAAAATGTTTATAGCCTCTTGTTCTAAGTTATGCTTGTTTAGTATAGATTCCCCTCCAGTAACAATGAGTTCAATAACCCTGGCAAGGTAGCTAGGTTTCCAGCTCTGGACTTAACACTTTTCTGTTGAAAGAGTCTTAAATACAATTAGAGAGCTGTTACCTCCAAACTGTTTGTGCCATTAATATCCAGTTTAGATTCTTTGCCTTGGTGATTATTGTGATTCATAAACATCATATCTGGGTAGGACTACTGTTTACCTCATTCCTGTGGAAACTTGCATCATGCCTTTCGGTACCATGAAAGCTAATCCCCTGAGAAGAGCCCTTTAGGCCAGTTCAACTTTCTATTCATCTGTCTATCCATTCCACATGAATCTTATTTTCTTTTGTAATGTGTTTTGAAATTCAGTAATATAAAGTTCCTTTTTTATTTTTTATTTTTGCTAAGAATGATTTGGATACAGAGAAGTTTCTGATGTTTTATATTAATACTACATGTTTTCATTTTTTGAAGAACATAATTGGCATTTCAATAGTAATTGTATTGATTCTCTAAGACTTTGAGGAGTAAAAGTATGTTAGTGATTCTGATTCTTCATATCTATGAACATGGGCTTCTCTTTTATATGGTGTTTCCCCATAATATTATAATTAGTTCTGTAATTTTCTTTCACTGTTGCTGTTTTTTCTCATTTTATTAATTCTTTAATAATTTTGTACAATATATTTTGATCATATTTACCCATCTTCTGCATTCCTCCCAGATCCATTACTCCTCCCCACCAACCCAACTCCATGTCACCCTTTTTATTTTATTTTTGATCAAACTCACAAAGTTTTGTTCCCAGTACTCACACACTGCTATATGTGTGCACTTCATTGATGGGTGGTCAATTCACCATAGACCACATAATAAATAAGACGGCCTGGGTGGTGGTGGCACATGATTTAATTCTAGCACTTGGGAGTCAGAGACAGGTGGGTCTCTGAGTTTCAGAGCAGCCTGCTCTACAAAGAGAGTCCCAAAAAAGTCAAGAGTGTTACACAGAGAAACCCTGTCTTGAAAAAAAAAGGAAGAAAAGGCGAGGAAAATGACAGTTCCCTTCTCACTAATCATCAATTATCAATAGCTCCTTAGCTAGGGGTGGGAGAACATTGCATAAAAGGGTGAGAAAGAGTGTGAGGAATACATGGTGAAAGGCTAAAAGGAAACAGCATTTTACAGACATAGGAGTGCAGCTGCACATATGAATTCATAGCAGTTGAGTGAAAATGCATAAGACATCCACAGGCTCAGGCAAGACAAAACTCCAGTATGGAGAGGGGAAGTGGGCATTAAGTCAGTTCTGTAATTTTATTGTAAAGATATTCAACCTCTTGCAATATTTGTTTTAGTTATTTCAAATTTTACAGTTCTTTTAAATAAGATTTCTTATTCCATTCCCAACTCAGTGAGATCACTGTTGGCATATGTCATCAGTACTACTATTTTTGTATGTTTGTTTAGTATTCTGAAACAATGTTAAATTCACTAATTATCACTATTTATTCTTTGACTGCTTTGGGGAATATGCGTATACAATCTTGTCATCTACAAAGAGTCAGTTTAAGTGCCCTACATTATTGTTATTTGCCTGATTGTTCTGGCTTCAATGTTGAGTAATATGTTGACAAAAAGTATGGATATAGTTTTTCTTTTACCTTCTTTGTATAGTATACTATTTTTATTGCTTACTATACAGAACTAATATCACTTGGTGATGATAAATAATCTTTTTTCTAATGTTTTAATGAGGTTTTTCTACATTTATTCCTTATTGAAGCTTGTCTGTAGTTTTCTGGTTTTGTTTGATTATTATAACCAATTTTAGTATCAGGGGTAATAGTAGTCTTATAAAATGTTTTTAGAACAATTTCTTGCTTTCCAATTAGGAAAAAACCTTAATTTGACTTATTAATTCAATTAGTTGCTTTTCTTATTGCTGTGACTAAATAAATACCTAACATAATTTAAAGTCACTAATAATTTATTTTAACTCAGTTTTGGGGGGTCAGCCTTTGGGTGTTTAGCTAGATGTGATTAGGTAGAATGCCCTAGTGACAGAAAGATGTGATGGACACGTCAACAGTATGGTTGCCTAAGCAAGACTTGTACAACACCAGTTGACATGTCAACATAAATGGGGGAAATTTTTGCAACAATCCCAGCTGTACTATGAAATGCTACATACATGCAATCAGTGATGCTGAAAGAGGGAGATTCAATTTTCCTCAGGGATAACACACTGATAGGTTATACAATCACAAGTAGTCAGTCATAAACACATGGACATATGTACACAAAAGCAGCAAATGTAATAATTTCGATATACATACATACACACACACACACACACACATATATATATATATAATCGTGAAAGAGTAAATAAATGTGAGAGGGAGTGAAAGGTTCATGAGAGGAGTTGTATTAGGGAGAGGAATGGGTGAAAATGATATAAATACTGTACTCATGTATGCAATTCTCAAAAAAAAGAAAGAAAGAAGGAAAGAAAAAAAGCACTAAAAATTAAATAAAAAGAAACCCTAAATCCAAAGCCCTGTTTTTATTGATAGTATAGTGATAAGTGTAGCTGCCTTCTAACATTTCTTCTCGGGATAAATGCTTAGCTGGAATTCCCAGTAGAAATAAAAAAGAAAGTTAAATACATCGAAGATTTAATAGCACAGACTTTGCATTCTCACTCCAAAGTAAAGGATAGAGCATAAAAGAACATTCATGTAGGAGGAAGCCACTTGCTCGTCCTGACCACCCATTTCTGCACAGTGCATGGCAGCAGGGCACAGGCACCAGGCTAAGTGTACAGGGACTTGAAGCCACTCCGAGGCATGTAATGAGATAATATAAAGAACGGCAGCTGATCCGTACCAAGGAAAGCCACTGTTTGAGAATTCTATATAAATTGCTGTCTCCAAGTATAGGTTGTTGCCAAGGAAGGCTGAGGTGGGCATGCTTCGAGCACTGTGGCATGCAGCAGAGCAGGGGTGGGGGGAATTCTAAAACCAAACGGTGGGCGCCAGATGATGATGGAAGTCAGAAAATAATCCCACACCAGTTCAGAATTATGAATCATCAAATAATAAAAGGGCTATTTATTTAAGGGGAAAATTTAAAGATCACAGTCCTAGATATCAGTCTTCTGCATGAATAGGAACAGAGTCTAGCAGCTGGAGGCGGGAGCTGGAAGCATGAGAGTGGGTACACGTTTTACAACTGCTTTTGGAGTATCAGAGACCATGCTCAAGTGAGCTGGTATCTTAAAGGCTATTGGCTGAAGGAGTGGGATGTGCTCCCACAGCACATTCAGATCAGCAAAACAAACAAAAAAGACTGAATTTTTGTCTAGTATTGAGAGTACACAGTGATGAGCTTTGGGCAGCCTCTCTTCTGCAGTCATGGTACCTTCAGTATGAATAGTCTGTTTCTTGATCTGTATAGATGGAAGTTCCTGTCCTGCCTGGTCCTGCAGCCATTCAGTCCTAAAGAAACACACAGAGGCATATATTAATTATAAACTGTTTGGCTTATTAGCTCAGACTTATTATTAGCTAGCTAATGCAACTTTAATTAATCCACAATTCTCATCTATATTTAGCCATGGAGCTTGCTACCTTTTCTCAGTAAGGCATTCTCATCTTGCTTCCTCTGCATTCTTGCTAGCGACCGACTCTACCTTTCCTCTTCCAAATATAACAGCTAGTTTATAATAAGCCTGATCTAAGGGGTCAAAGAGTGTTGTAATTAACATAGTTTCTGTGTGATTATTTAGGTCTGGGTTCCGGGGAAACAAAAGCACAGTCTCCATTTACAGATCTGGGTTCACTTATTTTCTGTAGCCTGTATTTCACCACCTGTGGTGGTTTGAAAAGGAATGCCCCCCATAGACTCATGTATTTGAATGCTTGATCCATAGGGAGTGACGCTATTAGGAGATGTTGGAGTAGGTGTGGCCTTGTTAGAGCAAGGGTATCACTGTGTAGGTGAGCTATGAAGTATTAAATGCACAAGCAAGACCTAGTGTGGCAATCTCCTTTTGCTGACTGCAGATCAAGATGTAGAGCTCTGAGTTTCTTCTCCCCCACCATGTCTTCCTGTATGCTGCCATGATGATAATTGATCTCTGAAACAGTATGCTAGACCCAATTAATTTTTTTATTTTATAAGAATTGCCATGGTTCTGGTGTTTCTTCACAAGAACAGAAGCTTTAGCTAAGATACCAACATTCCAGGATCCATATTGAAACATATTCTTCATCATCATTGCTTCACTTATCAGCCTTTCAGTTACTTCTTGAAGTGAATCAACCCTGTGCCAAGGCCTTTCTAAATATATGTCAGTGGAAGCCTCTTTGATATTTTAGCCAACACCATCAGGATAATAGCAAGGTCAGCTCCTTGTAGCTGGACATCCTGAGACCATAACTACAATGGTTTTCAGTATCTTGGCAACTGAAACCTGATAAACAATTCCTTTAAGTGAGCCATCTGAAATTATTGGATATGGAATGGAATTACAACAGGAGTGGTGTTGCATCTCTTCTCAAGGGAAAGCATTTCAACTGTGTTTATAATTTTATACCACAGTGCCTGTGCTGAGTGTGGTTTGAATTGCCTTCAGGGCATCTTTCCAAATGCCGCAGTACAACATGTTTTCTTTTTTCAAGGACAATAAGCTCTCTAATAATCTTTTGCTAAGTAAAAAATTCTTCTAGATAAAAACAAACCTTACTGGATGGAGGAGAGAAACCTTAGGGCTCAGGAAAAAAATGCATCTTCCTGGTCCTCAGGAAAGCTCAAATAAGTAAGAATCTCCCAATATTGTAAAAATAAATCACTTCAGCAAAGATGAGACTGACAAGTCTAGCATCCTGCAAAAGGCTCTGACTTGCTGAGCTACTATAAATTGTGTGAAGATATGTAGGCATAATGCAGCTTTTGTGAATTGTCACCGAGTCTGCAGTGGGTTTTTTGGTGATGCACTGCCTTTGACTAGCCCACAGTACTGCAAATAAACATTCACTAAAATTCATAAGTAATGTAAATAAACTAATTGTTTGATGAAGATGAACTTCAGCAGAAGATTTAATTAAGTATATTGTGGATCCCCTCTCTGGAGTGAGTATATGTTTATACACATACATCTGTCCAGAAAAAGTGGCATGGAACACTTAACATCTAATCAGGGACCAGCTTAATCAAAAATGAGTTGGGGTGAAGTTGTTCCACAAGAAGAACTGAAATATAAAACTGAGGCTGATCTATGTGGGGAGAAAAAGGGAGTATAGTGGTTGTTAGCCTCTACACTGGTTATCTGATTTAGATAATGGAAAAAGAGAGAGAATGGGATCTATTGTTATAGGTCATCATGAGCCATCAGATGTAGGTTCATGGAAGTCTACCCATGTCCTCTATAAGAGCAGCAAGTGCTGTTAACTACAAAGCTACTTCTTTAGCCCAAATAGCTGTTACTTAAAACAGACTTTTGTAAAAGCAATGAAAAATCCCATCAAATCCTGATTCATGAGGCTGTGGAAATTTTACATGGATAGATAGTCTGAGTGCTGGGAACACAGAAAAATTGAGTATAAGTACCCAATTTTCCTGAGGATGCAAGTTACACAGACTAAGACAATATTAGCTAAATCAGCCCCTAATGGATGGACTTCTATGTGCCATTAGGCACACTTAATTATGACCATCTAAGGTCCCCATTAATACCTGAAACTGAAAACCTTAAAGAAAGGAGATTCACTGCTGAGGAAAATGGAGATGAGAGAGGCTTTATTATTTGCTGCCCTAATCACTGGGCCAGATTCAGTGTGTTTACAGGACATTTTAAAAATAGATTAATTCAACAGGGACCTTGGGAATTGTTGGGAGTTTAAGGGCATTGTGGACACCAATGGAGGAATACAATCCTTATGAGGTAGGAGAGGTTCTGTCAAACCTGAGGTATTTTGATTGACATGGGAATAGGGTTCATAAAATATACAAATAATTAAGTTGACATGAGAGAAAAAGGAAAGCAGAAAAGGGGATAAGTCTGAAGCTCTTTAAAAATATTGACTAGGAGCTCACAAACCACTGACCAAGAAAAGGAGATGAGCATAGCACCTGCAGATCTTCAGCTCTCCCTCTTCTCTTCCAAATCCTGTCTTCTAGTCTGACACATAGCTATGTAGTAGATCACCTGCTGTGGACTCCTAATCCTCTCTGCTCCCTTCTCCAGAGGACCATGCAGATCTCTTTCTCTAACCTTTGTCCCCACTCATCCTGTTACCCCAGAATGCCTTCCTTGAGAACTCACCAGTCAAACCTGCCAGAAAATCAGGGAGAAGAGTTTCAGATCTTCATTCTCCCTCCCCTTCTCCATATCTAAGCTACTATCTCATCTCCAGCTCTGTATTAGAGTGCCTGTTGTGGCCTCTCCTCACTCTCTGCTCCAACTCCAGGAGGACTAAGAAGGTCTTGAAGGAAAATTCTACTTTTCTCCCTACTTTGAACTTCCTCAAACCCTTTTTAAAGTATCTTTTTTTGCAGATGATATAGTAGTATACATAGATATTCCCAAAGTTCCACAAGAAACTCCTTCAAATGATAAACACAGCAAGTACCTGCACACAAAATTAACTCACAAAAATTAATAGTCCTCCTATATACAAATGACAAATGGATTGAGAAAAAAGTGAGAGAAACAACACCTTTCATAATACCCTAAAATAATATAAAATATCATGGAGGTAACTCTAACCAAGCAAGAGAGAGATTTGTATGAAAAAAAATTTCAAGTCAATGACAGAAAATATTTGAAGAAGATACTAGAAGATGAAAAGATGTTCAATTATCATGGATTGATATAATCAGCATAGTAAAAATGGTCATCCTATTAAAAAGCAGTCTATGGGTTTAATGCAATCCCCATCAAAATTCCAACACATTTCAAGATTTTGAAAGTACATGTTTTAGCTTCATTTGGAAACACAATAAATTCCGTATAGTTAAAAGAATCCTGAATAATAAAAACTGCTGGAGGTATCAACATCCTCAATTTTGAGTTATAATACAGAATTATATAGGCATGTTGACTAATGGGATAGAAATGAAGATCAAAACATACATCCACACACCTATGAAAACCTGAATTTTTCTAAATTACAAAAATGTCCTTTAAACAATTCTACCAAAAGCAATCTATAGATTCAATGCAATCCCCATCAAAATCCCATCAAAATTCTTCACATACCTTGAGAGAACAATAATCAATTTTATATGGAAAAACAAAAAACCCAGGATAGCCAAAACAATCTTATATAATAAAGGAACTTCTGGAGGTATGACCATCCCTGACTTCAAACTCTATTACACAGCTACAGTATTGAAAACAGCTTGGTACTGGCATAAGAACAGAGAAGTCGACCTATGGAATCGAATAGAAGACCCAGATATTAACCCACAAACCTATGAACACTTGATTTTCGACAAGGGAGTTAAAGGTATGCAATGGAAGAAGGAAAGCATCTTTAACAAATGGTGCTAGCATAACTGGATGTCAACCTGTAGAAGAATGAAAGTAGATCCATATGTATCACCATGCACAAAAATCAAGTCCAAATGGATTAAAGACATCAACATTAATCTGACCATTTTGAACCAGATAGAAGAGAAAGTGGGAAGTAGTCTACAAGACATAGGCACAGGAGACCACTTCCTAGGTAGAACCCCAGTAGCACAGACAATAAGAGAATCAATGAATAAATGGGACCTCCTGAAACTGAGAAGCTTCTGTAAAGCAAAGGACACCGTCAGTAAGACAAAAGAGCTACCGTCTGACTGGGAGAAGATCTTCACCAACACTTCATCAGACAAAGGCCTGATCTCCAAAATATACAAAGAACTCAAGAAACTAGACACTAAAACTCTAATTAACCCAATTAAAAATTGGGGTGCTGATCTGAACAGAGAATTCTCAACAGAAGAACTTCGAATGGCCAGAAGACACTTAAGGTCATGCTCAACCTCCTTAGTGATCAGGGAAATGCAAATCAAAACAACTATGAGATACCATTTTACACTGGTCAGATTAGTCAAAAACACCAATGATAGCCTATGCTGGAGAGGATGTGGAGTGAGGGGAATACTCATCCATTGTTGGTGGGAATGCAAACTTGTGCAGCCACTGTGGAAATCAGTGTGGCGGTTTCTCAGAAAACTGGGAGTCAACCTCCCTCAGGACCCAGCAATTCCACTCTTGGGAATATACCCAAGAGATGCCCTATCATACCACAAAAGCATTTGTTCAACTATGTTCATAGCAGCACTATTTGTAATAGCCAGAACCTGGAAACAACCTAGGTGCCCCTCAATAGAAGAATGGTTAAAAAATGTGGGGAACATATATACATTAGAGTTTTACTCAGCAGTATAAAACAATGATATCTTGAATTTTGCATGCAAATGGATGGACATAGAAAACGCTTTACTGAGTGAGGTAAGCCAGACCCAAAAAGAGGAATATGGTATGTATTCACTCATAAGTGGATTCTAGCCATAATTAAAGGTCTTTGAGCCTATAATTCGTGATCCTAGAGAAGCTAAATAAGAAGGTGAACCTGAAGAAAATCATGTAGTTATCCTCCCCGAGATTGGAAGTAGATAAGAGTGCCAGGCAACCTCGGGTGCATGGGGGGGGCGTTGTTGGAAGGGGAGAGGGTTAGAGAGAAGAGAGTAGGGGAGGAATGGGGAAAGCTTGGGGGATTGGGATAGGGGGAAGGGAGGAAGGATGGATATGGGATCAGGGAAGTATATATCTCAACTAAGGGAGTCATTTTAGGGTTTACAAGAGACTTGATTATAAAGGGGATCCCAGGTCCAAGGAGAGATCCCCAGATTGTTCTCTGGACAGAGGAGAGGGTGCCTGAACCAGCCTTGGCCCATAACCATGCTGATGAATATTTTGCATATCACCATAGAACCCTCATCTGGCGATGGATGTAGACAGAGACAGAGACCCACATTGGAACACTGGACTTAACTCCCTTGGTCCAAACGAGAAGCAGAAGGAAAGAGAAAGAGAGCAAAGAAGGCAAGACCAGAGGGAACCTTCACCCGTTGATGGATGGAGATTGAAACAGAGACCCACATTGGAGCCCTGGACTGAACCCCCAAGGTCTAAATGAGGAGCAGAAGGAGGGAGAACATGAACAAGAAAGGTAAGACCGTGAGGAGTGCGTTCACCCACTGATACAAGGGGACTGATCTAATGAGAGTTCACCAAGGCCAATTGGACTGGAACTGAACGAGCACGTGATCCAACCAGATTCTCTGAATGTGGTTGGCACGGGGTCTTTCTGAAAAGCCATTGACAATGACACTGGGACTTGTTTCCTCTGCATATACTGGATTTTTGGGATCCAGTCTGTTTGGATGCTCACCTTCCTGGACCTGGAGGGAGGGGGGAGGAACTTGAACTTCCCACAGGGCAGGAAATGCTGACTGCTCTTAGGGATGGAGAGGGAGGAGGAGAGGGAGTGGAGGAAGTGGAAGTGGGAGGGTGTTGGGAGGAGGGGCGGAAAGGGGAACTTTTATAAATTAATAAACTTTTATAAAAAAGTCCTTTAAATAAATATATAATCTTTAACAAAGTACTGAACAAACTGGAGGATTACATGTAGAAAAATGCAAATAGATCCCTATTTATCACTTTGCACAGAACTCAACTACAAATGGATTAAAGACCTCAACATCAAACCAGATACACTGAACCTGGTAGGAAAGAAACCAGAAAATAGCCTTGAACTCATTGACATAGGAAATAATTTTCTAAACAGAACACCTTTACTGTAAGCACTAAAATAATCAATTAATAAGTGGAACCTCATGAAGCTGTAAAAGCTTCTGAAGGGCAAAGAATACCATCATTTAGACAAATCAGCATACTCCAAGAAGGAAAGGGGTCATCCAATAGAGGGTTAACATCCAAAGTATAAAACAAATTCAAAAAACAATATTTCAAACCCCACAAATAATCCAATTAAAAATTGAGTAAAGTTTTTAAAAAATGTTTACAAAGTACGATTCATCTTACCACAAAGACACTTTCTAAACCATGTTCATTGCAGCTGTAGTTATAATATCTAGAAATTAGGAACAACTTAGATGTTCTCAACAGATAAATGGAAAAAGCATGGTACATTTTCATAATGAAATATTACTCAGCCATTAAAACCATGAAACCAGGATGTTTGCGGGTTAATGGATAGAACTAGAAAAAACCCATCCTGAGTGAGTTCTGCCATACCCAGAAAGATAAATATGACATGTATTCAGTTATATGTGAACATTAGTCATTAAATAAATGAACACCATGTTACAGTCCCTAGAACCACTGAGTTTAGCTATAGAATAAGGGCTGGGGATAAGTGATAGATTTCCCTAATAAAGGGACTAAGAGTAGGCAATTATGGCTGAGTGGTAGGCAGTACTAGAACAGGAAGATAAAGTAAAACAGGGAGTAAAGTATATAAAAACCTGTATTGGGTGACAGACAGAAAAAAATAAAGGATCATTTAAAGAATAGTATGATAATTTAGTTCAATAGAAGCTTTGTAAAATATGTACATATACAAAGGGGATATAAGTGAAATCGCCAAGTAAGGCCATCTCTTATCACAAAATGAATCTCACAGTACAGGTATTGAGTACATATAATTGAACTGTTAGCTAATGGTGTTTCATGGAAACCACTAAACAACTTAAGTTGTTGACGACTATAGGTTGCTTTCCACAAACTGACAGCAATAGCCAATTTCTGGATATAGCACCTACACAAGTCATTGAACATGGAGAAGTTGAGCTCATACATATATAGAGCCTTTGGTACTACCATCTAGAGTCTTTGGTAAAAGAAGGCACACTGTAAACTACCAAAGGAGAAATGTAAATACCAACCCACCCAGAAACCTTTTTTTTAAAAATCTGTGATAGTGTCTTGCCTGCAAAATACAATTATGACAAAAACTCTGTGGGAGTTACCAATGACCCACTTGACTCAATGGACTTCATACCAAGAGGTGTTTGGGTAACCTGAGACTGGATAGCCCTGGAATCTAGGTCCAAACCAAGTGTCCCACTCCTGGTAACAACTTCTGTCACAGTTAGGGTTTTATTACTGTGAAGAGACACTGTAACCACGATAATGCTTATAAAGGAAACCTTTTAAAAGGGCTGGCTTACAGTTCAAAGTTTTACTCCATTGTTATGGTGGAACTCCTGGTAGGAAGAATGGTAGGAAGCATGGCAGCACATAGGCAGACATAGTTCTGAACAAAGAGCTGAAACTTCCACATTCTGATTGTTAAGCATCAGGAAAAGAGAGACACTAGACCTGGCTTGAGCTTCTGAAACCTCAAAGACCACGCCTAGTGACATACTTCCTCAAGCAAGGCCATACCTACTCAATCAAGACCGTACATCCTAATAGTGCTATTCCCAATAAGCCTATGGGGTCATTTTCATTCAAACTATGACAGACAACAATAATCCTGTTGATTAAAAGTCACAATAAGCTTTGTATACTATAGCTCAGAGCATGGATGAAACAACTGGACCAAACTGTTCCAATACAATTTTCAACTCAGTCACAAACAAGGGCAGAAGCTCAAAATACATTACTAGAACAGTAATTTCTAGTTGTATATAAATCATTGCAATAGATGGAATCATATTCCCTATCCTTATGACGATAAAAACAGTATATTAAATGTTTTATTAGAACCCGACTTTGTTAGTTTTCAGCTGACATGAGAAAAATACATGAAAAAAGCAAATTAACGAAGAAAAGTTTCATATTGGCTTATAAGACCATGAATTCACAATCTATTTTGGTGGGAACAGAGGGCTTACTGACCACATTGATTCCACATTCAGGGAGATGAGAGTGAGCAGGAAGTAATGTAGAACAATAAAACTTAAAAGTTGACCCAGTGATCTATTACTACCACCAAGGGTCTGTCTCTTAAGGGTTCTTCAATCTTTCCAAACTATCACTCTCTGAAGACAAACCAGAGAGCTTATAGATACTATTTTACAATCAAACCAAAACCAAAGTCTTTTGATGAAGCCAGTTTTGGGGGTGACATAAAATCACTACCCAGTCACCAATGACCATATAGACTCTCCTAGAACCAGTGTTTTTTTTTAATTAAATTGATTTATTTTATATTCTGACCAAAGTTTTCCTCCCTTCTCTTCTCCCATTTCTCACCTCCCCTCTGACACCCCCCAATTCACTCCTCTTCTGTTTTCGTTCAGAATGGGTAAGACTCCCATGGGTATCATCAGAGCATGACATATCAAGTTGCAGTAAAACTAATCTCCTCCCTTTCTATTAAGGCTGGACAAGGTAACCCAGAATGAGGAATAAGTTCCCAAAAGCCAGCCAATGCTCCCACAATCTTTCTTCCCACCCTTCAGAAAGATATTCTGAGATCAGCCTAATGTTAGTCTTTGGGTCTCTTCATCTATTTCCATCAGTTACTGGATGAATTTTATATTATGACAATTTAGATAGTCACCAATCTATGAGTACAGAAGAATATTGTTAGGCATCATTATAAAGACATTTTTTTCAGTCATTTTTTTCTATCCTAGGTCTCTGAGCCATCCAGTCTCTGGGTCCTGGCAATCGAGACAGTGTCAAAGGTGGGCTCACTCTCATGATATGGGTCTTAGGCTGGATCAGTCATTAGTTGGTCACTTCCATAATTTCTGTGCCACCTGTACATTAGCCTATCCTATAGGCAGAACAGACTGTACCTCAAAGGTTATATGACTGTCGTGGTGTTCCAGTCCCTCCCCTGAAAGTCTTCCCTGATCACAGGAGATGGCAAATTCAGGCTATGTATCTGCTATTGATAGAAGTCTTACCTGGAGTCATTCTTTTAAATTACTGGGAGTTTCCCTTGCAACAGGTTTCTACCTGATGCTGAAATGTCCCCCTCTGCCTACAAGACATCTCTTTCAGTACTCTCCTCTTCAATACACCTCCAATGATCACTCATGTTCCCATACTCACCAAGCCTCAATCCACCAAATAGACCTTTTCTAGCTTCCCTTCCCAGGGAAATCCATGACCCCCCCCCCCCCCGAACAACTTGGGTCATTCTTGTTATCTAGCCTCTTTGTGTCTGTGGATTTTAGAAAGACTATCCTTTACTTTACAGCTAATATCCACTTATAAGTGAGTACATACCATTTCTGTCATTCTGGGACTGGATTACCTTACACAGAATGATTTTTTTTCAAGTTTTATCCATTTACCCTCAAATTTCATGATATAATTGATTTTAACAACTGAGTAACACTTCGTTGTATAAATGTATCATATTTTCTTTATCTATTTTTCAGTTGAAGGGCATCTAGGTTGTTTACAGGTTCTGGCTATTATGAAAATAGCTGCTATGTATATAGTTGGACAAGTTTCCTTGTGGTATGATTGAATATCTAATGGGTAGATGCCCAAGAGTGATATAGTTGGGGCTTGAGGTAGATTGATTTCCAATTTTCTGACACACCACCATATTGGTTTCCAAAGTAGCTGTACAAACTTGTCCTTCCACCAGTGATGAAAGAGTGTTCCCCTTGCTCCACATCCTCTTCACATTAACTTTCATTTGTACTTTTTTGTCTTATCCATTCTGAAAGGTGTAAAATGGAATCTCTGAATCATTTTGATTTGAATTTCCCTGATGAGCCAGTTTCTTTTTGAGCCACTGAGAACCCTCCAGTATTTATATCAATAGCTAAAGCAGACAGCATGTTAAAAAGATGGTACAAATAGGATCACCAAAGTGAGTGAGTAGTCATACAATACAAGTAGTCACTGATACATATGATTGTAAAAAAGAAAATTGCCAGTAGACTATGATAAAATATATAACAATAATAGTAACTCAAGAGACATGGCCCCTGACACTCTACAATGATAGTTCACCTGTGTTTGGACACCTCACTTCATGGATGGATCAGTGGGAAAAAGAAAACTGGCAAGTTCTTGGCTAACCCTGTGAGAACAACTGATGTTCAAGTAAATATACAGCAGAATACAACATGAATCAGAATCTTATATGATAGCCCATTGCCCAGTGAAGAAGCTATTGCCATTGCTATTGGTTTCATTTCCAAACTTTGTCGTTAGATCCTATATTTGAAGCTACTACATGCTTTAGATGACGGATGTGAAGAAATCACGCTAGGAGTAACTGAAGATACTCTCCCTGCTAGTTGACTTTCAAAATGTTGTATTTGCCATGTGGCCTGCTGGGTAAGTATTTGTTACCAACAATCTTGTGTAGCTATAAGTTTTGTGTGCTATAGTATTAACATGTCAGGACAAACTGGCCTCAATAACGAAAGTGTGGCATAACTATTACAGTCACAACCACCTGCTTTCTGTTTTAAGTAATGTCTTGATTCATATAAGGGAATTCACATCTGGTACTGTAAGCAAATGCAAATATCTGTAGCTAGTCCATCATAGACACCAGTGGACAAAACACATAAAGTGTTTTGTAGAATGGTTGTATTATCCTTACCAAATGATCTAAGTACTTTTGTTTATACTCATAGATTACTGGTTCTCAGTCTCAATTGATCATAGAGAAACTTCATTTTGTAATGAAGAATGTGAAATCGAGATTCGAAAACAGGTATTTCTGTTTCTGTGATATAATGGCTAAATGTTTAGGAATAATTGGACATATATGTTAGAACTGCAAGGCTAAAGAACACCGCAAAATAGAGTATTCTGTAGCAATTTCTTCCAAATTGAAAATATTGTTTCCTAAAGGAGGCACAAGGCTCATGAAACTTGGCAAATAAACCTGATCCTAAAAATCTGAAATTAATGAGATTCATACTACATCTCTCCAAAGTTATGAAAGCAGGAAACCACTCTTAGAAACAGATATTCTGACAGTGCAGCTTTCTGGATGATTCTCTTATCTCACAAGCTTCGTATAGAAGACTCTCTATTCAAGTCGATGAAGTCCTTGCAAGTCGTGGGGAGAAATCTAGGGATATGTCCCTTGTAAATCATCTTTAATGTGTGTTTCTGATTTATTTTAAGTGATTCTGCTTCCAATAAGTAATCCCTCCTCCCATGATCCTTTTAACAATTCTAGTAAACTCCTTGATTCACTATGTTGGAATTTAGAAAAAATTATCACCTAGTTTGGCTGTCTGTTTCCTATGTAACGTGAATAGATGTTTGATCACATTTCTAGAAAATACAATACCTTTTACAGTCTATCTTAGATACTTTTCATACTGCTGTGACAAAAATTTCACAAAATCTCCTCAAAGGAGAAAGGTTTTATTCTGGATCACAGTTGAACACATACTCTATCACAACAGGGAAATGAATATCACATCCATAATTGGAAAGCAGAGAACAACAAATTCATGAATACTACAGCTCAGAAGTCTAATTCTTCATCTCTCAACAGTCATTGCTTGTCTGTGGTTCTTTGTCAGTGGGTGGAGCATGAAATTTCACCTTTACAGTTTACTGGGCTTATAGGTGTTGTCTTGTATAAGTAGCTAGCTATATTGTTGAAGCATGGGTGTATCATCTCTGTCTTTTCTAGGAGACACAGTCTCACAGAAGATGTCCTGGTCCCTTGACTCTTATAATCTTTCCATTCAATCTTTGATATTCCCTGAGTCTCACTTGCTAGAATTTTTGTTGTAGATATATCAGTTGGTCTCTGCATTTTATTCAGTTGTGTTTTGTCTTAAAAGTGTGCAGTGTCTTCAGTAATAGACTTATCTTTATCTTCTAGAAAGCAACCAAAAGCAACAATAGAATTATATTGTTTCTGGAGTCTCTTGGACTACTGTATGCATTCTAAAGCATATTTATTATGCCTGTCATATAATCTATGATTCTTTATTGCGGGGGAGCATTCTCACAGTGCAGTAGGGGACCCCACAGTTTTAGAGACACTGGTGCCATGTAACAGTTGCTGAAAGCATCAGCTACAATGAAATGTAGCTGACTGGAAAGTAGAAGGCAGGCTCTGTGTGCTGTTAAGGGTGAGGCCAGAGAATGTCCCAGACCCCTTGGAAAAGCCCCAGAGGAATCCCAGATGTTAAGCACTGAATTGTTTGCACTGTAGGAACTTGGTTTTGCCTTGTGCAAATTCTGGTTGTGTCCTGTATCTTAACCATTGAAATGAAAAAAGGTACTTTATTTTAATATTTCAGGAGCAGATAGTTGAGAGATTCTAAACTACTTCAAGAGAAAATTTTAGAATTTTACAGAAAATTTATGTTGAAAAAAATCCTGAATATCTTTTAAGAAACAGCCTTTAAAATAGTTAAATTTATAAAGTTGTGGGACATTTTCAACTTATATTTTATTATGGTGTTTTTATATAATTTTGACAAATAGATAAATAAATTGCTAAAAATCAGGGCCAGAGCTTTGCGCAGCAAACATTAAACACTGTGGTAGTCCCCTTTTATGAGGCAGTAAGACAGTGACTTAAGCAATCTGACAAAGTATCTCTTCTTACCTAAGGTCTATTCAGGATACCAGAGACCGATTTAAGAATGAATGAATGACTAGCATACTTGTTTTGTTAACATTATTAAGCTGTAGTTATTTTGAGCTGGAGTTAAAAGAAAAACAAAAACAAATCAACAGCAAGAAAAAAATTATAAATGTGATATTGTGTATTAGTGTACTATGTAAGGACCAGGAAAACAGAGTTGCCAATGTCTCTATGGAATCTATGTATGATTTAAAATGTTTCCTTTGGCATTAAAAAGAACTTCAATACAGAAATCGTTATCATTTACTATAAACTATTAAAATTTATATAAAAATAAATAAGCAAGTTTATTTTAAAAGATGATTAAGCCTTAGTGTGTTCAGAACTATACTTGTAGACATGCTAAGTACTTGATGTGGAATTCCCCTTTGTGTGTTGTGAATATGTTTTATTGCCATTGGTTAATAAAGAAGCTGCTTTGGCCTATGGCAGGGCAGCATATAGCATGGCAGGAAATTCAAGCAGAGATAGGGAAGGAAAGAAGGCAGAGTCAGGCAGATGCTGTGTAGCTGCTGAAGGAGAAAGATGTCAGAATCTTATCAGTATACCATGAGTGTTGTGGTAAAATATAAAATAACAGAAATGGATTAGTTTAAGATATAAGAGTAAGATAGAAATATTTCTGAGCCATTGCCCAAGTAGTGTAAATAATATAGTTTTGTGTGATTATTTGGGTCTAGAAAGCAAGGAAACAAGAGTGTAATCTCCCTTTACAAGTATTAATGTAGTTCATTACAGGAAAAAGTCTTATTTAGCCTCCTGTATATGTTTTCAAGATTAAGCCTAAAGCAAGTAATAAAAACAAACAAAGGTTGTTTAACTCAGATATTCTTAATAGATAATGGTCCTTAAATTTGCCAAATATCTTCTGAATATATGACATTTAGAATTTTTAAAAGAAAAACTTACCATGACAGACAGAGGTTCCCAGCTCCTAGCAGTGACCCCAAAGTCTCTAAGAAGATGACAGGGGCACAATGACAACTACACGTGGTAATGCTAACCACTGAAAAAGTCTGCCCCAATGCCTCACCTGACTCCAGGATCTGGCTCAAACTGTGGACAAGCAGAAAACTGAAATGCTGACTGTCCCACTTTTCCTGTAACAAGTAAAATTAGTCACCACAATGTTCCTCCTCCACAGGAAATCCTCTCATTCTCTGGGCCTGATGCCTGAAGACTGACACCATCCTGGTACCTATGCCACCAAAACAAAGCCGGGGGAATGACAGGAGCTTGGCTACAACAACTACCCCAAGACGTCAGTCACCTTGTTAGTTTATCCAGAGCTACTAGGTTTCTTCTTAAGAACAGGCACACAGGGTGGTCTTGCTAACAGTCTTCATTTTAAGAGATAAACAGTTTTCAGGTGTAACTTTTCACTAAAGAAACATGCCTTGCAGTGGTTCCTCTCAATAATAACTACTCATCTATCTGGCAAATGACTGGCTGGAAAGAAAATGTCTAAATTCTACTCAAATTATAAAGGTATAAGAAATTTATCTAATACATATAAATAATGGGAGATGCTTTAGATTTCTTTCCCCCACTTTGCTATTGTTATACTGAATCTTCTTATAGACAACTGTTCAGCTTTTTCTACAATGTAGATTTACAGCACAGTACAGTGGTAATGTTAATATATCAGAAACTTTTATCTGTTTTTTTTGTAAATTAAACATTTATGTAAGCTTTAGGAAGTCAAAGGAGTCAAAAGACTTGGATCAACCTCTCACAGGTCAAAGGGACTCCAGAGAAGTACTGCCTAAGTTTCCCTACTGGCCTATTCCCAAGGATGAGATCTTATGCCTGGTCTTGCCACTCCTCCTCTTTCCCAATTTATAGCACAATGAGCCTGAAAGTTCCAACTGTAAGATTTCTTTTAAATTACTAAATTTTAACATTTTTCCATATTCTATATTTGTCTCAGCATATTTTCACTTGGTACCATCCAGGGATCATCTGTGAACTGCAACTGCTGAGCTCTGAACTTGCTGATAGCTAATGCTTACCAGACCAGCCTATGTGGTTGCTCCCTGTCTCTTCAGCTCGGTCAGCTAAAAAAAAATGTTTCTGATGAATGAATGCCTCATTGCCCAGCTTTTGACTAGCCTTTTGGCCTTCCTGGGCCCTTACAGTGACATCCTAGTTTCAGCTGGAAATAGTTTTCAAAGAGAATACATCATCCATTGTCCCCAAACAGGCTGTAATGCTAAATCAAAAGAAAACTCCCTGGCATAGGGTACAAAATGGCTGCCTATAATGCTAATTTGCATATCAGGTAAGTGGCCTCAGATTTATCAACAGGTAGATTCACTGCCTAAAATAGTTCTACAATATGATAAGTCACATGGCCTTCTTTATGCAGAATAAAGGTATTATATGACGTTAAGAGAAAATTGTTCTTTCTATACAAACCATGTGGGATTATAATCTGACGGCAAACAAAGAATCATTACAAAAGGGGAACCTGAGATAAAAATAAGTGACTTGTGCCCCATTTATTTCCAGCCTCCTTTTGGATAATAACTGTGATGTCAGCCACCACAGGGTGTTTGACTCTTCTGCTTCTGTTAATTACTATTGACTCTTGTATCATTGATGCTGTAACTAATTAATATTTCCTACTTGGGTCCCATTAAGTTAATGGTTATTAGGTCCTAATATAAGCAAGTACCCATCACAGAGTCATGGATTTAACTCAAAATACAACTTAAGTGGGGAACTTTAAGCATTAAAGTTAACCTATAAGCTCCAGCTGTCAAGGACAAAATAACTTTCTGCAATTCTGGGAGCTGTAGTTCTTGGAAAATAACAAGCCACATGATTTCCCCTACCCTAAACAAGTGTTATTTGACACATATACACCAGATGTACTTGATCACATGTAGGCAGAAGGTGTGTAGACCGGAAATATATGCTTGTCCCTATTTGTACCTGATGGTAAATGAAATAAATTGTGGGTTTTGCCTTTTCAAACCCTTGGAAAATGTGGTTTATGGACATTCCCTAGGAACCTGAGTGTAGACCTGGACAGAGTTGAGTTCATTTTTTATGATCAGTATTATTTAAAGTTTCCATCAAATTTGGCTCAAAATTGTGGAACTAGTTTTTCTTTTGCAAATCTCAGGGTATTAACAACTCCTTTTTTTCTCATAGTTTTTATTAAATATGCTTCTCTATACAATTGTTTTAGGAATTTTTAAAAACAAAATTTCTTTTATTCCTTGATTGAACTGTTACCTAATGTCTTTGTATCTGATTATTTTTTCTTATCTTTTTGTATACTATTATATATAGAAGAGTTGCATAAAATGTTTTCTATTCTTGTTTTATGACATATCACATACTTGTTCTCAGGGCAAACAACCTCTATGTGGTGATAAGAATAATGTGCATTCCATAGCCATTGAATGTGATGCTGTATACTCTTATACTGATTTTTTTAGATACATTGAATCTAGGATAAATGTTTATCAGGCTGTTTCTTTGGGGAAATTCTATCTAGATTGTTTGCCAATTTCTCAAAATGGGGTATTACATATTTCAATTAATTTCACATTGGCTAATACCTATCTTTTTAGGTCTGTTAAAATTTTCTTAAAATATGTTTGTTTTCTATGGTCCTTGCATATTTAGATTTGTTATTTCCTTTTACTGAGATGTCTGCCTTTTAATCATATTATAATCCTTGCATCCTTTGCTGCCTTTGGTTTAAAGTTTATTTAACATTTATCTAAGAGAAATGTGAGTAATCTTGCTTTGGTTTGCCTTCCATTTGCATAGAATAACTTGAATTTACACACACTTCTTAGAGATAAAGTGTACTTGAATTTTGAGTTTTATCCATTCAAAGTTTTATAGTTTTGTGAAAATCAGTGACATTTCCTCTTAGACTGTTAAGATTTGTTACATAATGAAGAAAAAGTTTGTGCACTCATATATTATGTGTTTCTTTTTATCCCTCATATCCTGGAAAATATTTTTTATAATTCATTTTTGTGAACTTTTGTCTTTTTTCTCATGAATTTTAGTAAGTAAATTTAACTGCTATCTTTAACCCTTCCGTACCTGTACAATGGTAACAGTTTCTGAAATTCAAAAACTTCCTATTATTATTTATTAAAACAATATTTTTTATTTGACATGCTAATCCCAGTTCCCTCATCCTCCTCTCCTCCTTTACTCTCCCCATCTTCCCCCAACCCCAATTCCCATTCATTTCTCAGAAAAGGTGAAGCCTCCAATGGGAAGTTAACATCACCTGAGGCAAAAACAAGGCCCTCCTCCCTGTATCTCAGCTGAGCAGCAAGGTATTCCTCAATAGGGAATGGGCTCCAAAAAGCCAGTTTGAAGATGTAAATTATGAAATAATCCCATGCTGGCACAAAATTGAGTATAATAAAGGGTATTTATTTAAGAGTAGACTCACAGATCACAGTCCTCTGCACAAACAGGGAACAGGAACCAAATCGAGAAGCCAGGAGAGAAAGCAAGCACATGCTTTAAATCCACATTTATAGTATAAGAGGCCATGGTGTAGTGGGCTGGTACCTTAAAGTCTACTGGCTGAAGACGTTCCTACCAGTATCAGTTCATGCACTAGTGATAAATATTGGTTTCATTGCCAGTGGCCCCACAAATTGCCCAAGCCACACAGCTTCTCCCCATATTCAGAGGACCTAGTCTGGTCCTATGCAAGTTCCCCCGCTGTCAGTCCAGAGTCAGTGAGTTCCCACTATCTCCAGTCAGCAATTTCTGTGAATTTTTCCATTGTGGTCTTGACCCCTTTGCTCAAATTATTGCTCCTTCTTCTCTTTGATTGGACTCCAGGAACTCAGTTCAGTGCCTAGCTGTGGATCTCTGCTTCTGTTCCCATCAGTTACTGGATGAAGCTTCTATAATGACAAGGTAGTCTTCAATCTGCTTATAGGAGAAGGGCAGTTAAGGTACCCTCTCAGCTATGGCTCAGATTCTTAGCTGGGGTCATCCTTGTGTGTTTCTGATAATTTCCCTAGTGCCCAGTTTCTCGCTAACCACATAATGGCTCCATTTATCAAGGTATTTTCCTTGTTCTTCCTCTCTGTCCTTCAACCATTTCAACCTTCCCAATCCCTCATGTTCTTTCCCCAGTCCCCATCTCCCATCAGCATTCCTTTCTCATCCTTCTCTTCCTCCCACACTCCCAATTTAAGGAGATCTTATCTATTTCACCTTCCCAGGGAGATTAATGTATGCCTCTCTTTAGGGTTCTCATTGTTTTCCTGCTTCTCAGGGGCTGTGGACTGTAGGTTGGTTATCCTTTGCTTTATGTCTAGCATCCCCTTATGAGTGAGTACAAACTGTGTTTGTCTTTCTTGGTCTGGGCTACCTCACTGAGGATGGTTTACTTTCTAGTTTTATTCATTTGCCCACAAATTTCAAGATGCCACTGTTTTTATCACTGAGTAAGACTCCATTGTGTAAATTTACCACATATTCTTTATCCATTCTTCAGTTGAGGGACGTCTAGGTTGTTTCTAGGTTCTGGCTATTATGAATAATGCTGCTATGAACATAGTTGAGCAAATATCCTTGTGATATGAGTGTACATCCTTTGGGTATATATCCAAGAGTGGTATTGCTAGATTGTTGCAGGGGGCTGCTTCTTTGTCCCTACTGCCTGACTAGCTTAGCCCCGAAATAATCACACAGAAATTGTATTAATTAACTCATTGCTTGTCCCATTAGTTCTAGTTTCTTATTGGCTAATTCTTACATCTTAATTTAACCCATTTTTATTAATCTGTGTATCGCCACATGGCAGTGGTTTACTAGATAAAAATCCCAGTATCTGTCTCTGGTGGATCCATTGTGTCTCTCTGACTCTGCTTTCTTCTACCCAGAATTCAGTTCTGTCTTCTCCCATCTACCTAAGTTCTGTCTTATCAAGACAAGGCAGTTACTTTATTCATTAACCAATACAAACAAAACACAGGGAGGACTCACACATCACTAGATCTTGAGGTATATTGATTCCCAATTTACTGAGAAATTGCCATACTGATTTCCAAAGTGACTGTACAGTTTGCACTCTCAGCAGCAATGGAGGAGTGTTCCCCTTATTCCACATACTCTCCAGCATAAGCTGTCATTAGTATTTCTGATCTTAGCCATTCTGACAGGCATAAGATGCTATCTCAGAATTGTTTTGATTTGTACCTATGAATTTCTTTTAACCCTTTAGTGTTTTCATACTCTTCTAGGACACTAAATTTAAATTATTTTCTTTTAAAAGCTAAACAAGAACATTCTTGTAAGCTGCCTTCATTCTTGATCTTAATTTTCTTCCAAATGCTTATTTTCAAACATATTGCATTTGAGTTCACTGATTCTTTAGTTTGACTTATCCCACTATGATAGTTATTACTATCAACACATCTGGAATCATTTAGGAAATAACTATCTGGGTATGTCTGTGAGGAGTTTTGAACTAGGAAGATCTTCCCAATTGATTGACTTTGGAACCTTTAAAGACTATAACAACTCATGAATTTGGACTGAATAAATTTTCTCTAAGAGTTGGCTATGCGCGTATGTGAAAAGATTTAGACATATATGGTTGAAATGTGATATGTTTCAATATTGAGAAGAGGAAGACTTATGATTAATTTGATTGTCAAAGTTGTTGTCATTCACAATGGGGATGGCCCAAGGCCAGTCCCACGAGGGGCAGCCAGTGACCCGGGGCCCTGCAGGTCCCCTGGGGATGAGAGAAAGACATATACCACGTAGAAAGAGCTTGGGTATAGAGTTTATTTAGTGTGGGGGGGATAAGAAGAAAGAAAGAGAAGAAAAAAGGGAGAAGGAGAGAAAGAAGGAAGAAGGGAGAGATGCAGGAGCTGCCTCTTCAGAAAAAGGACAGACAGAAAAAGAATAGGCCGGAGAGGAGACAGAGATCTGCTTGCCTTGGTAGAAAGGCAGAGATTGGGAGTGGGCAGAGCTTGTCTCTTAAAGGCACAGGGTACCCAGGGGACAGGTCAGGCCATCGGATTTACTTTTACAACAATAGTGACAGAATCTAGAAGCATCCAGGAGACATGCCTGTGAAAATGTCTGCGGGGGATTTTCTGGATTTTGTAAAGTGAGATGGGAACACTTCCCACCATACAGACAAACAGGCACTTACACACATACATGCATGCACACCACACACACACACACACACACACACACACACACACACACACACACACACACACTATGGTAGCCCAAGTCTATGGACTGAAGTTCTAGACTGCACAAAGAAAAAGAAATTGAGCTAAGAGCTAAGCACCAGCTGTCATCTCTCAGCTCCTCAATGTAAATGTAGTGTGATTCTGACTCATATTTCTACTGCCATGCAATAAACACCTTGATGGATTATGTCTCCTCTTCCTTTTGCCTTAGTGTGATATTTTTGTCACAGCAATGTGGAAAGTAATAATATATCAAATGTTAATTTTACCAAGTAATTTGTGCAGCTAAAGAATTTCTTCTTGATTTTTAAAATTATTTTCCAAATCTTGCTGAATTTTCTTTGTGAATACCAAAACATTATTCTGTTTTCTTCAAACTCAGTGAATTTCTTTAAATAACAGCTTTAAATATTCTATCCAAGAGTTCTCCTATACTGATCACTATCTGATAATTGTCTGTTGTGTTACAAGGTGGTTTCTTAGTTTTCTTAATACTCTCAAAGCTTTGTGACATCAACTATGAATTAAAGGATTATTTGGATGTTTTTATTCTTGCTAGAAACATTAGGAGATAAAGGATTTGTTTTAGGTTATAATTTTAGAGGGTACTGTCCATCGTAATGGGGATGGCATGGTAGCAAAAGCACAAAGCTACTTGCTCACACCTGGATAAATACTAAAGCAGAGAAAACCCAAATATGGTTACTCAATCTGACTTTTCCCTTTGTCTCTTTTCAGTCTGAGCAGCCAGCCCATAGGATGTTGCTACTCACTCAAAGGTGAGTCATCCCCTCTCAGTTAATTGTCTCTTGTAACACACTGCTCACAGGTGTGATTTATCAATGCCCCCAGGCATTTCTTGATCTAATTAAACTGCCAATCAAAGTTAACTGTCCCCAAGGATTAGGTATTTATTTCAGCCTTCTTAATGTAGATTTCTTTGTACCTGCTTTCTAGAAATGTAAACAAACTCTTTTCTCTGAGCCTATATTCACTCCCACTATTACAACACTGAGTAAGAGTTTAAATAAAAATTACTTAGACATACACTTCTAACCAGGTTTCACCAACTTTTAATAATCTTTCAAAAATTTAAGAATCTGTAGTTAAAAATACTGATTAAATAAGATCATTCATGATCTAATCCTCTCTAGAAATACACCCAAAGATCTCTCAAATAGGCATCTCTCAGTACAGTCAAGTTTAAAATTATGATTAACAACCAAAGCTGATTTCTACTTTTAGTCTCTTATTGTTAGAAAAGATATAGAGTTTCAGGTTTTTAAAGTTTAAACTTGTTCTATGACCTAATTTGTAGTCTATTCTAAAAAACATTTTATATTCTAGAGAATAAATGTATACACTTCACCTGCTTGTTGACATACCCTTTAAATATCTCTTAATTCTATACTTTTCAATCTAGTATCTGTTGTTTTTTTTCCAGGAGATTAATCAAATGATGAAACTGATGTTTGCAATTTCCCTCTTGTATTTTTGAGATTTAACTTTCTTTTTTCAATCTGAGGTTTGTTATGTAAGATTAGCTTCTCTAGTACTAGATGAATATAAATTCATCATAATGAATATTTATATTACATAATCATTTACTTTCCTTTGTATAAATTGTTGTCTTAAAGTCTATTTTGTCTGGGATGGGGTGATGGGTCTTCTAGTAAGAGCACTTGAAGTTCTTGGAAAGGATCAAGGTTCAATTTTCAACATCAATGGCACCTCACTGCCATCTGTAAATTCAGTTCCAGGAGAGCTATACACACGTGCAGGCAACATACTCAAAGAGGTAAAATAAAAATAGACAAAACTTTTAAAAGTGTATTTTGTCTCAAGTATATTCTTGCTCAATTTTTATTCTTTTGAGAAAGAATATCCTTTCGTCTAAATTTTTCTAATTCTGTGTGCCTTTACTGATGAAATCAGTTTCTTGTAATCAGTTTACTTTCTTATTTATACAATCTTTGTATTACAACTGTTGAATTTTATATATTCATGATTATTGTTAAGTAATTATATATTCCTGTTATTTTGTTAAGTTTCTTCCTGTTTTTTTAAATCATTTGTTCTTTTCTTACAGTTATTTTGTTAATTTTCATATCATTCGTTCTAATTTTCATCTATTATCTTTTCAAGTTTTGATTGTTTAAGATTTCTCATTGCTTATAGCTGCTCTTCACATGGATTTTAAATTGGTAAATATTCTCATAATGGTTATTATCTTTAATTTTTTCTGGATGTAAGACTCTTTCATTCATGTTTGCAAGGTCAATCTTATATTCACACGCTTCTTTTTATTTTGGTTTCTCTTATAAAATATTATTTCTTCTTCATTTATAATTAACAGCTTTGAACAATATATTATTTTTCATTGTATATTTTGGTAGGGTAATCTGTCAGCCTTTATCTAATTTGTTATCTAATTTCTCATCACATATAAGAAGTCTATTTTGAATTTTGCTGTTAGCCTAGTGGGAGAATTAAATATTTCTTGGCATTTTTCCCTTGCCATTTTTCCCTCTTTTTATTATTTTGAGATATAATTTCTCTGTGTAGCCCTGGCTTTCCTGAAATTTGCTCTGTAGACCACAATGACTCAAACTCTAAGAATGATGCCGGAATGTCCCTATGTATGCTGTGAATATGTATTATTACCATGTGTTAATAAAGAAACTGTTATGGCCTGTTGTAAAAGGAGCAGCAGGCTGCTTCCCGCTTCCAGACTAGCTTTACCTGAAATAATTACACAGGAACTATATTCATTTAAACACTACCTGGCTTGGCCCATTGTCACCAGTCCCTTATTGGGTAACTCTCACATATTGATTCAACACATTTTGAATAATCTGTATGTCACCACGAGCTCGTGGCTTACCAGGAAAGATTCAGCATTTCTGACCTAGTAGCTTCATGGCAGTGGCTCTCTGCCTCTGCCTCCTTTCTCCTAGCATTCTGTTCTGTCTACTCCACCCACCTAAGGTTGGCCTATCAAAAGTCCAAGGTATCTTCTTTATTTAACCTATGAAAGTAACACATAGACAAAAGATCCTCCTACACCAATGGCCAATGTATTAGCAGTGTAAAACCAGGTGGGAAATCTGAACAGAGATAGAGATAGAGAGAGAACAGGCAGAGTTACAGAGACACCATGTACCTGCCAAAGGAGAAAGTTGCTGCTATAACCTTCATGGTAAGCAACATCCTTAAAATGACACACAGATTAATAGAAATGGGTTAATTTAAGATGTAAGAGCTAGATAGAACTATGCCTGAACTATTGGACAGTGTTGTAGTTAATATAGTTTCTGGGTGGCTATTTGGATCTGGGCAGCCAGAAAACAATACAAGCATTTTATGCTTACAACAGAGATCCTCCTACCTTTGCCTCCCAAGTGCTGTGATTACAGGCATGTGCCACCACCACCCAGCTTCCCCTTACCATTATAAGAATTCTTTGGTGGTATTTTTTGTTTGAGAGTTTGTCCATCACAATTCGTGGTTAAGATAATTTCTGGTCTTTCTAAACTTTAGATAAATTTTGATCTATTATTACACTAGTGATCAAAGTATTTTTCTCTGAACCGTCTGGAAACCACTTCTCATACCAAATGGAATATTTATATAATGGTATCATATATGTGTGAGAATCTATTTGTTTATTTTACTTTATTTGTTTGTCTGAATTTGATTTAAAACATTTCTTCAAATGCACAAGTTTGTATTCTCCTTGATATAGATAAATTTTCAGAATTCTGATTGCATTTATTTGCAATTTTTAAAATTAGATTTACTTACTTCATGAATATCTGTATTTTGAATACATGAATATATGCACACTATGTATGTGCCTAATGCCTTCAGATTTCAGAACAAAGCATTTGGATCCTCTGGAAATGAAGTTATAGAATGGTTGTTAGCTATCAGATAGATGTTAGGAGCCTACATCAGGTTCTTTCCAAGAGAAGTAAGTACTTTTAACTCCTGACCAATCTTACCATTCTCCTGATTTTTGTTTATACAAAATTTTAAATATATAATTTGTATTTGTCTGAACTTTGCATTAAAGAATAGAGTTTAATGATTTGTGTATATGTATATGTATGAATTACATCAATGATTTTATTATTTTATGTCATTGCTTTAGTTATGGTTTCTTCTGTTTTGGTAAAAGACCATGTCCAAAGCAACTTGGATAGGAATGGATTAATTACAGGTTATGGATTGTCATAACAGTCCATCATCGAAGAAAGTTCATGCAGCAATCAAATAGGGCAAAAATTTGGAGGCAGTAGCTGGTTCAGAGGCCATGGAGGAATGATTCTTACTGGTTTGTTCTTCATGAATTATTCAGCCTGCTTTTAAATATACTCCCCAGGACTACCTAATTGGTGGTGGCAATGTCAAGAATGGGCTGTTCTCTCCCACATTAGTCACTAATCAAGACAATGCCCTACAGGTGTGGCTCACAGATGAACATGGTGGTGACATTTTCTTAATATTTGTGGAATTAAGTGAAATTAAATGTAGTACACAATAAAACTGGGCCAAAAAAAGTTGTAAGAAGGAATTATATAGTTCTATTTGTCTACATTCAAAAATAAGGAAAACAAATAAATAGCTTAAAGATACAACTCAAGAATGGGTAAAAAGAACAAGTCAAACCAGTAGATGAAAAGAAATAATAAAACCCATATTATAATAAATGTATAATAAATAATTACAATAAAACACATATCAATAAAATACAAAGAAAACTGTTTTGCCAATTACAAGGAAGGGCCCATTTGTTTGTCCCAGCTGCCCAGAACCAAAATAATCACACAGAAGCCATATTCATTAAAACACTGCTTAGCCCATTAGCTCTATCTTCTAATTGGCTAACTCTTATATTAATTTAACCCATTTCTATTAATCTGTATATCACCACACGGCAGTGACTTACAGGCAAAGATTTGGTATGTCTGTCACTGGTTGCCCCATGGTGTCTCTCTGGCCCAACCCTTCTTTCTCCCACCATTAAGTTCTCTCTTCCCTGCCTACCTAGGTTCTTCCCTATCAACAGGCCAAGGCAGTTTCTTTATTCATTAATGGTAATGACAGCACACAGAGGTGACTCCCATATCACCCCCCCTTTTTTGTTGAAATAAAAAGGAAGGCTTTAACTTTAACATTTTAAAATTACACATAGCAAAACAGGTATTCAATAAAAATTACAGTTCAATATTTATATCTATTTTTTTCTTTTATCATAACTAAGGAAAACTATATTATTACTATCTATTATTCAACTCCATCAAAGACTTCAGAAAGATATAATATTATGTAAGTAAACAGGAAGTACATTGCCAGCAAATTCCAAAACTCTAGAATTGACAGAGACATCTCGCTGCCTGGCCATTCACCCAAAGTTCTTCTGAACTGCTTTAGCATCCATTTTCAGCCACAGGCCCATAGTATCCAGGAGACTTTTCCATGAAGCAGTAAATATCAAAGATAGTTTCACCTATATTGGTAATTTACCAGTCTCTTTCTTCTGTATCCTGCAGAATGTCTCACAGAACTTTCATGAAACAGGAACCCCAAAGGATTGTGTGACCTTTAGGCAAGTTCAGCAGTCATTTCTCTGTGAATCGTGCATGTACATTTGATCTAAAAACTCCATAAGGAGCCTCTTCAATGCCCATCTTCCTCATGAAGTAATTAGTGCTGCCAGGAGCAGATATGTCTCACTGTCATGAACAGTCCTAAGTTATTAAAACATTTTAAATGCCATATTCTGAAGGTCTCTGAAAGACTTGAAGAATACCTATCTAATTGAAATATATCTCTGTATATCTAAAAATCCAATATGATGACAAACTTGACTATTATAGATGATTATCTATTAACTTATATTTCTTAATTATACATTACATTTTTAAATGAACTACACAATCACAATACCTTAATCAAGATCATAAATACATATACATATAACAAAATTGACCTTAAATTTGTATCAATAAACCAAGATGCATACCAGTGCAAATTATTCATATCTATATCATATCCCCCTTTAAATGTGAATAAATATTTATAGAAAAAATTTTGGAATCTGGGTGTAGTTATTTCTCTCCATACTGCTTCCTGATGTTTATTGGGTGAAGTATTTTCTGAGGGTATTTTTTGTGCATTCACAGTGACCTTTCAGTGGGACATGATCTGTCAAGCCAAATTGGTCTGTATGCAATCCATAGATTCTCATCTTCTGTGAAAACAAAAGAAAAATCTCTTTTCCAAAGTAACATATCCTTACATCCAAATTTGGAAGTCTTAATACCTTTAGAACATATATGGTGGTTTAGCTTAGCAGCCCATACTATGACACTTCTCTCTGTGCTTAGCTCACTTACATTAAAAAATTCATAGAAAACACAGTAATATCCATAATCCAGACTCTCTGTGTATTCAGCATCATTACGTGGCTTATTGTTCTTTATTTCCTTTAATCTATGATTATCTGTACTCTGTCTCTTTAAAGACTTCACCATTTTTTAAGTATTAACTTTATTTTATGACTCTCTATACTCTTTCTCTTCTCTCTTCCAAGCCTATGTGCATTTATCCAACACTGTGATCCATTTAGAGATCTTTAATATCTCAATCTGTCCTATTGTGAATCTGTAATTCTTTACTGTCTTGAAGAGTTTTTAAAATACTAAGTAGCCTGCCTTGCTCACGTTCTCCCTCCTTCTGCTTCTCCTTTGGACCTAGGGAGTCAAGTCCAGTGTTCCAATGTGGGTCTCTGTCTCTATCTTCATCCATTGCCAGATGAAGGTTCTACGGTGATATGCAAAATATTCATCAGTATGGTAATGGGCCAAGGCCAGTTCAGGCACCCTCTCCTCTGCTGTCCAGGGAAAAGTCTTGGGATCTCTCCTTTGACCTGGGAACCCCTCTAGAATCAAGTCTCTTGTAAACCCTAAAATGGCTCCCTTGGTTGAGATATATACTTCCCTGCTCCCATATCCATCCTTCCTCCCTCCCCCCATCCCAAACTCCCAAGCTTTCCTCAATCTTCCCCTACTCCCTTCTGTCTAACCCTCTCCCCTTCCATCCTCTCCTGCCCCCATGCACCCAATGTTGCCTGGCACTCTTGTCTACTTCCAATATTTAGGAGGAAAACTACATGATTTTCTTCAGGTTCATCTTCTTATTTAGCTTCTCTAGGATCACGAATAATAGGTGCAAAGACCTTTAATTATGGCTAGAATCCATTTATGAGTGAGTACATACCATATTCCTCTTTTTGGGTCTGGGTTACCTCACTCAGTAAAGCGTTTTCTAGTCCCATTCATTTGCATGCAAAATTCAAGATGTCATTGTTTTTTACCGCTGAGTAAAACTCTAATGTATACATGTTCCACATCGTCTTTAACCATTCTTCTATTGAGGGGCAACGAGGTTGTTTCCAGGTTCTAGCTATTATAAATAGTGCTGCTATGAACATAGTTGAACAAATGCTTTTGTGGTATGATAGGGCATCTCTTGGGAAGGCAGGATCAGAGGGAACCTACACCCGATGATGAATGGAGAATGAGACAGAGACCCACACTGGAGCACTGGATTGAGCCCCCAAGGTTCAAATGAGGAGCAGAAGGAGGGAGAACATGAACAAGAAAGGCAGGACTGTGAGGAGTGTGTTCACCCACTGATACTAGGGGACTGATCTAATGAGAGTTCACCAAGGCCAGCTGGACTGGGATTGAACAAGCACGTGATCAAACCGGATTCTCTAAATGTAGTCGGATTCTCTGAATGTGGATGGCATGAGAACTGTCTGAGAAGTCATTGATAAGGGCACTGGGACTTGTTTCCTCTGCATGGTCTGGATCTTTGGGATCCTAGTAAGTTTGGATGCTCACCTTCCTAGACCTGGCGGGAGGAGGGAGGAACTTGAACTTCCCACAGGGCAGGAAACACTGACTGCTCTTAGGGCTGGAGAGGGAGGAGGAGAGGGAGTGGGAGGAATAGGAAGGTATTGGGAAGAGGGGTGGAAGTGGAAACTTTTATAAATTAATAAAAAATAAAAATAAAAATAATTAAAAAAATAAAGTGCTAAGTAGCTTGGTTTCAGCTGCTCTGGATGCTTGTTCAACCTCTGTCCAAATTTAAAGTGGTGGAAGCACCACTAGTGTTAGCTCTGAGGCTGCCAGGCAGGAACTGTGCTCAGCACTCCAACCCTGAGATTGAGCATGCAGCACATAAACCCTTTTTATCTGAGTTACAGACAAATCTGCCATGCAGAGCACTGCATAGCCTGGGACCATCTCTGTGCATGGCTGCAAAAAACGACCTTGCTGTCCTGCTTGTACATACCTAGTAGACCTGATCCTGCTGCCTGCATAGGCGGGGAGCACTGAGCTTGTCTCAGCTACTTTCCTTAAGCAAGCTGCAGCAGTCTGCTAACAAACCCCATCCAAATGCTCTGACTCCCTCAAGAGCCAGAGATCACACTAGCAGCATAGCCCAGAAAGCCAGCATTTTAAATCTGCATGGCTTTTTTTCTTTTGCTATGGCTGAGTCAGGAAAACCTCTCTTATAGGAGCTGTGGCATGCCAAGGAAACAATTAATTGAGTGAAGAAGAAACTGACCAAATGGTAAAGAATCTTTAACATCTATATGTCTGACAAAGCATTAATATCCAAGACACAGTATTAAAAAGAAAAAGACTCAAGGAAACAAGTGACCTAATTAAAAATGTGAATTAGGTATCTAAACAGAAAGTTATCAAAAGAATAATTGACAATGACTAAGAAATACCTTAAAATAACATTATTGATGAAACTTCCATGTAAAGGAATTATTGGAGATGAATTTGATACAGCATTTGCAATTCTAGATAATACAATACAACAGCTAATCTATATTCTTCATAAGGATGGTTGTAGTTCATAGAATTAGGAGATAGAAGGTATTCTTTACAAGTGACATATGTAAAGGAGTAATAATATTTAAAAACTAAGTAGACTCCTGTGGAATACCATCTGCCAAACATGATGTGATTGTTACACAAATGTACTCCTTTCTAAGTACATGATATACTCAAATGTACACCAGTGGTGAGTATCTGCCCAATAAAAGGACAAGAGCAGGCTCTTCAATATTTCACTATGGTTAGGGAAGTATTACTAAGACTGTACCTTTCCCTGAGAAACTTTATGCAATTAGCTGTTGCAAGAAAAGAGGGAGAATAATTTTACTAAGTGGCATAGCTTCTAGTCCTTTTCCCATGCTTCATAAAATACCTCTAAGCTTATTCCAGAATGCCTGATTTAATTCAGTGGGCCACATGAAATGACATGTAAACAAGGCACTAGTTGGGAGGAAGAAAAGTTTCAACAGAAAGCAGTGAGGACAAGGAAAATGCAATGGGAGGTGAACTTGATCAAAATACATGATATGAATACTTGGAGTTGTTCAAAAATTAATTTAAAAATAGAATAAATTGACATCCCAAGTAATTAGACTGGCTTTATGATAAGGAGTGACTATTTATAAAAGTAAATATACTTTTAAAAAAGAGTCTAGCTTCAAAAAGAAGCCCATTGCTTAGGGAGACAGTGTTGGGGTTTAGTAGAGGGTCACGAAAAGAAATACTTCCTACTAAAGGAAGGAGGTTACTTAAGGCAGAGGGGAAAAAAAGTTGCCCTTTCAAATCAGCAGAAAAGAGTCTGCTAAAATGATATGATATTTGATTTGCTGGACTTTCTTCCTGGCATGCTTAACTGTTGCCCAAATCTATTTGCTAAATAGCAGAAACTGCATCATCCATTTCAGAAAATTAATTTAGTTTTTGAATATTCATCAGATATATTTATTGATATAAAGACTCATATTACTAGTAAGGTAGTACTCAGGTAAAGTAGGATCTAAATAAAAGAATAACTAAAGCCTTTAGTTAACATAGTAATACAATAAGTTAAAAGTTACTAAGAAAATGAATAAAATATTTAGAAGACTGAGAAATCCATCTGATGTTGATAGAATAACAATATATCAAAATTACAATGAGCAAAGGACCAATTGTGCTCAAGGCATTTCTGGCTGGATACCTAAGAAGCATTCACTTTGTAAGTATTTGTTAGGAAAGACTGCATGATTAATGGAGTTATATAAAACTTTAGGAATCTGGATACTTTACAGTGATTAAGATGCCACTGTAAAAGATGTTAAAAAGAATAAAATAAGCATTATATAGTCAAAGTGTCTTACCTCTTCAAGTAATAAATAGTTAAACTTCTTTAGATAAGGTCTTCTCTTCCCTGCAAAGATGTATAGAAAGAATACTACTTTTTATATTATGATTAACCTTTTGATATCTAGATTTCACTCAGTTTTATTCAGTATTGTAGTCATCTGTTTTGAATATAATCATTCATATATGTATTATATTTTTTGAAAGAGGATTTTTCTAGATCTGTATGATTGCCAAAAGAATTGCTGGAAAAATGACTAACATAAATAGAGCATAATGACTTATGGGTATACAATAGGTGCATAATCAATGAAAACATTATTACCATAAATCAATAAAACATGATTAACAAATTAAATAATTTACAAATGTATGACTTCATAATATGATTCAGACAACATACATCATATAACTTTATAAAATACTTTCTGTCCTGTAAGAATTAAAGTATCTTTGAAATATTAAAACCTATATGTTGAAACACATCCAAAACAGAATATCCCTTAATAAAGGATCTATATATTAATTAAAAAATCAGAGATACCAAGATGTTTTTGAATGTGGTGGCCATAGGGAAAGAGGAGTATTTATTAGATGTCTCATATGAAATCTTAATCTAGAGAGTTTCAAAGGGAGATGAGATGTACATGGATGATATCAAATCTGTACTCATCACATGGAATTCGTGTTTTATAACAAACTTTTTCAATCAATTTATCACTGTTGTGTGAAGGACATATTCTAATAATGCAATATGAATTATCTTAGTATTCATGAAGATTATAAATGAAACGCAAATGTGAGTTGCATTTTATAGATGGGTTAAACATCAAAATAGAAATTTTAGAAATCTGTGACATGTAGCAGAGCTGTGGCAAAACTTTAAATATAGGTCCTCTGAGTCCAGACTTCACAATTGCAGCCTCTTTATTTTACATTGACTGTGATTTAAAAATTGCATCAGAGGACTGATCTGTAAAATACACCAAGAACTCAAGAAAATCGATATCAAGAGACGAAATAATCTAATAAAATAACTGGGTACAGACATAAACAGAGAACTCTCAACAGACAAATATCAAATGGCTGAAAGACACCTAAAGGAAATGGTCAGCATCATTAGCCATCAGAGAAAGGCAAATAAAAACAACTCTGAGATTTCATCTTAAATCTGTCAGAATGATCAAAAGTATGAACACTGATGTTAGCTTATGCCGGAGAGGATAAGAAGTAAGAGGAGCACTCCTCCATCGCTGGTGGAAGTACAGACAGGCATAACCTCTTTGGAAATCAGTATGGTAATTTCTGAGAAAATTATGAAACAATTTACCTCAAGCCACATAAATACCACTTTTGGGCATATGCCCAAAGGAAACTCATTCATACAACAAGGAAATGTGCTCAGCTATGTTCACAGCAGCATTATTTGTATTAATCATGTAACATGAGGGCTGGTTTGTTGGGGTTTCTGTCCCACCCGGTACCCCACAGCCAGCAAGTCCCAAAGAAATAACAGAGTCTACATTAGGTTATAAACTGATTGACCCATTAGCTCAAGTTTCTTGTTAACTCTTATAGCTTATATCAACCCATTATTCTCGTCTATGTTAGCCATATGGCTTGGTACCTTTTTCAGCTGTCAGCTCACATGTTGCCTCTTCGGTGGTCTGGGCAAGAATGGCAGAGGGAGCTTCCTGCTTCCCAGAATATTCCTGTTCGCATCACCCCACCTCTACTTCCTGTCTGGTTGACCCACCTATACTTCATGCCTGGCCAATCAGCGTTTTATTAAAATATGATTGACAGAATGCAGACAGTTCTCCCGCATCATTTCCCTCTCTTTTTTTTTTAAACAAAGGAAAATACCTATAGTCCATTTGTTGGGAATGTGGGCGTAGTATTTCAGGCTACTTCCTGCTGGTTGGGAGCGTTGGTGATCTTATGGGGACCTAAAAAAAATTTAGAGTTATAATCAAGTCCTGACTGGAGTATCCTGTGAGTCTCAGTCATTTCAGGCAGCAGTCTTGAATCTGTTCTGGATGTAGAACTCTGTCATCTGGGCCATCTGTTCCTATTGGAGATTTCTCAGGTGGTCTTCCTTTATCAAACCTGATTTTTCTTAACTCAGAATGAATCCACAGCCTCTCATTTTCTGCAGAAACAAAAGCAAAATCTCTTCTCCAAAGTAACATACCTTTTGACTTCAGTTTTGAAGCCAACATATTTTCAAAATGCCTATCTTGGGTTAGTTCAGCAGCATTTATAAACAAAAGTCTTTTAGCAACTGTTGCTCCTTCCTCAGCATTCAAACAATTCAAAGAGAGCATAATAACACATAGCATCAAGATTCTCTGTGTGTTTTCCATCTTTACATGGCTTTATTTCAACGTCTATTTCTTTTATTTTTAATTTTAACTTGTGGCTTTTTGAGACAGGTTCTCTGTATATGCCTTTGTCCTGGAATAGCTCTGTAGACCAGGCTGTCCTTGAACCCACAGAGATTCCTCAGTCTCTGCCTCCCAGTGCTGGGCTCAAAGGTGTATGCTAAAACACCTTGAACTCGCAGAGACCTGTCTGCTCTGCCTCCCAGGCATTGGGATTAAAGGTGTGTGCTACCACACCTTGAAGTCGCAGAGGTCAATCTACCTCTGCCCCTTGAAGTCACAGAGATCAACCTTCCTCTGCATCCCAGGCATTGGGATTAAAGGTGTGTACTACCACACCCAACTGCTCTCTTTCTTTCTTTTTACTTTAAGAACTTTAACTTTTATTCTGCATATATTTTTAACACACAGTAAACCATTAAGAGATTTTTCTTTGTCTTTGAATCTCTCTTTACTGTACGCCTCTCTTTTTCTGACCACATGAGTCTTTAAGAAGAGGATGAATGCTGTGGCTTTGATGGCTAGATTCAGCCTATTCCTTAGCTTTCCAGCCTCTTGACAGAGGTACCGCCAGAGCCATTTTTACCATCACAACTCTACAGTGTTTCAAGATTCCTGTCAGCAAGCAAGCTGCAGCATTCTGCTCACAGACCACACTCAGTCGGACTGCCTGCCTGCAAGAGTCAGAGTTTGACCTGACAGGACAGCCCAGAAAGCCAGCATTTTAAAACAGTGCAGGTTTTTTCCTGCTATGGCTGAATACCCAAAAAGCATGCGTTCAGCTTTTCATCAACACCGTTTAAGTGTTTCGTGGCAAGACCTCTTAAAGGAGCTGCAAAGTTTTGCAGCTAAAGCTGAGTCAGGAAGCCTCTCTTAGATGAGAGCATTTGCTTGCCTTTAGCAAGCAGAGCAGACCCGAGAAAATGTTGCTACCAACAAAACATGCTTTACTCTATTCTTTCCCAGGCTTTCTCAAGCTTTCTGTGGATTCAGTTATCCACGTGGGCACCATCTGTAACATGAGGGCTGGCTTGTTGGGGTTTCTGTCCCACCCGGTACCCCACAACCGTCAAGTCCCAAAGAAATAACAGAGTCTACATTAGGTTATAAACTGATTGACCCATTAGCTCAGGTTTCTTGTTAACTCTTATAGTTTATATTAACCCATTATTCTCATCTATGTTAGCCATATGACTTGGCACATTTTTCAGCTGTCAGCTCACATGTTGCCTCTTCGGTGGTCTGGGCAAGAATGGCAGAGGGAGCTTCCTGCTTCCCAGAATATTCCTGTTCTCATCGCCCCACCTCTACTTCCTGTCTGGTTGACCCACCTATACTTCCTGCCTCGCCAATCAACATTTTATGAAAATATGATTGACAGAATACAAACAATTCTCCCGCATCATAATCAGAACCAGGAAGCAACCTAAATGCCCTGCAACTGAAGAATAGATAAGGAAAATGTAGTACTTTTACACAATGGAGTACTACTCAGCAGTTTAAAAATAATGATATCTTGAAAGTTGCAGGCAAATGAATGGTTCTAGAAAACATCATATTGAGCGAGGTAACTCAGACCCAGAAATAAAAATATGTACTCACTCATAAGTGGCTTTTAGACATAAAGCAAAAAAAAAAACAGCTTATAATTCACAATCCCAGAGAACCTGCACCACAAAGAGGACCCTAAGAGAGACATGAATAAATCTAAATAGGAAGGAGAAAACTACAAGATCTCTTGAGTAAATTGGGAGTGTGGGGATCATTGGAGAAGATAGAAGGGAAGAAGAGAGGAAGAAAGGGGAGTGGAGAAATATGTGTAGTTCAATAAAAACAATAAAAATTTTCACAAAAATTGTTTTCTAAATGCACATATGCAGAAAGTCCTCTTATACAGAAATCCAATGTTGTCTCTTCATAAAATTAGCTAATATCAGATACTGGAGCAATACTTAGTTTTAGTAATATGGCCTTAGTGCCAAGGATTTGCATGTTACTTTTCTATGTCTGTTTTTATTGTGTAAAATGGGATTAAAATTAGAATCCTAGAATGGCTGTAAAAAAAAAGATGAGAGAATACATGGGAAAAGGTTACCAATGTATTTGATATATAATAGTGCATTTGTAAATACATTATGATAATTTATTTTATAAAATAATCATATCTTAAAGCTTTGCATGTAAGTATGTGGTGTGGAAGAATAGTCTGTATTCTTAAAAAAAGAGGGAAATGGTGTGGGAGAATTATCTGTATTCTGTCAATCACATTTTAATAAAACGCTGATTGGCCAGGCAGGCAGTATAGATGGGAAAGCCAGACAGGAAGTAGAGGTGATGCAATGAGAACAGGAGAATTCTGGGAAGCAGGAAGTTTCCTCTGTCACTCCTACTCAGATCATCAAAGAGGCAACACGTGATCTGTCACACTGGAAAAAGTACTGAGCCATATGGCTAATGTAGATAAGGATAATGGGGTAACATAAGTTATAAGAGCTAATAAGTAGCCTGACCTAATGGACCAATCAGTTTATAATCTTATGGAGTCTTGTGTGTGATTTTCCTTGGGGTATGCCGGTTGTGGGGTACCAGGTGGGACAGAAACTCCAACAAGCCGGCCCCTCATGTTACATATGGCACCCAGCATGGATAACTGCATCCACATAAAGCCTGAGACAGCTTGGGAAGTAATTCTAGAACAAAATGACAGCGTTGTGCGTGGTTTCTTGGTAGCAGCAATTTCTCGGGCTTGTTCTGCTTGCTAGAGGCAAGCAAGCGCTCTCATCTAAGAGAGGCTTCCTGACTCAGCTATAGCGCAAAACCCTGCAGCTCATTAAGAGGTCCTGTTACAAAACACTTAAATGGTGTTGATGAAAAGCTGAACGCATTCTTTTTAGTTTTCAGCCGTAGCAGGAAAAAAGTTGTGTCATTTTTAAATGCCAGCTTTCTGGGCTGTCCTGCCAGGGCAAACTCTGACTCTTTCAGGCAGGCAGTCCGACTGAGTGTGGTCTGTGAGCAGGATGCTGCTGCTTGCTTGCTGGCAAGGACCTTGAAATGCCATAGAGTTGTAGCAGTGAACACAACTCTGGCTGGTATCTCAGCCATGAGGCTGGAAAGCTAAGGAATGGGCTGGATCTAACTGTCAAAGCTACAGCTTTAGTCCTACCCATTGAAGATTCATGTGGTCAGAAAAAGAGAGATATACAGTAAAGAGAGATTCAAAGAGGAAGAAAACCTCTAAATGGTTTACTATATGTTAAAAATAGATGCAGGCTGAGGGTTAAAGTTCTTAAAAGTAAAAAAAAAAAGGAGTAGTTGGGTGTGGTGGTACTCACCTTTAATCCCAACACAAGGGAGGCAGAGGTAGATTGACCTCTGTGACCTCAAGGTACACGCCTTTAATCCCAGCACTGGGGAGGTAGAGACAGGCAGATTTCTGTGAGGTCAAGGACAGCCTGGTCTACAGAGTTATTCCAGGACAAAGATATATATAGAGAACCTGTCTCAAAAAGCCAAAAGTTAAAAGTAAAAGTAAAAGAAATAGAGGTTGAAATAAAACCACATAAAGAAGGAAAATACACAGAGATTCTTGATACTGTATGCTATTATGCTCTCTTTAAACTGTTTGAATGCTGAGGAAGGAGCAACAGCTGCTAAAGTACTTTTGTTTATAAATTCTGCTGAACTAATCCAAGATAGGTATTTTGAAATTACCTTGGCTTCAAAATTGAAGACAAAAGGTATATTACTTTGGAGAAGAGATTTTACTTTTGTTTCTACAGAAAATGAGAGGCTGTGGATTCATTCTGAGTTAAGAAAAATCAGGTTCGATAAAGGAAGACCACCTGAAAAATCTCTGGTAGGGACAGATGGCCCAGATATCTGAGTTCTACATCCAGAACAGATTCAAGACTACTGCCTGAGATGATCAAGACTCACAGGATACTCCAGTCAGAACTTGATTATAACTCTAAATTTTCTTTAGGTCCCCATAAGATCATCAGCACCCCCAACCAGCAGGAAGTAGCCTGAAATACTACGCCCTCAGTCCCAACAAATTGACTATGGGTATTTTTCTTTGTTTAAAAAAAAAGAGGGAAATGGTGTGGGAGAATTGTCTGTTTTCTGTCAATCATGTATTTTAATAAAACGCTGATTGGCCAGGCAGGACGTATAGGTGGGAAAACCAGACAGGAAGTAGAGGTGATGCAAAGAGAACAGGAGTATTCTGGGAAGCAGGAAGCTCCCTCTGCATTCCTGCCCAGACCACCGGAGAGGAAAGATGTAAGCTGCCCCACTGGAAAAGGTACTGAGCCATGTGGCTAACGTAGATAAGGATAATGGGGTAACATAAGTTATAAGAGCTAATAAGTAGTCTGACCTAATGGGCCTATCAGTTTATTATCTTATGGAGTCTTGTGTGTGATTTTCCTTGGGGTATGCCAGCTGTGGGGTACCAGGTGGGACAGAAACCCCAACAAGCCGGCCCCTCATGTTACAAGTATGCATATATGCATATCAACCTTTGGCATCATTTTTAAGTTCCTATTGGAAATAGACTTCAAATTTTCCATTTTTCTTTTTTAGTGCAATCAATTTTTACAATATTTACTTAGTCATAAGTTGAATTGAGCTGCATGATACTGGAAATTTGAATGATTAAGGGGGAAAAGTAAAGATAATGTATAAGTCCTTTAAAGGCAACTAGTTATTTCAACAGAAGGCTCTATACAAACATATAATAATGCTCATATTTCTATTAGTCTAAAGTCATATATATTTTCTATTAAAACTCCTACCATCAAGAATAAAAGTCTACTGAAATAATATTTATTATCATTGCTCTGTGTGTATGTGTGTGTATCAACAGAAATCTTTTCTTATTATTCTATAATCTACATCTCCTCTTCAGTAGTTATTTTTCTAGAGGTCTTAACAGTACTGGTAAATATATATCCCATAGTTAAAGCACAATCATGTATGTTTTCAAATATGTGCTCTTAAAATTTGATTTTCAGGGTTTATCACCATGATCATTTTTATCAATTCCCTTTCAGTTGTGCAGACAGATGAATCTAAAACTGATTGTTGAGAAGAGCAAAATATCTGAATAAAAATCACATTTCAATTGTCAGATTATTGCTTGATAATTGACCTCTTGCTTTAAGGATGGAAAAAGCATACATTTTTATAGATTATGGTCATTTCAATGTATGCTATAAGGAAATATCTGTTGAGCAATTTTACATACATTTTAGAATGATTGTAACATATATTTTTAATTTACTCTTTCTTTTCTTAGAATTAAATTTGTTTTCTTTACTGCAATAACCAAGAAAATGAAACAATATCACAATGTATTTCAAGGAATAATATTTTTGACACAAAAGATCTTTTGAGGCAATGAAAAGAACTGTGATTAATATCTAGAAAACATATGCTGTTTATATATGTATTCTTGTTTGAATTTTAAATATATTTGAGCTTGTAATTTATATTAATGATTGTTACTAAGCATACCAAAAACTAGCATGTTGTAATTTTATCACAACTTTCAATAAAATGCTTTTAATAGTAGAATTTATGCAACAAATAATACTAGGTTACAATATATAAATGCTTGTAGAATACAGCTAGCACCCAGGAGGCTAATTTGTTTGCATTAGTTGGTGAGGTCAACTGCTTAAAAAATGCAGATTGTAGAACTACTGGTAGATTGCATTACATGATTTAAATAAATAGTGGCAATTTGTCAATGTCATCTTAACTTCAACATTTCCTTTGAAACATCAGGAAACAGTAATTCCCACTAAACTGACCTTTTATTTTTTTTAATGTGATGACCTAGATCTTGTTCTTAGTAGATCATTCTTGTAAGTCTGTTACAATTTATTTTCAATAAGCATCCTTTCAGAAGGTAGAGTAAGACGGCAATGGAAAGGTTTTTGTTGGAATCCAAATGAATTAAATGTTGAAAATATTAGATTAAAAAAATTAACCTTTTTTTCTGATACAATTCCAAAAGATTCTTAAATGAGATTTTTGGTGTTTTTTTTTGGTGTGTGTGTGTGTGTGTGTGTGTGTGTGTGTGTGTGTGTGTAGATGGAGAGGAGGGTGAGTGGTATCCTATATATATATATATATGGTATCATATATATTTTTCAACATTTATTTTCCTGGACACAGATATTTTCTATGTTTTATTTAATTTTATTTTTGATAGTCACTATTTCTATGAAGTATATATTGTAAATAGTGTCTACCCAATATATCAATATAGATATTTACTTAACTTATTAATATAATCCAAAATAAAACACCAGAGGAGGTAGAAAAGTGTGATACTCTTCTATCTTCTGATACAGAAAATAAATAGACATGATTTTGACAAGAAATGTTACCTCAACCAAATCCTGCTAAAATAGAAAGTATTGTTTTGTTTCTTGGAAATAGAAAATCTAGAAAATTTAGCATAAGCCCTATTTTATCTAATAGGAAAAATGAGTGACTTACCTCTTGAGAAATAATCAAGTTAAGAATATAGTTTTTAGAATAATTTTAGTTAAGTCTTGATACTCAAGAATGAGGAACTCAATTTGATTTAAGGCTTCATTTTATGTATTGGTCTAGTCACATGTTTTCTGAATGTCTACAATTTATACCAAGTACTAAATATAAGACAGCAAATGAGGTACCTGAAGCTATCATTTTGAAGTCTACTATCTAAGGGAAAGGAAATACGTTTAACATAGTTAACAAGCAGTATAAATTGATAACTTTCAAGTTATTTAAGTCTTTTGAAGTAAAATACAAGTGCCTCGTGCCTAATTGTGAGAGTTAGCCATGACAAGCTGTTGAAAATTTTGAGTGAAAGCCAAGAAAACACTCTGTGAGAAAACATTTAAGCTAAGACTTATAAAAATGTGTAGAAGTAAATTTGAGTAGGCAGAAAAGCATGGTAGCAACAGCAAAAGTATGTGCAAAGTCCCAATTAATAAGCACATAGGTTTGTGCCCCTAAATATGGCCACTATAATGTGCAGTAAGTGAAAGATAGGATGAATGACATCAATGAAGGAGGTAGAAGTGATTTGGAACTTGAAAAGGAGTTGGTAAGACTCTCTTCTTGCAGTTGTTTGTGTGATACAAACAAGATTATACATGTAACCACTTATAAGAGTGCACAACAGATAACAGATAACAGTGCACAACAGATTGGATAACTAATATAAATAGCTTTTCCATTAGTTCTTATGGTCATTCTCAACTATGAAAGAATTTGATTCTCTTTATTCATTTACCATTGATAAAGTGTAAGAAACTGATAGACACCCGAAGAAGATTGAAGACTGTTTCAATTGTGAGACCATTATCAAGTTTTCTGACCATATCCCTTAGCATAAGCTAATCTTCATAACATCAAGGGTCAGGACACAATATGTAGTATGTTGGAAGCTCCTGGACTGAAGCATTGATAACTGCAAGAGGTTCTATTTCATTCTATCCAGTCAATAATTTATGGATGTCTCCATTACTTACTATACCTACCCTGTGACAAGGACCCTAACCTTAACTCTAACCCAAACACTCTGTAAAACACTCTGAAACAACTAATGCAAACTCCATTGCAGCTTATACCTTCAATATCTCATATTACAGAAATGCCAGAGATAGGGTGGTTGGTAACTTTACCTGGGAACATAGACATTGAGTTGGTGGAGAATTATTTTTTTGTAAATAAAAGATTAATAAATGTAAAAAACTTTTTAAAAGACATATAACCCCCAGGATGCTATTTGGCAATTTTAATTAGCCTTATCTAATCTCAGTTTTTTTTCTTTTATACAATGAAGTTCTCAATGATAATGGCAATATTTAAAAGAATTGCTATAAAGATGGAATTCTGTTCTTTCTTAGAGGCCTTTTCTAATGCTGATGACTACTACTCACCTCAAATATTTTAATTATCTATTTGTTGCAAGCATATTTATATATCCTCTGTGTGATTATAATGGGCAGCCAACATTGAGAAATCCCAAGAAGATGAAAACAATGTGCTTAGCATGGAAATTGGCGCATATTACAATAAATTAATGTGTTTGTTATCAATATAGCTACTATTGTTTGTGTTTTTGTGTTACTTTACTTTGTGTTTATAGTAAATTATCAATTCTATCACTATAAAATTAAATTTTTACTATCAAAATTTTGTATAACATTTATTTTATTCTAAGTTTTGCTCTTTATTTTTCTTTATATTTTATTTATATTTAATTAGCTCTAGTTACATATTTTCTGTCAGTGTTTCCTAATATATATTGTTAAGGGAAAAATTTTCTTCAAAATATGACTTTAGATACATTATATTCATTGTAATAATTATGTTATCATTTATATCAAAACATTTTGTAACCTCTGGTATAAGTTATTATTTGAACTGTGTGTTATTTAGAAGTATATTATTTTACTTAAAGTGATAGAACTGATAATTATCTTTTTATTACTTTTACAGTTGAGGAATTTTTATGGTTTCTGTTTTTTTAAAGTAAGACAATATCTTTAACACCCAGATTAGTGTTAATATTTATATTTACTGACTATAAATTTTGTTTATGGACAATATAATAATTTATGTTCCTTAATCCTTGTGTATTTATTGACTTTCAGTTGTTTTTTCAGTTATGTGGTAAATTTACTAAAATACATTTATCATTCCTTTACATTGCTTTGAGAATTTTATATATGTTTATAGTACATTTTGTTCAAATCCAAGCCCTCTTCCTCCCTTCTAATTCTTTACCTATTCCACCAGCCCTTTTATCTCCAATTACAAAAATATTTCAAGGCAATCAATTCAGTCCAGTTAGTGTTGATTGTATGTGCATGTATGTAGGAAGATCTACTGACAGATGGGTAGCCTCTCAGGGAACATATCTATGAAGAAAACTTGCTCTTTTTTTCTGCAGTATATCCATCAGTTGCCAAGAGCATCCTAACTAGAGGTAGAACTTATGACCCTTCCTCATCCATGCTGGGATTTTACCTGGCCTGTTCTGCAGATCTTGTGAGTGCAATTATAATCACTCTGTGTTCATGTCTCCAAAGACACTACAATGTTGGAAAATACTATTTTCATTTCAGTTCTGTATTTACTTCATAGCATTAGTTCCTTACTAATTGTTGCCTCCTATGACTATTGTAAGTTAAAGACACATATCTAAAAATTGAAATCTAGTATTCACATATGATATGTATTTGTTTTTCTGTGACCTCATTCAGAACTATTATTTATAGTTGCTTCCATTTGACTCCAAATTTCATAATTTCAGTTTTCTTTTATATCTGAATAACATTCCATGGTATATATGAACCACATTTTCATTATCCATTCATGAGTTGGCTTACAAATGGTGCAGGCACTGTGGGAATCAGTACGAAGGTTCCCCAAAGTTAGAAACTGAGTTAGCCATGAGTTAGCTATATCACTACTGTGCATATTCTCAAAGGACTTTTTTATTACTCTAGTACGATACCTTACTACAGAGATGCTTACTCATCCATACTCATAGATGCCCTAATCACAATAGTGAGCAAATGGGAACAGCCTATATATTCATCTTTCCTTTTTAATTCTAAGTTTTATTTAATAGACTTTGAAGTTACATTGGTAGTATTCAAATTTGATTTAATTTTTTTCCTTCTTGGTGAATTGAATCCTTAGTTTTATAAAAATGTCTCATTGTTTACAGCAATGCTCATTGAATTTAAAATTAATATTTCTTTTTCTTATGCTCATTGAACTTAAAATTAATATTTCTTTTTCTTACGTGATGTATTAATTATTCTAGATTTTCTGTTGACTAGTGTCAGCATGATCTCAATTTTCATCCTTTTCCTTTCAGTCATTCTATTCCTAAATGCTAAATATATGATGTTTGATTTGGTGCACTTTTTATTTTCATGTGTCTGATATGGATTATTGATATTTAATACAGTTTTGATATCTTTATTTATGTCTCATATTTACCATTTGTTTAAACTTGTTCAATTAATTATTTTTTCTTTCTCTTTTCCCATATTAATTTGGGTTTGTTAAATCTATTTTTATTAATATATATTTTTGCTTTTCTAGATCATATATTCATTATGTTATTTTTATCATAAATTTTATTTACACATATATGAAGTATGTAAAATATACAAGACATTATATTTAATTTATAATGTATTCATTTATATATATAAATTTATTAAAATTTTTAATAATCTTCATTAATCCCTCTTCCTTTACATGATTCAATCTCAGATAACTTTTTAGAGTTTGAAGACCTTTCCTTATTAACTGTGTAAGGTTGTACATGTTCCCAATTTTTATCTTTTAAGAAGTTTTCTTTTCTTACATCAATTTTATTTTCTCTCTTACAATATCTAGAATTTTTTAATCTCTTTCTTATTTTAAATTCACTCTTCCATAACTGAGGAGCTGGCTCATACAGTAAATTTACTTACCAAGCACCTTACTTCATATCCTCAGTACTCTCCCCAAAGCTGCATGTACCCCATGAATGCCAATACAGCCCAGTCCTGTGAACTGCAAAAACAGGAGGATCATTGGAGATGCCAACCTAAACTGGGGTTCCGTTACAGACCCTGTCTCAACGATATAAAGCAGAAAGTGTTAGAGCAGTTCATTCAACACCCTCAGGCTTCCACATGTTTGCACAGTGTGAGCATATACCACAGAGATGCACAAAAATCTGTTATTCCAGTTCTTCTTGACACTGATTTTTATCATAAAATCCACCTATGTCTTATTACTTCTTGCTCCCTTAATATTAATGTGTTCCGGCTCTTTAATATAGGCTGTTTTCTACTGCTATTCATTAAGTTTTTGACTGTTTTGTAAAGACTTCCCTAGATGTGCTTTATATTATATTTTCCCACTGGGTATTTACAGTCAAGTTTTGATGGTTTTACTTGAAATATTTCTTAGTTTTGAAAGTTTCTGTCTTGTGTACATATGTAAAAGTGTTTTTTAGGTATTACATTAAGATCATCCTTGTTTCATCCTTCATGAACTGTAATTACATAGGCGTTACAACTTTGGGCAACATTTTATCTATTCCAAACATTCTTTTGGTGTTTTCTGTCATTTCTTCCCTTAGAATTTTAGTATAAAAATTATGCAGTGACTTCTCTTCCTGAGGTACTTTTTCTCCTAAACTCAGTTAAAATGTCAAACAAGAAAATGTATCCTCAGCATTAGCCCATGCTTATCCAAGAATCAGATCACTCACTGTAGAGTAAAAATGGCAGAGAACATCATGATTACTTCAATATTTTACCATGTCTTTAAGATACTTGGCCTTAAAGTATCTTAAAGTTTGGACTCTCTTGTTTGCTTTCTGATTATTTTAGACAGTTTACTTTATTTACTTAAATTATCTATTGTCTATAGTTATTTTGGCTAAATTTTATTTCTAATACAAACATTTCAGTCATATTGAGAAAAAGAAATCCTGGACTTGTGTACTTATATATGTTATATCCATCAATTTCATAATTTGATATAAATAAAAACAAAATGTTTTTCATAACACTAAAGGCATCAAGGTCACCCTAACCAAGGAACTAGTTCCAGGACAGCCAAGGCTATACAAAGAATCCCTGCCTCAAAAAAATCAATTCCAAAGGTTCTATAGAACATGCACATATGTTCTTTAAAAAAGTGTAGCCTTCATCTTCACACTGTTCCCTAATTAAGTATATATAAGCACAAAATTGTCAAATACATGCTCAAACCAGACCGATTCTAACTTCAAATCACAAGACAGCTTCATTATGCTGCCTAAGAAACCTAAGAATACAGTATTTTAATAATTATTTGGGGTATATTTATATTATTTTATATATATGATGTTTTGCCTGCATGCATTTCTATGTACCACCTCTGTGCATAGAACCAGAAGAGGGTGTTAGATTCCCTGGAACTAGAATGCCGGCAATCAAATACAGGTTTTCTCAAAGGAGCAACCTGTTCTCCTAATCACTGAGCACTGAGCAGTCTTCCCAGCCCCAAACTACTTTGTCTTAAATAAGTACATTTTATCTTTGTTTCTTTTATGCCACAAATATTTTTATATACAATTTCTTAAAATGTTAAATTCATGCAACTTGTAAAGAATATTTATTTCTATTTCACTTGATCAAGAAATGTCTTAGGATTTATTTCTTGAAAAAGGAAGACAAGAACTATTCACTCATTTGGGTTGAATTTTACAAGTGAACATTATTGTCACTTGGCAATTACCATGAGTTTGTCACATAATCTTGCTCATGCTATTTCAAATGCTTAGTAAATTGTGTCCATGTAGCCAAGAAAACCATTAAGTGGTTGAAAAGTAGTATGTTGACCCATGTGTCTGATTATATTGACCATGAACTTGGTGGCAATGTGTTGCTATGTATTTAATCCCAGCACTCCAGGAAAGGAGGCAGGCATATCTCTGTGACTTTGAGCCTAACCTTATCTCTATAGAGGGCTTCATAATAGCCAAGGTTACATAGAGAGTCCCTGTCTCAACAACAAAAGCTCAGTGGCTATAAGTATGTATAGTATATACCTAAGAATAAAGCTATTTTTTCGTGAGGAAATTTGTTTCATTTCATTATTAGTTTTATAACTAGTTGAAAATTCTAATATATATATATATATATATATATATATATATATATATATATATATATATATATATTCCCCTGCATTTCTGAAAAGCTTTACTTTTCTCCATTTCCCATTTAACCTTTACTTTTGCCTTAGGCTGTAGATAGAGCAAGTAATTGAAGGCAGAGTAAATAGCAGTCATGGATAATTTAATTCAAAATTTTGTGTAGAGATTGGAAAAGAGAAATGAAATCATGATAATATACCTCTATTCCTCTACCTCTGACCAGAAAATGACCCACCTCTTTCAGGGATGATCATTCTATTCAAATAGTGAACAAGCCAACTCCTTCAGGGATGGTCATTCTATTCAAATAATAAATGCTTTAAAATATTTCTACTTGGAGCAAGAATTAGGAGTAGGGCATCTTTTTTTTACCTGCCAGATCTGGCAGCCAAGTGACAAAAGACCCATCTAAATAAAACATCCCTCTAGGCATAGTTGGTGAAATAATAAAGCTATCTTCTGTAATGTGTGACTATATAACGTGATGGTTAATTACATTGTTATGACTATTCTTAAAAGCAACATGTAAATGATATCACAAAAAGAAAATGAAGACTATCAATCCTATTTTGTGAAATTTTATTATAAAGAGGAGCAACATTTTACTGAAAGGTACTAACAGGTAAGCAGGAGGATATCATATACCATGTAAAAACATTTAGCATTTTTATCTCCTATATTTTTCTTCATCTAATGAGGAAAAACTTATGCAGAAAGGAAAAGATAAGAAATGATATCCTTGAGCAATATGCATCTCAAAGAATTAACTGTAATAAGAAATAAACCCCAGACCTTCATTCAGCATCTCACATCTTCAGTATGTTCTTTTATTGAATTATGTTGGTCCAAATTTCAAAATATAGCTCAGACATGTTGTGAAATACTAGTTTAAAATGTGTTGCATTTGTTTATGCTGTGGAATATTTGTTCAATGCTGCAAATATGTGTCGAATTCACTTACTTATAAAGCTGAGTTACTTTGCCTGTCTAAAACACATGACCAGTCTAATAAAGAGCTGAACAGCCAATAACTAGGCAGGAGAGGGATAGGTAGGACTGACAGGTAGAAAGAATAAATAAAAGAAGAAATCTAGGCTCAAGAGAAAAGAGCAATGAGTGGGAAAAGGAGAAGGAGAAGACTCCAAAGGCCTTCTACACAGCCAGCCATGGAGTAAGAAGGAAATATATGTATGATAATAAACTGTAGAAAGCATAGAGACAAAATGCAGTTAAAGAGAAATGGAATAATTTAAGTTAGAAAAGGGGATAGAAACAAGTCAAGATAAGGCCAGAAGAATAAGTCTTCATGTGCTTATTTGGGAGCTGGATGGCAGGTCCCCAAAGAGTAAAAAACAAACAAACATACAACAAAAAAGTCCACAGGTATGTTAACTTTTCTGTTGCCACTGTCTCTGCCAAAACTGCATTTTCTCATGTCTACTGTAACATAATATCCTATTAAGTAGTCTCTCTGGAAACTGTATTTTCTGCTTAAAACACTTCATGATCTTCCATAATACTTAGAAAAATAAAACATAATACCATCGTAAGCTCTATATCAACTCAATGAACAGTCATGAATAGGGAAAAAGTATAATTATAACAGAGCTATGCTTTGTTAGGCCATCGTGAAGGTAAAAGCAAGTTCAGAAAACTACTCTTCTGAGTGACTATTCTCGGTCATTGCATCTGGGAAAGATCATGGAGAAATAGGCCATCAAGGAGTCTGTAAGGTGATGTTCACAAGGCGATGGGATGAGCATGCAGTAGACACACCTGTGCACCACAGAAACACTGAGTCAACAGCATTGCATGGACAAAGCCCACTTAGAGACATCCATAAATCAGCTAAAGGGTCGTACTTTTCAGACAAATACCAAAGCATCTGAGTCAAGGCCAGATAGAAAATTTCTGGAACACCTCTACCATATATTTTCTCCTTGGTTGATTAATGTGCAATAAAGAGAAGATTCTCAACATCTAGTTTCTCCTTCACAAATGAAATGGAAGTAAACACAATATTCAGACATTTTGGTGGAAGAAATATTTTAAAGGGAAATTTTGTTTTTCTGGTGTATCCACATTGACATGGAAAATGATAATGTACCTCACTACAAAAAAACCCAAACAAACAAATAACTAAAAACCCAGAACCAAATAAAAAAAAACAAAGCAATGGCAATTTGTACTTTTACAAATATCACTAGTATAATCTCTTCCTCCTGTTCCATGGGAACACAGAAGAAAAAAAAACTACAACCCTTGACTTCTTGTGTGAAAGCTGACTTGGCACAAACATCCAAAATTATGGTTTGTGGGACCAACTAGAGATATTTTGGTTTTGCCTATCTTAGAGATTTGGTAGGACTTAGCATACTTTGCATGCGGAATGCTGAAAAAAAAAAGAAAAGCAAGGAGTCTTGCTGCTGATCTAAAGTACCTAAAATACAGCCTCGAGTCACTGCGACCAATTAATGGTCACCCTTTGGAGGAAAGTAGAATTGGGAATCTGTTCAATACTCTTGATTTTACACAGACTACTCAGAGGGTCAATTTCTGTCTCCCCACGCATGAAGTCTTTATAGAATCATGGCTTCTGTCAGATGACAGGAAATTAGTAATGGGCCATTAGGTTGTTTTTCAGGAAGTGAGGAAAGAACACAGAAAGAAGTATTAAGGCTTAAAGGGGAATAATAGAATAGAATATGTTAAATTTAAGTGGGAGGTGAGAGGTGGGAGGGCAAAGTAAAGGAGATAATATGCATGAGTTAAAGAAGTTACCCTATAACTGGATGAAAACACCCATGCTAATCATCACAGGCTAAAAAAAAATGAAATTACTAGAGGCAGGAATAGGCTATATCTTATGAACTTGTTGAGTGGTGAGGTCTATAGGCCCCCAAGCATTATATACTACTGGCAATCTGAGAGTTCCTCTACATAAATTGATTATAAGAACTATTGCTGAAGACTTCATATACTTGAGTCACAGAGCATGAATATATGAATCTGGCACACACTTGGAAACTTCATCTCCACTGGCATGATTTCAGAGTGTTGGAAGGTGCTTTGCTCACTATTATAAGAGAAAGGTAATAATTAGTCTCCCCAAGCTATGAAACTTGAGAACTGCAGTAAAAACTGGACTTGTAAGATGTGCTTACTAGTTCAATAGTGGCAAAAGCATCAGGAGAATAACCAACAATGCTCTGGTTAGATTTCTGTCCCACTCCACAAGAAACTTATACTTGACACCATTGTGTGGTCAAGACTCGGTGACTAGGAAGGTCATAGACCTTAAAAGAGAAAGTTGTACTATTTTGCTGAATAGGATGAAAATGAGTCTTAATGATTTTCATTATAGCCATAGAGTAAATAAATTTCTAAATCTTCACCAGAGATGCTTAAATATACTCTAGATTCTGATTAACAAAGATGTACATAACTGGCCAAGATGCAGAGAATAAGAGACTAAAGAATAAAAAGTATTTTACATACTAACCACAGTTTTCTGCTCCTTTCTCTCCTCCCATTCCCTCTGCCACATTCGCTCTGCACCCCTATCTACTCTTCCATTTCTGCTCAGAAAAGGGCAGGTCTCCCATGGATATTCACAAAGCATGGCATATTCACATGCATATTAAGTTGCAGTTAGACTAAGCACCTCCCCTCATATTAAATCTTGACAAGGTATCCCAATATAAGGAATAGAGTTTATAAAAGCTAGTAAAAGAGTCAGAGACAGCCTCTATTCCCACTGTTAGGAGTCATACAAGAAGACTAAGCTACACAATTGTAACACATACGCAGAGTGCCTAGGTAAGTCTCGTGCAGGATACCTGATTGTCACTTCAGTCTCTGTGAGCCCTTAAGAACGCAGGTTAGTTGTTTCTGTGGACATTCTCATCATGTTCTTGGCACCTCTGGTTCCTACAATCCTTATTCCCTCTCCAATAGGATTCCCTGAGTTTTGCCTAATGTTTGGCTGCGTATCTCTGCATCTGTTTTCCTAAGTTTCTAGAGGAAGCTTCTCTAATGTCGATTGGGGTATGCACCAAGTTCTTAATAAAGCAGAATATTGTTAGGTGACATTACATTGACTTTTTTTTTTCTCCAGTAATGTTTGGTTCCATCCTAGGTCTCTGGGCCATCTATTCTCTGGCTCCTGGCACTTCAGGCAGTGTCAGGGGTGAGTTCAGTCTCATGGCATGGGTTTCGAGTAAGACAAGTCATTGGTTGGCCCACTCCCTCAATCTCTGTGCCACACTTACCCCAGCATGTCCCATAGGCAGGGCAGACTGAAGGTCAAAGGTTATGTGGCTTGGTTAGTATTCCAATTCCTTCACTTCAAGTATTGCCAGATCACAGGAAATAATCAGTACAAGCTATGTATCCACTATTGCTAGGAGTCTTAGCTGGTATCATGCTTGTAGATTCTTGGAAATTTCCCTTGCTATCGACTTCCGAAATGTATTTTGTTCCAGTAAAAATATTCAAAATCCTTTCTTCCATCTCTTTATGATGCAGAGATTACACACACACACACACACACACACACACACACACACACATACACACACACACATATATATATATTACATATACAAACATGTTCATATATATATATTTATAATTGTCATTACCTATTATCACCTTCCTGTGCAAAAAAATAATTCTAATTCTACTTTCATATCTTTTATATTTTACATTCTTGTCAAATACTTGAAGACAAATAAATCTAGGGATAAAATGAAACTAAAGCACTCAGTGTGTTTTTTGTGATCTTTTCTACTAGTGAACTCAATATGAGAAAATTAATATCACTTTCAATTACATTATATATGTACTTATGGAGGAGAAGGTATGTAAGATAAAAATTATATTAAAAATGTGTTTGTCTATAAGATAAGATGGAATTACTGTGTAAATGAAGAGTTCAGAAGACCCTGTATAGATGGTGTCAAGAGACAAATAAGATTCAAATGCCATCCTTTCACAATCTTGAGGTAAAATCAGTAACTGTCAGTATTTATTGCTATACTTTGCCTCCAGTGTTTCTCCCTAACCAGTCACACAGCATGTAATCTTCCCAATACATTCAGCAGGAAATGCTGTTACCATTTCATCTCGTTTCTGCTTTAGACTGATAATATGACTATTACATGTACATATCCCATAACTTCAATATATTTGGAATTAACAAAAAAACATGGGTAGAGATTATTTTGCAAAACACTAAGTTAAAGACTGAGAATATGTTTCCACATTAAGGATAATCACAATAAGACAAATATTTCTGAAAGCAAATGCAAACTATTTATTTATTGTCTTTTTTGTTGTCTAGATACAAGCTAGAATTATCTGGGTTGGGGAAACTCAAATGAAAAAACTGCTTCCATCATGTTTCCTGTGGGCAAGTCTGTGGGATGTTTTCCTGATTAATGATTGATGTGGGAGGGCCCATTGTAGGTGCTGACATGTCTAGGCAGGTGGTCCTGGGATGTTTAAGAAAGCAAGCTGAGTAAGTCACAAGGAGCTAGCCAGGAAGTAAGGTTCTTCCATGGTTTCTGCCTCCAGATTCTGTTTTATTTCTATGCCCTGACTTTTCTTCATGAAAGACTATATATTTCAAAGTGAACTAGACTGTTTTCTCCCCAAGTTTCGTTTGGTCGTGGTATTTATCACAGTAATAGAAATCTAAAACAAGTACAAAAATGAACACTTAAGGGTTAAAAGTAAATTCTCAAAGGTGTCTAATATTTCATGAAATCTAAATTTTATAAACTTGATGTGGGTTATCTCTGTATTAATATAGCTTAACTTCAATTGATATAATTTAAATTGGATGCAATCAAAATTGATACTGTTAAAATCAAAATTAAAATAAAAAGCACATTAAGATGGCTCCCTGGGTAAAGGTACTTGCTTACAAACCTGATGACCCAAGTTTAATCCCTGGAATCCACCTAGTGAATATGGTGAAAGAAGAGAACTTATTCATGCAAGTTGTTTTCTGACTTCAACAGGTTCATCATGGCATAAACCTACACGCACACACACAAAATGTAATTTTAAAATGACAATAAGATTCTCAAAAAGCTACACACATATGTAAATTAAAACTTCAATCTATGCAAAATGAGTTTGGTTGGCTTCTATTATAAAGGATTTAATTTTTAAAGATTATCATATTTTTATTTATTCAGTTTGTGTTCATGGGAGTGGATGTGCACATATGAAGGTCAAAAGACAGCTTTTCAAAGTTGGTTTCCTTCTTCCAGCTCATGGAGCCTGGGAATAACTAACATTGCCTTTCAGACTTGGTGGTAGGCAGCAGCTTTGTCTGGTGAGCCATCTCTGTGGACATGTATATCATTTATCCATTCTGTTACATGGTTCCTGAATTTTGCCTTGCCTACTTACCTAAATGGGAATCTCATCAAGATTGTGTAGAGGAAACAATTTACAGAATCAATTATTAAAATTAGAGTTGAGTACAGAGAATTCAGTTGTTCACAAACTGCCTCCTGTATTCTATAACTTGTTCACTCATTTATAGTTATATTTCCACAGGCAGCAAAAATTCCATAGATTACATAGATAATTACTCCGTACACCACACTTGAATATACACACATAGCATGAAGGGACAATGTCCTAAACATACAATAGGTTGCCAATTAATAAGAGACCCGTGGATCTGTAAGTTTTGTCTCCAGGCCCCAACCCTCATATAACAAGTTGAGACTTGTAGAACAGGATAAGTATATGATTTGACACATAGTATTTTTATGAAAAGTCTGTGGGTTGTTTTGAAACTTGTGTTTGCGCATTTTTAGTGAAAGTTTTTGATGTCCTTCATAGTAAATTTTAAGTCATGATATATAACACCATTTCAAAAAGTAGAAAGTATTATATTTCCATAAATGCAAAAATTCATGTGCTATAAAATACTACATGATCACAGTTTGCATTAAAGCTGCTAAGAATTAATGTGAATTTCGTTCTACTTATTGACCTGTCCTATCCTTAGCATAGATAGGCAAAATTTTTTACCTGTATTTTTTAATTTTAAAAACACTATAGATAAAAAGAATTTTAACCATTACCATAAGAATCATAAATCATAAAGGGAAAAGCGAGCAGGAAGAGTAGATGGAGTTCCTCTCATTGCTTTACTTTATTTTATTTTACAAAGAAGTGATACCAAGATACCAAGAAACACTATTGATAAAACCAGAAATCAAGAGGCATCTTAACAACTAAATTGGTTCAATTATTCCTAGCAATCATCAGGGTTGACAGATGTCACAGCTCTATCACCCACATATCCCTAAAGAAACTGGGCTTTCTTCCCAAAGACAGCTTGAAATCCCAGCCATATGACTATACTAGAGGTGTTTAATAGGACCCAGAAGGAGAAACTTTAGCAGTGGTGTGATCAATTCCAACAATAATCCACGTTTCTAGCATTATAAGTGGTCACCATTAGAGGTTCATGTTTTGTCTGTAACAATGCACTCTCCAGTGTTTTGGTGTAATTATGGTGTAATTTAGAGAGAAGCTATGGGGGAAACCATTGCTTCTTTTTTCTTGTCATGCTGGTTTGTGTTTTTTACATTTGCTCTCAACTAGTTCATTCACAGTTGTTTCTTTTCCCTCAGAAGATAATGATCATATCCATTTAAATTTCAATTGAACTTTGAGTTTAATAGCATTAAGTTCACACTAATCAAACACAACCACTAAAATTCAAATTGATTAATTTAATAAGTGAAGCATAATATAAAAAGCAGTAACAAAATAGAACAATATGTCGATTAGAGTAATACCTCCTGAAAAGTTTATGAGGTATCAATTTCACTTAGAAACTAATTGTGGGTAGTAAAGTATAAATGACCTAAACTTACTTCTTCATTGATTTGGTACTTAACTACAACATCTATGGATTTATAAAACTGAGCACACCCTTTTACTGATTCTTCTTAAAAAGATTTAAATCTCCTCAAGGTCAATTGTAATAACACAGTCTGCAGGCTAAAACATATTCAACAAATGTTTAATAAAATAGCACCTATAAAACAGCATCAATCTACCATAATTGATAATCTCTGAATCTTTGCATAAGGACATTTAATAAGATGTGGTTTAAGAATTATTTTAAATGAGTTAATGTTTATTGTATTGTGAAAGTGTTTTGTCCCAGTGTATGCAAGTGGACCAGGTGCATGCATTTCTCTGAGGGCTATAATAGGGCATGTGATCTTCTGGAACTAGAGTGACAGATGATTATGAGCCTCCATGTTGGTACTGTGAACTGAACCAGGGTTTTCTGCAAGACCAACCAATCAGTGCTCTTAATAGCTGAGCCCTCTCTTCAATTCCTGTTTTTAATTAATTTCTAATTTCTAACTACATATACGCGCTTACCTTATTTTCTTAATTAGATTGCAAAAAAACCTGTTTGAAATAAATATTCTCAATGTCCATCCAACAGATACTACTACTGTGTTTGAATAAAGTGAATAAGTCAATAAGTCCATGTTAACTTCATTGAAGACATATCATGGATAGAAAATATGTTGATGTGCGTGTAAATATGTGTAAATCATTAAAATATTTGAAAAGTTGAAAATAGAACCAGTAAATTTATGAATGAGGATTAATGCATGCTTGATCTTCAAAAGGTAAATTGTCTCCTCAGCAGTAAGCTTCCAAGAATTTTACCTTCGAACTGGAATTAGTAAAAAAAAAATATTGCATTTTAACACCAGATGCGAGGCTTTTTAGGTTACAATTGTCTTCAATTTAATGATTAGATTCAGAATAATTCGTCATTCATTTTCTTTATTATTTTGTCAAACACGTTTTAAGCTGAAGTTTCGCATATTGAGAGGCACACTTCTTTGAATATGAATAGTGTTTCAGGGAAGGTGTTTAAAAGTAGAATTTTCCGAATACCGGGCAGATACAATAGAACAGTTACTCCTAGAAGGGGTTTTTAATATAATCCACTCAATTCTGACATTGAGACTGTTTACAGTGAATACATATTAAGTTTCATAGTAGAGGCTAGGACTGTTTTCCTGATGTGAATTGTAATATATCAGTTGGATCCAAAATAAATATAAGAGTGATTTTTTTCTTAACAAGTTGCTTTGTAAATTCATCAATATAATACAAGAATAAAGCAATTACTGTTGAGGAAAAGGAGTATGTTTTATAATTTTCTCCTCTTTGGACCATAAAAGGAAAAAAAAGGAGGAAAAAGGCCTCCTTTATTGTGTATAGAACCTTTTGCACTTTGACATAAGTCCTTCCAGCCAAACTCTTTTTGATTGAAACAAACTTAAACCATATTCCATTTCACAAAAGCAAAATGTGCTGAACATGTGGCTTTTAAAATAGAAGCATGTGCATCAACTGTTCTACATGAAGATCCTTTCTGAGAAATGTCTCTGGGGAAAGTTCATTACCCAAAGCCAGGGAGCACAGGAAAAGGGTGAAACAGAATGAGATCAAGCCTTCCCAATGTGGATAGTCCAGACAGAGGCATAAGTGATATTTAATATGCACGCCCAAGGGCTCCTGTTGAGTGCCCTGTTTGGTAACCCGGATCAGGATGCTTGTTTAGTGGATAAAAGTGTAACTTTAGAAATTGGCAGGAACTCTTGTGCTTGGCCACCTGTATGCTCAGTCAGAGATGGTGGAGGGGAGTTTTAAACAAGCACACATTTCAAACTTTGTACTATTTTGCTTTCTTAAAACTTTTCATTTTCAAAAGAGCCATTTACGAAACTTCAAGTTTAAGGATGCATAGACAGCACACAGTGGGAATTATGATAAATTTCATACTTTATCTTTCCCTTGCTAAAATAATACTTTTATAAAGCTGTAAGTGTAAACGCAAGGAAAAGTATGCATTATATTTGATGCAATTGCCTGGGTGAATTGCCACATGAATAGATATCGTTGTTACAGCCTCCTAGCTATCAGTAATACTATTTGTATCTAAAGTAAATACAGTGAACTCTGAGAGCAGTCTGCAGAGTCAATCAACAGTGGATATTAGCACTTCAAGAAAGTCATCCCTTCCAGACTGAAAAAAAAAAAGAAAAGGAGATTGTGCTTTGAATTTTGACCTAAGAATATAATAACTTCTTCCTAGATCTCATTATTCTTTATGCCCATTTAAGGCCGTCTGGGGCCCAGAATGATGAAAGACTGGTGTAAATTTATGACCCCCAGATCTAGCAATAGCCTTTTGGATATTAGGTTGGATTAGTAGATTTACTGCTAATCCAAACACTGTGGGCCAAATTCTGCCTGACACATCTGCAATGTGAGTCTCAGAAAATTGTAGCAAGTTGAGCTTTTGAAGGTTTGACAGCAGCCTTTATGCTGCAAGAACAGGCTGTATGCGTTTTGCCATCAAATGCAGTTCTTCGGATCCACATTCCCTCCACATTTGCAGTGACAGATTTCCACCCCCACTTCACGGTAATGGTCATTGTCAGCAAGAAGCTCAAACTAGTCATATGCTCCTTTCTCAACTAAGAAGAAATTTAACCAATTTTATGTGCACAGATATGAAGGATTTTTTTTTAAAGTCGCTTACATTCCGGAAGCTTGTCGAAAGTGTAGCCATAAGGAAGCTATATAAAAACATTTTGCATCCATTCTTGCTAAATCATGTTCAGATGCAAGTTTGGATCCCAGCAGTCATTCTCTGAAAACACTCTTTGGAGTTTCAGACTGTTTCAAATTATTGAGTCTATGATAGCAAAGTACCTGTCACTGTGCTTAACTCTGATGTACTAAGCTGCATTATGGAATACAATAAAGGAAGATTCAGAAAAGAAATCATGTCTGCAAACATTAGGCAAAACAAATTATTTGAAAATTACATGTATCGTTTAAATTGGATGGCGTTAATTCTATTATATGCTACCCAGTCTATAAATTACTTAAAAATTTACAATAATATTGATAATATTTATGTGCTTTGAATCCTTAGAAATTATATGTATCATTTAAATTGGATGGCATTAATTCTACTGGATGCTACCTGGTCTATAAATTACTTAAAAATTTACAGTAATATTGATAACATTTACATGCTTTGAATCCATGAAACTTGTATGTGGACTTAATAATATATAGGATATTTTTCAAAATTGAAATATCTTAATATTAATATATTCTTTAACCAGAACATGTTTTTGGTTTGTACACAGTTCAAATGTTGCAAGTGGAATATTGAATAAAGTAAAGTGAAATTTCATCAATTTTTAGAAAATAATTTGAACAGAATTTTTTAATATATAAGGTATCTCTATATGATGACATAAAAAGTTTTAGAATACTTTTGGAAAGATACTGAGAATATAATTTTATCAAAATGCAATACAAGAAAACATATAAACTTTCAAGTATTAACATGCAAACAGAAGAGATTGGCAAAAGTTATGTCTTGTGGAAGCAACTTTGAATTCATTATATTCTTGCTCTTTATGTAGTTCCTGTTTATGAAACTTGTGATTGACACAAGAAAATTATTTTTCTTTATTCCTCAATCATATTCACTTTTATTAGTAACCTATTACATTAAATGTAAACTGCAATAAAATAGATTTGATTAATATACTGAGAAGTGACTAACATTATTAAACATAAAATAAATCATATTTAAATGACCTCCATATTGTCTTTTGGAGTGAGTTCTCCATTCTCCATTTCTACCAACAGCATCAAAAAGCACTAGTATTTCCATATCTTCACTATAATAGTTTCATTTTAAAGTTATTTTATTGACAGCAATTTATCAGTTGCAAGTAGATGTATAATTGCAGTAGTGGTTTGTGCTTCTATTATGATTATGTAAAATTGAACATTTTTTCATATGCCTCTTCGCATATGCTAAGTGGAGTAAGCCATCCAGAGAAAGATAAACACAGCATGATTGCCCTTATGTGAGTTATATAGGAAAGACAGTTATATAATGAAAGAGTTAGCTGTTTGCTGTCAGTTACTGACACTCCAATCATTAGACTAGAAAACAAGCAAACAAATATCTCTAGACACATGCTGTGCAGCACTACACTCATGCAAGAAACTTACTGTACACTGGAAATTAAATGGGTTGATCAAGTTTGTATTCTTCTACAATATAATATTTAAAATATAATTAATACCTTTAATTTTTCATGCACCTACCTAAGTAAAATAAATATTGGTTCAAATAAGTATTAACAATATTTTATCAATAAGTAGATAAATACTACTGATGTATTTTTAAAGCTGAATTGTTTCAGCTTAGTCTCCCAAATGTTAACAAACATTCAGGGGTAATTAGAAGTGCTACTTCTCAGAATTACTCTCAAAACTTTTTTTAAATTTAAAAAGTTAAAATTAAATGGTTGTGTGACATAAAATGGTAAACTAGGTGATTTGGGATATGTAGTCCTATTTGTATTCTTTTTGCTATTTTTAAATAACACTATTTTTGGTGCTTTTTATCAATTAATAAACTATATATATGTGTTAATTATATATATCATGTCATGCACTTACCATGGTTTTCATTAAAATATCTTAATTTTCTGGCCATATTTTACTGATAATGAGCCAGACAATAACAACAGCCAAGTCAATGTTTATCATATACTCATTAACCTTTTTACCAAGTACTTCCTTAAGTGAATATCCTTAGTCAATTTTTATTAAACATTATGACCTTAATTTAATAAAACTTTAATTTAGAATTTAGAATTTAAGTCTAAAAGACTCCTTGAAAATTCGCAAATATTGTATATATAGCAAATATAAATTTTCTTTAAGTATATTTAGGATGTTTTATGAAAATATCTGGCACTAAGTGACTTATAAGCCACAACAATATGTTTATCACCATTCTGGATACTTGAAAGTGTCATATCAAGCTGCCTGTAGGCTCGGTGTAAAGAGGGGATCCGCTCTTTGTTTCTATAATAGTGCCTTAAATTCTGTCTTCAAATGGCAGAGGAGATAGAAAAATAATTCCAAAAAGGACCCATCTGGTTCCCTTCAGCTCTTTTATGAGCTACTAATCCTGTGCAAGAGGGAGAGCCCTCATGGTCTAATCACGTCCTAAATTTACCAACTATTATTACTGTTGCATTGGGGATTATGTTTTAATAAAGTTTTCAGAGGTATGAGAAAATGTTCAAACCACTCAACCACCACCTTATAGTATCTTGTATTTCTAAAATATCAGTGATATACTTTATAGATGTAGAATTGGCATGCTTTGTAAAGTTTTAGTAAATACATTTGTAAAAGTAAGTTAAACAAAAACTATAAATTGAAGCATCTTGACCCCTATAGCTCAACTTATTTAGTATTTAAGTTGCATCAAACACCTAACTGTAAAACTTGCCACTTTGAAATTACTAGAAGAAAACAATGCTAACACTTCAAGACCTTAGTACAAGCAATGTTGTCCTTTAAGGAAACCAAGAACCACAGGTATAAAATAAAAAGTTGAAAATGATATTATATAAAAATAAACAAACTTCTGTTTTTTGTAGCACTCTTTACAATAGCCAAAATTTGGAAGCAGATTAGCTGTCCATTAACAAAAGAATGACTAAATTAATAATTGTAAGCTAAATTTACTATAGAATAATTTCCAAGCAGTATTTATACCTATATTATTTAGTAATTTCATTGATTAATTAATCAAACTTGTTATGTTTTTATGCATTAATGTATCTATTTATTTGCATTGTTGTTTTCATTATGTACCTTAGCTAGTCTCAGACTCACTATGAAGCTCAGGCTGGCCTCAGCTTCCCATATACTGGGAATACAGGGTTGTATCATCATATACACCTCAAGTTAACTCCTGGATAATATGAGTTTTGACATTTTAATCTCTTTTATGTTCATTTGTGTTGAGGAACGGCAGGCTGTTTCCTGTCGCCCACCTGGCTAGCTTTTCCACGAAATAATTACAAGGAAACTGTATTCTTTTAAACACTGCCTGGCCTATTAGTTATAACCTCTTATTGGCTAGCTCTTACATATTGATTCAAACCATTTCTATTAATGTGTATTGCCACTTGACTGTGACTTACCTGGACGAGTCTAACTGGGGTCTATCTTGGAGCGGAGAGCTATGGCGATTGCCTCATTGCCTTCTTCCTCCTAGCATTCTGTTCTGTTTACTCCGCCTATCTAAGCTGTTGTCCTATCAAAAGCCAAGGCAATTTCTTTATTAACCAATGAAAGTAACACATAGACAGTTAGCCCTCCTCCATCACATTTGCACGTAAATTTTGTTTTGAAGTATTTCAAAATCCTTTCTTTTATATTTTCACTATATCAACTCTAGTTGTTGTCTATAATCACCATGCCATGAAAGAGTACCGAGGACATCCTTCTCTTATCTAATTGTATATTATTAGCCAAAGGTCAACCTTTCTCCATTTCTACACCTAATGTCCAACACTCTATTTTTAGTTTCTATTGGATCACTATGTCAGACTTCCCATCTGTGTAAGATCACACACTACTTATCTTTCTTGAGCTTGAGCTGAGGCATAGCTCCATGAGGAAAGTAATTGATGCTCAGCATAAGGATCTGAGTTTGGATCTCTAGTATCTGTGTAAATATTGAATGTTGTGATATGCGACCATAACCCAAAAGCTGAGGTTGGGGAATACAAGAGGATCCAGGAAGCATTCTGGTCAGATAGTCTGTCTAAAATGACCATCTCTAGTTCAATATGAGGGGCTGTAAAGAATGCTAGAGGAAGACAGTTGGCATCACTCTCTACATTCTACAAGTGCGAACGCATGTGAACATACACACACACACACACACACAAATTGGAGAATTATAAATTTGGAGATTTATTGCTCTTAAGTAATTGTATATTTGCATAATGCTTTTATGGTATGCATTCTTAAAATCCTGTAATTGTAGGGCATTTAATCTCCTCATTTTTTTGTTTCAATTTATAGGGAATTTTCTATATACAAGATCACTTCTGCAAATTAGGACAATCTGAATTATTTTGAAACTTTGATACCCTTTATTTTTTTTAACAGATGATTGCTCGACCTTGGAATTTCAGAACATGGTTGAAAAAAGTGAGGGCTGGGAAGCAAACTTGGGCCCTCATTGAGAATAGTAGTGCTCCTAACTGCTGACCCATCTTTTGAACACCTAAATTATTTTCTTAATATGATATTGAACCAATTTTGCAAGTATATTATTGAAGAGACCAGTAAATCTGAAGTATTCCTTCTCCCTTTTCCTCCCCTTGTGCATGCAAGCATTTGCCTGTGTACATGTGTGTGTGTGTGCTCGTGTGTGTGTGTATTTATACACAGGCATGTATGTGAAGACAATTGATGTAAAGGAAGGCCATAAATTTGAAAAAGAGTGTGGAAAGATACACAGGGGGGTTTGGAGGGAGGAAAGAGAAGGTTATACCTTTGTTGATTGTTTTGCATGGTAATTTAGTTGTCATTACTTTTAACATTTCATTTTTAGAATTAATACCAAAAGTATGAATGGATTATGTACAGTCTTTATAATATTAGAGAATTCAGGATTTGAGTAATGGCTCCTAATATATATTCTGACTTTCTCTGTTATGTTCTTACTTTACTTTTATTCATTTGTTTTTTCTTCTTTCAACTATGTATTTCTAAATAATATTTTATTAAATTCACTCATTATATCTTCAGTTTGATAAATCCTATTGGTGCTATCTTTTCTTTGAAGTTTTACAACATTCTAGTTCATGAATTTATATTTAATTTTTAAATTTTAGAAAAATTTATTTTATAAATTATATACATTTTTATTGAAAATGGATTATTCTCAGATACAATATATACCAACCAAATACCCCTCCCTCCATTCCTCTCAGCTCTTTCCCACCTTCCCTCTCTCCCAGATACACTCTCCCTCCATTTACCTTCAGGAAAGAGCAAACTTCCAAGAGACAACAATCAAGCACAACAAACCAAGACACAATAAGAAAAGGCAAAACTTCTCATATTGAGACCCAAGAAGGCAATCCAATAGGAAGAAATGAGTCTTAAGAACAGGCAAAAACGTCAAAGACACACCCAAACCCAATGTTATGAGTCCCATAACAACATCAAGCTAACAGTCATAGCATATATACAAGTACCTGGTGCAGATCCAAGCAGACCCCATACTTGCCATCTCAGTCTTTGTGAGCCCCTATGAACCCTACTTAGTTGATTTGGTGGACCATGTTCTCCTGATCTCCTCTGTCCCCTGTGACTCCTACAATCTTTCTTTCCCCGTCTTCTGCTGGATTCACTGAGCACTGATGGGAGGGACCCAATAGAGATCTCCGATTTAAAATTTCTGTCCTAATAATGTCTGGGGGTGGGTGGCTGTATCTACTCTCATCTGCTTTCAGATAAAGTCTCTGTGATGACAAGTAGGCAATGCTTCAATCTATGAGGATAAGAATATATCATTAAGAATTATTTTGTTGCTCTGTTTTTGACCAACCTTGTTTGGTTCTACCATAGGTCTCTAGGCTATTCAGTCTCTGGTTCCTGACCATTCAAGCAGTGTTGGGCAAATGAATAGAACTATAACAAATCATCCTGAGTAAGGTAATTCAGATACAGAAAGACAAATAGAGTATATATTCCACTGTAAGTATATATTAGCTATTAATTAAGCTATAATCTGCATTCCCAGAGAGGTTAGGTAAAGAGGAAAGATTAGGGATGATATATGGATCTCCATGGGAAGGGGAAATAGAATAGATTTTAAGGGAGGGCTAAGTCAGGTGGGGACAGAGCAAGAGGGATGGGGGATCAAGATAGAAGAAAATATTGGAAGAGACAGCTGAAATTGGAGGACGTTTTGGGGGTGATGTGAGAATCTAGTGCAGTGGAAACTCCCTAGAATCCATGAGGGTGATGCTACTCAGGACTTCTAGTAATGGGGGATTTGGAGTCTCAATTGGCCATCTCTTGTAGCCATCTCAGTGTAAGACAAGGCTTACACTGGCAGTATGGGTTTGGACTTGTAACAAGAGAAGCTGTTTGTCCTGGCTGCCTGGCCAGCTTAGCCCCAAAATAACCACACAGAAACTGTATTAGGTAAATCACTGCTTGACCCATTAGCTCTACTTTCTTATTGGCTAACACTTACATCTTGATTTTACCCATTTCTATTAATCTGTATATCACCACATGGCAGTGGCTTACCAGCAAACATGTCCATCTCCGGCAGGTGATTCATGGTGTCCCCTGACTCTGCTTTCTTCTTCCCAGAATTTAGTTTTGTCTTCTCCACCTAAGTTCTGGCCTATCAGGCCAAGGCAGTTTCTTTTTTCATTTACCAATACAAGCAACACACAGAGGAGACTCCCACATCATGGATTTGGTTGCATTCAGTTGAATCATTAGCCAAGGGATTTCCATGTATATACCTCAAACAAAAACATAGGCTGGTGCTAGGAGAGAGGGTTAGCAAACTGACAAGGGCTCTATTGAGTCATGAGTACTGTAATATCCACACAGTTCATAAAAGCATAAAGAAGTTGATCTGGTGCCTGCATGAGCCTTCACCCCCACTTTCCAAACTCTTTGGTGCTCTGAAGGCTACTGAAAGAAATATAGACACTAACACAGGCACAAAATCTGTCTTGCCTGCAAGATTTACTGGGGTAATGGTGGTACAGATCCTGTGGAAGTGGCAACAAATAATTTATTATTTTATTTTATTATTTCATTTTAAATTATTTTTATTAAGTTATATGTTTTTCTCTGCTGCCCCCTTCCTTTCCTCTCCCCTTTTACCCTTTCCAATTATCTCCATGCTCTCAATTTAGTCAAGAGATCTTATCTTTTTCTACTTCCCATTTAGATTAAATCTATGAATGTCTCTCTTAGGGTTTCCTTGTTGTCTAGGTTCTCTGGCATTGTAAATTGTAGGCTGTTTTTTCTCTGCTTTATGTCTAAAAGCCACTTACAAGTGAAGACATATTTGTTTTTCTGGGTCTGGGTTACCAAACTCAATATGATGTTTTCTAGATACAACCATTTACCTACAAATTTGAAGATGTCGTTTTTTGGGTTTTTTTTTTTTTTGTTTTTATTTTCTGCTGAGCAGTACTTCACTGTATAAATGTACCACATTTTCCTTATCCATTTGGATGATGGGCATTCAGGTTGTTTCTGGGTTCTGGCTATCACAAATAATGCTGCTGTTAGCATAGTTGAGCATATTTCCTTGTTGTATGAATGATCTTCCTTTGGGTATATACCCAAAAGTGGTATTTCTGGGTCTTGAGGTAAAATGATTCCTAATTTTCTGAGAGATTGCCATATTAATTTGCAGAGTCACTGTACCCATTGGCACTCCAACAAGCAATAGAGGAGTGTTGCCCTTGACCCATGTCCTCTCCAGTGTAAGTTAATATCAATGTTTTTAATCTTTACAATTCTGACAAGTGTAAGACAGAATCTCAGAGTTGTTTTGATTTGCATTTCTCTGATGACTAAGTATAGTCAGCATTTCCTTAGGTGTCTTTTAGCTACTTGAGATTTGTCTGTTGAGAGTTCTCTGTTTAGGCCTGTACCCCATTTTTATTGAATTATTTGTACTTTCAATGATCAATTTCTTGAGTTCTTTGTATATTTGGAGATCAGCCCTCTGTCCAGTGTGGGGTTGGTGAAAATCTTTTCCCATTCTGCAGGGTGCCATTTTGTCTTATTGACCATGTCCTTTGCTTTACAGAAGCTTTTTTTTTATTTTTTTTTTGTAATTTTATTAAATTATAAAAAGTTTCCATTTACGTCCCTCCTCCCAACGCCCTCCCACTCCCCCCCTCCCTCTCCTCCTCCCTCTTTGTCCCCTAGGGAAGTCAGGGTCTCCTGCCCTGTGGGAAGTCCAAGTTCCTCCCCCCTCACTCCAGGTCCAGGAAGGTGAGCATCCAAACAGACTGGATCCCAAAAATCCAGTATATGCAGAGGAAACCAGTCCCAGTGTCATTGTCAATGGCTTCTCAGAAAGACTGCAGGCCAGCCACATTCAGAAAATCCGGCCACATTCAGAGAAGCTTTTTATTTTCAGGAGGTCACTTAATGTCTGTATAAATCTTGATGAGGACCTTCTGATTTTCATTGATTCCATTGAGAAGTCAGTTGTAATTTTGATAGGTCTTCCTTTATATGTTACTTGGCCTTTTTCCTTAGGAGCTCTTAATATTCTTTATTTATTCTGTATGTTTAGTGTTTTTATTATTATATGGTGAGGGGACTTTGTTTGAACCAGGCTATTTGTTGATCTGTAGGCTTCTTGTATCTTCATGTGCATAACTTTCTTTAGGTTGAGAAAGTTTTCTTCTATGATTTTGTTGGATATGTTATCTGTGTTTTTGAGTTGGATTTCTCTTCTATCATTATTATTCTTAGGTTTGATCTTTTCAATGTGTCTTATATTATCTGGATATTTTGTGCTAAGCTTTTGTTAGATTTAATGTTTTCTTTGACCAATGAGTCTGTTTCCTCTATTGTATCTTTAGCACTTGAGATTCTTTCTTCCATCTCTTTTAGTCTGCTCTTTATGCTTACATGTGTGACTCCTGATTATTTTCTCATAGTTTTCATTTCTATACTTCCCTCGGTTTGTGTTTTCTTTATTGTCTCTATTTCAGTTTTCAAGTCTTGAATCATTTCTTTCTCCTGTTTGATCGTTTTTTTTCTTGGATTTCATTAAGAGGTATGTTGATTTCTTCTAATTTTTGGTTTGTATTTTCATCCAATTCTTTGAGGGAATTTTTCATTTCCTCTTTAAGGGCTTCAAACATTCTCTTAAAGTTATTTTTAGGTCATTTTCTTTAGTTTTAGCTACATTTAGGTGCTCAATCTCGTTGTTTAAGAGACACTAGGTTTTAAATCAAGTTTGGATAAACAATTTAAACAGAACTTAACCCCTAGTGAAGTAGAAGCAGTAATTAAAAGTCTCCCAACCAAAAAATTCCTAGGAACGGATGGTTTTAGTGCAGAAATCTACCAAAATTTCAAAGAAGAGTGCCAATATTCAAAATATACAAAGAACTCAAAAGACCTAGATATAAATAAAACAAATAACTCAAAATGCAGTACAGAAAATTCTAAAAAAAATGGAAACCCAAATGGCTGAGAAATACTTTAAAATTCTTGATATCTTTAGTCATCTGTGAAATGTAAATCAAACTATTTGAAATTTCATTTTACAGATTTAAGAATGACTAATATCAATAAAACTACTTATACTTCATTTTGCTGGGCATGTGGAGTAAGGGAAGCACTCATCCATTGCTAGTGGGAACTCAAATTTATACAGCTACCATAGAAATCAGTGTGGTGGTTCCTCGGAAAGATGAGAATCCATCTGCTTCAAGATGATTCTTGAAGTGGATTGAGCTCTACCACTCTTGGGAACACACCCAAAGGAGCCTTCATAATACCACAAGAACACTTGCTCAAGCATGTTAATGTTTGCTTATTCAGCATAGCTATAAATTAGGACAATGTCCCTTTAACACATGAATGAATAAATAAAATGTGATACATTTTCACTACAGAGTATCACTCAGCCTTTAAGAAATGAAAACATGAAATTCACAGATAAATGGATGGATCTCAGGAACTTATCCTGAGTGAGATAACATAGACTCCAAAATACAAATATGATATGGATTCACTTACATTAGTAGTTAAGTTAATGATAGTCGAGCCATAATCTACAGAACCACAGAAGTGGCATATAAAGGGGCTTTGGAGGGGCAGTAAGATCTCCCTAGGAAAGAAAAATAGAATAGTTATGGATTAATGTGGTGGTGGAAAAGAAAGAACAAGTGGTAAGGGCTAGGCAAGAGGATTAAAGGAAGGGAATATAGGTGGAAATATGGTACTAGAACTTCCTAAAATATATCAATATATGTAAATTATTTAAGTGAAATTGCAAAAAAAATGGTAGCAAAGAGTCCCAACTGGATATTTCTTATCACTAATTAAGTTTCCAGTACCCAGATTGAGGAACATCTAATTGAGTTTTTGATCAATGGGTACCATAGGAATCTCCAAACATCACATGCTGTTGCCAAAACTATAGGTTGTTCTCTTTAAATTGACAGTAAGGCCCCACTGTTGAAGACAACACTTATACAATTCATCAAACATAGGAAATAGAGCTGGTGCCTACATAGAGCCTTTACCCACTATATTCTTTCATCTTTGGATGGTATTCCACATTTTACCAGCGGAGAAATGTAAGCAATAATCTAGCTACAAACATTTTGAACTACAATGGTGTAATACCTTCAAGAAATTCTAATACAATGGTGTCACAAAGCTTGTTGGAGTAATAAATATACATCTGAATTGAATTAAGACCCACTTCATGAGATGAAACCCATATACAACATGTTTTTGTGAGCAGGAATGTTAGACTTGATAGCTCAGGAATCTAGGGTAATACAAAATACTGCTGTTTGACTAAGATAGGGTTAGGGTTAGGGTAGGAGATCTGTGAAGAACTGAATTGTGTTGGAATTTTGATGGAGACTGCATTGAATCTGTAGATTGTTTTTGCACCTTAATATGTGTTATTATTTAGAAAAGGTACCATGAGTCACTGAGATGGAATTTCAGTGACTGAAATATATATTCTTTGGAATTTGGGAATAGTGTTATGTAGTTAATTGTTAGGTCAATTTGGTCTACAATGACATTTAATTTTATGGTTTCTTTATTCATTTTTATAAAGATATATTGTCTAATTGTAAAAATGGAGATCAGAAGTCACTAATAATTACTATGTTCCAGTGAACTGTGTTGTAGTGTGATAGTACTTTCTTTAAAAAATTGAATGAGCCTGTGTTTGGTGTATGTATATTTAGAATGTGTCACATTGGCATGAATGTTACAGGGATAGCCAATCACTCTACGATTGAATTTAAAGTCAGTTCCACAAGAAGAAATAAATGTCTGGTTCTAACATCTGACCAAGAACTTGGACTCGTAGGACCCAGTGGTGAATCTACTACTATTTTTTGATAAAAGAATTTATGATCAAAATACCTTCTAAGTATGTATTTCTATACCTTTATATTAGTGCAGGTCTTAGCCCTCATCAGAGAAATTTTTTTCCATAGTGGACAACAGTTTTTAATGCATAAATTCACAACTGATTAAAATTTAGATACTGTCTGTGGAGTGTTCCATAAATGGAACATTTGTATAACACCCCTTGGGCAAGGCTCAGGGATTATTGTGGAAGAGAGGACAAAAAAATTGTAAGATCCAGAGGTCTCAGAGAACTAAAATAAAACAGTGTCTTTTGGACAGGACAGGACAGGACCAGTGCATTAGTAAACTCACAGCACCTATGGTTGTCTACTCAAAACCCAAACAAGATCAAGCCTGTCAACATTCCAGTACTGAAAAAAAAGCCACTCCTATCATAACAGGAACTATTAATAGTTGATGGTTGGTAAAGATAGAAAGCCAAATTTCTTTTTTTTTCTTTCTCTTTTCTTTTTTTTTCTTTTTTCTTTTGGTTTTTCAAGACAGGGTTTCTCAGTAGCTTTTGGAGCCTGTCCTGGAACTAGCTCTTGTAGACCAAGCTGGCCTTCGAACTCACAGAGATTCAACTGTCTCTGCCTCCCAAGTGCTGGGATTAAAGGTTTGTGCTACTAGCACCCAGCTGAAAATCAGATTTCTTTAGCATATGGTCCTGATAGACAATCCTCCAGTGGATGGCCCTATATTCTTGTATGTGTGGGTGGCAAATACAAGTGAATTAAAATTGGGGAAGGCAGTTGGGTAAGTAAAGTGTGCATCCAGAAATAAAGGAGAGGAGTGGAGGATGAATATAGTGAAAATATCTGTTGTTAACATTTAATGAGACAAGCAAAAAACATTTCAAAGTATTTTTTCTCTGTTTGAAAACATAGACATTATTTATTTGAGAGTAGCAATGTATGAAGTAGGAATGCATTTCTTTTAATAGTTTGGGCCATATAAAAAGTCTCTCAAATGCCCTCAAATTTCCCAGCAAGCTTTTTGAATCTTAGAATGCAAAAAGAGTTCTGACTTGTTGTGGAAGATAAAAATGTCATCATTTAGAGTTGTCATGAGGGTTTTATTTAATTATTATTATGAAAGAAAGCTTAAAATATATTATTTTACTTTACTTTGTGACAAAATATCCAGTTCTAAAGCAAATGTCAATTATATATATGAAAATGTCAACATAACCATTTTTACCTCACCAGTGTTGCCAGAGAATTGTTCATACTGCCACTATGCTGTGCCAATAAAGTCACCTTGAATGGAAGATGGAGTCAGTGGTTGGCAGACCAAAATCAGACATAGAAATGTTGGAAGACTGAGGAAGCTGAATAGAGAGGAACAGAAATAGAGATGGAGGGGCTTGGGGAGATTTTGCTGGCTTTTGGATCTGGAAAACACAGAGGATAGGGTTGTCCCATTGTCCCTCTGCTGTTTCTTGGATTTATCGTTTTATATCTCAATTTCTAACTCCTAAGTTTTAATTAATACTAGAACAATTAAGGTAAATGCTATATATCAACATTAGTAAAGCACTAATTCTCAGTTAGGTTATGATACAGGTATAATAATGAAGGAATTTAGGATCTGTTCTCAAAGAGTTTCCATTTCAAATGGAAACTAGCAGAAATGGTTTTCAAGAAAAAAGAAAGACAAAATGAAACAGACATCTAATCTAGCTGTGAGGTAAATACAAATAAATTGGACAAATAGAATGGCTCTTTACTAGCTAATGGAAAGATTAAGTAAGCAAAAGATGGTAGTGATATAACAGATTGAAGTGACCTAAAGGTGCCAGTGGGCTTGATCTCTTGACCAATAAACCTGAAATTTACAATTTGACTGTTAGAAAACTTAGTTTCCTTCTGAGATTTCTTTGGCTTTTAGTTAGAAGCATTCAATTGCAGATCTGCCTGCATCTGCCTCCCAAGTGCTGGGATTAAAGTTGTGTGCCACCACACCTTGAATTCAGAGAGATCTGTCTACCTCTGCCTTCCAGGTATTGGGATTAAAGGTGTGTACCACCACACCTTGAACTCACAAAGGTCTGCCCACCTCTGTCTCTCTAGTGTTGGGATTAAAGGTATGTGCCACCACATCCAACTACTCTCTTTCTTTTTTATTTTAAGGACTTTAACCTTTAGTCTGAATATATTTTTAACACACTGTAAACCATTTAGAGGTTTTCTTCATCTTTGACTCCCTCTTTACTGTATATCTTTCTTTTTCTGACCACTTGAGTCTTTAATTTCCTAAGTGAAATGGCTAAGGTTAAAGCCATGGCTTTGGCGGATGGATCCAGCCCATTTCTTAGCTTTCTGAGATTCCAGCCTCACAGCAGAGGTACTGGCTGTAGCCATATTTATTATCACAACTCTATGGCATTTCAAGGTCCTTGCATGCAAGCAAACTGCAGCAGTCTGCTCACAAACCACAATCGAATGCTATGTAACAATACCTTCTGCCTAAAAGAATTAGAATTTGTGCTGACAGGATGGCCCAGAAAGCTGGCATTTTAAAATGTTATGGCTTTTTTCCTGCTATGGCTGAAAACCAAAAAGCATGCCATAAGCTGTTCATCAATACCATTTAAGTGTTTTGTGGCAGGGTCTCTTAAAAGAGCTGCAAAATTTTACAGCTAAAGCTGAGTCAAGAAGCCTCTCTTAAATGAGATGTATTTGCCTCTAGCAAACAGAATCCACCTGAGAAAATGCTATCAATAAGCTGTGCTCAACTCTATTCTTTTTTATCTAGAATTATGTCCCAAGCACTCTCAGGCTTTATGTGGGTGCAGTTGTCTATGTGGGCACCATTTGTTGTCGGGGTTTCTGTCCTGCATGATTCCCACAATGGGTAAGTCTCAAAGAAATCACACAGAGGTCTACATTAGTTATCAACTGAGTGGCCCATTAGCTCAGGCTTCTTATTAACTCTTATAACTTCTATTACCCCATTATTCTTACCTATGCTAACCACATGGCTCAGCACCTTTTTCAGTGAGGCAGTCACATCTTACTTCTTCTGTGGCTGGGTTACGACTGTGAACCAAGCTTTCCCCTTCTCAGAATTCTCCTTTTCTTGTCACCCTGCCTCTACTTCCTATCTGGTTGTCCCACCTATACTTCCTGCCTGGCAACTGGCCAATCAGCATTTTATTAAAATATAATTGACAGGGTACAAACCATTGTCCCACAGCAGTACAATTACACAATGAAGTACTACTCAGTGATAAGAAACAGTGACATTTTTAAATTTGCATGCAAATGGATAGAACTAGAAAAAAAAAACATTCTGAGTGAGGTATCCCAGAGCCCGAAAGATGAACATGGTATGTACTCCCTCGTAAGTAGATACTATCTGTAAAGCAATGGGTAACAATCCTATAGTCCATGACCCTAGAGAAGCTAAGTAACAAGGTGAACCCTCAGAAAAGCATATATAAATCCACCTGGGAAGGGGAAATAGACAAGATTGCCTGACAAAATTGAAATCATGGGGGTGCAGGAAGAAGGGAGGTTGAAAGAGGAAAAAGAGGGAAGAAGGGGAGGGGGAGAAGAATTTGAGGGAATGGGATAGCTGAGATGGGGAGAAAACTCCTCTTTTTGTCATGATTTCACAGCTCTAATTACATAAATTAGCATTAGAAAGCAACAATAAAATGGGACTGAGATTCAGCTACTGCATTACCCCGCGTTATAAAAATGTGACATTGAAAAATTCAGTGAATCACCTATAAATCTGTAATCTCACTTAATTTAAAACCCCCAATACTATAGAAAGCTAAGGCCTGCCAGGTGAACAGATTCTCTAGTACCTGGAGTCTGTGTGGTGCTGTCAGATGTCATGATTCATAGAACCAATGAGGGATGACCTAGGAACAGGAACTGTCAAAAGTCCTGATGGTGCCTAGCCAGTGTGGGGTGACCATGAGATGTCTATGAATCAGAGCACCTGATTGCTGGGAGGGTATATAAGGTTGAATAAATAAATAAATAAATAAATAAATAAATAAATAAATAAGTCTGCTCTATGCCTTCTATCTGACTCCTATTGTCTGACCTGTTAACACTGCACCTTCTTACCCCCTCCCCATGACAGATGGAAGGGCCAGTTACACCCTTTTAAAATATTTGACTATTCTGAATCTTACAAGTTACTTGTTGAGAATTACTTATAACTAATTTAGTTCAAATAATTGATTCTTTTATGTAAATGCAGTATATTCAGACAATATTGCTCATGTTTGAGACACATACATAATTTTATATGTTGTAAAATAGATAAAATTACTCACACTTCACTTTGATGATTTATTTTTGTTCTTTGATTGTCTTAATGACTATGTTCTGTTCATTCGGATCCTACTGAGGTCAGACATATTCCTTACTTTCTCCTCTATTGCATTCAATTTATCCAGTTGAGAGATAAGGTTCAAATTTCATGCTTCTACATGGAGTTATACTGTTTTCCATCCTGTCTTTTCTCTGATGTGTTCTATTGACCTCTTTATCAAAATGCAGTTGACTGTAGTGGTGTAGGTCTCCAAGTGTATTTCAGTGATCCTTGGGTCTATTTTCATCCCAGTCTGGATGGCTTTGATACAACAGATCTACAGTGTAACAGTAAATCTGAGATGATAGCTCCAGAATTTTTTTTGGTTTGTTTGTTCAGGATCATTTTGACTATCCTGTATCATTTACATTTCCATGTGAAATAGTAATACTATTCTTTCCAATTTCTTTGAAGATTGGAATTTTTGAAGCAGGTTACAATGAATCTGTATATTACTTTTAGTGGACAGAAATGTCATTTTCACTATACTAAACCTACCAATCTGTGAGCATGGGAGGTCCAAGGCAACTTCCCATTTGTAATATTTCTCTTTAACTTTCAGCTTATTGTCATTATTTTTTTAACATGTGAAAAAAAGGACTTATAATAGTTGAATCCTGTAGCAGCTTTTTTTAACTAAATGATACATCCTCAATTCTCTTTTTTTTGCGGCAAATGATAGTATTATATTCTTCTTTACAGATATACAATATATGTGTATATATAAGAATATAATATGTTTATTTCAAATTTTGTAAGACAATTTTATCCATTCCTGTACTTTAGGCATCTATGCTGATTCTATATCTGAGCCATTTTAAATACTGCAACAATAAGCATGAGCATACATGTATATTATTTGAATCTTGACTTAATTTATCTTGAATGTATATCAGGAATGGTACAGCTTCATTATATGGTGACTATGTTTTTAGACATATGAAGAATTTTCACTTTGCTTTCTCCTTGGGGGTTGTGTTAAATTTTATTTTTACTGATAGTGTATGAAGGTTTCTTATCTTCTACATAATCACATAATCTACATAATCATAATTTTTGGATTTGTGATAATAGCCCTAATAGTAATATTTTATGATACTAACTCTAATAGTGAGAGGAAATATCTATGTAAATTATCTGTCTTTTTTGATGGAAACATATGGTGAGTATTTACAATAATTTCATTGATCATTTGTAGTCTTTTTAAGACATTTATTTCTGTTTAGATAATACATCTATTTCTAACTAGATTATTATGTCCATTTTAATTGTAGAGATCTTTTACCTCCTTGTTTAGGTTTATTTGATGTTATGTTTATGACTTTGTTCTTAAAGACGTAGTATTGATACATAAAATAAGTGTATTTGTATATTGATTTAGTATCATACTATCTTGCTAAATTTGTTAGTTGTGAGTGTTTTTATATGGAGATAAACTGAAAGATTATTATAAATTGTTTGTAGATCTCATATTATTGTAATGAGAAGATTACCCTGAAGAATTTCAGATCTGACAAATATATATAACAAAATAGGAGTAAATAAAATTAGAAAAATAATTCCAGTAGAAACAGAATAAAAAATGCCCACATAGAAATAAAACAAAAGATGTGAAAGTTCTCTAAAAGGAAAACTAGAGTCCACTGAAGAAAGAAATTACAGAAGATACAGGAAGATGGAAAAACATCTTATCTTTACTGATTGGCAGAATTAAAATTGTGCAAATGCCAATACTACTGAACACAAAAGTTATCGAAATTCTGCTGATACCAGTTACAAAAAAAAAAAAAAACTAGCATAAAATGTGTTGAAATACCCGAAGCATCCCTGAGCAGAAAGAGCAGTTGAACAGTCAACACTCTACCTGAATTCAAAGTAAACTATGGAAACATGGCAACAAAACAGCATGAGATTGTCACAAAAGATACACACAGAGACAAAAACAGAAGATCCAGAAATAAGTATATACAACTACACCCATGCAATACTGAAAGAGCTATAAAAATATGATAAATGAAAAAAACAGGCTCATTGTTAAGTTGAGCTTGGGAAAAATATAGAAATTAATTAATTAAATGACTATATTTAAACTAAATAAACAGTTATGTCAAGATGTGTTTTGTTGTTTGGAGTCTCAGAAAAATAATCTGTGTTCATAATATTGAATATAATAATAGTGTTCATAAAGAGTATATGCTATTCCTATGATCAATGTATGTTTCCTCCAACGTGTAGTACAAGGCAATTCATGTGGTGAATACATTAAAACTCTGTTAAAACTTTGCCTGGGGGACTTGGCTCAGTAGTAGAGCACTTGTCAAGCATTTAGGAAGTCCTCTAGGGTTCATTTTCCTGCATCTAAAATAAATGACTGCTGTAAGTGTGATCATTTATATACACAAAAATAGATTTTTAAAAAGAGCCAAGATCATATTTTTCACTTCATTTTAAAATAGTATTGGTTGATTAAACAGCTGGTGTAGTAGAATGTCAAAATATCTGACTGACTGTAAGAGAAGAAATAGTAAAACAGTATAGTCCACTTAAAACAAGTGACTTGATTAAACTATTTGGTCAAATCTTACTAAATGTTCAGTCTGTAAAACTGAACAGACATGGATCCCAGGTCAAATGAAGCTTGGCTTTTTAACTAGAATCTGAAAGGAATCCTTCTTTGCAGACTACTATGCATAACATAATTACATTTCTAAAAAGGGTATGTCCTGGGTTTTTGTTTTTCCATATAAAGTTGATTATTCTTCTCTCAAGGTCTATGAAGAATTTTGATGGGATTTTGATGGGGATTGCATTGAATCTATAGATTGTTTTTGGTAGAACTGCCATTTTTCCTATGTTCATCCTCCCAATCCAAGAGCAAGGGAGATCCTTCCATTTTCTGGTATCCTCTTCAATTTTTTTGCAAAGACTTAAAGTTCTTGTCAAATAGGTCTTTCACTTCCTTGGTTAGAGTTACCCAAAGATATTTTATGCTATTTGTGGCTATCGTGAAAGGTGATACTTCTCTGATTTCCCTCTCTGCTTCTTTATCCTTTGTGTAGGAGGGCAACTGATTTTTTTGGAGTTGATCTTGTATCCTGCCACATTACTAAAAGTATTTATCAGCTGTAGGAGTTCTTTGGTAGAGCTTTTGGGGTCGCTTATGTACACTATCATATCATGTGCAAATAACGAAAGTTTAATTTCTTCCTTTCCAATTCGAATCCCCTTGATCCCCTTAGGTTGTCTTATTGCTTTTGCTAGAACTTCAGTCACAATATTGATGAGGTATGGAGAGAGTGGACAGCCTTGTCGTGTTCCTGATTTTAGTGGAATGGCTCTGAGTTTCTCTCCATTTAATTTGATGTTAGCTGTTAGCTTGCTGTAAATAGCTTTTATTATATTTAGGAATGAACCTTATATCCCTAATCTCTCCAACACCTTTGTCATAAAGGGGTGTTGAAGTTTGTCAAATGCTTTTTCAGCATCTAATGAAATGATCATATGGTTTTTCCTTTCAGTTTATTTATATGATGGATTATATTGATAGATTTGCATATGTTGAACCAGGCCTGTATCTCTGGAATGAAGCCTACTTGTTCATAATGGATAATTGTTCTTGAGTATGTTGTGTCTTTATTTTCATTAAATTCAAGGAAGACTTTAATTTCTTTCTTTATTTCTTCCTTGACCCAGGAGTGACTCAGTAGTTGACTGTTCTGCATCCATGAGTTTGTAGGCTTTCTGGGGGTAGCATTGTTGTTGAATTCTCACTTTAATCCATGGTGATTAAACAAGACACAGATGGTTACTAATATTTTTTTGTATCTGTGGAAGTTTGCTTTGTTACCGAGAATGTGGTCAATTTTAGAGAAGGTTCCATGAGCTTCAGAGAAGAAGGTATATTCTTTCCTATTTGGGTGGAAAGTTCTATAGATATCTGTTGAATCCATTTGATTCATTATCTCCATTAATTCTCTTATTTCTCTGTTAGGTTTCTGTCTGATTGACGTGTCCATTGTGTTGAAGTCTCCTACTATTAGTGTATGTGGTTTGATGACTGCCTTGAGTTCTAGAAGTTTTTCTTTTACATAAGTGGGTGCTTTTATATTAGGGGTATAGATATTCAGGATTGAGACTTCCTCCTGATGAATTGTTCCTGTTATGAGTATAAAATGTCCATCTTCATCTCTTCTGATTGATTTTAGTTTAAGTCAATTTTGTTAGAAATTATAATGGCCATAGCTGCTTGTTTCCTAGGTCCATTTGCTTGAAAAACCTTTCCCCAACCCTTTACTCTGAGTAGATGTCTTTCTTTGTGGTTGATGTGTGTTTCTTGTAAACAGCAGAATGTCGGATCCTGTTTTCGTATCCAACCTCTTAATCTGTGCCTTTTATAGGTGAATTGAGTCCGTTGATATTAAGTGATATTAATGACCAGTGGTTGTTGATTCTGGTTATTTTTGGGGGGGGGGTTAGTAGAGTTTGTGTGTTTCCCTTCTTTGAGTTGTGCTTGTGAAGGGTCGCTAGATGTCTGAGTTATTGTAGGCTGTGTTGGCAATGCTGGATTCCTTGGGTTGTGATTTTCCTTCTAATACTTTCTGTAAGGCTGGATTTGTGGCTATGTATTGCTTGCTTTTGGAAGCTGTTTGATTGTACTTTCTGCCTGCTCAAGTAATATTATATCCCTTCTCAGGCCTTCGATGGGGTTGAAGATTCGATAGTCATAGTTACTGTACTTGTATGATCTAGGGAAGCCATTTCCTATACAAGACTTAGTCTCCATAGGACATAATGTTTTTTTAAAACATTTAGCATATGTTCCTTGCTTAATATTGTTTATGCTGATTGTAATTCAAATTATACTTGATATCTGTTCCCAGTGTATTTAGTTTTGCATTGGGTTTAGAACTATCTTATTTAAACAAAAGGAGGAGGTGCTGTGGGAGTACATTCTACTCCTTCAGCCAATAGCCTTTAAGATACCAGCCCACTTTGGTATCTTATACTGTAAAAGCAGCTGTAAATGTGCACCTGAACTCTTGCTTCCAGCTCTGCTTCCAGCTGACAGACTGGGTTCCTGCTGATAGACTGACTTCCTATTTGCACAGAGGACTGTTATCTAGGACAGTGATCTGTAAGTTTTTCCCTGAAATAAATAACTCTTTTATTATTCATAATTCTGAACTGATATGGGATTGTTTTGTGACTTCAATCTTCAAAAATGTCTTAAGCAGAGATAGAAGTATTCATGCACACAATATGACAAAATAAATTTGCCTAGGTGTACAAATATTGTGAACAAAATTAGGACAATATTCAATATAACAAATATAATGAATTTGTATCAATATACAAGAAACTATACCAATGTAAATTGTCTATAAATAATAACTTAAAAGTATTCATTCTATTCATCACTATTATTATTAGTGTGACTACACTCACACTGATCTACCTATTATCCCAACTAATTTCCTTTCTTTTTCAAATAAGATCCCTGTGCCTACATAATTTTCACACAAACCCCCAACCCTATACAAGTTATAATAAATTTCTAACTGATGTCCCTAACCCTGAGGATAAACTTAGTTGTGAGGGGAGACATCATCATCTAGAATTGCTTCCAGCTGTCATAGGGATGATGTGATTTTTATGGGATCCTGTAAAACTAATATATATATATATATGTTATATATATATATATATATATATATATGTTTAATATTACTGTCTGTTACAATTGCAGAGAGTCTCTTAGTAGTTGGTAGGGTTTTCTGAAGTTCTTATTTAAAGTTCTGGCCAGAACATTGTAAGAAGTTGCACCATTTCAGGTAACCAAGTTGAAATAATTTTGAACTACTGGTACCCAAATCTTAAAGTAGCACTATCAGCATCATGACATCATATCAACCAGGTGAATTGTTGCTGTGGGGTTCCATCTTCTTCCTATAAACTTCAAAGAGTACTGCGGTAAAATTTATTGTTCACTGTGGAAAACTAAATAATTATTCATATAGACATAAATTCAATGAAAGGTACAAAAAAGACAAAAATAGATATGGAGAGAAGTAAAGTTTTTCCTAAATCCTTCTTTCTGTTCCATACCAAATGGCTTCTGATATGAGACAGAAACTCTGATTTTTCTTTTCACATGATTGAATTTAGAGAAGGATAGCCATTGATCAATTCCAAAGTCAGCTTTGATTTTAAAGTGTGTGTGTGTGTGTGTGTGTGTGTGTGTGTGTGTGTGTATGTTCAGCTAATAAAATTATACCATGCAGATGATACAGCATCACAAGTCATGTTTCTCTTTACTTGGTGATTCTTTCAGGATAGCTATCTTTCCTTTTTAGGTATCTAGATGTCTAAGTCTTTCTTCTTTTTGAAGATGAGTTTTTTCCTGCAAAGGCAAGAACAGAACCCTGTCCTAATTCTTTTTTTTGCTGTTTTTTATTGAGCTCCACATTTTTTACTCTCCCCTCCCATTCAACTCTCTCCCAAGGTCCCCATCTCCTAATTTACTCAGGAGATCTTATCTTTTTCTACTTCCCAGGTAGATCAGATCTATGTATGTCTCTCTTAGTGTCCTTAATATTGTCTAGGTTCTCTGGGATTGTGATTTGTGGGCTGGGTTTCTTTGCTTTATTTTTAAAAACCACTTATGAGTGAGTACATGTGATAATTGTCTTTCTGTATCTGAGTTACTTCACTCAAAATGATGTTTTTCTAGCTCAATCTATTTTCCTGAAAAATTCAAGATCTCATTATTTTTTCTGCTGTGTAGAACTCCATTGTGTAAATGCACCACATTTTCCTTATCCATTCTTTGGTTGAGGGGCATTTAGGTTGTTTCCATGTTCTGGTTATGATAAACAAAGCTGCTATGAACATATTTGAGCATATGCCTTTGTAGCACTATTGAGCAACCTTTGGATATATACCCAAAAGTGGTATTACTGGGTCTTGCGGAAGGTTGTTTCCTAATTTTCTGAGAAATTGCTGCACTGACATCCAAAGGGGCCATACCAGCTTGTATTACCACCAGTAATGCAGGAGTGTTTCCTTTACACCACAATTTCTCCAGCATAAGTTGTCATCATTGCTTTTGATCTTGGCCATTCTTACAGGTGTAAGATGGAATCTCAGAGTTGTTGTGATTTGCATTTCTCTGATGCCTAAGGCTGTTTAACATTTCCTTAAGTGTCTTTCAGCCATTTTAGGTTCCTCTGTTGGGAGTTCTCTGTTTAGTTATGTATACCATTCTTTTTTTTATTGGATTATTTGTTATTTTGATGACCAATTTCTTGAGTTCTTTGTATATTTTGGAGATCAGACCTCTGTCTGATGTGGGGTTAGTGAACTTTCCCATTCTGTAGGTTTTTATTTTGTCTTGTTGACCATGTTCTTTGCTTTACAGAAGATTTTCAGTTTCAACTGATTCCATTTATTAATTGTTTCTCTCAATGTCTGTGCTGCTGGGGTTATATTTAGGAAGTGGTCTCCTGCGCCTGTGCCTACCAAAATTCCAGCGAAATTTTTCACATACCTTGAAAGAATGGTACTCAACCTCACATTAAAAGGCAAAAAGAAAAAAGAAAAAAAGAAAAACAAAGCCAAAACAATACTTTACAATAAAAGAACTTCTGGAGACAACACTATCCCTGACTTCGACTTCAAACTCTACTACAGAGTTACAGTGCTGAAAACAGCTTGGTATTAGCATTAAAAACAGACAAGAGGACTAATGGAACCCTGACCCAACTCTTATGAGGTTTTCTTGCCACCTGTATGATTGTCACCTTTATGGGTGAGTTGTCATTTCTTTTTCCCAAGAGGTTTCTCTTTTACAAACTGAATCTTTACTAATTTTAATGGTATCCATAGCTTTTCTTCTCCTGTGGAAACAAGAGCAAAAGTCCTTCCCCAACATAGCACATCTTCTGGTTTCCATTATGAGGTCAACATATCCTTGAAATACACTGGCTTATTTAATTCAGACATTTTTCTATTATCTATTCCTTTCTCATTAGAGGTAAGAAAATTCAAGGTTAATAAAGCATTTTATAATCTATTTCTGGGGGTATTTTCCATCCTTTTCTGTTTGCTTAACATATCTTTTATAGTTTAATTTGATCTTTCTATAACTGCCTGCCCTATAAGATTGTTTGGTATACCTGTAATATGCTTTATATTATAATAAGCAAAAAATTATTTCATTTTCTTAGAGACATGCTGGACCATTATCTGTCTTTATTTGTGCAGGTATAACCATGGTGGTCATAACTTCTAATAAATGCAGGATTATTGAATCAAACTTTTCTGAGTTCAAAGCAGTTGCTTATTGAAAATCTGCATAAGTATCAATGGTGTGGTGTACATATTTTAATTTTCCCAAATCTAAAAAGTGGATCACATCCATATGCCAGATTTATTCCTTTGAGCACCGTTTGGGTTACTCACTGCAGGTAGCAGTGTTTGTTTATAGAAAGAGCAAGTAGGGAATCTCTTTGTAATCTCCTTAGCTTGTTGTCATGTAACAGAAAACTCTTTCTTTAATCCTTTGCTATTGATATGATTTTTTTGTGAAATTCTGAGGCTTTCTGCACATTTTCAATCAATAATTAATCAATTTCTGCATTACCTTGTGTTGGAGGACCTGGAAGACCAGCATGGGATTGGATGTGTGTTATGTATATGGGTCAGTGACTATTCCTGTTTATATCTTTAACCTGAATGAATAATGAAGTCAATTCTGTATCCTCTGGTATAAATTCAGTGGTTTCAATATGCAAAACAACTCTTTCTGCATACTGAAAATCAGTAAGTATATTGAGAGGTTCTTTAAAATCTCTTAATACCATGATAATAGCATGTAATTCTGCCTTTTAGTCAGAATTATAAGAGCTTTGTTCCACCTTATTTAAATCTTCTAATTTGTAACCTGCCTTTCCTGATTTATTTGAATCAGCATAGAATGTACAGGCCCCATTTATTGGTGTGTCCTGTACAATGTGGGGAAGAATCCAAGTAGTTATCTTTATAAGGTTAATTCTATCACTTTTGGGATAATTGCTATTAATCTCTGCTAAACGGAGAGATGCTACCAGAGACAGCATGAACAGTCCTGCTTTTTTCCATGTTGGTGCCTGCTTAAATACTGACAAATATACTTTGCTTGACAAATTATAAGCAATTAAATGAATTATTCACTTGGAGAGAGTTTTTTGGTAGCCAGAATATCGGGGAACCCAGATCTAGTGAGCAGGGAACACAAACCAGAAGCTGCACAAGTTGTCCCATGGCAGGGAAAGTGGTGCGGGGTACGCATGTGTGTGCCTGGGAAATTGCCAAGTCGGTAGCTCCATTGTGGCAAGGTTTTGGCAAATCGAGCCATGCAGTCGGTGGAGGGACACCTTCTAAGCCGCGTTCCTTTTGGGCCTTTTGGGCTGGTTCCAGTAGGCATGGAATTTGAATTCATGTGGGCACCAGATGTAGATGTACACTATAAAGTAGTCCTATACTAGCTCAGAATTGAGCATAATAAAGGATTCTTTACTTAGGGGTAAACTTGCAGATCGCAGTCCTCTGTATGACCAGCGAACAGGAATCGAATCCAGTAGGAGAGAGAGAGAGAGAGAGAGAGAGAGAGAGAGAGAGAGAGAGAGAGAGAATAGGAAAGTTTTATAGCTACATTTATAGTATAAGAGAATAGGCCCATGTGTTGTGCTGGTATCTTAAAGGCCATTGGCTAAAGGAGTTCCAACAGTACTAGTCCAATGAGCGAGCTGTTGGTTACTGCCAAGGAATTTATGCTATTACCTTACCCTTAAGGTTATTTTACCATCATGGTCATTGATGTAGTTTAAAGTTATCATAGCTAGGTGAGGACAGTTGATTGTCTCCCTCCTTTGGAAGACTTCCTGTTCCCTTCTAGTATCATTGAAGATCAGGTAAAAGACATTTAGGTCAGGTCCACCTCAGGGGCCTCTGTATCCTGTTTCTGAAGTGCATAGTGTCCTCAACAACAGGGACTTAACTTCTACCTCTAAGGGCCAATGAAGGGCAATAGATTGTATGATTTAGAAGTGTCGTGGACATCCCTGACAAACAACTCAAAGGAAATCTTCTCACGTCTGGTATTTGAATTTTTTTAGGTGGTCTTTGGTCTCCTACCAAAGCTAATCAGTAAAGATAAAAAAGGAAATTTTATATGCTTGAAGGAAGGTTTAGCAGTTAAGTGTACTTGCTATTCTTGAGGATGACTCAGATTCCATTTTCAGCACCTACATAGCATATCACAAATATCAATAACTATGGTTTAAGGTATCTGACACCTTCCTCTAGCATCTGTGGACATCAGTCATGTACACAGTACACAAATGTGCATTCAAACAAAACACTCATACACATAAAAATTAAATACTTAAATAGAAAATGAGTTGTGGAGCCCAATCCCATCTACAAAAATAAGTTCTGCACCAAAGGTTCAGAGAACATTGTAGAAGACAGGGCAGAAGCACTGTAAGGGCCAGAGGATCAGTGAATTTCTTACAAGATGGTGTTTTCTACTAATGTCAGGATCTACACCTATAAAGTTTTAATCAACACAAGTGCTTAAGCACGAGCTTAACATGGATGACATCAGTAGGTATGTTAAAGCAGACAGAAGAAAGACAACCCCTGGCCTCAAACCTCCACAGACAACTACAGCAAACTAAGAAATACTGATAATAATTTTCCCCGCAGAAGAGAATACCAATTGGTCATCCACTATTAAATGGTCAGCCCTGAAAACTTATGTACAAAGTAATACTAAATGGACTGAACAAGCTAAATTTAGAATGCATGTGTATATACTCATATATGAATATAAAAACAATTAATGAGTATGAGGCCATAAATGTCAAAGGGAGCAAGGGGAGTGGTCTATGGGAGTGTTTTGTGGGAGGAAAAGAAGGGAGAAATATTGCAATCATATTATAATCTCAAAAAAGAAAAATATATTTTAACAAGCAAACCAAAAACAAGAACAAGAAAGAAGGTGACCCATAGTGACAAAGAGAACAATGTATCAAGATAACTTAACAATTCTACATAAACATGTACCCCAACACATTAATAGTAGGTAATTTCATTCAATGAACAGGTCATTCAGACAAAAAACAAAGAGAAAATATGAAAGTTAAACAGCAGTTTAGATCAAATGCTCCTAACATATCTACAGAACATTCTACTGAAACAACAGAGGATACACATTCTCAACAACAGTCTTTGGAACTTTCTCTGAAATAGAACATATGTTAGTAAGCAAAAAAGTTCTAAAAACTATAGAAAATCTGAAACAATTATTTGTAGTTTATCTGACAACAATGAAATATGGCAAGCTATTTATAGCAATACAACTCCAGGAAAATATACAGTAATATCATTTTTAAAAACACATTATCAAATGATGAAAAGACTATTAAATAAATACAAGGAAATAAAAATTATTCATATTGAATAAAATTAAAAACACAGCACATTAAAATCTGTAGTAGGCAGTGAAGGTGGTCCTAAAAAAAGTTTCTAGTTCTAAATACCTAAATCCAAGGAATAAGACACCTTTTCTGCTTCTGTTCAATGTAGTGACTTTAGTTGCAGATACAATGTTAAGATAGAAAACAAAATAAAAATATACAAATAGTAAAAAAGTCAAATATCTGTATTTTCCAATGATATATTTCTGTGCATAAAATACACTGAAAACTCCATCCAATACAAACCTCTTAGAGTGGATTCACACTTTCAGCAATGTGTCAAGATAAAAAAAATACAAATCTCAGCAGCCTTCTTATACATTAGTAACAAACATACAGAAAAATTAATTTGTGAAATTAATTTAGACAGAAATATAAAATATCTTCGAATATACTTAACCAAGAAAATGCAAGAACTGCGCTTTGAAAATTTTATACTGTTCATGAAAGAAATTTATGAACACACTGAAAAAATAAGAAAAAGAAAGATACCTTCCCATGTTCATAGACAAGAGGGTTATTCTTATGAAAATTGTCACTATGCAAAAGATGATTTACAAATTCAAGGCAATATCAATCAAATGTCAACTCAATTCTTCACAGACATCATAAAAAGAACAATCTAACAATTTTGTTAACGTACAAAAGATCAAAAGTAACCAGAAAAAAAATAGTGTACAACATATCAGCAGGGTTACTTTCTTTATTTAAATTCTTTTTAAATTGATCTTATTGAGCTATATACTTTTTCTGCTCACCTCCTTTCCACCACTCCCCTCCCCTTTAACCCTCTCCCAAGGTCCCCGTGCTTCCAACTTACTCAGGAGATCTTTTCTTTTTCTACTTCCCATGTAGATTAGATCCATGTATGTCTCTCTTAAGGTTCTCTTTGTTGTCTAAGTTCTCTGGGATTGTGAATTGTAGCCTGGGTTTCTTTGTCTAAAACTGTGTCTAAAGGTCACTTATCAGTGAGTACACATGATATTTGTCTTTCTAGGTCTGGGCTATCTCACTCAATATGGTTTTTTCTGTCATACCACAAGGATGTATGCTCAACTATGTTCACAGCAGCATTGTTTGTAATAGCCAGAACCTGGAAACAACCTAAATGTCCCTCAACCGAAGAATGGATAAGGAAAATGTGGAACATTTACACAAGGGAGTACTACACAGCAGAAAAAAATAATGACATCTTGAAATTTGCAGAACAAATAGATGTATCCAGGCCTACTTTCAAGGTATACTACAAAACCATATTAATTTAAAAGGTAAGTGTTGGCAGAAAACAGAAATATATATCAATAAAAAGGGGGGACCAGGTAAAAGTCTACACAACTACAACTAACTGACTTTTAGGAAAAAATTGCACAAAGTGGAGGAAAGGTATAATAAATGGTGTTGGAATAACTGTAGAATATGTAGATGAATAAAATTGGAACTTAATGTGTCACCCTTTACAAAACCCTACTCAAAATGTAACAAAGACCTCAATAGAAGACCTTAATACTTTCAAACTTCAAGAGGAAAATGTGGAGAATGCACATCAATATAGAGACACAGACAAGGATTTTCTGAATAGGAATCTGGTAGTGCAGGATGAAAGAGCTGTGATTAACAAAACTGTTATAATGATATTGAAGTCTTCCAAACAGAAAAGAAAAACAAACAACTTAATAAAGAAAAGACAGAGCAGGCCAGGTGGTGGTGGTGCATGCCTTTACTCCCAGCATTCAGGAGGCAGAGGCAGGTGGATCTCTGCGAGTTCAAGGCCAGCTTGGTCTACAGAGCAAGTTCCAGGACAAGGAAGACAGCTACACAGAGAAACCCTGTCTTGAAAAACCAAGAGAGAAAGAGAGAGAGAGAGAGAGAGAGAGAGAGAGAGAGAGAGAGAACACTGAATGATAAACCAAAAAGTCTTTGATAGCTATGCTATGACATACAAAGAACTCAAGAAACTAAACAAGAAAAAAAAACACCTAATTAAACATGGGCTTAGGATCTGTCCAAAGCATTTTCAAAAGAAGAAGCATAAATGACTAATAAACACAGAAAAATGAGTTAAATGAGCTCATCATCCCTAGCCATCAGGGAAATACAGATTAAAACTGCTTTAAGATTCCATCTCACCCCAGTGAAAATAGTCACCATCAAGAACACAAATGACAACAAATTCTGTCATAGATTTGGGAAAAGGGGGAACATTTATACACTGTTGCTGTGAGTATAATCTACTTAAGTCAATTTGGAAATCTATTTGGGGTTATTTTAGGAAACTAGAAATTATACTACTTCAATATTTATTATGAAGGAATTCTCATCATGTCTTTAAATAACTATTAGTTAAACACCTACTAATGTCACTCCAGTTTGGCTAAACAAAAATGTATTTGCCATCAAATTCAGACCTTGAAAGAAAACAAAATATTTGATTAGGACTCACTGGAAAGATATTTATATTCCCAACTACTCCGTACAAAAATAAGTTTTTTAATCTATGAGCTAAGTTTATAAAAGTTTTTATTTTATGATAATTTTAGATTCAAATGTATTCATAATATACAAAACAGGGAGATAGTATTATTTATTTATATTTGTATATATTTTTGTGTAAATGTTTTTTAATTGCTACATGATGATTGATCAAAAGCAGATTTCTTGAGTTGTCTTCTAATTATGTGCTTAGCTTTAAAAAATAACTTTCAATATACATTCTAAAATAAAATGTACTGCTTTATATTCTCATCAATATTCTATCACTAGACAATTTTTTAAAAATATTTGGCAATTGGCATGAGAACTTTTAAAATGTTAGTCAGTTTTAAATATGTGAGTTGATATCTTATAACTAATGTGATAGTTTGAATGTAATTGGCCCCCCATAAGCTCATACAGATTATCACCATTAGGAGGTGTGACTTTGTTGGAGGAAGTGTCACTATAGAGGCAGACTTTGACGTCTCATATATGCTCAAGCCATTCCCAGTGTCTCAGTTCACTTCCTGCTACCTTTGGATCAAGATGTAAATACACTCAGCTCCTGCTCCAGCACCATGTCTGCCTTCAAGCTACCTTGTCACACCATGATGATAATGGACTAAATCTCTGAACTGTAAGCCACCTCAAATTAAATGTTTTTGTTTCATAAGAGTACCTGTAATCACAGTGTCTCTTCATAGCAATAGAAACCCTTACTTAAACTATTGGAATTTGTATCTTTTTGATGTAGCAGTTTTTAATAATTTTATGGTCTTACTTGGAATTTATATAGCATTTTCAGTAAAATGTTTATAATTCATCTTTCCCTTATTATATCATGTGATTTAGAAATGTTTTCTCCTAGATCATAGGGTATGTATTTTACTTTTTATGATATTACTTTTTCAAAGCAGAATTGTTTTACTTTACTGAAACTCAATGTTATGACTTTTTTCTTCTCCTCCTTAAAAAGATTATTTTATTGTGTGTTTGTGTCTGAGAGAGAGAGGAGTCAGTGGTGCCATGGCATCTGTGGAGGTGAGATGACAAATTTTTTGTAGCTAGTTCTTTCATCCTTACATGGGTTCCAGGAATTAAACTCAGGTCACCAGGCTTCAGTGGCAAGCACCTTTGTCCATTTATCTCTGAACTATTTCCAGATTATTTTCTATAAGATATAAGAATTATATTGATATTAGTTTTTAACTTATATATCTTAAATAATATATATTAAGATATATTAACTTAAATAATATAACTTATATTATTTTAGCATAATTAAAAATTGAATTTCATTGAACTGCTTGCATATATTTTTCATAAATGAAGTAGATAATGATCTATTTCTTATTTCTTTATTCTTTTATATTAAACTGTGTGTCTGTGTTTTCCCCAGTGCCTTTATAATAAAAAATTTCAAAAGTCTGTGGCAATACTTTATGATTAAAAATATCTCTTACATTCTGAGAAACTGGAAGTTGTATTGGGCCTGAAGCCAGAGTTAATAATAGACATTGAAGTCACTTAAGACTTAAGACTGCTGGTTGGCAGAGGTGGCACACACCTTTAACCCAAACACTCAGGAGGCAGAAGCAGGTAGATATCTGTGAGTTCAGGGCCAGCTTATTCTACAGAGGGAGTTATAGTATAGTCATGACTACACTGAAAACCCTGTCTCAAAAAACCAAAAAAGTGGAAAACTTAAGACCGCTGTTCTATATACTCAGCCTGTTCGTTTAACTTGATTTTAAGAGAACAGTATAACAACTATACTCAGTTGTCTTGAATGTCCAAGTTATCAATTTTATAGTGCAAGCAAATGTATAGCAGTAACATTAAATTATATACTGTTTCAATCACTAACCCAAGAATAATGCATGTGTGTCTGTGTGAGTGCTATGATGATTGTTTGCTGAAAACAGCAAATAAAGGTTGAAAACAATTTTTTAAAATGAATGTTTACAATTGCTGAAAGTGACATTTGAATATCGCTTGATACTGTTTGTTTGTTATCTGAGTCAGCTGGGATCAACTGGAGCCAGGGACTTAATACTTTGTAAAATTCTGTTAAAAATTTCTCTTACCCCATTCCTTTACTGCATGATGTTTTCTGTGTTGAACAAAAGAGAAAGAGCAAAGCCCTTTGTTAGGGACAGCACAGACCCAGGAGCAGATTTACAAAGCAATCTTGATGCAGGTACAGATGCAGACTCATACAATAGACTGAGAGGGATGATAAAAAACACAGAAAGAGAAAAATATCAATTCAAATCTAGGCTCACTCTTGGTCAAATGATGTTAAAAAAAAAAGAAGAGCTTTGATTTACTTTTTTAATGTGACACTGACTCATTTATTGGTGACTCTGAGTTTATCACTATTGCCCACAAACTAATGCAAAACTAGTTATGTACTGGCAATTTCTTTCCAGTTTGTTCTTGTTTAGCAAGTTCTTTTTGTTGTTCTAAATTTTGTACATTTTCATGTTAATTTTATAGTATTTTCAATGTCCATATTTTTTGTTGTTGTTGTTTTTTGAGACAGGGCTTCTCTGTAGTTTTGGAACCAGTCTTGGAAATAGCTCTTGTACACCAACCTGGCCTCAAACTCAGAGAAATATGCCTACCTCTACCTCTGCCTCCCAAGTGCTGGGATTGAAGGTGTGTGCCACCACCACTCAGCCTACTTTTTTTGTGGCACACACCTTCAATTCCAATACTTGAAATTTTATTATGAACACAATTGTACCTATACATTAATTTATAAAAATTGCAGTCTTTACTATTTCAGTCTCTTAGTCGACAAGGTTTTTACTAAATTTTGTTTCTTAAAATATTACTTTCAACAGAATTATTAATATAGCACTAGGATCCTGTACATACATCCTGTGTATGTACATCTTTGCTATTGCAGCTTTCTTAAATGATCATGAAAATCTTGCTATTATATTAGCAATTCCTATATGTTAGGAAATTCCTTTGTTAGGATTTTTATCACTGCAATGAAACACCATGATCATAAAGCAAGTAAGGGAGTAAAGGGTTTATTGTGCTACATGTCCACAGAACACTTCATCAGAAAAAAGTCAGGACAAGAACTCAAGCAGGGTAGGATTCCTGATGCAGGTGCTTATGCAGAGGCCATGAAGTATTGCTGCTTAGTGGCTTGCTCTTCATAATTTGCTCAGCCTGCTCCTGTGTAGAACCCAGACCCACAAGCCCAGGGATGGAACGATGCATAGTGGTTCCATCAATCACTAATTTAAAAAATGTCATACAGCTGGATTTTATGAAGGCATCTTCTCCATCAAGACTCCCTCCTTTCAGGTAACTGTAGTTTGTGTGTGAAGTTGACATTAGAGTAGCCAGGACAAGTAAATCATGTCATCAAGAATAGAGACAATTTTTTTCATCTCCTTATAACTCTACGTAATTTCTTCTCCTTCCCTCCTCTATCGTTTCTTCCTTCCTTCCTTCCTCTTTTCTCCTTCCTTCTTTCCTTTACTTCCATTATCTTCTCCTCCCTTCCTTTCTCTTTCTTTCTTTCTTTCTTTCTTTCTTTCTTTCTTTCTTTCTTTCTTTCTTTCTTTCTTTCTACTTTGTTTACCTTGTTGCTGTGTCCTGAAATTCAGGTTGTTCATTTCAAAATCATGACAAAACTGAATGTTTCTATTGCTCCCAGTCTTGAAACAAATCCACTTATTCATCATTATTTATTATGTCATGGATAGTTTCCTGGGGAAAAAGATGTCAAGTTGAAGGTACTATTACTCAAATTCTGAAATTCTCTCAGGGTTGGATAAAGAAATACACTAATCATTTGAAAACAGTATAAATGCTCCTCACCCAAAGAATGGATAAGGAAAATGTAGCACATTTACACAATGGAGTACTACATAGCAGGAAAAATAATGACATCTTGAATTTTGCAAGAAAATGGATGGAGCTGGAAAACATTGTTTTAACTGAAATAACCCAGACACAGTAAGGCAATTATCACACGTACTCACTCATGGGTGGTTTTTAAACATAAAGCAAAGAAAACTAACCTACAAACCACAATCCCAGAGAACTAAGACAACAATGAGGACACTAAGAGAGACTTGCATAGATCTAATCTACATGTAATGTAGAAAAAGACAAGATCTTCTGAGTAAATTGGGAGCATGGGGAACTTGGGGGAGGGTTTAAGGGTAAGGGGAGAGGTAGGGAGGGGAGCAGAGAAAAATGTAGCCCTCAATAAAAATCAAGAAATAAATGAAAAAAGAAATATATCACATATTCTATAAATAAAGTAGGAACGGTAAACATGACAAAAATAAATTGTACAAAAATATTTATAGAACTATTTAGTTCTGTACTCCATTTTTGTTGGATTATTTGTTCTTTTGATGATTCATTTATTGAATTCTTTGTATATTTTGAAGATCAGCCCTCTGTCCAATGTGAGGTTAGTGAAGATCTTTTCCAATTCTGTAGTCTGGTATTTTGTCTTGTTGACTGTGTCCTTTGCTTTGCAGAAGCTTTTCAGTTTCAGGAGATCTCATTTATTAATTGTTTCTCTCAGTGTCTGCGATACTGGGATTATATTTAGGAAGTAGTCTTAACAGAGGACACTAAAGTGGCTGAAAGACACTTAAGTAAATGTTCAACATCCTTAGCCATCAGATAAATGAAAATCAAACCAACTCTGTAATTCCATTTTACACCTGTAAGAATGACCAAGATCAAAAACACTGATGACATCTTATGCTGGAGAGGATGTAGTATAAAGGGAATACTCATCCATTGCTGGTGGGAGTGAAAATTGGTACAGCCTGTTTGGATATCAGTATGGCAATTTCTCAGAAAATTAGGAAACAACCTTCCTTAAGACCCAGCAATACCACTTTGGGGCATATACCCAAAGGATGCTGAACCATACCACAAGGAAATGTGCTCAACTAACTGTGTTTACAGCAGCATTGTCTGTCATAGCCAGAACCTGGGAATAACCTAAACGTCCCTTGACCAAAGAATGGATAAAGAAAATGTGGTACATTTACACCATGGAGTACTACACAGCAGAAAAAAATAATAACATATTGCAATTTGCAGGCAAATGGATAGATCTAAAAAAAAACATATTGGGGGGGGTAATCCAAACCCAGAAAGACAAATATATGTACTCAGTCATAAGTGGTTTTTAAACATAAAGCAAAGAAAACCACTGTACAAATCACAATCCCAGAGAACTTAAACCACAATGAGGACCCTAAAAGAGACATACATGGATCTAATCTACATGGAAAGTAGAAAAAGACAAGATCTCTTGAGTATATTGGCATCATGGGACCATGGGTGAGAGTTAAAAGGGAGGGTAGAGGAAGAGAGAGGAACAGAGAAAAATTATAGCTCAATAAAATCAATAAGAAGAGGGGGAAAAGAGAGATAATGAAGAGTATTTGGGAATAAATCCATATAAGTAAAAAAAAGAGCAAAAAGAAAGAAATGACTTACAGAAGTATCAAAACTTTGGTTAATTACTTCTGTGTATGAAGCCTGCCCTGGAGTATGGTTTATACACTCTGTCACTCCATTGAAGTAAACTGATTTTTCCCTCTCTGTTTGGTATAGCTTCTGGGTAAGGTCTTTGACTTTGTTCCCAGTTCTTTGTGGTGGAACTTTGTCTTATGTGAGCTTGTGTAGGTCTTGGTCATGCTGTCACAGTCCCAGTGAGTTCATATTTGTATCAACTCTGTAATTTTCTGGAATACACATTTTTCTTGGAATTGTACATTACCCTTTCCTAGCGTACTCTTCCTATATTTTTCCACGTATATTCCTAAATCATGAGGTAAGGAATTTTATAAATATGCCTCATTTAGTGTTGAATGCTTTAAGGTCTCTCCCTCTCTGTACATTGTCCATTTCTAGTTTTCTGTAATAATTAAGTGTAACAAGAAAAAGCCTTCTTGAAGTAGGCTAAGTTATACATTGCTCTATGGGTAAACTGATATATATCATTACGAGTCATTTTATTGGGAGACTATATCTTTTTGGGTTTTTTTTTGTTTGGTTAGATTTTTTTAAGAGAAGGAAAGAACATGAATTTGTGCAGAGGGGGTCTTGGAGAAGCTAGCGAAAGGGAAAGAATATGAATAAAATACATTGCATGAAAAATTTAAAAGTTTAATGAAAAAAGTCAATAATTAAAATGATTTAAGATATGTACCACATAAATACTCATAAACAAGGAAAGTCTACATCAATAACATATAAAATATAGAACAAACAAAATTGCTAGAGTCAATATGCTATGTTATATAACTTCACAATTATCAATTTACTGAGATCATATTATAACTGAAGTTGTATATAGGGCAACAAGTCTAAGAATACATAACATAAAATTGCCAAATATGAAGGAAAACCAAACAAATACAATATATTATTTGAATTATTTATTTTCTAATAATGAGCTAAAAAAACTTTTAGAGGGAAAATCAAAATACATGTAGAATCATGAAAAAATACTCAGCTAAAAGTATAGACAATGCTTCCAGGACTTTCTATAGAATACCTGTTTTTATGTATTTGTGGAACAGTTAGAAATCTCCATTATGCTTGGGCCTACAAAATAAATTTCCAAAATTATCAAAATAACTGATGTTACAACTTTTGTTAATAGTTATGATGTAATAAAACTGCACATCAGTGAGAAAAGCAATAGAAAAGAGTCTAAACACAAACAATATAAAATATTTTAATTAAATGATTGTATTTTAAAGTGTAATATTGTCTACCATTTTTTTGAACATAGTGATCTTGGTTGAACAGATTTCCTAGAGAGAGGTAACTTTTTCTCTTTGGCATAAACATATTAAAGAGAAAACTTAAGCAATATCGGATGTTAAAACATTTTATTCTTGCAGCAGTCTTAAAAGATGGATACAGGAGCAGGATTTGTCACAGACTGGAGCACTTTCAGGGAGCTGATGACTGCTCGAATAGGAAAGTATGCATCAGATTCTATTATCAAAGTTTGGAAGAACTCTTTGTTTCTTGTATGTCATTAAAGTCATTTACTTGGTACTTCTTTGATAAAGGGACAATTTTAATAGTAGTATTTATTTTACAGTTTATAAAATTTGAATGTGTCAAAGGTGACAGTGTGTCTGGATATATTTCATTTATTTTTGTATTATTATTAACTAGGCAAACATAGACATGAAACCGGAAATTCCAGGATCTGTGAATCACAGTGTTATTCCCCCCACAAGTTGTTTCAGTGGCCATTAAAAAATAATTACTCTTATATTCACAATATACCTTACAATATTCTAAAGACCAAAGTCACTAATCTAAATTAGAAAACCAGAAAAATAACTAAAGAAATCAAAATTGAAAAAGAACAAACTTAATGAAATTGAGAGAAAAATCACAGCAAAAATACAAACTCAATAGCAAAAAAAGTTGGTTTGCAAAATTATCAATGGAAATGAGGAACAAAATTTAATTAGAAAGTGAGTTGAATACTTATTCACCAAAACTCCTTTAGAAGACTCAAGGAAATCAGGTAATCGATCATAGGTCTTATTTTTATATAAGAAATAAAGAATAAAAAAGTTGCTCACAATGTGAAAAGAGGAGAAAGAATTGATTCTAAGTCTTACACTTTTTTGCTTTGTATCATTATTTTTTTAATTTATAAAAGTTTATTAATTTATAAAAGTTTCCATTTCTGCCATTCCTCCCAACACCCTCCCACTACCCCCACTCCCTCTCCTCCTCCCTCTCCATCCCTAAGAGCAGTCAGGGTTTCCTGCCCTGTGGAATGTTCAAGTTCCTCCCCCCTCCCTCCAGGTCCAGGAAGGTGAGCATCCAAACAGACTGGATCCCAAAAATCCAGTATATGCAGAGGAAACAAGTCCCAGTGTCATTGTCAATGGCTTTTCAGAAAGACCCCGTGCCAGCCACATTCAGAGAATCTGGTTGGATCAAGTGCTCGTTCAGTTCCAGTCCAATTGGCCTTGGTGAACTCTCATTAGATGAGTCCCCTTGTATCAGTGGGTGAACGCACTCCTCAAGGTCCTGCCTTTCTTGTTCATGTTCTCGCTCTTTCTGCTCCTCATTTAGACCTTGGGGGCTCAGTCCAGTGCTCCAATGTGGGTCTCTGTCTTAATCTCCATCCATCAACGGGTGAAGGTTCCCTCTGGTCTTGCCTTCTTTGCTCATGTTCTCTTTCCTTCTGCTTCTCGTTTGGACCTAGGGAGCTAAGTCCAGTTTTCCAATGTGGGTCTCTAGTTTAAAATTAAATGCAGCAAAATTCCTTGAGAAAGTCACAGTAGAATTACAAGATCACAAAAATTCTAATCTATTGAAATGCTGTAGGACAGATTAGTGACTACAAATATCATTCTTCCTCCAACTCTGAGTGTAATAGAGTGGAACAATTATCTAGCTGATTGGTCACAAGGATCAAGACAACAATATTTTATATTGAAAACTGGGGCCAGGACATCTACAGAGAGATTCAGTACCTGGTTCAAATAGAAGGTCCATATATCAGCAAGAGGTCAAAGACTGAACAACTAAACTAACTTTTGTATCAAGGTGATACCTATTCACTAACAAGTCAGAGACAAATTTCACCATGCCTCATTGCCTTGAGGTAGGACCTAGGAACACATCTTCCCTTCTTGAGAGACAGTGAAGGTCCCTTAATCTCTGAGACTCAGGTACAACCCAGTTTATGCTCAAAAAGACTGTCCCCATATTACGTTCTCTAACTGTAAAATGCCAATGCATGCAGAAAGAGACACAGAAAATTCCTAGAATGAGGCAAACACTTGCATCCCAGGGGATACACCCATGTGTTAAGCAGTACCATTACTAGCTATTGCATGGATCTCTTCTTTAAAAAAGAAAACAATGTTTTTTTTTTCATTATACATACCATTCCAAGTTCCCACTCCCTTCCCTCCTCACATTCCTTCCACTTATCCCCCCAACCCTCACATCTACTCCTCAGAGAGGGTAAGGCTCATTGCTTTGGGGAGGTCCAAGGCCCTCCATTCTATATCTAGGCTGAACAAAGTATCCATCCAAAGACAAGAGATTTGCAAAAGCCCAGTACAAGCAGTGGGAATAAATCCTGGTGCCACTGAGAGTGGCCCCTCAGTCTGCCTCAGCAATGCCACTTTCAACCACATTCAGAGAGACTAGTTTGTTTTTTTTAGTAACATATAATATTTATTTAGTTTCCAAAATTTAGATCCACATATTTGACATAATTCTAATCACTTGACAAGCGTTTCGCAGTTTGGAGGACTTAAGGAGTGTTTTTGTGACACTTTAGTTCTTCGTGTGGTTTGTTCCTATTCAACAAAAGAATTTGGATGCTTGAGAGAAGGGTGATTTATGTTGCATTTACTTACAGAACCAGTTCAGTTGTTAGGAGGGTCAAGGCATTCAAAACCCAGATTTGACAGAATCTAGATTGCTACAGTAGTCTTCCTTGAGATTAGTATGGCTTGAGACCTCAGAGGGACTAGTTTGGTCCTATGCTTGTTCCTTCCCAGGATGATTGGTATTGGTGAGCCCCATTAGGTCAGCTAAACTGTTTCAGTGGGTGTCCCTATCATGGTCTGACCTCTTTCTTCATATTCTCATTCCTTCCACTCTTCAGCTGGACTTTGGGAACTCAGTTCAGTGTTCTGATGAGGGTTTCTGCCTCTGTTTCCATCAGTAGCTGGATGAAGGTTCTATGGTGATATTTAAGATATTCATCAGTCTGAATACAGGGCAGGAACAGTTAGGGCACCCTATTCTCTATTGCTTAGGGTCTTAGCTTGGGTCATCCTGTAGATTCCTGCGAATTTCTCTAAAGCCCTTCCTCTTCCCCTCTACCCTCTCTTCTCCCCTAACCCCATATGTTCCCAATTTCTCAGGTGATCTTGTCTATTTCAACTTTCTAGGGGAATCTATATATGTTTTTCTTAGGGTTCACCTTGTTACTTATCTTCTCTAGGATCATGAACTATAGGCTCAATATCCTTTGTTATTATCCACTTACGAGTGAGTACATACCATATTCATCTTTTTGGGTCTGGGTTACCTCACTTAGGATGCTGTTTTCTAGTTCATTCCATGCAAAATTTAAGATGTCATTGTTTTTTACTGCTGAGTAGTACTCTAATGTGTAAATGTGCCACATTTTCTTTATCCCATTCTTCAGTAGAGGGGCATCTAGGTTGTTTCCAGGTTCTGGCTATTACAAATAATGCTGCTATGAGCATCATTGAATATATGCATTTGTAGTATGATTAAACATTTTTTGGGGTATATGCCCAAGAGTGGTATTACTGGATCCTGAGGTAGGTTGATTCCCAATTTTCTGAGAAACTGCCATACTGATTTCCAAAGTGGTTGCACAAGTTTGCATTCCCACCAGTAATGGATGACTGTTGCCCTTGCTTTTCATTCTCTCCAGCATAAACTCTCATTGGTGTTTTTGGTCTTAGTCATTCTGACAGTTGTAAGATTACCATCTTACAACTTAGAGTTGCTTTGATTTGCATTTCCCTGATGGCTAAGGATGTTGAACATTTCCTTAAGTGTCTTTTGGCCATTTGAGATTCTTCTTTTGAGAACTCTCTGTTAAGTTCTGTACCTCATGTTTTAAGTGGGTTATCTGGAATTTTGATGTTGAATTTCTTGTGTTCTTTGTGTATTATGGAGAGCAGTTCTTTGTCTGATATGCGGTTGGTGACGATCTCTTCCCATTCAGTAGGCTGGCTTTTTATCTTATTGACTGTGTCCTTTGATTTACAGATGCTTCTCAGTTTCAGGAGTTTCCATTTATTTATTAATGCTCTCAGTGTCTGGGCTAGTAGGTTTATATTTAAGAAGTGGTTTTCTGCACCCATGCATTTACTTCCCACTTTCTCTTCTATCAGATTTAGTGTATTAAGATTAATATTGTGATCTTTAATCCATTTGGACTTGAGTTTTTTTGCATGGGGATAGATATGGTTCTATTTTCATGCTTCTACATGTTGACATTCAGTTATGTCAGCATCTTTTGTTGAAAATGCTTTCAATTTTCCATTGTAGAATTTTAGTTTCTTTGTCAAAAAATCAGGTGTTCATAGGTGTGTGGATTAATATGCGGGCCTTCAATTCAATTCCATTGGTCAACCTGTCTGTTTTTATGCCAGTACCAAACTGTTTTCATTAATATAGCTCTGAAATAAATCTTGATGTCAGGTTTGGTGATGCCTCTGGAAATTCCTTTACTGTACAAGATTATTGTGGCTATCCTGTGTTTCTTGTTTTTCCACATGTAGTTGATTATTCTTTCAAAGTCTGTGAAGAATTGTGTTGGGATTTTGAGGGGATTGCATTGAATCTATAGATTGTTTTTAGTAGGGTTGCATTTTTCTTATATTGATCCTATCCAAGAACATGAGCAATTTTTTTATTTGGTATAGCTATCCTAATATATAACAAAATAGATTTCAAACTAAAATCAATCAGAAGATATGGAGAAGGACACTTTATACTCATAACAGGAACAATCCATCAAGATGAAGTCTCAATCCTGAACATCTATGCCCCTAATACAATAGCACTCACATATGTAAAAGAAACATTATTAAAGCTTAAATAGCACATCAAACCTCACACACTAATAGTAGGAGACTTCAACACTCCACTCTTGCCAAAGGACAGGTTAACCAGACAGAAATTTAACAGAGAAATAACAGGTGTCATGACTCAATTGGACATAACAGACATCTGTAGAATGTTCCTCCCAAACATAAAAGAATATACCTTCTCAGCACCTCATGGAACCTTCTAAAATTGATCACATACTAGGTAACAAAGCAAACATCCACAGATACAAAAAATTGGAGTAACCCCCTGTATCTTATCAGATCTCCATAGTTTAAAGTTAGAATTTGAAAACACTACTCTGAGAAAGCCTACAAACTCATGGAAATTGAACAGTAAATTATTTAACCACCCCTGGGTCAAGGAAGAAATAAAGAAAGAAATTAAAGGCATCCTGGAGTTCAGTGAAAATGAAGGCACAACATACCCAAACCTATGGGACAATGTGAAAGCAGTGCTAAGAGGAATATTCATAGCACCCCCCCAAAAAAATAAAACGGAGAAAGTTCACACTAGTGACTTAACACCACACCTGCAAATTCTAGAACAAAAAGAAGACCATCCAGAAGGAGTAGAAGACAGGAAATAATAAAATTGATGGCTACAGTTACCCTGATACTGAAACCACACAAAGACTCAACCAAGAAAGAGAATTACAGACCAATCTCACTCATGAACATAGATGGAAAAATACTGAATAAAATATAAGCAAACCAAATCCAAGAACACATAAAAAAAATCATCCACCATGATCAAGTCACTCTTCTCCCAGAGATGCAGGGATGGTTCAATATATAAAAATCTATCAATGTAATCCACCATATAAATAAACTGAAAGAAAAAAAAATGGTCATCTCCTTAGATGCTGAAAAAGCATTTGACAATTTAACACCCCTTTATGTTAAATGTCTTGGAGAGATAAGGAATACAAAGACTATATCTAAACACAATAAAAGCAATACACAGCAAGCCGACAGCCAATATCAAATTAAATTGAGAGAAACTTAAAGTGATTCCACTAAAATCAGAAACAAGACAAGGCTGTCCACTCTCTCCATATCTACTCAACATACTTCTTGAAGTTCTGGCTAGAGCAACAAGACAACAAAAGGAGATCAAGATGATTCAAACGGGAAAGAAAGAAGTCAAACTTTTGTTATTTGCAGATAATATGACATTGTATATAAATGATCCCCAAAACACTACCAGGGAACTCGAATAGCTAATAAATTCTTTCAGCAGTGTTTCAGGATATATGATCAACTCAAAAAAATCAGTAGCCCTCCTACATACATAAAGGGGCTGAGATAAAAATCAGAGAACCATCACCTTTCACAATAGCCACAAATAGCATAAAATATCTTGGGGGTAAAACTAACCAAAGGAGTGAAACACTTATTCAAAAAGAACTTTGAATCTTTGAAGAAAGAAATTGAAGAAGATAGCAGAAAATGGATCTTGATATATTTCTCACGCAAGGCAGGAACTTACTTTTGTCACTCAAGACTAACACAGCTTAATGTTAGTACAGAAGATGCACAAGATACTTCTTTCATTAAGATGAGTAAAAAGGTATGCAGCATAGCACAGTGCAAGATGTCACCCACTACCGTCAAGACTAGTTAACCATCAAAAGACTTTTACATAGAATTTTGTGTGGTACAGGTAGTAATTAATATTATGGAAGCCTTAGTTTCTTTATATATCCATTTCGGTCTTTGATGAAATCTCTGGTGGAGTCAAGGACAGGAGAACACAGATGGCCTAGTCGAAGTGTTCTATTGCAACTAGCCCAGCCTATCAATGTCGAGAGCTGGCTTGGGTAAGTAACATATTTCAGCAGTAAGTCAATTTTCATTATCTGAATGTTGAAATAATGGAAGCAACTATAGGTACAGAGACATAAAACCACCGTAGAATTTTTTGAAAAGGAGATAGAAACTAACAAATACTAAGAAGATTAGAATAAATAACTAAAACTTCCATTTCCCTGTCACTCCAACAAGCCAAAATACTTAAAAAAAAATGTCCACGCCTAATAAAGTGCCAGATGTTGGTGAGTGTTTCATGCAGAAGAACCCACCAACAGAATTTAAAATGACTATTTAAGGAAATTAAATAAACTGGAAGAAAATAGGGAGATATTTTCTTTTATTTCCCCAGAGAAATTTGATAAATGGAAGAAATTAAAAATCAAACAGGAATCTTTCAGCCAAATGGTATACTCTTATTGAAAGAAGCAGTGTCTTTGAACACAAGAGTAGCAGAGCAAATTAGTGAGGAGAAACACATCCCTACAGTTGGGTGAGAAAAGAACAATAATGAGGATGAGGCAAACTTTTCAAAGAGAAAGCATGCAGGTTATTGAGCTTTAGTATGGAATTAAAAATGTAGAGTATAGTGAATCTTAGTCTAGGAAATAAATAACTCTCCAAACCCAAAGAAAGATGCAAATATCAAGGTACATCAAGGTCAAAATTCACTAGTCAAATGTCATTAAAAATAAATCTCGCTGTGGTTGGAGAGATGTCTTAGAGGTTATGACGTGCTGCTTTTTGAGAGGACTGGAGTGCCACACAAATAGGAGGCTCACAACCACCTATGACAACAGCTCCCTCTTCTTGCCTCTGTGGGCACCAGAATGCATGTGCTCAAACTTGTATACAGACATAAATGCATACATAAATAAACAGCAAAATGAACCTTTTAAAAAATCAGATTATAAAAGTTTACTAAAGATATAACAAATAATTTGGCTTCTTCTTTAATAACTAAAGAAATTGAATTAATTTTTAAATGTTTTCCAAATAAATCTTTCAGTACTTCATGGTTTTATTGAATAACTATATCAAACAATTCAAGGAGAAGTAACATGTATAATAAAAATTAATTACTTGAATAAAGTAAGCGAAAAGACCATTAGCTATCTATTTTATTAAAGTAATATTACCATGATATGAAAACAATAAAAAAATTAGTAGAAATTGAACTTAAGGCCCATTAAATAAGAAGTAAATCATGCCTGCTACTAAAATCTCACCCAACTACCTGGGACTAGTGAGGTGATGAATCTTGGAAAAGAACGTAAAACTGCCACTTTAATAAACCAGTATAATTCTTAACTACATTTTAATATTTATCTTTATATATACAGATAAGTATAGGCTCATCTCTCACCAAAGAAATATCTTGCAACAGAAACCATTACAGAAAGCTATAACCAATAAAAAAGTAGAGAACAAGTGACCATGTGGTGCTTAGCCCCAAATGGTACATCTACAACAAAACTACTTCACCTAAATTTAAAGAATCATAATGAAAGAATAGAAAGATTGTAAGAGCCACAGGAAAATGGAATTTGCTATGATATTCCGTCTTCTACAAATATCAGCGAGCTACTTTACCCATAAACTCTCATCAACTTGTGTAGCAAAGTAAAAGCAGAGCAAAAATGACACCAATAGACATGCTAACAAGGACTTGGGGGAAATCTTTCATAGAACCTCAATTCTAGAAAAAGAACAAAGAACACGGGACAACTAAGGGATTCTGAGAGTGGGAGAAATTGTTTTTCCCCAGGGAAGTGTTGTCAAATTTGTTATCTAATGCTAAGGAGAAGGAGTCAGCCCTGAAATCATATTGAAACAAGTAATATAGGGACAGAGCAGATTATATATATACACATATATAACTATACATATTATATATACATATATTTGTATACACACACACACACACACACATATATATATATATATATATATATATATATATATATACATATATATATAAAATTCAGGTCACGAATTTGAGAGAAAAAAGGAGAAGACCAGGAAGGGCTGGAGAGAGGAAAGAGAAGTGGCAAATGATGTAATTAAAAGTTAGTTTCAAAAAGTTAATAGTATTAATTTTTTAGAAATACTACTAGCTTATATGGCTTTCACATTAGACTTATTATTAATAAAATATTAGGGAACAGAATGTTGTCATATAGTCATGTATAAGATTCTAATAACATGGTGATTTCAATATTGGAATTATCAATAACAAAATATTAGGGAAAAGGAATGCAGTCATGTATGGATGTACAAGAATTTATAAATCGTAGTCAAATTGAACTTAAATCAGATTTTTAACATTTGAACATCATTTAACTTCTTGACAAAGATCTCTCCTCTCTCTCTCTCTCTCTCTCTCTCTCTCTCTCTCTCTCTCTCTCTCTCTTTCTCTCTCTTTCTCTCATGTGGATGTGTGCCACTGTGTATATGAGTACTTGCTCTTCTTAAAGAGGACTGGCTTTTTACCCAAATCAGTGTGGATAGCGCTCACAACTGCCTGTAAATTCAGCTCTAAGGTATCTGACACCCTCTTCTAGCCACTTTGGGTACCTGCACACCTGTGTAAGACCTCAATATGGAATGCTCCTTATAGAATCTTGTGTTTTCTTTTCGGGTCCCAAGATGGATGTCTTTTGGAAGATGATTGAAGTTTTAGGAGGTGGAGCATAGAAGGAGTAAATAAGACAATGGGCACTGCCTTTGGTGGTCATATCAGACCTTGGCTGCTTTCTATTTATAACTTGTCCATCAAGTGGTGAATATTCTCTTCCACATGTGCCTGCTGTCATTTTATTTTGCCTTATCACAGACTGATAGGTAAAGAGAAATGTGGACTGAAACCTCTTAAATGGTGCAAAATCAACAAAACATCCTTATTTCCTTAAGTTGTTTATATCAGGCATTCTGCCATAGCAGTAAGAAAGGTGACAAACACCGAAAACAGATACCAAAGCACTGGCATCATTGTAACTGCTGAACATATGACAAATTTTTTTTGGCATTTGTTTGTGTGATGAATATGGAAAAGTTTGGAGAAACATCATAGATAAAGGTTGATGGCTGAAAGACATTTAAGGACATGCTCAACATCCTTAGCCATAGGAGAAATACAAATCAAAACAACTCTGAAATTCCATCTTATACCTGTAAGAAAGGCTTACATAAGGAAAGTGAAGAAAGCTCGTACTAGTATCTTAACATCATACCTGAAAGCTCTAGAACAAAAAGAAGCACACTTACCCAGGAGGAGTAGAAGACAAGAAATAATCAAATTTAGGCTGAAATCAATAAAATAGAAACAAAGAAAACAATACAAAGAATCAATGAAACAAAGAGTTGGTTCTTTGAGAAAATCAACAAGACATACAAATCCTTATCCAAAGTAATCAAAAGGCAGAGAGAGAATATCCAAATTAACAAAATCAGAAATGAAAGAGCGGACATAAAACCAGACACCAAGGAAATGATACCACATACCAAAATTAAATCAAGACACAGTGAGCAATTTAAATAGACCTATAAACTGCAAGGGAGACATTAAATAGTTACAGTTTTTTCAGAAAATAAAGAATGAAGTTTGGTTTTTTGAAATCATACTTTGTACAAACATTAGGACGATTAAAAAGAAAGCATTTTTTGCATCAGGGCAATAGGAAAGATGCCTTGAGGGTACCTGAGAAGTGGGCCAGACTGAACCAATCACAGGTTTGGGGGTATAGAAGAGTAAATTCTATTCACAAAAGAAATAGATTCTCTTGGATGCATTTCAATGTGCTAAGGTGCCAAGGCATTCAATTGCAAATATAATTGTAGGCTAAGGCGGTCCAGTTACAGCTTACATTGATAGCAAACTTTGATGTCTAATACATGAAGCTCATTTCGCAAAAATGCACATTGCAAAAGATATAAGGTTCTGGAGAATTCCAAGATGATTTCAATGAAAGTCCAAGATCTGAAACACCAAGTCATGTGTGACAGGGACATGATGCCTGCAGGTAGTCCCCCAGAGATTCACATGTGAAGTTGAAGTGTGAACATGAAGATGTAGTGAAAAGCCTGGGTTTTTGAAGATGCCAGGAACATGGATTTTTTTCTGCTGAAAAAAGCCAAAAGCAGGAGGAAAAGCTAGCACAAGGAGAGGCTTTAAAGCTGTGGAAAGGTATAGGTATAAGGAGACAACCTGTTGACTGGTTATTATCATAGCATACGTTTCTCGTACCAGATATGAAACTCTGGGATGCAACAATTGCAAGTCTGGGTTTTGGTATTCTGTAGGTCCATTTATTTTTTTGCCATTCTCATTTTTGTTAGTTTTGGAGTGAGGATATATATTTTGTACTATTGTTTTTAAGTTGTACATAATTTTCTTTGTGATTTCACAGGAACTTATGATGTAGGATGTCCTTCTGTACATGTGTTGCTTTTATTAACTAATGAATAAAGAAACTGCTTTGGCCTGTGATAGGGCAGAGTAGACTGGGCAGGAAAACTAAATTGAATGCTGGGAGAAAGAAGGTGGAGTCAGGGAGAAGCCACATTGTCCCGCTGGAGAAAGACACCAGGTGGAACCTTACCAGTAAGCCACAGCCACGTGGTGATACACAGATTAAAAGAAAGGGGTTAATTTAAGATATAAGAGCAAGTCAATAAGAAGCTAGAGTTAATAGGCCAAGCAGCTCTGGGTAGCCAGGAATGAAAAGTGACTTCTGTCTATAGACTTGCAACTAAGGCATTCCTCGAATATAGGAAGACTAAGTTTTTGACTTTGATTAATTTTGGAAATACAGTGGATGATTTTGTATTAGTACATTAACATAAGCCTTTCAAGAACAGAAGCAGAACATTGTATTTTGAATATGGAATAGCCCCACAGTATCGGTGCTAAGTATTTGATTCCCAGATGGTTATGCTATTTAAAGAGATGGTTGAAAATTTAGGTGGCTTCTAAAGGATACAGAATATTGGCCTCATCTTCAAAGGGCATATGCAGTTCTTTCCCCCCAGTGTTCTCTGTGCCTTCTGTTGGTCATGAAGTATACAGGCTGCACCAAGTACTTCCACCAGCATAATGTTCTGTTTAACCATAGGTCCAGAATCAATGGGAAAAAGGACAGCAGAGTAAAACTTCTGAAACCATGACCCAGTTCAATTGTTTATGACAGGTATTCAGCTAGCAAATATATAAATTAGTAGACATATTTGGGTTAAAATGGTATCCTAATTAAAATGTATACAGTATGAAAGTCAGCATTTTAATAATTTTGAACTTAATTCAGTTGAAGTCAGTATGTTTACAATGCTCCATAGCCACCATCAGGATCTACTTTTATATATTACCCCCAAAGGAAACAAATGCCAGCTGAAGAATCATTTTTCATCCTCACTTGTAGTACACCTTGGAAACAATTTATGTTTTATTTTTGTGGATTCCTCACTTATGGATATGATAGAAAATATGCAGTCATTTTACACATGCCTTCTTTCACTTAGCACAATATTTTAAAAGTTTATCCACAGTATGCCATGTATCAGTATTCTGTTCCTTTTTCACAGCTAAAAATTCTCTAGTATATGGGTATACCATATTTTACTTACACACCTATAGAACAAAAGTCATTTTAATTTTATCTCCATTTTAAATGTTTTTTAAAAAACTGTGAATTTTTATATTTAAAATTTTATAAATACTTTCTTGTCAGGGGGTGTTTCTTCTTCAGTCAATTTTTATATGTCTCACTGTATATCTAATACTTGACAGAAATTTTTCAATATTCTGCTCTACGTCCTGACTTCTATGATCATAACTATATTCCAACAAATCTGGGAATAATATTTCCTTTTAAATATGTTTAGATATATAAGCAGGAAGGGAATTACTGGGTCATATGGTAATTGTAGGTTTAACTTGATTACTGTCAAACTATTTTTCACAGCTGTACCATTTTACATGCCCACTAGCAGTGTGCAAGGCATCAGATGCACATTAATGACAATGTCATACCCAAACAGTTAAAAATACAGGGCAAAATATCAGGCATAATTGCTGTTTCATTGTCCCCAATATAAACTTAATTAGATCATATAGACTAAAATGTTCAGATTCACAATGCATGTAGCATTATCTTAGAAATTTCTATGCACCAAGAAGGAGATGTGTAACCATTAGGTTTATATATCTCCCTTTACAACTTGGCAAGTGAAGAAAATAAGAATATATTTGTTGAAATTACTTACAAAGAAAATTAACCAAAGGTAAACTTAGTAGAAGGAAAGAAATAATAAACATCTGAGCAGAAATAAAGGAGTAGAGTCTAAAGATCATTAAAAAGTATTAAAGGAGTAAATAGTTGATTCTTTGAAAAACATATACATAATTGAAAATCTAAGTATATCGATATCACAGAAAACTGAACAAAATTTGCACTCGTTGTGCAAAGCTATATTAAACATTAGAAAATATAAAAGAATTTGGACAAATTTCTGAGTACATGGGTCATACTTTAAGCCATAATGATAGAAAAAAATCTCAAATATACTGAGAATAACCAATGATATTTATTAAAAGTATTAAAAGTCTTCCATCAAAGGAAAAATCAGCTCCAGATTTTTACAAAAATACTTTATAGTATTTTAAATAAATTTTTAAATTAATATTTTATTGAATTAACATCAATGACTATCAAACTGTTCCATAATAATAAAGAGGTGTTAACTCTTAAAACCTAGTCTATAAGGTCAGCATTATTTTGTGACGAAAGCTCATAAAATTAAAAAGAAGGAAAGGAATGAACAAAAGTAGATGTAGAAGAACATTCCTATGAACATTGTTACACAAAACCGCAACAAAATACTAGCAAGAAAAATTGAACAATGTGCTAGCTATGACAGAGGATTAATACCACAGACATAAAAATTGTACAATGTAAGTTAATAAACATAATACATAAATCAAATACAATGAATAATAAATATTATACTATCATTTTTGCAGTTAAATTTTTGTTCATTTTTAAGAGATTTGTACATTTTTTTCTTCTTTTTTAATTTTCATTTTTCCATTCAATTATTTACACTTCCTTCCCTCCTGCCAATTCCCTCCCACTCCCCCACACCCCCTCCTCCCTCTCATGCCCTGCTTGAGAGAGGGCCAGGAATCTTGCCCTGTGGGAAGTCCAAGGCCCTCCCCACTATATCCAGGCCTAGGGAGCTGTGCATCCATATAGACTAGGATCCCCAAAAGCCAGAACATGCCGTAAAAACAAGTTCCAGGGCCTTTATCAATAGCTTCTCAGTCAGCCCCCATTGTCAGCCACAATCAGAGAGTCCTGTTTGATCACATGCTTCTTCAGGCCCGGTCCAGCTGGATTTGGTGAGTTCCCATTAAAACAGGCACATTGCCTCAGTTGGTGGACTAACCCCTCGCAGTCCTGACTTCCTTGCTCATCTTCTCCCTCCTTCTGTCTTTCAACTGGACCTTGAGAGCTCAGTTCATTGCTCTGATGAGGGTCTCTGTCTCTATCTCCATCCATCGCGGGATGAAGATTCTATGGTGATATTCGAGATAATCATCAGTGTGATAGTGGGGCAAGGACAGTTCAGACACCCTCTCTTCTGCTGCCCAAGGACCTAGCTGGGGATATCCCGTAGACACCTGGGCTCCCCTCTAGAATCAAGTGAGTAAGGAGAACATTCATCCATTGCTGGTGGGAATGCAAACTTGTGCAACCACTTTGGAAACCAGTGTGGTGGTTTCTCAAGAAATTCGGAATCAACCTACCTCAGGATCCAGTGATACCACTCTTGGGAATATACCCAAGAGATGCCTAATAATACTACGAAAGCATTTGTTTAACTATGTTCATAGCAGCATTATTTGTAATAGCCAGAACCTGGAAGCAACCTAGATACAATGGAAGAATGGATAAAGAAAGTGTGGAATATATACACATTAGAGTACAACTCAGCAGTAAAAAACAATGACGCCTTGAATTTTGCATGCAAATGGATGGAAATAGAATACACTATCCTGAGTGAGATAACCCAGACCCAAAAAGATGAATTTGGTATGTACTCACTCATTTGTGGACTCTAGCCATAAACCAAGGTCATTAAGCCCATAGTTCACAAACCCAGAGAAGTCAAATAACAAGGTGGACCCAAAGAAAACCATATATAGATCCTCCTGGAAATTGGAAGCAAACAAGAATGCAGGGCAAAAGCTGTGAGCATGGGGGTGGGGGCAGGGGTGAAGGTGAATTTGGGGGAAGGGGAGAAGGGAAGAGGGAAGGGAGAAGGGATGGACTGGCAAGAGCTTTGGGGAGTGGGAGGGTAGAGATGGAGGAAGGGCGGATATATGAGCAGGGAAGAAGATACCCACAGTAAGGGGTCTATTTTAGGGTTGGCAAGAGACATATACTATCATTTTGATAGAGATAAAAACACACTTGATACAATTATATAAACATTCAGGACAAAAGTAACGAAATACCAAAAAGCCAAGAAATAACTAAATACAATAAAAAATAAGTAACAAAATCATAACCACTATCTTATTAAAAGAAATAAAAACTGCTTCTTCTTCATAGAAGCAAAAGGCAACCATGATTACTTTCACCACTCTTAGTGTGACAGCAAAAAGTTTGGTCAGAGTACTTAAGCAAGTGGCCTGTTTACTAATTATTGTTGCATCAATATATACACATGCACACACACAAATATATTCCTCTCTGTAACCTGCTCAATCTGAATAACAATTCTTATATATACAGATTTTTCAGGGTTGACCATTTGGTATTCGATAATCGATTGGTGTGCTCTTCCGTGGAGAAAGTCATTTATTTCTCTTACTATCATCATTTCTTTTTTTTTTTTTTACGTACTTTTTTTTTTATTAATAATTAAATTCATAGTTTCCATTTCCACCCCCCCTCCCAACACCCTCCCACTCCCCCTACTCCCCCTCCTCCTCCCTCTTCGTCCCCCAGGGCAGTCAGGGTTTCCTGCCCTGTGGGAAGTTCCAGTTCCTTCCCCCTCCCTCCAGGTCCAGGAAGGTGAGTGTCCAAACAGACTGGATCCCCAAAATCCATTATATGTAGAGGAAACAGGTCCCAGTGTCATAGTCAATGGCTTTTCAGAAAGACTTCGGGTCAGCCACAGTCAGAGAATCCAGCCAAATTCGGAGAGTCTGGTTAGATCACGTCCTCTTTCAGTCCCAGTCCAACTGGCCTTGGTAAACTCTCATCAGATCCGTTCCCTTGTATCAGTGGGTGATGGCATCCCTCGCAGTACTGAATTCGTTTTTCATATTCTTCCTCCTTCTGCTCCTCATTTGGACCTCGGGGGGCTCAGTCCCGTGCTGCAATGTGGGTTTCCGACTGTATCGCCGTCCTTCATCAGATGCAGGATCTATGGTGATAAGCAAAATATACATCAGTATGGACATGGGCCACGGCCGATTCAGGCACCCACTCCTCTGTCCAGAGAGCAATCTGGGGGATCTCTCCTTGGACCTGGGATCCCATATATACTCAAGTCTCCTGTAAACCCTAAAATGGGTCCCTTAGTTGAAATATAATCTTCCCTGAACCCTTGTTCATCCTTCCTCCCTCCCTCCCCATCCCAGGCCACCAAGCTTTCCCCTTTCTTCCCCTACTCCCTTCTCTCTAACCTTCTCCCCTTCCATCGACCCTCCCTCCCCCCCATGCACCCGAGGTTACCTGGGACTCTTGTCTATTTCCTACCTCCTGGTGGATAGCTAAATAATCTTCATCAGGTTCATCTTCTTATTTAGCTTCTCTAGGATCACGAATAATAGGCTCAAAGACCTTTAATTATGGTTAGAATCCACTTATGAGTGAATACATACCGTGTTCCTCTTTTTGGGTCTGGCTTACCTCACTCAGTAAAGCGTTTTCTATGTCCATCCATTTGCATGCAAAATTCAAGATGTCATTGTTTTTTACCGCTGAGTAAAACTCTAATGTGTATATGTTCCACACCTTTTTTAACCATTCTTCTATTGAGGGGCACCTAGGCTGTTTCCAGGTTCTGGCTATTACAAATAGTGCTGCTATGAACAAAGTAGAACAAATGCTTTTGTAGTATGATCGGGAATCTTTAGGGTATACTCCCAAGAGTGGAATTGCTGGGTCCTGAGGGAGGTTGACTCCCAGTTTCCTGAGAAACCGCCACACTGATTTCCACAGTGGCTGCACGAGTTTGCATTCCCACCAACAATGGATGAGTGTTCCCCTCACCCCACATCCTCTCCAGCATAGGATATCATTGGTGTTTTTGACTTTAGCTATTCTGACAGGTGTAAGATGGTATCTCAAAGTGGTTTTGATTTGCATTTCCCTGATCGCTAAGGAGGTTGAGCATGACCTTAAGTGTCTTCTGGCCATTCGAAGTTCATCTGTTGTGAATTCTCTGTTAAGTTCAGTACCCCATTTTTTAATTGGGTTAATTAGAGTTTTAGTGCCTAGTTTCTTGAGTTCTTTGTATATTTTGGAGATCAGACCTTTGTCTGATGAGGGGTTGGTGAAGATCTTCTCCCAGTCAGAAGGCAGCCTTTTTGTCCTACTGACAGTGTCCTTTGCTTTACAGAAGCTTCCCAGTTTCAGTAGATCCCATTTATTCATTGTTTCTCTTATTGTCTGTGCTGCTGGGGTCCTGCTTAGGAAGAGGCCTCCTGTGCCTAAATCTTGTAGACTATTTCCCACTTTCTCTTCTATCAGGTTCAAAGTGGACGGATTAATGTTGATGTCTTTAATCCATTTGGACTTGATTTTTGTGCATGGTGATAGATATGGATCTACTTTCATTTTTTTACAGGTTGACATCCAGTTATGCCAGCAAAATTTGTTAAAGATGCTGTCCTTCTTCCATTGTATACCTTTAGCTCCCTTGTCGAAAATTAGGTGTTCATAAGTTTGTGGGTTAATATCTGGGTCTTCTATTCGATTCCATAGGTCGACTTCTCTGTTCTTATGCCAATACCAAGCTGTTTTCAATACTGTAGCTCTATAATAGAGTTTGAAGTCAGGGATGGTAATGCCTCCAGAAGTTCTTTTATTATATAAGATTGTTTTGGCTATCCTGGGTTTTTTGTTTTGCCATATAAACTTGATTATTGTTCTCTCAAGGTCTGTGAAGAAGTTTGATGGGATTTTGATGGGGATTGCATTGAATCTATAGATTGCTTTTGGTAGAATTGCCATTTTTACTATGTTGATTCTCCCAATCCAAGAGCAGGGGAGGTCTTTCCATTTTCTGGTATCCTCCTCAATTTCTTTCTTCAAAGACTTAAAGTTTTTGTCAAATAGGTCTTTCACTTCCTTGGTTAGAGTAACCCCAAGATATTTTATGCTATTTGTGGCTATCATGAAAGGTGATGCTTCTCTGATTTCCCTCTCTGCTTCTTTATCCTTTGTGTATAGGAGGGCCACTGATTTTTTGGAGTTGATCTTGTATCCTGCCACGTTACTAAAGGTGTTTATCAGCTGTAGGAGTTCTTTGGTAGAGTTTTTGGGGTCACTTATGTAAACTATCATATCGTCAGCAAATAACGAAAGTTTAACTTCATCCTTTCCAATTCGAATCCCCTTGATCTCCTTATGTTGTCTTATTGCTATTGCTAGAACTTCAAGCACTATATTGAAGAGGTATGGAGAGAGTGGACAGCCTTGTCGCGTTCCTGATTTTAGTGGAAAGGCTTTGAGTTTCTCTCCATTCAGTTTGATGTTAGCTGTCGGCTTGCTGTATATTGCTTTTATTATATTTAGGTATGATCCTTGTATCCCCAGTCTCTCCAACACCTTTATCATAAATGTGTGTTGAATTTTGTCAAATGCTTTTTCAGCATCTAGTGAGATGATCATATGGTTTTTTTCTTTCAGTTTATTTATATGATGGATTACATTGATAGATTTGCGTATGTTGAACCAGCCCTGCATCTCTGGAATGAAGCCGACTTGATCATAATGGATAATTTTTCTAATGTGCTCTTGGATTCGGTTTGCCAGTATTTTATTGAGAATTTTCGCGTCGATGTTCATGAGTGAGATTGGCCTGTAATTCTCTTTCTTGGTTGTGTCTTTGTGTGGTTTTGGAATTAGGGTAACTGTAGCTTCATAAAAGGAGTTAGGCAATGACTCTTCTGTTTCTATATTGTGGAATACGTTAAGGAGTATAGGTATTAGCTCTTCCTGGAAGTTCTGGTAGAATTCTGCATTGAAACCATCTGGTCCTGGGCTTTTTTTGGTAGGGAGATTTTTGATAACAGCTTCTAATTCTTCACGACTAACAGGTCTATTTAGGTTGTTCACCTGTTCTTGGTTCAACTTTGGTATATGGTACTTATCTAAAAAAATGTCCATTTCTTTTACATTTTCCAACTTTGTGGCATATAAACTTTCATAGTAAGATCTAATGATTCTCTGAATTTCCTCTGTGTCTGTGGTTATGTCCCCCTTTTCATTTCTGATCTTATTAATTTGCATGTTCTCTCTCTGCTGTTTGATTAACTTGGCTAGGGGTTTGTCAATCTTGTTGATTTTCTCCAAGAACCAGCTTTTTGATTCATTGATTCTTTGGATTGTTTTCTCTGTTTCTATTTTGTTGATTTCAGCCCTCAGTTTGATTATTTCCAGTCTTCTATACCTCCAATCGATTGGTGTGCTCTTCCGTGGAGAAAGTCATTTATTTCTCTTACTATCATCATTTCTTATCTTCAATTTAAGAATAAGTTTCTCTGCATATAAAAACCTAAAAACTCTAGTAAAAGACTGATTAAATAAATTTAGTACATTAGCAATATGCAATAACAATAAAAAACAGTTGAAAATAGCATAAGATTCATCCCATTCTTTTTTGTTTATTGAACATAGATTTTTATAAATACACTTATATTCTGATTATAATTTCACTTCTATTAACTTCTCTCAGCTCTTCCCTACCTCTCCTCCCATTGAGATCCGTAAAATTTGTCTCTTTTTGGAAAAAAATGACCCAGGTAGATGTAATGGCACAAACCTTTAATCTCAGCATTAGGGAGGGAGTGTCAGGTTGATTTTTGTGAGTTCAAAGCTTACCTGGTCTACATAGTGAGGTCTTCCAGACTGTCATGGCTAGATACAGAGACATGTTAACACACAGAGGAATTTCATAGAAACACAAAACCAGAGGCACATATATATATATATATATATATATATATATATATATATATATATATACACATATGGTTTCCCACTCTTTATGCACTGTCTCTATCCCATTCCTAACAGCTAAAAATATCAAAAAATTAGGATTAAACTTAAATAGATTAATGAAAGAACTCTCTAAAGTGGAAATTGCTGGACAGTGAAAAGATATGGAAAGAATTCCCATGTTCTTAAACTGCAAAACTTAGCATTATTACACTATCCCTAACAGCCAAAGTGATCTACACATTCAAAGCAATGCCTATGAAAAATACTAATGATCTTAAAATTTTTATGAAATCAAAAAATTACATAAACAATTGATGTTATTTCAAGGATACTTAGCAAATCCAGAGGAATAAACATAGATTATTTAAAAAATACTGCAGATACACTATAAAAATTCAACATGGTGCGTGTTTGTTCACTATTCTACCTCTGCAATGAGACACGATGACCATGACAACTCTTATAAAAGAAAGCCTTTAATTTGGAGCTACTTGCAGTTTCAGTGGTTTAGTTAATTGTCATAATGGCAGAGAGCATAATGGTTCACAGGCAGACATGGTACTGGAGAAGTAACTGAGACTTGTACATCCAGATCTGCAGGTAGCAGAAAGATTCTGGATTTGTCATAGGCTTTAGAAACCTCAAAGCCCACTCCCAGTGACATACTTCTTCCAACAAGGCCACACATACTCCAACAAAGTCACACTTCCTCACATTTCTCATATAATGCTACTCCCTGATGACTAAACATTCAAAGGTATGAGCCTATGTGGTGTGGGAGAATTGTCTGTATTCTGTCAATCATATTTTAATAAAATGCTGATTGGCCAGGCAGGCAGTATAGGTGGGAAAGCCAGACAGGAAGTAGAGGTGGAGCAAAGAGACTGGGAGTATTCTGGCAAGCAGGAAGCTCCCTCCGCGATTCCTGCCCAGATCACTGAAGAAGCAACATGTAAGCTACCCCCGCTGGAAAAGGTACTGAGCCATTATGGCTAACATAGATAATGATAATGGATTAATATAAGTTACAAGGACTAATAAGAAGCCTGACCTAATGGGCCAATCAGCTTTATAACTTATAGAGATCTCTGTGTGATTGATTTTCTCTGGGACTTGCCGGCTGTGGGGTACCAGGTGGGAACAGATACCCCAACAAGCCGGCCCACATGTTATACCTATGGGGTCACTCATATTGAAACCACCACAGAATGCTCATAAAAATAAATAGAAGAGGAGAGAAAATTAAGAAATAAATGTATAAGCATACAACTCTCAACAAAGGTTCAAAAATATATACTTGAAAACAGAAATTCACTTAATCAATCCATACAGCAAAAATTGGCATCATAAAACCAAATATTTAAATATAAGCTCATCTTTTACTTCAAAGCCTTAGTGTAGGAATTGAAATTGTGGTAAACTACTGTGGTAAAACTTAGAAATATACTTCAAGATATTGGTTTGGGTAATTATTCTTTTGATAGAATTTTAAAAGTATAGGAAACAAACGCAAAGTTGGTACGTGAGATTAAATAATATTTAAAAGATTCTACATAGACAATACAAACAAGTAAAAGGGGGCTAAGGAGTGGGGAGTATTCCTATATTGGGTAACTGTAAGACACAGGTGCTATCAAGGAGCAAATAGGAAAATAGAGATGGCTTTAACTGGATAAAGCAGAGGACAATACAGAAGAAAGGAGAGGAATGGGGGACGAATAACACTGAAGACATTGAAATGACATAGAAATTCATATTGCCTGATAATATTCCCATAAAAGCCATGGAGTATTTAATGAAACTCCAAAAACAGCCATGAGTTCATTAGTTCATCTATCACCTTAGGAAAAAAAATCTACCGCTACATTGCTAGACCAACATTATTCCTTACTACATTCAATATCATAACTTTATACTCACAGGTAAGAGTAGCTATCATGCCATAGTAAAGAAGCTTCTCTTTATAGCAAAGACCATCACAGAAAGCAATTGGATACAATGCATAGAACAACATATCATGGAAAGCTCAGCCTCTATGTAAACATCCATAGCACAGGTCCCACATTTCCAGTTCGGGAAACATGGCCAAAGAGAGGAAGAAATTAATGTTAAGAGCCAGCCAGCATGACAGCAAGTCTTATAGAAATGGTTGCATAAAATGACCTTAACATTTTAGGGAACATCCTAACATGAAGGGAGGAAATCTCATGGGATTGCACTCCTAAACAACAAACATTAGACAATTTATGATTTCTGAGTGAGGAAGATTGTCTTAGTCACTTGTTTTTAGTTCCTATGAAGTGACACCATGACCAGGGCAACTAATAAATGAAAGCATTTAATTGGAGGCATACTTAACAGTTTCAGAGGATGAGTCCATGATCATCATAGCTGGAAAGTGGCAGCAGGCAGGTAAACATGGTGCTAGAACAGAAGCTGAAAGCTTAAATCTGACCCACAATAAGGAGACTGAGAGAAAGTGAGACTTGGTCTGGGTAGGCTATTTAACCTTCAAAACCCACTCTCAGTGGCATACTTCCTAAACAGCCCACAAAACTGAAGACCAAACTATCAAATATGAGTCTATGGGGACCATTATTATTCAAATCACCACATTCCACTTCCTGATCTCCATAGGCTTATAGTCATATCATAATGCAAATTGCATTTAATCCAATCTAAAAAATTCCAAAATCTCTTCTGAGACTCAAGGCCATATTTTAACTTCAACCCCTTGTAAAATTCAAAACCAAAACCAGATTGTATATTTCCAACATGCAACAGCACAGAACACACATTACAATTTCAAAATGGAGAAGAGGGGGCATATTGAGGAAATACTGAACCAAAAATACTGGATCAAAGGAAGACCAAAACCCAACAGGCCAAACTCCAAATATTGCATCTCCACATTTGATGTTAAATGGACTCTTCATATCTGTCATTCCTTCTACCTTTGCTGACTGCAATATCCTTCCCTCTTGGACTTGTTCAATACCCTGTTTGCAGCTCTTTTTTTTTTTCATTTAAACACTGCCTGGCCCATTATCTCTAGAGAGTTAGTTACTGACTAACTCTCATATCTTGATAGTAACCCATTTCTAATAATCTCGTGGTAACACCACGAGGTAGTGGCTTACCGGAAAAGATTCAGCATGTCTGACCTGGTGGCTGGCTCCATGGCGTCTGGCTCATAGCCCTCTTCCCAGCATTTTGTTCTGTTTACTCCGCCTACCTAATTTTCTGTCCTATCAAGGGGCCAAGGCAGTCTCTTTATTGACCAATGAACAACTGACAGATACAGTTGACAGAACTGGAACAATAGACAGATAACCCTCCTCCATCATTTCCCCTTTTTCTGTTTAAACAAAAAAGAAAGGCTTTCATTTTAACATAGTAAAATTACACATAACAAAACAGTTATCAAGCAAGAATTACAGTCACAATATTTATAACTATATCTTTATCATAATAATGGAAAACTATAACTACGACTATCCATTCTTTAACTCCATCAAAGACTCCAGAAGGATATATTACCTAAGTAAACAAGAAGTAAGCAACTTCCAAAACTCTAGAAATGACAGAGACATCTCGCTGCCTGGACAGTCACCCAAAGTTCCTCTGTATTGTTGGGGCACCCATCTTCGGCCTTCAGGCCCATAATATCCAGAGACATTTCCATGAAGCAGGAAATTTCAAAGGCAATTCAGTCACTATCTGCTGTGTCCTGCAGAATGTCTCGCAGACTCTTTCATGAATCAGGAACCCCAAAAGATCATCTCACCTTTAGGCAAGTTCAGCAGTCCTCTCTCTGCGGGTTCTCTGTGTCCAGTTTATATAACAAGACTGTTTGCAGCTCTTATCAGACACCTTGGTTAATCCAATGCAAACTAGGCTTTACTTTCACAGCTTCAGGAAATGGCTTCTAAAGGATTCCATGCAGAAAATCCTCTGCCACAGGACTGGAATAGCTTTCCTTAACCATGAAGGAAGATTCCAAAACATTTTTTATAATGGTTTACTTTATTATACCATTCTCGCTTATAGTATAAGCGAGAACTACATAGTCAATATTGCCAAGTTCTGCTGTGACTAGAAATGATACCCCTTGTTGAATTAAAGTTGCATAAACTTTGACTTGTAATGCTGTATTAGGGAGAGGAAATCCCATCGGCCCTTTCTTCACACAGGCTGTAATGTGACCAGCGTGGGATCTTGCCCTGGGGGTTCCATTCCATTTATTCCATTTAGCACCAGACCTTTCTTTAAATTTCTCATCTTCTTCATCACAGGAGTTGGCCTCTAACATTAAATTTTCTGGTTCTCTTTCTCTCCTCAAATTGTGCATTTTATATTTTTCATTGTCTCATATGCTCTTTTTCATTGTAGAGTTGCATAAGAATGATTAAAAATAACCATGTGACATAGTCAATACTAGGTCATCTTGAAACTTCCTCTCTAATGAGTCCAAATAGTCTAATAGTCAAAAACTATTCAATTAGGCTCCAAGAAACCTTAAAGGACAAGAGCAGAAACCAGCCATATTGTTTGTCTAAACATAAGATTGGTCTCTAGGTCAGTTGCTCATCTTTTTTCTCTCTTGAGTTGGACCTCCTTCATCCATGTTGCCCTCAGCAACACTGTATTCCATGCTCCTTCTAAGATGACCCACTAAACTCTACTTATATCATTCAACCACTTTCCTTGTCACTCCCTGGTACTAACTTCTGTCTTAGTTAATATGTGCTGTTATGGAGAGAAACCATTACCAAGGCAACTTATAGATAAAAAATTTAATTGGGGGCTTGGTTACAATTTTAGAATGTGATTCTATGACAGAGAAGCATGACAGCATGCAGGAAGTCATAGCACTGAAACAGTAGCTGAATGTTTATATCCTATCCACAGGCAGTTGAAAGAGAGATTCCACCTCATGAGTATGGACTTTTGAAACATCAAAGTTCATCCTCAGTGACACATCTCCTGCAACAAAGCCACAGCTCTTTCAACAATACCACACATCCTAATGTTTCCTAAACATTCTACCATTTGTCGACCAATCATTCACATACATGAGCTTATAGGGACTGTTCTTCAAACCACCACTGAGACATAACCTCTCCTGAGGATGAGCCTCTAGCTGGTTGTTCAAGTAAAGTGGCAATTGGTAAAACCATATAGATACAAAAGCAGAGTCAGTAGGTTGTATTTGTGTATATGTACGTATATATTTATACATATAACTTATAACAATAATAATTGAGGAAGAAGAGGCTATCAATTTTATACTGAGGCAGGAAAAATGAAAAGAGGTAAAGGGAAGAGACTGGAAGGAGATGAAGAAAATGGTAAATAGGAAGTGACGCAACTGTATTTTAATTTAAAATACACAATTAAAGGGGGGAAAAGTATTATCTTACCCAACACATTGGGCATTACATGATGCAATTCCAATCTGTCAGGGAAGATGTACCAAGAGTATTTTCAGGTTAACCAACCTCTTTTGTAATGGAATTGATGGCTGCTCCACAGGAGCCTGATACTGTGAAACTTGTTTTAAAAACAACAACTATGGCTAAAGAGGGCATAAGTTTTAGGGCTAACCTACTGCTGTTACTTTGCCAAAGAAAGTCAAACTGCTTCTAAGTATTTATGTATATGTAAAAACCAATCTAAAACTAATGCCAATTTGAATATATAAGAGGTTTGACAAGTACATTGCAAGTGGGCATCTGTGAGTGAAAGGAAAAGATGGTATGGATATGATCAGTGCAAGCATATTCTTGTATGAAAATATTATAGTGAATCTCTTTAATTCATGAATTAATGTGTTAATAATTGCAAATATCTGTAAAATTTAAAAACAAAGTGCCAATTCCAGTGTTACAAGGATATTTGCCTGCTTTATATTCTTAGACTTTAAAATGTTGGTTAGGGTTCCACATGACCCTGCCCTCCCGAAGTCCGTACTTTTGTCTGTGGGGTCCTTGGCCTACAAGGAGTCCCTGTTCCTATCCTGAGGAGATCCATCCAGAGGGGTGAGTGTGTGCCCACTCCGGGCAGACGGTACAGGAAAGGAACACAGGGTTCCTTCAGCTCCTGCTGCAGGGGCTTCTTTGTTCCACACGACCCTGCCTCCCCCAAGCCTGCCCTATTGTCTTAGAGGTCCTTGGCCCAAGTACAGTTCCTGCAACTGCACTGAGGCGATCCAGCCAGAGGACTCTCCTTTCCATCATCAGGGTTCTTAGATCCACCAGGACGACCAACTCCAGTGCAGAGGGGCCCTAAGAGAGGACAGACCAAAAACTTCCCCAAGTACACAGTTAGTAACAGCAAAGATTGGACCAAGACACCAAGACACTCCTGGCTGCATTTCAAAGAAGAGATGGGCAGGCGCCAATGCAAGAATTCCTCCAACAACCTGAAAAGCAACATGACAACACCAGAATCCAGTGATCATGCAACAAGAAGACTTGAACACCCTATTCCAGAAGAAGTAGAAGAAATTGACTTTAAACATAACATTATGAAAATAATAGAGGCCCTTAAACAGAATGTGAAAAACTCCTTTAAAGAGATGGAGAAGACAAACAAAAAGGTAGAAGAAATGAATAAATCTCTCAAAGATATCCAAGAAAAAGCAATCAAACAGGTAATGGAAATAGTTCAAGACATGAAAAAATGAAATGGAGGTAATGAAGAAAACACAAACCAAGGGAAGGCTGGGTATGGAAAATCTGGGTAAATGAACAGGAACTACAGAGACAAGTATAACGAACAGAATACAAGAGATAGAAGAAAGAATCTCAGACACTGATGATACTATAGAGGAAATAAACTCATTGACCAAAGAAAACAACAAAGAAAGATGCTGACTTCAAACTCTATTACTGAGCTACAGTAATGAAAACAGCTTGGTACTGGCATAAAAACAGAGATGTTGATCAATGGAATTGAATCAAAGACCTGGATATTAATCCACAAACCTATGAACAGCTGATATTTGACAAAGAAGCTAAAATTATACAATGGAAATTGAAAACACTTTACTGAGTGAGATAACCCAGACCCAAAAAGATGAATATGGTATGTACTCACTCATTAGTGGATTCTAGCCATAAACAAAGGACAGTGAGCCTATAGTTCATGATCCTAGAGATGCTAAATAAGAAAGTGAACCCAAAGAAAAACATATATTTATCCATCTGGACATTGGAAGAAGACAAGATCACCTGGCAAAAGTTGAGAATACGGTGGTAGGGGTAGGGTGAGTGGAAGAGGAGAGGTGGAGAGAGAACGGAGAAGGGGAGGATTGGGGAGAGCTTGGGGGAGTGGGATGGTTGAGATGGAAGAAGTGTGGAGATGAGAGCAGGGAAGAAGATATCTTAATTAAGGGAGCCATTTTAGGGTTGACAAGAGACTTGTCTCTAGAGGGGTTCCCAGGTGTCCAAGGAGATGTCCCCAGCTTGTTCCTTGGGCAGCAGAGGAGAGGGTGCCTGAACTGGCCTTCTCCCATAGCCACACTGACGAATATCTTGAATATCACCATAGAACCTTCACCTGGTGATGGATGGAGATAGAGACAGAGACCCACATTGGAGCACTCAACTGAGCTCCCAAAGTCCAGATGAAGAGCAGAAGGAGGGAGAACATGAGCAAGGAAGTCAGGACCACAAGGGGTGCGTCCACCCACGGAGACAGTGTGACTGTCCTAATGGGCGCTCACCAAGGCAAGCTGGACTGGGAATGAAGGAGCATGTGATCAAACCAGACTCCCTGAATGTGGCTGACAATGGGGGCTGACTGAGAAGCCAATAATAATAGCATTGAGTTTTGATTCTACTGCATTTACTGGCTTTTTGGGAGCCTAGTCTTTTTGGATGCTCACCTTCCTAGACCTGGATGGAGGGGGGAAAGGCCTTGGACTTCCCACAGGGCAGGACTCACTGACTTCTCTTAGGACTGGAAAGTGAGGGGAAGGGGGGAAGAGGGAGTGGGAAGAGTGGGAGGGATACGGAAGGAGGGGAGGAGGTGGAAATTTTTAATAAATAAAAAAATAAAATGTTAGTTAGTATATAACAGGTTCTCAGTAAGTGAAAATATTAAGACAAAAGAACATGATAAAGAAAAGAAAAAGATAAATCAAAGGTGACTTTGAGCTTGGCAACTTATGTGGATAGTAATAATGTGGTATATTGGAAGGACATTTTATCATTACAACTGACATTTGATCCAATTGATAAAAGTGTCATAATTTTAGAGTATTTTTAAAAATAATATCCAAGTTATAGCTGCTTTTTATAATCTCCAAGTAGTTTTAGGTACATAAATTATGTGATTAAAAAAGAAATTAGTAGAAAAATCAAAGAACAGTAGAATTGCAGAAGAAAATAACATCAAGGAATAGGTATTGTGTGAGATTAATTATATGTAGAATGATGCAAAATGAACATATTTTCCATACTTAGTCTCATCAGTAGCAGTTACAATGACCTGAAAAATGCATTTATCCCAAAATATCCCCTAGCAAATGCAAAACTGTTGTGTGAATACTTCCTTCTACTATGATAAAAAACATCAAAATTCATAGTAAGAGATATGTTTAACAGTCATGCAATATTAGGTAATTATAAAAAAAATAATTCCAGGTAACAAAATACTTCTAAACGTGGATCCAGACCAGGATTTACAAAAACAGGGCAAAACCTGTAACTTAGGCCAAATTAGGCCTCAGGCAATGATCTCCACCTTGGACTGGAGCAGGACTGAGTCAACAAATTCCACAGGAGTGGGACTGAACCAGCTCTCTAGGCAAGAGTGGGCCTGAGAAAGCAAGCTACATTGAAGCAGGAGCCAGGAGCCAATCCAGTCCTGGGATACTGGTGGCCCAGGATTGAGCAAGCAACCTGGTCCTGAGCACACAGGAGAGAGCAAACTCCACCAGAACAGGTACAGGGAAGTAACCACTGAGTGAGTGAGCCAGAGCCAGAGACTGCTGAGGGTCCAGACTTGAATCTGGGACCTTCAAAGGAGTACACCTAAGCCAGAACTCCTGTGGGTCTGGGTGTGATTCTAGAACCTTCAAGGAACTAGTGCTGAGCCAGGACCTCTGCCAGTCTGGGCATGAATCTGGGACCTCTGAGGGAGTAGGAGGCAGGAACCAGAGATCTCTGCAGGGCCAGGCTTGAGTCTGCAACCTCAGAGGGAGTAGGCCTGAGCCAGGACCTTGTGGGTCTGGGAGTTGGTCTGGGACATCAAATGGAATAGGCAGGAGCCTGAAACCTCTGCAGGTCTGAGTGTGAATCTGGGACCTCTGAGGAAGTAAGGCTGAGTCAGGTCTTCTGCGGTTTTGGATGCACCTGAGCCTGGGAACTCTGAGGCAGTAGACCAGAGCCAGAGACCTTTGCAGGATCAACTCCCAGCCAGAGACCTCTTCAGGAGTGGATACAGACAAGGGTTTACAGAAACAGGTCAAAGCTGGTAACATAGGTCAAAGTAGGCCAAAGACAGCAAACTCAAAGGGAATGCTGAACTATCTCCAAGAACATGGAGCAACCAATGGGGTAACTAGAATTGTGACACTGACTTCACCAAGAGAAACAACCATCTGAGCTTTGAATTCACTGGCACCTAGAAGATTAATCAATAGAATCTCAGACAGCCACAACCACACCTATTAGAGGAAAAGATGAGTAGAAAAGGTAAGAACACATGCAGCACCATAAAGAGCAACACAACACCAGTAAAACCTAAAAACCCTACAACAACAAAACATAAGCAACCAAACATAGATGAAGCAGAAGAAATTGACCTAAAAAGTAACTTCAGGAGAATGTTTGAAGCTCTTAAAGAGGAATTCCCTCAAAGAAATGAAGGAAAAGACAAACAAAATACTGGAAGATATCAGCAAATTCCTTAAAGAAAACCAAGAAAATGAAATCAAACATATGGAAAAAGCTATTCAAGACTTGAAAACTGAAATAGAGAAAATAAAGAAAACACAAACCGAGGGAATTATGGAAACAGAAATCATAAGAAAATGATCAGGAACCAGAAACGCAAGCATGAACAGCAGAATACAAGAGATGGAAGAGAGAATCCCAAGAGCTAAAGATACAATGAAAAAGAAGGTCATTTCATATTAGTCACAGGAAAAATCCATCCAGAGGAAATCTCAATACTGAACATCTATGCCCCAAATACAAGGGAACGCTTATATGTAAAAGAAACACTTCTAAAGCTTAAATCATGCATTAAACCCCACATACTAATAGTGGGAGACTTCAACACTTCCCTCTCACCACTAGACAGGTCAGTCAGACAAAAAATGAACAGAGAAATAAAGAAACTAACAGATGTTATAACTCAAATGGACTTAACAGACATCTATAGAATATTCCATCCAAACAGAAAAGAATATACCTTCTTCTCAGCACCTCATGGAACCTTCTCAAAACTTGACCACCTACTCAGTAACAAAACAAACCTCAACAAATACAAAAAAATGGAATAACCCAATGTGCCTTATCAGATCACCATGATTTAAAACCAGAAGTCAACAGCAGTATTAATTCCAGAAACCCCACAAACACATGGAAATTAAACAACGTTCACCTGAATGGGTCAAGGAAGAAATAAAGGGAGAAATTAAATACTTCCTAAAATTCAATGAAAATGACCATACAACAGATCCAAATTTATGGGATACAATGAAAGCAATGTTAAGAGGATAGTTCACAGCATTGAATGCCTACATAAAAAAGCTGGAAAAATACCATACTGGTGCGGGAGAATTGTCTGTATTCTGTCAATCATGTTTTAAATAAACGCTAATTGGCCGGGCAGGAGGTGTAGGCAAGGAAACCAGACAGGAAGTGGAAATGATACAAGGAGAGCAGGAGAATTCTGGGGAGGACAAAGTTGATTCCTCCCACTCCTTCCCAGATCACCAAAGCAGCAGGATGTGATCTGCCCACTGAAAAAGGTACTGAGCCACATGGCTAAAATAGATCAGAAAAATGGGTTAATCAAGATGTGAGTGTTAGCTAATAAGTAGCCTGACCTAATGGGCCAATCAGCTTTATAATTTATAGAGATCTTAGTGTGATTTTTCTCTGGGACTGAACAGCTGGGGGATCGGGCAGGACAGAAACCCCCAAACAAGCAGGCCAAGCCACCCCTTCATGTTACAGAATGGCGCCCAACATGGATAACTGAATCCACAGAAAGCCTGGGAACGCTTGGGAAAGATTAGAGTAAAGCATTTCAGTTTTCAGCATTAACAGGGAAAAAGCTGCACTGTTTTAAAATGCTGGCTTTCTGGGCAGTCCGGCCAGGGAAAACTGACTCCTTCAAGCAGGCAGTCCTGACTATGGAAACACTGTTGCAGCTTGCTTGCTGGCAAGGACCTTGAAATGCCTTAAGAGCTTTTGACTGTTGTTTTCTCCATATTCCTTAGCAAATTAAAGACCCACATGGTCAGAAAGAGAGAGATATATAGTAAAGAGAGATTCAAAGAAAAAAATCTCTAAATGATTTAAAGTCCTTAGAAATAAAAAAAGTAAGAAAGAGAGTAGTTGGCTGTGATGGTACACACCTTTAATCCCAAGGCTTGGGAGGCAGAGGCAGACAGACCTCTGTAAATTCAATGTATGGTGGTAGACACCTTTAATCCCAGCACTGAGGAGGCAGAGACAGAGGGATCTCTGGGTGTCCAATGATAGCCTGGTCTACAGAGGGAGTTCCAGGACAAAGATATGCAGAGAACCTGTCTCAAAAAGCCAAAACTTAAAAGTAAAAATAAAAGAAATAGAGGTTAAAATAAAGCAATGTAAAGATGGAAAATACACAGAGAATCTTGATACTGTTTACTATTGTGCTCTCTTTAAATTGTTTGAATGCTGAGGAAGGAGCAACAGCTGCTAAAAGATATTTGCTTATAAATGCTGCAGAATCAATCCAAGAAAGGTATTTTGAAAATACCTTGACTTCAAAATTGAAGTCAAAAGGTATGTTACTTTGGAGAAGAGATTTTGCTTTTGTTTCCACAGAAAATGAGAGGCTGTAGATTTATTCAGAATTAAGAAAAATTATCTTTGAACAAGGGAGACCACCTGAGAAATCTCCGGTAGGAACAAATGGCCCAGATGTCTGAGTTCTTCATCCAGAACAGATTCAATATTGCTGCCTGAGATGATAAATACTCACAAGATACTTCAGTCAGGACTTTATTATAACTCTAAATTTTCTTTAGGTTCCCATAAGATTATCAGCGCCCTCAACCAGCTGGAAGCAGCCTGGAATACTACGCCCACATTCCCAAAAAATGCACTATGGATATTTTCCTTTTTTTAAAAAAAAAAAAAGAGGGGGAAGTGGTGCGGGAGAATTGTCTGTAATTTGTCAATCATGTTTTAAATAAACGCTGATTGGCCGGGCAGGAGGTGTAGGCAGGGAAACCAGACAGGAAGTGGAAATGATACAAGGAGAACAGGAGAATTCTGGGGAGGACAAAGTTGATTCCTCCCACTACTTCCCAGATCACCGAAGCAGCAGGATGTGATCTGCCCACTGAAAAAGGTACTGAGCCACATGGCTAAAATAAATCAGAAAAATGGGTTAATCAAGATATGAGTGTTAGCTAATAAGTAGCCTGACCTAATGGGCCAATCAGCTTTATAACTTATAGAGATCTCAGTGTGAGTTTTCTCTGGGACTAAACAGCTGAGGGGCCAGGCAGGACAGAAACCCCAACAAGCAGACCCAGCCTTTTCATGTTACACTGTACTAGTGAATTAATTGAACATTTGAAAACTTTAGAACAGAAAGAAGCAAACTCACCTAAGAGAACTAGACAGCAGGAAATAATCAAATTGAGAGCTGAAATCAACAAAGTAGAAACAAAGAAAAAAATACATAGAATCAATGAGACAAAGAGTTGGTTCTTCAAGAAAATCAACAAATTAGACAAACCTTTAACTAAACTAACCAAAAGGCAGAGAGAGACTATCCAAATTAACAATATCAGAAATGAAAGGAGGACATACCAACAGAGAAATTGTTCAGTCATTGTTTCTCTGTGAAAGAACAAATAAAAAGAGAAAACCAACAAAATCCCTTTATTTCCCTGATACTAGGAGTCAGAAAGACTGATTTATAGAAATCTTCATCCCCAAAGGCTTCTGCTGCAGAGAAATGTTGAATTTACAGATTAAGACCTAAATGACAGTATATTTGAAACCTGGAAAATTTTGGAAATTTTTCTCAGTTTAAGGAACCATGAGTACTATATAAACACCAACATGTTTTCATCTGCCATTATACTTCTTTCTGATTTTCCAAATTTAATTATCTCATGCCACAACAGTCTTTTATTCAGCCAAACCATTGTCTGGCTAAGGAAAGCAAGTCAAATTGTTCCTATCAAGTCAATGTTAAACCAGGCATAGGATAGTTATCTAGCAAAGAAAAGACATTCTAAACATAAAATTTAAGTGTCTACAAGGAAGACACAAATTATCCCTCTTTAATGATGCAGTGTCTGTGATAGTATTTACAAACTGCACTGTAATATACTGTCCCACTCTCTTCCCTAAAAGCTGCAGAAAGAGCTTTACACAGTGTTCATTCTTCAGTTTTTCTGAGCCAGGCATTAACCCAGCAAGATCATGTGCTGCTTCTCTCTCACACCGCTACCTGCTTCACCCTTAGCATTGTAAGAATCATTATCATTTCATTTAGGAAGAACATTTCGTTGCTTAGTTTCCTCTGCATAGCAACCAATTTTACAGAGTTTAATCTGAACATTAAATATAAAATTCCTTTTAAGGGATGGAAAATGGTTGCAGGGAGGAGGGTGTTCTGGGGTTCTTTTTGTATTAACGAAACCAAAATCGCAAAGGAGCCTATGCTAATAACCAATATATGCTGCTGGGAAGGAACATGTAAAACTGTGTTCCCATTATCATCTATTTATGGACAAATATTTTATTTTATTATCTATGCTTCTAAATGTGCTTGGTTTGCTACAAGTCTGACAAATGAAGAAATCAGTTCTGTCCCTTCTTTGGAGACTTCTCAGTCAAGAAGGAACTTAAGTGTGCTTTATTGTGAATTACCCAAGCAAAAGTAGGTGTTGTTTTCTCTTATATTTTCTCTTGAGTCTTTCTTATAGTTCAGCTCTTAACTTTGTACCACAAATTTTAATTTTCTTATGTTTTTTTTCCAGATACTGTTATATCAAACTTTTAAGGTATTTCAAATAAAACAAACCGAGGAAGCTGATATTTCTGATAAAAAGATAAAATTATTTAAGTACCGTAAAAAAGATGTTTTTAAAGTTTCTGTTCAGAAATTTAACAGGCTAAAAAGAAATAAATATGTTTCTATTTTAAATCATAGTACTTATGGTGAGTAATATATTAAAAGGCTATTAATAATTTTTTCTTTTATAGTCACAAAAGTGAAAACCACAACGAAGTTGCAACTTGCAGATCATCAGCTAGGAAAACTTCCTGGAAATTATCAGGAGCAAGACAAAGATCAGAGAAAAGGTTGCCCTTTAAATGATAAGGGCAAGTTCATAATACATGATTCCCAAAAGGAAATGGATTGCAATGTTTATTTTTTTAAATCTCTGTCTTTACAGAGAAGAAAGAAAAACAACTATGAACTATAAAAGACAACTCAAAGCACAGGAAAAAAAGAAAGCAGAGAAGGAAAAGCCAAGAGGAAAGTATTTCAGTACATTGAATAAATAGACTCTAACTGATCTATCCCAACTTTAAGAAAAAATAAACAAGTAGTTGCAGATACAATTTACATATCTGCAAAAATGTTAGGGGAAAATTCATGAAATGAATTAGATGGGAAAAAAAGCAAATATCTATGGCCATGATAAGGAAAACACAATTATATCAAACTGTTTAGGGACAAAGGTAGGTTATTTTATTTATGTAATTAAATTCATGATTAACACAAATTTTAGAATCAAAATGTAATGTACGTTTTTATAAGAGAAGGAACTCTTGAGCTCTGTGCTATCTTTGCTGCTAGCTTAAGTAATTTTGTGGATATTTGATTTTAATTTAGTTTTAGATTGTGTACATCTGCCACATAAGCACTGACCTAAGTGAATCTTTAGGTTATTATTAGTGGCTGCGGTACTGAGAGAGTTTTGCATGCATTATTTATGTCCATTCATCAAGGAAGCTTTTGGCTTCCTATTATGTGCAGGCTCTCATGCTAGCAACTGACAGTCAGGAAAGGGCCTCATAAATGTTCTGTCTTCAAGTTTCTTAAAATGTTGTTAATGAAAGGACACATAAGTAATCCAATTATAATACTCCACAAATTCACACAAATGGGAGCAGAAAGAATACAGTCTAAAATATTGATCCCACAATAAGGTATAAAGACATTGTGATACCTCATGTATGTTGTTCATGATGATTCGGGCAGTTTATTCCAGAAGATATTCCAGCATTTAACCATTATTTATGTGGAGGATGATTTGTGGTTTATGTGTCCTAGTGCAAATATGGCAATTTTGGGATATACAACCACATCTTTTCATATTGAGATTCTCAAACTTATAATACTGCTCAATTACAAAATATTAATTTCTTTCTAAATGCATCTTATTGACAATGATATGGAATAAATTTTTTTGGGAGTTCTTTAAAGCCATATGAGAAAATACTGGAAACTAGAGAAAGAGCGATAACTCATTCTCTTTGAATGGATACCTTGCTCAGTCTAGCAATAGTAGGTAGGACCTTGGTCCTTCCTCAAAGCAATGTGCCTTACCCTCTCTGAGGAGTGGATGGGGGGGGTGGAGAGAACGGGAGGAGAGAAGGAAGTAGGAACTGGGATTGGTATGTAAAATGAAAAAGGATAGTTTTTTTCATTTATTAAAATGAAAAAAAGGGAAACAGCAATATATCTTAGGTGCCCCAATGCTATTTTTGCAGTCCACTATAAATGAATATGCATGTGCGCAGCAGCAAGCTAACTGTAGTCATTACAGATAGATTTGAATTTAGTAAAAACATTCTAAATAGAGGTGCATTTATTGTAAAAGATTGGATTCATTTTTTAAATTCACCAGACAAACAGAACAGCACCATTTTCATCAACAAATAAAAAAAATAAAATGAAGTTATTCCAACAAGATGTGACTGTAATGACATTTGTCTCATTTTCTGATGTGCCATATAAATGACTCTCAGGGAAAGTTTACAGGATTGCCTCCTGAACAGTGTGGATTGTGGTAATAGGAGGATAAGTGGGTATCCTCCTAAAACTGCTATTCTGAAGGTGTCCGTACTCATTTGCATGTCAGAAATCAGCTATACCTTTCTATAATCACATCTTTTACATGTGCCATTTACACACACATCCATAAATATACACAGTCATGCACATCATTTACATATTCAAGGTTAGCATTGTGAGTATTTACCATATGCCTCATGGAATATGGATTTGAATGTGTTCAGTAATGTTCTGTTCAGTTAGTTGTTTTAAGCTTAAGGCTGTGTATGAAGACACCACCACCCTGGTGCCGTGCTGTCGCATAAATATTCTCTCTTACCTCTGAAGTTTTCCTCATCTACAGCAGCAGTGCTAGGGGTCAAACTCACAAAGGTGCTGTCCCTCAATTGCAGCAAACACCGCCATGTGTTGTATGTTTGATGAATTAAAAGGATGCTGCCAACTTAATTACACTGTAACCCTTCAATAAAGGAAGGGCAGAGCTGATTAACTAGTGAATAATTGGGGGCTGATTGATGGCTCTCTCCCTCACTGCTGAAGGCTGTATATATAATTATTTTGCCTTTGGGCCTAATTTTGCCACTGTTAGCTTCCACTTTTGTCATCAGTTGTAATTTATAGTTGAGGCCTGAAGCCTTAAAAAAAAAAAGATAGAAAATGAAATAGCTCTGATCCCTAGATATGTCACCTGCAAAAGGCCAGCAGGCAGCCTTGAACATCAACACTTGCAGTCATTTAATAGAATTAACACTTCCTGCTTAGCTAGAAAATAATATTGTAATTTGCTAATAATCATAATATCAGCTTTTTCAGCTTAAAATCATACTGTATCACTCGGTGCTTTCGAATATACGTTATTGCAAGTCCACCAGTTTAAAAAATGTTACTGTAGCTTGTGTTCTGTCAAAAATTCACTCTTTCAGTGCACTTGCAAAATTGTAAACAATTCCTTTTTTAAAGACAACATGTTTTACTTTCTCCAAAGAATACTTTTAAAATCAAATCTTTCTGAAAATATAACTATAAAGTTACCACTGCAACTAAATCTTGAATAGTTAATATGGCTTCAAAGAAACAGAAAATATAACAAATATTGTGGACAAAGTACCATGTATAATATATATGATGTTCTCAATAACCTGAATATAGCCAAGCCTCAACTTCAAATATATTCTGTGAAATACTTCTCTTATAACAGTAATGTAAAATAAATTGAGTGAACTAAAACAAACTAGTTCTAATAGAGAATCCACTTTGCACCATGTTCTGTTTTATTTTTATTAACTAATACCTTATATTAAGACAATAAGCCATTTTAATGATTGCTCTCCTCTCTAAATCATGCTAAAATAATGCAGGTGACTTTTCACATATTTTTCTACAAAGGTAACATCTTGGATACAGACAATACTGCATGCTCAGAGCTTCTCACTTCTAAGCCAAGGTATACAAAATCTCTCTCACACATTTCCTTTGTTGTTTTGTCCTCCCTGAGAGCTCCCTAGCTTATGAATCACAGGATGATTTGAAGAACCTTTCAGTCAAAACTCAGTACCGTGCCAGTGGGCACAGGCCAAGAGAAAAAAAATAAAGATTGCTATTTGCCCTCTCTTCTTATCTGCACTTGATTTATAAGTCACTGTGAGTATGCAAGAGAAATAAAGGCAAAGGCCTTGATGCTTCCCCATGGAGAATATTCACCGTTTGGATTGAAGGCATGAAAGAGAGGAAATTAATGGTAAGCTGTTCATCTGTCACTACTGCCAGCCTGATGGTTTTGCAGAGAAGGCGAGGACTATATGACATGCCCTCCAGTGAAGGGCAAGTCTGTCCGCTGTTCTCCTATTATAAACACACTGCTTTAGGTTTCCGAGGGATTTAAATTTAAAATAAGAACGTCTTTTAGATAGATGTACATTTGCACTAAAATACCTTATTAATTTAAAATACTAACATGTAAAATTCTGCTTGTTTTAGGAGAAGGAAATATTTTCCATTTCTCTTTCTATCTCTCCTTTCTTCTCTCATTTTTAAAAATGTAAGTTAAACCTTCTGCTTGACAATGTGGCTCAGCCTTTTTACATCTGGCTGCATTCTTCCCCCGCTGTCACATTGCAATGAAATGTAAATAGGCCCTGAAGATTAGGCACATGCAAAGTGGGAAGGACTTGGTCTAATTTCACTGTGCAAAATGCAGAAAGTGACTCTAAACTAGAAATGATAAGGTGGAGTCTTTACTTCCGTAGGTGATTACAATGAAAATATTATGAAGTACACAGTTGACAGGAAAAATATCATAAATAAAAGTTTTATATTCTTTGGAAGATCTAGAAAGCCATGATTTCTTATTATGATTAATGATGGTAAGGACCTGATATACTAACAGAATACTGTGTACTTTAGTGGGGAAAGAGTACATGAATAGATAACTAAAATTAAACTTTTGCATTTTTCATTCAACTTTCCAATGTAAGAGCTTCATAATTTTATATGACAGAAAGAAAATTTTACATACATAACTAATTTTGCTATTGAGATTCTCACTCTCAGATGAAATTTTGTAGAACATAAGCTAAAAATTAAATAGAAGATATGAATGTTGTTTTTAATAGAAACAAAATAAATTAGTAAGAAAATTTATAGAAATTATGTGTTACTTCAGAAACAAGTTATCTGAACAAGGAATTTTAGTGAAGAAAACTACAATCCAGAAAGCAGAATATTTCAACTTTGCCAAAGGTGCATAAAAGAAGATTTACAACAGAATTTATTCAAATATGTTTATTAAATCAGAGACCAAAATTTTATATTTTAAACAAAAATGCTTTAGTTTCTATATATTAATATACAAAGATGCATGATATTTTCTGTTTTCCCTAAGACATGTACCCTCTAATAGCATAATAAAATAGAACAAGTAGATGAATAATTACATAAGAAATAATAATTTTTATAAAATCAATAAAAATCAAAACAAATATTTAAAAGTTCAACAGATTCAAAAAAGGATCTGAAAAATAAGTTCTTCATACAGATAAATATAATGAACAAAAATTTGAAAGTTTTGGGAGGATTTAGACATAAGAAATTGGAAATAGATATTTATTTTGGAAAGAATAATAATGCTGACACAGGGTTGTTTAAATATAGCAAGAAGCAAAATTTAGCTGGATTAGGGGAATAAGGGAGAAAATTATAATATAAAAGGGAAAGCAAGTGTAATTCAGAGAAATTAGAAGTTTGAATTCCATGAAAAAAGTAGGGCCTTATTGAGTAGGAGGAATATTACATGAGCATTTTTGTAACGAAGTTAAATATAGCATCTTCCAGCAATATGAAAGCTAGTCGGTGGGGAAGAAACTTCCAGGTCAGTAACAGCTTGACCATATTCTATAATTCAAGTATGTAGTATCTTTGGCCAAAGGGTATTACCATCATGTTCTGGAGGATAACCAAGAGGAAAAGCAAGAGCCTATGTTTGCGAGTATAGGGAACTGACTGGAAACTCCAAAAGAAGAAATATAATCCTGACACTAGACTTTTTGTTAGCCTGTAATGTCTAACAGGGGCTTTATTGTTCCATTTTGAAACAACTCAATTAAAATTCTTTTTATAGAAATATATATATATATATTCTTTATACATATAATACTTATATATACAGTTTATATACACAATATATATACATATTTTAGAAGCTTTCAATGGGAATAGGTTTCCATATGACTTTTTAAAAATGTCTTTAGTGTATTTCCAATTTCCAGGAGGATAAGTACATGATTTTCTTCAGGTTCACCTTCTTATTTAGCTTCTCTAGGATCTCGAATAATAGGCTCAAAGACCTTTAATTATGGCTAGAATCCACTTATGAGTGAATATATACCATATTCCTCTTTTTGAGTCTGGCTTACCTCACTCAGTAAAGCGTTTTCTATGTCCATCCATTTGCATGCAAAATTCAAGATGTCATTGTTTTTTACCGCTGAGTAAAACTCTAGTGTATATATGTTCCACACCTTCTTTAACCATTTTTCTATTGAGGGGCACCTAGGTTGTTTCCAGGTTCTGGTTATTACAAATAGTGCTGCTATGAACATAGTTGAACAAATGCTTTTCTAGTATGATAGGGCATCTCTTGGGTATATTCCCAAGAGTGGAATTGCTGGGTCCTGAGGGAGGTTGACTCCCAGTTTCCTGAGAAACCGCCACACTGATTTCCACAGTGGCTGCACAAGTTTGCATTCCCACCAACAATGGATGAGTATTCCCCTCATTCCACATCCTCTCCAGCATAGGCTATCATTGGTGTTTTTGACTTTAGCTAATCTGACCGGTGTAAAATGGTATCTCATAGTTGTTTTGATTTGCATTTCCCTGATCGCTAAAGATGTTGAGCATGACCTTAAGTGTCTTTTGGCCAATCGGAGTTCTTCTGTTGAGAATTCTCTGTTCAGATCAGCACCCCATTTTTTAATTGGGTTAATTAGAGTTTTATTGTCTAGTTTCTTGAGTTCTTTGTATATTTTGGAGATCAGCCCTTTATCTGATGAGGGGTTGGTGTTGGGGGTGGGTGGGTGGGAGGGTTGTTGGAATGGGAGAGGGTTAGAGAGAAGGGAGTAGGGGAGGAATGGGGAAAACTCGGGGGACTGAGATGGGGGGAGGGAGGAAGGATGGATATGGGATCAGGGAAGAATATATCTCAACTAAGGAAGTCATTTTAGGGTTTACAAGAGACTTGATTATAAATGGGATCCCAGGTCCAAGGAGAGATCCCCAGATTGTTCTCTAGACAGAGGAGAGGGTGCCTGAACCGGCCTTGGCCTATAACCATACTGATGAAGATTTTGCTTATCACCATAGATCCTTCATCCGACGATGGATGGCGATACAGAAGGAGACCTACATTGGAGCACCGGACTGAGCCCCCCATGGTCCAAATGAGGGGCAGAAGGAGGAAGAACATGAAAAAAACTCAGGACCGCGAGGGGTGCAATCACCCACTGATACAAGGGGACTGATTTAATGAGAGTTCACCAAGGCCAGTTGGACTGGGACTGAACGAGCATGTGATCCAACCAGATTTTCTGAATGTGGCCGGATTCCCTGAATGTGGCTGGCCCGGAGTCTTTCTGAAAAGCCACTGACAATGACACTGGGACTTGTTTCCTCTGCATGTACTGGATTTTTTGGATCCAGTCTGTTTGGATACTCACCTTCCTGGACCTGGAGGGAGGGGGGAGGAACTTGAACTTCCCACAGGGCTGGAAGCCCTGACTGCTCTTAGGGATGGAGAGGGAGGAGGAGGGGGAGAGGGGAGTGGGAGGGTGTTGGGAGGAGGGGCGGAAATGGAAACTTTCATAATTTAATAAACTTTGAAAAAAATGTCTTTAGTGTTAGTTATCACTCCTCACATTCCTTCCTCTACTCTGCTCTCCTACCGTCTAATCCAATTTTACACTTTCTGTTCTACTATTCCTCTTTTACGATTTATAACGCTATTCTCTATCCCCTCTCTCTGGAACCTGCTCCACACTAATTCTCTGTCCTCTATGTGCATTCCAAATGATGCACATATATCAGAGGATTCAAAGATAATATGCACAAATAGGAGAAAACCTTCAATGTTTCTCTTCCTAAGTCTGGGCAACATTACTTTTTTTAGTTCCATCTATTTACCTGTGAATTTCTTAACTTCATATTTCTTAACAATCGAATAATATCCCATTGTGCAAATTCACAGTTAAGATTGTCTATGCTTGATATTGTTATATAGTCTATGACATTTGGAGTAGTCAAATGTTTTTCTTAACAACCAAATAATACTCCACTGTGAAAATGTACCAAATTTTAGTCCAGGTTTTTTTGCATTCCACAGCCATTGTCAGTAGAGTATCAGTGAACATGGATAAGCAGCTACCTCTATAGTAGGATATAGAGTTCATTTGTTTAATTCCCTAGAATAGAATAACTGAATCATTTGGTAGATCAATTTCTAGCTTTTTTAGTATCTCACATACTTATTTCTATAGTAGTTATACAACTTTACACTCACACCATCAATGAGCAAGTTTTTCCCTTTTCCCTATATCCATATCAGCATTTGCCATCCTTGTATTTTTCTGGAATGGGAATCATTAATCAAAGCTGTGAACACTGAGAGTTACAATAATGATAGGCCTAGCAAGTCATGCCCCCTGTATAATAATGACATGAATGTTGTGGGAGTAACCAACCACTTTTTATTAGATATAAGTTCTACTCCATAACATGAAACCTTTGTCTACACTGTTATCAAAGACAAGAACCTACAGCTATGAGGCCAAAGCCCAAAGAGACATAGTATTAAATAAACTCAAGATTGGTGCATCCTTTACTCCTCATCAGAGAAGCTTCTTTATGGAGCAGATAGTGATTTGCATAGAGACCCATAACTAGTCAAACGAATAAGAGACTCTGGGACATTTAACTCTACATGGGCCATCTATATCAACACTCTCTTTTTAAGACTCAGGAGTCATTGTAGAGTGGGAATAGAAAAATTTTAAGAGCCACACATAGTTGATGACTACAAAGAAAATGTTTTCTGGTCATACCAAGGAAGTTGCACATATAAATTCATAGTGGTTGTGACAGATATAAAAGACCTACACAAGTTCAAGTCAACATCAATGCAGAGGATGGAAAGAGAACATAAGCAAGAAGTCCCCTTCCTTATAGGGAACTATTGGCAAGTGATTACTTCTATGAAAGGGATCACCCATTTTCTTTAAGTCTATGGTTACTTGTAGATTGACCGTACTCCAAAGGAAGGTCCATATTCAAGTATTCAACACTAATTGGACTTAAAGTGATTTTTTAATGGAATAGAATAAGACACAATGTTCAGGGAGAAGGCAAATAGGGCATATCTTGGAAGAGTTTGGAGAAAGTGGTTAAATTATCAAAATATATTCTACAAAATTATCAAAAATTAATGAGAAATGAGAAAAGGCAAGCATGATAAATGTAAATACTTATTAAGACTTACTTGATAGCATGCAATGGCATAGACTGAAGACCTAGATGGATATCAAGACATTTTCAAGTCAATTTTAGTTATGGATATGACTGACAACAATGATCCGCATAAAGGAAGCAGCAGTAAGAATGGAAAGTGATGGATCTTAGGACTCATTTAAGTGAAGGTTACACTCACAGAGCTTTCTGAAGCGAAATGGTGACTTGTAGTATTGAGCTTTGATGATAAATGAGTGACTATAAACATAAAAATAGGACAAAGAACAGAAGTAAAAATTTTATGTTATCTAAAATTCAAGACTAGAAAAAAAGGAAAGTTTGAGATACAAAATTCATCTTTAGAAGTTATCGTAGCTACTGATTGCTGTGAGGAAACACCATAACTGAGGCAACTCTTGTAAAAGAGAGCATTTCATTGGGGGCTAGTTTACAGTTTCAGAGGCTGAGCCTATTACCATCACGGCTAGAAGCAGACAAGCATGGAACTGGAACAGTACTGAGAGCTTTACATCCTGATCCATCAGCAGCATGTAGAAAAATACATACAGTAGATGATACTCTATATTACAGACACTTGTAGAAAACAGCTGCATTTTAAAACCTCAGGCCATCTCTTTCTGCAGTATCAAAAAATTAACTCCTTTGTCATAGATTTCAGTTTAAAGGCTTCTTAAACTGTTGATCTCTCTTGACACAACATTTGAAATATTTGAAAGTATAATGAATTCATTCACTCAGAAATATGTTACTTCTTTTTTTCATTTTTATTTTTTTAATTAATTATTTATTTATTTTTTAAAAATTTCCACCTCCTCTCCGCCTCCCTTTTCCCTCCCTCTCCCTACCTCCCCCTCCCTTTCTAGTCCTAAGAGCAGTTGGGGTTCCCTGCCCCATGGGAAGTCCAAAGTCCTCCCCCCTCCATCCAGGTCTATAAAGGTGAGCATCCAAACAAACCAGGCTCCCTCAAAGTCAGTCCATGCAGTAGAATCAAAACCCAGTGCCATTGTACTTGGCTTCTCAGTCAGCCTTCATTGCCAGCCACATTCAGAGTGTCCAGTTTGACCACATGCTCCATCATTCCCAGTCTAGTTGGCCTTGGTGAGCTCCTTCTTTGGTGTTTCTAATGCTTTATTTAAAAAAAAATCAGCTTCTGATGACCACTGTGTGTATACCTCTCTCTCTCTCTCTCTCTCTCTCTCTCTCTCTCTCTCTCTCTCTCTCTCTCTCTGTGTGTGTGTATGTGTGTGTGTATTTGTATGTGTATGTGTGAGGGAGTACAAATAATACAAATGACTGTGAAGACATGAACAGAAATAAAACTGGGACCTGTAATCTAAAGTACAGTATTCTTCTGGAGAATACTTTATCTTCTTTTATAGTTCATGAAAAACATCTTTAAAATATGGAAAACTAGACACTAAACTCCAAATTTTCCCACTAAATTATTCCCAAGAGAGATCTCATTTAATGGTTTCTTGGCATGATGATAATATTGTTTAAGACAGCAAGGTTTCTAGGTCTATAATCAAGTCTTTCCCTAGACTAAAAAGGAACTATCAAAAGTTCCTATTGAGTATTAATTTTTGCTATGTATAAACAAACTTGTTTATAAGGAATACAAAATTCTTGATCTATTCAATAATCTACCTATTTTTGTGGACTTGTGTTTTTTTTAACAAAAATATCTAGTTTATTGGCAATTAAGTGACATAGTAACTTGTCTTGGCTAATTATCTCAGATATTTATTGTTTAAATAAAACCAAAGTCTGATCCTCATCGAATGTTCCAGGGTTCACCAATAGATTTAACTCATAAGGAAACAGCAATAACAATGGCCTCAATAGTGGTGAGGTAGCTGAAAGAGCATGGGTGCGAATAACATCAATGTACACGGTCTGCTATAAATATGTTTCCTTCATATAGGTATAGAAACACATGTTTTGGTGGAAAGGAAATTAATATTCTAGACTTTAAATAATGATCTAATAATTAGGAACTTTTAATTTTTTCTGTTCTCCCAATTATGTAAATATTAATTAAGGGTTTATTGTTCTATTTTATTTACTTACTTTTTATCATTGTTCATTTGTTGAACTGGAATAAAAAGATAGGCAGCCAAGCTGATTCCATAGAGAGAAATACAGATGCAGAGCTTTCACAATAAAACTCTGGAAAGAACTTTTGGAAAGTCATTGGAAGGAAAATCAGGGACTTTGGAGTTTTGCTGCAAAAGGTTAGCTTGTCCTGAATACAGAGAAGAAACTAGGTATCTTAACAATTACCGAACTTGTCCATTTCAATTTGGGAGAATATTTTTATAGCCTTTCAATTTAGGGCAGCATCAGATTCGTTCTATTAGTATGCATTGAAACAGAGAGCAGAACCTTGGAGTTCCCTGTCCTTAGACTATGCGTACTGGTACATCCTCTTCCACAGGCTTCATTGGACCTTGAACATAGTATTTTGGAGCTTATTCTTCTTTGTTTGTTATTTCAGCATTTAAGTCTATTCATTTTGATGTGAATATTTGAAATTTTGTCAGAATTGTTATATCAAATAACAAGAAAATTGCAGAGAAAAGTCAGGGAGCTTGGAAGATTTTTTTATTGTACTTTGTGTACTAGGGAAATGGCAAATAATAAGTCTATTCTATAAAAAAAATCTTGTAGGACTTCTCGATAACTGACCTAACTATATCTATGATAAGAAGATGATTTACTATTGTAATAAAATATGATTCATGTATATACTAAACACAAAAGAAAGGTGGCTCAAATAAATCACTAAAGTATTTTTCAATTTTACAGATAAAATTGGTTTGTGAAAGATGAGAAAATTAGGAAATAAGCCTGGTACTTTTATGATTTGGCATGATCAATTTTCTTCTAAGTAAAGGAACAAACTTATGATAAAAGGAAAGTAGATATCAAAGCAAAACTCTTGCCAGATGGTTAAAAAATGTTGAATGAGACGAAAAGATATTATTACTTTAAACTAGGTCATCCTGCTTCCAGCAGGTTTTCTGTCATCTTGAAACCCAGTCATTTCCTTTGCTAGTCAATACAGCTTACACTATATCAAGAAAAATACTCCTTCTCAATATTCTAGCAAGTCAGAAAAGGGTCACTTTTTCACACTTGTGTGGACATCCATTCATTCAGTAGAGTAAGAGAAGTTTCAGTTAAGAAGATAGCTAACAACAGGGGTGGATATCAAAGACCTACTGGTTTGCTACTTTTTAATTTGAGTCCCATTTCTCACAGTGACTTGTTAACTTAGAAAAACTGTGACCCTTTCCATCACAACAACTATCCATAGAAGGTGGAACATTTTACCAGCATTTTATCACCCTATGTACCACTGGGAATAATACAGGCATTAAGAATCCTAAATAATTCACCAGGCTGACCAGTGAATATACCTGAATCTAAGAGTAGCTATACAGAAGATGAATGTTAACTGGAGCCTAAATTACAACAATGAATGATAGTTATTGAGTCATTATGATAAATATATCATCATATAAGAGCTGCAATCAGAGTTACCTAAGTAAAGAAAGTTAAATGAGATACAACAAGCATCACTGGCAACTAAGGACCTTTTAATCTGGTTAGAAATACTATAGTAAACTTAGGGTAATATAGTGTCTTCACCTTTTAGTTATCTTTTACAATATGTTTTACCATTGTTGGTAGTTTTTGTCCTCTCAATAATTCAAATAGATTAAAGGTATAATACTAGAAATCAAATACAAAACTATAGAAATTATATAAACATACGGACACTGAACAATACACTCTTGAACCTTCATTAAAGAAAGCAAGGAAGAAATTTTAAAACTAAGAATAAAATGAAAATAAAAGGATAATAAAATATCACTTGTGGAATATGGGAATATTGTATCTAAGATGGATGGTTATAGCTTCTGGTCTACATAAGAAAATTAGAGTGATCTCAAATCAAAGATTTAAAGATGCACAAACATGTCTTACAAAAGCAAACCAATGGGACTCCAGAGGTGGCTTAGCCAGCTGTTAGGCACGCATACTCCTCTGGCAGAGGACTCAAGTTTATTCCCATGCATCCATGTTGGGATTTTCACAAGTAGTCACTTGTCTAGGTCCAGAAGATGCCACACCCTTTTCTGAACTGTACAGGTACCCATACTCAAGTTTTTTAAACCAACATTAACACACATATACTTTTAGGAAATAAGAAGGAACCAAAAATTAGAAGGAACATTAAAAAGGATCAGTGATGAGATTAACTAAAGGGTGACTAAAGAAAACACAAAGAATAAATGAAATAAATAATTAGGTCTTTGAAAAGATAAATAATATTGACACATTCTTAGTCAAAATGACCATGAGACAGAAGTGCTGATTTGAATGAAAAACACCCACCCAAGCTCGAGAATTTGAATACTTTTTTTATAGCTAATGACACTGTTTTAGGAAATTGTGAAATTTAAAAGGTACAGCCTTGATGGATGAAGTACATTATGGATAGGTGAGACAGGGGGAAGATTTCTGAATTTATATCTTTATGTGCTTTCATGCTCACTCTCACAGCTTCCTGTGATCACTAGATCACTAAGATCACTAGATCACTAGATCACTAAGAAGTGATCTCTCAGCTTCCTGCTCATTACATCAGGCCATTCCTTCAAGCCACAGTGAACTCTCATTCCTCCTAAAATTAAAAACTAAAACTTTTTCAAGATGGTTTTGGTCAAAGGACTATACCCCTACAAAATAAATGAAACTAGTACAAGGGAGAATACTAAAATTAGTAAAATTAGAGATGAAAGGGGCACATTACTATCAATATCAGTAAAAGTCATAGGATCAGATCATAAGAGGGTATTTTGAAAACAAATATTCCAATAAAATGGAAAACAGAAGAAATGAACAAAATTTTAGATGTACATTAAAAAAGAAAATTGAGTCTTGATGACAAAAATTATTATGAAGATTAATTGTAAGCAAAGAGACAGAATTTATACTAAAAATTCCCCATACTCTACTGAAAAGCTTAGGCCTCAGTGGTCTTGATGAATTCACTTGGAAAGAGTTAACCTCAAGTTCTTCAAAGTAGTGTATGATATAGGAAGGAGAGGATCACTGTTAACTTACACTATACAGTCATTTTTACTCTAACAATAAACATGGATAAGGATATCAGAGCACTAAAAATATTCAAACATGAGCACAGATGCCAAAATTCTCAATAAAATCCTATTATATGAAATCCAGCATCCTATTAAAAAGATTGTATGCTATGACCAAGATGTTTTCATTCCAGGAATACAAAGAGTATTCAACATACACCATTAGTTAAACCTTATATGAGACATTTGCAGAAAATTGGATAAAAATCACATGATATTCATAACAGATTCAGAAAAAAGTCTTTGAAAAAATTTAATATCCTTTCATGATAAAAACACCAAGCAAACAAGGAAGAGAAATATTAAACAAAGTATAATGAAGTCATTATATAGCAAAATTATATTCTATATTATACTAAATAGAAAAATTTGAAAATGTTTTCATATAAATATCAATACAAAAGTTTTCTATTCTACTGTTCTTATTTGATATAGAGCTTGAAATCATAGCTATAATATTAAGGCAACAGAAAAACATAAAACAGTGTTCATAAGAAATGTAATTAAATCACCTTTATTTGTACATAGTATTATCCTATAACTAAAATAAAGTAACAGTTCTGACAGACTATCATGTCAGAAAAAAGAAACTTTGAACAAGCTGAATTTAATGGTTAGTTTTCATTTTCAACTTGCCTAAATCTAAGATGATCTGGCAAGAGTCTCATGTTTTGGTTGGCCTGTGGGAATGTCAGTGAGTAACAGTCTTGATTAAATGAATTGATGTGGGGAAACAGTAGAAATATGGGTAGAACCACACTTTGGCGTCGAGTTCTGGAATAGATTAAAAAAAAAAAAGGAGAAATATGCCTGAACAGCAGCATGCTACTTTGCTCTCTGTTCCTAATTATGAATACAATTTGAACAGTTTCCCCAAGCTTTTATCGATGTGATCTTCTTATAAGGAATAAAATCTAGAACTTTCAGCAAAAGTAAACATTTTCTTCTCCAAGCTATTTTTGTCTAAATATAAAATTACAGAAATAAGAAAGAAATTTAGAAAAGTGTATAATACAAAATTAATTTATAAAACACATTTCCTCTTAGACACTAATAGTAGGTTTAACAAAGTATTCATAAATATAATTTCATTAAAAATTACTTTTAAAATAACTAGAATTATATCTACTTGAAGATGTCAGTGTCATCTACAATGAAAACTGAAAAAAAACACTGATGGGGGACATCTTAAGAAATTTGCAAAATGAATACTGTTCTAAAGGTGATGGAAAATAATTGACAAAATAAGTACAATCTTCCTTAAAAATTTATTGACATTATTTGTAGAATTATACAAACTGAACTAAAATTGGTGTATGGAAGCACAAAAATCCTCTCAGTTTTCAAAAAAAATTGTAACCAAAACAACAATGCTAAAAGTACAGTAGGACCCAAAATTGAAGTCAACTAAGAAGCTATGGTGAAAAAGGAGGCTAAGTAGATGATTGATGAAGAATAAATAACAGTAAGGAAACCTTTGCATCTAGTGAAAATTATCTCAGCAAAGTGCTTAGAACATATGATGAGAATAAACATCTTCTATTACAAATTATAAAGGGAACAGTTGATGGATACAAGGAGAACATTGAAAAGTTTTCCCAATATCTGAAACTTTGTTATTCTACAAAAGAGATTCAATACCAAATTCCCTTTAAATTCCTGTCTTTCTGTCTGTAGATTAGTAGAGACCTCAACCTTTAATGGGGAAGTTTATTTTTACAGTGTACAAAAATTAACATAGAAACCCACGGGTGGCTAAATACAGAGAATAAATGACTATATGTTGGCGGAGAACATTCATTCCCAGGTGCCAAGACCATGAAATAATCACTCAGAAACTGTATCATTTGCAATGCTGTTTGGCTAATAGCTTGAGCATATTCTTAGCAAGTTCCTACATCCCAAACTAACCCATTTCTATCAACCTTTGCATTGTCACATGGCTGTGGCTTACTGGGTAAAGTTCTGTCTGGCATCTGTCTCTAGTGGTGCTACAAGGCTTCTTTCTCACTGACTCTGCCTTCTTTCTCCCAGCATTAACTGGTATTAATCATATGGACAATATGCTTTGGTTACCACCACTATCTATTGGTAAGATATTTACATTACATTAAACTGCATATTCAAACACAGTAAGTCTTTTTCCTCTCCTCTCAGTTCCTGGTGACATCTAACTCACACTTTGTTGCTGTTGTTTGTTTGTTTTGTTTATTTAAACACAAATAACACATGCACGTGATCTCTCTTTTTTTTGCTGCACAACTTGCAAAGGGACAGGGGATTTTTAGGTTCTATGAGGAAATTTTGTAAGTGATATATCAGTGCAGTAGGATTTGTTGCTCAAGAGCAACAGCATTATTAGCTCCAAGATACTGTGAACTAATAACTTCCAGAAGCCACATGTCAGCATTTGCTTTTCCAAATCACTTTAATAACCAATACTGGGAATCAAGATCTAACTCTTGGATTTTCTTTATATCCTGTCCTTCATACCTCTGTAATACTACCAAATATCCTTAATTTTGACACATAGATCTAGATGGTGTTGTATTAACTTTCTTGGGCTTTTATGATCTTTGGTTTCTCCAGAGGTAAAAGGCCAGTCACAGTGTTTCTCAGAAGATAAGAGCCAACTTATTGGTAGTGCAAAGGAAGAAGAAGGATATTTAACCCACTTTCTTTTAATTTAGTATGTGTGGGGGTATGAAAATGGTATATACTTGCTTTATTGGTTTGAATTATTAAGACTGTTAGCCTTATTATTAAGCTTCGTCTTTGGAGATTGATACAAATGATAGGAGAGGGAGAGAAACAATGTCATCCTAAATAGAAAGAAATACTGTAGTCATTATACTTTACATTTGTTTTGTTTTTCTTTCTTTACTTTTTAATATTGTAGTTGTAAACATTTGTTCTTTAATTGTATTTTCACTTTAATCTCTAATATACCTTAGACACTAGAGATTCAAATTAAAACTATTGTAAGATTTTTTCTTATTCCTGTCATAAGGGATATGATATAATAACAACAACAAAAATGCCAACAAATGCTGTTAAGAAAGCAAGGTAACACTTGTTTACTGTTAGTGGGAGTAATACATGGTAAGGTCACTAAGGAAATCAGTGTGGAAGTTCCTCAAAAAGCTAAAAATATATCTACAATATATCTACCACATGACCTAGCTGTCTGCTCTTGTTTTTTCTATTCCCAAATCATTCTCTATTCTACCTTAGAGCTAATTGCTCTCCCATGTTCATTGTTGATATTTTCACAATATCCAACAAATAAAAAGAGCCTTAATGTCTATCTGATTATAAGTAGATAATGAAAATGGGATACATTTACAGACTCAGCAGTTACAAAGAGTAAAATTATGAAATTTGTCAGTAAATGTATGAACACGGGCTTTTTCTGAGTGAGGTGATACAGATTCAGAAAGACTAAGATAAATGTATTTCTCTCATGATGTATGTGGATGTTATCTTTAGATATTTAGATATGTGTGTTTAAATTTTAATACTCAAAACAGTGAGGAAACTTTTAAGGAGTCATGAGTTATGAGGAGATTTAAAAGTGTGGTAGATAGAATGTGGATGTTATAAAGGAAAAGTAGGGAATATAGGAGCATGAAGGAGTAATTGAAGTAGAGGTAGGAAGGGCAAGGTAGAAGAGGGAGTATGGAGAAAGATAATACTAAAAACCTTTGAAAAATCAAATGGAAAGTTATTACTGTAGAAGTTCAATAAAATATTTATAGAATCATGTATAAAAATAGTTTAAATGTAGTTACTCTATAATGGGGAAGTCAATGCTCTTCCTATACATGATAGGTTATCAAATAAAAAGTTCAGTTCCAACTATGAGTCACCTCCTTTGGTGATTTTGGTCACAGATGTATCATAGATACACCCCCCACCATCATAAGCTATTGTCATTGTGCTTAGTAACCATTAAGAACATGATGGTTTATCTCCATTACTACATGCCTGAGTCATAGAGCATGGAAAACCAAATTGTTACTGATATGGAAGCTTTAACATTGCCGGCTATCTTTCATACTGCTGTAAGGTACTATGAATACAACTAGAGGAAAAAAGACCAATCTAACCAGATATACCCAGTAGTAAAATAAAAGTTGTGTTAGAAGAGTAGATATTGACTTTATGACTGTATTTAAGGATCATTTCATAAGACAGAATGGTGCTCTGATTAGCACCATTAGTGGGACCAAGAAGCTGTGACTATGTGAGGTCATAAGCTCTAGAAGAGAATCTACTCCTATTAATATTACAGGAATGTGGTTTTAAAGTGATGTCTAAGACTTATTACACCATAAATTAATGCATCTTTAAACCCTCATCAGAGGAGCTTGCTTTTGAAGTAGATGGTGATTAATTCAGAGATCCAAAACCACACAAAATGCAGAGGATAAAAGACTATGGAGGGCTCATGTGCTGGCTAGTTTTATGTCAACTTGACACAAATGGAGAGGAGGGAGCCTCAATTAAGAAAATGCCTCCATAAGATTGCTATAGGCAAGTCTGTAGTTCATTTTCTTAATGATTGATTGATGGGGGAGAACCTAGTCCACTGTGGGTGGGGCCAGGCTTGAGCAGATGCTTCTAGGTTTTATGAGAAAGCAATCAGAGCAAGCCATGTGGAACAAACCAGTAAGCAGCACTCCTCTGTGACCTCTGCATCAGTTTTTGCCTCCAGGCTTCTGTACTGTTGGAGTTTCACTCCTGAGTTCTGTCAATGATAAACAATGATTTGGAAGCACAATCCAAATAAACCCATTCCTCTCCAAGTTGTTTTGGTCATGGTGTTTCACGACAATAGAAACCCTAATACAGCTCAGTTCTAAATGGAACATCTATATCATACTTTCTACCCTAATGATCAGCGATCATCATGAGAGAGATGATTATAAAATCCAGAGGAAGTATGTGCAGTAGTGAAACAATATTTTCACACTTGATACCACAGTTTCATACATAAACTCACACTGATTATGATAGCATGCATAAGACAAATGCTAGATAAATCTCCTTCTCTAAAAAGTTGAGCTCTTGGGATTTCTATACCTCTAGCACTACTCCATTGTTTAATGGTCTTTGCCTCTTCTTTCTACCATATCTCCCATTGTAATTATGGACCAGGCTCCAAGTCTGATATAACCAAGTCTCTCTAGTTTTTAGGCATAATTCTATTACAAGTTGACCACAAGTTTAACATCTGCTTCACAAATGATGAATGTATGCCATATGAGACCATCACTTCTTTGAATCTCCTTAAATTTGACATTTGAACAGGTTTTGTAGAGAGAGAGTGAGGGTCTTTGTTCTGACTGCCCAGCTAGCTTACACCCAAAATAATCACACAGAAACTGTATTCATTTAAATCACTGCCTGGCCCATTATCTCTAGCCTCTTACTGGCTAACTCTCACATCTTGATTTAACCCATTTTTAATAATCTGTATATCAGCATGAGGTCATGGCTTACCAGGAAAGATTCAGCATGTCTGACCTGGCAGCTCCATGGGAGTTCTTTGAATGGTGCCCATGTGAACAACTGCATCCAGATAAAGCCTGACAGAGTTTGGGAAGTAATTCTAGACAGAAAAGAATAAAGTAAAGCATGGCTTCTTGGTAACAGCAATTTCTCGGACCTGCTCTGCTTGATAGAGGCAAGCAAGTGCTCTCATTTAAGAGAGGCTTCCTGACTCAGCTTTAGCTGCAAAACCTTGCAGCTCTTTTAAGATGACCTGCCACAAACAACTTTCATCAAGATGAAAAGCTGAGCACATGCTTTTTGGTTTTTAGCTGTTGCAGGAAAAAAGTGGCACCATTTTGAAATGCCGGCTTTCTGGGCCATCCTGCCTGTGCAAACTCTAACTCTTTCAGTGAGGCGGTCTGACTATGGAGAATTTGAGTATGGTTTGTGAGTACACTGCTGCAGCTTGCCTGCTGGCAGGGACCTTGAAACGCCATAGAGTTATGGCAATAAACATGGCTCCGGCTGGTACCTCAGCCATGAGGCTGAAATCTCAGAAAACTAAGGAATGGGCTGGATCCAGTCATCAAAGCCACGGCTTTAATCTTCTCCATATTGCCTAGCAAATTAAAGATCCACGTCATCAGAAAAAGAGAGATATACAGTAAAGAGAGATTCTAAGATGAAGAAAACCTCTAAATGTTTTACAATGTGTTAAATATATGCAGGCTTGGAAGAGTAAAGAAAAAGGTTATAGTACTTAAAATAAAAAAGAAAGAGAGTAGTTGGGTGTGGTGGTACACACCTCTGATCCCAATGCCTGGGAGGCATAGGCAGACAGATCTCTGTGAATACAGGGTGTGGTAGCACACACCTTTAATCCCAGCATGGAGGAGGCAGAGACAGGCAGATCTCTGTGAATTCAAGGACAGCCTAGTCTACAGAGTGAGTTCCAGGACAAAGATACTCAGAGAAACTATCTCAAAAATCCAAAAACTAAAAATAAAGAAATAGAGGTTAAAGTAATGTCATTTAATGATGAAAAACACAGAGAGAATCTTGATACTATATGTTATTATGCTCTCTTTGAATTGTTTGAATGGTGAGGAAGAAGCAACAGCTGATAAAAGATATTTGCTTATAAATACTACTGAATTAATGCAAGACAGGTATTTTGAAAATACCTTGACTTCAAAATTGAAGTCAACAGGTATGGTACTTTGGAGAAGAAATTTTGCTTTTTTTCCATAGGAAATGAAAGGCTGTGGATTCATTCTGAGTTAAGAAAAAACAGATTTGATCAAGGAAGACCACTTGAGAAATTTCGGTAAGAACAGATGACCTGGATGTGTGAGTTCCAGATCCAGAACAGATTCTGGATACTCCAATCAAGACTTGATCATAATTCTAAATTTTCTTTTGGTCCCCATAAGATTATCAGCTCCCCCAACCAGCAGGAAGTAGCCTGGAGAACTATGCCCACATTTCCCAAAATATGAACTGTGGATATTTTCCTTTGTTAAAAAAAAAAAAGAGAGGAAAATGGTACAGGACAATTCTGTATTCTGTCAATTATGTTTTAAATAAATGTTGATTGGTCAGTAGCCAGACAGGAAGTATAGGCAGGACAACCAGACAGGAAATAGAGTTGGGGCAAGGAGAACAGGAGAATTCTGGGAAGGAGGAAGTCCATTCCTTCCCCAGTCCCATCCAGACACTGAAGAAGCAGGATGTGACCTTCCATGCCAAAAAAGGTACTGAGCCATGCTGCTAACATAGATAAGAATAATGGATTAATATAAGTTATAAGAGCTAATACAAAGTCTGAGCTAATGGGCCAATCAGTTTATACCTTATATAGACCTCTGTATGATTTCCTTTGGGACCTAACAACTGTGGGAACTGGACAGGACAGAAACCCCAACAAGCAGGCCCTCATGTTACACATAGGAGTCCATTCAGCTGTTACAGAACCTTGGGGATATCTACCACTTATCAAATTAGGGTGGGAGAGGCAATTTTTTTTATCTTTTCAAGAAAATGATATCATCCAGCTAAGAAATCTGAAGACAAATAGACAAATGAGACATCTGAAGAAAAAGGACAAATCATGCAGTAAAAATGTCCCAAAAAAGAGTAAATTGGCTTATTGGTATATCACATTTTCAAAATGATAAAATTTTATAAATCTTCACAAATGTTTGGTTCTGCTGTTCCCTACAGACATATAATTCAAATGGGTTTTTTTGTAGTTACAGTCCAATTAAAAATTACAGCTATCTTTGGAGTTGAAGTGTGGCTCTCTTCTTCTCTAAGCCCAAGTATACTTATTAAAGAAAAATTCAAAATCTCTGAATCATGTCAGAAGATCCACCTGATATGGACCAGGAGAAAAAACAAAATTAAAGGTCTACTTTATTTCCAGTAATCTTATAACCTTTCGATTTTATTTTGACTCTTTAGCAGCTTTTCTTAAGATATAAATATTATCTCAAAACTTATAAGAATATATATATATATATACTTTTGTCATGATATTAATGGTCATATAGAGTACTAAAGCATTCAAGAAAAAAATTTATCTACCTTTCTATATATGTTCTCATGTTTGAATTTCTATCAGTTTTATGCAGTAAACCATAAGCATGCCTAACAATGACGCTTGAAGTCTCCAAAACGAGGATGGAGCCCCACAATGATGATTCTATGAGGATTATAATAACATAAATAAGCTGAGAAAACATCACCTAAAGATCAGATTTGGACTACAAACTGCTCAGTACAATTTTGAGGTGACTAGCTGAGATGAGTCTGCCTCATAAACTACTCTAGCCAGGACTTGAGACAAACTCTGAGCTTCTCCATTATGCAGAACCTTGACAACAAATGATAGAGTTACCTCTCTCAGGACTTGACAATTAACCCAAATTTTATTTTTAAAGATCCCCTAAAGATGTTGTTATCCCCAGAGAGCAGAAAATAAATTTAAGAACACAAAGCCCACATTCCCAAGAAGGGGCATTGTTGGGTTTTTGTCATTCATTGGGGTATGGATATTTGTCATTGTTTAGGTATTTGGTTATAAGTTGTTATTGGTATAGTTCAGGAAAAAAGTTAAACAAAAGAGATTAGCTTCAGGATTGTTGTTTGGAAAGAAAAAAAAGATACTTTCTCTCACTATTATAATTTTAGTAGTCCCAAACACATGAGATTACTCTATGAATGATCATAGCTTCTCTGAATCAATACAGAAATGATCATATACAATCTGCTCTAAATAGCTATATATTAGCAAATAAGCTGTACTGTATGTTAGATCATGAAATGTAGTCCTTTGTGTTTTGAGAAGCATAAATAGGGATATGTTAATTTATATTCTCTTCAACAGTGCCTAATGTTTCCTTTCTCCTCAAATCCCATCAATATTTTTATTTTTAATATTAGGCATTATCATTACCATGTTGCATTAAACTCTCAATATACCTTTGTTATGAATTTCTATGCTGACTAAAGATAATGATTTATTAATCCACTGCCATTTATAACCCTTACAATAACTGTTTTTTGGATTTTTTTGTTCTGTAAATTATTGCATTATTCACTCCTGATATTTCATCTTTAAAATTATTTTCATGTTCTGATATAAGCCATTTGTCAGACAAATAGCTTGCAAAGATTTTTAATGTTCTATAAATTATATATTCATGTTGTACTTGATTGGATGTACAGAAGCTTTTTAATTTAATGTGACGATATTTGTCAATTATTATAATTATTTTTAACCTGTTAGAGGCCTACTCAAAAACTATGTCTATAACTTGAATTCATTTAACTGTTTTTATCCTAGTGGTGTTAATTGTTCTAGTACTTTATTATCACATCTGATTCATATTTTCTGACTGTTTTTTATATGAAAGTTAAGAATTTGGTTTCAACCTTCCAAATGTGGATATTCTGTTTATCTGGTATCTGGTATTACTTCTAAAAAGATTGTCTTTTCATGAATCTAATGGTAGCTGTGTTAACTTATTTAGTGCTCTTTTATTCAATTTTATTCTTCCACTTTTTTTTTTGTCATTCGAGACAGAGTTTCTCTGTAGCTTTGGAGTTTGTCCTAGAGGAGGCTCGCCTCGAACTCAAAAAGCTCCACCTACCTCTGCCTCCTGAGTGCTGGGATTAAAGACACGCGCAACTACCACCCTGCCCACATATCTATTTTACGCCAGTAACATGATGTTTTGTCATCAATAATCCAAATTTTTTTTGTATTATCTAAAACAGTGTTCTTTTTGCTCATTCGTGCTTTGCGAATTAAGTGTCTGCTTTGTTTCCATATGAAATTTAATGTTTTCAGGGGCTGGAGAGATGGCTCAGTGGTTAAGAGCATTACCTGCTCTTCCAAAGGTCCTGAGTTCAATTTCGGCAACCACATGGTGGCTCACAACCATCTGTAATGAGGTCTAGTGCCCTCTTCTGGCCTGCAGGGATACACGCAGACAGAATATTGTATACATAACAAATAAATAAATAAATAATTTAAAATAATTTAATGTTTTCTTTTTTGTGTGAATAATCACATTGGAAATTTACTAGGGCTTGCACTGAATTGATAGCTTGTTTCCAGTTGCATAACAATTTATGAAATATTTATTTTGACTTCCCATGTACGAGGAATATCTCTACTCATTTTAGTTTCTTTTTAAATTCTTGCTTTCAGTGTTTTATAATTTTTATTATGCATTCCTTTCACTTTTTTGTTTGGTTTTATTCCTATACATTTATTTTTTTACCAAAACTAGATAAAATGAAGAAATAAATAAATAAAACAAATTCATTATGAAAGCAAACAGCAAGCTAAATAATAGCCACAAAATAAAAACAACAAAAGGAACAAGTCTAACAAAGAAATACATGAACATTGCAATGAAATTTCCAGAACAGTGAAAATGGAGATTTGAGTACACACTGAAAGGTAAAAAGACCACCTCATTCGTTATTTATCTTATTGATGTGACAAGACACCTGACCAAAAAAAAAAAAAAAAAATTCTGGGAAGAAGGGTTTGCTTTGGCTTACAAGTCAAGACTAAAGTCCATCATTGCAGCAAAGCCATGGCAGCAGGAGCTTGAGATAGCTTGTGGTAGTGTTCTTGCATTCAGGAAGCAGAGTTCAATAAATGTTATTATTCAGTATTGCTTAGTTATTTTTCTCATTTTTTTTGGTCCGGCAGTAAGAGTGGGTACTTCAAATTCAAATAAACTAATATATACATAAATATATATGTACATATATTATGTACCTAATTCAAATAAACATATATTTCTTTCAAGGCATGATCATAGGTTTGTTTTCTATATGATTCTATGTCTTTTTGAGTTGACAATATTAAACACTACAAGTCTACTCTTTCTCAGCCTAAAACCCAGACATATCATATTTTAGCTGCACCTTTCCCTGTGGTAGTTTGAATGAGAATGGCCCCCTTAGGCTCATATATGTTTGAATACTCGATTCCTACTTTATGGAACTGTTAAAGAAGGGTTAAGAGGTATGGCTTTGTTGGTGGAGGTGTGTCACTGAGGAAGGAATTAAGGTTTCAAACGCCTATGCCATTCCCAAATGACTTTTTCTCTCTGTCTCATGCTTGAGGATAACTATGCAAGCTCTGAGCTATTTCTCTAGCACCCTGCCTGCTTGCCTGCTGCCATGTTCCAGAATCATGCCTGACTACCTGTTGACATGCTTTCTACCATTATGATGATGCATTTACTATAACGTCAAAAGTTCCCACAGTCTTTATCAATTAGAAACTTCAGGTCTCTTCTGAGACTCAAATCATCTCTGGACAATGAGCTCCTATAAGCAAAACACAAGGTCTGTACTTCCAATATAAAGTGGCATAGAATAAATATTTCAATTCCAAAAATGGAGTAATATGATCATAGCGAAGTTGTACCAAAGAAAGGCTGGAAAAATATTGTAGTTCCATCTCTGCTATGGGACAATGGTCCTTTATCCTGTCACTTGTATTATTTTTAATAAAATGCTGATTGGCCAGTAAACAGGCAGGAAGTATAGTCCAGGCGATCAGGCAGGAAGTAGAGGTGGGGCAATGAGAATTCTGGGAAGAGGGAAGTTTCAGTCTGTAGTCATGACCCAGATGCAGAGGACACAAGATGTGACTGCCTCGCCAAATAAAGTACTAAGCCACGTGGCTAACATAGACAAGAACAATAAGTTATAATAGTTAATAATAAAAGCCTGAGCTAATGGGCCAATCAGTTTATAATTAATGTAGACCTCTGTGTAATTTCTTTGGGACTTAATGGCTGAAGGACCAGGCAGGACAGAAACCCTGTATCATGATGGGAATTTATGGGCTCCAAAAGGTGAGAGTAGGCAAGGTCTTCCAGCATTCCTCTCAGCAGCATACACAATCCCTCTCTTGGACCAGCTCTATTTAATTTGTCAAGTTCACCTCAGTGGACTTTCCACGGTCCTAATAAGCGATCAGAAACTAGACAAATTCCCTAATAGGCAGACAGATAGCGAAAGGGATCATCACGAATAATAATGTTGGTAAAATTTTAGTGTGCCTGATTTCTTTCTTGAATTCCTGTTTTAAGACTGACAGTTTAAAGCAAAAGTCTCGTAGGTTTTCCTCCCAAAAGTAGGGACCAAGTACACATAGATCTGCTACAATAAGCTCAAGGTCAGATCAGGTTGTGTTTATGCCAGTTTCTTTGCTTATCATCCACCTTGTCTTTTTTCAAACTCTATAACCCTAAATAAGGACGTTCCCTTAAATCGTTATAATCCCTAGCCCTTAAGAAGAGATTATATTTTCAGTTTCTAGCATCCTCTTTCTATTTTGTAGAGGGACTTTCTTTCTTCATGCTCTCTCTCTCTCTCTGTCTGTCTGTCTGTCTGTCTCTCTCTCTCTCTCTCTCTCTGTGTGTGTGTGTGTTTCCTCACTCTAATAAAAGCCTGTCTTCATTGGTTTATTCTGTGTTTGAGATTATCCCCATTGCTACCAGCTGTAGTCTAGATTTTTCATTCATTTTAATTCTTTAAACAGCATAGAAAATGAACCCAACCAATATCCCTAGATAGTAACATTGAAAGTACAATGATGATTATGAAATTCTTTTAGACATGATTATATCACTCAAATACACACGAAGTACAAGTGATTTAATAAAAATTCCCTACTGTGGAAAAATCTCAAATTTATTAGAAAGTAGTTGGATATTTCCATACTAGTAAGGTCTCTATTGTACTACTGGGTAAACATTCCCCTGAATATCAATATTATAGTTCATAGAGTTGACAACTAGATAATTAATTGAATGTCTTCTTTACTTGAGAAGTCTGCATAGAACCTTCAGTTTCTATGAAACCTAGCCAGAAGGGAAGAAGTTTCCCTCTCAGTTATAGCTTAATTTCCTTGTATATTGCAATGAAAGTGTATGGCATCTTCATAAAGAGATTATTATCAACTAGTTCTGTTGGACAACCAAGAATAATGATAAAAAGCCTATACTAAAGCTAATTTAATGTTTTTGAGACCACTGGAGCTTCCTTGATTAATAACTCTTAAGAAGATACACAACATCTGACACCAGAACCTCTGTTTTAAAACTCAAGGCTTTTAGGAGCAAGATGATGTCTTTCTCTTAATGCTTTTGCTATTGCTGCTGTTCTTTTTTGACTTAGCATTTCTAATTAAAATGTTCATTTTTCTTTTTAATTTTTTTATTATTTTTTGTTTTCTTGAGACAGGGTTTCTCTGTTTAACAGTTTTAGTTGTCCTGGAACTCACTCTGTAAACCAGGCTAGACTTGAACTCACAGAGATCCACCTGCTTCTGGCTCCCAAGTGCTGGGATTAAAGGCATGCACCACCACTACCTTGCTCCCGTTTAAGCATTTCTACACCTAGTATCTCTGCCCCCTCTACATTCATACGTCTACATCCCATTATTCTCCCTTAAGGTGCCTTCAATGGCTTTTTTCTAGTTATTTGACCTCTTTGGGTACTTCCAGTTGAGCATACAGCATTAGATATTAAAATTTAGGATACACATATCAGCATGCACACATAGACATTTATCATTCTGAGTCTAAACTACTTGCTAATTCTAATCTGTTTCAGAGGCTGTTCACCTAGTGAGGTTCCCAGGTCTGGGGAGCAGAGTCTAGGGAGTTCCAGGTCCCCTACCAGCTCAATCCACAGGGCAAGTGCCTAGATAAGGTCTTTGAGTGACATGATACAAATAAAAGGTGTACAGGCTCTCTTGCCATGTATGGCTGTGCAGGATGGGAATCTGGAGTAGGTGCTAGGGACCCTTCTCTCTTTTTTTTTTTACTTGGTATATTTTGGATACTTTACTTTCTTTGCCAGAAAACCTAAGCAGGCATACACTGTGCCTAGCATTAGCAATGTCTTGTGCTTCTGTAAGTAACCAAAGATTCTACTTTGGGTTTGTGGAAAATTTACTCTTGTTCTACCTCTGGAACCTTCTTGGTATTTGGCTTACGTCATTATTTCTTTCTGAATAATTCTCACTGAATTTTTAAATATTATTTTCACTAATTGGAGGTGATCTTATTTGTAAGTAAAATTAATATTCATCTTAAATAAGTATAAACTTATTTCCATTTATCAAAATCTCTAATGGAGCACTGCTGACTCACCTTCGTGACAGTCAGGATTTGGTTGTAGGGAACTTAAAGCTAATCTATAAATTAAGAAAAATCTTCAGCTTTGTAGCTGATTAGATTTCTCATTGCTACAAAAAGGTATGGTTTTCCTTTCAATAATTGCACAAGAAAATTTAGGCTCACGGAAACTACTTAACAGAATATCATCCTCTGTTCTTTTCTTTTCAAGCTGGAGGCTTGTGTATGTTGCTGAGCAAAATAAAATGTGGAACTTACTATTTTTTCCTTATTTGATTATTACTGAGAGCTTGATTAAAACAGAGATGATGTTGCCAATTCTCAACACATGGTCACTGAATACATTAAGGAAATTACTTAGTGAAAAGGAACACATGATGTGCTCATAGGAATATCTAACAATTGATTTGCAGGAATATCAAATAGATGGCAAGCTTGAGTGTTTGCAAGCTTTGTGCTCATTAGATTTTTGTTGTTGTTGTTTGGTTTCCAGATGAATATGACTTATGGCGCTAGGCTAATTGCAAAGTTGAATACTTCTGTAGAACATCCCACTCTTCATCTGTTTACTTTAGTTGTTAATAATCATCATACTCCAAATAAGAACAATAATCAATGAAGCAAAATGTTACTGAAGTTTTAAGGTATTAAATTTGAAATTTCTTATTTACTTCTATTGTAAAGCATATTTTAGCTTTAGTTTTACAATCATAATATTTCAAATACTAGGTTGCATCTATTATTTGTGTATCGAGTACTTTTGTTTGTGGTTGGAATAACAAATGCAAAAACACAAATCATTTAATAAGACTTAAAAGTTTATGAAGAGTTCTAAAATTTTCTATATTCATTATAATGGTTGTAGAACATGCTGGCTCTCACAACCATGGCCATGGTGCGTATGTAGACTTTTAAAATTATTAACAGGAAACTAAAACTGTTAAAAATTGCCCTAAAATTATAATCGTTTTAAACTAACCTCTTTACTCAACTGATAGGTTTGACCCAAAGTGACCTGAGAATGAAGTATACTGTGTTCTAGTTTTCAATATAACTAAATGATACCCTAATCATTTTACTTTATTCTCATTATGATAATAAATATCTAACAAAAGTAACTTAATGAAGGAAGAGTTTGATTTAGCTTCCAATGTGAGGATACAATCCATCATGATGGGGAACCAGTAGGCACCTGAGGAAGCAGGTCATTTTGCACCCACAGTCAAGAAGCAGATGAGATGAATGCTTGTGCTACATTTACTTTCTCATTTTTTGTTTAGTTCGGGACATGTGCTCATTTTATGATTACATCCACATTCAAGGTAAGTTTTCTCTCTTTATTTAAATCTCCCCGGAAATACCCTAATAGATATACACAGGACATTGTCTTCTATATGTCTATAAGTGTCATTAAGTTGGCAAACAATACTAAATATCACAAGTCCACCCTGTATCAACTTGATACACAAATATATCACTCAAAAGCGTTCCACCCCTAGTCTCTAAAGTTTCATTTTCATCTCATAATGCAAAGTGTTTTTTAATCCATCTCTGATAGTCCGAGTATTCAAGGAGTTGAGTGTTACAGAAGGGTTCAAAGGTTGACAAAAGAGTAGTTTTTGAAATTTAGGTAATTTCTTAATTGTTTATCTCTATAAAATAAAAAACTTAGATATTTTAAAGACACAATGGCACAAAATAAACACTCTCATTCTAAAAGCAATGAATGGTAATATAGCTGAGAAATAACAGATCAAAGAGAGACCAAACACAACAGGGCTTTCACCAAACACTACATATCCACTGAGACATATTGGACTTTTGGTGACAATGTGTGAACTCCAATCTATATTAACATTCCTAATTCTCCAAGTCTGCTTCTTGAAACACATTTCATTACTTTTCTAGATCATCTCTATTCAGCTATACTTGACCGGTAGACATTCTACATTCCTTACATCTCCAACATCTGGAGTTCTTCATTGCACATTAGACTTCGCCTTCCCAGTTTCTCGCAATTGCCTTTCAGTGACTCTTCATTGGTAGTCTGGTAGTCCAACTATATGTTGTAATGAGGCTGCTAGTTAGTTCCTGGCTGCTCAGCCCCCAAATAGCCACATAGCAACTGTAGTAATTAAGTCACTGCTTGGTCTATTAGCTCTAACTATTTATCAGCTAAATCTTAACATCTTAATTTAACACATTTCTATTAATCTGTGCATTGCCACGAGGTCGTGGCCTACCACCAAAGTTTCAGCACATCTGTCTCTGGCAGTGTCTCCATGGCTTCTCTTTCACTCTGCCTTTTTCTTCCCAGCTTTCAGTTTACCTTTCCCCACCCACTTCTGTTCTGCCCTGCTCTGCTATAGGCTCAAAGCAGTTCTTTATTAACCAGTGGTATTCACAGCATACAGAGGGGAATCCCACATCAACTATATTCTGATTTTATTGTACATTGCTTGGACTCAATGTGTTTCTAGATGCAAAGGCCTTTGAGCAACTTCAAAGCTAAAGCTTAAAACCAAAAAAACAAAAACAAACAAAAAACTACTTGCCTAGGCAGTTTTCTTTGATCAGAATTCTGTTTGTTAGTTTAGGCTCTCTCTTTTCTCTGTCCTAGAGCCCTGGACTCCAAACAGGGAGTCTCGTTCATAACTAAGTTAGGTCTCCCCACACAAATTATTCTAACTGGCATGACAATATTCTAATCAGTCAGATGATTCTAAATGTATTACACCAATGATCCTCCAAGTAACACCAATAAATTCATTGTTTCACCAACCTATACTTGGATACAATCCTTAGCTAGATCTCTTCCTTGTGCCTTATGTGAGATAAATACGCATTTGCTCTCTTATATCCTGGAAAAGTATTCTCATGACTTTCAGTAAGAAATACCAAAATAGGTTTGTCTTTCTTGAGATTATTATTCAGAATATAATATAAACATTTTCAGTAATATGAAGACACATACATATATGATAACACAGATACTTACAGTGGTTAAAGAATATCATCAAATTTATATTGAACATTTAATTGCTAAAGTGAACATGGCTCAATTAGACAAAATGTGCATCAATGTAATTTTTAAAGTCGCACATTTTAAATTGTTTTTATTAAACTATATATTTTTCTCAGTTCCCCTCCTTTCCTCTCCCCTTCCCTTGTATCCTTTCCCATGATTCCCATACTCCAAATTTACTCAGGATATCTTGAAGTTTCACAAAATTAAGATTAAACTGAGAATATTTGCCTCATGCCCACACACATTTGTGCTCCAGTGACGCAGGTAGTAGAATTAGCCTTCCGATTGTATCTTTATTTGAGTCTGGAAGTATTACGTTTTTATTTACTTCCAATTTTCTATTTAAATGTCATCACTGATATGTGGAAGAAACTTTGCTAGCTATTCAGCAACAAGAATTGCATTCATTAGTAAGACACTGTCATTATTCTCTGTATACCTGATTGAAATATAAAGAACAATGAGAACAGCCTCCTTATTTATATACACCTGAGGGTACTTTATCATTCTGTGATTTATTAAATGTGTGATGTAAAACATACATTTTAGTCATTATATATCTAATAATTTATCTATAAATACATGAAAAATATAATTTCCTTTCACAGAGAAATTTTAAGTACTGCAGACAGTCTATGTAAAGCATACTTAGTCATTCAATGAAAATTAGATATGGTGATACTTAGAATAATGATTACAATGATGTAAAAAGTAATTTAAAAGATAGAGAAAAATAATCTACAGAGAACCAAACACACACACACACACACACACACACACACACACACACACACACATATATATATATATATATATATATATATATATATATATATATATATATCCCAAGAAGGTTTGGAATGAGTAAAATAACTCATTATCTGTTTCTCTATTTTTTCCATCACCCACTATCCCAGGTAACAGAAGCACTGAATAAACATATATCCACAAATTAACAGAAGTAGTGTGAAATTTATGTTGCTATTTAACAACTTTCCAAATGCATAAGGGATGAGTTTTGTTCCAACAGGTCTCAAGCATTTCCAGGAAGCAGGTTCAATTTCTACAATTAGCATCTTAAGTACTATTTAAACCAAAGCCACCTGGATGATGTGTCTACAATACAACAATATTACAACAAAATAAATAAAATAAAACAAATGAGACATGCACAAATAATTTCAGCTGTTTTAAAATATGCTGGGGAATCATAAATATCAGAAAGCAACCATTAAAACTCTAAAGGTTGTCTTCTTCTATTATATATCTATTGATCTCCCTTTTGTAGACTTTCTCTTTCCCACTTGATTTTGTTCTTTTTTTTTTAAAAAAATTAAAAACCTAATGAAACAAGCACTCAAAAAGGTAGTTGTCAAAACATGCATATCAATTCTTGTTGTTTGGCACCCTTTCTTCTTTGAATGGGGATGAATATGGGAAAGTAATTTCACTGATATCTTCTTTGTGATAGAAAACTGTTAAATCAGTTAATTTTCCTTATATCTTTAAGATTTTCTGTTTGTTTTTTGTAGTTTGTTTTTAAGTGTCTGGACAAGGCCAATTTATTTATTTATTTTTAAGATTTATTTATTTAAAATTTCCACCTCTTCCCATTTTCCTCCCACTACCCCCATTCCCCTTCCCCTCGCTCTCCAGTCCTAAGAGAAGTCAGGGTGTCCTGCCTTGTGTGAAGTCCAAGCCCCCCCCTCCATCCTAGGAAGGTGTGCATCCAAACAGACTAGGCTCCCAAAAAGACAGTACATGCAGTTTATTTTTGATCGAGATAGTGTGCTTGGGAAAATGAGCATACTAAGACAGGAGGTGAATTTGATTTATATTCTAGTACAGGAGGTGTGTGTATGTGTCTTTTCTATGTGCACGGATGCTTTTAAAATAGTTATTCATAGAATTCAGTGACTTGATATCTATAGTGGTATATCCTAATATTTTTTGTGAATTTCTTCCTTTGTTTGCTTTATGGAAGATTTATTGTAATATTCCAAAAGCACATTACTTTTTCTTTTCAACATCTTGTTCTGCAGCTTCCTTTGCCCTCTTTGCTCGGATGCCAAAGAGCCGGGCATTGGCCCGGGCCATGCGAAGACTGACAAAAGCCTTGAAGTTCTTCTCTTCTTCCGTGATGACTCTGGCTTTCTCTTTTTTATAAACATTCCGGATGGGCATCATAGGTCCTGTTAGCTGAGTGGCCAATTTAAGTTCTTCAGCCGAACTATCTCCCTTCTTTGGAGCAGAAGGCTTCCTGGGGAAAAGGATGAGCTTGGAGCGGTACTCCTTCAGGCGCTGCACGTTGGCCTGCAGGGACTCGGTGGATTTGTTTCGCCTCCTTGGGTCCACAGAGATGCCTATGGTGCGAGCCACTTTCTTATGGATTCCAGCCACCCTGAGTTCCTCCAAGCTGAAGCCCCGGCCAGCTCGGACCTTGGTGTGGTAGCGCACTGTGGGGCACCTCACGATAGACCTGATGGGCCCGGACGCGGGGTGCGGGGCAATGAGGTGCGCTGTTTGCCGGGCCTTGTGTCTGCGGATTTTGCGCGCCATCTGGTTGAACCAAGTGTCCACTCGCTGCTGCCAGTCCTTGTGGAAGTGGGGCTTCAAGATCATGCCATTCCGGCTGGGTGCCATGGCTGCCTCCCGTGCAGGGGAACGGCCGAGCGGAAAGGCATTTTTTTGTGAATTTCAACATAAATACTTGAACTTCTACACTTGATCTTAGCCAAAAGGCCGAGAAGCGATAATACTTGCACTTCTATAAACTTTATCAAGACATATGAAACAGATGCCTTCTGAAACTTCTGCATCTCTTTCACATGACACAATGTCTCTGTTTGTTTCTCTGTCATGTTTTCATGTATCTTCAGTGAGGAGGGTAACCAGGCTTAACTCATCTTGCTATCCCAGTCTGTGTAATCTATTCTGACTTTCAAAGTATTTGGAATAGTGCTTAATAAACCAGTTTGGCCATTTTACATTTTGTTAATGACAGAACTAGTTAACAGTGAATCAACTACTCTTACAACCCAGATACTGTTACAAAAACACTTTTAAAAATGACTAATATTGGAGGATAAAGAGAGACTCAACAATTGGGAGCACTGGCTGTCCTTACAGAGGACACAGGTTTTATTCCAAGCATCCACATAGTTGCTCAAGATCATTTTAAACTCATTTTCCACAGATTTAATGTCCTCTTCTGACCTACATTGGCACCAGGCATTCACGTAACGTGCAGATAAAACAATATATACAAAATTTTAAAAATTAAAAAATATCTTTAATTTTCTTACAATTCTACATTCGATGTAACAGTTATCTGATTCATATCACAGGTCATGTGAGAATCTCAAAGTTCCTGTTAAATTTTAGATATTAGTTGTTATTCTTTTTTGTTGTTGCTGGTGGTGGTGGTAGTGTGTGCACACACTTGCGTGTGTGCATGTGTGTGTGTGTGTGTGTATACTAGCCATATGCTCTATATGAAGGTCAGAGAACAAAACTGTGAACTCAGTTATTTTTTCTGCTTCAAGTTTGAGAATTCTGCCTGATCTCTAGACCCTAGCCCCCAGAGGCACATCTGGTACTCCACTCCCACCCAGAGAAGCCCTTGAGACCTGGAAGCAGCCTCCCCACACCCACAAACTTGCCTACATAAGCTGGTGACCAGTATCTTTACCTGATAAGCCATCTCCCTGGGTCCAATTTTAGGATTTTTATACATATTTTTATTGATTCTTTGGGAATTTTAAACATGCACCCTAGTCCCACTCCTTTCCCAGCCTTTCCATATCCGCCCTTCACTCTTACAGAGTCTCCTCAAAAGAAAATAAAGTAATAAAAGTATTAATTAAAAATATAAAATCACTTTGCTCCTTCATCTGCCCCACCTCTCATTCATCCCTTAATTCATCTCAGTAACATTGGAGGCCACCATGTGTCATGCAGTACATTCTTTTGTCCAAACAACTTAACTTGGAATTATTCATTATCATGTGTTGGCCTCTGGAACACAACATCAGTACTGGACCCTCACCAGAACTCTTTGTGGATATCTTGCTGTTGCCCTGAGTCATGGGGATCCTGTGGCTATGGTTCCATAGGACTAGTCTCTTTGCATGCTCCAGCAGGACATAGATGGTGTAGATGCTGCAGTGTGCCAACTCAAAACACTAAATGTGGATCTGGGTGGTAGCTGAGTTGGTCTGTCAAGGTCTCTGCTGTGATTGTCCCCCTCAGGCAATGGGTGGGACCAGTTTTCCCACTGCATTGTCCAGTGCGGGGTAGGGCCAGATCTCCTATGAGGGGAAGGGCCAGCTCTCCTTGGTTCAGCAAAGGGCAGGGCTGGATGATAATACAGACCACCTACATCGGCCAGTTCCTCACCACCTTTGCGTCTTTGGTTCTGCCTCTCTTCGCAAAACCTGCATTGCTTGGTTTCTCCTTCTTTTCCATTTCTCCACCATATATTTGTGCATAGTAATGGTGCCTCACTTGCGCACCTCTGGGTGAATTCTACCTGACCAGGCCAAGCAGCACCATGTGGGTCTGCGCCCCAATTTTAGTTTTTCTTCACATGGTTCATTAAGGAATCCAGGTCGAGGGAGCAACAGATACATAAAAAACACTTTCTTTCACATAGTTCATTAAAGAATCCAGGTTCAGGGAGCAACAGATACATAAGAAACTCTTTTCTCACAAAAATCACAACACAGCATAAAAAATCCTGCAGGATAAAGCATATTTTCTTAAAGTCTGACTCAGGAACTAGGATTCTTCTATCTAAATCATTCCGGCTAAAAGCAAACCACACATAGAAGCCCAATCATGTGCCAGGCACAATATCGAGCTTATTTAATTCTTTCAACTATTTCATAAAATTGGTATAACTCTGCTCGTTGTTTAGGCAGCTAGACTGAAAATCATGCAGAAATGATTTTATCTAAAATTATGCAAGACTGTGGTTTAAATGTATCTCCCAAATTTGGAAACGTGGCTCCCTAAACACTTTTGGCATGAGATTTCATCATGAAAGGTCTGTACTAATGAATGGATTAATCTCTTTGTAGATTAATGGATTAAGGGGTTATGAGAGTGAATGATGTAATGGCTCTTAGTCTTCATGTGATGTCCTCTAAGGAAATAAAACTTCAGAGACTTCGTCTGCTGAGATGGCTCGGTGGCAAAGAGCACTTGCATAAGGACTGTGTGTCACAGCTTGGTATTTAATGAAAGATTATAGGTAAGACACTACAGATTTTGAGGATAAATTTTAATGAAGTGAGCCACATGGATATCTTAGAAATGTTTTCAAGGAGAAAATTTTATCACTTCAATTTCAGGTGATACATTGAATTTTATTAAATGTACCTATCTATTTCATTTCAAAATGTTGCTGGTGGCGAAAACTGGGGACTCAAGAAAAACCAGTGTTTGGGGTATAAATTAAAGCTTGATTCCCATGGAGACAGGAGACTTGGCAGAAAATCTAATTATATTCCACGTTCTTTGCAAACTCTTTTCTATGAATGTCTATTTTTGTTGGAGTTTATTTCTTTATCTTACGTATACTCTAATGTTTTAAAAATATGTTTACTTGAAAATAGTCTATAGAATATGAAGTGACTTCCTAAGCTTTCTATTTATTTCCAACTTCACATTGTTATCAGAGTTTCATTTTTTAAAATAACTTAAACCATGGCATTTCTTCTAAAACCTTCAGTGATTTTCTGTTGACTCAATAATAAATTCTTAATCCTCAAGTAAGAATCTAAGGCTCTTCAAATTCTGCTCTCAAACTACTTGCCCAGATTTATATTCCAGTAAATCCCTTCATATTTGCTACCTTGCACTCATTTGCCCTTCCCCAAATATATTCTCTCAGCATAGGTGTAGCATCTGATATCTTTTTTGTCTGTCCTTTTATATATTCACCATATTACTAGGATTTCAAATATGCATGAAATTAAATTAAAAATTGACTCAAGTTTTTAAAATTAGATAAATATTTCACATTACTAAATAGAGAACATCATTTAACTTAGAAAAGATATTTTATTATAGATAAAACTTGTTCAATGTTTAAATGCAAGGGAATAATGCATCTGAAATGTGTCTCATATAAAACACTGAGAGTAATGAATTAAGTCTATATTCCTAACTCTTTGGAGGACTGAAAACAGGGGGATTCCCCAGAGCTCAGTGGCCCATCAGTTTAGAAGAAATGATAACCCTCTGTTCAGTGAAAGTCCCACTTCTCAAAAGCATAAGGTAGACAAGGAGATAGGAAATAAGCCTGACATTAAGTGCTAACCTTCACATGTGCACACACAGGTAAACACACACACACACACACACACACACACACACACATCTCCACCACCAGCAGCAAAACCACTACCACCACCACCACCACTACCACATTATAATACACATATAAACTCACATACTATCACACACAAAGTAATAAATTAACAAAATAGATTTATGTGGTAACACATTGGCAAACATCTAAGAAAAGTAGGATGGAAGCATCAAAGAGTATTAAATTTTAGTTTTCTTTGTGGTATAGGAAACAGAGAATTTTCAAACCAGCCCACCATAAATTACTTTTATTAGTTAAATATGTTTGCAGTCAAATACTTACGTTTTCTTATGACAGCTAGTCTGAAGTTCTTTGGAGACTCATTTTGATTTACACGTCCTTGTTAAACCTTCTAGATTTTGTCATTTTCTTGCACATTTTCTTGCACATAGCAACTTCACAAACCAGAGATTCACGTAAAGGGCAGGAAAATGCATAAAAGGCAATATAGCACAGCTGGGAGAGCGCTCTTCTAGCATACAAAGGGACCTTGGGTCTGAGCCCCAATACCACATAAACCAGGAGCACTAGTGCATGCCTCTAATCCTAGGATTTGTGAGGTTAAACCAGGACTATCAAAACTTCAAGGTCACTTTCAGCTACATAGTGATTCTAAAGCCAGTTTGGGACATGACACACGAGATCCTATCTAAAACAATACACAAATAAATAAATAAATATAAAGATAAAACTTAGCTAGGCATGATGGTGTACACCTATAACCCTAGCATTTAGAGGCTAATTTAAGAGAACCAAAGTTTGAGAACAGCCTGGGCTACATGAAAAGACCATGTCTCAAGAATCTCCATCTTCATAGAAGAGAATATAAAACATTGATTTACACAGTTGGAGGCTAGGTATCCAACAAATGGCACTCTGGATGCTACAAAACCAGGGAACCCAGTACTTTCTCAATCCAAGAAGCTGGAAGCCTGTGAACTAAAGGAACTAATTATGCAGTCCCAGTTGTTAGCCAAAGGCTTGAAAGCTCCCTGAAGATCCATTGCTATAAACCTGTGTTAAATAGCTTAAAAACCTAGCATCTGATATCAAGAAGTAATGGCAGCAGAAACAGAGCTCCTCACTCTGGAAAATAAAACTTTTTCACACTATCTGACGTCTTTTAAAAATCCACTTTTGTTGCATAAATGGACTCTAGTCTATTGCATGGTGCTAATTACATTCAAGGCTGCTCTTGCCCTCACTGTTGTTTCCCTGCATGTGCATATTCTCTATCAGTGTCCTCACAGACAAATGGTAATGTCTACTTTACTAGTGTAGGCTTCTGTCGATCTAAAGAAATTTGGTCTGCAAGAATAGACATAATAATGCTCAATGAAAATTTCTGACTCCTAGCTTCCTCTTCCTGAATCTGTCAGTTATTTGGTAGTAGGGTTTACGAATTGTTCTTGATAATCCTTCTAAAAATTCTGTAGTCTGTCTTTCCTGCTTTCTCTCCCACTGTGTGTCATGCCCTCTCAAAATTGGACAACCAGCTATTTCTTACACCTCCTGGAATTTCCTGTTTCTGTGCTTTGCTAATTGCTCTTCTTTTTTGTTAGATTGCTGTGGTCTTTGTTTTCATTTATGCTTCCCTGTCCTTCAGTAGTCAGCTGACATTTCCACATAGGCACATGATATTGAATAACTCCTCTGAATTTCCTATTCATTTTTGGAGAACATGATTTTTAGCATTTAATATAGCGTTCTCTGTATATTTTACAATTTCTCTGATATTAAACATTCTTTGAGGGCAAGAATTAAGTATGAAATTTACTTTTAATTATTTAGTTGACTGAATGGAGGCAGAGAAGAAGAAAGTATCTTACTGAGTAAGGTATTTATTGAATAAGATACTTATTAAATAAGTCCTGTGTGAGTTCACTGATGACATAGCTACAATTATATGTTTGATAAATATTTATTAAATACCTACTGTGGCCCAAATACTGAATTATATATTAGGATTTCTTTAATGAACAAGGACAGCCTATTTGCACAAGTAAGAGTACTGTATAGTCTAGTGGTTACCACATACATCTCAAGAGTTTTTCCAATGGCTTGTTTGGAAGTCATTGTGCATTGCCCTTCAGGGTTCACAAGCAAACCGTATTTGAGAACTAAGTTCCTGTCTCCTGATTTTTTTATGACCTGGTTCACACTGCTTTTATTCCTGTGCCTGATGTGCCCTGACAATCTCTGCTTATTGTGTGTAAAACAAATCAAACTTGATCTTCCTGCTGTGTTGAGTCAGCAGTTCACAGTGACTTACTCTGGAATCCATTGACTCTCCTTTTTTTTCACACAGCTCTTGGAATACTGCCCAGGTACACTCAGACATTCACAGTCATATTAACTCTTCCTCATTGTGCCATGATAGCTTGCTGTGACCTTAATCTCTTACAGGCTCTCATAGGACAGATGTTGACTGACTGACTATTCAGTACCTAAATGTGTTTCTAACATTTTTTATGCTGGTGGAAGGCAGAAAGGAAACTAACACTTTCTTTAGTGAGGACCTCATCATTATTCAATACTGTGTTAAAAATGCGGGAATGAAACAAAGAGGTATAATATTCTGCACATATAACCTTTAAATGTATGTATTACTAACATGTGTGTTTATATGTGTGTATGTACATGTATATGCATTATTATATGTGTATGCATATGTTACAGCATCCATACAGAGTTCAGAGAACATTCATAGAACAGGTTCTTTCTTTTTATCTCTACATGGCTTTTGGTGATTTAAAATCAGGTCACCCCTGCTATGCATTTACCCACTGAGACATCTTGTGGGCCCTCACAAAAATTTAACATTAGTTTTAATAATGATGAACAACTGATACATAGGTAACTGGCAAGTGTATTATTTATTATTTCTATACTCAAAATCTTTAATGTATTATTCACTTTTTAAAAGTAAATTTATTTATGTGTTATATGTATAAGTATTCTTTCTGCATATATGTCTGTGTACCATATGCATGCAGTGCCTGTGGTGGACAGAAGAGAGTGCTGAATCCCCTGGAACAGGAATTGCAGGGGACTGTAGGTGGTGGATACTGAACCTAGGACATCTGGAAAAACAGCCAGTGCTTTTAAATACTGAGTCGTCTCTCTAACCCTCAATACTCTTCTAAATTGTATAGAATACTACTTTAAAGTCTATTCTTCAAATACTTTTATAATGCAATTAAAACTTATTAATCTCAAATTTCAGAAATTTTTCTTCTGCTTTGTCTGTTAAAGATGCAGTAGAGTAGAAAAGCAGAAAATATTCATGTGTTAATATTTATAAGCAGATTAATATTATTCATGATTTCTGACTCCATTCCCATCTGCTCTGTTTGCTAGTTCTTTTGGCTAAGAACTGAAATCTTAACTTTTGCTCTATAACCAGAAACCAAAAACTAAAAGGGAAAGGAAAGGGTATCTGGAATTCACATATTTAAATTATATGAATTCATTTTTTATTTTAATTTTATTTGTTTAATTAAAATCTATTAGAATAATTTATACAAATAGTCTTTCTTTTATTCTATAAGTACCAAATTTACTTTCATAAATTTTGGGTTCAACTATATATTATATAACTGCATAAAAGTCATATCCACTTCAGTGTTTTATGAGTGATATAAAGTAACTTCAAAAATAATTTTGAATTTAAAATAAATGTGATTTTTAACTTAAATTTAGTTATAACATAACACAATGTATAAGATACTGTAGTGAATTAGTAGGAATCAGAAACTAATCTTAAACAAAATTGGTACCTCTGACTTCGATCATGTTTAAGAACTTCAGCTGCCACCAAGGCCTAACACCTTCTGAAGCATTATAAGTCAGGCCATTTCTCACTAGTGATTTAATGTTGGATGAAGAGATAGTTAGACTGATTAACCTTGCTACCCAGTTGTCAAAACTTCAACAGATTATCAAAATTTCTAGCAGGATTAGGTTGGGAAGAACAGAATGTAGCCCCTCTCCTCTTTTCTAGGGTTTTAATCTTGGTCTTAGTAAAGACTTCTATTCAAATTAGAGGCCTCACTCAATCCCATGGGGGCATCCATATCCAGTTACTTTATTCACACCTACATAACTGTGCGCAAGAGAATTAGACAAGTAAATCTATCGCACCTCTTTCAAGACATGAACCATTTTTTTATATATATATTAAAAATTTCCACCACCTCCGTGCCTCCCTTTTCCCTCTCCCTCCCCACCTCTCCTTCCTCTCTAGTCCTAAGAGCAGTCAGGATTCCCTGCCCCATGGGAAGTCCAAGGTCCTCCCCTCTCCATCCAGGTCTATAAAGGTGAGCATCCAAACAAACCAGGCTCCCACAAAGTCAGTCCAAGCAGTAGAATCAAAATCCAGTGCCACTGTCCTTGGCTTCTCAGTCACCCTTCATTGCCAGCCACATTCAGAGTGTCCAGTTTGATCACATGCTCCATCACTCACAGTCCAGCTGGCCTTGGTGAGCTCCCATTAGATCAGTCCCACCGTCTATTTCGTGATTCTCGAGAAGCTAAATAAGAAGGTGAACCCAAAGAAAATCATATCGCTATCCTCCTGGATATTGGAAGTAGACAAGATTGCCAGGCAAAACTTGGGTGTACAGGAGTGTGGGGGGGTGGATGTAAGGGAAGATGGGTAAAGAGAAGGGAGAAGGGGAGGATTCAGGAGAGCTTGGGGGAATGGGATGGGTGGGATGGAGGAAGGGTGGATATGGGAGCAGGGAAGTAAATATCTTAATTAAGGGAGCCATTTTAGGATTTGCAAGAGACTTGACTCTAGAGGGATTCCCAGGTCCAAGGAGAGGTCCCCAGATTGTTCCTTGGGCAGCAGAGGAGAGGGTGCCTGAACTGGTCTTGTCCCATAGCCACATTGATGAATATCTTGCATACCACCATAGAACTTTCATCTGGCGATGGATGGAAATAGAGACAGAGACCCACATTGGAGCATTGGTCTTAGCTCCCAAGGTCCAAATGAGGAGCAGAAGGAGGGAGAACATGAGCAAGGAGGTCAGGAACATGAGGAGTGCGTCCACCCACTGAGACGATGAGCTATTCTTGATTCTCCTAAGCCACCAATGTGACCTAAGAACAAGAACCAATTCACTCTAATTACTTCTATGAGTCACTAAAGTACCTCAAACCACTTTACACATTACCACCCTCTAACTAAAATATGTCTATATACTTTAGCCAGAGCTAGTAGCCTGCATAGGCATTGTCATGGCAGTGGCTATTATTATTTCTGTCTCCCCTTGTTGTGCTTACCCCAAATTCCTTTATAGTGACACTTTTCTCATAGTTTGTGGATTATTTTCTCTACTCACAGGACTAAAAATTCCTTCTCCTCTTGGGATTCTTCCCCGTCCTCCTTGGATCTTTCTAATCCTGACTCAGACCTACTTGTCCTAAAGTCCTACATCCAACTAGCAGGCCTCATCTTGTTGTACCTCATAAACAAGAATGAAAAGATACATGGTATGGTGTTATTCCTCTACCTCTGACAAAGAGGAATCCTTTGTCATTAAGCTCATATTGTCAAAAAGAAACTTCCAGCAGGTAGATTGGTGGGGCAGTGATGTTTGTTTTATACTTACATAAGGAGATCTACTTTTCAGGTTTCCTGTATTTAAGTCATGGACCTATAATCCCTGAACACTCTCCTGATAGAATTATGGGATATTGATCTACTTTTTGTATTGTCAGTAAGGTACATCTTAATGTCTCTCGGGTTGGTTTCTGAAGTTTGGAACCACTATGAAAGCCTGACTATTGTGCCATTGATTGTATCCCAAACCATGCACTGTTGTGCAGTTGTGGCTGGATAATCTCAAACACATGGAGTGATGAGACCTGTATTTTAGAGATACATGGTAAACCCAACTCTGGAAAGTGCTAATGATATCCTTAAGTCAGAAAAGTGTCTCATTAACAACTCACTTTGGCATGAAAAGATATGGAAGCCAATATATTGAATTCATATTTCAATACTTGTTAGGACAGACTAATAAGATAGCAATACACTGGAATAATAAGAGATTCCTGGTGGATCACCAAATATGGCCTACTAGCTTGAAATTAGGTTGACAGACTATATGAGACCTTATGGGAGATTTGGATCTGCTAGGATTTATAGGACAAACACAATAGAATGCCAACAAAGAGAGACATTCCCTAGGAAAGGGTTAGACCTATGGAGCTACATCACCTTGTATGTGCCAATAATGAACACGCTGAAAAAGAAATCAGGAAACTGTCTTATTCAAAGCTGTCCCAAGAATATTAAGGACAAAATCATGTAAGAAGTAAGTCAATGGGGGAAAATGAAGGAATGCTACCTGTTACTGAGAGCAGAATTTATTGGTCTGAAAGATTGGTACCCTCAAACCCTGTGATTCAGCATCTGACGATAGAGGGAACTCCAAGTGCAGGGTTTGGGAATCATTTTTTTACAGTGGAGGGTATGGCAGGGAAAGGTCCTCCCTTTACTAGGCCCTGAAAAAATCATATTTTCTAAATAAAATGTAGTTTTGAAATTGCAGAGTGGAAGTCCAGAGTGTGTGTTTCTTTCAAACTCCAGACTTCAGGCTGAGAGGTCAAGGTCAGTCAGTCAGGTTGCCTGGGCTCCAGAACATTTAGGGGATGGCTGAATTTTGGAATTACATGGCCTGCAGGTTTCTTGAAGCCTTGGGACTGCTTTATGGCCTTTGTTTTGAGATAGGGGATTTGCTTTATTCCAGACCCTTTATGTACAAGGGAGGGAAGTGGGGTTACTTTATTGTGGTTACTTCCTGCTGTCAGAAAGGCTGTTTGCAAGTTTTAGAGTCTGGAGTGACTCTAAGGGAAGCACTGTCTTTATTTCATCCTGTGTATTGGATCAAATGATGCTGGCAATCTAATCCCGTCTATCTTGGTAAGAGGAATGAATTTATTGGAATTTCTTGTAGCCCATAGATGAGAAGTTATTTATAGGAGCTTGGCTGATCCCTAAATAGAAGCATCACTACAAAGTTCCATTATGAATGGCAACCTCATGTAAGTGGCATCAGAGTCCCACTTTTAGTTAACTTTTTTCTTTTTTTATTATTTTTTAAAAAGAAAACAAACTATTTTTTTATTATACATACCAATCCAAATTCCCACTTCCCCCCCTCCTCCCATTCCTCCACAAACCTTCCCGCCCCACCCCCATCCACTCCTCAGAGAGGGTAAGGCACATTGCCTTGGAGAAGGTTCAAGACCCTGACTACTGACTGTATCTAGGCTGAGCAAGATAACCATCCAAAGAGAATAGGTTCCCAAAAAGTCAGTACATGCAGTAAGGATAAATTCTGGTGCCACCACCAGTGGCCCCTCAGTCTGCCCCGTCAACCTTTTACTTTGTATGTACTCCAGCTTACTCCCAAGACCACATGAACATGAGGAGGGACTAATAATTGGAATCCAAGTGAGGGTCTTCTGACCCTCCATTTGTAGTGACAATACTTCGATTACAGTTATCATAGGCCTGGGTATCACCACACTGCTCTCCTCTAGTTGTAGATACCAGGACAAAGTCCAAAATGCCATCTTGTCAAGACTATGACCAGAAGAAAATGTGTCATACAATACCTTCTCAAGCATAGAAATAGGCAACACCATTATTTATATGACTCAAAATTCAGGAAATAACAAAACTTTACCACTTCTTCCTCTGACACAACTTAGTACTTATAAAGAACTTCCAAACTTAAACAACTAAAAGTAAGCCAATCATTCAACTATCAAAAGAATCAAATTGACTGTTCTAAAAAAGAATAAGTTAAAAGTTCTAATGCTCATATTAAGAATGCTTAGTGTTCTTAACCATCCCAGTAAAAATGTTTGTGTTCAAGGAAACAAACAACAAATGCTTTGGTGATGTGGTAAAAGGATTTCTTGGTATGAATGCAAATTAGTGTAATGATCATTGAAATAACTGTGGAGGGTTCTCAAAAACTAAATATGGACCTACCAAAGGGTCCAGCTATATCAATACTTTGTACTTACCTAAAGGTACCAAAGTCAGTATACAAGAGAGCCACCAGCATTCTCATGTTTATCATAACACGACTCACAAAAGTAAAGACTTAAATCAGTCTAGATGCCTACCAAAAAAAAATAAATAGATAAAGAGAACATATTGATGTAGTCCAAATTTTAATTGGTCTTAATAATAGAAACTCAGAGTTGGATATTGGGGTAAAGGATGAAAGTTCAGAGAAGTCAAAGAGCCAGCCACTAGAGAAACCTTTTACCTATACTGAATCTGCACAACAAAGTGGGCTATATCCTGTCTCCACAAATCCTCAAACTGAATGGGGTCAGCTCATGTCTCCTCCCACCTTATGTTTCTCTCTCAAATCAGTCATATCCCTTCCTGTTTCCACCTCCCTAGCACTGGAATTAAAGATGTGTGACTCCCAAGTACTGGGTAAAGGTGTAAGATACCACCACATAACTCTGTTTGTCTTTTAAATTGAGTCAATCTTGAGTAGCCCGCGGTGACCTGGAACTCACAGAGGTCCACCTGCATCTGTTTCCTGGGATTAAAGGTGTGTGTACCACCACTATCTTCCCTCTATAGTTAACTAGTAGCTAGCTCCACACTTGATCTTCAGCAAGCTCTATTTGTTAAAGTGCAAAAACAAAAATTATCACATGGTAACATAAAAAACAAATATAATTCAGTAATAAAGAAAAATAAAATTATTTCATTTGAAAGAAAATAGATGAATCTGGAGATTACCATATAAAGTGAAATAAACAAGACTCAAAAACGTGCGTTTTTTTTAAAATATATGAGTTAAGGAGAACTCATTTCAGGGAAGGCTGTGGAAGCAAAAGAAGGGAGATGGACAAGTAAGGGTAATGAGGAGTGTGAATATTATCAAGCATATTTTGCACATGAATGAAAATATAATGTAACCCATTATTTTGTGCAATCGAAGCACACATTTTTTGAAGAAGTAAAAAGAAACAGCATTGCACAGAATACAATTTATTGTGGTGTTTACTTACAGGAGTGTGTTCTAGATTGTAGCAAGAGCAAGCACATGGATGATATTTTTGATGAAATGGAGAGTATATACTGATTATAGCTAATGTGACTACATGATAGTCAAACGTTTTTAATGACAAAGAAACATGCACAGTGATGGTTCCTGTTTCTTATAAAACTCCAAATCATTCTTCAATGTTTTTCTTTGCACATATAATTTGCTAAGAAACAATGGCAAGCAAGCTGTTGTTACTCTGGGGCAGTCATTGTTCAATATGACACAGTTCAACTTACTTTAAGCTCAATCCATATGGCAAGGTTAAATCTGAAACTGGTATTTCTTTCAGTGCTTTGAATTTTTCAAAATGAGCACTTTCAAAATTCACGTTTTAATGACTTTCACATCAAGAATTTTAAGGATAAATGATATAAATTATTGAACAAAACCATTAAGTGTTTTTTTCCTTAGAAAGGATTATTAAAGTTATAAATCTTAAAATAACGTCACAGTTTATATATTTTGATTTGATATCACCACTGTGAAAATTAATCATATTTTACTTCAAAAAACATCAGAACCCATATTGGTGCCACATGCCTGCAATTCCAATGCTGAGGAGGCTAATACCAGCGGATCACAAACTTGAAATCATTCTGCAATATACAGAAAGTACAAGTCGAACTTAGGCTATACAGAAATCCCTGTGTCTAACAAATACTTCAGAATAGTACTATAGCATGTATTTTGTACTATTAAAATGCTTAGCTAAATAATATATAAACAGTATATATTAGTGAATCATTCCAGATAAGGGTATTTTCATAAACAATAATAAAGATTTCTTTTCCTTCAGAAAAAAATATAAGAAAAGAACATAATTTACACTTCTCATGCTAATTGATTTCATTTTATGATTAATTCAGGACAAAAACAGCATTATAAATGAGTTTACACATACTTTTCAACCCTTTCAGTAATTTTGCTGTTTAATAATGAATTCTTGCTAACTCAATATCCTCCACATGCAACCCTCTCCATCCCCATATTTCTCAAGTACTTTTCCACAAGTTCTCAGGTACCATGACATAACTTCTCCAACAGAAATAAGAGGAACTACACAATCCAGATTGAGTAGATGGCTCATTGAACAAAGAACTTACGTATCTCAAGGATTTTGGTTCCCCAGGAACCACATAAAAGCCAGGGAGGTTGGGTAGCCCTCCTATAATCTCAGCCCTGGGTAGGTAAAGACAAAAGATAGCTACCTAGTCAGCAAGTTAGCTAGAGTAGACATAATAGGCAGACTCTGAGTTTAGGAAAAAAACCCGGCCTCAATAAGGAAAATGGAAAGTGATAAAGGAAGAAACCTGACACCATATACACAGACACAGAGGTGTACACCATGCACAGACAGATGCTAGTATGCAGGCATACACACACAACACAGACGCACATACAGACACACATAGATACATACACACCAAAGGACACTATTTTGAGAACACAATCAGTGTTTGTTACTTCATAGAATGTGTCTGTGTTTTATTATTTTTAAATTTCACTGGGGATTCCTAAATGCAGGATTAAAGAAATGGAAGAGACTGATACAGCTTGTGATTTTTCTCTACTGAAAAGAGAACACACACACACACCCTATATGTATAATTTTTTCTCTTAAGTCATTTTAAATAAATGCTAACCAGGACTTCTGATTGACAAATACAGATAAGTAAATAAAACAAAAAAGCCAATTAAATTAGTTCTCCACCTCTTCACACCACTATTTTGAACAATTCATCTTCTTCATACTGTAATCAAGCACATTTTCTGGCCTCTCCATCTCATCCTAGAAATTCTTACACTTTGGATTAAGCTTCCTTGTCTTCCTTAGTCTGAACTGCAGTTATAAGCTGTTTTCAAAACATCTCAGTATACTTTGCATACTCAGTTTATCTTGAGAATGCTGAAACTAAGCCCTATTGAGGTTAACAGTTCAATATCAGCCATGTATTTGTACTTCCTTGACAGATGGAACATTGAACATGTGTAATAATAACCACCTGAAACTGAGCATGTGAAAGGGGAGAGAGGACTCTGGAAAGCTGAATTAAGGAATATAAGATTTTAATGGAAGTATGAGAATAATCAACAATGTGTTAGATATTTCAAAGTGGCTAGAAGAGAGAATTTTTATTATTCTCCTCAAGAAAACTGATAAATGGTTTATGTGATAGATGTTCATGCTAATTATACCCATTTAATTGTAACACACTCTATACATGTATCAAAACAATAATTGTACTCCATAAATATTTATATATATTATATGTCACTTTTTAAAGCAGCAAAACAATGAAACATCAGAAAGATTGGAGTGGCTTATTTACTTCTTATTTTAGCAGGCAAAGATATAGAAAATATGGATATTCAAATATTTATATGCTCAGACATACATATACATATATTGTTGTGGGAAGTCATTCAGTCAATAGCCTTTTGTTTAATGGTCCATTAGAGTGTTTTCTGAGGTACTACATGAGGACTGATCAGCACAGATGAAAATGTGCTCACACTCTTAGGTAGTAGTCCAAGTTCTGTCCACAGCATCCAGAACTCACAGAGCAGAGAATGATGGCTCTCTACCCTAATTGTGAGTTTTTACCAAACAAATATTTGTTATCCTTTATTCTGTACTCTCATGCACATTCTTAGTTATGCCTATGCTATATCTCATATAAGAGCTCACATCAATAAAATTATGAATATTTGCAGGTTCTTTACTATGCATTAACTCAGATTATTATCTTAATAATGTTATGAAACAAGATAATAATAGAACACTATTGATCTGGGATAATTATTTCAAACTTAATCACTTGCTTAAGCATTCTTTTTTAAAGCATTAATTTTATGTGTGTGGTTGCTTTTCAGTGTGTATATAAATGAACCACATGTGTGCCCGATAACAACAGAGAAAAGAATAAAGAATTGGTGGGAATTGAAACTATAGATGGTTGGGAGCCACCAAGTGCATCATCTCTTAAGCTCTGAGTTATCTCTCCAGCCCCATTGACTAAGTAATTTTTGGAAAAATATTTCTTATGTTTTTGAGTTTTGAATATATTTATATCATTTATTTCTTTTTTTCCCTCCTCCAAACTTTCCCATATATTCCTCCTTACTCTCAGATTCATGGTATTTTTCATTAATTCTTGTGATACATATGCATATAAATACATAAATACATAAATCAACCTGATCAGTCTTCATAATATTACATGTGTATGTATTTTCTGGATGACCATTTGGTATTGGTTAACCTATTAGTGTGTTCTTCCCTGGGGATGATGATTTCCACCACTTTCAGTTTTCCCTAGTTGCCTGTAGTTCTTTGCGTAGGGATAAGGCCTTTTGGCTTTTTCCTGTTCACCTTGGTGTGTCTATTTTCCTTGTTCTTATTCGGATTATGTTTAAGCAGTCATATTGGTGAAAGTTTATTACCTTCGGTTCTTAACATTCCAAGGAGACAGAGCTGTGCAACAAATTCTCTGATCTTCTGACTCACATAATCTTTCTACTTCCTCTTTCCCAGTGATCCATGAGCCTTAGGTGTTAGAGTTATAGTGTAGATTTATATATTAAGACCATGTCCTAACTAGCCTCTCTGTTACAAAAACACACCATGCTAGCTTCAAAGGATGAAATCTATGAACAGTCAGTCCTAACCAGCTGTGATGTCTGTGGATTACAATAATGACTAACATGTCACTCTTTCTAAGGTTGCTGTAGTGGAACACATACCTATAATTTGCTTAATATTCACTCAACAATAGAGGAAACATGCATGATGCTGAAAATCCAGCCAACTATTTGGTGATAATGAAGTAATGAATCTTAGAGGAGAACCTATAATCACCAATTTACTAAAGTATCATAATTCCTAAATGTATTATAAATATTTGTCCTTGTACCCACAGAAAAGTATACTTATGTCTCATCAAGGAAACTTCTCTGTGCAATAGACAGAGACCATTATAAGAACCCTAAGGATTGTTAATTAGAAATAACATGCCATAAAAATGACAAAATTTCAGTTTTAACTTTTATTTCAAACTTCTTCAATAGAGCAGTCTGGAACCTGTTTTCTTCCATATAGTCCTTGTCTCCCTTATTAACTTTTATCGTATAAGTAAAAAATGGTGTTTTACTACAAAAGATAATCTAGTTGGCATCATGAAATTCAAAGGCAAATGCAGGGGATTAGACAAAATCATCTTCAGTGAAGTAACCAAGACCCGGAAAGACAAACATGGTATGTACTCACTTATAAGTGAATATTAGTTGTAAAGGATAATCAAGCTACAATCCACAGACACAAAGAGAGTAGATAACAAGGAGGACTCAAGGGGCACTCAGATCTTCCTGGTAAGGGGAAATAGAAGAGCTTTTGTGGGTGGTCTTGGGAAAGTGAGTGTGGGAACATGAGTAGATCAGATGGATTGGGGTGGGGGAGAGTATTGAAAGAGTTAAGTGGAAAGGAGGTCTTTTCAGGGTCAGATAGAAACCTGGTACAAAGAAATCTCCCAAGAATCTACAAGGATAACCTAGGAATCTAAGACTCCTAGCAACAGGGAATATACAGCCTGAAATGGCTACCTCCTGGGACCAGGCAAGTCTACTAGTCTAGGGGTTGGGACACCAACCCAGCCACACCACCTTTAACCTACAGTTTGTCCTGTCTATGAGATATACTGAGGTAAATGTGGCACAGAGATTGTGGGAGTGACTAACCAATGAGTAGTCCAGCCTCAGGTCTGCCATGAGAGTGAACCACGCCTGGCACTGTCTGGAGTGCCAGGACTCAGAGACTGGATAGATCAGAGACTTAGGATAGAATCAAACATAGCTAGAGAATTAAAATGTCAATGTAATTCTGCCTAATGATAATCTTCTATACTCATAGATGGGTGCCTACCCCAATTGTCATCAGTGAGGCTTCTACCAGCAACTAGTAGAAACAGTTGCAGAGACTCATAGACAAACAATAGGCAGAGCTCAGGGAACTATGCTGAAGAGAGGGAGGAAGGATTGTACAAGCCAGAGGTGTCAAAGACATCACAAGAAAACTCACAGAATCAATCTATCTGGACTCATAGGTGAAGTGAGATGCCCTACTCTGTGCTGTGAATATGTTTTATTACCATAGGTCAATAAAGAAGCTGCTTTGGCCTATGCAAGGGCAGAATATAGCTAGGTGGGAAATCCAAACTGAATACAGGGAGAAAGAAGTAGTTGAGGGAGACAAAAGCAGCCACCAGAGAAGCAAGATGTGAGATAACAAGCCACAAGCCTCATGGTAAAATATAGAATCATAGAAATGAGCTAATATAAGTTGTAAGAGCTAGTTAAAAATAAGACTGAGCTAATATACCAAACAATATATAATTAATATTAAGCCTCTGAATTATTATTTTAAATGCAACTGTGGGACCAGTTAGGATGAGAAATCTCCAGATACACATAGAAGCTCACAGGTGAGATGATTAGTCTTATTGTAACTTGATATGCTATGTTTTGTCAATATCCATGGAATGCCTGCCCTTTTCTGAATATAAATAGAGGAGCAGTAGGGGTTGCAGAGGGGGAAAGGGACTAGGAGGAGAAGAGGGAGGGGAGAAACAAACAAATGAAAGGATAATCTAGTATGAAAAAATTCTTGCAATAAAACTTAGATAACCTTGGAAAGCTTTTGATTGATTTCCATGTTGATAATGTTCATTACTGTGAAATCTTTAAAGTCATTTCTATGGTTCTTCTTATGAAGTTTCTAGAAGATTTTGATTTTTAGCATACCAGAATGAATTTATGCAGTATAGCATGTCAGAAAAGTCTCTTGGTTTATGCCTTAAATATGTACCTGCTTGCTTAATTTCAAATATTGAAAATTGAAATTTTACAACTCTTGTCAAAATTATGGGATGGAAACAACAGTCTGAAATTTAAAAAACTATCCTTTTGTTTAACTCACAAAGTTTCTGTGTGACTTAAACTGTTTTAAGATTGATAGAGAAAATATATATGAAAAACTTAACAAAAACATAGAATATAGTAATGAATTTTTACAAACTCCACAGTTAGATTCAAGTCAATTAATCTTACGGACTTTCAGATTTTCAAAGGGCAAAAGAAAAAAACAGCTTAAAAATTCTCTTTTATATTAGAGAAACCTATGAATTTTGGTGATAAATGCTTCTCTCGCAGATGCTGTTAGAAAAGAAAATAAGGTTGCTTATCTATTGGGCATCAGAAATAAGGAATTTTTAAAGTTTATGTTGACGTAATTTGCATTTTATACATTTCAGCTAAAGGCAAACTTTAGAAAAGATTGAACTAAATCTCATTTGACTAATGAGGATACTGAAAGGTCTGTAGATTTAGAAGTTGGCTTCTAGCAGTTAGGTGGCAGAGGTAAGACCACTGAATTCAGATTTTTCCCATTACATGTTATCTCCTAGTTTACCTTAAAATTATCCACTTTATGTGGCAATTAGTATCTATTCCATATACTTTTAGTATCTTAACTTATTTTTATTTACTTTAAAATAAATAAAATTGAATAAAACATTTTATCTTCCTTAAAATTAAACTTTACCTATATATGTTTTTGTTTATAAGTAAAGTTTAATTTTAAAAAGGATAGAATGTTTCATTCAATTTTATTTATTTTAAAGTAAATAAAAATAACCTAAGAGACTAAATATAAATCCTCCTGGAAATTGGAAGCAGACAAGATGGCTAGGCAAAAGATGGGGGCATGGGGGTGGGGGTGGGGTAGGGGAAGGGGAGAGGGGGAGAGAGAAGGGAGAAGGGGAGAGCCTGAGGAAGTGGGATGGTTAAGATGGAGGAAGGAGAGATATGGGAGCAGGGAAGAAGATACATTAATTAAGAGAGGTATTGTGGGGTTGGCAAGAGGCTTGACTCTAGAGGGGGTTCCAGATGTCCACAGGGATGTCTCAAGCTAGGACCCTGGGCAGTGGAGGAGAGGGTGCCAGAACTGGCCTTGTCCTGTAGTCAGACTGATGACTGTCTTGAATATCACGATAGAACCTTAGTTCGGCAATGGATGGAGACAGAGACAGAGACCCACATTGGGGTTCTATACTGAGCTCCAAAGGTCCATTTGAAGAGCAGAAGGAGGGAGAATATGACCAAGGAAGTCAGGACCACGAGGGGTTGATCCACCCACTGAGACAGTGTACCTGAACTAATGGGAGTTCACCAAAGCTGAACTGAGACTGAGCGAGCATGGGATCAAACTGGACCCTCTGAATGTGGCTCACAATTGAGGCAGACTGAGAAGCCAATGATAATGGCATTGGGATTTGTCTCTACTGCATGTACTGGCTTTTGGGGACACTAGTCTATTTGGATGCATAGCTTCCTAGGCCTGGATGGAGGGGGAGGATCTTGGACTTCCCACAGGGCAGGATACCCTGCCCTCTCTTAGGACTGGAGGGGGAGGAGGGAAGGGGAGTGGGGGAGCTGGAGAGAAGAGGAAATTCCTAGTATTAATAAAGTTTAAAAAATTAAACTTTACCTTTCCTAGTACAATAATTTCTCTCTGCTTTTATATGACATATATTTTATTCTAAAAATATGTTTTGGATAGTCATTTAGATAATTAACCCTCCAGTTAGTATTTTAGTCAGTTCTAGATTGGTGTAGCCCTATATTGATAAAATTGGATCAGACTTTGTGGATTTTAGCATCTTTTGAATGTTTATGTAGAACATTCTGAAGCAGCAATTAAAATAATTAAGGAGGTTGAAAAAATCTTTAGCATGCAACAAAGATTTCTGCAAAATGTTAATTTCTGTCAAATAAGTGAATCTATGCACAGATGCCTCCTGACAGAGGCTGTGATTTCGAAATGCTTTGCATGCCAAATAACTTGTTTACCCCTTCAATGTTTGCCAAGTTTACTGTCAATTTACAAATAATTTCCATTTTGCTGTTTATTCCACTGCCTTTTGATGGATATGTCTTCCAGACTCTTATCTAGCATGTAGACAAACTAATTAATATTTTCCCTTCAGGCAAATATTTTTTCTTAGATCTAAATGTGGGTTAGATTCTTATTCGTTTCCATATGCTTTGTTCTGTCAATCATGTATGTTTCTGAGTTGCTAAAAATGTACCTCAATGGATGTCAACATCCATGTTTATAGTACATGCACACAGACACACACATGCACATACAGCAAGAAAGAGCAAGATAGGGAGAGAGAGAGAGACAGAGAGAAATATAGTTTGTTTATTTATTTAGTGTATACACGGAGACATAAAGCACAGATATAATTATAAAAAAATCTGTGTGAGAGTAAGTAGATTTGATAAAGCAATTTCACAGTAAATATATCATATGAGAAATTATCTATTCTCTACTGTATTTGACTTTACTGTTTGGATACTGATATTTCTGAAATGTAAAGATCCTCAAAGTACTAAGGATAAAATAAAAATTATATGTTATTTCTCTATATCACATGTTTTTTACACTGTTGAAGATGAAGGTGACTAATGAATTAGGATCAAGCCTATCAGGTTTACATTTTAATATAGAGAACATTGTGAGGACATCTGAAGACATGTTTTTATAAGTAAAACTCTCTCAGGTTTTAAGTAGTTGTGATTCTCATATCCATATGTAGAGCATTGTGTAATAAATATGCCTATGAAGAATTTTTAATGAATGATAGAAACATCTAAACAAGGGATTTTACATAAATCAACATGAAAGACCACATTCTATTTTCTTATGTTTTTGGCTATCTTAAAAGATGACATATCTGGGGCTGGAAAGATGTTTCAAAGGTTTGAGCACTGACTGCTCTTCCACAGGACCTACGTTTGATTCACAGCACATATACAGTGACTCACAGCCATCTATAACTCCAGTTCCAGGAGATCTAACACCTTCTTCTGGCCTTAATGAGCATCAGGCATCCATGTGATAACACAAACATACATGTAGAGAAAACACTCATGAAAAATAAGAAGAAGAAAAATAAGTATCTCTCCAGTCTAATTAAGCAGGAAAAAATGTTTATAACTCTGATTTTTTTTGTTTATTTTAGGACATTTACATGCAGATTAGATTATCAGAATAGAAATGTTATCTAATCAGGTAAAGTTTATATAAATATAAAGCATCTGAAAGTCATTTATAAATCTTTTTTTCAGGTTTAATATTATTATTATTATTATTATTATTATTATTATTATTATTGTCATTAAATTTTTTCACCTCCTCCCATTTTCCTCCCCATCCCTCCATTTCCCCGCCCCCTTCTTCTCCAATCCAAAGAGCAGTCAAGGTTCCCTACCCTGTGGGAAGTCCAAGGTCCTCCCCTCCCCCATCCAATTCTAGGAAGGTGAACATCCAAAGAGACTAGGTTCTCCCAAAGCCAGTACATACAGTAGAAACAAAACCCAGTGTCATTGTCCTTGGCTTCTCAGTCAGCCCTCCTTGTCAGCCACTTTCAGAGAGTCCGGTTTGATCACATGCTCCATCACTCCCAGTCCAGCTGGCCTTGGTGAGCTCCCATTACATCAGCTCCACCAAAACGGTGAGTGGGCACACCCCCCGCGGTCCTGACTTCCTTACTCATGTTCTCTTTCTTTCTGCTCCTCATAATGACCTTGGGAGCCAGTCAAATGCTCCAATGTGGGTCTCTGCCTCTATCTCCATCTATCACCAGATGAGGATTCTATGGTGATATGCAAGATATTCATCAATGTTGCTATAGGATAGGGCCAGTTCAAGGGCCCTCTCCTCTGCTGCACAAGGAACAAGCTGGGGACATCTCCTTGGACACCTGAGAACCCCTTCAGTGTCCAGTCTCTTGCCAACCCTAAAATGGTCCCCTTAATTAAGATTTATACTTCCCTGCTCCCATATCCACTCTTCCTCCATCCCAACCATCCCATTCCCCCAAGCTCTCCCCAACCTTTCCTTCTCACTTCTCTCTACCCACCTCCCCTTACCTCTATACCACCTCCACCCCCAAGGCTCTCAATTTTTGACCAGCAAACTTGTCTACTTCCAATATCCAGGAGGATAACTACATTTTCCTTTGGATTCACCTTCCTATTAAGCTTCTCTAGGACCAAGAATTATAGACTCAATATTCTTTATTAATGTCTAGAATCCACTAATGAGTGAGTACATACCATATTCATCTTTTTGGGTCTGGGTTACCTCACTCAGGATAGTGTTTTCTATTTCCATCCATTTGCATGCAAAATTCAAGATGTCATTGTTTTTTTACTGCTGCGTAGTACCCTAATGCCTTATATATTAAAAACTTTCTTTATCCATTCTTCCATTGAGGGGCATCTACGTTGTTTCCAGGTTCTGGCAATTACAAATAATGCTGCTTTGAACATAATTGAACAAATGCTTTTGTAGTATGATAGGGCATCTCTTGGGTATATTCCCAAGAGTGGTATTGCTGAATACTGGGGTATGTTGATTCCGAATTTCCTGAGAAACTGCCACACTGATTTCCAAAGTGGTTGCACAAGTTTGCATTCCCACCAGCAATGGATGAGTGTTCCCCTTACTCCACATTCTCTCCAGCAAAGGCTATCATTGGTGTTTTTGATTTTAGCCATTCTGACAGGTGTAAGATGGTTTCTCAAAGTTGTTTTGACTTGCATTTCCCTGATCGCTAAGGAGGTTGAGCATGACCTTAAGTGTCTTTTGGCCATTTGAACTTCTGTTGAGAATTCTCTCTTCAGTTCAGTGCCCCATCTTTTAATTGGGTTAATTACCATTTTAAAGTCTAGTTTCTTGAGTTCTTTATATATTTTGGAGATCAGACCTTTATCTGTTGCAGGGTTGGTAAAGTTCTTTTCCCAATCAGTAGGTTGCCTTTTTGTCTTAATGACAGTGGCCCTTGCTTTACAGAAGCTTCTCAGTTTTAGGAGGTCCCATTTATTCAATGTTGCCTTTAGTATCTGTGCTACTGGGGTTATACATAGGAAGTGGTCTCCTGTGCCCATATGTTGTAGATTACTTCCCACCTTCTCTTCTATCAGGTTCAGTGTGTTCAGATTGATATTGATGTCTTTAATCCATTTGGACTTGAGTTTTGTGCATGGTGATAGATATGGATCTATTTTCATTCTTCTACAGGTTGACATCCAGCTCTGCCAACACCATTTGTTGAAGATGCTTTCCTTCTTCCATTGTATACTTTTAGCTCCTTCATCAAAAATCAGGTGTTCATAGGTTTGTAGGTTAATATCCGGGTTTTCTATTCAATTCCATTGGTCGACTTCTCTGTTTTTATGCTAGTACCAAGCTGTTTTCATTACTGTAGCTCTGTAATAGAGTTTGAAGTCAGAGATGTGCCTCCAGAAGTTCCTTTATTGTATAAGATTGTTTTGGCTATCTTAGGTTTTTTGTTTTTCCATATAAAGTTTATTATTGTTCTCTCAAGGTCTGTGAAGAATTTTGTTGGGATTTTAATGGGGGTTGCGTTGAATTTATAGATTGTCTTTGGTAGAATTGCCATTTTTACTATGTTGATCCTACCCAACCAAGAGTTTAGGAGGTCTTTCTATTTTCTGGTGTCCTCTTCAATTTCTTTCTTCAATGCCTTAAAGTTCTTGTCAAATAGATCTTTCACTTCCTTGGTAAGAGTTACCCCAAGAAACTTTATGCTATTTGTGGCTATCGTAAAAGGTGAAGTTTCTCTGGTTTCCCTCTCTGCTTCTCTATCCTTTGTGTATAGGAGGGCTACTGATTTTTTTGAGTTGATCTTGTAACCTGCCACTTCACTGAAGTTATTTATCAGCTGTAGGAGTTCTATGGTAGAGGTTTGGGGGTCACTAATGTACACTATCATATCATCTGCAAATAATGAAAGTTTGACTTCTTCCTTTCCGAATCGAATCCCTTTGATGTCCTTATGTTGTCTTACTGCAATTGCTAGAACTTCAAGAACTATGTCGAAGAGATATGGTGAGAGTAGACAGCCTTGTCTTGTTCCTGATTTTAGTGGAATGGCTTTGAGTTTCTATCCATTTAATTTGATAATAGCTGTTGGTTTGCTATATATTGCTTTTATTTTATTTAGGTATGATCCTTGTATCCCTAACCTGTCCAAAACCTTTATCATAAAGGGGTGTTGAATTTTGTCAAATGCTTTTTCTGCATCTAATAAAATGATCATATGTTTTTTTTCTTTCAGTTTGTTTATATGATAGATTACATTGATAGATTTTCGTATGTTGAACTAGTCCTGCATCTCAGGGATGAAGCTTACTTGATCATAATGGATAATTTTTCTAATGTGTTCTTGGATTTGGTTTCCTAGTATTTTATTGAGAATTTTTGCATCAATGTTCATGAGTGAGATTGGTCTGTAATTCTCTTACTTGCTTGGTTCTTTGTGTGGTTTTGGAATCAGGGTGACTGTAGCTTCATAAAAAGAGTTTGGCAATGACTCTTCTGATTCAATTAAGTGAAACGCATTAAGGAGTACAGGTTTCAGCTCTTCTTGGAAGCTCTGATAAAATTCATCATTAAAACCATCATGTTCTGGGCTTTTTTTTGTTGGCAGGTTTTTTTATAACAGCTTCTATTTCCTCATGACTTATAGGTCTATTTAAATTGTTCACCTGGTCTTGATTTAATTTTGGTAAATGGTACTTATCTAAAAACCAGTCCATTTCTTTTATATTTTTCAACTTTGTGGCATATAAGCTTTTGTAGTAGGACCTAATGATTCTCTGAATTTCCTCCATGTCTGTTATTTTGTCCCCCTTTTCATTTCTGATCTTGTTAATTTGCATGTTCTCTCTCTGCCTTTTGATTAGTTTGGATAAAGGCTTGTCAATCTTGTTGACTTTCTCAAAGAACCAGCTCTTTGTTTCATTGATTCTTTGGATTGTTTTCTGTGTTTCTATTTTGTTGATTTCAGCCCTCAGTTTGATTATTTCCAGTCCTCTATTCCTTCTGGATGAATCTGCTTCTTTTTTTTTAAGAGCTTTCAGCTGTGCTGTTAAATCTCTAATGTGAGCTTCCTCCATTTTTGTAATGTGGGTACTTAGAGCTATGAACTTTCCTCTTAGCACTGCTTTCATAGTGTCCCATAGGTTTGGGTATGTTGTGTCTTTATTTTCGTTGAATTCAAGGAAGACTTTAATTTCTTTCTTTATTTCTTCCCTGACCTAGGGGTGGCTCAGTAGTTGACTGTTCAGCTTCCATGAGTTTGTAGGCTTTCTGTAGGTAGAATTATTGTTAAATTCTAACTTTATTCAATGGTGATCTGATAAGACACAGGTGGTTATTAATATTTTTTTGTATCTGTGGAATTTTTCTTTGTTACCAAGTATGTGGTCCATTTTTGAGAAGCTTCCATGAGATACTGAGAAGAAGGTATATTCTTTCCTATTTGGGTGGAATGTTCTATAGATGTCTGTTAAGTCCATTTGATTCATTACCTCCATTAATTCTCTTATTTCTCTGTTAGGTTTCTGTGTGATTGACCTGTCCTTTGTTGAGAGAGGAGTGTTGAAATCACTTACTATTGATGTATGTGGTTTGATGTGTGCCTTGAGTTCTAGTAATGTTTCTTTTACATACATGGGTGCTTTCATATTAGGGGCATAGATATTCAGTATTGAGACTTCATCCTGATGAATTGTTCCTGTTATGAGTATAAAATGTCCATCTCCATCTCTTCTGATTGATTTTAGTTTGAAGTCAATTTTGTTAGAAATTAGTATGGCCACACCTGCTTGTTTCTTAGGTTCATTTGCTTGAAAAACCTTTTTTTTTACAACCCTTTACTCTGAGTAGATGTCTGTCTTTGTGGGTGAGGTGTGTTTCTTGTAAACAGCAGAATGTTGGATCCTGTTTTCGTGTCCAGTCTCTTAGCCTGTGCCTTTTTATAGGTGAATTGAGTCCATTGATTTTAAGTGATATTAATGACCAGTGGTTGTTAACTCCAGTTATTTTTGTTTGTTTGTTTTTAGTAGAGTTTGTGTGATTCCCTTCTTTGAGTTGTGCTGGTGAAAGGTCGCTAGATGTCTGAGTTATTGTGGGCATTGTTGGATTCCTTGGGTTGTGATTTTCCTTCTAATACTTTCTGTAAGGCTGGATTTGTGGCTTCGTATAGTTTAAATTTGTTTATATCCTGGAATATTTTGTTTTTTCCATTTATAGCTTGGCTGGGTATAGTAGTCTGGGCTTGCATCCATGGTCTCTTAGTTTCTGCATACATCTATCCAGGACCTTCTGGCTTTCCTGGTTTCCATAGAGAAGTCAGGTGTAAGTCTGTTAGGTTTACCTTTATAAGTTATTTGACCTGTTTTTCCTTTGCAGCTCTTAATATTCTTTCTTTATTCTGTATGTTCTGTGTTTTGATTATTATATGGCGAGGAGATTTTTTTTTTTGATCTAGTCTATTTGATGTTCTGTATGCTTCTTGAACCTTGATAGGAATATATTTCTTTAGGTTGGGAATGTTTTCTTCTATAATTTTGTTGAATATATTTTCTGGGCCGTTGAGCTGTAATTCTTCTCCTTCTTCTATCCTTATTATTCTTAGATTTGGTCTTTTTATTGTGTACCAGATTTCCTGAATGTTTTGTGATGAGAATTTGTTGGATTTGTTGTTTTCCTTGATCACTGCATTTATTTTCTCTATGGTGTCTTCAGCATCTGAGATTCTTTCTTCTATCTCTTATATTCTGTTGGTTATGCCTGTCTCTGTTGTCTCTGATCGTTTACCTAGATTTTCCATATCCAGCCAGCCCTCGGTTTATGTTTTCTTCATTGCCTCCATTTCAGTTTTCAAGTCTTGAACTGTTTCCATTATCTGTTTGATTGTTTTTTCTTGGTTTCTTAAGGTATCTTTTACGGATTTACTCATTTTTTTTCAAACGTTTTGTTATTCTTCACATTCATTTCTTTAAGGGAGTTTTTCACCTCCTGTTTAAGAGTATCTATCACTTTCATAATGTCAATTTTTCTACTTCTTCTGGATTAGGGTATTCAAGTCCTCCTGTTGTAAGTTCACTGGGTTCTGGTGTTTTCACATTGCTTTTCAGATTGTTGGAGGGATTCTTGCATTGGCGCCTGCCCATCTCTTCCTTCAAATGCTCTCCGAGGGTTCTTCTGGTACAGGATCAGGTCCCCTTACTGGTCACAGACCTTGTAGATAAAAGGCCTACCTTGCTGCAGGCAGGCTATTGAAACAAAGGAACTCATCCCCGGTTGCACTCACCACCCTGTCCTACCAGTGCCCAAACAGGCTGAGCTGGGGGATCTTGTGGCCCCAAAGATGGGAGAAAGAAGGGGGGAAGCTAGGACACAAGTTGGGATGGGATAGGAAGAGAGAGGCAGTAGCAGGGGAGAGAAGCCCCTGCAGACTGACCCCCATTTATGAATCTTTCCGAAATACAATTGCCAGTTATTCTGGGTATCTAACCACAGATTCTGGAATATTTAATTTTTACATGCTGTACAAATATCAAACTTTTTCCTGGATTTTGAGAATTTTCAGTCCCACATAATATGGAAAATTATACCTAAGCTGACTTCCCATGGCAAAGGGTGAAAATAAGTAGTAATTGGTAATCTGCAGATAATCCCTCCATTTTTTTACATTGTAAATTTTAGATTTCTACATTGTTTCTAAATATCTATCAAGAATTCAACATATATTTTTACTAATATAGAGTATCAGTTTTTTCACATAACCTATCAGGATATTGTAATTAAACTTCTGCTCCAGAGGACCTTACACTCTTATGATATCTAGGTACAATGTGCTGTATGTACAGATAGAAGCAAATAACTCATACAAATCAAAATTTAAAACATCTAAAAAAAAAGTAGGGTTCATCACTAATCCGTGGTTAGAATGGCATGCATTACAGAAACTGAGATCTAATATCCTTGCATTGTTTGTATTAAACGAAAATTAAAGCTCAAAAAACACCACTTTCTATTTAAGCACCATCAACGTTACCTCAAGATCACAAGATAAAAGTACCAGAAAAGTAAGAGAAAGAAAAAGTGAATCACTAATATCTTCTTTCTAAGTAATATTTTCAAATAAGTTATACTGTCATATTGAAAACCTTGAGAAATTGGAGAAAAAGATAAATGATAAAACTTTTGACTGAAATAAATTCTCCTAAAACGAATAAATGAAGAATAAATATGTTCTTTTATACAATTTATGTTTGTTAGTGCTTAAGAGTGTGAGAGGGCAAGATGCTCCTACAGGCCCTTAAAGGTGTCATACTTGATGTTTCAGGTATTCTCAACTATTTTTCCATTAAAATTAAGCAAGAGACCATTTCCACAGCATTCTCATTTCTGTGGATCTACCCCAAAAATATACAACTAACAAAAGTGTGCTTTGTCTCAGATTTCTCTCATTCTTACATATAGAACATATATAATAAGAACTAAAGAGAAAACACAAAGCGCTAAGTAAGATATGTCAATTCCATTCCACATACTTTATACTGAAATGAAATTCAATCTATTCAGTACTTCTGTTAAGAATTATTATGACCCTTTTATTTAGAAAATGGAAGTAAGGCTCAGGCAGAGTAGATAGCCTCCATGAAATCTATTTCACTAAGAAGTGGAAGAATGAGTCAGAGGTAAGATTACTTCACTGCATCACATTTCATATTAAGCTCTAAATACCCTCAAAAGCAAGTGAGCACCTCTGTTTTTCTCTTTCTTTGGAAAATTCTTCCTATACATCTTGATATTTTCGGTAATTTTGACCATCATTGTCTGCCATTTTTGCTGGATTATGACCTCCTTAAGGGGTAAGCAATATATCATTCACAATTTTATCCATGACAACAGCATCTGGTGCCTAAAAATATATTTGCATAAATGTGTTATGATGTAAAGTATGGCTTAAAAAAGTGAATGATTAAATTCAAAAGTACGGTGAAAATCTCAGTCTATACTAATATTAACACATTTACAAATATTTTAACGTATCTATTAAATTGCTAACATGGTGATACAATACAAATTAATGTCAATACACTTAAATATGTATATTTTAAAAATAATTTAAAACATTATTCTTTTTGTTGCTGTTTACTATTCTGACCAGTGTAAGATAAAAATCTCAAAGATATTTTGACTTGCATTTCCCTAATTAGTAAGGATGGTATACATTTTTAATATATTTGTTAGCCATTTTACTTTTGATGTAATAATATATACACATTATAATAATTTTAAAATGTTATTAATTTGAAAGAGTAAGAAGGGGTATTTTTGAAGTGCTTGGAGGGAGGAGAGGGAAGGGATACATTATGTAATTATAAGGTCAAAAATAGAATAAAAAATAATCTTGGGAGAATATATATAATTTTGGAGTTAAGTCACCAGACATATTAACTTAATACAATCATGACTTTCATCATGTCACTTTATCACAGGAAACTGAGGTATTTGCTTTTCCATCGTCTGGGAAGAATTATGAAAGTAAACTCACAAAGAATACAAAAGAATCTGTATTTGAGAAAGAAAGAAAATATAAGAATAAATTTTAATTTCAATGTGTAAAAGAGTGATTTAATAAATTTTAATTTCAATGTGTAAATGAGTGATTTCCAAAAAACAAAGAAGTAAAGAACTAAAGGTTTAAAATAAAATTCCCCAGTAATACACTGGTAAAACATGTGTGAGACAACCATATCAACCCTGTTGTTACAGAAAACTAGAGAACCTGAGAGTTAACAACTCATGAAGTTAACTAGTCTGAGTCAGATATTCCTACCTATTGGGATAACATACATTCAATCTCCCAGAAGTAGAAGCCCTTCGTCTTAGACTGTTATACTTTCTGTACAAATGTAGTCACATATTTCTGTGATATACTATGGTACACTTTTTAAACCCTTGTATCTGTCTGAAATATGATTAATTTTTTTATTTCAGTTAAAGAATTTTAGCCAAAATATTTTCCCCAGTTTCTATCTATTAAATATCACTAAAAGAGCTGTTAAGTGAAGGATAATTTTGTGAAGAGTAATTCCTAATAGCTGTTTCACACGCCAGCAAAGGAGGAAATAATGGCAGCTCCTCTTGCAGTATACAGTATATAAAAAGACAATTCTATTTAAGTGAAATGAAATCAATAATATTACAGAGTGGCAGGTTTCCTAATGGAAACCTCATTTTGATTGATCCCTTCCCCACTCCTCTTCCCATCTTTCCATGTTCCTTTCCCCATCCTATCTGATTGACCTCAGTTTTATACCTTTAACTCTATAATCTGCTGTTTTATTGTCTTCCACTTCCTCCTCCACCAAGGCTCCATAGTCATTATCCATCCTATAGATCCATTTTTACATTTTTGCTTTTACTTTACTTTGCTGACATATACATCCACTTAGATACATTTTTTGACAGTTAGTAGTTAGGGATCAAGTATAAGGAAAAACATATAGTACTGTTATTTCTGTCTCACTTTAATGTTTCCAAGATCCAAATGTTTTGCTAAAAAGTTCATCACTTTTCATTTGTATCTTAATAAAATTCTATCATGTATAAATACCACATTATAGTTATCCACTCCTCTTCTGAAAGACACCTCCATACCCTTGTTACTGTGGAAAGAACAAAGATAAATATGGACATACAAGCATCTGTGTAGTAGAGTGAAGAGTCCTTTGAGTATATGCTCAGGAGTCTTATGGTAGCTCTAATTTCCAGTTTGAGAAGTTTCCATATTGATTTGCATGGTGGCTGCATGGCTTCACACTGCCATAGACAGTAGATAAGTGTTCCTATATCCTCAGCAGCATTCATTGCCAATTTTTTCTATAGATTAGGTAGTCATCTTACCGAGGTCAAATGGAATACAACGAATTTTGAATTTATATTTCTTTGATGGTTAGTAATGTTGCAAACTTTTAAAAATATTTATTTGCCATTTGTATTTGAAAACTGTTTATATTATTATGCCATTCATGGACTAGCTTTTGGGTTTTGTGCAGTTAGTTATGTTTTTTTCAGTTCTTTGGAAATTCTAGTGTTAACTCCTTATCTCAACCATGATTGGTAAATCTTTTTTCCCCTTCCTATATAACAACTGTTCAAGCTGCAGACACTCTGTACTGCTGTGGAGGAGCTCTTTAAAAAAAATAGGAGTTGCTTAATTGTGGTACTGATTTTCTATTCCATTATTACATTACTTAATGCTCCTATATTTTTCTCTTGCAATTTAAGTGTTTCCAGTTTTAAAAAAAGAACTATGACTCACTCTTAACTGATCATTGTGAAAAATGAGAGATGCAGATCCAGTTTAATTCTTGTATATATAGGTAACCTTTTTGTCTTTGTTTTTGTTTTTGGTTGTTTGTTTTTGTTTTTTGAGATAGATTTTCTCTGTTTAGCTTTGGAGCCTGACCTTGAATTTGCTCTATAGACCAGGCTGGCCTTGAATTCACAGAGATCCACTTGCTTCTGTCTCCCACGGGCTGGGATTAAAGGCGTGCACCATTACCATCCAGCTTAGGCATCAGTTTTAACATCATTTGTTGAGTAGATTTTTTTCAGTACATTTTTGTCAACATTTGATAGTAATTTATTGTGTCAGTTGATTTCTAGGTCCTCTAATATGGTCTCTTAGTCAACATGTCAGTTTTGCTCAAGCACCATGCTGTGTTTTTCACTGTGGCTCTGTACTGCATGTAGTTTTTTGTCAAAAAATTGTGATGTCACTGGCCATATAATTTCCATTTTTAATTGCTTTTACAATCCAAAGTTTTGAGATTTCTGTGTTTTTATATGCTAGGATCTTTTTTTTCGTTTTTGGCTTTTCTTTTTTTATTATTTATTTATTTATTTATTAAAAATTTCCACCTTCTCCCCACCTCCCATTTCCCTCCCCCTCTCTCTCCAGTCCTAAGAGCAGTCAGGGTTTTCTGCCCCGTGGGAAGTCCAAGGTCTTCTCCCCTCCAAACAGGTCTAGGAAGGTGAGCATCCAAACAAACCAGGCTCTCACAAAGTCAGTCCATGCAGTAGAATCAAAACCCAGTGTCATTGTCCTTGGCTTCTCATTCAACCCTCATTGACAGTCACATTCAGAGAGTCTGGTTTGATCACATGCTCCATCAGTCCCAGTCCAGCTGGCCTTGGTGAGCTCCCATTAGATCAGTCTCACCATATCAGTGAGTGGACGCACCCCTCGCGGTGCTGACTTCCTTGTTCATGTTCTCCCTCCTTCTACTCCTCATTTGGACCTTGGGAGCTCAGTCCAATGCTCCAGTGTGGGTCTCTGTCTCTATCTCCATCCATCGCCAGATGAAGGTTCTATGGTGATATTCAAGATATTCATCAGTGTGGCTATAGGACAAGGCCAGTTCAGGCACCCTCTCCTCTGCTGCCCAAGGAACAAGCTGGGGACATCTCCTTGGACCTGGGAACTCCTCAGGTTTCTCAGTAGCTATGGAGCCAGTTCTGGAACTTACTCTGTAGACTAGGCTGGTCTTGAACTGATAGAGATCAGCTTGCCTCTGTCTCCCAAGTGCTGGGATCAAAGGCATGCATATACTAGGATTTCTTCAGGTCTGTGAAGAATATCTTTGAAATTTTTTTGAGGGTTACATTGAATCTGTAAATTGCCTTTGGCAATAAAATCATGTCCACAGAATTAATTGGACCATTCAGGCAAATACAAGATTTTTCTAACATCTAATGACTTCAAATATTTTTGATGTCTTAAAGTTTATCTTGTAGAAATCTTTCACCTCATTTGTAAGGTTTATTCCTTGGTATGCATTTTTTCAAAGTTATTATTAATGACATCTCTTTCAAAATTATTTCCAAACATGTTTATTATTGGTGTATATAAACATTAGTAATTTTTGCACATTGAGACAGGGGTACACTGAAAAGTCACACAAAGTTTTTCATATCCCAAGAAAAGATTTTCCTAGCCTCATCCCTTTTACAATTGTCTGTAACTCATGAACCAAGTTATATGATTTAATATGTACTATGAAGTTTCAACAGCAAAGAATAGTAGAAATAATTCTTTATAAAGTTTGGGTATGCACAATGCTGCAGCTTCTAATTATTGAGTCATGAATAATAATATATGTATATCCCATTATTAAAATGGATAATGAGTAATCAAACTAATTATAGATGATGTTGATGTTATGACAATGTCAAAGGCAAGAAATATTGGAGGCGAAGGTGGAGTTATGAGTTTTTCTGCATTTCCATTTTTTACACTAATTTTATTGCATTATACATTTTAACCTACTGGATTAGTTAATTCTGATAAATTTAAATTCATGAGTGTCTATAAATTAAATACATGGCTACTTTGTCACTTTTTATAACAAGTTATATAAAAATAAGCCATAATAGTTCCTTTAATAAATTTAAATGTCAATATCATATTATTGAATGTTAATATTGAGAAAATGAATTTGTACAATTTATCATTATAATGTTATTTAATTTCATGCATGGTTATATGAAATTATTTAAAATGTAATTATAGTATAGCAATTATCTCTTGATTTTTTATAAGTAGAGTTTTAAGAGACTATATCATTGTCTTTCTCTCTGTGTTTCTAACATTATTTTTGTTTGCAAGGGAAAGGACCAAATAGTCTTTTATCTGCTCGTCTTTCAGAGGCTTTTTTAATTGTTGATTTATTTACAAACAATGTTTTCCTGTCTAATCCAGACAAAATTTAAATTCATAATTGAACTCTCTTTTCTTTCACTCCTGGCATTATAAGACTTCACTCTTGGCTTCCTGTTTCTTTGTTCTTTCATTTAAGTTATTTTCATTTCAACCCCCATATATTACAGTGATAATGACAATATTATATTCAAAGAAATGGTGGGATGCATTTTATTTTATACTAAAGCTCTTTAACACCTGTGTATGATGCGGGAGAATTGTCTGTATTCTGTCAATCATATTTTAATAAAAAACACTGATTGGTCAGGCAGGCAGTATAGGCTGGAAAGCCAGACAGGAAGTAGGGGTGGAGCAAAGAGACTGGGAGTATTCTGGAAGCAGAAGCTCTCTCGCCATTCCTGCGCAGACCATCGAAGAGGCAAGATGTAAGCTGTCACACTGAGAAAGGTACTGAGCCATTATGGCTAACATAGATAATGATAATGGATTAATATAAGTTACAAGGACTAATAAGAAGCCTGACCTAATGGGCCAATCAGTTTATAATCTTATGGAGTCCTGTGTGTGATTTCTCTTTGGGATTTGCCAGCTGCGGGGTACTGGGCGGGACAGAAACGCCAACACGCCGGCCCCTCATGTTACATGTGTACATCAATTTACCTTCAAATAACAAAGCTTTTTTTCACTATACTTGAGTTGAAATATTTTAGACAGAGTAGATTTTTACATTATTTATTCCCTCTTACTGGCCCCCATCGTAGAATGGATACCTATCTCTCATGCTGAAAAACCCTTTTAGGACTCCATACAGATGTTTGCCTCTATTTCATAGCGCTACATACCAGGCACATCATAGAACTCTGCACACTCAAAAGTGTTTCAAATTTTGTTTTAAATATAAAAGCTATATTTTTGTATATTTCTACCTCTGATCATATCTTCACTCATCCTAAAATTATTTTTTAATATTGGGAATATTTGGTCAATCCAGCTTGAGCCTATGTGATCAATTCCACTTTGATCGAAATATCTATACCTATACTCTTCAGTTTTCTTGTCTTTGAAAATGTTCATACTTATACCTCTTTTAACTCTCTAGCGTTTTTGTTTTCTATCCACTCATGAAAATACTATCAAAGAGTTTTCAGATTTCTTCATTTGGTTTCTATTAGCGCATGAATTTATAGAATATAGCTTTTGTGGAGATAAAGAAAAATCGCCAGACATGTATTTTCTCTTCCTATCACATAGCTCACTGGGACTGAACTAGAGTTTTCAGACTTGAAAACTAGTGTCTTTACCTATAAAGCCATCTCCCAGTCTTGGTTACTGATTTTGATAGACGTTACATTGAATCTGTGGGTCACTATGGGTGTTATAGACATTTTATGATCTATATCACCTCCACATTTGGAATGCCTACTCTATTTCTATTTCTTATTGTGATTCTCAGCGCTAATTATCAAATGTGCTGGATTTACAATTACTCTGTAAGTCTCACCTGGGACTTACGTAGAGCATGTCTATGAAAGTACTTTTAGAAAGCTTTAATCAGAAAGGGTTATGCAGCCTTGAATGAGGGCAGTACTGTCCCAAGGTGTCTTTCATAAATATATTGTTGCTAAAAACAATGTTCTTTGGAATTTGTTAAATTTCTTAGTTATTTGTTCCATTTTCTTTTCATTACTGATTTTAATAATTTTTCTAATTTTGTTAATATATTTTATCTTTGTCTGTAAGTGGTATATGTAATATATATATATATATCCACAAGTATATAGATACATATACACACATAAATATGCACATATATACATACAGACATATATATATATATATGAATATAACACACACATATATGTGTTTGTATATTTTGTGCAGTTTTTTATTTATTGATACAGTTTGGTTCTTGTTTAATTGTTTTTATTTTTTTACTTTTTTAAAAGCTTTATTTTTACAAGGTCTTTAATTAAATGAACTTTCCCCCTCCTTCTGCTCTTTTTCTTTCTTTCTTTCTTCCTTTCTTTCTTTCTTTCTTTCTTTCTTTCTTTCTTTCTTTCTTTCTTTCTTTCTTTCTTATTTTCATTATACATTCCAAACTACAGCTCTCCCCCTATGTTCCTCCCATGTCCTCTTGCCTCCACCCACAACCCACTCCCAATCCACTTTTTCCAACAAGTAAGGAGCTCCCATGGGGAGTCAACAAAGTCTAACACACCATCCTGGGGCAGGACCAAATCTCAGTCCCCTGCATTCAGTCTGAGCATGGCATCTCACCTAGTCCTCTCACCAGGGGGCTCTCAAGTAGTCCAAAATTCACCACTGTCTCCCATATATGGAAGGCCTAGTTTGGTCCTATGGAGGCTCCACAGCTGTTGGTTTAGAGTTCATGTGTTTCTGTGGACTTGGTTTAGCTGTCTCTGTAGATTTCTCTGTCACGATCTTAACATCCCTTGCTTATATATTCCCTCTTCCCTCTATTCGACTGGACTCCCATAGCTCAGCCTGGTTCTTGGTTGTAGATTTCTTCATCTGATTCCACCAGCTACTGAATGAAGGCTCTATGATGATAGTTGTGTTATTTACCAATATGATTACAGGGTGAGACCAGTTAGGTAGCCCTCTCTACTATTGCTAGGAGTCTTAGCTAGCATCATCCTTCTGGATTCTTGGGAATTTTCCCAGCACAGATTTCTTCTTGACTCTCTTTAAGAAGGTCTCCCTTTCACTGCTCTCCCACACTGTCCCTCTGCCCCCACAACCCGCCTGTTCCCTCTTATTCTCATCTTCCATTCCCTCTCCTGTACCACCTCCCTCAGCCCTAGTTTACTCAGGAGATCTCATCTAAGTCCCCTTCCCAGGGTAATCCACATGTCCTTCTTAGGGTCTTCCCTGCCACCCAGCTTCTCGGAAGCTGTGGATTGAAGTCTGGTTATACTTTTATACTACTAATTCCAGTGCCAGGAATGAATGATGTCCTCAGAATTGCTGGTCAGCAAGTTGTACTTGACCCCAGAATATTACAGACTACTTCCATTGCTCTTGGTTACTCTACCAAATATAATGGTATGGACTTCTTGCTGAAGAAACCACATGATTGATCCAGAGAACATGAAGAAATAAACATGGGATTTACTTGAGAGCTTCATATGTAGTGACTAGCTTTCATAGTATTAGAAAGTGCTATGCACACTAATGAAAGCAAAAATTAATCAATCACTCTTACACAATTTCAAATCCTGTGAGATACTATTTGCAACAAAAGATATATCCAGTGGTGGAATGTTGGTATGAATGCTATGAGGGTAATCAACCACATTCTAATTAGGTATAAGACCAACAATATGAAATTGAAGCCCGACACCATTATCAGGACAAAGAACCAATGTCTATATAGTTCATAGGTCCTAGGGCAGATCTTACTATGTTTTTACTGGCAAATGGATATAGTGTTAAGCCATGTCCCAATGACTTATGGTTATACATGTATATTATACATTTCTTAAACTTCGTCAGACAAGCACTGTTTGATCAGCACAGAGAAACAAAACTAGTTAATGTGGGCAGTTTAAAAAAAATAAACTACTGAGTTTTCAGACCTGTACGGGACATCTATAACACACCTATTTCCCCCATGGGTCTGGTATCATTAAGAGAGGAGAGTGTGGTGGAAATATTGTAAGAGACAGTAGATGACTAAGCAAAATTACTTTTACCCTAGATATAATAGGCAAATTACATATGACATCTCACATTGCTTATGAAAGAACATATAAAAACACGTAAGCTCAGTCAAACAAAATGCCAGGATATAGCACGGAGATGGTCAGAAAGTCCCAATCCTAGGTAAGAAACTAGTGATAATTCAAAGCTTCTGGGAGAAGATGCAGTTTTCTTAAAGGTTGTGTCTCTAGGTAGATCAACCATGTTTAAGTAAATGTCTTCACATCCAGGCATGTACTGCCTACACAAGTAGAAATGGGTGGGTTATTAAAAACCAATTGACAAAGAGTTTGGAGATTAGTGTGGTGAGGGATAGTTTGGAAAGAGTTAGAGGAGTGAAATGTGAATAAAAATCAAAATATATTATATGGAATTCTGAAATAATTAATAAAATTATATGTAAAAATAACAGCTGTTGGTTAGAATGATAACAGGAAATAAACTACTTCATATAGTTTTTAGAATGTTAATTAGTATAATTAATTTGGAAACTACTATAAAGGTTCCACAAAAAATTAAAATCATTTCTATTATGTGATCGAAACAGGCTACTTTTGTTTAGCCTGTTATACTTTTTAATATATATATTAAAAAATTATGATATCAAAGACTTAGGACTCTTCTGTTTGTTATCTTATCTTTTTGTTAGTTTGTAACTTGAAGTCATTTTTTGAGATTACAACTATATATAGATACATATACATATACATATATACATATGTGTATATATATATATTCTAAATACATCTTTTTCGGTATGTATAATGTTACCTGTATATATGTTCTCATGGCTGACCATTTGGTATTTGGTAACCAATTGATTTTCTCTTCCCTAAGGAAGACTATTTCTACTGCTCTCAGCATAGCATAATAACCTATAGTTCTTTGTGTACAATTGAGGTTTGATGGAAATTTTCCCATCCACTTTGGCATGTTCCTAGGTGTCTTCCTTGTTAAGCTCACATTCCCACAGGAATGCTGTACATCCTGGCATTCCTAGGAGATACAGTCTCACAGAAAACTACCTGATCTTGGGGCTCTTATGATCTTCCAATCTATTCTTCTACAATATTACCACCAAGTCTTAGGTATAGAAGAGTTTTATAGCTATATCTATTAAGACTGGACTTCACAGCTCTGCATTTTTATTGGTTGTGTTTTGGCTTTTCTGTTGTGATCTCCTTGATGAGGGGTGGTTTTTCACTTTCCTGTGGGAATGAGGAAAATATTTAGAGTGTATATTTAGGCTTTCTATAGTTACTCCAGTCTATGAACTTACATCTGAAGATTTAGAGCTAGGTACCACCGAAAGAAAGAACATGAAACAGTTGTCTTTCTTGATCTGTGTTATCTCATTGAATACAATCTTTTCTAGTTTCATCCATTCATCTACAAAGTGTATGTTTTCATTACTCTTTATAGCCAAATAGAAACCCATAATATATATGTACCAAATTTTCATTATCCATTCATTGATTGAAAACAATTAGGTTGTTCCTTTCCATTTCTTAGTTATTAAGAACAGAGAAGAAATGAACATGATTGAGCAAATATCTGTGGACTATGATGTGAAGTCCTTAGGACATATGTCAAGGAATTGTATAACTAGGCTATATGGTAGACTCATTTTTAGCTCTTTGGGGATTCTTTACACTGATTTCTGCAGTAGTTGTACAAGTTTGCAGTTTTACCAACAGGGAATGAGGGTTTCACTTTTCCCTTCACCGCATTCAGAATATATGTGCACTGTTTTGTTGATCTTTGCCATTGTGACTGGGGTAAGATTGAGTCTCAAAGTTGCACTGCTTTGCACTTCCTTAATTGCTAAGGAAGTTGATCATTTTTGAGATATGTCTTAGGATTATAGATTTGCTGAGTTTATTCTTTTATGTCTTCTTCAATTTGAAATGTTAAATTTCTTTCCTCAAATTTAGAACGTTTTCACCCATTACTCTTTAAACATGCTCCTTTATCTTCTCAATTTTCCACAGTAAATATGTTCTTTTAATTTATTTTTCAGTTGCTCTAATAAAACTGTTTGAAAAAAAACAAGGTGAAAGAATTTATTTTGATTGGGATAGAGTTTCGCTAATGGACTAAGAAGGCCCTTCTCAAAGCTAAGGAAATAGGAGTTTGAAGCCTTTTCTCAAACCACATGTATAGACAAGAAGCAGGAAGGGATGAATGAATGTTATTGGTCCCATGTTTTTCTCCACCTACATAGCCTGTCCCACGCTATCATCTCGCCAGCAAGAACCACACGGGACACTAGGATTCTTCTGCAGAAAAGCTTTAATGCATCTTGAGAGAGAGAGCATCAGCTAACATGGCCGGGGACCCAGAATGAGGGGAACCCATCCCTTATATAGGAAACAGTCCTCGCTTCGGACGTGTCACTCCTGGATTGGTCTGCTGCCCATCAACCCAGATGACGCCTCGGGAGTAGGCGGGGACTACAGCGTTGGAAATTTACCAACACATGCGTGTTATCTTGTTCACCTGGCAGTGAAACCGGATGCCAGCGCCATCCTGTAATGGAGAATGTGGTTGCGGCCCTCCACATCTCCCCCTTTTTTACTTTTTTGCAGAAAGGCAACTCCCTCAGAAGGCAAAGATAGAGGTCGCACTTCCCAAAGTAGAAACATTATAATGGGCTTGCACAGAATCTGCCCCTAGGTTCATGACACTTAGAACTTATCCAGCCTGCCCTCTGCCATTTTTCTGGGAAAGGGAATATACGGCAGGAAACCCTTATGCAGGGCGACATATCTCTCAGAGAGGGCCATTCTCTGTGCGATGCTCTTCAGCTCGACAACCTTCAGGGCTAGCTAAGCCAAGCACCCCACCCTGTGCAATGGACCACTGTCCTAGGGGTGCAGGAGCTGGTTGGCATAAACCTTACTGCATCAACATAGATAACCACACATAAGTAGAGGCTCCCTGTTCCAGGGCAGCCAGTGCTTGTGCAATAACCACTTTGTCCCTACGGCTTTGGGATTTGAGTCAGCAGACCATCCAGAGGAGAAACACTATTCCACAGCATAGGGCTGCTCCAAAACATTTCCACCCCCACCCATTCTTTGAAGTAGGAGATGAAGGACACGACCCAGGACTGGAATCCTACTACCAAGTTTATGTCCACTTGCGTGGAGTTGATTGTCACGATGGACCGTCTCAAGGAGGACAGCAAATCATCAAAATTCTCGGTCCAATTTCCTGCAAGATACAAAGACAATTCTCGGGACAAGTTAGCCGCTTTTGTCAAGTTCTCATATGGTACACTGGTCACACATAAGGCTGGAGTTTTACATTTACAGCCCAATTGGGCAAGCTGCCATAAGATATCCACCTGTTCTTGTACTAGGTCAATTATTTGATTAAGAACCATTATTCCACCTCTAATAGATGTATCTATGGTAGCCTGCTGATCCAAGGCTGTAGCCACTGTGGTAGATAACTGATTGAGGGTCTCTGTTTTCCATGGTATAGGCCGTGCTGCCCCAGTGGCGCCTAGGAAAAACCCAGGCCCTGTTTGTTGATATTAGGTTTAAGATTTATTGGCTCCTGTATTCCTTGCCGGGTACGGTGGCCTCGGGCTCCAGAGCCCACCCCGCCATCCGAGGGCTGCGCTCGGCCCTGGGCCTGCTCGCTGTGCGGCTCCATGTGTCCCGGGCCAGGAAGTGGCGGCTCCACCCCCAGGCGCCCCTGCCTTCCCCACGGGGCTAGCCTAGTTTTCCGCTGTGTTGGTGCCGGCAACATCTCAAGGTCCGCGCCAGAGCCATTACAGCTCACGGGGCAGATGGGATAATTAGCAGACTCTCAACATCTGTGCCACAGTCACAGATTTAGCCAATGACCCTATAGCCTTAAAAATCCAAGGGCTTTTCACATCCACCTCCCTGCAGATCCTGAAACATTAGATAAGCCAAGCGTATATACAACAATCTTTCAGGAGGTCTTGAGTTTTTTTTTTTGTTGTGAGCTGCCACATGGTGGCTGGGGAATCAAACTCACGACCCTTGGAAGAACAGGCAGCATTCTTAACCATTAAGGCATCTCTCTAGCTCCCTATTCAGATGGAAAATCTCTAGGTTTAGCATTGTTTGTTTCACCCGTTGCCCCAGGCAATTGATCTGCCTTTGTTACCTTATCATAGCCACCTAGCAAAGCTCCGCTCCAGCCACCTTCCAGCTGCAGCTGCACCCACTCCGAGCCCAAACCGGTGCACGGAGCAAAGTGGAACTCAGAGAAGCAGGCTTGCTGCTCTGCAACCATTGAAAGGGCCTCATTTAATCTTTCAGGGAATTTGGGCGTCGTTAGTCTCTCTGGCTATTTCCTGCTGAATTGGGACGTTGCATTTTAGGGGTATACACTACAACATTTCAGGAGGTCTCGGTGATTTAAACCACATAAATCCCCAGTACACCCTTAGGCTCTCCTTTTCTGTGGAGACGAAAACAGAACCTCTTTTCCAAAACATCATATCCTTAGGCAAATTCAAATATCTTTCTCCTGTCCGGTACACAAAAGACAAAACAAACAACATAACATAAAGCTTTTGACCTTGTAGATCAGTCTTCTCCCCCATTTTTAGAACCACTGGGGGGTCCTTTTTACTTATTTTCTTTTCTTGCGCTTGCGCCTAACCTCTCACTGCATTCAGTTTCTGATATGCTATCCTGGACTTTCTCCAATACATTTCGTCCCTAAAAATCCAGGAATAGTCATACCTCTCTGAGCATGCAGACCTGCAGTTCTGAATCCTCCCTGAATTTCCAAGGTGAATCCAAGGGGTCCCCGTTGGTGTGAGTGGTGGTCAGGGTTTCCCGGCGTCCTGAGGGTTTCAGGCACCAGATGTCCCATGCTATCGTCTCACCAGCAAGAACCACACGGGACACTAGGATTCTTCTGCAGAAAAGCTTTAATGCGTCTTGAGAGAGAGAGCATCAGCTAGTGTGGCCGGGGACCCAAAATGAGGGGAACCCATCCCTTATATAGGAAACAGTCCTCGCTTCGGACGTGTCACTCCTGGATTGGTCTGCTGCCCATCAACCCAGATGACGCCTCGGGAGTAGGCGGGGACGCAGCAGTGGAAAATTACCAATTACATGCGCATTATCTTGTTCACCTGGCAGTGAAACCGGATGCCAGTGCCATCCTGTAATGGAGAATGTGGTTGCGGCCCTCCACAATAGCCCAGAATCTCAACTATGGAGTAGCATCATCCATAGTGTGGGGTTCTACTCACCTCAATTAAAGCAATCATGATAATCCTCCATAGGCATGCACAAAGTTACATCTTCCAGGTGACTCTAGATTCTGTTATGTCAACAATTCATAATAACTATTGCAACTTCTCCCCTTGTCAACTTGACAAAAGATTGTATTAATTCAGACTATAACCTTATACCTCTGTTCACATAGACTTAAGTCAATATTATAATAATAATACATTCTATCCAACATTCCCTATAGTCTTTAAAAGTTCCAATCCTTCAAATGCCTAAATATGTCTTAACTTCAAATTTCTATAAAATAGACAAAAAAAACAAGCTACATTCTTCAAACTTATAACAACAAAGAGCAAACATTCTATTCAAAAGGACAATAATCATGGTATAACAAAGAATGAACAGAAAAAAGTATAATGAATATTGAGTGTGGTAATCACCAGATCCTGCAATTCCACAAACAGCATTTGGGGATGGTAAAGAAATTTGTCTGGGCTTTAAAGAAATTGAGGTAGCTTCCCCACTGTGGCTCTATCACCTGAAGCAAACATATACTTGTCTTGTGCCATCTCCACTCCTTGCCCACAGATCTCCTTGGCAGACAATCCTGACATCTCCAATATTCTATATGTCTCCATTACAAGCTACGCTTATTTTAATGATGTCACACAATGGCCTTTAAAGGCCTGCTTGGAGAAAGTTCAACCATGCCACATTCTCACTAATTTCAACTGCTTTTTAGAGTCGAAGTGCAAGATTCCTTGACTCTCTCAATCTTTTGTCTTTCATTGCTCCAAAAACAATGTCATGTGGAAAACAATGTCAATTTCTGCTGCCAGCAAGGAATGGACCATGTTTCCTTTGTATCACAATTGCTTCAGTATCTATGTGTTCAACTTGAGGAAGTACTCTTCTAAAAGGAAGGTGATTTTGAAGATCAAGGAAAATGCTTAGAGACATTCTCAGTTCAAGTTTTCTTTTTTTACATATATTTGCAACTTTACAAGTTGGAGCCTATGGTTGGGCATGGCCTTTCTATAAAGGGATATATCCTGTTATCCCAGCACTGAATGCTAGATTTCTCTTTAATGGTACTAATCTCTTTAATAATTAACAACTGTTTTGTTGAACTTTCATTGTCTGAAATTGTTACCTTGCTCACACAATTTTTCCTTACCCAAGAAATTATTCCATTGTCTTTAAATTGTAGTTAATTCAAGTTCTAAGAACATAAGAAGAATGCAATGAGATTTTTGGCCAAAATATAAAAGGACTGTCCTCTATCCCATTTCCTGACAGAATACCTTTCCACCTCCCAATTTAATAAGTCAGGCCTCTGTTGTCTTTTTTATTTTAGCATTCTGGTCTTCTAAGATTCCATCATAATGGCCTATTATGCTCTGCTATCACTCAAGGAATTTTGTAAATCAAAGTTCCTAACACGTCCACATTTCTCCCAGAAATGTGTTCCTATAGGCTAAAACCAGGTAGAAGAACCCCTAGGAAATTTTAGCACAATAATGACCCCACTCCTGGTACTACTTTTCTGCCTAAATGTATTGTTTTATTTCTGTGATAAAATACTCTGAGCAAAGGAACTTAAAGGAGAAATGGTTTATTATGAATGACAGTTTTAGAATATAGCCCATTATGATGGGTAAACAAGGCAATAAAACTTCAAGCATCTATGATCAGGACCACATCTAAAATATGGAAGTGACTCTCAAGTGATTATATATTCTTTCAAGATTAAAATTAATAGTGTAACAGACATATATGATGGCATCCTATGAGTCCTTTAAGCTTCCTTTCCTTACCTTTTTTCTTTTAATAAAAATGTTCTTATTGAACTTGACTCTATGAAAAGTTCAGTGACTTTTCATCATGTTTCATTTGTTTGATTTTTATCTGCTGTTGAGTTCTAACAAATGTTCCAGTACAATTATTCCACTCTTCTGTTTGATTATTATTACCTGACCTTTTAATGATTTCATTCCATTTCCCAAAGTTTTATTGCTTGTTCATTTTTTCTTGACCAAAGTTAACAATCACATATAAAGATTATATAACAATTAACCCAGTGTTCACAAGGTGTTTTAACATCTCAAATTATATTGCTGAAACACACTGTGAAAATATAAAATAAACAAAAACACATGACTATATCAATACATGCCAAAGGATTATTTTACATACTTTAACACTAAATTTTGCCACTTTAACACTAAAATCAGTTCTAAAAAATAGAACTAAAAGAATCTTTCTGAGCCTTAATTAAAAGCATTTACTAGAGGTTAGAGAGACTGCTCATTGAGTAAGAGAAAGTGCTGCTTTATAGAGGGCTCTGGTTTGTCTCCCAAAACCTACATGGCAGCTCACAACTCTTCATAACTCCAGTTTCAGAAGAACTGATGCCCTCCTCTGGCTTCAATGGGTGCTAGACACACAAGCGGTATACTTTCATCTATGCTGGCTAGACACTGATATATAAGAAAAATTACAATAGATGAATCATTATTTATATGAAATGTGAATATTAATTATTCATTTATGTTTCAGAGAAAATTATCAGATATTTCATATAATGCTATGATGAAAGTTATAACTTTCATAGCTCAAAAGATGAAAAAGATAGTTCTTTTCAAAGTATTTTATTGATACTGTTTTGGAAATTTTTTTTGTGTAAGTTCACAAGATGGAATAAAAAGTATCAACATTGTAAAAGAGAACTAAAACCTCTCCCCACTAAAACGCTTACAAGAAAAACATTAAGTACATTTTTATGGAATCCATGCCCTTGCAACTTGAAATGCGTTTTCCTGTCTAATTTTCAAAATCATATTGATTTTATAGAGGTAAGTTTTTATTAAGGTATTGCAAGTATCATTATACTAACTAATATTGGAAATTATAAAAATATATCATATTTTCTGATATAGAAGATTACATATTTTTCAGATAGCATTTATCTCCAAGCTATTACATAAATTTGATACTGATATTTAGGATAGCAAATAACTTACAAAATTTTTTAATTGTTAGTTACTAAAATTTATATGAACCCTAAAGTCTTTAGAATAGCAAAAACATATTCTAAAAGGAAAGCTAGGTACTCAAACTTTCTGACTTTATGCATTAAAACAAAGCAATTCTAAACAAGAAAGGGTGACAATGAATGTTTAGAAATATCTAAATAGAAGAAGTTGTAATTAATGGCCAGAAGTACCTGTTGTATCTATGGTCAGTTTTTGTCAAAAGAGGCAAGACAGATCAACAGGCAAATGCAGAATACCACTTAAAGTGCCTTTAAGTTCACCTGCCCTTGAGGGCAGAAATTTCTTTGCACTGTAGTATGACCACCCCAACCTCCATACCCTCCTGTCTCAGGCCTCAAAGACCCGTGGAAACCTTCTCAGTATACCTGGGGGTGGGGGGAGCCGTTAATTAGCCGTGAATTCCCAACCCCATAGCTGAACTCTCCCATAACCAGAAGGTGGCTAATGAGTTGGGCCGAGATTCGCCTTACCTTGAACAGGTCTCACTCTCGGGAATGCAACTATAGATTTATTTTGATTTGTATAGTCTGCTCAAAGCTGTGCTAGAGCTGGCTACCTTTCTTAGCTGGAAATCAGTTTATGAGGATCAAGCAGTTTATGAACTTCTTAATTAATGTTCCAGTGACCCTTGACATGCTCACTGGACAAGGTAACTTTGTTGATCCCATCCATCAGGCACAGACTGGCCATCAAGCATATTACCAACAGATTTCTAATCTGGCCTTCAAAGTTCTTAAGGTACTACTTCAACACACAGGGGTTAATGCTTGGGACTTGTTGCCAAACACCATCTGGCAGATGGATACTATGTACTATGCTCCCCTTGGCAATCTTAAATATGTTTATGTGATAATAGATACATGTTCATCCTTGTTTATGCCCTTTCGCTTTATGGAGAGAAACCCATCAATGCTATCAAGGCCTTTAAGTTTGTCACAGCAGTTATGGAGGTTACTTGGGGCACTTAGCCTGCCTATGCCTCTCAACAATTCAATGACTTTCCGGACTCTCGCAATATTTCACATACTGCTGTCATTCCCTACAATCCACAGGGAAATGCCATTTTGGAGAGGAGCAACAGACCTCTTAAGGAGCTGTTGGCCAGGACTATCTCACCAGAGGCTAAGTGAGATCCTCATCTAGCCTTAACAGAGAACCTTTTCCATATGAACTTTCTTAGTTTTAATGACAAGGGACTCAGTCCATCTTATAAGCACTGGGCATCTCTGCCAAGGAAGACACCTCTGACCCTGGTGATATGGAGAGGTCCGATCTCCCTACAATGGCAGCCACCAGTCCCTTGCTAATCCATGGGAGAAGGTATGGTTATGTTTTTCCTCAGACTGCCACAATGCCAGTAGAGGTCCCAGTAAGAGATGTATGCCCAGCTATGAATGAGCCTGCTTTCACAAAGGAGGGAATAATCCAGTATGGGTAATGTATATTCCTCTTTCTTGATCTCATTGCCCTCCAAATAAATTGACTTATTAAGGGCAGATATTATAGCCTTTGACTACTCATTTTTTTGGAAACAGTTTGGCATAATATAAAAAGGATATTTGATCTCTCCTGGATCTACACAAATGCATTAATTGGTAGGCTGGTACTGTTAATCTTTATTCTCTTTACATTCTCCTGCAACGGATCCAACATCAGCAGATAGCAACTATGACTCTTAGGCTTTCTTTTTGCAGTCCTCCACAGGAAGTTACATATGCCTGGTTATCTGTAATTCAAAAGGCTACTGCCTAGTCCCCTAACCTTGACAGCTCTAAAGGAATGAATGTTCTTTGAGGTATGATAGTCAATGATGGGTAAGAGTTTGTTCAACAGATCAACCTAAGACGGGCACAGTTTAGTTGCTGAGCACTCCTGAAGTGGGATCAACAAGTCCTGGGCCAAGAACTGTAGCTCCTGCTGAGCACCCATGTAATAAATTTAAAAAAATGGTGGATACATAGGAAGTTAAGGCCTACTAGACCAAAAGAGCAATCATGGAATCTGCCTGGTATGTCCTGATAATGCCTAGTCAATGAGAGATGACCAAGTGATGAGTTCTGATTGCCTAACTACAGGCATTGTCAGATGTTTTGCTAATGCCTAGTTGATGAGGGATGACCAAGTGATGTTTCCTGAGGGCCTAGCAATAGGCACTATCAGAGGTCCTAATCATGCCTAGTCAATGAGGGACAACCACACGATATCAACTTTCAATGGATCAGAATGCCTGGATGCTGGAATGATTTATAAGTTTTTTCATTTTGTTAAATAAACTATTCTGCTATATGGCTTCTACTTGACTCCTAGTGTCTGAGGCATTTACACTGCACCTTCTCACCTACTCCCAGGAAGATGATATTAGGGCCCAGCAACACTCTTGCAGACAGAAAAGGTTACAGATATTCAGTAAAGAGAAATTGAAACAGAAAAAAACACAAGTTACACTGTGTTTGTAAAGGTACATAAGCTTGGGAGAAAAAAGAGAAAGGATATAGACAGTCATGGAAAAATAAAAGTAATCAAGTTTTAAAGTGAAGTAAAATAATAAAAAACATGTAAAGATAGAAAATGCATGAGGAGTATGAATCTTGTATATTGTAATGTTGTCTTTAAATTTCTTGATTGCTGATATATTAGAGATAGCTACTAAGAGACATTAAATTATGAAGGCTGATGGATTAAACCAATTGATATATTTTTAAAATGTCTTGATTTCAAAATAGAATTCAAACGATGTAGTGTTTTTTAGGGAAGAGGTTATGCTTTTGTTCTCACAGAAAATGAAAGGCTATGGATTCATTCAAGGTTAAAGATGATCAGGTTTAGATCAAGGAAGACTGCCAAAAATTCTTGCTTCAGACATAAATAAATAAACATAGAAAAAATATAAGACACATAATGTATATTTTACCTACTGAAACATAAAAAAAATTATCTTTGACTAGCTTGGTACAGCATACAGTATATATTTTTATCAATGCAGATATGTGTTTTAGCTTTGAAAGTTTATGTATTTTTGGATCGAGACACCAATAAAAATGAATGACCCAGGTGATTCAGTATCTCAGAATGCCTCTGTTGCAGCTTCCTCAGAGTTCTGCATCCTGAGCAGCTTCAAGGCTGCTGGCTGAGATGCTTCAGCCTCAAAGACTACTCCTTTCAGGACTTAACCATTATCCCGATTTTCTCAAGGTTCCCCAAAGATTAAATGCCCCAGGAAACAGGAAGTAGTCTACAGAAAACAACACCCACATTCCAAAATGATGGATTATGGATGTTTGTCATCATTTGAGGGTGGTGATTACAGGTTGTTATTGATCATGGTCATGAGAAAAGCTTTATCAAGGTGTTAAATTCATAGATTCTTTTCTAAAGAAAAAAAGGTAGATATGATATATAAATAATGAGATAGAAGAGTAGATTATTGAATCTACTTTAATCCAAAAAAAGCTGTAGTAGAGAGGCTGCTAGTTTGCTCCCAGCTGCTTAGCTCCAAAATAATCACAGAGAAACTGTATTAATTAAATCATTGCTTGGCGCATTAACCCTAGTTTCTTATTGGCTAACGCTTACATATTAATTTAACCCATTTCTATTAATCTGTGTATTGCCACATGGCTGTGACTTACTGGCTAAAGTTCTGGCATCTGTCTCCAGCAGGGCTACATGGCTTCTCTCTGACTCTGCCTTCTCTCTCCCAGCATTCAGCTTAGTTTTCCCCGCCTAGCTCTGTTCCCTTATAGTTCTGCTATAGGCCTAAAGCAGTTCCTTTATTTATCAGTGGTAATCACAGATACATAGAGAAATCCCACATAAAAAAATCAGCTACAAATCTCTAAATAATTTACATTGGTATGGGTTTTAGTTTATTTAAAAAAATTTATTTTTGTTATACTATATTATGTCTCTACTCTTGTTTGGAATATTTTGCTTATGCAACTCATTTAAAAATATAAATTATAATTAAGAAATACAGCTTAGTAGTTAGCAATGTACAATAATTAAACTGGTAGTTATATTAGGTATGTTTTCAAGGTTAAGCAAATATATTTAGTAGATAAATTATCATCAAACACTTCAAAGGCCTACAGAATATGGTATTTGAAATGTTTTAATAGTATAAGGCTTTTCTTGATAGTGAGTCATGTCTGCTCCTGGCAGCACCAATTTATTTCAGAAAAGATTATAGGCAATGAAAAAATTATAAAATAAATCAAAAGCATTAGATTTGAGGAATGAATCCAATAAAAGCACACAACTGCTTGATGAGCCATGTTCTCTATTTTAAAAAAGCTTTAAAATGAGAGCCACAAGAAGAAACATTTACTTCTCTGTGCTTTCACCCTCTAAGTTTTGAACTAGTATTTTCCAATCCAGGGGACAGATAAGAAATGCAATAAGGACATATAGATGATCATTATTGAATAAAACAGGATAGAAACATGACAAACAAATATGTGCTGGCTATAAAACAGGAACAAGACAATGGATTGCTTACCTTTTGAGATATTCAGTGTTAGTTTTTCCAGTAAAAGATTCAATTATGAATACTGTATTTCTTGGGATTCTTTAGGAAACAGAATGGACAGAATGAATGTGTATTAAAAGGTGATTTAAGATATTGGCTCACTGGTTATATTCTGGATGGTCCAATAATTGCAGCCTTTACACTGGAGAATCTAAGAATCTGGTAGACTAGATGTCTCAGCAGTCCCAATGATGCACCAAAGCCCTAGAAGACTCCTGGAGAGATACTGATCTTTATTCCATGTTGAAATCTTGAAGAAATTATCTTTTAACATCAGCAAAAAATGTAGCAGCAGTAGGTCAAAGGATTTGTGACTGTGTTGGTGTCAATATTGTTTTTGGTATCCTTCAAAATACCTTCTCCTACTAAAGAGACTAGAGCATGGGGATGTAGGTGCCTGCTCAATTTAGACATGTTCAATGAGTTGTGCAGGTGTTATCCTTGACAATGGGGCCTGGCTCTCAGTTTTTAGAGAGCAACCCTTTGTCTTAGCCACACTTTGGGTTGTTTGATAATTACAATGGGACTCCCTTGGTCAAAAACTCAACTGAATGCAATCCAGTGTCATTACTGGAAGCCTTGCCTGGAGACAATAGATTGCTAGTTAAGACACCTTGTCATGTCCATGTTCCTATGGCAGCCAGGGTCTCTGTTGATTTACCATAAATGGAGCCTCTGTTGAAGCCCTGGACCATGTCTCCATTGAGGGCCATGTGGATACTTGGGGTCATGTCGGCCACCTGAGTGTGTTGGTGGCTGAGGGCCATGCTGTAGCTGTCGCTGTGAAGATCTGAGTGGTCTGCACTGCTATCTGATGTCATGGTGATGCCCAGGCCAGAGCTGCAGCTGAGGGCCATGCCTGGGTCTGTGGCCCTGCTGCATGCAGCCAGTGTCTGTGTTGATGTCTGAGGTTTCTGCTACCATAGAAAGCCGTGTGGATTCCCAAGATCTGGGACCATGCTAGTGTCCAACAGTCATACTGCCATTGGAGCCATGCTGGTCTGAGTAGCCTGCACTGCCACGTTGTGCAATGGTGACATCCAGACCCAGCTGCTGCTGAGAACCTCGTCTGGGTCTGTGTCACTGTCAGAGTCAGCATCTAAGTCCTAAGCCCATTTGGCCACCAACGGATACTTGGAAATCCAGGGTTAGGGCCACATTCTGTGGCCTTATTTGTGTCTGGGGTCATGTCACCATGAGATCCATCCTAAACTGAATGGCATGTTCTTCCACCCAGAACCAGAATGTCAGCTGGGTCCTAACAACATTCTTGGTTGTTAACCAGGGCCATCTCTTGGTCCCTGGCCCTACTGTAGCTTGGTTTTGTGCTGATGTCTGTGGTCTGGGTCACCTTGAGAGGGCATAGAAATAATGTGTGGTAAAATTAGAGAGCCATGATGAGCCGTCCCATCCTTTCTTGACCCTGGGATAGCTCATCCTGCTGTGGACACCCAAAAATGTGAGCCTATTTCTACCTTGACCAAAGGACAGAGAGTTGCAACTTACCTCTTTTTCTTCAAGGTTATTGTCTGTTTCTACCTCAAACAAAGGTCCTACCTATATTTAGAGAGTTCTCCTCTCTCAAGATTATTGTCAACAGGTGTGGCTGATATCCAGACTCTGTATTTCAGGAATAGAGAGAATAGAGAGAAGTAGATATGTTTCTACTCCAAACAAAAGTCTAAGGAACCAACTAAGTCCCTATTCCCTTACGGAGATAACAATGGATTCCACTCAGGAAGTGGTTTACCTACAAAATGTTTTGTCTTTGGGTATAAGCATTATTTGTTTTCTTTTAGCAACAAAATGTTTACCTAAAAATGTAGCCCCGATCTTCAACTGATGTGTTAATTTCCTTGTATCATGTTAATGCAGGTTTTTTTTTTTTAATCTTACTCCCACCTTTTGAGGTCAGGGGTATTTTCAGTAATTGGAAATTAAACACAGGCTATTTTAATATTCACTGGAACTCCTTCCCGATACTATCCTATGTATTCTGTTTTATTATTTTTACTTGTGTCTTCGTCCTCTTTACTACTTTTCTGATCCCCATGCCTCTACCTCTGTAAGTGGTATTTTTGTCAAAACTGGTCTCCAACACCCTGTCCCTTGCTGGGCACTGCAGCAAGAGAGCTCCCCCACCCCACAGCACTAGGAGGATATTACCTCAGTCCTCATCACGGGTGAAGGAGAACTACCCTGATGGGCATAGTGGAGCTGGCTCTCCCCTCACATTAGGGTGGAAGTGGCCTGGACTGACTAACTCAACTACCACCAAGGCCCATAGCTCAGACTGAGGTTGGCCCATCCTAACATCTACCCTATCTATCTAGGCCCATATGGAGCTCATGAAGGGACTTGTCCTGTGGAAGGATACCTCTTGGGTATTCATGAGTTGGGGCAGCCGTGGAAGAGTTGAAAGGATTTTCAGTGAGATCTGGTGATGATGGTGTACCAGAAACTAGAGTCCTTGAACCAGACCAATGATTCATGACTATGAACATTTTTAAGTAAAAGTAATTGGACAAAAGCAGAAACTGTGGAATGCACCATGGCTCTTAATGTCACCAGGATGAAGGAAGAGGTATTAAAGAGGTGGGAAAGACAGAGGAGCAAGGAGGTTTTTCTTTTTCTTTTTGGTTTTGTTGTTGATGATGTTGCTTTCTTTCTGCTTTTGTTTGCTTGTTTTGGGTTGGTTTGATTTATTATTTTTTAATTTTCTTTTGGGGCCACTGTAGAACTAAGGAGAGGATATGGAGGGACTGGGAGGTGAGCAGAATTAGGGTATATAATTTGAAATTTGATAAAGAAATTAAGTTAATTTAATAAAAGATACCATGTTGCCCATTACTAGTAATCCTTATGAGGATCACCTTCATACATTACAGGAAGTTTCCACTGCACTAGACACCACCCCTAAATGCCCTCAATTTCAGCCATCTCTCCCTGTACTCTCAGTCAACCTCACATTCTCCTGTCCGAACCCACCCCCATTCAGCTCATAATATTTATTCTACTTCTCCCTGAAAGGGAGATTCAGGTGTCCCCCCGGACCTCTTAACTTTACCTATCATTTCTCAGTCTACTTATCGTAGTTCATTTATCATTTAATTCAAGACTAATATCCACTTATAAGCAAATATTCATATTTCTATGTCTGGGTTACCTCACTCAGGATGAATTTTTTTCTAGTTCCATCCATTTTCCTGCAAATTTCTGATGTTATTTTTTAAACTTCAGAGTAACACGACACTGTGTAGATGTACTATATTTTCTTTATCCAATCTTTGATTGAGAGACATCTAAGTTGTTTCCAGTTTCTGTCCATTATAGATAAAATTGTAATGAACACAGTTGAACAAGTGTCCTTGTGGTAGGATAGAGTGCCCTTTGGGTATATACCCAAGAGCAGTATAGCTGGATATTGAGGTAGATCAATTATCAACTTTCTGAAGAACCACATGTTGATTTCCAAAGTGATTATACAAGTTTGCATTCCCACTAGCAATATAGAAGTGTTCTTCTTGCTCTACATCCTTGATAGAATGAGTTATCACTTGTATTATTGATCTTAGCTCATTCTGATAGGTATATGATAGAATATCAGAGTACTTTTGATTTTTATTTCCTTGAGAGCTAAAAGTGATGAACATTTAAGAGTTTCTCAGTCATTTGCAAAATTCTTCTGTTGAGAAGTATCTGTTTAGATCTGTACTCCATTTTCAATTAGATTATCTGTTTTTTGACATCGTGTTTCTTGAGTTTCTGATATATTTTGAAAGTTAGTCCTCTATCAGATGTGGAATTGGAAAAAATATTTCCCCATTCTGTAGGTTACCACTTTATCCAAATGATGGATAAATCCTTTGCCTTACATAAACTTTTCAGTGTTATGAGGTCTCATCTATTAATTGGTGGTTTTAGTGTCTGCACTATTGGTCTTCTGTTCAGAAAGTTGTCTCCTGTGCCAGTGTGTTCAAGATTATTCCCAACTTTCTTTTCTATCAAGTTCAGTGTATCTGGTTTCATGTTGATGTCTTTGATCCACATGAACTTGAGTTTTGCATAGGGTGATAAGTATTGATCAATTTGAATTTTTTTTTACATTCAGACATCTAACTTGACCAGCACAATTTGTTGAAGATGATGGTTTTTTTCCAGTATATATTTCTGGCTTCTTTATAAAATATCAGGTATCCATAGGTGTGTGGATTTATGGGTCTTGCTTCAGTTCATTTCTTTGATCAACATGTCTGTTTTATAGCAATATCATGTGGTATTTTGCTTTGTAGTACAACGTGAAATTGGGAATGATGAGGCCTCAAACAGTTGCTTTAGTATTTAGGATTGTTTGAGTTGTCCTGGTTTGGTTTGGTTTTGTTTTTCAACATTGCTGTGGGAGCACATTCTGCTCCTCCAGCCAACAGCCTTTAAGAAACCAGCCCACTTGGGTAAGGTCTCTGATACTCTAAAAGCAGTTTTAAAGTGTGGGCCTGCTTTCTTGCTTCCAGCTCTACTTCCAGCTGCTAGACTCTTTTCACGCAAAGGACTATTATCTAGGACAGTGATCTGTAAGTTTTTCCCTTAAATAAATAACCCTTTTGTTTTTCATAATTCTGAACTGGTGTGGGATTGTTTTGTGACTTCCATCATCACCACATGAAGTTGAAAATTGTCCCTTAAAGGTCTGTAAAAAGTTATATTGGATTTAAATGGGGATTGAATTGAATCTGTACATTGCTTTTTGTAGGATGGTCATCTTTACTATCTTAATTCTACAAAACTATAATCATAGGAGATCTTTCTATCTTCTGATATCTTTATCAATTTCTTTCTTCAAAGACTTGAAATTTTTATTACACAAATTGTTTACTTGCTTCGTTAGAGTTACCCCAAAATATTTTGTATTATTTGAGGTAATTTTGAAAGGTGGTGTTGTGCTGATTTCTTTCTTGAACTGCCATTTACATACAGCAGAGATACTGGTTTTTATTTTTTCAGTTAATGTTGTATCCAGCTGCTTTGATGAAAGTGTTTTCCAGTTGTCAGCAATAGATGGCTATATTTTTATTTGAAGGACATCCACAGATTTTCTCACACCATCCTTTTGGACTATCTTTTGTTTCTTTGTCACAAATATTCCAGAAGGCCAGTATCAATTGCAATATTATAGATTGTCACCCTAATATTTTCATTCTACTTAATATCATCTCACCTATGAAACTTACATCCACACATGAATGCTCTTTTTTCTAGTGCCCCAGTCTGTCTTTCCCACACTTGAACAAAAGCACCATTTTATTTAATCTGCCATTTTATATAGAAAATAATTCTTTTTTTCAAAGTTTATTAAATTATAAAAGTTTCCATTTCCGCCCCTCCTCCCAACACCCTCCCCCTCCCCCACTCCACCCCTCCCCCTCCTCCTCCCTCTCCATCCCTAAGAGCAGTCAGGGCTTCCTGCCCTGTGGGAAGTTCAAGTTCCTCCCCCCTCCCTCCAGGTCCAGGAAGGTGAGTATCCAAACAGACTGGATCCAAAAAATCCAGTATACGCAGAGGAAACAAGTCCCAATGTCATTGTCAGTTGCTTTTCAGAAAGGCTCCGGGTCAGCCACATTCAAAGAATCCGGCCACATTCAGAAAATCTGGTTGGATCACATGCTCGTTCAGTCCCAGTCCAACTGTCCTTGGTGAACTCTCATTAGATCAGTCCCCTTGTATCAGTGGGTGATGGCACCCCTCGCGGTCCTGAGTTTTTTTTTCATGTTCTTCCTCCTTCTGCCCCTCATTTGGACCATGGGGGGCTCAGTCCGGTGCTCCAATGTGGGTCTCTGTCTGGATCGCCATCCATCGTCGGATGAAGGATCTAAGGTGATAAGCAAAATCTTCATCAGTATGGTTATAGGCCAAGGCCGGTTCAGGCACCCTCTCCTCTGTTTAGAGAACAATCTGGGGATCTCTCCTTGGACCTGGGATCCTATTTATAATCAAGTCTCTTGTAAACCCTAAAATGACTCAAAACAACTATGAGATACCATTTTACGCCGGTCAGATTAGCTAAAGTCAAAAACACCAATGATAGTCTATGCTGGAGAGGATGTGGAGAGAGGGGAACACTTATCCATTGTTGGTGGGAATGCAAACTTGTACAGCCACTGCGGAAATCAGTGTGGCGGTTTCTCAGAAAACTGGGAGTCAACCTCCCTCAGGACCCAGCAATTCCACTCTTGGGAATATACCCAAGAGATGCCCTAACATACTACAAAAGCATTTGTTCAACTATGTTCATAGCAGCACTATTTGTAATAGCCAGAACCTGGAAACAACCTAGGTGCCCCTCAATAGAAGAATGGTTAAAGAAGGTATGGAACATATATACACTAGAGTTTTACTCAGCGGTAAAAAACAATGACATCTTGAATTTTGCATGCAAATGGATGAACATAAAAAACGCTTTACTGAGTGAGGTTTCCCAGACCCAAAAAGAGGAATATGGTATGTTTTCACTCATAAGTGGATTCTAGCCATAATTAAAGGTCTTTGAGCCTATTATTCATGATCCTAGAGAAGCTAAATAAGAAGGTGAACCTGAAGAAAATCATGTACTTATCCTCCTGGAGATTGGAAATAGACAAGAGTCCCAGGTAACCTCGGGTGCATGGGGGGGTGGGTGGCAGGGTTGTTGGAAGGGGAGAGGGTTAGAGAGAAGGGAGTAGGGGAGGAATGGGGAAAACTCGGGGGACTGAGATGGGGGAGGGAGGAAGGATGGATATGGGATCAGGGAAGAATATATCTCGACTGGGGGAGAAAATAATTCTTATGTCCTCTGGTATGACTTTCTTCCAACATGTCTTATGAAATCCCTACAAAGCATAATTCCTTTATTTTTCATCTGACATACTTCCTCTGGCAAGGTAAAGCCTCCAAAATTTACCCAAATTGGGACAAACTATTCTGATGCTCAGGAATATGGAGCATATTTCATTCAAACTAAAGAACCCATTGGAATATCTCACTCTCTCCACATTAATAAATTAAATATTTTACTGTTTTGTGATATCAGCATTGTAGCACATGTGAATGGTATTATATGTTAATTATAGTTCTTAGTAATTTGTCCATTTGGGCATTTATGTTTTATATATGTTTTATATTTATCTTACATATTGAGTTCTGTGAATGGTGTAGCAATAAATGAAGTTCACTTATCTTTTTGGCATGTTTATTTGCTTTCATTTTTATAGACAGTCAATGGTGGGATTGCTGGTCTATTCAGTGTTCTATTTTTAAAAAACTTTCTATAGTGGTTGTAGTAAATTATATTCTCACCAAAAATAATGTTGCAAAGTAAAGAAAGTTAATAGTAATGCATTTTGTATTTCAACATATGCTAATTATTTTAGTATAATATACATTATTCGATGTAATGTACAGGTAATATGCATGATATAATGTACATAAGACATTACATGAAGTTAATCAAAACAAAACAATGATGCTATCAAATATGTACAGTTATGAATTAGTAAAAACTTACTTCAAAACATCAACATGAAATTCTAGAAATCTATTGGAAACTGATCAAAGTTATAAACAAATATTAAGTGAAGAGAATAAAGTATTAAAAAGTAACCCAATAAAGACATTCAATTTTATTACTCTCTTCGGGGTTTGTTATTGCTGTGAAAAAAGACCATGGCCGCAGTAACTCTTAAAAATGGCACATTTATTGAGGGGGTTACTTACAGTTTCAGAGGTTCAGTTAATTATTGTTATGGCAAGGAGCATGGTAGTGAGCAGGCAGAGGTGGTGCTGAGACTGCTACATCTTACAAGCAACAGGAAATCACCTGACTATGGCATCAAGAAAAGTTTAAGAAAAAGAACCATCAAAGTCCACCCCCAGTGATATACTTCCTTCAATAAGACTACACCTACTCCAACAAGGCCACAAGGCCTAATAATGCCACTTCCTATGAACTTATGATGCCAAATATATTCAAACTAACACAATTACTCTTGCAATTTTTCAAAAAAGAAATGACATTCTAAAATTCTGGAAGAGATACAGAAAAATCATGTTACTCATACATTGGTGGTTGAAACTCAAAATGGAACCTCTATCATAAAAAATATTTGCAAGTTTCTTTAAAATTTTAACATGCAATTATCACATGTTATACAAAAGCAATCTGTCATGCCCCAAAGAAGAGGAAACTTATGTTCAATCGAATTGTTACATTCATGTTCATATAAGATATATACAAAACAATTAAAGCTTATAATGCTACAGATGGACTACATAGCTAAAGAGATGGGTATATTTTATCATAGAATACTATTTAATTACCAAGAAAAATGAACAAAGTTTTGATACAACCAACAGTAGAGTAAGTCCTCCAGAAAATTATACCCCTTAAAAAAATTACCAACCATATTTATAATTTCATTTCAGTGATATATTAGAATGTGAAAATATAAAAAATGGTATTGTCACTCAAGAGTTACAAATGGTGAATAATGTGTGAAGTATTTGCTAATATTGTTGACCTCTAACAGGATTCAGGTAGTGACAAGCCCTTCTGCATTGTGATGTTAAATTTGGGCCACAAAACTAATACACATTAGGGGAATTCACACTTATGTGTGTGTAGAATTTATGTAATCAAAATAGGACTGAAGAACTCTATCAATGTCCGTGCTCAGTTTCCAACACTGTGTTTTAGTGAAGATATTAATTTTTGAATAAACTTCTGTACATCATTTGGTATATAGAAATTATTTATTGTCTTTATAATATAGACTATCTGATGGTGTGCCCTTGGTTTTCCAGCTGCCCACTCAGTGAGTCCACCCATAAGCCCTTAAGTGTGTCATGACCTGTTGCCACTCTTAGAATATGGCGAAGCCCAACATCCCAGGCTTTCACCAGGGATATAGGACTGGAGATCTGAACCCACAGATGTAGTACATCACTTCTGTAAATATTTAGCATCCCAACCAGCTACTGTATACTCTAGAGTCATAACTAGACTAGCACATCACTTCAGTAACTATTTAGCATCCCAACTAGCTTCTGTATACTCTAGAGTCAATAACATGATTTTATTTTTACTGATATTGTTGCCAAATTTTTAATATATTTTTGATGCTTTTTAGATTTTTAATTGGGTAAGCTTCTGTGTAAACATTTTACTCTATCAACCTTTTGTAAATGAGTTATTTCATTGCTTGAATTCTGATATATTGTTATTATTAAGCTGTCTATCATATACTTATTTACAAAAAGAAATTTACTTTGTAAGTTTCCAACCACAGAAACAAGCATAATGTCCTTAGCAAATGACCTTTGAAGACAATTTATTGTATAATATCACAGTGGGAATGATGTCAAGATTTTAAAAAATGAGGTAAGATTTTTGTGTATTTCAACACAAGATTAAGATAAAGCATGAGTTTAAACAATGATGTAGATGGCAACATTTATACTTAAATCTAATACTAAAGACAAAAATATACCTCTAGAGAGATATTATACATACTTTTCTAGAAACAAGATAAACACAACATGAATGTATAACTGAGTATTTAGGATTAGAGAATACAAATCTATGAATGCAGTTATTATATTTTGATTACTTTACACTTGCATATATTTAAGAGATATAATGTACAATACTGATATTTCTAACCATAAAATTATGACTCAGTTGCTTTTCATAGTAAGGATATTTATGATAAAACCATGCTTCTTTGACTTTTCTTTATAAATAATTTTATTAGTGAAGAGAAAATTTATAACAAAAAATTAGTGTATCAATGTAGAAATAGATAGTTTTATTTGGCTCCTTAATTTTATATTGATGAAATTACATAAATTTTTAAAATCTAAGTTTCCTACCTTTATTTAAAAGGATAATAACATTTGTCTGCATTAGTGATAAGATCAAAATCAATGTATAAAAGTTTAATCATTGTTGTGGGAGTAACTTCCGCTGCCTCAACCAATAGTCGCTGAAATACGAGCCCACAGTGCAGCGGGGAGCGACTTCCGCTCCGTCAGCTAATAGCTGCTGAAATACCAGCCCACTAGGGCGTGGTATATTTCTCTTTTAAAAAGAGAAGCAGATCCGGATCAGGCCCTCTTGGTTCCGGTGCTTGGTCCTGGCTCCTGCTCCCGGCTCCTGCTCCCGGCTCCTGCTCCCGGCTCCTGCTCCTGGCTCCTGCTCCCGGCTCCTGCTCCAGCGACTAGGCTCCCTTCCTGACGGTTTATGGTGTATGTAAGTTTTACCCCCCAAAATAAATAACCCGTTAAAACATAACTGGTGTGGGATTGATTCGCCGATAAATCATTATTCATCTGGCAAGATTGCTGAGTGGGTAAATATACTTGCCACTAAGCCTGAAGACCTGAGATGGAGTTCAGTCTTGGAAATCTATGTGAAAGAAGGAAAGAACTGACTCAGGAGAGTTGTCCTTCTACCTCCCAGCACACGCACAGACATAATCATGCACTCATACCCAAACTCACAAAGTAAATAATGAAAGCAAATATAATATTTTAAAAAGAAGTTTCATCATTATATAGCTGTATAGATGTCTCAGAATCTGTATCATGGTTGAAATTGATTACATCACTCAAAATTCATGTGTTAAATCTTAACACGTGTGTGATGGTATTAAAAGGTAGAGATTTGGGGTGATACTTCAGGTGAGGATGGTAAAACTTTTATAGATGAAATTAAGGTCCCTTATAAGAAATGGCTTACAGTTCTAATTCTTTATACAATATGAAAATACAAAAAGTAATTGCAAACTATGAACCACTACATTTCAGTTGTGCTGTTCCTTATAGGGTGATGCTATTTCTAGCTTCCAGAATTGTAAGAAATATATTTCTGCTATGTGATGGCTATAGTCATAAAGCCAATTTTGTGCAAGTTATAATATTAATAAAATAGGCACAGATTTTAAAAATTTTAGTAGCAGATGTTTAAAGTCTTAAAATTCTTATATATCTAAGTTCTAACATTCTTTGTGCTCAACAAATTTAAGACTACAATAATTACAATACTCATTTAAAACATAACACTATATCTACTAGACCAATCAAGAGGCAAAAAAAAATGAAGTCAAGTGGTGGTGGCTCACACCTTTAATCCCAGCACTTGGGAGGCAAAGGCAGGCAGATCTCTGTGAGTTTGAGGCCAGCATGGTCTACAAGAGACAATTCCAGGACAGGCTCCAAAGGTACAGAGATCCTGTCTTTAAAAAAAGAGAGAGAGAGAGAGGATGATGCAATATTTTCTAAGCAAACATTAAGAAGCCTCAGTATTTTCATATCAAAGAAGTGACTTCTAGAGTGCAAAATATTCATGGACAAATATTTATTTTTGAAATATTTGTGCCACACTGAAAACAATAGAGGAATAGTTAAATTAATATAGGCCCAGTGCCAACAATTAAAAAGTTTTTAATAATCCAAAGGAATGAAATATAATTGTATAACATCAAAGTGTGAAACAAATTCTTACATAAACCTTAATTTATAAATATAGCTATTATATATACTTAAACTAAAAACACAATGAAAGGGAATCTATCAAAATAACAGGTTAGTTTATAGTTGTGAGATATCACTATTATTTCATTTTCTTCTTTATATTCAGGTGGACTTTTCAAAATGAATAATTGTTACGATAAAATATGTTAATATAAAACCCACCATTAAAAAAGTATATTTTAATAACAGAAAATAACAATTCAGGGTGTTTCAGTCATTCTTAATTCTAAATTTTTTTTTATTTTCTTTATTTTTTTTATTAAAATTATTTTTTGGATTTCTATTTTTATTACTTTTGAAAAACTAGTATGTGTAGTAACAGGATTCATGGTATTATTTTATGGTAATCTTCCTCTCTTAGAGCTCTTTCCCATCTCTATGCTGTCCACAGGAACCATTCCTTCCTTCCTACAGTAGACCCTGTTATGCTTTCACGCCACATGCATTCTCCTACCTGAATTCCACTTGATGACTCTTCTAGTCACAGTGATTGCATGATTGACAGATATAAATGTGTAGCACAGACAATTGTGTACGTCTAGGATGTACACCTCATTACGTATGAGGTAATTTATATAAACCAGAAAAAGATCATAAGATACGGGCTGTCTACAAAGGTCAAAGATGAAGAAATGAAGTTTAAAAATGGAAAATGTGTGTTGATAGCCATGTTTGATCTAAATTTCAGAGATAAAATTGAGACCATACATGGCATGCAGTGGAGTTTCTCTGAAGAACAGAACCTACAGCATGCCACCTCACACCAAATATTTCTCTGCCTCCAATAAACATGCCAGCCAAGCATGACAGGAGAGTCATTATAAAACAAGCAAAGAGTTAACTGTTATAGCTTTATTGGATACAAATTGAGGGGCTGTTACAGACAGTGCATGCAAATGGACCCATTTGTTCCTACTTTCAACACATGGAAATATGCACATAAAGAGTAATTTGCTCATTTGAATATGTGTCGGCACATCATGTAGGCCGCAGTGTAGATTGTAAAGCAAAATTACAAATACTGACTCACAGAGGCTATGGTTTAATAGGGGAAGTAGGCATGTATACAATTGATCACAATATAATATTGTAACCTACAGTATGCTACTCAAGAGTCCTGAAGAACTAGGAATGGATGTTCAAAAAAATAAAGAAATATCTTAGGATGTATTAATGCAGAAACCTTTGACAAAACAGTTAAAAGTTTGGTCTTATCTTGTGCTAAATAAATTTTAAATAAGAAATTCAGGACAGTGGAAGATTGTGAGAGAGAGAGAATTACTGCAAAATAATAAAAATGAAATAAAATTCAGAGTCAGTGTTAATTAGGCTACAAAACTGATCAAAAGTGAAGTGGAAGATAGAAATAAATGTATGACTCATTTTTTTCTCTAGAAACTTTCTACATCACTACAACATATATATGTTGTATATATACATATATACTAACTATTCCTATTTCCTAAGAAATGGATTCCAAAGAATCTCCCTTATAGTAAACAAATTTGTACATAAATAAAACCAGGAGCCAGATATTCAATCTTTCACAGAATTACAATGCTGCTTAGTCTGATTAGTGTACAGTCGCCCATCCTTGGTAGAGGAAAGACTTGTGGCTTGGCTGCTTTGCTTTTCTAGTTTTGGGATTGAACCCCAATATCTGACTCTAGGTTTTTATTATTCATGTTACAATTCTCTGGCAATATAATCTTTGCACTTGTTCATATATTAAACCTTAATAATGTGTTTTGACACTGCTTTAACTGGAAATGGAACTAAGGTTTTGAAAGTATATCTTTATGATTCCCTGCATTTCCTCAGTGTCTGTTGTTATGTTCCCCTTTTTGTTACATTGGATATTCTCTCTTTGTCTCTTAGCTATTTTGGAAAAGAGTTTGTCTTTTCCAAAAATCTTATTGATTTTTCTCAAAGAATAAAATCTTTATTTCATTGATTCTTTGTTCTTTTTTTTTTGCTGTTTTTTCCCAGTTTTGTTCATTTCAGCCCTAAGTTTGGTTATTTCTTACCATTTACTCCTTTGGAGCATTATTTCTTCTTTTTGTTCTAGAGTTTTCAGGTATGCCATTAAGTTATTAATCTGATCTGTCTACTGTTTTATGTAGGGTCTTAGTGTTATGAACTTGCTTCTTAGAATCACTTTTATTGTGTCCCATAAGTTTGAGTATATTGAATTTTTATTTTCATTCAATTATAAAATAATAACAAAACAGCAAAAAACAACTTTGATTTCTGCCTTGACTCTTTTTTCATTCGGTAGTGAGTTGTTCATTTTCCATGAGTCTGTAAACTTTCTGTTTCCGTTGTTGTTGATACCCAGCTTTAGTCCATGATGGTCAAATATGATGCAGGATGTTATTTCAACATTCTTATACCTGTTGAAACTTGCTTTGTGTGTTAGTAGGTAGCTTACTTTGGATAAAATTACATGAACTTTTCAGAAGAAGGTGTTCAGGTCATATGCTTGTAGATATCTGTTAAGCCATTTGGTTTATAACATGTTTGTTCTAGCATGTCCTGTTTAGTTTATGTTTGGTTAATCTGTCTATTGCCATTAATGGTGTATTGAAGTGACCAAATAGTAGCATATGAGCATCAATATGTGATTAAATCTATAGCAGTGTTTCTTTTATAAACCTGAATGTTCTTATGTTTGATGTATAAACTTTAAGAATTGCAATATACTCTTGTTGAATTTTTCCTTTCATGGACATATAACATGTTTCCCTATCTCTTATTATTAGTTATAGTTTGAAGTCTATTTTGTCAGATATTTAATAGACTACACCGTCTTAATTATTGAGTACATTTGCTTGAATATCTTTTTCCATCATTTAACCAAGTAATGGCTATACTTGATGTTAAGGTGTATATCTTAGATACAGCAGAAGAATGGACCATGATTTTGAATTAAGTTGTTAGTCTATTCTTTTAATTGGGAAACTGAGACAATTTTACATAGATTAATGAGCAGTGTTTGTTGATTCCTATTATTTTATTGTTATGGTGTAAGTTTTTATCCCTCATTTTATTTCTGATTTGAGATTGTTTATTCCTTATATTTTATTGGGTGTGCTTTACCTCATTAGGTTGGAGTTTTCCTTCCAGTACCTTCTATAGGGCTGGATTTGTAGATAATATTGTTTATCTTAGTTGGGGTTTCTATTGCTGTGATAAAATACCATGACCAAAAAGCATGTCAGGGAGGAAAGGGTTTATTTGGCTTACAATTCTACAGCACTGTTCATCATTGAAGGAAGTCAGAACAGGAACTCAATCAAGGCAAGATCATGGGGGCAGGAACTGAGGCAGAGACCATGGTTTTTATGGACTTTTTCCCATGGTTTTGCTCAGTCTGCCTTCTGAACTCAGGACCACCAGCCAAGGGATTGCACCACCCACAATTGGCCGGGCCATCCACCATCTATTACGTAAGAAAATGCCTTTTAATTGAATCTATGGTTAAAGCTCAATTAAGGTTTAGCTCCCTTCAGATAATTCTTGTTTGTGTGTCAAGTTAACAAAAGACTACCCAGCACACTGTTTAAATTTGGTTTTATTGTGGTATATATTAGTTTCTCCATCTCTATGATTGAACGTTTTGCTGGGTATAGAATTCTAGGCTGGCATCTGTTTGCTTTTATATGTCACTTTGTTTTTGTCCTTGCAGCATTTAATATTCTTTCTTTGATCTGTATATTTAGGCTTTCTATTATGTGCTGAGGGTCCCGCGCTACCATCTCGCCAGCAAGAACGACGCGGGGCACTTAGGATCCTTCTGCAGCAAAGCTTTAATGCGTCTTGAGAGGGAGAGCATAAGCTTACATGGCGGAGACCAAGAATGAGGGGAACCCAGCCCTTATAAAGGAAACAGTCCTCACTTCGGACGTGTCACTCTTGGATTGGTCCGCTGCCCATTATCCCAGATGATGCCTCGGAAGTAGGCAGGGACGCAGCAGTAGAAAGTTACCAAGCACATGCGCTGGGATTAAAGGTGCATGCTACAACACCTTGAGGTCACAGAGGTCAATCTGCCTCTGCCTCCCAGGCGTCGGGACTAAAGGCATGTACCACCACACCTTGAGGTCACAGAGGTCAATCTCTACCTTTGTCCCTTGAAGCAATGGAGAATGTGGTTGCGGCCCTCCACACTGAGGGAAATTTCCTTTCTGGTCCAATGTATTTGCTGCTCTGTATGCTTCTTGTACCTTTATAGGCCGCTCCTTCTTTAGATTAGGGAAATCTTTGATTTTGTTGAAAATATTGTCTGTAACTCTTACATGAGCTTCTCACTTCTATATTCCTACTATTGGTATTTTTTATAATATCCCAGATCTCATTGGTGTTTTGTTTTATACCAGGATTTATTTTTAATTTAACATTTTCTTTGAGTGACATATTCATTTTTTCTCTCTTGTCTTCAATGCCCCAGTTTCTCTCCTCTTTTATATTGTACTATTGATGAAGCCTCTTTTAACTTTCCTATTTGCATTCCTAAATTTTTAATTTCCTGTTATACCTCAGTTTAGGTTTTATTTAGTAATTCCATTTATATTTTCATGTCTTTAGCTGCTTTCTGAATTTTATTCCACTGATTGTGTTTTCAGAGGTTACTTAAATGGATTCATTCATATCCCCTTTAAGGTCCTTGAACATATTTATAATAGCTATTTTGAATTACATGCTTTGTACTTCAGCTTTATTGCATTTCTCTAGTCTGACTGGAGTAGGGTTGATGTGCTCTAGTGGAGACAGTTTGTCCTTGCTTTTATTGATTATTATTGATTATGTTTTTATATTGACATCTAAGCATCTGAATTTGGGAGATTGTAATTCTAGGTGCTGATGCCTACTTGTGTCTTCTTTGATTTTATTCTTTCTTTGTTTTTGGTTTTTTTTTAGGGGATGTTCAAGACAGGGTTTTCTCTGTAAGCACTCTTGCTGGCTGTCTTGGAACTCACAGAATTCTATCTGCCTCCCAAGTGCTGGGATTTAAAAGACATGTAACATCACCACCTGGCATTTGGTGAGGGAGTTTATTCCTTGATTTCTGTTGACCATTCTGGTTCTCTAGGAGAGTGTGGTGGCTATGCATTGCCTGTTAGGGAATGCTTCTGGGATATTGCTCAGTGTGGCCACTAGAGATCTTGGGTAGAACTTGTTCCTAGGTGTTGGGACCTGATACTGGGGACTGGAGCTGAATTAGAAGGGGGTCTCATACAATCAGCTGGAGAGAGTATAGCTAATGTGGCACCAAGATCTGAGTAAAGTCTTGGTATTGGGGTTGGAAAGGACATAAGGAAGTCTACTACAAAGCTGGGGGTATGAATGGAGGAGTAGATGAAGAAGGTAGGAGGGAAAGTGAAAAATCACCTACCAGATTGCCAAACTGACAGAGCCAGTGAGTTTCCAGGGAATGCCTCTGGTAAGCTCATGACTGAAATAAAGTGATGGAGTGGTGGAGGAAGTCTTTAGAAGGTCTGTGTGATCCTGAAAGACCTGGATAAATCCAGATCCCCCTAACCGGAAAATAGAGCCAAAAATCTAGCAGGAAGAGAAAAATCAGAAATCTAGGATTAGCCAGTTCCAGGGTTCCAGGAACTAGCTGAAGATAAAGGTAGATTGTAATCTTGAGAGTAATCTTGAGAGACAGAGAGATTCCCCCTAGTAATTATCACCCCCTAGTAATTATCACTGGAATAGGAATTAGCTGATTAATGATCTTGAGAGGCAGGGAGTTGCCCCTTTGTAATCATCACTGGAATTTTCGGAATTTTCTGTGACACCCTCCCTGCCCCCTTTCGGATTACTGGGCTGTGTGGTTTCTTCCTATAAAAACTACTTCTCCCGGTCACTAGAGGTCGAATTCTTCCCCTGTGTGGGTTATGAGTCTCGGCCCCAGTGCACTGGTCCCCGTCTTGTCGTCTTGTCATTAAACCTCGTGTGATTGCAGCAAGGATGGTCTCTTGTGAGTTACTGGGGGGGTTCGCGTCTTCCCGAGGCTCGAGTGAGAGTCTCCCCAAATCGGGGGTCTTTCAATCCCCTAGAATGGGAGCAGAGTGTGAAAAACATTTTGTAATCAGGAGCCATTCTGATACTCTAGTTAACTTTCTGTTTACTGTAACATTTAAGTTTTTGACCTAAGAGTTAAATGTAAATCACCCCATTCCACCTGTTCTTGGAAATATTCTGTACAGACTGTTCAACTACTTTCTAACCACTTTCATTTTGGAACCATGTTTGTAAAATTTTTATGATCTTGTCCAAAAATGGAGATGGGAATTTAACTTAAGGCTGATCTCCTAAACTCCAGCTTTATTGGGAGGCAGGTACTGGCTCTCTGGTGTGCACAGTAATATTTGCTTTTTTTAATTAATTTATAAAAGTTTCCACTTCCGCCCCTCCTCCCAATACCCTCCCATTCCCCCCACTCCCTCTCCTCCTCCCTCTCCAGCCCTAAGAGCAGTCAGTGTTTCCTGCCCTGTGGGAAGTTCAAGTTCCTCCCCCCTCCCTCCAGGTCCAGGAAGGTGAACATCCAAACAGACTAGGATCCCAAAAAGCCAGTACATGCAGACAAAACAAGACCCAGCGCCATTGTCAATGGCTTCTCAGTCGGCCCCCATGTCAGCCACATTCAGAGAATCCGGTTTGATCACATGCTCGTTCAGTCCCAGTCCAGCTGGCCTTGGTGAACTCTCATTAGATCAGTCCCCTTGTATCAGTGGATGAACGCACTCCTCACAGTCCCGCCTTTCTTGTTCATGTTCTCCCTCCTTCTGCTCCTCATTTGGACCTTGGGGGCTCAGTCCCTTTTATTTGACTATAATTTCGGCTGGCAGTCTTTCTCCTCACGTATGTGATATCAACATTTGGAAGTCCCCATGAGCTCAAGGCAGCAAGTCAAATTCTGAATTGGAAGCTTCCTTCCAAATCTTTGGTACTGCAGCAATGCTTCCAGGTAGTGAGCACCCTGACTACATTCCAAGTATGGCAAACTGTAACAGAATATGATAGCATTAAAAATAAACCAACAGGCATCTGCCTGGGAGGTTTCCACTGGTAAATCCTACTTTTGTGACGCATGATTCTGGTTCTGTAAGTAAGAATTCTTTCTATTCCTCTTGGTTTTATACAGCACAATTCTTTCTATGACATCTGGTTGTGGATCTGTTGGGACATCTGAGGACACTGAGGTGTCTGTCAAGACACATGAACTCCTCTACAGGACACTAGCAAGACAGTGCACTGCCCATGTGGTTCTTGGCCCCTGTTCCTTGTTTCACGTTTTCTTTGTCTCCTTCCCAGGGCACTAGTCAAAAGTAGCACTGCCTACCTGGTTCTTGGATACTGGCAGCTGAGACAGAAATTGATTACTCGCAGTTATGTGTATAAAATTAAGGTGGTCACCATAGTTTTTTGGTTTTGGCTGCTGTCTTTGACTATGTGAATGTTCAGTGTTTATTGTTTGGGTTTTTTTTTTCTGTTTCCATTACTTGCATGTGTTTCTGTGCCACCATTAATCTATGTCAAATTTCAAATATAGGCAGGCATGGGAACTTTTTCAAGCAAGCATGGAAAAGAATAAGGGGGCAAGTACAGCTGCAGGAGAATGTGCTCCCTTGTTAATGCATCCCTCAGCTCCATCCTCTGTCAATAGTCAGTACTCTCCATGAAGCTTTAGCTGAAACAAAGCTCTAAATGCTTCCATGACAATAGGTTGGGTCAATGTAGGTACATTTCCCCCAGATGCCACTATGAGCAGCTTTGTGCATTGCCCCTGCCCACCACCAAATCTACTGCCACTATGGTGGTTTAAAAGAAAATGGTCCCCATAGACAGTGGCAAATTTAGGAGGTGTAGCTTTATGGGAACAGGTGTGGTCTTGTTAGAGGAAGTGTGTCAATATGAGGAGTGGGCGCTGAAGTCTTCTGTGATCAAGCTACGCAACTTATGGCACACTGTTGCTTCTGCTGCCTGTGAATCAAGATGTGGAACTCTCAGACCTTCACCAGCACCATGTCTGCCTGGAGGCCACCATGAAGATAATGAACTAAGCCTCAGAAACTGTAAGCCATTCCTAATTAGTTTTTTCTTTTATTAGAGTTGTTGTGGTCATGGTATGTTTTCAGAAATAGAAACCCTAACAAAGACAGCCACCAACTGCTACTGCAAGCATTGGAAAACAAGTTGTTTACTGGAAATTCACAGTCCAGGGATCCACGGCCCCACACACTGGAATCCCAACACTCAGTGTAGTCTCTGACTGGCTAAGAAAGATTTTACAAAAAGAAAAATTCATAGTTTTACAAAAAAATTAATTTAAAAAAATGGATTTTTTTAAAAAAAGAAACAGTCTTGAATGTGCTTAAATTTATAAGAGTATGGGAACTTTTAGGTTTATAAATGTTTATATTGTGATGTCTTTATGAATAGGTAAATAAAAAAGAAAAGAGAAAAAGCTAAAGAATTAAGGTCACAGCTATAAACTCCAAACACTAAACATTAGAAACTGTGAAAATCCTATCTCATGATTCAGCAAGATAAAGACCTAAGCGGTTTGGCAAAGAGCCTATGGAAAGAATCTTCTTATCTAAGATCTATTCAGGCTAACAGAGACTGACTTAAGAGCATGTGTCTAACTTTCTCATATTTGCTTTGTTATGATTTAATTATTTTGATAAACTAAATCATACAAAAAAAACTGATATTCTGTAATGATAAAGGGACCAGGAAAATAAAATCACCAGTTTCTCTATGCATTTACAATTTAAAATTTTATTTTGATACTGAAATAGCTTAAGCTAAAAGGTTACAATTTTCTTAGACCGAATGTAATGAGGACAAAAATATAAATACTAATCTTATAGAAGTTTCTGACTAGCTGTAAACTGTTAAAAATATTTAAGATATGAAAGTTAATAGCCACCTTATAAAAATTTCTTAATGTGTTCATAATTATACTAGTAGCCATGATAAATACAAATGTAATTTATTTACAGGAATGAGTTTTATTTGGCTTTCTGTATTTTCAAGGTCAATCCTAAAGCAAGTAACTAAACAAGTAAAATTTATTTAAAATCAGGTATACGTAACAGATGGCCCTCAAAATTTTTCAGAGATCAGCTGAATATGTCATTTCAAATGTTTAATTAAAAAAGCTTCCCATTATACACAAAAATGCCAGCGCTTAGAAATAATGTTAGGTTCTCAAAGAAAACAATGGAATACAGACCATTCCACCAGGATTATTGTAATACTAAGAGCCTTGTACAACACCAATACTCTGCCCTAAATGTGGACACTGTTGGGATGCTTTACCTCTGCTTCATCATGGTGGGTCACTTTTTTCAAGTCCTCTTCCACAGGAAAATCTCTCAGAACTCCTAGGTCTGGCAGCCGAAGGCCTATGCCATCCTACACAACAGCTGAAGATTTAATATTGTCCTGTGTGATAACCAGAGACTGGCCTCTGTCCTGGAATGAAGTCATCAAGACTACAGGAGCCTACAGTAACTGTCTAGTTAGTGGGTAAATCTCCGTCATTTTAATTGATACATAGGCCATTTGGATTACACTTCCTGTTATTTTGTCCTTCTCAGATCTCTAAAGTTGTAGACAGATAACTGGAGCTTTATGGACAGATAACTGTAGCTTTATCAATTTAACAACAGGCACCCTGCTATTTCACTAAAGTTACAGTTGCATGGTCAGTATATTTCATATTTGGAAATCAGGCCATACTTTTCTACAGCTATTTAGTCTCCTGCTGTTAAAGTTAAAGTCAACTTTAAAAACTGTTTTGCCTTGCTACTAGGCTTCATCTTTAAAGAATAATAGGCTTAAGGTATAACTTTTTATTATTTCTTTATTAAAAAATAACTTGTGTTGCAATGACTTCACTCAGTAATCACTCTGGTGTACACAATAAAGCTTGATTTAATTTGGCAATAATTTGAGTTGTAGGTTTCTCCTTACATCTGTGGGATTAACAAGAGCAAGGAGTAACTTTAATAGGTGGTCTCCCACAAAAGTGGAAGATTTGTTTTGGTGTAGAAGAATGAAAGTGAGGATTGTCTACTTATTTAATCATTTTCTATTTCAAGTAGAAAGTCATGATATTGAGGAACGTATGACTTTTGCCAGTGATAATAGCTTTCATTGTTCCTATTTGAAATATTATCAATATAGCCTGTGTTGTACTTATAAAACAGGAATTTATGAATTGTCATAACATTGAGAAACAAATCCTATGTATGTACCTGTTATTCACATAAACATTACTATATAAGTATTCTAAGTATCAATCTTTTTATTGACTCAGGTGATTATTAAGTATTACTACTATTTGACTTTATTTTTAATATTGTTAAATTCTGACTTATTTTCCCATTGTACTGAAATTTCTGCTTCTGATAAATTAGTTTTTTGTTTTTGTTTGTTGATTAGTTTAGTTTGGTTATTTATTTATTTAATGAAATGAGGTCTCCACCAAATAAAAGTTTTGAACGTACTATGTAGCCAAGGAGAGCTTTGAACTTCCAATCCTCTTGCCTCTACCTGCTGAGAAAGAGGTTGTTCCAGATATGTATGAGTTTTGGTGATAGGTATCCATCTCAGGGATTATTGTGTACTAGGCAAGCACTCTGCCAACTGTGTTATATCCACAGCCCTGCTACTGAATCTTATTTACCTGGTTGTGGAGTATGGAGTTCTCATTTGGACAATATTCTAATATGTTGTTTTCTTAATCATCATTTCATACTTGATATAAACCTTGTGTGTTAACATGTAAATGAACTTTTATATATTATAATGATATATTATTTGTGTTTTAATAAATAAAGCTTGGCTGAATATCAGGAGGCAAAGCAGACATGCAAGTCAGCCACACACACCTTTAGTCCCAGCAGCCACACTAGTCAGCCGTGCAGGCCAGACAGTGGTGGCATATACCTTTAAACCCAGCAGCCACACAAGTTAGCCATAGAGGCTGGCTGTTGGTGGTACACACTTTTAATCCCAACACTAGTGAGGATATAAAACACAGAGGAGACAGGTCTCAGCTCAGTCTTCAGTATGTGGATTTCTGGAGACAGTATCTTGCCTATTATGATCTGAAGAAGAGGTAAGAGCCAGTGGCTGGTTGCTTTGCTTTTCTGTCCTTGGGTTGAACCCCAATATCTGTCTCTGGAATTAATCATTTGTGCTACAATATCCTAGCAAAAGAACATTAGGAGAAGACATAGACCTGCTTTATTTGAAATAGTGTGGTGGGTTAATGGCTCCAGGAGTTCTTTATAGAAAGTTAGAACTAAGGACTAAGGGCGATACATGGATAAAACTGGAGACTGAGAGAAGATTCAGATCTACTACACATGAAGTAGTTATTTGATCATGCTTTGTATTAATTACTTTTATTAACAAATCTTTGTCCTCTTATTTGACTTATAACTTTCACATCTTTATACATAAATATATCCAACTACATTTTCTTCTTTTTATTCATGACTGATTTTGCAATAAAGTAATTTTATGATTATTAAATGATTTAGGAATGATTCTTTTTTCTTTGTTTTCTGAAAATTTTGTGGAATGCATGTTAATTATTTTTTTCTTTTTTTGCATGTTAATTCTTTAATCATTGTGTATAAAATCCCAGTGGAATGATTTTGGAATTTTTATTATTAAATCTATTTCCTAAATGTATAGGAACTGTTTGTAATGTTTCATATTGAGTGGATTTTGGTAGATTGTACTTTCCATGGAATTTACGTGCTTTATCTAAACTGCCGTATATGTTCAAATAGAAATCACTATATTATTCTTTTGTTACTTTTTTGTCAACAGAACCTATAAAGACAGAATGATCTATGGAAGATGCCAGTAATTTATGTCTTAATTTTATCAGCCTACCTTGAATTTAGTTAATTTTTTTAAAGAACTAGCTTTAAATTCATTGGATTTCTTTTTTATATGTATTCATATTTTCTGTAATTAAATTTTATAGTTATGTTAGTTTCACTTGCTTAGTAGTTATAGTATATTTATCTTGTATTTTTTAAAAAATAGCCCAGATTATAGAACTGATATTTATTTTCTATTATAAACTCTTAGCACCTTTAAAGAGATGTATCACTTTTTGATATAATTTGTTCTAATTCTGTTAACTATAATTCCTTTACATTGAGAATTCTGCTTTTATCCATAGATATTTTTAAAGTATGCTTCTTGGATGGATGTGTTGTCATGTGCTTTTAATCCCAGCACGTAGAGGTAAAGAGAAATAGATCTGTAAGTTCAAGATCTGTTTGGTCTATGTTCTATGTTCTAGGCCAGCCAGGGCAATGTGGTGAGAATACCCTTCTCTTTGTTTCTAACATTTATTTCTGAAATCTATCATTATTTTTTACTTTTTTCTTGTTTAGTGATTAATAATATGGATGCTGGTGCTAGGTAGGTTCTTCTTTTTTCAACTTGATACAAGATAGATTTATCTGAGAAGATGAATATCAGTTGAGAAAATATTCCCATCAGATGGCCTGTAGGCAAATCTTTGGGGGCATTGTCTTTATTAATGATTGATGTGGGGATATTTAGTCCAAACCAGGGATGGTGCTAGTGACTTACATAAAAAAGCAAGCTGAGTAAGCCACAGGCAGCAGGCCAACAGGCAATAATATACATATAATATTATATATTAATATAATATATAATAACAATAATATATATAATATTATATATTAATATAATATATAAAAATGTAATATAACTGCTTAAGTAACTTTATTTAAGTGTTCCTAATGTAAACATCAAACAGCCTGAATTGTGATCACAAGCCATGGAAGAAGCAAACAGTGACCTAAATACAAGGCTGAACACTAAAAGGTTCATTGTTGGTCTGGATTCCTACAGCCTAGAACCTGGCAGTCATAGGTCTTTTATGTCTTCCTGAATATTCCACAGGGTGTCCATATTTTTCCTGAGCTGAGCAACCTCATCATCCTTCAACTTCTGTTTGATAACATGGGTCAGTCCACGCTTATTAAGGATGCATGGGTGACTAAGGAAGACTTTGTTCCTAATGCTGTTCACTGCCTTCACCATCATAGACATTTTCTAGTGTCTATAACACTAGAAAAAGTGTTATATAAAAGTTATATAAAAATGTTTTCTATAACTTTCCTCAGAGGTTTAAAGTTTTCATTGTAAAAGCCTTTTACTACCCTGGTTAGGTTATTCCTATTTTTTTAATGTTATTTTATTTGAGACTATTGTTAATGGGAGTGCATCCATAATATCTTTCTCTTTATGTTTATTGTTGAAGTATAAAAAGGTATTGATTTATGCAAGTTGATTCTGTATCCCAAAACACTTGAATTTTTTATCATTTCTAGAAATTTTCTGGTTGAAATTTTGTCATCTGCAATATATATAATCATGGCATAAATAAATAAGAATATTTTGGCTTATTTTTTCTCTCTTTTTATCTTACTTATTTATTTATCATGCCTTATTACTCCAGCTAGTACACAATATTGAAAAGGTCTAAGAATAGTGTATGTCATCTCACTTCTGAATTCAATTGGATTTCCTCAAGCTTTTCTCAATTTAAGATGACTTTGGTTGTGGATATCATATATATATATATATATATATATATATATATATATATATATATATATTCTATTATGCTGAGAAATGTTTCCAATGTGTCCCAGGGATTTGTTTTTTTGTTTGTTTGTTCAATATTTATATTTTGTCTTCTTTTTTGTTTTTCCCTTGAGTCTTTAAATTTCATTCCTGAAATATTCTTTGACACATTAATCAACCAGTAAAGAGATCTTTAATCTCCATGAGTTTGTGTATTTAGTAAATCTTCTTAGTGTCAATTTTGAGCTTTATTGAACTGTGATCAGATGAAAGGCAATGAGTTATTTCAGTCCTTTTGAATTTGTAAACACTTGTTTGATGTCCCAGAATGTAGTTTATTTTAGAAAAATTTCTATTTGCTGCTAAGTGGAATGTGTATTCTTTGGTACTTTGGTGGAATAGTCTGTAGATAATCTGTTAATCCCATTTAATAGATGACCTCTATTAATTCTGATATATCTGTTTATTTTTTGCCCAGAAGATCTGTCTATTGGCTAAAACCGGGTATTGAAACCACACACAACTAATGGGTTGAAATTAATCTGTGTGATTAAATAAAGTAGCAAATTTTTATGAAATTTGGTACATCAAAAGTAGTAAATTTTTATGAAATTTGCTACATCAATTTGAAGCTATATATTTAGGATATTGATGCCTTTTTCATTAACTACTCATTTGATTAGAATGAAATGTCCATCTTTATCTCTTCTGATTAGTTTTAGTTTGAAGTCTATTTTGTTTGATATTGGGATACTGATGTCTCTTTGCTTTCTATTTCCATTTGATTACTTTTGTTTACCTTCTCAATCTAAGGTGGTACTTATCTTTAAAGCTAAGATATGTTTCTCATAGACAACAGGTAAGTGAATTTTGATTCTTGATGGATTCAGTCATCTAGTATCATTTTATTGGAGAATTGAGGCCATTGGTATTTAAAGAAATTAAAGACGTGTGTGTATGTTAATTTTGGTCAGTGTTTTGTTGAAATTTAGTGTTGTTCTTATTCTCAGTGATCATTTGTGTTTTAGTAATTATGACTTCACATCTCTTTCCTTTGTGTCTCTACTATGTTCATTTCTTTCTTTAGCCTGAGATGTTGCTTCTTGTATTTTGTTTAGATCTCACTTACTGTATATATATACACACATACATACATACATATATGTGTGTGTGTGTCTGTGTGTGTCTATATACAAATACATATATATATATGTGTGTGTGTGTATATATATTTAGATTGTTCATAAAATTTTTCTTTCTCCTTCAATTTTGGTGGGTAGTTTTGCTAGATATGTTAGTTGAGGCTGATCACTGTATTATTTTAGGACTCAGAATGCATTGTTTCAGGCTCTCTGGGTTTTAAAATTAGTTTTACTCAGCGGTAAAAAAACAATGACATCTTGAATTTTGCATGTAAATGGATGAAAAGAGAAAACGCTTTACTGAGTGAGGTAACCCAGACCCAAAAGGAGGAATATGGTATGTACTCACTCATAAGTGGATTCTAGCCATAATTAAAGGACATTGAGCCTATAATTCGTGATCCTTGAGAAGCTAAATAAGAAGGTGAACCCAAAGAAAATCATATAGTTATCCTCCTGGATATTGGAAGTAGACAAGATTGCCAGGCAAAAGCTGGGTGCACGGGGGTGGGGGTGTATGTAAGGGGAGATGGGTAGAAAGAAGGGAAAAGGGGAGGATTCAGGAGAGCTTGGGAAAATGGGATGGGTGGGATGGAGGAAGGGTGGATATGGGAGCAGGGAAGTAATTGTCTTAATTAAGGGAGCCATTTTAGGGTTTGTAAGAGACCTGACTATAGAGGGGTTCCCAGGTCCAAGGAGAGGTTCTAAGATTGTTCCTTGGGCAGCAGAGGAGAAGGTGCCTGAACTGACCTTCTCCTATAGCCACACTGATGAATATCTTGTATATCACCATAGAACCTTCATTTGGCAATGGATGGAGAGAGAGACAGAGACCCACATTGGAGCACAGGACTGAGCTCCCAAGGTCCAAATGAAGAGCAGAAGGAGGGAGAACATGAGCAAGGAAGTCAGGACCACGAAGGGTGCATCCAACCACTGAGATGGTGAGACTGACCTAATGGGAGCTCACCAAGGCCAGGTGGACTGGGAGTGACGGAACAGGTGATCAAACTGGACACTCTGAATGAGGATGTCAAGGAGGGCTGACTGAGAAGCCAAGGACAATGGCACTGGGTTTTTTTTGTAATTTAGTTTTTATTATCAAAAAATTTCATCCTCCTCCCTACCTCCCATTTCCCTCCCCTTTTCCCCACTTCCCTCCCCCTCCCTCTCCAGTCCAAAGAGCAGGCAGGGTTCCCTGCCCTATGGGAAGTCCAAGGTCCTCCCTCCTCCATCCAGGTCCAGGAAGGTGCTCAACTAAACAGACTAGGCTCCTACAAAGCCATTACATGCAGTAGTATCAAACCCAGAGGCATTGTCCTTGGCTTCTCAGTCAGCCTTCATTGTCTGACACGTTCAGAGAGTCCGGTTTGATCCCATGCTTTTTCAGTCTCAGTCCAGCTGGCCTTGGTGATCTCCCATTAGATCAGCCCTACCGTCTCAGTGGGTGGGCGTACCCCTCGTGGTCCTGACTTCCTTGCTAATATTGTTCCTCCTTCTGCTCCTCATTTGGGCCTTGGAAGTTCAGTCCAGTGCTCCAATGTGGGTCTCTGTCTCTATCTCCGTCCATCGCCAGATGAAGGTTCTATGGTGATATGCAAGATATTCATCAGTGTGGTTATAGGATAGGGCCACTTCACGCCAATCTCACTCATGAACATCAACGCAAAAATTCTCAATATAATACTGGCAAACCAAATCCAAGAACACATTAGAAAAATTATTCATTGTGATCAAGTAGGCTTCATCCCAGAGATGCAGGGCTGGTTCAACATACACAAATCTATCAATGTAATCCATCATATAAACACACTGAAAGAAAAAAACGATATGATCATTTCATTAGATGCTTAAAAGTCATTTGATAAATTCAACACCCCTTTATGATAAAGATGTTGGAGAGATTAGAGATACAATGTTCATACCTAAATATAGTAAAAGCTATTTACAACAAGTCGGCAGCTAGCATCAAATTAAATGGAGAGAAACTCAAAGCCATACCACTAAAATCAGGAACATGCCAAGGCTGTCCACTCTCTCCATACCTCTTCAATATAGTGCTTGAAGTTCTAGTAATAGCAATAAGACAACATAAGGAGATCAAGGGGATTCGAATTGGAAAGGAAGAAGTTAAACTTTCATTATTTGCAGAAGATTTGATAGTGTACATAAGCGACCCCAAAAACTCTACCAAAGAACTCCTTCAGCCGATATAACACCTTTAGTAATGTGGCAGGATACAAGATCAACTCCAAAAAATCGGTTGCCCTCCTATACAAAAGGATTAAAGAAGCAGAGAGGGAAATCAAAGAAGCATCACCTTTCATGATAGCCACAAATAGCATAAAGTATCTTGGGGTAACTCTAACCAAGGAAGTGAAAGACCTATTTGACAAGCACTTTAAGTCTTTAAAAAGAAATTGAAGAGGATACCAGAAAATGAAAAGATCTCCCTTGCTCTTGGATTGAGAGGATCAGCATAGTAAAAAATGGCAATTCTACCAAAAGCAATCTATAGAACCAATACAATCCCCATCAAAATTCCATCAAAATTCTTCACAGACTTTGAGAGAACAATAATCAACTTCATATGAAAAAACAAAAAATCCAGCATAGCCAAAACAATCTTATACAATAAAAGAACTTCTGGAAGCATTACTATCCCTGACCTCAAACTCTATTACAGAGCTACAGTATTGAAAACAGCTTGGTATTGGCATAACAGCAGAGAACTTGACCTATGGAATCAAATAGAAGACCCGGATATTAACCCACAAACCTATGAACACCTGATTTTCGACAAAGGAGCTAAAAGTATACAATGGAAGAAAGAAACCATCTTCAACAAATGGTGTTGGCGTAACTGGATGTCAACCTGTAGAAGAATGAAAATAGATCCATATCTATCACCATGCACAAAGCTCAAGTCCAAATGGATTAAAGATCTCAATATCAATCTGAACACACTGAACCTTATAGAAGAGAAAGTGTAAAGTGCTCTACAACAGATGGGCACAGGAGACCACTTCCTATGTATAACCCCAGCAGCACAGATATTAAGGGCAACATTGAATAAATGGGACCTCTTGAAACCGAGAAGCTTCTGTAAAGCAAAGGACACTGTCATTAAGGCAAAAAGGCTACCTTCTGACTGGGAGAAGATCTTCACCAACCCTGCAACAGACAAAGGTCTGTTCTCCAAAATATATAAAGAACTCAAGAAACTAGACTTTAAAATGCAAATTAACCCAATTAAAAAATGGGGCTCTGAACTGAACAGAGAATTCTCAACAGAACATGTTCAAATGGCCAAGAGACACTTAAGGTCATGCTCAGGCTCCTTAGAGATCAGGGAAATGCGAATCAAAAGAACTCTGAGATACCATCTTGTACCTCTCAGAATGGCTAAAATCAAAAACACTAATGATAGCCTTTGCTGGAGAGGGTGTAGACTAAGGGGAACACTCATCCATTGCTGGTGGGAATGCAAATTTGTGCAACCACTTTGTAAATCAGTGTGGCGGTTTCTCCGGAAACTGGGAGTCAAGTTACTTCAGGACCCAGCAATTCCACTTTTGGGAATATACCCAAGAGATGCCCAATCATACCACGAAAGCATTTGTTCAGCTATGTTCATAGCAGTATTATTTGTAATAGATAGAACCTGGAAGCAACCAAGGTGCCCCTCAATAGAAGAATGGTTAAAGAAGGTGTGGAACATATACACATTAGAGTACTACTCAGCAGTAAAAAACAATGACTTCTTAAATTTTGCATGCAAATGGACGAAAATAGAAAACACTATCCTGAGTGAGGTAACCCAGACCTAAAAAGAGGAATATGGTATGTACTCACTCATAAGGTGATTCAAGCCATAAATAAAGGTCAGTGAGCCTATAATTCGTGGTCCTAGAGAAGCTAAATAAGAATGTAAACCCAAAGAAAACATATAGTTATCCTCGTGGATATTGGAAGTAGACTAAATTGTCAGGCAAAAATTGGGATCTTTGGGGTACAGGTGGGGTGGGTGTAAGGGACTTGGAGAGAGAAAAGTGACAAGGGTAGGATGGGGAGACCCTGGGGGAATGGAATGGTTGGGATGGAGGAAGGGTGGATATGGGAGCAGGGAAGAAAATATCTTAATTAATGGAGCCATTTTAGGGTTGGCAAGAGACTTGACCCTAGAGGGGTTCCCAGGTGTCCATGGAGATGTCCCCAGCTAATTCCTTGGGCAGCTGAGGAGAGGGCACTGGGTTTTGATTCTACTTCATGGACTGACTTTGTGGGAGCCTGGTTTGTTTGGATGCTCATTTTTATATACCTGGATGGAGGGGGGAGGACCTTGGCCTTCCCATGGGGCAGGGAAACCCGACTGTTCTTTGGACTAGAGAGGGAAGGGTATGTGGGGAGAGGGAGGGAAAAGGGAGGTGGGGAGGAGGTGGAAATTTTTAATAAATTAAGTAATTAATTAAAAAACGAAATATATATGTCATGTTTTTGGAATATATGCAGGACAAACTGCCAAGGAATGGCACCACCAATCATAGACTGGGCTCTCCCACATCAATAATTAATTAATACAATACCTGAAGGCTTACCTACTGGCAATCTGATAGAGGCAATTTTTTTCCGATTGAGGTTCTTCTCTCCAGATAAGTATGGCTTGTGCCAAGCTGACAAAGAAATAGCTGGCACAATCACTTCTATTAATCTCATGTTTTCTTTATCTTGTAGAATTTCTAAGATCATATTATTGCTTTTTCTGTTGCATAATCAGTTTCTCCTTTATTTAAGATTTTTTGTTTGTGAAGAACAGTCAATTTTTATTCCTCCATATACTAAAGAAACAAATGATTCTTGCCTTTAACTATGAATGACCTATACTGTGGGGATCCACAGATGCGAGTCTTGTTCCAACTTGACTAAAGGTCAGAGAGTTTGAGCTTATTTTTACTCTTTCAAGGTTGTTTGCAACAGGTGTGGCTACAAACAAGATATCCTGACCTAGGGTATTATTTGTTGGTGTTTTGGACGTTAAGATGGTCCATGGAGGTTGACCCACTCCAACATGACCAAAGGTCAGAGAATTCAAGCATATTCTTGCTCCTTCATCTTAAAACAGGAGTGTTGACTTAGGGAGTGAGTGTCTATCAAGTAGTTGGTCTATGGTATATAGGCTGCATATACGGCCCCAAACACCAGAATGTTTAACTCAGGAAATAGTGTCCTGATATCTCAAGTTTTGAAGCAAGTAATTGTTCTGTTCTCCTTTGTGTCATGTTTAAGCAGTCTTTTGCCTTCTTTCTCACTTTTTGGTTTGGGGTATAAAAGCATATGGAAAGTAAACGTGGGCAAATTCAGTATTCAGTAGTCACTGAGTTGCCCTCCTAGTACTATAATATGTCTCTGTATTTCTTTTGTTTCTCTGCCTATTCTGCTTAAAATTTTTACTTCACATGACTTTAATCTGGAATGTATGAACTCATCAAGGTTCAACCCCAACACTAAAGATACTCATCTTTTTTATTATTTTAAGAAAGTTGCCTTAAGCATTTCTCCATGCTCTTGCTTCAACTTTCACTGACCTATGCAGATCTGAGTCTGCAAGACCTGGGATCTGAAGACCTAAAAGAATGATGCTGACTATAGTCCAATGCTGTACATGGCCTTACTTCAGTTTTAGCGTACTTTATACATGCACGTAACAAAGAAAGTAAGGATCCAAGGAAAATTGAGTTAAGAAAATTCTGATTAGAAAAACATAAATAAATCTCAGAAACCACATGCTAAATATTAACAGAGCAGCACTTTCCCAGAATTTTCCCAGGACAGACCAATTTAGATACAATTGCCTGACACAAAATACAGATTATATCTGGGGAGGCATGAAAGCAAGGCAGAAGGCCATATCCAGCTTCAGGGTACACTGATCAGATTGGGTTCTATAGCTATGATCTGACACCCAGCAAGAATAAATATGTCTTATAAACTTAATGGTAAATGATTGTCATAGGAGTCAAGAAATCATATCCAAGAACAATCCAGGAAATAAAATATACTTGAGATAAAAGGCCCTCTGCCTTTTACCTGGATCCTCTCTCACAGGTCCCCAAGGCATTGTCTACCATGCATCATTCTGTTGACCATGTCAACATTCTTGATAGATAAGACATGAATTTAATAGCATATACATCTTGTATTTGTCAAACAACCCAAGATATGCCACACAGCATTATAATATTTGCTTTTACCATCTACCTGCTGATATAAATATAATATTAGAATTTTGGTATCTGAATCTATGAATCTTTTGGTATTATCAGTAATAATTTCATTTTGAACTAATAAACAAAAATGAAAAGTATCTATGATAAAAATTAATGATAAATAAAATGTAGTATATATATATATATATATATATATATATAGTATATATATATATATATATATATATATCCTTGATCCAGTCATAAAAGAACTAAAGTCATTTGTACAAATATAGGTGGATAGCAAAGAAACACAAAATTAAAAAGATAGGTACAAATTTTACTTTATTCATTCATTCCTAAGACAGCATCTGTTTGAAACATAAAATAAATCAATTTTAGACAATCTCTTGTTTCAAACAGAAAGGAGAACATTTTGAAAATCACTTTATGAGTTTTAAAATACCCTAATAACAAATTCAGGTGAAAAGTGTAAAAAGGAAAAGATAATTGCACACCAGTATATATTATAATCTTATATACAAAAAGTCTTTAAAACTATTAGAAAATTTAGTTCAATATTGCAGAGAAAAGGAATCAATCATAATGAACAAGCAGCATTTATTTTCTAAGTGTGCAAGATAAGTCTAATCTTAAATGAAACAATGGAAAGTTCAACTTCCTTGAAAAACAAAACAAGATAAAGAAATGAAAAGATAGAAAGATCAAAGACTGAGTCAACATAAAACAGTATAATTAACCATACAAAAGAAAGTATGGAAGGGACAGGACAGAAATCTCAGTAATTAAGAGCAAGGATTGCTCAGCACTCATGTCAGGTGGCTCACAACTGCCTCTGAATCCAGATGATCTGACACCTCTGACCTTTGTGAACACCCACAGACACACACACATGCACACACACAGTAAGAGATAAATACTTACATCAATTAGTATAAAAATGTTTTGAAAGAATCAAAGACTCTTCTACAGTTAAAATACTAAAAATAACCAATTAACGTTGATAAAGAATACAGTAGCATGAAGCAATCTACTTCATTAATATTAACACCTTCAGTAATAACACAGTAATAAAGACTGGGTGATATTTGTGAAAAGATAGTAAGACCCTCAAAATAGATTACATTTAAAAATGTCTGCCCATGAGGAAAGCATCTCCAATGTTTAGGCCAGGCTAACCTGGAACTGAGCTTCAGCTTCCTGTGTTCTGAAATATAGGCATGTACTGTTATACTTATTGCTTTGAGCTTTGATTAAGAGCCAAAAGAGTAAATTTTTAAAGAAATAGTGTTAAAACAATTAGACTACTATAGGAGTAAAACACAACTTAGCCCAAATTTTGAAAAACTACCTTATAAGATTTAACTCACACTATGCTTCATAATTAAATATCAAAATAGAGAACTTTATTAAAAATAGGAAATAAACTTTTAGTTTCTAGACTAGGAACAAAAGGTCTTAGATTTAATTGTAACAGTTTTAAATGAATCTCTCTCTCTGAAGTCACCTTTATCTAAACAATGTGAACCTATAGAAGTACATATCATTTTAGTATTAAGAATTTTAGTGTTGAATAAGAAATATAAGAAAAAAATTAATATTAACAATTGAAGGTCAGAAACATAGAAGTCACATAGTCTGGCTACTGATACTGTCATATAATATAAAGAAACCAGAAACAACATGCAAAATGGTATTTCTCAATATTAGATGAACATTTAGTTTTTCAAACATGTTCATTATGGTTTAAAAACTTAGTCAATTGATAATGGCATTGGGATTAAATTTTCTAATAATACAAAATTATGCCAAGGTAGGTAGGTGTGTCTAGACATCATTGTTTACAGAGAATCAATGTGTGTATGAGTGTGTGTGTGTGTCTGTGTGCATGTGTGTGTTATAGGTATAAAAACTATGGGAGAAGAAAATGTTTTGAAAACATTGGTTTCTCGCAGTTACATCATAAATGTGTTGAGAAAAATTGATCTTTCCTATCAAAGTCTTGTGTTGGATAATATTAAATTTTAAAACACTTTTCTTTAAGTATCCTTAGAGAAATATAGTAAAATAAGGCTAAGTGTGTGATAGACAAAAATCTGCCATTATAACTGAAAAGATATTGCTATGCTGAATTGGAAGATACAGAGAGGGTTAAAAGAAACTTCTCACCCTGATGTGAGCCAGATGGAGTCTCGGAGCTTTAATTCTAAAAGCCCCATGCCCTTGAGTTCATGATAGTCTTTCCACATTGAGCCCAGAGACCCTTCCTACCTAGCAACAAAAGATTCTAAACCTTGAATGAGATGTTTGAAGTAAGCGCTTCCAATTGGGGAGAGCTCTTATATCCAAACTGCCTAAGCTCCTCAGCCTGGACAGCTGGACAGCAGCCTTTGTGAGAAAAGCTCTTTACTAATAATTAACAGAAAGGTCTGCAATCAAGTCAGGAAACCCTCACAGCTCCAGTGTCACCGAAAGGGCACTTTAGCACTGTTTTCCCTAGTAGACTAATGAAATGGGAATTTGTAGGTTATAAGATCTGCTCTACCTTAAGTGGACCCTGGATTGTTTGGTTTACAAAAGTAGTTTTATGAGCTTTTTCTCCTTTCTATTTCTAGCTAAAGTTGCACGACAAGATTAGGTTAACAGGAAAATGCTGCATTTGAAGGACCTTTGTAGGTGGGGACACTTGCTAAATTCTTTAGTTTTCTCAATGGGTTGAACATGAAATATGACCTTTTTGTCTAACAAAAGCTTTGTTGATGCAAATGTCTACTTTCAGAAATTTCTGAAGCAGGTTTAGCATGAACAAAATTGGGAATAGAAGACTTTTGTTTTCCATGCTTTCCATCTTATCTTTCAATGCCCTGGTTTGCCTTCCCCAGCCCCCATCAACCCACCCACCAAGAACTGAAAGCCTTCATTCTGCCTTCCTGCTGTCCAGGCATTCTTATGGCCCATCCCACACTCAACCCTTCTAACTAATTGATGTGCATTTCACCTCTCTTATTTACCCTGCAAACAAATTCCATCTGTTCTTTCTAATCTAGTGTCTACCAGCTAATTCCCTAAACTTACTTGATTACTGAATGATAGAAACTTTTATAGGCAACAAAAAATATTTACAGTTGAATCAGGAAATTTTAAAAATCAAATATTTCAAACACGTAAACATTTAAACAGAAAACTACTAGTGAATAGTTGGCAGAAAAATAAATGAACACTTGTCACCTTTAAATTACATGTGTATACAACTGTCCACATAGTACTATATCACCACAATTTATTTGAAATCATGTTTCCAATAGATTCAAATATAAAATTTGTTTTACTGAATATAGCATAGTTTAAATCAAATCCAAGAGAATTATAATAACAAGTTAAACTTATAAAATAGACAAAAAGAGGGCAGTTCAAGATGCTTTTTCAGAATGTAAACATTGCCGCAAAAATTACAGTCTATCCATATATCTGATTTGATTTGATTATCACAAGAAACCTGTGATATATACATATACTAAAAGAATCGCATGGTATGGCATAAACTTAAACATTTTATATGCTTATAGTTCAGTTAAATTCAAAGAAAAAATGACATATTATTTATGTATTTATAATTTAAGGATAAAAAATGAGACTAGGAGATATTATTAACCTACTCTATATTTTAAAGAATGCTAGTAGCACAAGTTTCCTACTTTATATTTGATGTCCAAGCCCATGTAAATATACACCTGCCTACATAACTTTTCCCCAGCCTGGTTTTGACTAACTTTTCATTACTAGCCCTCCTTAAATAAATGTCAAAAACACAAATATTTGGATACATATAGCATTTTGTAAATTGATTTAATGAGGATATTGTATTATCTCTAGGTTTTATATAATTATAGGCTTCTCCAACTTTCCTACTGCATGAAAGAATTGAAATTCAATATTCAATTGATTATATTGTCAAGTTTAAACTCTTTCCTGTATAACTTGTTACAAAGTATTAACCATAGTAAAGATTATTTAAAAATCACAAATGATGGTAATCACTAATATTCACCATCAATTTTATCAATCAATTTTGATCCTATAGAAATAGGTTAATATTTTAATGAAACCTTACATCTTATGTTACTAAGTACAAATAAAAATAAGTCTTCCTGCTAATTCTGGGCTTTTGGGATTGAACATCACTTTTTCTAGTCATCTTTTCAAGAACAATTAGTTTTAATAATGAAAATTCCTTATATTTTAACTTTCTTTTTATTTAGTCTTTGTATCTTGCACATCATGTATCTCCACCCCATTCATTTCCCTGTCCCTTCATATCTGCCCTCATCCCTTGATATCCACCCTCTGCCCTTGGCTATTTTTTTTTATTATGAGATCAAATTTTCAAGATAAACTTTCATTTCCATTGGAATTTTCTTCTCTGCATACAAAGATAACAGTGTTGATACAATTTAAGAGGTTAAAGAAGTATTTTTCTGTAGTTTATCTAATACTTATTGTGATGCTCATCTTAATTGTCAAGTCAATTTAATTATACCTAGAATCACCTAGAAGTCAAGGCTCTGGTTATCTTTCCAGAAAATTATCTTGGTTAGTTTGACTGAGATAGGAAGACTTGAGAACTGTGGATGGCACCATTTTCAGGGCTGGGATTCTAGATGGTATAAAAAGGGGGAGGGCAGCTGAATAAAAAAACATTACTCTCTGCTTCCTCTGACAGGAGGAATTCACAGCAAAATTATTATACTGAAGAATTAAAATTTGGGTAACTCAGGCCATTATCATTCTTTGGATGGGACTGCGTTTGAAGAACACATGTCACTGCCAAGAAAAGTGGTAGAACCTGGGATTAAAAACTAATATATCTATCCACTGAGTTATTTCATAAAAGATTCAAATGACCACTGCTATTGTTCAACTAGGTCTTTTAAAACTCAATTTTCTTACTGCATCTATTGCTATTATTTAAAGTATGACGTGTTTAGATTGTGTTGTTAATAACATTTTATATTGAAATATTATTTATAATTTGAAGAGACACAATAAACTGATATTTTTCATTGAATAGGCTATAAGAATCTAGTGATAAAGCTGTTGAGTTTTGGAGAGAATAGTAGGAGAGTATGTAAAACCTGGACGAGGCTGGAAACTCAAGAGAAATAGAATCAAAAATTTTAAAAGCTGTTTCAAGACCATATCCTACCAATGACCAAGGCAGGTTGTAAAAGCATCTCAGTCCTTTATAGCTACATAAAGGGACATACTATGAGAAAATTTAGAAAGAAATGTAATGGTCATTGTGTCATATAACAAAATGTACTGGGACCACAGTGCTGCAAACTTGTGGGAGTGGACAACTAATATTTGATTGAACTTGAAGCTCATGCAATAAGAAGGAGCCCATGCCCTACATTGCCCCGTTGACCAGGAACCAGGGACTCTATAGCCCAGAACCTTAGGGTAGAACCAAACACAACAGTTCTAAAAACAATCAATGAAATGATTCCTAATGATAGTTCTTTTTACTCATAGAACAGTCAGTACCTTAACCTGTCCTCTTCAAAGATGCTTTCTCCAGAAGTAGATGGGAGCAGATGCAGACATCCACAGCCAGACATTATGCAGAGGGAGTCTCTAAATTGGCAGTTTCTCTTTCAGGTCCTTTCCCTCAGAGCTTGGGGAACCATGCAGAAGAGGGGGAGGAAAATTGTAGGAATCAGAGGTTATGGAAGACACCCAGAGAACATGATCCACTGAACCAGCTAAGCACGGCTTATGTAAGATCAAAGAGACTAAAGTGACAAACACCTGGTGCTAGGGTCTGCACCTGATCCTTTGTTTCTATTCTATGGCTGTTAGATTTTTGTAATAAACAATTCCACTATTTTAGAGTATTAGCATTGTTTTCATCTTCACAAGCAATATGCACGGCTTCTATTTACTTCAGATTTTTAGTTGTGCTTCTTTTGTCATCTAAAACAGTCTATCATTGTAATAAATATGTAGAAGTATCTAATACAATTGCAAGTGTTAATTTCTCATGAAGCTAATTAGTTTGTTGATGCTATTGTATATTTTTTTACCCTCTATGGTGAGGATCTTGTTCCAGTCCTTTACTCGTCTCATCACTGATTTTTGTTTGTTAGACTTATTGTTAGTTTTCAGAATTCTATATTATTCAAGATGGTTATCTTTTCTGGATATGCTATTTAGAAAGGATTTATTCCAGTGTATTTCTCATCTTTTTATTCACATTAGTTTCTTTTATAGAGAAAAAAATAGTTACTGATAAGTCAGTATGTAGTTTTTTCCATGTAGAATACTTTTGGTAACATCACTATTCTTTTAAATATGGCCAGAAACATGTCTTTCAAAAGTTTCACAGTTTCACTCTTTAGATGAAAACTTGTAATCTATTGTGTTAAATTTGTATATGTTATTAGTTTTTATTCAATCTGTACTTATTCATAATCAGTTATTCAAATATCTCTTGTTTATTATTCAGTTTTAAAGGACCTTCATGGCATTTTTTATTCAATAACACACTGGTTTGAATAAAACAGATTTAAAGCATATTTTAGGATTAGGTATGATTAATTCACTCTTTCCTTCTTATATTTCATTTGATTACTATATGTTCAACTTTATAAAAAGAGGGTTTATTGTTATATTTTTTACAAGAATATACTGCTGTTACGTTTTTAATTCTTTTTATTCTTTTGGCTTTGTTTGGGGGGGGCGCCATCCTGTTCCCAAATAAATCACACACAGAGGGGCTTATTCTTAATTATAAATGCCAAGCCTTAGCTTGGCTTGTTTCTAGACGGCTCTTCTTAACTAATTATCTAATCTACCGTTTGCCTCTGGGATTTTTCCTTTTCTTACTTCTGTAATGTTACTTTCACTCTTGCTTTGTGGCTGACTGAGTGGCTGGTCCCTTCTTTTCTCACTCCTTGAGCTCTTGCTCATTCTTCTCTTCCTCTAAGATTTCTACTTCTACTTATTCTCTCTGCTTGCCAGCCCTGCCTATCCTTTCTCCTGTCTTACAATTGACCATTCAGCTCTTTATTAGACTACCAGGTGTTTTAGACAGGTAAAGTATCACAGCTTCACAGAGTTAAACAAAAGCAACCTAAAGAGTTCAACACAACTTTGCATCATTAAAAAAATGTTCCATAGCATTAACAAACGTAATGTTTCTTAAAATAATAATCTACAATAATATACCATATTTTAATCATATTCTAGAACTTTTCCCTTTGAACCCATTCTTATCCCCATGCCCTGAGCTTCATACCCTCCTCCACATCTCTCTTAGGCATTACTGTTTACTTTCAATGCATTTATTTACAATGAAAACCTCAGAGATGAAAGGAAAGTCTATGATACTTATTTTTATGAGTCTGTAATATCTTTATTAATGCCATAATCCAAAGTCCATCCAGTTTCTTGAAAACCATGTAATTTCATTTCCTTATGATGGATATAATATTATTATGGGTGGGGAGATGGTTTAGTGGGTAAGAATGCTTGCTGCACAAGTGCTAGGACCTGAGTTCAAATACCCAGATCACATGTAGAATGCTAAAAGTGACTGCATGAACCTATAACCCAATATTGTGGGTGGTAGAGACAGAATTATTTAACTAAAAGTGTATGTTACCATGCCTAGCTGTATAAAATATTTTTGTAATGTGGCTTTGATTTTGGTAGCATGCATGCAAAAATGGAATAGCGTGGTCACAGAGTAGTTCACTGTTCATTTTTAAGAACCTTTATACCAATTTTTATCATGGCAGCAATAGTTTGCATTCTTGCCAGTCCTGATAGTCAAAGATGTTGAGTAATGTTTTTCTGTATTTATTAGACCCTTAGAAACATTTGTTCACATAAATAAAAAATATTGAAACTGGCTCAATAGGAAATATAACATTGTGTATACCTATGATAAATAAAGATTTTGAATTAATATCTTATTGTTTCTATTTCTGTGAAGAGACACCATGACCACAACAACTCTTATAAAGGAAAACATTTAATTGGGGTGGATTATAGTTCAGAGGTTTAGTCCATTATCAACATGGCAGGACATGGCAGCATGCAAAATGACATGGTGTTGGAGAAGGAGCTTAAAGTCCAATATCCTGATCAGCCAGCAACAAGAAATGTACTGTGATAGTAGGTATAGTCTGAGCATAGGAGACCTCCAAAGTGACACACTTCCTCCAGAAAGGTCGCATCTACTCCACCAATGCCATACCTACTAACAGTGCCACTCCCTTCGAGGAACATTTTCTTACAAACCACCATAATTAACAATCTGGAAATGAAATATGAGGTTTTATAAATTTTCATTGATATATATTACCAAATTTTAAAAGAATATCACTCATCATTTATAACCTCTTCCAAATGTAGAAAATGAAGAATTTAAAAAAAATTCTTAGCGTATTTTATGTGACCAAATTACCATGGTATTAAAATCTAGACAAAAATACCACAGAATATTATGTATCTACATAGTCTACATTAATAAACACAAATATATAAATAAATCACATAAAAGAAAATTCAGCATTATGCTGAAATAATTTTATACTTTGTTCAGTGGTTTTAATCCAAGGAATGTGTAATTTTAAGTATAAGTACAATTATTTCTAGTCTTATTAATCTTGAGCATAATTGAGAGTTGTCTAATTTCACTTAAGGCTTGTTCAGCATAAGGAATGCCCTTATATTGTAAACCTAGCCAAATCACTATGTCTGGAGAGGTCATAAACCATAGAGATGAACCTAAATAAACATATTTTTTATTAATCCAGTATAATTTCTAATTTCATTCTAAATACTTATATGTTGTAGGAACTCCTTTAGCCAATAGCCTTTAAGATACCAGTCCAATTTGGGCATGGTCTCATGTACTATAAGTGCAGACAAAAAGCATATATGGCCCTCTTTTCTGCTGGATTTAGTTACAGTTCCCTGCACATGCCAAGGACTGCAGATCACTACCCTTACTGTGAGTTTATCCCCAAATAAGTAAACTATTGTTGTAGCCCATCCCAGACTACTGTGGAACTCTTTGGTGTTACTACAAAATGGTTCTCAACATTCATGAAAGCACACCCACATAAAACCTAGGAAAGCTTAAAAAAAGCGATTCTGGACCAATGGAAATGAGAGTCAATTGGAGCTTCTTGGTAGCCACATATTTTCAGATAGGCTCTAATGCTGGTGGAGAGCAAAGGTGCAAATCCGTTAAGAGAAGACTTCCTGACTCACTGTTAGCAGAAAAGCCTGTACAGCTTCTTTAAGTAACGACTTTCTAGTTTGTGCTGGCAGCATGATTGGTTCTGGCACTTTTGGGAGGTCCTTCTACAGAGCTCTTAGGGTTTGTGAGCAGAGTGTTAGAAGTTGATTAATGGTGACATAGACCTTCTGCATCTCTGGAGCTGGGGTGCAAAGCATGGTTTGCAGAGGCTGTGAACTACCTTCACCATGTTAAAAGGCCATGAGAGGCAGAGTCAGTCTCCAGGGCTACCATGACCACACTGCTTCCATTTGTTAAAATGTTCCTTGTCAGAAAAGGATTTCAGATACACAATAGGACAGAGTCCAGACACAAAAGACCTTTAAAAGAGACACGGTGTGTTAAAAAAAAAATGTATGCAGGCTTGGGAGAGAAAAAACAGTATAGACAGTTGTAAAAAAAAGTAAATAGTTTTTAAAAAAAGTTTTTAAAAATAGCAAAAATAATAAAGATTACAGACACTCATAGATCAAATGAGAAAAGAAAAACAAGTCACATAAAGATGGAATATACACAGAGAGTCCAAATTATGTATATTATTGTGTTTTCTTTAAATTTTTTGACTGTAGAGAGACATTTGATTGTGGGGGCTACTAAGCTAAAATAACATAAAGGTATCTTGACTTCAAAATTTGAGTCAAAGGATATATTACTTTGGAAAAGAGGTTCTGCTTTTGGTTATACAGAAGGTTAGAACCTGTAGATTTCTTCCAGGCTAATGTTTGATGGAACAAGACCTCCTGAAAGGTCTCCATGAACCCTAAAAATATTTTGTCCAACAAACATCAGAAAGCAGTTTGAAGAAAACTGGACTCAAATTCCCAAAATGATTGTTTAAAAATGTTTGGTTTAATTTAAAGTGGGTTCATTATAAATGATTAATGGCCACAGTGAATTTCTAAAAAAATATTACAAGAGGACTATGATACAGAGATGAATATTTTCCTTGGTATGGATCTTGGTCTATTGATAGAAATTTAAGGTTGATTTTGCTACACTGTGTATATTTATTTCTGCTCTTGTTTAAGACATGTTGATTATTTAAAAATGTAAGGTTAATTTAAAATTACAGATTAATAGATAGTCATTTTTAATAGTCAAATTTGTAGTCATGTTGGTTAGGTTTTCTATATATAGAGAGATATATTTCAGTTAGATATTCTTCAACACTTTGAAAACATACAGAATATGGCATTTAAAATGTTTTAAGAACTTAGACTTTTCTCAACAGTGAAAATTGCTTGCTTCTGGAATTTCTAACTAATTACTTCAAGTGGATGATAGGCATTGAAGAGGCTCCTTATGGAGTTTGCTGGTCATTCAGGAAAGAAACTGCTCTTGACTGAAATGCTTTATGGTATACTATATAAACTGGATATGCAGAACCCATCGAAAAATGGCTGATGAACTTGTCAAAAGGTGAGACTATCCTTCAGGGTTCCTGCTTCATGAAGGAGTCTGCCAGACATTCTCTAGGACAAGAAAGAAACTGGCTGACAAAATGCCATTATAGGCAAAACAGTCTTTGAAATTTCTTGCTTCATGAAGAAGTCTGTCAGATATTATGGGCCTGTAGACTGAAGATGGATGCCCCAATATTATAGAAAAATTTGTCCATTATAGTTATAATGTTATAAAAAAATGTCCATTCAGTGAGATGACTTAGGCAATTCTAGAGTTTTAGAAGTTGCTTACAATGTAGCTCCTGTTTAATTAGATAGTATTATATCCTTCTGAGGTCGTCTTTGGTGGAGTTGAAGACAGATAGTTAACAGTTATAGTTTTCCTTTGTTATGATAGAAGATAAATTAGATATGAAAATTTAGACCCACAAATATAAGATAAATGATAGAGCATTTTCCTTAATCTGCCAAATGTAGGTCTACTAAATATTGTAACTATAATTCTTGCTCGATAACTGTTTTTTATGTGTAATTTTAATTAGATGGAAAAAGGGAGATGATGTGGAATGTCCTTTTGTATATGTGTTGCTTTTATTGACTAATGAATAAAAATGTTTTGGCCAATGGCATAGCAAAGTAAATTCTAAACAGATATAGATAGATAGATAGATACATAGATAGATACATAGATAGATAGATACATAGATAGATAGATACATAGATAGATACATATAGAAATAGAGAGAGAGGGAGTAGGCAGAATAGAGAGATACTATGTAGCTGCCAAAGGAGAAGAACACTGGAAACTTACCAGTAGGCCACACTCTCATTGTGATACACAGATTAATAGAAATTTGTTACTTTAAGATGTAAGAGCTAGATATGAATACACCTAAGCTATTGGCCAAACATTGTTATAATTAATACAGTTTTTGTGTGATTCTTCAGGTCTTGGTAGCCAGGAAATGAACAAGCAGTCTCCTTTTACATTTATACCAATGGGTAAATGTAGATTTCAACCTTATCAAGGAAGCTTCTTTATGTAAAATATGGAGTCTATTACATAGATATATAACTGGTCAAAATGGAGAGGGTAAGTAATCATAAGGCACTGACCTTAATAAATACATCTATAACATAACTCTACACATAATACTCTAGTAACATCATAGATGAGGGAGAAGAAACAGGGTAAAAGCTACAGTACTCGGTTATATATTGTGAGATAGTATCTTCTAGTCATAGCAGGGATGCTATACAAATGAAACTCCAATAATATGATTGCATAAACAATACCCACATAATAGCAACACTAATCAACACGTAAATATGGATAGAGAAAAATATAACAATGCCCCATTCCTATATGAAGAGCTATAAGAAGTCAATGGTTGTTGATGGAAAGGGAACCAATTTTTATAGAAAGAAACTGTATTAGTTAAGATTTCTATTGCTATGAAGAGACACCATGACCATGGCAACTCTTATAATGAAAATATTTAATTGGGGTGTCTCACTTACAGTTCAGAGGTTCTGCCCAATATCATCAAGGTGGAGAGCATGTCAGCTGGAATTATGGTAGCATGTAGGCAGACATGGTGCAGAAGTAGCTGAGAGTCCTATATTTTTTCAGGCAGCAGGATATCAACTAAAAGCTACACTGAGGGATACTTGAACAAAAGAAACCTCAAAGCCTGCCTCCAGAGTGACATACTTCCTCCAACAAAGGTACACCCATTTCAACAAGGCCACACTGATATGGGATTCTCCTCTGTATGCTGTGAATATATTTTATTACCCCTTGGTTAATAAAGTAGCTGCTTTGGCCTATGACAGGGGAGAATAAAGCCATGCTGGAAATTTGAACAGAGATATATAGAGAGTAGGCAGTGTCAGGGAGACACCCTGTAGGTGTTGAAGGAGAAGGATTCCAGAACCTTACCAGTTAGCCACAGCCTTGTGGTGATACACAGACTTATAGAAATGGGATAATTTAAGATGGAAGAACTAGCTAAGAATATGCCTAAGCTATTGACCAAATAGTATAATTAAAATAGTTTATACGTGATCCTTTGGGTCTGAGAAACTGAAAAGAAAGGTGCAGTATCCACTTACACAACACCTCCTAATAGTGCCATTCTCTGAGTTTATTTGGTCCAATTACATTCAAACTATCACACAAGTCCTAATCCTAAGTGGTTATCCCTAAACATATTCAAATAGGAGCAATACTAATTGCAATATCTATATTCATATCATTTATATATTTATACATATCTATATACATATAAATGTATACATACACACTTACACATACATATATATGTATATATATATATATATATATACATACACAGACAGACTGACAGATAGACAGATCTTCTATATTTGGGGATATTATTAATCTTGGGAGTAGAACAATACTTTAACTGTACTTAAGACCTGGTAATCACAAAGGAACTCATGCTAAGTACTGTAACCACTGCTACTCTTTTGTGTGTGTGTTTGTGTGTATGTGTATGTATATATATAAATAAAAAATAATAATAAAGGTCATAAATTAGAAAGTAGGTTGTTGAGGGGGACATAAGAGGCATTGGAATAGTGATAAGGAAGGGAGAATGATGCAACAACAGTCATGGAATGTCTTCATGTATATAATCCTTAAATAATTATTTAAAAAGAATTACAAAATACTCCAGTAAGTGAGTATACATCAACTAATTAGAAAACCAAGAAAGAGTAGAAAAATTCCAAGAAAGAAAAGCAGTTATAAAGAATTTTAATATACCATCCAGGAATAAATAAGATGATTAAATTGATAATCTTAAAAACTCTATCATAAATAAATAATAATAAATCTACTAGGATAAGTGGTATCACTTTAGAAACTCATCCCCCAAACTGAAAATTATGGAAATGTTACAAACTAATTTCTTTTTTTTAAATTTTTTTTATTTTTTTTCTTTGTTGTTTATAAAATTTCCACTTCCTCCCCTCCTCCCCATACCCTCCCATATCCCCCACTCCCTCTACTCCCTCCCCCCACTCCCTCTCCTCCTCCCTCTCCAGCCCAAGAGCAGTCAGGGTTTCCTGCCCTGTGGAAAGTTCAAGTTCCTCACCCCTCCCTCCAGGCCTAGGAAGGTGAGCATCCAAACAGACTAGGATCCCAAAAAGCCAGTACATGCAGAGGAAACAAGACCCAGTGCCATTGTCAATGGCTTCTCAGTCAGCCCCCATGTCAGCCACACATGCTCGTTCAGTCCCAGTCCAGCTGGCCTTGGTAAGCTCTCATTCGATCAGTCCCCTTGCATCAGTGGGTAAACGCACCCCTCGTGGTCCTAATTTCCTTTTTCATGTTCTCCCTCCTTCTGCTCCTCATTTGGACCTTGGGGGGCTCAGTCCAGTGCTCCAATGTGGGTCTCCGTCTGTATCGCCATCCATCTTCCTATGAAGGCTCCCTCTGGTCCTGCCTATCTTGCTCACGTTTTCCCTCCTTCTGCTTCTCATTTGGACCTAGGGAGTTAAGTCCAGTGTTCCAATATGTGTCTCTGTCTCTATCTCCATCCATCACCAGATGAAGGTTCTACGATGATATGCAAAATATTCATCAGTATGGTTATGGGCCAGGGGCCAGATCAGGCACCCTCTCCTCTGCTGCCCAGGGAAGAATCTGGGGACCTCTCCTTGGGCCTGAGAACCCCTCAAGAAACAAGTCTCTTGCCAACCCTAAAATGGCTCCCTTAGTTGAGATATAAACTTCCCTGCTCCCATATCCATCCTTCCTCCCCGCCATCTCAGTCCCCCACGCCATCCCCAATTCTCCCCCTCTCCCTTCTCTCTAACCATCTCCCCTTACTTCCACCCCCCAACACACCTACCACCCCCCGTGCACCCAAGTTTGCCTTGCAATCTTGACTACTTCCTATATCCAGTAGGATAACTATATAATTTTCTTCAGGTTCACCTTCTTATTTAGCTTCTCTAGGATCAAGAATTATAGGCTTGAAGTCCTTAAATTATGGCTAGAATCCACTTATGAGTGAGTACATACCATATTCCTCTTTTTGGGTCTGGGCTACCTCACTCATTAAAGCGTTTTCTATTTCCATCCATTTGCATGCAAAATTCAAGATGTCATTGTTTTTTACCGCTGAGTAAAACTCTAATGTGTATATGTTCCACACCTTCTTTAACCATTCTTCTATTGAGGGGCACCTTCATTGTTTCCAGGTTCTGGCTATTACAAATAGTGCAGCTATGAACATAGTTGAACAAATGCTTTTATAGTATGATAGGGCTTCTCTTGGGTATATTCCCAAGAGTGGAATTGCTGGGTCCTGAGGGAGGTTGACTGCCAGTTTCCTGAGAAACCGCCACACTGATTTCCACAGTGGCTTCACAAGTTTGCATTCCCACCAACAATGAATGAGTGTTCCCCTCACTCCACATCCTCTCCAGCATAGGCTATCATTGGTATTTTTAAGTTTAGCTATTCTGACAGGTGTAAGATGGTATCTCAAAGTTGCTTTGATTTGCATTTCCCTGATTGCTAAGGAGGTTGAGCATGACCTTAAGTGTCTTTTGGCCATTCGAAGTTCGTCTGTTGTGAATTCTCTGTTCAGTTCAGTACCCCATTTTTAATTGGGTTAATTAGAGTTTTAGTATCTAGCTCCTTGAGTTCGTTGTATATTTTGGAGATCAGACCTTTGTCTGTTGAGGGGTTTGTGAAGATCTTCTCCCAGTCAGAAGGTAGTCCTTTTGTCTTACTGACAGTGTCCTTTGCTTTACAGAAGCTTCTCAGTTTCAGGAAGTACCATTTATTCATTGATTCTCTTATTGTTTGTGCTACTGGGGTTCTACTTAGGAAGTGGTCTCCTGTGCCTATATCTTGTAGACTACTTCCCACTTTCTCTTCTATCTGGTTTAAAGTGGTCAGATTAATGTTGAGGTCTTTAATCCATTTGGACTTGAGTTTTGTGCATGGTGATAGATATGGATCTATTTTCATTCTTCTACAGGCTGACTTCTAGTTATGCCAGCACCATTTGTTAAAGATGCTTTCCTTCTTCCATTGTAAACCTTTTAGGTCCCTTGTCAAAAATCAGGTATTCATAGTTTTGTGGGTTAATATCCAGGTCTTCTCTTCAATTCCATAGGTCGACTTCTCTGTTGTTATGCCAATACCAAGCTGTTTTCAATACTGTCGCTCTGTAATAGTGTTTGAAGTCAGGGATGGTAATGCCTCCAGAAGTTCCTTTATTGTATAATATTGTTTTGGCTATCCTGGTTTTTTGTTTTTCAATATAAACTTCATTATTGTTCTCTCAAGGTCTGTGAAGAATTTTGATGGAATTTTGATGGGGATTGTATTGGATCTATAGATTGCTTTTGGTAGAATTGCCATTTTTATTATGTTGATTCTCCCAATCCAAGAACAGGGGAGGTCTTTCCATTTTCTGATGTCCTCCTCAATTTCTTTCTTCAAAGACTTAAAGTTCTTGTCAAATAGGTCTTTCACTTCCTTGGTTAGAGTAACCCCAAGATATTTTATGCTATTTGTGGCTATCATGAAAGGTGATGCTTCTTTGATTTCCCTCTCTGCTTCTTTATCCTTTGTGTATAGAAGGGTAACCAATTTTTTGGAGTTGATCTTGTATCCTGCCACATTACTAAAGGTGTTTATCAACTGTAGGAGTTCTTTGGTAGAGTTTTTGGTGTCGTTTAGGTACACTATCATATCTTCTGCAAATAACAAAAGTTTAACTTCATCCTTTCCAATTTGAATCCCCTTGATCCCCCTATGCTGTCTTATTGCTATTGCTAGAACTTCAAGCACTATGTTGAAGAGGTATGGAGAGAGTGGACAGCCTTGTCGTGTTCTGATTTTAGTGAAATGACTTTGAGTTTCTCTCTATTCAATTTGATGGTAGCTGTCGGCTTGCTGTATATTGCTTTTATTATAGTTAGGTATGATCCTTTTATCCCCAATCTCTTCAACACCTTTATCATAAAGGGGTATTGAATTTAGTCAAATGCTTTTTCAGCATCCAATGAAATGATCATGTGCTTTTTTTTCTTTCAGTTTATTTATATGATGGATTACATTGATAGATTTGCATATGTTGAACCAGCCCTGCATCTCTGGAATGAAGCCCACCTGATCATAATGGATGATTTTTCTAATGTGTTCTTGGATTCGGTTTGCCAGGATTTTGTTGAGAATTTTTGCATCGATGTTCATGAGTGAGATTGGTCTGTAATTCTCTTTCTTGGTTGTGTCTTTGTGTGGTTTTGGTATTAGGGTAACTGTAGCTTCATAGAAAGAGTTTGGCAATGACTCTTCTGTTTCCATATTGTGAAATACATTAAGGAGTGTAGGTATTAGCTCTTTCTGGAAATTCTGGCAGAATTCTGCATTGAAACCATTTGGTCCTGGGCTTTTTTTGGTAGGGAGTTTTTTTGATAACAGCTTCTAATTCTTCACGACTGACAGGTCTATTTAGATTGTTCACCTGGTCTTGGTTCAACTTTGGTATATGGTACTTATCTAAAAAAATGTCCATTTCTTTTACATTTTCCAATTTTGTAGTAAGATCTAATGATTCTTGGAATTTCCTCTGTGTCTGTAGTTATGTCCCCCTTTTCATTTCTGATCTTATTAATTTGTCTGTTCTCTCTCTGCCGTTTGATTAGTTTGGCTAGGGGTTTGTCAATCTTGTTGATTTTCTCCAAGAACCAGCTTTTTGTTGCATTGATTCTTTGAATTGTTTTCTGTGTTTCTATTTTGTTGATTTCAGCCCTCAGTTTGATTATTTCCAATCTTCTACTCCTCCTGGGTGAATCCGCTTCTTTTTTTTCTAGAGCTTTCAGGTGTGCTGTTAAGTCTCCAATATGTGCTTTCTCCGTTTTCTTTAATTGGGCACTTAGTGCTATGAACTTTCCTCTTAGCACGGCTTTCATAGTGTCCCATAGTTTTGAGTATGTTGTGTCTTTATTTTCTTTAAATTCAAGGAAGACTTTAATTTCTTTCTTTATTTCTTCCTTGACCCAGGGGTGATTTAATAGTTGACAGTTCAACTTCCATGAGTTTGTTGGCTTCCTGGGGGTAGCACTGTTCTTGAATTCTAACTTTAATCCATGGTGATCTGACAAGATTCAGGTGGTTACTAATATTTTTTTGTATCTGTGGAAGTTTGCTTTGTTACAGAGTATGTGGTCAATTTTTGAGAAGGTTCCATGGGCTGCAGAGAAGAAGGTATATTCTTTCCTATTTGGGTGGAATGTTCTATAGATATCTGTTAAGTCCATTTGATTCAATACCTCCAATAATTCTCTTATTTCTCTGTTGGGTTTCTATCTGATTGACCTGTCCATTGGTGAGAGAGGTGTGTTGAAGTCTCCTACTATTAGTGTGTGTGGTTTGATGACTGCCTTGAGTTCTCGAAGTGTTTCTTTTACATAAGTGCGTGCCTTTATATTAGGGGCATAGATATTCAGGATTGAGACTTCCTCCTGATGAATTATTCCTGTTATGAGTATGAAATGTCCATCTCTATCTCTTCTGATAGATTTTAGTTTGAAGTCAATTTTATTAGATATTAGAATGGCCACACCCACTTGTTTCTTAGGTCCATTTGCTTGGAAAACCTTTTCCCAGCCCTTTACTCTGAGTATATGTTTGTCTTTGTGGTTGAGGTGTATTTCTTGTAAATAGCAGAATGTTGGATCCTGTTTTCGTATCCAATTTCTAAGTCTGTGCCTTTTTATAGGTGAATTGAGTCCATTGATACTAAGTGGTATTGATGACTAGTGGTTGTTGACTCTGGTTATATTTTGGGGGGGGGGTAGTGGAGTGTATGTGTTTCCCTTCTTTGAATTGTACTTGTGAAGGGTCGCTAGATGTCTGAGTTATTGTAGGCAGTGTTGGGAATGTTGGATTCTTTGGGTTGTGATTTTCCTCCTAATACTTTTGTAAGGCTGGATTTTTAGCTACGTATTGTTTAAATTTGTTTTTATCCTGGAATATTTTGTTTTCTCCGTTGATAGTGAACGATAGCTTGGCTGGGTATAGTAGTCTGGGCTTGCATCCATGGTCTCTTAGTTTCTTCAGTACCTCTATCCAGGACCTTCTGGCTTTAATGGTTTCCATAGAGAAGTCTGGTGTAAGTCTGATAGGTTTACCTTTATAAGTTACTTGATCTTTTTCCTTTGCAGCTCTTAATATTCTTTCTTTAATCTTAATGTTTTGTGTTTTGATTATTATATGGTGAGGGGATGGTTTTTTTGATCCAGTCTATTCGGTGTTCTGTATGCTTCTTGAATCTTCATAGGGATATCGTTCTTTCGGTTGGCAAAAAAATTATAGTTTTCTTCTATAATTTTGTTGAATATATTTTCTGGACCTTTGATCTGCAATTCTTCTCCTTCTTCTACCCCTATTATTCTTAGATTTGGTTTTTTTTTATTGTGTCCCACATTTCCTGAATGTTTTGTGGTAAGAATTTGTTGGATTTGCTGTTTTCTTTGGTCAGTGCGTTTATTTTCTCTATGGTATCTTCAGAGTCTGAGATTCTTTCTTCTAGCTCTTGTATTCTGTTGGTTATGCTTGTTTCTGAAGTCTCTGTTCGTTTACCCAGATTTTCCATAGCCAGCCGGCCCTCGGTTTGTGATTTCTTCATTGACTCCATTTCAGTTTTCAATTCTTGAACTGTTTCCATTACCTGTTTGATTGTTTTTCCTTGGTTTCCCATAATTTCGTTTACGGATTTACTCTTTTCTTCAAACTTTTTGGTATAATTCTCTTCCATTTCTTAAATCATTTCTTCAATCTTTTTATTATACTTGTCTTCCATTTCTTTACGGCAGATTTTCACCTCCTGTTTAAGTTCCTCTATTATTTTCATATAGATCCGCTTAGAGTCGATTTCTTCTATTTCTTCTGGAGTAGGGTGTTCAGTTCTTCTAGTTTCGTGATCCCTGGATTCTGGTGATGTCATGTTGCCTTTCAGGTTGTTGGAGGAATTCTTGCATTGGCGCCTGCCCATCTCCTCCTCTCTGGATGAAACTCCTCAGCACTCTCTGGTTAGGACTCCTCAGCACTCTCTGGATAGGACTCCTCAGCACTGAAACAGGGATAGCTGGTATTCCAAGGACCCAGGAGACAAAAGGGCAGCAGCAGTGGGGGTAGGGAGGTGTCCCGTGGAACACTGAAGACCCTGCCGCAGAAGCTGAGGGAGGAGGGGCTGTGCTCTCTCTACAAACTAATTTCATGAGGGTCATTGCTTCTCTGATATCAAAGCCAAACCCTGACACTACAACAAATGGAAACTGAAAACTGATAGCTCTGAGGATTGAGCATAGTTGTAAAATTTTCAAGAAATTGTTCTCAAGCAGAGTAAATATCTAGCACATAAAAAAAATCATGTGGTCTGATGAACAAGCATTTAGCCCATAAATGGAAGATTAGAAGAGCATACACAAATCAGTGAAATCATATAATTCCATGTTAAGAAAACAAAGGGTTGACATAAAATTATATGAACACTTATAGACAAGATTGAGCATATAGTAGCACATACTTTTAATCATAAATAGAAATGAGCCAGAAATCGTGCCACAAATCTGGTCTCAAATTGAACATGGGCACCCTAGCAAATACCAAATAGTCCAGGGCTTTATGGAATAGCAGTATCTCAAAATATATCCTCCAAATTGTACACAGAATTTCACAAAATATCCTTTTTGAAAAAAATGCTCATTATTCTAACTATGAAATAAATTGATTTTAACAAAATTAAGGCCATATATCACAAGCATACCATTACAGCATCTAAAGTGGCTTAAAAAATTAAAGCCATTATTCAGATATCAGGAATCTCGTAAGGATAATAAGTTTTGTCACTGTTATTCAACGATTTATGGGAAGTCCTAATTAGAATTATTATTAGATAACAAAATGCATTTAAGAGATATAGTAACTAAAAGATTCAAAGGAAGTGAATAAAATCATCTCTACAGATAACTAGATTTTATGAACATAATACAGAAATAAACACATATAATAATTTTGTTAATTTTATTTTTTCAGATTATGATTTAAGTAAAACATGTTGTCTCTCTCCAAATACTCCTGTGTACCCTTCCCAAATCTACTTCAAATTTATAGCCTGCTTTTTCATTATTATTGCATGTGTGCACATATGTGTGTGTGTGTGTGTGTGTGTGTGTGTATCCTTAACTATAACATGTTCAATTTGTAAAATGTTACTTGTATATATGCTCAGTGCTGGTAATCTGGCACTTTTTAATTTTAAATATTTTATTCATTTTACATATCAACCACATTTCCCACTTCCTTCTTCCTACTCCTCCTCCCCCACCTCCCTGTCAACCACCCCTTACTCTTGAAAGGGTAAGCCTTCCATGGGGAGTCAATAAAGCCTGACACATTATGTTAAAGCAGGACCAAGTTCCCCTCCCCTGCATCAAGACTGAACCCCTCAAATAGACCAAGTTATACAACTGTCACCCACATATAGAGAGTGTAGTTTGGTCCCATACAGGCTCTCCAGCTGTCATGTAGAGTTCTTGAGCTCACATGAGCTCAGGTCAACTGTTTCTGTGAATTTCCCCATCATAATCTTCACCACCTCCCTTACACATATAAAACCTCCTCACTGTGTTAGACTGAACTCCCAGAGCTCAGCCTGGTGCTTGGCTGTAGATCTCTGCATCTGTTTCTATCAGTTACTGGATGAAGGTTCTATAAAAGTCAGGGTATTCACCAAACTGATTATATGGGAAGGTCAGTTCAGGCACCCTCTCTACTATTGCTAGGAGTCTTACCTATGATCATTTTTGTGGATTCCTGGGAATTTCCTTAGCACCAAGTTTCTTGCTAACTCCATAGTGGCTCCCTCTATTAAGGTATCTTTTTCATTGCTCTCCCACACTGTCCCTCACCCAACTCATTCCCTCTTGTTCTCATCCCCTATCTGCTACCCTCCACCATCCCCAAATCCAAAGTTTACCTAAGAGATCTCATCTATTTTTCATTCCCAGGGCAATCCAGACATCCCTCTTAGCATCCTTCTTGTTACCTAGCTTATCTGGACCTGTGAATTATAGTCTAGTTATCCTTTGCGTTACATCTAGTATCCACGTACAAGTGAGTGCATACCTTGCTTGTGTTTCTGGGTCTGGATTACCTCACTCAGGATAACATTTCCTACTTCCATCCATTTGCCTGCAAATTACATGATATCTTTTTTTACAGCTGAGTAATACTCCGTTGTATATATGTGACAATTTTCTTTATTCATTCTTTTGTTGAGGGGCATCTAGGTTGTTTCAAGGTTCTGAATATTATGAATGATTCTGTTATGAACATAGCTGATCAAGTTTCTATGTAGTATGATTGAGCATCCTTTGGGTATATGTCCAAGAACAGTAATGTTGAATCTTGAGGTAGATTGATTTCCAAATTTTTTTGAGAAATAGTTATACTGATTCCCAAACTAGCTGTATAAGTTTGTACTCCCACCAGCAGTGGCAGCATGTTACCCTTATTCTGAATCCTTTTCAAGATAGCTCTCATCTTTCTTTTTGACCTTAGCTATTCTGACAGGTGTAAGGTGGTCTCTCAGAGTTGTTTTGATTTGCATTTCCCTGATGACTAAGGTTGTTGAGAAATTCCTTAAATATCTTCAAGACATTTGAGATTCTTCTATTGAAATTTTTCTTTTCAGATCAATACCCCATTTTATTTTTAATTGGGTTATTTGGTGTTCTGATGTCTAGTTTCTTAAATTCTTTACATATTTTGGAGATCAGCCCTTTGTCAAATATAGGGTTGGTGAAGATGTTTCCCCATTCTATAGGCTGCCTTTTTTGTCTTACTTACAGTATCCTTCATTTTACAGAAACTTTTCAGTTTCAGGAGGTGCCATTTAGTGACTGTTGCTCTCTGTGTCTATTGGCATTGTTTTTTAAGAACTAGTAAATTCAACAATTTTGTAGGTTTCAAAATCAACCTAAAAATAAAAATTTCTATGAATCAATAATACAATATATGGAAATGTAATTAAAAGAGGAACTCCAATTACATTTGCGTGAATGGCACAAAACCTTCTGGGATAAACTTTTTCAATATGTGTTTAATTGAAATAGACAACAGTCCCCACTCCCCATTCTTTCATCTTTCCCAGGTACCTTCCCTCCAAGCCCTCCCATGTTTTCCTCAATCTCAAGTTGATAATCACTTTTTCTTTGATTATTATTGCTACATAATATGTGTATATAAGTATGCACAAATATATGTATATATACAACCTGCTAGGCGTTGTAGTGGTTTAAATGAAAATAGCCCCAATAGGCTCATAAGGAGTGGTGCTATTGAGAGGTGTGACCTTGTTTAGGAAGTTTGTCAGTGGGAGTGGACTTTGGGGTTTCAGAAGCCCAAACCAAGTCAAACGTTGCTGTCCCTTCCTGCTGCCTGTTGATCTGGATGTAGACCTCTAAGCTCCTCTCCAGTACCATGCCTGTCTACTTGTCTACATCCATGCTTCTGTACTCCCCGCCATTATGACAATGGACTGCTGAACTGTAAGCCAGACCCAATGAAATATTTCCCTTTTTAAGAATTGCCATGCTTATGGTGCCTCTCCACAGCAATAAAACCCTAACTAAGAAAGTCATTTTTATTTGTTTGTTTGTTTTTTTGTGTGTGAATATGATTTCAATGCTGACAACGCTGCATTGGAAAACCTGTAAGGGAGATAATTCCTGGCACAGACTAATTCTTTTTCTCCCAGTAGTCACTGATTTTCCATGGGTCTTTTTCTAGGTTTGGGGCCCTGTGATAACTGCCTCTCCACCCTTAGGAAGTTCCTTGACATTGCAACAGTTCTGTCCTGGTTAATGCAGTCATTTCTAAGAGATACGGTTTCACATCAGACTTCTTGGTAGTTTAGTTGTTATAACCATTCCACATTTCTGTCTTTGATGTCCCTTGAGTTGTGATATAAATGTATCCAGCGTAGCTTGACTCTCCACAATCCATTAATCTTTGCTTTGTGTCCTGTTGTTATTTTCTATAATTATCTCAATTAGGCATAAAGAGGGGTTTCCTTGAATAGGAGTTATAGCAACAATGTATATAAAGAAAAATAATAGAATGTAGTTGGAATTTTGCTAGTCTATCAACCATGTTCGCAGACCTTTTTGTACAGCTCAAGAACTCACTAGTCCCTGGAAGCAAGCTAGATTTCCAATACCAGACATGATTTCCCTTCTGTTGAGTGGGTGTTAAGTATAATTAGAAAGTTGTTGGTTATCACTGAGATATGAGTTTAACTTATTAAAACGTTATAGATATTTTGCCATAATCATCATTTTTTATAGTTCATAGACATTGCAGCTGAATAGGAGTTTAATTGTTTCCCTGCTTTGGTGGTTTGCATAGTATTTTCTGGAGCTATAGAAACAGGATTTTCAGGTTAGATCCTGTTTAAGTCACTTGAGTCATAGGCATATGTATGTAATGTCCTCAGCAATAGGGACACTGATAAAACTAAATATTCATATATAGAAGACTGAAATTACATTCCTGCTTTCTCCTTATAAAAATTCAACACACATAGATAATAAGCAAAAATAATGTTCTTGAAACCTTGAAACTAGTGAATGAAAATAATGGAAACTCTTCAAATTCTAAAATTATACATAGTTACTTTCTATAGACGATTCTAAAGCTCAGAAAATATTAGCAAAAATTAATAAATTAAATTGTGGCAAAGTAAAACACTCCTTTCAACACAGTAAATAGCCTATGAAATAGGAAGATATCATTGATATATACTCATTTGATATTCAGAATGTGGAAAAACCTCAAAATATTAAACACCAAAACAGCAAATGTTCTGTAATAGTTGATGTTTTATTATTATTATTGAAAATTCATACAATATATTCTGGTCATGGTTTCTTTTCGCAGATCCTTTCCACCTCCCCACCTATCCAACTCATTAAATTCTCTCTCTCTCTCTCTCTCTCTCTCTCTCTCTCTCTCTCTCTTTCTCTCTCTCTCTCTCTCTCTCTCTGTGTGTGTGTGTGTCTTTTTAAAACAAACAGGCAAATAAAAAAAATGAACAATCCAAGACTAAAGAAAATAAACAAACTAGACCAGCAAAAATGTATGAGAAACACACACACACACACAAATGCAAAGTCCATAAAACACTTTATCAAGAACTGCAATATACCAGCAAAAGACCAATAAGATTTTGTTTTAAGTCCAAACAGAGCAATATGAGCTTGAGACAAAAAAAATCTACAAGAACACCATTGGGTTCATTTTGTGTTGGCCATCTCCTCTTAGGCTTGGGACTTACCCTTAAGTGAAGGTTATATACCCAGTGAGACCACATTGGAGAAAACTGATTTGTTTTTCCTTTGTAAGTGTTTATCAACTGGGGATAATTTCTTGGTTAGGGATAGGAGATCATGTTTGCTTCCCCCTCTCCAGGGTAGGACCTTATCTGGCATAACCCTGTGAATATCCTATGCATGCTGCCCATCTTGTTGAGTTCATATATTCTGTCTGTCCTGTTGTTTCTAGAAGATACTGTTTCTTTGGTGTCATCCAATCTCTCTGTCTCTTACAATCTTTCTCCCCTCATCTTTTATATTGCTCCATGAAAGCCTGAGAGGACAGGTTTGATGAAGATATCCCATTCAGGAATGAGTGTTATTAAGTCTCTTACTCTCCGCACATTGTCTCATCACGAATATGTAGTGACACTGGAGATCTAACAGAGAAATCAACAAAGCATGAAAATTGTCTGGTGTGATCACTTAGTGTTCCGGGTTGAAAGTGTTTCTGGGAATCGATCACTGGTACAAAGGAATTGAAATGGACTAAAAGGGAAGACTCTGAGGTCCATAGGAAAGAGGAAAACTGGGTCTGTGCCAAGGTTATGTGGAGTCCCTACAGAATGGAGATAGGGTCAGGGTTGATAATTTTGTCAACTTGATGTTGGTCATCTGGGAGAAAGGAAGCTCAGCTGAGAAAATGCCTCCATCAAACAGGCCCATAGACAAGTCTATGGCACATTTTCTTGACTGTTCTATGGCCTCTGCTTCATTTATTCCCTGCCTCATCCAGATTCCAGCCTTGAGTTTCTGCCCTGACTTCTCTCCATGGGGATCTATAAGCTGCAAGATGAAATATACTCTTGAAAGTTGCTTTTTGTCTTGCTATTTATCAACACAATTTTAAAAAAATCTAAGGCATAGTTTAATCAGTAAAATGGCAAATGAATTACACATATTGTAAAGGCTGTTATTGCTTTTCAGCTTGACTGTATCTAGAAAGATATACAGTCCAGAAATATAGGCCACACCATAAATTCTGCAATTCTTGAGAACACTGACTAAAACACATAGAGTGTGGGAATTCCTTCTGTAGATGTGTTATTCTATTGGTGAATAAATAAAGAAGTTTATTCACCAATGATAGCCTATGCTGGAGAGGATGTGCAGTGAGGGGAACACTCATCCATTGTTGGTGGGAATGCAAACTTGTGAAGCCACTGTGGAAATCAGTGTGGCGGTTTCTCAGGAAACTGGCAGTCAACCTCCCTCAGGACCAAGCAATTCCACTCTTGGGAATATACCCAAGAGATGCCCTATCATACTACAAAAGCATTTGTTCAACTATGTTCATAGCAGCACTATTTGTAATAGCCAGAACCTGGAAACAACCTAGGTGCCCCTCAATAGAAGAATGGTTAAAGAAGGTGTGGAACATATACACATTAGAGTTTTACTCAGCAGTAAAAAAACAATAACATCTTGAATTTTGCATGCAAAAGGATGGACATAGAAAAAGCTTTACTGAGTGAGGTTTCCCAGACCCAAAAAGAGGAATATGGTATGTATTCACTCATAAGTGGATTCTAGCCATAATTTAAGGACTTCAAGCCTATAATTCGTGATTCTAGAGAAGCTAAATAGGATAGTGAACCTAAAGAAAATCATATAGTTATCCTCCTGGATATTGGAACTAGACAAGATTTCCAGGCAAAACTTGGGTGCACAGGGGTGGGGGGTGGGGGAGGATGTAAGGGGAGATGGATAGAGAGAGGGGAGAAGGGGAGGATTGGGGAAAGCGTGGGAGAATGAATGGGTGGGATGGAGGAATGGTGGATATGAGAGTAGGGAAGTAAATATCTTAATTAAGGGAGTCATTTTAGGGTTTCCTAGGGACTTGTCTCGAGAGGAGTTCCCAGGTCCAAGGAGAGGTCCCCAGATTTTTCCTTGGGCAGCAGAGGAGAGGGTGCCTGAACTGGCCTTGTCCCATAGCCACACTGATGAATATCTTGCATATCACCATAGAACCTTCATCTGGCGATGGATGGAGATAGAGACAGAGTCCCACATTGGAGCACTGGACTTAGCTCCCTATGTCCAAATGAGGAGCAGAAGGATAGAGAATATGAAGGAAGTCAGGATCACGAGGGGTGCGTCCACCCATTGAGACAGTGGGACTGATCTAATGGGAGCTCACCAAGGCCAGCTGAACTGGGCGTTTTGGAGCATATGATCAAAATGGACACTCTGAATGTGGCTGGCAATGAAGGCTGACTGAGAAGCCAAGGACAATGGCACTGGATTTTTATTCTACTGCATGCACTGACTTTGTGGGAGCCTGGTTTGTTTAGATGCTCACCTTTATAGACCTGGATGGAGGGGGAGGACCTTGGACTTCCCACGGGGCAGGGAACCCTGACTGCTCTTAGGGATAGAGAAGGAGGGAGAAGTGGGGAGAAGGAGGGAAAAGGGAGGCGGGGAGGAGGTGGAAATTTTTAATAAATAAAAAAAAAGTTAAAAAGTTTGTTGGGCCTGTGACAGGGCAGGATAGAGCAAGGCAGCAACCCCAAGCAGAGATAAAGGAGAAAAGAAGGCTGGGTCAGAGAGACACCATGTAGCTGCTGAAGGAGAGAGATGCCTTGGAACCTTACGGGTAAACCACAAGCCTCATTGGAAAATATAAAATAATAGGAATGAATTATTTTAAGACGTAAGAGTTAATAAAAATCCTAAGCTAATAGGCCAAACAGTGTTTTTATTAATATAGCTTCTTTGTGATTATTTTGGATCTCGGTGGACAATAAGCAAATGAGCAATCTCCTATACACACATATTTTAAAAATAATGAATGATGACCAACTTTACACATCAGAGGAATATAAATTAGAACAAAATTGAAGTTTTATCTCATTTAGGTCAGAATACCTGCAATCAAAAAAATAATCAACAAACATAAAGGATAGAAAAGAAGAACAATTCTTCACTGATGGTTGAAATATAAGTTGGCACAAGTTTACAATCCCACCAGCAATGGATGAGTGCTCCCCTTACTCTACATCCATTCCAGCATAGGCTATCATTGGTGTTTTTGATTTTAGCCGTTCTGACAGGAGTAAGATGGTATCTCAAAGTTGTCTTGATTTTCACTTCCCTGATAGCTAAGGAAGTTGAACATGTCCTTAAGTATCTTTTGGCCATTTGAAATTCTTCTGTTGAGAATTTTCTGTTCAGTTCAGTACACCATTTCTTAATTTGGTTATTCAGAATTTTAATGTCTACCTTCTTGAGTTCTTTATATATTTTGGAGATCAGACCTTGTCTGATGTGGGGTTGGTGAAGATCTTCCCCCATTCAGTAAGTTATCTTTTTTGTTAATGACTGTGTAATAAATTTAATATGTAAGGTTCTCTCTCTCTCTCTCTCTCTCTATATATATATATATATATATGTGTGTGTGTGTGTGTGTGTGTGTGTGTATACACACACATATGTGTATATACATATATATGTGAAAATATCAAAATAAAATCCCTCTGTACAGTAAATATACACTAATAAAACAGTATCTGTGACAATTCAGTATGCTTTCATTTCACAATATTCCTGTTCACCAGAAATATCTAACAGGGCTCTTCCCCCCCTCCCCTCTGGAGACACAAGATCTCCCCAGAGCTGCTCCCTTGCATGCTGGGCCTGGGCTGTGGGCTCAGTCCGGGCAGGGCAGTCCCTGTGCTTTGAGAGTCTGCCTAACGACAGGCAAGTTCTGTCTCAGCTCAGCCACATTCCTGGCCAGCAAGAGACAGTGAACTTCTAGAAGACATCCATTGGAGGAGGGGTGAGTTTTCTCCTGGCCAGAGGGCTTCGGCTAGGAGGAATTCAGTCTTTCCCCGCCCCCCTCGACAATCTGGTCACCCGGCAGAGGCGACTCCTCCCTGCTGAGCTCTCCCGAATCCCGTCCCAGCCTTTATCCAGGTACACCTTCCTCTCTTCCCCCCCTCCCCTCTGGAGCCACAAGATCTCCCCAGAGATACTCCCTTGCACGCTGGGCCTGGGCTGTGGGCTCAGTCCGGGCAGGGCAGTCCCTGTGCTTTGAGAGCCTGCCTGAGGACAGGCAAGCCCTGTCTCAGCTCAATCACATTCCTGGCCAACAAGAAAAAGTAAACTTCTAGCAGACTTCCATTGGAGGAGGGGTGAGTTTTCTCCTGGCCAGAGGGCTTCGGCTAGGAGGAATTCAGTCTTTCCCCGCCTTCCTTGACTTTTTGGTCACCCTGCAGTGGTGGCTCCTCCCTGCAGAGCTCTCCTGCCCCAGCCTTTATTCAGGCACACCTTCCTCTCTTCCCCCCTTCCCTCTGGGGCCGCAAGATCTCCCCAGAGCAACTCCCTTGCTCGCTGGGCCTGGGTTGTGAGTGCAACCCTGTAGTAGGGAGTGCCTGTGTTTCAATAGACTGCCTGAGGAAAGGTAGGCCTTCTGTCAGTGAAGTCCCTGCCCAACAAGGGAACCTGACCTGGTACTAGAAGATCCAGTAGAGAGCATTTGAAGGAAGAGATGGGCAGACGCCAAGGCAAGAACTCCTCCAACAATCTAAAAAACAACATGAAAACACCAGAACCTAATGACCCTACAATAGAAGGACTTGAACCTCTTAATTCAGAAGAAGCGGGAAAAAATGCCATTATGAAAGCAATAGAGTCCCTTAAACAGGATATGAATAACTCCCTTAAAGAACTGGATGAGTAGTATAACAAAAAGATCGAAGAAATGAGTAAATCCATGAATGATACACTGGGAAACCAAGAAAAAACAATCAAACAGGTAATGGAAACAGTTCAAGAATTGAAAACTGAAATGGAGGCAATGAAGAAAACACAAAACAAGGGCCGGCTGGATATGGAAAATCTAGGTAAACAAACAGAGACTACAGAATCAAGCATAACCAATAGGATACAAGAGATGGAAGAACGAATCTCAGAGTCTGAAGATACCATAGAGAAAATAAATGCTCTGAACAAAGAAAACAGCAAATCCAACAAATTCTCATCACAAAACGTTCAAGAAATCTGGGGCACAATAAAAAAAACAAATCTAAGAATACTAGGGATTGAAGAAGGAGAAGAACTGCAGATCAAAGGACCAGAAAATATATTCAACAAAATTATAGAAGAAAACTTTCCCAATCTAAAGAATGATATTCCTATGAAGATTCAAGAAGCATACAGAACACCGAATAGGCTTGATCAAAAAAAAATCCCCTCGCCATATAATAATCAAAACACAAAACATACAGATTAAAGTAAGAATATTAAGAGCTGCAAAGGAAAAAGGGCAAGTAACTTATAAAGGTAAACCTATCAGACTTACACCAGACTTCTCTATGGAAACCATGAAAGCCAGAAGGTCCTGGATAGAGGTACTGCAGAAACTAAGAGACCATGGATGCAAACCCAGACTACTATACCCAGCCAAGCTATCATTCATTATCAATGGAGAAAACAAAATATTCCAGGATAAGAACAAATTTAAACAATTCGCAGCCACAAACCCAGCCTTACAGAAAGTAATAGAAGGAAAATCGCAACCCAAGGAATCCAACATTGCCAGCACTGCTTACAATAACTCAGACATCTAGCGACCCTTCACGAGCTTAACTCAAAGAAGGGACACATACAAACTCTATTAATCAAACAAACAAAAAATAATAATAATCGGAGTCAACAACCACTGGTCATTAATATCACTTAATGGACTCAATTCACCTATTAAAAGGCACAGACTAAGAGACTGGATACGAAAACAGGATCCAACATTCTGCTGTTTACAAGAAACACACCTCAACCACAAAGACAGACATATACTCAGAGTAAAGGGTTGGGAAAAGGTTTTTCAAGCAAACAGACCTAAGAAACAAGCAGGGGTGGCCATTCTAATCTCCAACAAAATTGACTTCAAACTAAAATCGATCAGAAGAGATGGAGATGGACATTTTATACTCATAACAGGAACAATTCATCAGGAGGAAGTCTCAATCCTGAATATCTATGCCCCTCATATAAAGCCTCCTACTTATGTAAACGAAACACTTCGAGAACTCAAGGCAGTCATCAAACCACACACACTAATAGTAGGAGACTTCAACACACCTCTCTCACCAATGGACAGGTCAATCAGACAGAAACCTAACAGGGAAATAAGAGAACTATTGGAGGTATTGAATCAAATGGACTTAACAGACATCTATAGAACATTCCATCCAAATAGGAAAGAATATACCTTCTTCTCTGCAGCTCATGGAACCTTCTCGAAAATTGACCACATACTGGGTAACAAAGCAAACTTCCACAGATACAAAAAAATATTAGTAACCACCTGTGTCTTGTCAGACCACCATGGATTAAAGTTAGAATTCAAGAACAGTGCTACCCCCAGGAAGCCAACAAATTCATGGAAGTTGAACAGTCAACTACTGAATCACCCCTGGGTCAAGGAAGAAATAAAGAAAGAAATTAAAGTCTTCCTTGAATTTAATGAAAATAAAGACACCACATACTCAAACCTATGGGACACTATGAAAGCAGTGCTAAGAGGAAAGTTCATAGCACTAAGTGCCCAATTAAAGAAAACGGAGAAAGCACACATTGGAGACTTAACAGCACACCTGTAAGCTCTCGAAAAAAAAGAAGCTGATTCACGCAGGAGTAGTAGAAGACTGGAAATAATCAAACTGAGGGCTGAAATCAACAAAATAGAAATACAGAAAACAATCCAAAGAATCAATGAATCAAAAAGCTGGTTCTTGGAGAAAATCAACAAGATCGACAAGCCCCTATCCAAATTAATCAAACGGCAGAGAGAGAACATGCAAATTAATAAGATCAGAAATGAAAAGGGGGACATAACCACAGACGCAGAGGAAATTCAGAGAATCATTAGATCTTACTACGAAAATTTATATGCCACAAAGTTGGAAAATGTAAAAGAAATGGACATTTTTTTAGATAAGTACCATATACCAAAGTTGAACCAATACCAGGTGAACAATCTAAATAGACCTGTCAGTCGTGAAGAATTAGAAGCTGTTATTAAAAATCTCCCTACCAAAAAAAGCCCTGGACCAGATGGTTTCAATGCAGAATTCTACCGGAACTTCCAGGAAGAGCTAATACCTATACTCCTTAATGTATTTTACAATATAGAAACAGAAGAATCATTGCCAAACTCTTTTTATGAAGCTACAGTTACCCTGATACCAAAACCACACAAAGACACAAACAGGAAAGAGAATTACAGACCAATATCACTCATGAACATTGACGCAAAAATACTCAATAAAATACTGGCAAACCGAATACAGGAATACAGTAGAAAAATTATCCAATATGATCAAGTGGGCTTCATCGCAGAGATGCAGGGTTGGTTCAACATACGCAAATCTATCAATGTAATCCATCATATAAATAAACTGAAAGATAAAAACCAAACCATATGATCATTTCATTGGATGCTGAAAAAGCATTTGACAAAATTCAACACCCATTTATGATAAAGGTGTTGGAGAGACTGGGGATACAGGGATCATACCTAAATATAATAAAAGCAATATACAGCAAGTCGGCAGCTAACATCAAATTGAATGGAGAGAAACTTAAAGCCTTTCCACTAAAATCAGGAACACGACAAGGCTGTCCACTCTCACCATTCCTCTTCAATATAGTGTGTCCCACGCTATTCTCGCCAGCAAGAACCACGCGGAACACTAGGATCCTTCTGCAGGAATGGCTTTAATACCCCTTGGGAGAGCAAGCATCAGCCAACATGGCCGGGGACCCAGATATGATGGAACCCATCCCTTATATAGGAAACAGACCCTGCTTCGGGACGTGTCACTCTTGGATTGGTCAATTGTCCATAATCCCAGGTGAATGCCTCGGGAGTAGGCGGGGACAGTAGTGGAAAATTACCAACACGTGTGCGTTCACCTGGCGGTGAAGCCGGATGTCAGCGCCATCTTGTGATGGAGAATGTCGCTGTGGCCCTCTACAATAGTGCTTGAAGTTCTAGCAATAGCAATAAGACAACATAAGGGGATTAAGGGGATTCTAATTGGAAAAGATGAAGTTCAACTTTCGTTATTTGCAGACGATATGATAGTGTACATAAGCGACCCCAAAAACTCTACCAAAGAACTTCTACAGTTGATAAACACCTTTAGTAATGTGGCAGGATACAAGATCAACTCCAAAAAATCGGTAGCCCTCCTATACACAAAGGATAAAGACGCAGAGAGGGAAATCAGAGAAACATCACCTTTCATGATAGCCACAAATAGCATAAAATATCTTGGGGTAACTCTAACCAAGGAAGTGAAAGACCTATTTGACAAGAACTTTAAGTCTTTGAAGAAAGAAATTGAGGAGGATACCAGAAAATGAAAAGACCTTCCCTGCTCTTGGATTGGGAGAATCAACATAGTAAAAATGGCAATTCTACCAAAAGCAATCTATAGATTCAATGCAATTCCCATCAAAATCCCATCAAACTTCTTCACAGACCTTGAGAGAAAAATAATCAAGTTTATATGGCAAAACAAAAAACCCAGGATAGCCAAAACAATCTTATACAATAAAGGAACTTCTGGAGGCATTACCATCCCTGACTTCAAACTCTATTACAGAGCAACAGTATTGAAAACAGCTTGGTATTGGCATAACAACAGAGAAGTCGACCTATGGAATCGAATAGAAGACCCGGGTATTAACCCACAAACTTATGAACACCTGATTTTTGACAAGGGAGCTAAAAGTATACAATGGAAGAAGGATAGCATCTTTAACAAATGGTGCTGGCATAACTGGATGTCAACCTGTAGAAGAATGAAAATAGATCCATATCTATCACCATGCACAAAACTCAGGTCCAAATGGATTAAAGACATCAACATTAATCTGACCACTTTGAACCTGATAGAAGAGAAAGTGGGAAGTAGTCTACAAGATATAGGCACAGGAGACCACTTCCTAAGCAGAACCCCAGGAGCGCAGACAATAAGAGAAACATTAAATAAATGGGACCTACTGAAACTGAGAAGCTTCTGTAAAGCAAAGGACACTGTCAGTAAGACAAAAAGGCTACCTTCTGACTGGGATAAGATCTTCACAAACCCTTCAACAGACAAAGGTCTGATCTCCAAAATATACAAAGAACTCAAGAAACTAGACAATAAAACTCTAATTAACCCAATTAAAAAATGGGGTACTGAACTGAACAGAGAATTCACAACAGATGAACTTCGAATGGCTTAAAAGCACTTAAGGTCATGCTCAACCTCCTTAGTGATCAGGGAAATACAAATCAAAACAACTTTGAGATATCATCTTACACCTGTCAGAATAGCCAAACTCAAAAACACCAATGATAGCCTATGCTGGAGAGGATGTGGAATGAGGGGAACACTCATCCATTGTTGGTGGGAATGCAAACTTGTGCAGCCACTGTGGAAATCAGTGTGGCAGTTTCTCAGGAAACTGGCAGTCAACCTCCCTCAGGACCCAGCAATTCCACTCTTGGTAATATACCCTAGAGATTCCCTAACATACTACTAAAGCATTTGTTCTACTATATTCATAGTAGCACTATTTGTAATAGCCAGAACCTGGAAACAGCCTAGGTGCCCCTCAATAGAAGAATGGTTAAAAAAGGTGTGGAACATATACACATTAGAGTTTTACTCAGCGCTAAAAGACAATGACATCTTGAATTTTGCATGCAAATGGATGGAAATAGAAAACACTTTTCTGAGTGAGGTAAGCCAGACCCAAAAAGAGGAACACGGTATGTATTCACTCATAAGTGGATTCTAACCATAATTAAAGGTCTTTGAGCCTATTATTCGTGATCCTAGAGAAGCTAAATAAGAAGATGAACCTGATGAAGATTATTTAGCTATGTGCCAGGAGGTAGGAAATAGACAAGAATCCCAGGTAACCTCGGGTGCATGGGGGGGTGGGAGGGTTGTTGGAAGGGGAGAGGGTTAGAGAGAAGGGAGTAGGGGAGGAATGGGGAAAGATCGGGGGACTGGGATGGGGGAGGGAGGAAGGATGGATATGGGATCAGGCAAGTATATATCTCAACTAAGGGAATCATTTTAGGGTTTACAAGAGACTTGATTATAAAGGGGATCCCAGGTTCAAGGAGAGATCCCCAGATGGTTCTCTGGACAGAGGAGAGGTTGCCTGAACCGGCCTTGGCCCACAACCATACTGATGAATATTTTGCATATCACCATAGAACCCTCATCTGGCGATGGATGGAGATGGAGGCGGAGACCCACGTTGGAACACTGGACCTAGCTCCCTAGGTCCAAATGAGAGGCAGAAGGAAAGAGAACGTGAGCAAAGAAGGCAAGGGCAGAGGAAACCTTCATTCGAAGACCCATATTGGAGCACCGGACTGAGCACTCCATGGTCCAAATGAGGAGCAGAAGGATGAAGAAAATAAAAAAAGTAGTCAGGACTGCGAGGGATGCGAGCACCCACTGATACAAGGGGACTGATATAATGAGAGTTTACCAAGGCCTTTTGGACTGAGACTGAACGAGGACGTGATCCAACCAGATTCTCTGAATGTGTCTGGCCCGGAGCCTTTCTGAAAAGCCATTGACAATGACACTGGGACTTGCTTCCTCTGCATATACTGGATTTTGGTGCTCCAGTCTGTTTGGACTCTCACCTTCCCTGGACCTGGAGGGAGTGGGGAGGAACTTGAACTTCCCACAGGGCAGGAAACCCTGACTGCTCTAGGGGATGGAGAGGGAGGAGTGGGAGGGTGTTGGGAGGAGGGGCTGAAATGGAAACTTTTATAATTTAATAAAAAAAAAGTGAAAAAAAAGAAATATCTAACAGGTAAGACATTCACTTCACTCAATGGTTTTAGAAAATCTTGATATATGTATATATAATCAAAGAGAGAAATTAGATTCTTACTTTGTACCATAATAATCAATATAATCAATGAATTAAAAACATAAGTCTAATATTGAATGTGTAAAATTCATGATAATATGTAAGGAGGTAATTAGTGATACTGTTGGTTCCATAACATTGGTAAATTAAATTGTGTTTTGTATGTAGTAGCAAGACACAAGCAACAAAAAAAAATTTGGGACAATATCATAAAAATTTACTAAACTTTAATGGAAGCAAACATTAAAAGACAAAGAGAACTTATGAAATGGGAGAATGCATTTCAAACTATATATCCAGTGATTGTTTAATGTAAAAAATGTAAATAACGCATCAGGTGATATCTTCCTTTAGTTTTGATTGCATTCTTTTCCTTGTTGATAATTAATGTTGAAATTCTTCATGTATTTTGATCACTTTATATTCTATATTGAAAAGTGTTTATTTCTCTCACAAATTTTAACCAGTTTTAATTAATTAGGTATTTTTGATAGTTCATGTTTCAATTCATAAGTATATTCTGGTCTGCAATGGCTTGTCAGATTAATACTTTCTAACATCTTGTTTTTTATTCTATGTGTTGTTCCATTTTTCATATAGATACTAAATATGAATAAATCCTATTTGCCTGTTTCTGCTCTTAAATTATATACTTTGGGTAATGTTTCTAATAGTGGTTCCTATTCCATTTCCCTGATTCATTTCTTTCTTACACTTTTATATTTTTGGCTCTTATATTTAAACCCTTAATTAACTTAAGATTGATTTTTTTTCAAGCTGGTAATAGTTTTTTTTTTCAGTTTCATTCTTCTATGTGTTTCTACCCAATTCTCTAAGAATCATTTATTGAAGAGAATAATTTATTTATTAATAGTTTCTTCTTAACAACTTTGCTGAAAATAAATGTGTTGCAAATTTTGTTGAAAATTGATGTGTTACAAATGTTTGAAATTGTTTTGGTTCATCTCTTCATCAACATCAATGACAGTACCATGCTGTTTACATGACTACAACAATGCAATGTATCCTATAGTCAGGAAATATAGTTTTTCTGCTTTGTTCTTGTAGGCTGACATACTTTTTGTTGTTGTGGTACTTCTATCATTTCATATTAGTTTTAGGATTTTTTTTTAGAATTTACAATATCACAGGGTTTTAAATTTCAATACCACTTGAACTTTGCCTAGAGAGAAGAAAATGAACATAATTATTTACTCAAAGTGTCTTACAAAAATTTCCAAAATATTGATTTGATGTATGACACAGTTTAAATGAGTCCTTAAAGGGTTTTGCTAATTGTATGAGGCCACTCACAAAACTAAAAATAGTATTATTTCATTTTTAGCAAGTATTCAGAATTTACAAATCCATAAAGGTATAAAATAGATTAGTGATTGTTTGAGGATAAAGAGTATGGAGTGATAAATGTGTCCTGCAATACTTCTGAAGTATTTTTTGTTATCATACATATTTTCACATTAGATTTTTAAGGATGGTTGCAATAACTTGTGAATTACTAAACGACATTATATTATATAATATGAGGAAATAATTAAACCTCCATAAATCTATTTTTCCCTTCTTTATTGATTTTTATTGACATCTACATTTCTCTCTGCTTATCCCCTCCCCCCTTCAGACATCTTCCAAGGTCGCCATGCTCCCAATTTGCTCAGGAGATCTTGTCTTTTTCTACTTTCTACTTCCCATGTAGATTACATCTATATAAATCTCTCATAGTGTCCTTAATGTTGTCTAAGTTCTCTGGGATTGTGTTTTGTAGGCTGGTTTTCTTTGCTTTATGTTTAAAAACCACCTATGGGTGAGTACATGTGATAATTGTCTTTCTGTGTCTGGGTTACCTCACTCAAAATAATGTTTCCTAGCTCCACCCATTTTTTAACAAAGTTCAAGATGTTGTTATTTTTTTCTGCTGTGTAGTACTCCATTGTGTAAAGGTACCACATTTTCCTTATCCATATTTCAGTCAGGGGAAATTTAGGTTGTTTCCATGTTCTGGCTATGACAAACAAAGCTGCTATGAACATAGTTGACCACATGTCCTTGTGGCACAATTGAGTATCCTTCAGCTATATACCCAAAAGTGGTATTACTGAATCTTGAGGAAGGTTGTTTCCTAATTTTCTGAGAAATTACCACATTGACATCCAAAGGGGTTGTACCAGCTTGCATTCCCACCAGCAATGCAGAAGTGTTCCCTTTCCCCCACAACCTCTCCAGCATAAGTTGTCATCAGTGTTTTTGATCTAGGCCATTCTTACAGGTGTTAGATGGAATCTCAGCGTTGTTTTGATTTGCATTTCTCTGATGACTAAGGATGTTGAGAATTTCCTTAAGTGTCTTTCAGCTAGTTTAGATTCTCCTGTTGAGAGTTCTCTGTTTAGGTCTGTACTCCATTTTTTATTGAATTATGTGTTCTTTTAGTGACCAGTTTCTTGAGTTCTTTGTATATTTTGGAGATCAGACCTCTGTCTGATGCGGGGTTAGTGAAGATCTTTTCCCATTCTGTAGGCTGTCATTTTGTCTTGTTGACCATGTCCTTTGCTTTACAGAAGCTTTTCAGTTTCAGGAGGTCTCATTTATTAATTGTTTCCCTCATTGTCTGTGTTGCTGGGGTTCTATTTAGGAAGTGGTCTCCAGTGCCAATGTGTTCAAGTGTATTTCCCACTTTCTCTTCTGTAAGGTTCAGTGTGGCTGGCTTTATGTTGAAGTCTTTGATCTATTTGGACTTGAGTTCTGAGCATGGTGATTGATATGGGTATATTTTAAATCTTCTACATGCTGATATTCAGTTATGCCAGCACCTCTTGTTAAATATGCTTTCTTTTTTCCATTTGATATATTTTGCTTCTTTGTCAAAAATCAGGTGTTCAAAAATGTGTGAATTGATATCTGGGTCTTCTGTTTGATTCCATTGGTCCTCCTGTCTGTTCTTATGCCAATACCAGGCTGTTTTCAGTACTGTAGCTCTGTAGTAGAGTTTGAAGTCAGGGATTATGATGCCTCCAGAAGTTCTTTTATTGTACAGGATTCTTTTGGCTATCCTGGGTTTTTTTTTGTTTGTTTTTCCATATGAAGTTGAGTACCATTCTTTCGAGGTCTGTGAAGAATTTTCCTGAGATTTTGATAGACATTGCGTTGAGTCTGTAGATTGCTTTTGGTAAGATTGCCATTTTTACTAATTAATTCTAATTTACTAATTAATTCTGCCTACCCAGGAGCATGGGAGATCTTTCCACTTTCTGGTGTCTTCTTCAATTTCTTTCTTCAAAGATTTAAAGTTCTTGTCATACAAGTCTTCCACTTGCCATAAATCTAAATTAAAAAGAAGCAATTCTTACCTGGATGTGTAATTCATTGTGGAACTATTACTTGGGCTAAATAGTATGTGTCTCTACTCACAATTTACAGAACTACAATTGAATGAACAAAAGCTAACAAAAGAAGTAATTATGAAAAGAAATTATTAAATATGAAAATAAGTGCATTACAACCATTGACTATAAACTATGAATAGTCAGTGCTAATGAAGAAGACTCAGTAGTAAAACATTTGTTTTGTAATTATGAGTAGTGAGTTAAGATTCCCAGAAAAAAACTGGGTGATTGTTGCAGCATCTTGCATTCCTACCTCATGAAATTCCTCAAAGCAAACTAATTAGTCAGACTAGGGAGACATTGAGATCCAAGTTCAAAGAGACCCTGTCTCAATATATGTGCTAAGAAGACACCTGATGTCAACTTCTTGCCTCCAAATGTTTGCATACACTTATACATGTGCACACACATACATACTTATAGGTGTACACACATACATATGGACAAAAAGAGAAAATATAAAGAATAATTATAGAGTATAAGAAAATGAAGTAATACTGAATCAATAGACAATGCTTTCAAGGGAGGTTACCACTATCAAGTGGTAAAGGTTTATATGATAAACTACTCTAAAATTTTTATGTGGAATATCAGCAGACAGCTAAGGCAATATGAACTTTAAGAGAAATTCTCAGGTAAAACTTAATTAACCTCTAAAATAAACCAAACTAATGAAAAATACCTTGATGTTCACAAAGCAAATGCTATAAATAGTAAAAGAAAAAGTCAGCGCATGGAAAGAACTTGTAAAGCAACCAGACTTTAACAGACTTATTTTAAAGACTGATTCTATTTATTTTTAGCTTTCTACTTTCTTGTTTACATGTTTATTATCCATAACTTGGGTAAAATACACGACAAATACTAAATTTTGTTCTAGAAGTAAATTAGTTATGAAAACTGTCAACACAGGCCACGCCTGCAGGTTCCTCTTCCCTGTCCACTCCTCCTGTGGATGCAATAGACCATCTCTTCCTGGCCTTCCTGCATGCCCTCCTTGCTATGTCCTACCTCCCAATTTGAACAGACACCCGCTGCTAAAACACAGGCCATGCCTGCCAGAAGGTAGGCTGCCCATATACCTTCTTCACAGTCTCGGCTACTCCAGACCGAGTCCTCTGGGTTGTCCCTAGTTCAGCAACAGAGCACCAATTGCAGCCTCCCTTCTCCAATGTCCATGTCTCCTGTGAATCTCACAAACTGTCACCCCTGTCCTCCTCTTCCCCCATTCTCCAATATAAGCAAGTACTCCCCATAAACACTATGTGGAGCAGGCCAGAAAAGCAGGCAACACACGGCTAACACACTCGTAAAGACCAGAGGAAACAGAAAACAAGAATCAAAACACCCATCCAACAAGCAAAAACACAGAAACCAGCACCCAGACCTATAATACCCCCAAAATCCAGATGTATAGATAGCAGGATAAGAATGCAATCAATAGCAGCAAGGGTAATATGTCTATATCAGAGCTCAGCTATCTTATGACAGCAGAACCTGAATATTCCAAAACACATGAAGCACAAGAAAAAACCTTAAAACCAGTGAGATGAAGATGATACAAATCATTTAAAAAGAAATAAATGAATCACTTAAAGAAATCAGGAAAATGAAAAAAAAAACTATTGGCGAAAATGAATAAATCCCTCAAAGAAAGCCAGGAAAACATAAATAATTGGAGGAAATTAATAAATCCCTTAAAGAAAGCCAAGGAATAAAACAAACAGTTAGAAGAATAAAACTGTTCAAGACTGGAAAATGGAAATAGAGGCAGAAAAAAATCACAAACTAAGGAAATTCTGGAAATAAAAAATTTAGGATTGTGAACAGGAACTACAGACAAGTTTCAGCAACAGAATATAAGAAAATAAAGAGGAAAACCTCAGGCATTAAAGGTTCATAGAAAAATAGATGTATCTGTCAAAAAAAATGTTAAAACCAAAAATCTCCTGGCACAAAAACTAGTGTGCATGAAAACTAGAACACAATAAAAACTAGACTTAAAAATAATAGGAATAGTGGAAGGAGAAGAAGACCAGCTCAAAGACCCAGAAAATATATTCAAGAAAATCATAGAAAGAAATTTAATCTAAAGAAGGAAGTAAAAGAAGCATACAGAATACCAAATATATTTGACCTGGAAAGAAAGGCTCCTTCCACATAATAATAAAAACACTAAACACACAGAACAAAGAAAGAGTATAAAAGCTTCAAGAGAAAAAGAAGTAAAATACAAAGACAGACAAATTAGAATTATGCCTGATTTCTCAATAGAGATTCTAAGAGCCAAAAGGGCCTGGACAAATGTGCTATAGACTATGAGAGACAAGAGACAACAGTTCAAACTATTATACACAGCAAAACTTCCAATCATCATAGGAGGAGAAAAGGGACATTCTATGATAAAACCAAATTTAAGTAGTATTCATCTATAAATCCAGCCTTTGAAACAGTGCTAGAAAGAGAAGTCCAACCTAAAGTGGTTACACACACTCTAGAAAACACAAAGAATAAATAATCCCAGACCACCAACTCAAAATAAGGGAAACACACACTTTACCACCACCACCACTACCACCACCACAACAACAGCAACAGGAATAACAAAATAAAATAAGAATTCACAGTCTTTTGTTACTGATATTTCTCAATATCAGTGGTCTCAATTCCTCAATAACAAGAAACAGATTAACAAAATCGATGACAAAACAGGATTTGTCCTTCTGCTGTACCCAGTAAAGAAAACCTCACAATCAGACATTACTTCAGGGTAAACAGTGACAGCTCATGTTGATGAGGATGTTGAGAAAGAGTAAAACTCTTCCATTGCAGGTGGGAGTACAAACTTGTACATCCACTATGGAAATCAGTATGGCAACTGAGGATCAATCTACCTCAAGAACCAGCCATATCACTGTTTGGCATATACATACAGGGCACTCCAACCACAAGGACATTTATTCAAGTATGTTTATTGTGGCTTTATTCATAATATAGAGACTGAAAAATACCTAGATGCCTCTTAACTGAAGAATGATAAAATGTGGTACATTTACATACACAATGGATTAGTACTTGGCTGCTAAAAATGACATCATAAAATTTGCAGGCATATTGATGCAAGTAGAAAAAAAGGTGATCCATCCAGAGTAAGGGAAATGATAATCAAGCTATAATCCACAGACCCGGAGATGTTAGGTGAAGAATGGGAGACACATAGACCTTGCTGACAAGAGGAAGTAAACAGAATGAATTTTGCTGGCGGACTGGAAGTGGATGAGGAAGTGATGAGGAGAGATAAGGAGGGGACATGGAGGGAGAAACTGTGGGAAAAGACTGCTGAAATTAGTGACCATTTAGGGAGTGTAAGCCCAGTGCAGTGGAAACTTTCTGGAATCTGTGAAGGTGATCCCAGTGAGGACAGGATGCAGTCTGAACTGGCCATTTTTTTGTAGCCAAGAAAAGCTTCTAGTGGTGAGACTGGGTTATATTCGATTGAGTTGTTAGCCAAGGAGTCCTATGTAGATGCCTAAACAACCCAGTCTGATGCTAAGACAGGTCTCTTAGAAAACTGACAGCTTAATGAGGATCCATTGTTGAGGACAACATCCATACAGTTCATTGAATGAAGAGAAATTGAACTGATGCCTGCATGGATCTTTCATCCCTACATTCTACTCTCTTTGGTGTGAGAAGGTATGCTGCAGGTTATGGAAAGAGCAGGCTGAACAACAACCCAGTCACAAACCCTTGACCTACAATCTGCCCTACCTTCAAGATGTGCTGGGATAATTGTGCAGAACATGTAGGAGTAGTCAATCAATGTGTGGTTTAACTTGAATACCATGCCACCATTTAGAGTCTATGCCTGGATGACCAGGAATCAGAGAGTAGATAGCCCAGAGACCTAGGGTATAACCAAACACAACTGACTTAAAACCAAATTAATGAAATGATTCTTAATGATATTATGCTATGCTCATTGATTGGCGACCTGTTTATTTCTAGTAAGAGAGGTTTCTTCCAACAGCAGATAGGAGCCAAGATAATAGCCAGGCATTATGTAGAGAGAGTCTAAATTTGAGCTCTTTATCAGGTCTCTCCCCTTAGATATTAGGACTCCCATGGAAGAGGAAGAGGAAGAATTGTAGCAGTCAGTGAAGATGGAGGACACAAGGAAAACATGGCCCACTAAATCAACTAAGCAGGGTTCTTATGGGCCCACAGAGTTTGAAGGGTCAAACACAGAGCCTACGTGGGTTTACATCAGATCCTGTGTGTGTGTTGTTGTTGCTGAATATTGGGTTCCAGTGGGGTGAACTGCTTGGGAAGAACTTGGAGGTGTGGTCTTGCAGGAAAAAGTATGTCACTGGGAGTGGGCTTTGAAGTTCTAAAAGCCTATACCTGGTCTAGCTATTTCTTTCTCTCTCTGCCTCATGCTTCCAGTGGGAAGGTAAGCTCTCATTTGCTGTTCCAACATCATGTTTGCCACTCTGCTGTGATGCACTTCACTGTGATGAACATGGACTCACCCTGTGAAACTCTAAGACACCTTTAAAAGCTTTTTCTCATAAGTTACCTTGTTCGTGATGAATTATCATGGCAATAGAAAGTTAGCTAAGTTCAACCAAGTGTGTTTGGATTTGGATTCATTCTACTTAATATGTATTTGTAACAAATTTATGTAATTACATTTCCCACTTTTCTATAGAGATATAATGTATTGATTGGTTTTTTGTGTCAACTTACACAAGCTAGAGTCATCAGAAAGGAAGGACCCTCAGCTAAGGAAATGCCTCCATGAGATCCAGCTGTATGGTATTTTCTCAATTAGTAATCAATGTGGAAGGACCTAGCCAATTGTGAGTGGTGCCATCCCTGGGTGGGTGGCCCTGGGGTTTGTATGAAAACAAGCTGAGCAAGCCAGTGGAAGCAAGTCAGTAAGCAGCACACCTCCAAGGCCTCTGCATCAGCTCCTGTCTCCAGGATCTTGCCATGTCTGAGTTTCTATCCTGACTTCCTTCAGCGATGAACAGCAATACAGAAGTGTAAGTCAAATAAACCCTGTGCTCCCCAACTTGCATTTTGTTCTTGGTGCTCGTTTACAACAAACCCCAGGGCCACCCACCCAGGGAGTTTTCTCACAAACCATATCTCCCAACGAAATAAAAAGCTGCACTTATAAAGTCTCACCAACTTAACTGTCCAAATATTAACAGAACAAAGATGACAACAATAGAAATGCCAAAATGAACAGGAAAAAGCCCATGAGGCCTCAACCCTATATAAAGTACTACAGGCCACTAAAGATTGCTGAGAGCGGGAGAGCCAGTCTTCTCCATAGCAGAGCATACCAATTGATTGTCCCATACCAAATGGTCAGCCCGAAAAACACACTTACAATTAGCATTATAGACACTAAGAATGCTATATTTATGTGTCTACATCATAATAAATAACCAAATAAAAGGCCATGAACTTTAAAGAGTCCAAGGAGGTGAATATGGAATGATTTAGGAGGATGAAAGTGAAGGGGAAGTGATGTAATTATAATTTTAAAAGCCAAAAGAAATAGTTTTAAAAATAGAATAGAATCTGCTCAGGAATTTTAAAAGGAAAAAAATGAAATATGAAAGGAAGGAGTAGCTAGGAGGAAAATATACAATACAATTCTACCAAGAGAGACAAAGGAACACCAAGAGAGAAAGAGAAAAGAAGAGAGAGAGAGAGAGAGAGAGAGAGAGGAAGAGAAGAATGCAGTAGTTTTCAATCTGTTGGATATATTTGAGTGGAAACATGTCTTTCACCTTACTTTAGGTTGGTCATGGTGCCAAAAGTTTAATTATCTCATGCAGCATTAACCAAGCATTCACATATAAAGAAAAAATACTGAAGTTCCTAGAAACCAAGTTCACTTGCTCAGTCACATTTAAGAAATGGCAGAACTGTGCAGTGTCCTACAATATGCGTTTATATCTTTATTAAATCCGTGATTGTTTAGAGCAATGAATGTTATCAACCAGAATTTAAGCTATGAAAAATTGTTTCATTAAATAATTTGCTTTTGAAAATTAAATGAGTTACAGTCAAGGTCATACATACTACTGATAAAATGTTTAACTATGCATCAAGTCAATATTTTATCTTATTCATGGTATTTTGAAAACAGTTCTACTGAAATAAACATCGTCTTTGATTTTGTTACCTCAGGTAGTAAAGAGTTAATAAAACAAGTGAAATGAAACTTGTAAGTTCAAGAATAAAGTAAATTAAAACATACATATGTTCTCCACATAGAAATATTGCCCGTGTTGTATTTTTACATACAAACCCTGAAATCGGGTAAGAGTTCATATTTATAGAGCATGATTCATATTATGTATACCACAGTTATTCAATAGCCACAGGTGTTTTGTAGCAACTATCTGTATTGGCAAGCCTAGTACACACTATATAAATATTTTTTTCAAAGGAGAATGCTAATTTGCTGTCATTGTACTGTGCCATAAGTGTATATGAACATGTCTGTGTTTTTCCACAATATTGTAACTTGTTGAGCAACAATAAATTCACAAGATGCAGAAGTTTCAACTGCAGCAATGTGTCAAATTATCATACCTGTCATGGTAGTCTGAGGCTAAGGCAGATTCTTTTATCTCAGCCTCAGTTACTAATATTAACTCTCACATCATGTACAGTGTTACACACATTAACTGTATCTGTTTATCTATTCATCTAATATATTATCTATCATCTATATACCCAAAGATACAGAATGACTCCCTGCATCCATATTGTACATCTCAGAAACTCCTTTGCCTCCTGTTCCAGAAGACCCAACATGCACTTATGTCCTCTATATGGACATACGGGTATGCAGGCAGTCACACATACACATAGCAATAAAAATAAATTACTTAATAATATTTTTTAGAAGCAATGTTAACAGTGAAGTCTAAACTCAGCTGAAGCCCCAAGAAAAATTGGGAGTTCTCTTTTAGCCCTTGATCTGTGTGCACATTAGGTGTCAGGTGACAGATCACTGGTACCATGCAATACCAGTGCTAGGTAAGGGAGTTTACATCTTTGCCTGACAAATCCCATAAATCCATGCATCTTATTTCAATGATATGATTTTAATATGTCCTTGTGGCCCTATAGTTTCAGTTTATTTAAATAAATGTACATGATGGTAACCTTTATATTACAAGAAATATGTCATTTATCAGTCTTTATTGCACGCTTACAAGATAGTTGGTTTTGTTTGCAGATCCACCGAGGTGGTCAATCATCCTCCACCCTTAGAATGGAGACTAAAGTTGCTTGCAAAATAGTTTTCAGGAATGACACAGACTTATTGGCCACTGTTTTACACAATAGGAATAACTCATTATTTGGAATAGGCTAATAGTTAACATTTTAAAAAATAAAATTATATACAAAGGCACTATAAAGATATATCAGTGTATAAGAGCACTTGCTGCTCTTAGAGGACTGTGTTTTGGTTCCTATCATCCACATAGTGGTCTGCAACTATCTGTAATTTCAATCCCAGGGTTCTGGCACTCTCTTCCATCTTCTGATTCGCCATGAGCATACAGAAAACACTCACACCCATAAAATGAACAAATTAATAAGTTTAAAATGTATGCAAAAATTAAAATACAAAACATCTCCAGAAGTTGAGATCTCAGTGACAGCATCTCAGAGGATGGGAGGGAGGATTGTTTCACTTCCTCCTTTAATTCTGCATTTGAATTGTGTAACTATATAATCAATTTTGATAAAAGACAGATATAATAACTACTTATTTACATAGTGGAGGAATGATAAAATAAAACAGAGTATCTAGTAAGAAAATCGGTCTAAATTATACCTAACTGTATGAAAGGTGTACGGAAATGTCTGGATAACAGAACCATAAGAGATGAACAAAGTAACCCCCAGTTACTTGGTATTATACTCCTAGTCTTGTGGTATACAAAAGAGTTTTCTTTCTTTCTCAGACTGAACAGATTATACAGACAGAGTGTTATGATTTAAGAGACACTTCTTATGCTAATGTGGCGAATATAGTGCATTGTTTTAGGTAATTTTGTTTCCATAAGCGGGTTATTCCTGACACAGAAAAGGTATAGAGTGGTTGTTGGTTCCAAAACAATTTAGGTAACATATGCAAAACATTATGTTATGTAAATGTAAACCATCCTCATTGTAATCATGGACATCAGTGGTATACAACACCTCTTTCTTCCCCAGCAATTTATTTTCTTTATGTGTGCTCTTCTTTACCTTTCTATAAAACATAATTTATATTTTCTAGTCTGTTTTTATATGTTAAAGAGGTTTTAAATGAATTTTAAAATAGCCTTTAGTAAAGAAGAACTATTTCTGTGGGTAAACGAAGCTAAAGCTTATTCCTCTCTTTCTTAGTTGGGTCTGCCTAAAGTTCATAGGCTACTGTCATTTTAAACACAGAAACTCTGGAACTTTGTTACAGAGTGTTAGAATGAAATACATGATGAAAATTTGTCTGATATATCCAAATGCCTTGTGGTTAGATAACTATACATTTGTACACAGCCAATCTATATTTAGGTTGCCTGGTGTGTCTATTGTGAAACCAAATGAATTTAGGATTTTCCCATCATACAAAGAAATGGCAGGAGCAGAATTAGTCTTTTGATGTCCATATAACACCATTTCCTTTTTCCATTTGAGAGAAATTGAATTCCGTAGAGAAAAACCATCTAAATTTCTTATTATTAAATATTTAGTAGATTTTAGCAAATCCTACTTTTGCCTATAAATTTTATATTTCACAACTTCGTATAATATTGTGGCTTTGCTATTTCTATCAGTATATTTTCTCAGCACTCTTTTCAGAGAATTACTTTCTCACATTATCTTTCCATTCCATGCCCCACCCCCTATTTCTCTAATGATGTCATTCCATTATTTGGAAAGCATTGCTGCCTAGTAAATTGTGAAAATGGGTTTCATTCAATTAATGAGCTGGAAAGAGGGAGACATTCCATAGTAAATGAAGTTTACATATGATAATGTTAGGTTTGTCATATAAGAGACTGATTCCATTCACCTCTCAGGAAAGACTAAATTTTGCTTTTATAGAGTCTATACAATACTAATATAAATGATCTTGACAAACTATACTGCAAGTTTATAATAATATTAATGAACAAAAATTGTTATTTCATTACAAAAGCAGGCAAGCACTAATGGCTAATTATTTTTAAAGCCAACAAAAGACAAGCATGAAAGAATGAGTTCTGATCCCGCAGTGGTCTTGTAATTATAAGCATTTTCATTTTATCTAACAAGAGAGAAATAATTTGCAATCCCTGAAAAGGCATACACAGCACTGGTAGACTTTTCATGTGTGCTAATGCTATGGTGTTTCATTATTATTTTATTAAGAAGGCTATTAGAACTATAGTAAAATCTATAGCTGTAGATAATACATTATCAATTCACTCTGATAAAGGATATTTCAATTATGCCTCAATCAGTTAATGAAAATTGTGTGCTAGCTTTTGATATTGTTGTTAAGAAGATGTTGACTGCATTGTTTAATTAGCACCATGGAAAGTTGATAGATAAAATTAAGGCTTGACTTTATAACCCTTCTTGGGGACCTGTGTAATCAGTACATCACTAACAGCAATTTAGTACTCCTGGCATAAAATATAATATTATATCATTAAAGTTGTCTTTACATAATAGTTTTTTAAAAATTAAAATATTCAGTAACTAACTGTTTCATAGAAAGCTGCAATAAACTTATCAACAAAATTCCAGTTGCAACAGTGTTATCAATTACTGATAAGAAAATGATTCTTCTGAGTAAGACACTATTAGGTTATTTGTGTAATTTCTTTAAATGTTGTAAGAGCTTTATTAGAAAAGATAGCAAACAGTTTTATTCCAAGAACTTGGGAGGCAGAAAGAAGAGAATCTTGAATTCAAAGCCAGATAGTAGTACATTCTTTATCAAATAAAATACACATTCATTTATAAGTATATATATATATATATATATCATTTATTCCATTATACTTGCAAATATATTTTTATTAACATTGTATAACTGGAGATAAAGACTCCCTAGATGAAAATAATGCACAAATTCATGGAAACACATCTTTTTAAAAGTTCACTCCACATTTAATTTCCAAGAAGAGTATATACAGGAATCAATGTTTGCTATGAGATTCTGAAAGCTCCTCATGAGTTGAAATAATTACTATAATAATTGTAAAAGATACAGTATAAATAAGCAAACTTTAGTTAGTAAATTCAATTGTAAATAATGGTTTAAAAATCATTCTGCAGTAAAAATTATTCTTAAATTTTTACTGAGCACTGAACCACCAATAAATATTTCCCCTTTGAGGAATGAATACAGTATCCAAAAGTCTCCAAATAGGTCCCTCAGTGTTCATAGAATCTCATTTTTCATAAAAAAAGCCAAGATAGCAACTATGCTTCACCTGAGGTTGTTACCAAAACAATATACAAAGACACATAACATGCCAATGTTTCTCTCAAAAGATGTGTGTATAATGAATGAGCTATTAGTAGAATCAAAGCATCATAACAGTAATGTTTAATACTTGAATTCATGCTTCATGATTATTTGGATGTCATCTTCCTAGAAAACTCCCGACATTAACTTATTATAAAAGCTTTTGATTCATGTGGGTCTTTGTACAACAATCACTCACTTAGTCTTTTTAATATTTCATGACAGTATACTACAGAGTAGGTTTCTGTGAAGAAAAACTATTTTTCCTAGCTGTTCGGACTAGAAAGAAAATAGAAAGGAGATGAAATGTATGAGAGATTTTTTTCTCATGACAATGGGGAATACAAGCTCAGGATGTTCCTCATTTGTTAAGACATTTTCTGACATTATTTCCATTATTTACAGAGCTTGAAAAGAAAATACTTAGCATCATCATATGGAAAAACAAAAACTCAGGATAGCTAAAACAATTCTGTACAATAAAAGAACTTCCAGAGGCATCATCATCCCTGATTTCAAGTTCTACTACAGAGCTATAGTAATAAAAACCAAATGATAATGGCAAAAAAAGCAGATGGGGGGAATCAATGGAATTGAGTCAAAGAGCCTGATCTAATTCACACATCTATGGACACCAGATTTTTGACAAAAGTCAAAATTATACCATAGGAAAAAGAAAACATCATCTTTGTCTGCATATAAAATAATGAAAAATAGATCTATATCTATCACCCTGAACAAAACTCAATCAAGTAGATAAAAGACTTCAACATAAAACTAGATACACTGAACATGATCAAAGAGAAAGTGGGAAATAACCTTGAACACACTGGCCCAGGAGACAAATTCCTGAACAAAACACCAGTACCACAGGCACTAAAATTAACAATTAATAAATAGAATCTCATGGAAATGAAAAGTTCTGTAAGGCAATGGACACTCCTCAATAGGACAAAATGACAGCCTACAGAAAAGGAAAATTTTTCACCAATTCCACATCTGACAAAGAGATAATATCTAAAATATATAACGAAAACAAGAAACTAGACATCAATAAACCAAGTAAATAATTCAATAAAAATCAGGTACATAACTAAACAGAGAATTCCATTCCCAATAGAGGAATCTCAAATGTCTGAGAAATATTTTAAAAAATGTTCAACATCTTTAATAAATCAAAGCTAATCTGATATTCCATCTTATAACTGTCAGAATGGCTAAGATCAAAACCACAAGTGAAAGCTTATGCTGGTGAAGATGTGGTACAAGAACCCTTTCCATTGTTGGTGGAAGTGCAAACACATACAGGGAGTATGGAAATCAATATGGGGGTTAAGCAGAAAATTGGAAATCAATCTACCACAGGAACCAGCTTTATCTATACTGTGCATGTACACACAGGATGCTCCATCCTACCACAAGGAAACTGAATAAACTACATTATTTCTTTGAAGAAAGCAATTGAGGAGGATACCAGAAAATGGAAAGACCTCCCCTGCTCTTGGATTGGGAGAATCAACATAGTAAAAATGGCAATTCTACCAAAAGCAATCTATAGATTCAATGCAATCCCCATCAAAATCCCATCAAACTTCTTCACAGACCTTGAGAGAACAATAATCAAGTTTATATGGCAAAACAAAAAACCCAGGATAGCCAAAACAATCTTATACAATAAAAGAACTTCTGGAGGCATTACCATCCCTGACTTCAAACTCTATTATAGAGCTACAGTATTGAAAACAGCTTGGTATTGGCATAAGAACAGAGAAGTCGACTTATGGAATCGAATAGAAGACCCAGATATTAACCCACAAACTTATGAACACCTAATTTTCGACAAGGGAGCTAAAGGTATACAATGGAAGAAGGAAAGCATCTTTAACAAATGGTGCTGGCATAACTGGATGTCAACCTGTAAAAAAATGAAAGTAGATCCATATCTATCACCATGCACAAAACTCAAGTCCAAATGGATTAAAGACATCAACATTAATCTGACCACTTTGAACCTGATAGAAGAGAAAGTGGGAAGTAGTCTACAAGATTTAGGCACAGGAGGCCTCTTCCTAAGTAGGACCCCAGCAGCACAGACAATAAGAGAAACAATGAATAAATGGGATCTACTGAAACTGGGAAGCTTCTGTAAAGCAAAGGACACTGTCAGTAGGACAAAAAGGCTGCCTTCTGACTGGGAGAAGATCTTCACCAACCCCTCATCAGACAAAGGTCTGATCTCCAAAATATACAAAGAACTCAAGAAACCAGGCACTAAAACTCTAATTAACCCAATTAAAAAATGGGGTACTGAACTTAACAGAGAATTCACAACAGATGAACTTCGAATGGCCAGAAGACACTTAAGGTCATGCTCAACCTCCCTAGCGATCAGGGAAATGCAAATCAAAACCACTTTGAGATACCATCTTACACCTGTCAGAATAGCTAAAGTCAAAAACACCAACGATAGCCTATGCTGGAGAGGATGTGGGGTGAGGGGAACACTCATCCATTATTGGTGGGAATGCAAACTCGTGCAGCCACTGTGGAAATCAGTGTGGCGGTTTCTCAGGAAACTGGGAGTCAACCTCCCTCAGGACCCAGCAATACCACTCTTGGGAATATACCCTAAAGATTCCCTAACATACTACAAAAGCATTTGTTCAACTATGTTCATAGCTGCACTATTTGTAATAGCCAGATCATGGAAACAACCTAGGTGCCCCTCAATAGAAGAATGGTTAAAAAAGGTGTGGAACATATATACATTAGAGTTTTACTCGGCGGTAAAAAACAATGACATCTTGAATTTTGCATGGAAATGGATGGAAATAGAAAACGCTTTACTGAGTGAGGTAAGCCAGACCCAAAAAGAGGAACACGGTATGTATTCACTCATAAGTGGATTCTAACCATAATTAAAGGTCTTTGAGCCTATTATTCGTGATCCTAGAGAAGCTAAATAAGAAGATGAACCTGATGAAGATTATTTAGCTATCCACCAGGAGGTAGGAAATATACATGAGTCCCAGGTAACCTCGGGTGCATGGGGGGGTGGGAGGGTCGATGGAGGGGGAGAGGACTAGAGAGAAGGGAGTAGGGGAGGAACGGGGAAAGCTTGGTGGCCGGGTATGGGGGGGGAGGGAGGTAGGATGAATATGGGATCAGGGAACAATATATTTCAACTAAGGGAGCCATTTTAGGGTTTACAGGAGACTTGATTATATATGGGATCCCAGGTCCAAGGAGAAATCCCCCTGATTGCTCTCTGGACAGAGGAGAGGGTGCCTGAATCGGCCGTGGCCCATGACCATACTGATGTATATTTTGCTTATCACCATAGATCCTTCCTCTGGCGAAGGACGGCTATGCAGTCGGAGGCCCACATTGAAGCACCGGATTGAGCCCCCCGAGGTCCGGAGGGGGAGCTGAAGGAGGAGGAACATGAAAAACGAAATCAGTACTGCGAGGGATGCTATCACCCACTGATACAAGGGAACGGATCTGATGAGAGTTTACCAGGGCCAGCCGGACTGGGACTGAACGAGGACGTGATCTAGCCAGATTCTCGGAATTTGGCCGGATTCTCTGACTGTGGCTGGCCCGGGGTCTTTCTGAAAAGCCATTGACTATGACACTGGGACCTGTTTCCTCTGCATATGCTGGATTTTGGGGATCCAGTCTGTTTGGACGCTCGCCTTCCTGGACCTGGAGGGAGGGGGAGGGAGCTGGAGCTTCCCACAGAGCAGGAAACCCTGACTGCCCTGGGGGACGGAGGGGAAGGAGGGGGGGAGTGGGGGGAGTGGGAGGGTGTTGGGAGGGGGGCGGAAATGGAAACTTTTATAATTTAATAAAATTTACTAAAAAAAAAAAAAAAAACTACATTATTCACAACAGCCAGACACTAGAAACAATGGAGATGTTCCTCAAATAAAGAATGGATAAAAATGTGGTGAAACAGACCTTGAGAGAACAGTAATCAACTTTATATAGAAAAAAAACCCCAGGATACCCAAAACAATCTTATACAATAAAGGAACTTCTGGAGGCATTACAATCCCTGAGTTCAAACTCTAATACAGAGCTACAGTATTGGAAACAGCTTGGTATTGGCATAAGCACAGAGAAGTCGACCTATGGAATTGAATAAAAGACCCAGGTATTAACCCACAAACTTATGAACACCTGATTTTTGACAAAGGAGTTAAAAGTATACAATGGAAGAAGGAAAGCATCTTTAACAAATGGTGCTGGCATAACTGGATGTCAACCTGTAGAAGAATGAAAATAGATCCATATCTATCACCATGCACAAAACTCAAGTCCAAATGGATTAAAGACATCAACATTAATTTGACCACATTGAACCTGATAGAAGAGAAAGTGGGAAGTAGTCTACAAGACATGGGCACAGGAGACCACTTCCTAGGTAGAACCCCAGTAGCACAGACAATAAGAGAAACAATGAATAAATGGGACCTCCTGAAACTGAGAAGCTTCTGTAAAGCAAAGGACACTGTCACTAAGACAAAAAGCCTACCTTCTGACTGGGAGAAGATCTTCACCAACCCTTCATCAGACAAAGGTCTGATCTCCAAAATATACAAAGAACTCAAGAAACTAGACAATAAAACTTTAATTAACCCAATTAAAAAATGAAGTACTGAACTGAACAGAGAATTCTCATCAGAAGTAGTTCGAATGGGCAAAAGACACTTAAGGTCATGCTCAACATCCTTAGCGATCAGGGAAATGCAAATCAAAACAACTTTGAGATACCATCTTATGCCTGTCAGAATAGCTAAACTCAAAACACCAATGATAGCCTATGCTGGAGAGGATGTGCAGTGAGGGGAACACTCATCCACTGTTGGTGGGAATGCAAACTTGTGAAGACACTGTGGAAATCAGTGTGGCGATTTCTCAGGAAACTGGGAGTCAACACCTCCCTCAGGATCCAGCAATTCCACTCTTGGGAATATTCTCAAGAGATGCCCCATCATACTACAAAAGCATTTGTTCAACTATGTTCATAGCAGCACTATTTGTAATAGCCAGAACCTGGAAACAATCTAGGTGCCCCTCAATAGAAGAATGGTTAAAGATGGTGTGGAACATATACACATTAGAGTTTTACTCAGCGGTAAAAAACAATGACATCTTGAATTTTGCATGCAAATGGATGGAAATAGAAAACGCTTTACTGAGTGAGTTAAGCCAGACCCAAAAAGAGGAATATGGTATGTACTTACTCATAAGGGGATTCTAGCCATAATTAAAGGTCTTTGAGTCTATAATTCGTGATCCTAGAGAAGCTAAATAAGAAAGTGAACCTAAAGAAAATCATATAGTTATCCTCCTGGATATTTGAAGTAGACAAGATTGCCTGGCAAACTTGGGTGCATGGGGGAGGGATGTAAGGGGAGATGGGTAGAGAGATGGGAGAAGGGGAGGATTCGGGATATTTTTGGGGGACTGGGATAAGTGGCATGGAGGAAAGATGGATATGGGAGCAGGGAAGTAAATATCTCAACTAAGAGAGCCATTTTAGGGTTTGCAAGAGACTTGATTCTAGAGGGGTTCCCAGGTCCAAGGAGAGATCCCCAGATTGTTCCCTGGGCAGCAGAGGAAAGGGTGCATGAACTGGTCTTGTCCCATAGCCATACTGATGAATATTTTGCATATCACCATAGAACCTTCATCTGGTGATGGATGGAGATAGAGACAGAGTCCCACATTTGAGCACTGGACTTAACTCCCCAGGTCCAAATGAGGAGCAGAAGGAGGGATCACGAGGGGTGCGTCCACTCACTGAGACGGTGGGACTGATCTAATGGGAACTCACCAAGGCCAGCTGGACTGGGAGTGATGGAGCATGTGATCAAAATGGACACTCTGAACGTGGCTGGCAATGAAGACTGACTGAGAAACCAAGGACAATTGCATGGATTTAATTCTACTGCATGGACTTACTTTGTAGGAGCCTGGTTTATTAGGATGCTCACCTTTAAAGACCTGTATGGATGGGGGAGGACCTTGCACTTCCCACGGGGCAGGGAACCCTGACTGCTCTTAAGACTAGAGAAGGAGAGGGTGGTGTGGAGGGGGAGGGAAAAGGGAGGCAGGGAAGAGGTGGAAATTTTTAATAAATAATAATAATTTAAAAAACGAAAAAATTGTGGTGAAAACCTACACAACATCCCCAGAGTGCACCCCATTCCCTAGGATCCATATTAGCCTACAACTTTTGAAGAAAACTTGGACTTTACCAGAAGCAAAGCCAGATGTAAGGAACAAGGTACTCCCATTACTGGGCACAGTACTCAGGCCCTGACACTTTACTGTAGGTCAGCTGATCATAGGGTCTCAGGTAAGATACCATCCACCACCAGCTAAAACTCCTTAAAGCTCACTGAACATCCCTCAGAATACAAACCCTCCATTGGGCTCCATATTCTGACCTATAACTTTAAAAGGAGATTTTTATTTTTATTTTAGGCCAGGACATTCTAAGAACCCAGGGCAACCATGCCCCAAGAAAGATACCCTACTGGACCTGAAGACTCACTGGTAACCAGAAACCTTGGCCACTTAGGCCAGAAGACCAAAACACCCATCCAAGAAATGCAAATGCAGGAATCAACATTTAGGTCTATAATCATCCCAAATCATTTAGGTCTATAATCATTCCAAACTGCCTAAATGCCAGTGTAAGAACAAAATGAATAACAGAAAGGGTAATATATCTCCCCCAGAACCCAGCTATCCTATCACTGCAAGTCCTAAACATTCTAGCACAACTGAGGCACAAGAAAATGATCTTTAAAATAAATTTATGAAGATGATAGAGGTCCTTAAAGAGGAAATGGGGAAAATTCATTAATAAAATTGAGGAAAATAGAAACAAAAAATTGGAGAAAATAAAACAGTCCCTTAGAAAATGTCAAGAAAAATAAACAAATAGGTGAAAGAAATAGTTCAAGTCCAGAAAATGGAACTAGAAGCAATAAAACAAACACAAATGAACAGAATTCTAGAAAAAGAAAATCTGGATAGGCAAACAGTACTAAAGATACCAGCATCACCAATAAAATACATGAGATGGAAGAGAAAATCTTAGGTGCTTAAGATATGATAAAGAAAATTAATTCAACAGTCAAAGAAAATGTTAAATCTAAAAAATTACTAACACAAACTATCCAGAAAATCTTGAACACTATGATAAAAACCAAACCTAAGAATAATAGTAATACAAGAAGGAGAAGAATCCCAGCTTAATGGCCCCAAAATATATTCAATAAAATCATAGAAGAAAGATTTCACAACCCAAACAAGGACATGCTTATAAGGGTACAAGAGAATTATAGAACACCAAACACACTTGACCAGAAAAAAAAAGTCTCCACACCACATAATAATCAGAATATTAAACATACAGAATAAAGAAAGAATATTAAAAGCTACAAGGGAAAAAAGGCGACGTAACATATAAAGGCACAACTATCAGAAATATACAGAACTTTTCAATGAAGACTCTAAAAGACAGAAGATCCCGGACGGAAGTTTTCCAGACATTAAGCAACCATGGATGCCAGCCCAGACTACTATACCCAACAAAACTTCCCATCACAATAGATGAAGGAAAAAGATATTTCATGGCAAAGTCAAGTTTAAATAATATCCATCCACAAATATAATCCTACAGAAGGTACTTGAAGGAAAATACTAGCCCAAGTAAGTTAGCTAGACCCATGAAAACACAGGTGATACCTTATTTTGCACCAACAAAACCCAAAGAGAGGAAACATACACACACACACACACACACACACACACACACACACACACACACACACACAAAACACACTACCATTACCATAAAATTCCAGGAAAAAGAAATAACTAATCATTAATATCTCTCAATATCAATGGACTGAATTCACCAATAAAATGTCACAGACTAGCCGGGCAGTGGTGGAGCACGCCTTTAATCCCAGCACTTGGGAGGTAGAGGCAAGTGGATGTCTGTGAATTTGAGGCCAGCCTGGTCTACAAGAGCTAGTTCCAGAACAGCTAGAGATGTTACACAGAGAAACCTTGTCTCAACAACTCCCCCAAAAAAGAAAATTCAAAGGCTAACAGAATGGATATGAAAACAGGATCCATTCTTCTGCTGCATACATGAAACACCACAACATCAAAGAAAGACATTACTTCAGAGTGAATGGTTGAAAAAAAATTTTCAAGCAGACCTAAGAAGCAAGCAGGTATAACTATTCTAATATCTAACAGTACAGATTTCAAACAAAAATTAATTAAAAGAGGTGAATATGGATATGTCATACTCATCAAAGGAAAAATCCACCTAGTTTACTTTTCAATTCTGATTATCTATGCTTCTAACGCAAGGATACCCACATTTGTAAAAGAGCATTACTAAAGCTTAAATCACACACTGAGCACGACACATTAGATGTGGGAGACTTCAACACTGTGCTTTCACCAGTGGACAGTGGGATTCATCCCAGAGATGCAGGGATGGCTCAACATAGGAAAATCTTCCAATGTCATCCAACATATAAACAAATAAAAGAAAAAAAACTTTATGATCATCTAATTAGATGCTGAAAAAGCCTTTCACAAAATCAAACAACTTCATGATAAAAGTCTTGGAGAGATTAAGGATACAAGGTCCATATGTAATCATAGTAAAGGCAATATACAGCAAACCAATAGCCAACATTCAATTCAATGCAGACAAGCTTAAAGCAATTCCAATAAAATCAGGGACAGGACAATGCTGTCCACTCTTTCCATATCTATTCAATACAGTACTTGAAGTTCTAGCTAGAGCAATAAGACAACTAAAGGAGGTCAAGTGGATACAAATTAGAAAGGAAGAAGGGAAAGTAGTGCTCCTTGCTGATGATATGATAGTGTACATAAGTGCCCTCCAAAGTCTTACTGGAAAACTCCTACAGCTGATAACACCATCAGGGAAAGTGGCTGAATACAAAACTAACTCAAAAAATCTTACATGGAAATGATAAGTGTGCTGAGTAAAAGATCGGGGAAACAGCACCCTTTACAATAGCCACAAGTAATATAAAATATCTTAGGTTACTCTAATCCAGCAAGTGAAAGAAACATATAACAAGAACTTCTTTAAGAAAAAAAATAGAGAAGATATCAGAAGAGTGAAAGATCTCCCAGGCTCATGGATCAATAGGATCAGCATAGTAAAAACTGTCATCTTACTTCTGGTAATTAAATCTACAGATTTAATGCAATACCCATTAAAATCCCAATGCAATTCTTTATGGACTTTGAAAAAACAATACTCAACTTCATATGGAAAGACAAAAAGTCCAGGACAGCTAAAAAAAAAAAAAAGTCCTGTACAATAAAAGAACTCCTGGAGGTATAGCCATTTCTGAATTCAACCTCTACTACAGAGCTATAGTAATTAAAACAGCAAAGTATTGACTTAAAATACAGAGAGGTGAATCAAGGAAATTGAGTCAAAGAACCAGACATAAAACCACACTTTTGTGTACATCTGAATTTGGAAAAAGGAGCCAAAACTATACAATGAAAAAAAAACACATTGAACAATGATGCTAACATGCCTGGATTTTAGGAAATGAAACAATGCAAATAAGTTCATATGTATCACCTGCATAAAACTCAAGGCAAATTGGATAAAAGACCTCAACATAAATCCAGTTACACAAAATCCCGTAAAAGAGAAAATGGGAAATATCCTTGAACACATTGGAGCAGGAAGCTACTTCCTGCATAGAACACCAGTAGCACAGACACTGCGATGAACAACTAGTCAATGGGGCCTCATGAAACTGAAAAGCTTCTGTATGGCAAAGGACACTGTCAATAAGAGAAAATAGCAGCCTACAGAATGGAAAAAGATCCTCACCAATACCACATCCAACAGAGAGCTCAAGAACTTAAGAAACTATATATCAAAAAAACAAATAATCCAATTTAAAAATGAGTGAAAATATAAACAGAGAATTCTCGACAGGAATTTCATATGGCCAAGAAACACTTAAGGAAATGTTCAACGACCCTAGCCATTAGGGAAATGCAAACCAAAATGACCCTGAGATTCCATCTTATACCTGTCAGAATGACTAAGATCAAAAACACAAGTGACAGCTCATGCTGGTGAGGATGTGGAACAAGGGGAACACTCCTCCATTGCTGGTGGGAGTGCAAACTTGTACAGCCACTTTGGAAATAAATATGACACCTTCTCAGAAAATTGGGAATCAATCTATCTCAAGAATCAGCTATATCACTTTTGGGCATTTATCCTAAATACATTCTATCCTACCACAAAGACACTTGTTCAACTATGTTCATAGAAGTTTTATGTAATCACCAAAACCTGAAAAAAATCACTAGATGGTCCTCAACCAAAGAATGGATGAAGAAAATGTGGTACATTTACCTAATTTTGTATTACTCAGCTGCTAAAAACAATGGCATGAAATTTGAAAGCAAATGGATGGAACTAGAAAAAAAAAATCATCCTGAGTATGGTAACCCAGACCCAGAATGACAGTCATGTATATACTCACTTATAAGTAGATCATAGCTTTAAAGTAATGAGAATCCATGCCATAATTCATGAATCAGAGAATCTAAGTAACAAGAAGAACACAAAGGGAGATGCCTGGATCTCCCTGGGACAGGGAGATAGAAAAGATCTCACAGGTGAATTGGGTGGGGGCATGTGGGGATGAAAATATGAGGAATCAGGTTGGGGCCAGGATTGAGTGGGACACTACTGAAAGAGAAGACTGGAAAAAGGGGCCATTTTGAGGTTAGATAGAAACCTAACCACAAGGGAAACTCCCAGGAATCTACAAGGATGACTCCAGGTAGGACTCCTAGCAATAGCAGATGGGCTGACTGAACTGGCCATTTCCTATGACCAGGCAAGTGTTCCAGGAGACTGTCTACCAATTCAGGCATATAACCTTCAAACTACAGTATTTCCTGCCTATGTGATGTGCTGGGGCGAGAGTGGTGCAGATATTATGGGAGTGACCAACCAGTGACAGGCCCTGACACTCATCAGTCACTATTTGCTTCACAGCACGGATGTAGGCATGGGTTAGAGAAAGGTTTTAGGTGAAGCTCCAGGGACACATCTCAGACTTCAATGTGCCACCAACTGGGGGTCCCCAGGTGATTTTTGACTATTAAAACATAGATTGTGGTCTAGCTGATCTAGAGTAGTGCTGAAATTTTTTCCTTTCTTTTTCATTTGAGACAGAGTCTCAGGTAGCCCAGGCTGGTCTGAGCTCTCCATGAAATGTGATAGACAGAATGTAAATACATGGAAAGATAATGCAGACAAACAGGGAAGGAGTGCTAAGTACCACTAAAGATGTTTGAACAAGCTGGGTAGGTTAGGGGTTCCCATGGGGCCACTTTGGACAACTCAATTAGATGTGGCCCGTTCCCAACCCTTGAAGATTCATTTGGTGACAAGAGATATCCATTTGGGGCCCTGTCTCTCCAATTATTTGGTGATTTCATTTAGATTGCCTTCATATATGTATATATGAAATCACGTAGTTATCCTCCTGGAGACTGGAAGTAGACAAGAGTGCCAGGCAACCTCGGGTGCATGAGGGGGGTGGGGGGGTTGTTGGAAGGGGAGAGGGTTAGAGAGAAGGGAGTAGGGGAGGAATGGGGAAAGCTCGGGGGATTAGGATGGGGGGGAGGGAGGAAGGATGGATATGTGATCAGGGAAGTATATACCTCAACTAAGGGAGTCATTTTATGGTTTACAAGAGACTTGATTATAAAGGGGATCCCAGGTCCAAGGAGAGATCCCCAGATTGTTCTCTGGACAGAGGAGAGGGTGCCTGAACTGGCCTTGGCCCATAACCATACTGATGAATATTTTGCATATCACCATAGAACCTTCCTCTGGCGATGGATGAAGATTGAGACAGAGACCCACATTGGAACACTGGAATTAACGCCCTAGGTCCAAACGAGAAGCAGAAGGAAAGAGAACGTGAGCAAAGAAGGCAAGACCAGAGAGAACCTTCACCCGTTGATGGATGGAGATTGAGACAGAGACCCACATTGGAGCACTGGACTGAGCCCCCAAGGTCTAAATGAGGAGCAAAAGGAAGGAGAACATGAACAAGAAAGGCAGGACCGTGAGGAGTGCGTTCACCCACTGATACAAGGGGACTGATCTAATGAGAATTCACCAAGGCCAGTTGGACTGGGACTGAACGAGCACGTGATCCAACCAGATTCTCTGAATGTGGCCGGATTCCCTGAATGTGGCTGGCACAGGGTCTCTCTGAAAAGCCATTGACAATGACACTGGGACTTGTTTTCTCTGCATATACTGGATTTTTGGGATCCAGTCTGTTTGGATGCTCACCTTCCTGGACCTGGAGGGAGGGGGGAGGAACTTGAACTTCCCACGGGGCAGGAAACCCTGACTGCTCTTAGGGATGGAGAGGGAGGAGGAGAGGGAGTGGGGGGAGTGGGAGGGTGTTGGGAGAAGGGGCGGAAATGGAAACTTTTATAAATTAATAAACTTTTATAAATTTAAAAAAACAAAAAAAGAATATTCTACTGTATTAGATTTCCACACTACCCTTAAATGGCCTTCATTTTAACTCTCTTTCCCCATATTCCCTCCTTCATTTTTCTCTTCCTTCCCCTCCCCTGCTAGATCTTCCCACTTCAGTTTCCCTCTCCCCATCCATAACTATCTATTCTATGTTCCTTTAATAATGATATCTATCTGTTCCTCTAGTTTTTGAATCTATATATAACCTCTATGGTTCTATAGATTATAGCATGATTATCAGTTACATAACAGGCAATATCTATAAACAAGTGAATATATATCACCCTAGTCTTTCTGGGTCTGGGTTATTGCACTCAGGATGATTTTTTTCTAGTTCCATCCATTTACCTGTGAATTTCATGATTTTAGTTTTTAAAAGGCTAAGTAATAATCCATTGTTTAAGTGTACCACCTTTTCTTTATCTATTCATATGTTGAGGGACATCTGGACTGTTTTCAATTTCTGACTATTATGAATAGAACAGCAGCAAATATGATTGAGCAAATGTTCCTGTGGTAGCTTAAAGCACCCTTTGGGTATATTCTAAAGAATGAAATAGCTAGATCTTGAGATGTATGAACTCCCATTTTCCTGAAAAACTGCCATAGATTTCCATAGTAGCTTTATAATTTTGTACTCACAGCAGTAGTGAATGAGTAGTCTCCTTCTTAACACCTTCACCAGCAAGAGCTGTCACTTGTTTTATTGATTTTAGATATTTCGATGGGTGTAAAATAAAATAAAGTAGTTTTGATTTTTGTTTCCCTGATGAATAAAGATTTTACACATTTCTTTCAGTGTTTTTCAACCACTTACATTTTTCTTTCTTGAGATTTTTTTCTATCTGTACCACATTTTAATTGGAGTATTTGTTTTTTGACATTTAATTTTTTGAGTTCTTTAAATACTTTTAAAAATGGATTGGATTTTAACTCTGTGTCAAATGTGCAACTGGTAAAAATCTTTCCTGTCCTGTAGACTGGAGCTGTGTCTAAATGATTTTGTTCCTTGCTGCACAAAAACATTTTAGTTTTATGAGCTTCCATTTATTAATTATTGATCTTAGTGCCTGTGCTAACAGTTTTCTGCTCAAAAAGTATTTTCCTGTGCCTACAAGTTCAAGGCTTCTCTCCCATTTCTGTACTATCATGTTCAGTGTATCTTAGTTTATTTTTAGTTGTTTGATAAGTTTTCAGCTAAGTTTTGTGATGGATGATATCTATTTGGTTTCTTCTACATAGTATTATCCAGTTTGACTAGTGTCATTTGTAGAAGATTCTAATTTTTTCGTTTCGTTTTGTTTTATTTTATTCTCATGTGTATATTTTTAATTCTTAATCAAACGTTACGTGTCCATAATTGTATAAGCTTATATCTGGGTCTTCAGCTCAGTTTTATTGATCAACATATCAGCTTTGTGCCCATACGATTCTGTTTTCATTACTACAGCTCTAGAGTACTACTTCAAATTAGGGATGGTAATACCTTCGGCAGTTTTTTTATTATTCGGGATTGTTTTAGCTTTGCTTGATCTTTTGTGTTTTCATATTAAGCTGATATTGACATTTCAATTTCCATGAAGAAATGTGTTGGAATTTTAATGAGGATTTCATTGGATCCTAAGATTGCTTTTGGCAAGGTAGGCACATTTAGTATATTAATCCTACTAATCCACGAGAATGGGAAACCTTTCTATCCTCTGATATCTTCTTCAGTTTTCTTCTTCAATGTCTTAAAGTTTCTACTATTAAAGTCTTTTGCATGCTTGGTTAGAGTTACCCCAAGATATTTTATATTATTAGAAACTATTATAAAAGTCATTGTTTCCCTGATTTCTTTCTCAGTCCACTTATTTCTTTATAGAAGGGCTATTTATTTTTATGACATAATTCTGTATTCAGCTACTTTTGTGAAAGTGTTCATCATGTGTAGGAATAGTTTACTGGTAGAATTTTTAGAGTCACTTATGTATATTATCATATTATTTGCAAATAACAATACTTTGACTTCTTCATTTCCTCTTTGTATACCTTGATCTCCTTCAGTTGTCTTATTGCCTTATCTAAGTCTTTAAGTACTGTGTTGAGTAAGTATGAAGAGAGTTACTAACCTTGTCCTGTTTCTAATTTTAGTAGAATTGCTTTGAATTTCTCTTCATTTAAGTTGATGTTGTCTATGTGCTAGCTGTAAACTGCCTTTATTATGTTTAGGTATGTCCCTTGTATCCTTAATCTCTCTAGTACTTTTATCATGAAGGGGTGTTGTATTTCAAAAAAGGCCTTTTCTGCATCTAATGAGATGATCATGTGGTTTTTCTTGTCAATTTGCTTATATGGAGATAACATTTACCAATTTACATTTGTTGAACCATTCCTGCATCTCTAGGATAAAAACTGCTTGGTTATGTTGGATGATCTTTTTGATATATTCTTAGATTAGGTTTGCAAATATTTTATTGAAAAAAGTATGTTAATTTTCAGATTTTCCTCATTTGTTTTTTTTTTAAATTGATTCTCATTCTATCTTTTGGTCTTCATCTCTTTTCCTCAGTTCCTTCCATTGTTTGGTTATGTTTGCATAGATTTACTTGTTATTTATTTGTTTCTTCTTTAAGAACCCACATAACATTTATAAAGACTGTTTATAAATGTGCCCTATCTATCTATTGAAAATTTAGGGCCTTCTATTGTAGGGTGGATCTATTGGAGACACAATGCTATGACTGCTATTGGTTGTAATTTTAGGCTCACATCTAGGCATCTGGGGTTACAAAGATTGTAATTCTAGGTGATGGTATCTAATCTTGTCTTTGTTGGGTAGGTGTTTTGTTTCTTGGTTTCTGTTGCTCTCTCTGTTTCTTGGGAAATTATGGTAGTTGTGTGATATCTGGTGGAGATTCTTCTATGATTCTTTTAGGTATGGCTACTGGGGGTGCAGAGTAAAATGTGATTCTATGTATTAGGGGCTGATACTTGGAAAGGGGATGGTCTAGGAGGGATGGACTGAGGGGGTTCACAGGAGGAATAAAAGGAGGATTTTTTTCCACCAGTGTCTTCTTAGTCCTCTGGAATTAGAGGCAGAGTTAGGAGAGGCCACAACAGCTAGGAGTTTGGGACTCAGGAGAGGAGAGGGACTGGAGATCTGAAGCTCTCCTTCCTGCTTCTCTGCCAGGTTTGGGGGTCCCTGTTGGAGTTGGGGGATGAGATAACAGGACGAGTAGAAAGGAATGTTGGAGAAGATTTATGTGAGTTAGATGGCAGAGAGGAGGGGGAGGTTGCAGCAGGTTATCTGTTACAGGAATGGGGAAGATACAGGGATTTTGATTTTAAAGGAGATGAGGGAAAGACAAGGATTCATTGTTGGGCTACATGTTTCCCTTGCTGGAGCGACCTGCACATTCCTGGGGAATGTTTGCTGGAGTTGTCATCTGGGATAAAGCAATGAATAGGAGAAAGGGAGATTGAATAATGATCTGCATGATCCACTGACAATGGGAGGAATGAGGAAGGAGAGCTCACAGCAGCTGCTCTACCACAGAGCTGTGGATGAGACTGGAGGATTGGATTTGTTATAAAGGAGAAAAGGGTGAAGCTCTGCAGCTAGCCAACCTTCTTCCATGGGTGGAGTGACCTTCAGGTTCCTAGGGAATGCCTGCTGGATTGGGGCCTGGAATAAATCATTGAGTGGAATAAATAAAAGTTGGGGGGGGTGGCGATCTGTATTGTTATAAAGAGAGCGACAGGCCACTTTCTACTGCTTGGCTCCCGGCTAGCTTTACCCAAAATAATTACATGAAAATTGTATTCATTTAGTCACTGCCTGGCCCATTAGTTCTAGCCTATGACTGGCTAACTTTCATATCTTGATTCAACCCATTTCTAATAATCTGTATGTAACCACGAGCTCGTGGCTTACCAGGAAAGATTTAGCATGTCTAACCTCGCAACTTCATGGCGGGCAGCTCTCTGTCTCTGCCTCCTTTCTTCCAGCATTCTGTTCTGTCTACTCTGCCTAGCTAAGCTGCTGTCCTATCAAAAGGCCAAGGCAGTCTCTTTATTTAACCAATGAAAACAACACATAGAGGGAATACCCTCCTACACTGTATGATCCACTGGATATAGTGATGGGGGCAAATGAGGCAAAGGCAGGTGGTATGCTATAGAACTGAGGGGAGACTAAGCTATCGGATTTGGAAAAGAGGAAGAAGAGATGAAAATCCATAGTTAGTCCTCTTCCTTCCCTGACTGCCTGGCCATAGGTTCCCAGGGAATGTCTGCTAATGTTTGGAGTTCAGATAATGTAATGAGTTGAGGGGAGGAAGATTAGCAGAGAGGGCTAGTTAATTCACTGGAGATGGGGTTAGAGAGGTAGGGTAGGCTGCTCCAAGTGGTCTGCTACAGAGCTGGAAATGATTGCTGGGTATTGGACTTGGAGGAGAGGAGAGAGAGCTGAAAAAGTACAGTTATGCTACCTGCTTCCCTGGTTTGAGCGTTGATTTTCTATTTCTTAGTAAAACATATTTGTCTGGGAATTTGTCTATTTATTTGAGTTTATAAAATGTGTTGCCATGTAGCTATTTATAATATTCAAATGAAATGTTGTATTTAATTATTTTAAGATAATGTCTAGCTAAGTAAATTAGGAAAGCTCTTGACTTGTCCTCCTGCCTCAACTTTTGAAGTGCAAAGATTTCAAGCTTGAGCTATCATGCCTGGGAGAACTTTTATATATCTTTGCTGTTTAGTAATTTCTCTTATCATCATCTCTAATTAAATCTATTTGACTCCTCACTGTCTTTTTTTTTCAGTTAGACCATCTGAGGACATATTCTTCATATGCTTCATTGATTTTTGTACTTTTTCTTTCCATTTTCATTTAGTTTCACTGTGATCTTTAACATTTTCTTCATTAAGATAATTATACGGTGGGTTTCTGTTTGTTTCAACAGTTTCTTTCTGTGCAGCAATAGGTTGCTAATTTAGGGCTTCTTGTTTCTTTGAATTAGGAGTTGATTGCTATAAACCTCACCCTCTTACTTCACTCTTTTTCACTTGGTCACTGGCATACTTCGATACTAAAGCATTTTCCAGCTTTAGATATTTTTCTTACCAGTAGTTTTCATATATCCACTTAATTTCTTAGTAACTCTTTTGGGCTATCACATAAGTACTCATTCTCAAACATAAACAAATGAAAAGAATATAAAATCTTTTATTTTTGTATTGTTGCCTGATTGCCAATGTTTTTCTTGTACTATATTTCTAGCCTTGTAGAATACCGGCCAGAACAGATACCTGATATAATTTTGATCTAATACATGTTACTTGATTTTAAAGTTAAAATAGATTTGATGATGTCTTTGTATTTTTATATACACTATTGAATAATCTATAACTTATATACTTTCTTCTTCCACTTAAATCTATATGACATCAATAGTTGTTATGTTTTAATATTTGTGGACTCATGATAATGCTGAACAAACATGATAAGAACAGACAACTTTCTTTTCCTCTTCATCTCATGGAATTGCTTTGTTGTTTTCCTGCAGTAATACTACACTTGATATTGAATTAGTAATAGAGAACAAAGATAAGTTCATTAATGGTTCCTGAGAGTGTGAATGTCAGGGTCATAATTCAAGCATGGGGTTAATTAGAGCTTTTGATGAATTCTCACAACATAGATGGTTAAAGACCTCTGAAGATTTAAACCCTGTATTCTAACATAAAGGTAAACTTTTTCTTCCACATTGCTGATGTGTACACCCATATTGTTCTCATTCAGTTTGCTAGCACTTTTCTCTATGCTGGTGCTCCTAGACTGAATTAATCTGCTTTTTTGTATTTGTATTAGAAACTATTCTATTGCTGTGATGAAACACCATGACCAAGGAAACAGAGAACCTTGGGTTTATGATTCCAGATGGTTGTCATCTAAGATGCCAGTTTAAACATTAACTTTAAACAGCACCTAAGAGTACAAATCATAAACCACGATCTCAAACAGAGGGCATGTGTTTGAAATGGAAGGAGTCTTTTAAACTCTCAAATTTTGCCTCCAGTGAAGAACTTCTCCAGATGACTATACCTCCTAAGCCTCCTGAACAGATCCACCAAGTTGAATCAAATATTCAGCTGTTAGAGCCTATGGGCTTTGCATTTCCAAAAGTGGGTAAAGTTACAAAGTTTCATTGCTATGGCTAGGAAAACTACTGTGTTAGGGGCAGGGAATCTTAGAAAGTATTTCTCTAAAGGACAAATTACTCTGCCTATCTCCTTAGCTTGGTTATCTTAAGTTGATTCCAGTGAACTTCCCTTGTCCAAGTAATTTATGTTCCTAGTGAACTTCTCTTGCCCAAGTGATTGATTTTGTTTACCTGGAATATTGTGTCTCCACTCAGGAAAAACTATATTCTCTTTACTAGAAAGATATTCTTCAACTTTAAATACACTTTTCTGGATTCTAGGCAACACTCGAAGAGATAGACTGTTGTTGGAGGGAGGACAGTTGTTCGTCCCAGCTGCCCAGAACCAAAATAATCACACAGAAACTATATTACTTAAATCACTGGTTGACCCGTTAACTCTAGCTTCTTATTGGCTAACTCTTGCATATTAATTTAATGAATCTCCATTAATCTGTGTATCACCACAAAGTTGTGGCCTACCAGCAAAGTTTCAGCACATCTGTCTTCAGTGGTGGCTCCATGGCTTCCCTCTGACTCCACCCTTCTTTCTCCCAGCATTCAGCCTAGCTGTCCTGCTATATGTCCAAGCAGTTTCTTTATTCATTAATGATAATCACACAGAGGGGACTCACACATCAGACTGTGTAATAATGACATTGAGAAACATCTCCATCTACAGAAGGAAGTAAACTTCAGGATAGAGCAATGGTGCTTGAGATACTTCAGCCATGTTTTGAGAATGAATAATGTCAAATACTCAAGGACAGCACTACTTGGAGAAATGCATGGGGTAAAGTGAAGAAGAAGGCTCAAAACTTTCTGAATAGACAGCATAAAATAGACTGTGGAACCTTGGGTATGACAATAACACAAGCATCTAGGACTTCCCAGGATAGGAACAGCTGGAGAACTGCCATAAACGGGCTGCCCATGTATACATAAGCACTGCCAAGGCATAAAGGATGATGATGGTATTTCCTTATATACTTCCTACCCTGCACTTAGCCTACTGTCATCTCTATCATTTGGCTTGCTAATATAAAATTTTCTTGCACACTACAACTGCACATGTTGAGCTTCCTCTAACCCAAGATATATATCAGGCCAAACTGATATGGGGTTGTACTCTGAATTTAGGCCCAGAATGTAGAACAGTTTAAAAACCAGATAGCACCCAGGTGTTATATAGTGGGATAAAATGTGATTTTTCTCTACTGACACTCTTTTGCCAATGGAATTTGTATTTATCTAAACTTTAAACTAAATTTGAGACTCATAACATCTCTGGGCTTATTCAAAGGTTGATACTGCCCTCTTCCATCTTGCATTACCTTTTGTAAGCCAATTCTGCTTCCCTAACCCCTGCCAGGAAACTATTCAGCAAAAACTGTGTTGAGGAATTGCATATCCTTTCTTTGCCCATTGCAGGTATCCTTTAGCTTCTATTGTGAAATTATTTCTGATGACACATTTGTCTTTCTGTATTTGGAGTGATTTGTTTTTAAATCTTATTTTGCTTCCTGTACTAGCATATAGAGAGGTAACAATTAGTCTTCCATGGTAGTTGGGAATTGCTATAAGGAACATGATTGATTCAGGAACAGCTAAGACACAAAACTTCCTACAAAAACAAAATACTGTGATAAATTTCAAACAGTGTTGCCTAATTGGTTGTCTTTCTATCCACTCTACAAAGAGTTGTAAAGTAGTTGTAGATACAGTATCACTAACTTGCAATGTGGTTTCAGACATTAGGTAAGCCTGTAGGTAAGAATTGTGGGGCCATGCTCTGTAGTGACATTTCATTTGTATTTTAATAAATAAAGTTTGCCTGAAAATCAGAAAAGTAAAAGAGTCACACTTTCCAGCCTTATAGACCAGAAAGCAATGATATTCACCTTTAATCCCAGTAGTCACACTAGTTTGCCATAGAAACCAGACTGTAGTGGTGCATGGCCTTAATCCCAGAACTAGAGAGGATTGTAATATATGAGGAGACAGTTCTTAGTCTCAGTCTCATTCTGAGATTCCAGGAGGCAGGAGCACGATTTTCCTACTGAGGTTGAGGTAAGAGCCAGTGGCTGGCTGTTTTGTTTTCCTGGTGTTCAGGTTGAACCTCAATATCTGTCCCTGAGTTTTTATTAATTATGCATCAATGTTCAGCACTAACTTTTCCTATTATGGACTTGGCTTCAACCTAAAGCCTGGAATTAAATGTACTCATTATATTCCAATAAGGAAGAACTTCTTTTTATGTTTCTTGGGGTTAAAAGAGTAATGGCATGGGTCACTTTTTTCTTCCTATTTCTTCAGTATTCTTTTTCTCATTAAACTAAAATCATGACTTTTCTGGCCTTACATCTGTACTTATTGTGAAGGTAGTTTCATTTATACACAGTCATTCAAATTGGTGAGTTTGTAAGATGATCACTTAATTATTTTATTCAGCCAGAGTCTTGCTTTGTCACATTCATTTATTTATTTACATTAATAAAATATGACATTAATTGTATTAATTCAATGTAAGTTCTGAACCCAATCCTAAAATAGAGATAAATCTTAATTGGCATTGTATATAAACAATTTTATACACACCTAGCATCAGCAGACTTCTACGTTTTAATATCATTTATGATGATGGAAAAAATGCTATAGCATTTTGCTTTCCCGTGATATCTTTAACTGTATTTGGTTCTACAATAACCATAACTTCTAAAATGAGTTAGAAAATGTTAATTTTTCTACAGATACCTGATAATAAATATGAAAAGTGTGTGTTCTTTGCAAAATAATTTCTACAATGTTTTCTTTTTATTTATTATATAATTTAAGATATGTTAGTAAATTAACTCATTAAAGATGCAAAAAGCAATTGGATAATAAAACTATAAATATATTCAGCAAATGATTAAGTATCTGGGTTATGGTATGGAAAAATTGCTTAAAATGTTATATCCGTATATGTAGGGATACTCTTAAAAGACATAACCATTGAAATATAGCTGAAATTAAATAAATATAGCAAAAAGATTGGCATTTAAAATGTAGGCATCATTATAGTATAGAAAAGAAAGACAAAAACATGTAGACAAATAAAAATCATAAATATAATAAGTTTATTAATTCATAAAGCTCAACAACATCTGGGATCAATGAGCTAAAAACTGAAAAAAAAACACAGCTAATTAAGCATAGCTCTCTCCCTCTACTCTTTTGTATGTACTTTCTTTCAGTCTCAATTTTGTTCTCAATTTCATTTTCACTCTGTCACATACACACAACTATAAAGACTAAAAATAGAAAAAAAACTACAAAAGGCAAACAAGTCAAATGAAAAAATACATAAATATTCACAGTTTGTTACATTTTACAGAAAGATACTGTGTGAATTCCCTCACTGAAAACTAAACCTATCCTACAAAACACAGGCAAGAATAGTAGATTTCTCAAGGTTATTCTAGAAGTAAAATTTAGAATAAAAAACAATCATCAAAATTTGGATAAAAGTGTTTCTGATATAAATCAATATGTTCAAACCATGAGACTATAGTATCCAAACATGCTTCAGGTTTGCAAATTTTCCTAAAATTAGTACTTTCCAAAATAGCAGATAAAAAAAATCCTCTAAATTTCAGAAGGTGAATAAAGATGATATCAAAGTATTCAGAATGAAGTGAAATTTATTGAGAAAATATGCAGAAAGAATTCCAATGATGCTTAGAAAAGTAGATCATGTACAACATCTATTCAGTAGAGCTAAAGATGTAACAGATTAGATTAAACATTGACTATTTGGAATTCAAATAAAAGCATTTAAATATCTTTGGTTGGGGTTAGGAAGTTAACTCAGTAACAATAGCATCTGTTACTCTTACAAAGAATGCAGATTTGTTTCCCAGCACCCACATCAGCATGTTGATATCTTTCTGTAACCCCAGCTTTAGACTATTCAGGAGGATCTAATGTCATGTTCTGGCTTCCTTGGTCATTGAACTCATATCCACAGACACAAAAATACACATAATTTAAAATAAATCTCAGAATTTAAAGATTTATTTATTTTATTATTTAATATGTATGAGTGTGTTGCCTACATGTGTGTCTGTGCAATAAGGCTCATGTAGTGCCTGTGCAAGCCAGAGAAAGGCACTGGACTCCCTGGGACTGGAGGTATAGACAGCTGTGAGATGTCATGTGGGATGCTGGGAATCAAACTCAGGTTTTCTGTAAGAGCAGTCAGTGCTATTAACCACTGACCTACTTCTCCAACATCTATATTCTTTAAAAAATATATTATCCACAATATGTAGTAAAATAGATCAAATAATATATGTCCACCTTATCAACATGACAAAAATCAAGAGTTATCTGAGTAGAGAACGCAAGTAAAAAAAATGCCTCTCTCATATTGCCTATACTGTTTACTTACATTGACTATATATATTGATATGGTAGGACTTAGCCCACTGTGGGTTGTGCCAAATCTAGGAAGATTTTCCTCAGTGGAATAAGAAATAAGGTTGAAAGAGCCCTAAGGAACAAGATAGTATCTTTCCTTCATGGCCTCTTCTTCAAATCCTACCTCTAGGTCTCTGTCTTGACTTCCTGATTTAACTTCCCCCATGTTAAACTGTGATCTATAATACAAATAAGTCATGGCCTCCTTTTGTGATTATTGTGACTGAATCTTGACTACAACTGAAATAAACTAAAAAGAAAAATAGCAAGGAATACCTATCAGGAATTTTCTTTCTTGTTAAACTTCTTTTCACAGGATATATTCTATTCACAGTTTCCCTTGACCTGTGATCACACCTGATCAGTTTCCCACCTGATCACACATCCACTTCCATACCATTTTGTGCTCTCTTTTTGAAAATAAATTTGTAAACAAAGAAAACAAGCAGCACTACTAATAAAAGATAACCACAACAAACACACAGAGACATACATGCAAACACATAATAAAAAAAACAAAATTATAATATTCAAGCAAAGAGCCAGTAAGACAAAAATGCTCAAACAAAAAAATATGAGACAAAGAGTCTACAAAAATACCATGGAGTCAGTTTTGTGTCAGCAGTTTACTGATGGGCATGATACCTACCCTTATGCATGGTTAATATTCCCAGTGAAACTCCACTGGAAAGAACTAATTTTTCATTTTGAAGCAGATGTCAACTAGAGATAGCTTCTTGTTTAGGGATGGAACTCTAACCATCCTCAACCCAAGATCAGGATGTCCTAGCTAACTTACCTTAGCATATTTACACATAACCTCCTACAACTAACTGCTTGCTTATCTTTGCTTCTGTTAAACTACTTGCTTCTGCCAAGTACCATCACAAGAACTTCTTACTGAGATGGCAGAACATATTTTTGCCTTCAAGATTCCTGTTCTCTGCAAACTAAAAGTCATTCCTAGGTTCCTGAATATCTAGGTATAGTCCCAGCTAGCTATAAACTATAAACTGTATTTGAGTAGTTATCTCTGTTGGGATATCCCTAATGGAATTTGTATAGTTTCTGTGCAAGCTGCCATAGTCTGTAAGTTCACATATGCATCTGTCTTTTTGTGTCTTGAGGATGCTGTTTCTTTGAGTCATCCTTTACCTCCAGCTCTTACAATCTCCCAGCTTCCTCTTCTGCGTAGTTCTCTTAGCCCCAATGGATGGTTTGATGAAGACAGCCGATTTAGTAGTGAGTGTTACAAAATTTCACACTCTTTGTGCACTTCTTCAGTTATGGGTCAATGTGTTAGTTGTCATCTACAGTAAGAAATTTCTCTTTTTAGAGCTGATCTATGCGTATTGCACTATGTATTTAGGGGTTGTTATTCCTATATTCCTTTAACAGAGGCTCATGTCTTAAGCAGACTCAGGTTCATGGCTATCAAAGCAGTGTCAGACATGGGTTCCACCTCGTGGAGTAGCTCTCAAATCCAATCAGAGAGTGGTAGGTTACTCCAAAGTTTGTGTCACTGTTGCACCAGCATATCCTACAGACAGGTCACCTTTTTAGATCACTGGATTTGTGCATGTGTTGGTGATTTTCTCCTCTGGTAGCCTGAAGAGTACCCTTCAGTACAATGAACACCAGTCAGGGGTGAAGGCTCTACTTAGACACTAGATCAACTTCTCCATGGTCAATGAGATATGTGTTGTTATAAGAAATAGGGTCTTATCAGTTGTGAAGAATAATTAAGGGTGATATCCTGTGGAATTTAGGGATTGCCTTGAGTTCCTTTTGGTTGATGAGTCAACTAGATATAAGCTACTCCTGTCACTGGAGATTTTACAGGGTGTAAATGATGTCTCTTTGGGCATTGTCTCCTCTGGTATTTGATGATCCCACATATATTTACTTCATATATGCATAGATCATAAGAAGCTTCAGTAGTAGGTTTACATTTTACTCCTAAAATAGCCCTTAGTGTTAGTTGGGCCTCCCTGAATTCCCTACCTTACCTTTCTCTTTCATACCCATCCTCATTTAACTCTCTTACTATAACATTCCAAAATCAACTCTTAAAAACTATACATTCTGCTATGAAATAATTTTTCTGTACAGTGTGAATAAGTATTCCTCCCAATACTTAATAATAAAAGCTGTTAGACTAATAGCCAGACAGAATAAAATAAATACAAATTTACAACAGAGTTAGTCATCTATAACAGTCAAATTTATAGTCATTTTAGTTAGTTTTTATGTATATACAAAGATATATTTCAGATAGATAGGTATTTTTCAAACATTTCAAAAACCTATAGAATATGGCATTTAAATAACCAACTTTTCATGACAGTGAGACATGTCTGTTCCTGGTAGCATCAATGTAGTCCAGAAAGGATCATATGGATCAAAAAATTCTGTATGGAGTTTTTCAGAGGTTTTCTTCAATGATAAAAGATAGACATTTTGGGTGTCCTTGCCTCGACTGATGACAGTAAGTATGATGTTCAGTCTGGACAAGCAGGACAGAAAAAAACATTCACTACTGAACTTTGCCAAGACAGGGTAGGACAGTCATTCAATTTTTCTTGCTTTTGAAAAGAGTCTGTCAGATATTCTAGGCCTATAAACCGAAGTTGGAATGACCCAAACATTGCAGAGAAACCTTAAGTGACTGTCCAGGCAGCCAGCTGTTTCTATCATACTTTGCAATTGGCAAGCAGCAAAAATAAATAAGCACTTCTTTGCTTACTCAGGTAATATTATTTCCCTTCTCAGGTCTTTGATGGAGTTTAAGACTAGATAATTGTAGTTATTTTTCTGAGATATGATAAAAAGTAAATAGATATAAAACCTTAAATGCACCAAGATATGATATACAGTTAAATATTTTCTCTAATTTTGTAAAGTACAAATAGACTAGATATTATAACTGTAATTCTTACTTTATAACTCTTTTATTGCCTATGATTTTGCTATGTTAAAGTTTAAACCTTCCTTTTTGATTAGACAGAAAGGGGGAAATATTGTGAGATGATCTTTCTGTATGCTGTGAATATGTATTCCTCTAATTTGTTAATAATAAAAAACTGTTCACCAATAGCCAGCCAGGATAAGGTTAGGCAGAACTATCAAACTGAGAACTCAAATGAGAAGGGAATCGAGTGAGGTGCCAGCAAGCGACCAAAGAAGCAGGACATGGAGAAAGTAAGCTAACAAACCTTGAGCCATGTGGCAAAATGTATATAGAAGTATGGGTTATTTTAAATATAAGAGTGAGCTAGTAATAACCCTGAGTTATTGGTTGATCATTAACTAATGTAAGCCTCTGAGTGATTATTTAGAAACAGCTGTGAGACCAGGTAGGACAGAAAAACATCTGTTTATAACATTCTATTTTCTCTTCCTTGAGTCCCTTATTCTCTACCTAACCTCTGTGGTCATAGGTATTGAAGCATGTCTATAAATTACTTAAAAGCTAACAATTACACTCAAGAGAAAGCATACAGTAATTGTCTTTTGGAATATTGGTTATCAGTAAGGGATTTTCTTGACTGGATAATTTGAGATGGGAAGACCCACCCTAAATATGGATCAGTGAAAAGTTCTTTCAGGGAGAAAAACCCCTGCTTTGAATAAGCATGAGATTCCCATGAAAATTCCAATTTCTTTGAGGCCTCAGCAGGCTGAAAGGAAACTGAAGAAAAAGGAAACCTAAAGACCTCTCTATGAAGCTTTCAAATGCAGAAATTGAAGGGTAGTATTTTCCTGTGAGACTTTTTTTTTTACCAAAAATAGCTAGCATGTGAAAGTCCAATTCTCCATATATCTCTGTCATCTTTAAACCCTCTTACACAGTAAAACATTTATATAAAACTTTTAGTGTCTTACAGCCCTTTTTATTTATTTATTTATTTACATTCTGACTGCGGTTTCCCCTCCTTTCTCTCCTCCCAGTCCCTCCCTACCCCACTTTCCAAATTGCCCCCATCTACTCCTCTTCTCCAATTTCTCTTTAGAAAATGGCAGGCCTCCCATGACTATCAACCAGGCACCTCCTCTTGTATTAAGGCTGGACAAGACAACCCAGTAGAAGGAAAGGATTCCAAAATGCAGGGAACAGAGTCATAGACAGTCCCTGCTCCCACTATTAGGAGTCCCTCAAGAAGTCCAAGATGCACAACATATATACAGAGAATCTAGTTCAGTCCCATGTAGCCCCCCCCCCCCAATTTTTGGTTCAGTCTCTGGGAGTTCTTTTGTAGCCAAGTTAGTTGATTACGTGGGTTTTCTTCTAGTGTCCTTGACTCCTCTGGCTCCTACAATTCATTCTCTCCCTCTTCCCCAGAATTCCCCCAGTTCTGCCTCATATTTGGTTGTAGGTCTCTGCATCTGTTTCTATCAGTTGCAGGTTGAAGCTTCTCTGATGACCATTGTGCTAGGCACCAATCTATAAGTTCAGCAGAATATCATTAGAAATCATTTCATTGATTTTTTTTTTGCCAGTCAAGTTTGGTTCTATCCTATGTATCTGGGCTGTCCAGCCTCTGGGTCCTTGTCATCCAGGCACTGTCAGGGGTAATCTCCCTCTCAAGGTATGGGTCTCAAGCTGGACCAGTCACTGGTTGACCGCTCACAATTTCTGTACCACCTTTGTCCCAGCAATCTTATTATAAGCAGGACAAATGTAGGTCAAAGGTAATATGGCTTATTTGTAGTCACAGTCCCTTCACTGGAAGACTTGCCTGATTACAGGATATAGCAGGTTCAGGATCTGTATCCCCCAATTGCTAGGAGTCTTCCCAGAAATGTCTACTGATTCCAGTTGTCTTTCCCATCACTCTATCCTTCCATCCTCCCCCCACCTGATCGCTTATGTTCCCATCCACATCTCCATCTAGACCCCTCCCCACATTCACCAGTGATGTCAATTCTATTTCCCCTTCACATGTTTCCCTACTTGAGCCCTTCTTGTTACTTAGCTTCTTTGGGTCTATGGATTATAGCATGGCCATGTTTTACTGCTAATATCTACTTGTAAGTATATACCACATTTGTCTTTCTTGGTCTGGGTTACTCAAGATGATCTTCTTTGGTTCCGTCCACTTGCCAGCAAATTTCATGATGTCATTGTTTTTAACAGCTGACTAATACTCCATTGTGTAAATGTACCAAATTTTCTCTATCCATTATTTGGTTGAGAGATGTCTAGGATGCTTCCACGTTCTGACTCTTACAAATAAAACTTCTGTAAATATGTTTGTGCAAGTGTCCTTGTGGTATAGTTGATTGTACTTTGAGTATATATTCCCAAAAGTGATTTGGCTAGGTCTTGAGGGAGATTTATACAATGAAATATTGCTTAGCTGCTTATTTTTCCTTTATGAGAGTTACTATGGTCACGGTATCTCTTCCTGACAATAGAAACCCTAAATAAGACACTTAAAGACATGTTCAATATCTTTAGTAATCAGGGAAATGTAAAGCAGATTGAATTTAAGATTCCATCTTATACCTGTCAGAATGGCTAAGATCAAAACCACAAGTGACAGCTCATGCTAGAGAGAATGTGGAGCAAGGGAAACACTCCTCCATTGCTGGTATAAATGCAAACTTGTACAACCACTTTGGAAATCAATATGGTAGTTTATCAGAAAATAATTTTGAAGGTCACTTATTATTCTTTCATGTAACCTTCAAATAGTGCTACTTTTCCTTCTTCCTTTCCAAATTGAATCCCTTAATGTCCTCTAGTTGTCTTATTGCTCTACCTAAAGTTTCAAATACTATAATAGATATAAAAAGAGTGAAAAGCCTTTTCTCTGATTTTAGTGGAATTTCTTTAAGTTTGTCTGCATTGAATTCAATGTTGACCATTGACTTTGCTGTATATTGCTTTACTATTTTTACATTTGTCTCATATATATATATATATATATATATATATATATATATATATGAGACTTTTATAATGAAGGGTTACTGAATCTTGTCAAAAGGTTTTTTTCAGCATCTAATGAGGTGATCATACGGTTTTGTCTTTCAGTTTGTTTATATGGAGGATAACATTGGCAAATTTTCCCACGTTGATTCACCCCTGCATCTCTGGGATGAAGATGACTTGATCATATTAAATGATCTTCTGATATGTTCTTGGATTTGGTTTGTGAGTACTTTCCTGAATATTTTTTGCATCAGTGTTCATAAGGAATATGCTCTGTAATTCTTTTAAGTTGAGTCTTTGTGTGGTTTGGTATTAGAGTGAATGTCACCTCAGAAAAAATTTAGCAATGTTCTTTCTATTTCTATTTTGTGAAGTAATTTATAGAATATTGACATTAACTCTTCTTTGAAAATCTGGTAGAATTCTGTACTAAAACCATCTGGCCCTGTAATTGTATTTTTTGAATGAGGGACTTTTAATAACTCTATTTCCTTAGGGATTATTATTCAATTTAAATTTCTTATCTGATCTTGATTCAATTTCTGTATGCTGTATCGCTCACAAAATTTGTCTATTTCTTTTAGATTTTCCAATTGTGGAGTACAAGCTCTTGAAGCATGACCTATTTATTCTATGGATTTCCTCATTGTCTGTTGATATGTCTCCATTTTTTTCTGATTATGTTAATCTGGATATTCTCTCTCTGCTTTTTATTTAGTTTGGATAGTGGTTTGTCTATCTTATTGATATTCTCAAAGAACCAAAGTTCTTCAGCATCATGAGGTTTTTTCTTTTATATTTTTTTTTCTGAATCACATTGACAGATATTCCTATGCTTATCCAACACTGTATCACTGGGATGAAGACCACGTGATCATTGTGGATGATTTTTTGACATGTTCTTTGGATTCAGTTTGTGGGTATTTTATTGAGTTTTTTGCATCAATGTTCATGAGGGAAATTTTTTTTGAAAGTAATTTTATTAAATTATAAAAGTTTCCATTTCGCCCCTCCTCCTACCACCCTCGCACTCCCCCCACTCCCTCTCCTCCTCCCTCTCCATCCCTAAGAGCAGTCAGGGTTTCCTGCCCTGTGGGAAGTTCAAGTTCCTCCCCCCTCCCTCCAGGTCCGGGAAGGTGAGTGTCCAGACAGACTGGATCCGCAAAATCCAGTATATGCCGAGGAAACAAGTCCCAGTGTCATTGTCAATGGCCTTTCAGAAAGATCCCATGCCAGCCACATTCAGAGAATCTGGTTGGATCGCGTCCTCGTTCAGTCCCAGTCCAACTGGCCTTGGTAAACTCTCATTAGATCCGTCCCCTTGTATCAGTGGGTGATCACATCCCTCGCAGTCCTAATTTTCTTTTTCATTTTCTTCATCCTTCTGCTCCTCATTTGGACCTTGGGGGGCTCAGTCCGGTGCTCCAATGTGGGTCTCCATCTGTTTTGCCATCCATCGTCGGATGAAGGTTCTCTCTGGTCTTGCCTTCTTTGCTCTCGTTCTCTTTCCTTCTGCTTCTCGTTTGGACCTAGGGAGTTAAGTCCAGTGTTCCGATGTGGGTCTCTGTCTCTATCTCCATCCATCGCCAGATGAAGGTTCTGGGACTCTTGTCTATTTCCAATTTCCAGGCGGATAGCTACATGATTTTCATCAGGTTCACCTTCTTATTTAGCTTCTCTAGGATCATGAATAATAGGCTCAAAGACCTTTAATTATGGTTAGAATCCACATATGAGTGAATACATACCATATTCCTCTTTTTGGGTCTGGCTTACCTCACTCAGTAAAGCGTTTTCTATTTCCATCCATTTGCATGCAAAATTCAAGATGTCATTGTTTTTTACCGCTGAGTAAAACTCTAATGTGTATATGTTTCACACCTTTTTTAACCATTCTTCTATTGAGGGGCACCTAGGTTGTTTCCAGGTTCTGGCTATTACAAATAGTGCTGCTATGAACATAGTTGAACAAATGCTTTTGTAGTATGATAGGGCTTCTCTTGGGTATATTCCCAAGAGTGGAATTGCTGGGTCCTGAGGGAGGTTGACTCCCAGTTTCCTGAGAAACTGCCACACTGATTTCCACAGTGGCTGCACAAGTTTGCATTCCCACCAACAATGGATGGGTGTTCCCCTCACTCCACATCCTCTCCAGCATAGGCTATCATTGGTGTTTTTGAGTTTGGCTATTCTGACAGGTGTAAGATGATATCTCAAAGTTGTTTTGATTTGCATTTCCCTGATCGCTAAGGAGGTTGAGCATGACCTTAAGTGTCTTTTGCCCATTCGAACTACTTCTGATGAGAATTCTCTGTTCAGTTCAGTACCCCATTTTTTAATTGGGTTAATTAAAGTTTTACTGTCTAGTTTCTTGAGTTCTTTGTATATATTGGAGATCAGACCTTTGTCTGATGAGGGGTTGGTGAAAATCTTCTCCCAGTCGGAAGGCAGCCTTTTTGTCTTACTGACAGTGTCCTTTGCTTTACAGAAGCTTCTCAGTTTCAGGAGGTCCCATTTAATCATTGTTTCTCTTATTGTCTGCACTCCTGGGGTTCTGCTTAGGAAGTGGTCTCCTGTGCCTATATCTTGTAGACTACTTCCCACTTTCTATTCTATCAGGTTCAAAGTGGTCAGATTAATGTTGATGTCTTTAATCCATTTGGACTTGAGTTTTGTGCATGGTGATAGATATGGATCTATTTTCATTCTTCTACAGGTTGACATCCAGTTATGCCAGCACCATTTGTTGAAGATGCTTTCCTTCTTCCATTGTATACCTTTAGCTCCCTTGTCAAATATCAGGTGTTCATACGTTTGTGGGTTAATACCCGGGTCTTCTATTCGTTTCCATAGGTCGGCTTCTTTGTTGTTATGCCAATACCAAGCTGTTTTCAATACTGTTGCTCTGTAATAGAGTTTGAAGTCAGGGATGGTAATGCCTCCCATGAGGGAAATTGGTCTGTAATTCTCTTCATTGTTGAGTCTTTGTGTGGCAGAGAGTCTGTGGCCTCATAAAAACAATTTGCTAATGTTCCTTCTATTTATATTTTTATATAATATTTTGAGTATTATTGATATTAACTCTTCCTTGAAATTCTGGCAGAATTCTACATGAAACGTATCTGAAGCTGAACTTTTCTTGATTGGGAAACTTTTAATTGACTACTTCCATATCCTTGGGGATTATAGGTCCATTTATATTGTTTCTTTCTGATCTTGATCTAACTTTGGTAAGTAGTATCTATCAAGAAATTTGTCTATGTATTTTAAATTTTCCAATTTTATGGAGTACAGATTTTTAAAATATGGTCTAATGATTCTTTGGATTTCCTAGACTTCTGTTGTTATATTGTCTCTTTTGTTTCTGATTTTCTTAATTTGGATATTCTCTCTCTGCTATTTTGTCTATTTTGGTGGTTTCATCAAAGAAGCAACTCTTTGTTTCATTGATTCTTTGTATTTTCCTTTTTAGATTTCAGCCCTGAATTTTAATTACTTCCTGCCTTCTACTGCTCTTGGGTGTATAAGATTCTTTTTCTTCTACAGATTTTAGGTGTGTTGTTAACTTGCTAGTTTGAAATCTCTCCAAATCCTATATAAAGGTGCTTAGTGCTATGAACTTTCCTCTTAAAACCTTTTTCATTCGTTATGTCTCATAAGCATGGATATGTTATGTATTCCTTTATATTGAATTCTAGAAAGTCTTTAATTTCTTTATTTTCTCCTTGACACAGTGGTAATTTAGTAGAGAGTTGTTATGTTTCAATGAGTTTGTAGGCTTTCTGCTGTATTTGAAAGTAAACTATAACCCACAGTGGTCTTATAAGATGCAGGGGATTATTTCAATTTTCTTGTATCTCTTAAGACTTCCTCTGTAACTGAGTATATGGTCAATTTTGGAGAAGGTACAGTGAGGTGCTGAGAAGAAGGTATATTATTTTATTTTGTGGTGAAATATTCTGTAGATATCTATTAGGCACTTTTGATTTATAAAACCTACTAGTTCCATGATTTCTCTGTAAAGTGTTTGTCTGGATGTCCTGTACATTGGTAAGATTCGGGTGTTGAGGTCTCCCACTATTAAAGTTTGGGGTTCAATTTGTGATTTAGGCTTTAGGAATGCTGTGTGTGTGTGTGTGTGTGTGTGTGTGTGTGTGTGTGTGTGTGTGTGTGTGATTGCCCTTGCATTTGGGGTATAGATGTTTAGAACTGAGACATCATCTTGGCTTTCTTGCCATAATGTACTTTTTTATTTCCTGCAAATTTTTGTTTGTCTTTTCTTTAATTTTTCTAAAGTATTTATATTTCCTCTTCGTCATCTTCATAAAGTTATTTTAAGGTCATTTTCTCATGCTTCAGCTCCATTAGAATGTTCAGCTCTTGTCATTGGATAGCTGAATTCTAGTGATGTCATATTGCTCCTTATGCTATTTTTTATTTATACTGGCATTTGGGCATCTTATTTGGGATGATTATAGGTTTAGGTGTTGGTTCCTATTTGTCTTCGTTGGATGGGTGTTTTATTACTTGGTTTCCGTTTCCTCTCTGACCTTCTTATCTATTTGACCTAGAGTTATGGTGACTAATGAGTCTCCAGGTTCTATATGGTGTTTTTGCTGCAGTTTTGAGGACCTTGGATCCCTAGATCTGGCCTGGCTTCAGGTAAAGATGAAGTATTCTTCCAAAGTGCTTGGTCAGAATATGGAGCCCAGGGAGTGGATACAGTATGGGATTGTTGTGTGGGCTTTAAGGAGTATTAATCAGGGGTGGGAAGTATCTTACCTGGGGTTCCTAGGACCAGCCTGACTTCAGGTAAAGATGCCAAAGTCTTCTTCTAAAGTTCTAGACTAAAATATGGAGCTCACAGGAGGGGGGAAATGCAGTCTGGGGTTGTTTGGACACGATATAAGGAGTGTTAGCAGACTGTGCAGTATCTTACCTGGGGTCCCTAGGACCAGCCTTAGAGTTCTAATAAGTTGTCAAATCACCTTACAAAACAAGACTGAAAGCTAGATATTGATGAGTCGATGGTGGTGAGGACCACATCTTGATTCATATTGTTTAGAAGTGTATACTGGAGGACTTCTATTTAAACTCTAATTTCACTTCAGGACCCTAAAAAGAGACATGTGAGATTCACTAATAACTGTTTGTATCACTTCATAATGTGGTTCCCACCTTCTGCTATTACAAGTGGATAGTTCTTCTATTCATATTACAGAATAGATTTCAGAAATAATAAATGAGGAAGTTACAATATTAAATAAGTCATCAACTGTTTAAAGACAGCAGTGAGAAAAGTATTTCCCTTTTTTTCTTTTTTTTCTCAAAGTTTATTAAAATACAAAAGTCTCCATTTCCGCCCCTCCTCCCAACCCCCTCCCACTTCCCCGACTCCCTCCCCTCCTCCCTCTCCATCCCCAATAGCAGTCAGGGTCTCCCACCCTGTGGGTAGTTCAAGCCCCTCCCCCCTCCCTCCAGGTCCAGGAAGGTGAGCATCTAAACAGACTGGATCCCAAAAATCCAGTATATGCAGAGGAAACAAGTCCCAGTGTCATTGTCAATGGCTTCTCAGAAAGACTCCAGGCCAGCCACATTCAGAGAATCCGGCCTCATTCAGAGAATCTGGCTGGATTACGTGCTTGCTCAGTTCCAGACAACTGGCCTTGGTGAACTCTCATTAGATCAGTCCCCTTGTATCAGTGGGTGATCTCACCCCTCGCGGTCCTGATTTCCTTTTTCATGTTCTTCCTCCTTCTGCTCCTCATTTGGACCTTGGGGGGCTCAGTCCGGTGCTCCAATGTGGGTCTCCGTCTGTATCGCCATCCCTTGTCGGATGAAGGTTCCCTCTGATCTTGCCTTCCTTGCTCACGTTCTCTTTCCTTCTGCTTCTTGTTTGGACCTAGGGAGTTAAGTCCAGTGTTCCAGTGTGGGTCTCCGTCTCCATCTCCATCCAGCCACTGTGGAAATCAGTGTGGCGGTTTCTCAGGAAACTGGGAGTCAACCTCCCTCAGGACCCAGCAATTCCACTCTTGGGAATATACCCAAGAGATGCCCTGTCATACTACAAAAGTATTTGTTCAACTATGTTCATAGCAGCACTATTTGTAATAGCCAGAACCTGGAAACAGCCTAGGTGCCCCTCAATAGAAGAATGGTTAAAGAAGGTGTGGAATATATATACATTAGAGTTTTACTCAGCGGTAAAAAACAATGACATCTTGAATTTTGCATGCAAATGGATGGAAATAGAAAACGCTTTACTGAGTGAGGTAACCCAGACCCAAAAAGAGGAATATGGTATGTACTCACTCATAAGTGGTTTCTAGCCATAGTTAAAGGTCTTCGAGTCTAGAATTTGTGATCCTAGAGAAGCTAAATAAGAAGGTGAACCTGAAGAAAATCATATAGTTATCCTCCTGGATACTGGAACTAGGCAAGATTGCCAGGCAAACTCGGGTGCATGGAGAGTGGGGGGGGGTGGAAGTAAGGAAAGATGATCAGGGAGAGGGGTGAGGGGGAGGTTTGGCGATGGCTTGGGGGAATGGGAGGGGGGAGGGAGGAAGGATGGTTGTGGGAGCAGGGAGGTTTATATCTCAGCTAAGGGAGCCATTTTAGGGTTTGCAAGAGACTTGATTCTGGAGGGGTTCCCAGTAAAAATTAAATAAAATAATAAAAAAAATTAAAAATTAAAAAAAATAATAATAAAATAAAGAAAGAAATCGCTTTACTGAGTCAGGTAAACCAGACCCAAAAAGAGGAATATGGTATGTATTCACTCATAAGTGGATTCTAGCCATAATTAAAGGTCTTTGAGCCTATTATTCGTGATCCTAGAGAAGCTGGATAGGAGGGTGAACCTGAAGAAATTTCAGGTAGTTTTCCTCCTGGAGATTGGAAATAGACAAGATTCCCAGGTAACCTGGGGTGCTTGGGGGTGGGGTGGGAGGGTTGTTGGAAGGGGAGAGGGTTAGAGAGAAGGGAGCAGGGGAGGAATGGGGAATGCTCGGGGGACTGGGAGGGGGGAGGGAGGAAGGATAGATATGGGATCAGGGAAGAATATATCTCAACTAAGGGAGTCAGTTTAGGGTTTACCAGAGACTTGATTATAAATGGGAACCCAGGTCCAAGGAGAGATCCCCAGACTGTTCTCTGGACAGAGGAGAGGGTGCCTGAACTGGCCTTGGCCCAGAACCATACTGATGAATATTTTGCTTATCACCATAGATCCTTCATCTGGCGAAGTATTTCCTTTTTATACTAAACAAATGAAAAACAAAACAAATAAACAATACTTTTCAGAACCTTTAATATCAAGACTAAAATATCCTGATCATTGATTGACATGAAAAAACTGACTTTCTTAATTTTATAAGAAACAACATATGGGAGAAAAATGGTTGTATAACACAATACATATGATGAGGTAAGAAAGCCTGGAGTGACCCAATCTTAAAATAATTTCTGGGGTTAACATATCTAACAAATGGAATGTAAACTACTCCTCAGTGTTTACTGTTATATACGCTATATTGCTGTAAACGCTCAATATACGCTTGATAGTTTCCTCAAGCTATTGTACATGAGCTTGAAGAAACTATCACAGGATCATAAGAAGAATCACTCAAAGAGATTGCAATGCCAAGAGATGACACAGTGATGAAAGTATTGTCTAGACCCGTAGGTCCAATTAATTCTTGGGTCGTTGGATCTAGTATGAGGAAGTAATTGGCATAGAATGAAGAAACTTCACAGTCTGATAGTTGTGCTTACGATACTTTGCAACTTTTAATTAAATTTGTGCATGAGCTAATGTGTTCATTATTGAATTTTCATACATATTAATTTAATGTTGATCATTCTTTCCCACTTATTACCCCATTCATTTTTTCCTCAAAATACTTCCCCCTTTCCTTCCCATAGCAGCACCTCCTCTGCTCCCCTATCAGATGTATTATGTTATACTCTTTGTTCCTCACTCCCTATTAAAGTAATTTTATTCCTACTCATTTGCTATCTGATAGACATAAACACTTTCTATCAGGAATACCTAGTAGTGCACTGGGATAGAACCTAGGTAGGTAGTTTTCACTGTCTTTCCTGTTTTCTGCTTCAGTTTCTCCAAATTTACTCTTAGTCAAGTAGCAGTCTATTGGCAGGAGCCTCCTCCTATTCTGCCTACACTCCCTGGGGACTCTACCCCTTGGTTAGACACCCAGCCCCTAGCTTTTTCCTACTGGTCCTCGCAATCATTTCTCTTAGCCCAATTCCATTTCTTTGTGTAACCCATTCACAATCAGCAACACTTTCTACCAGAGAGTCCATAGTCACTACATGTTCTAGATCTAGAACAAGCAAGCAACAGTAACCAAAAAACAAACACCCCAAACAAAGGTAAGCCTATGTATCCACACAAGAAACACTTCTAACATAATATCTCCAAATGCTTTTCTTAGAGACCATAAACACAAACACGAGCAGACAAGATAATATCCCATTCCCAGTATCTAGTAACTGTAATGTATGAGGTCCTGAAGAAATCAATTTAGCTAAATCATATGACAAGGAATTTGAAATAGCAATTATGAATATGTTCAAGAACATAGACGAATATATGAATAATTGTCTTTATATAAATAATGGAAACACAAAAAGTTAAATGAATAATGAAAAAGATTCAAGACATGAATATAGAATTAGAATGACTAATGAAAACCCATACTAAGATAAAATTGGAAATTAAATTTTAGAATGTCAAAAAAGAATTCTGAAGTTAAGACTCACCAGAGAATTACAAAACATGAAAGAGAGAATTTCAGATCTTGAAGACAAGATAGAAGCAATGCATAGCTCAATCAAAGAAAATGTTAAATCCTGAAACAAAAGCAGGCATAGAATACAAAGGATATCTATGAAATTGCCAAATTTACAAATTACATGGTTAGATGAAGGAGAAAAAATATGGCTCGGAAGCACAGAAAATACTTTTAACAGAATCACAGAAGGAAAAAAAATCCAATCTAAAGAAGAAAGTGCAAATAAAATTACAGGAAGGATACATAACTAAATATATAGGACTAGAAAAAAGTATCATGACACATAATAATCAAGACCAAGTGAATCAATGATCTAAACATAATACCAGATAGCCTGAATCTGATAGTAAAGAAAGTCAAGAAATCAGGTGGTGGTAGTGCAAGTCTTTAATCCGAGCACTTGAGAGGCAGAGGCAGTAAGATCTCTGTGAGTTTGGGGCCACCCTTGTATATAGAAAAAGTGCCAGGAGGGGCTCCAAAGCTAAACACAGAAACCCTGTCTTCAAAAAAAAGGGAAAAAAAGCTAAGAATAGACTTGAACTCAAGAGTATAGGAAAGGACGTTCTGAATAATACAGTGGTGTTACAAAGTGACAGGCTACAGAATGTCTAAAGATTTTTACCAACTAAACATCTGATGAAAGACTAATATCTAAAATATACCAAGAGCTCAACAAACTGGGCATCAGTAAAAAGAGAGTTTTTCAATAGAGAAAACACAAAAGTGTAAGAAACATTTGAAAACATGTTCAACATTCTTAACAATTAGGGAAATGAAAACTTTGAGATTTCATTTTATCCCAGTCATAATGGTGAAGATCAAAAATATAAATGACAGTGCCAGTCATGATGCAGGGAGAATACTTATTTATTCTTGGTGGGAATACAAACTTGTACAACCATTATGGAAATCATTGTGGGATTTCTTCTGGAAACCAGGAATTGATCTACATAAAAATCCAGCTATTCATTCTTTGGCATATACCAAAAGAACCATACATCCTACCAGAGAGAACTTGCTCATTCATGTCCGTTTTTGCTTTACTCATAATAGCCAGAAATTGGAAGCAGCCCATATTTTTATCAAATTATGATTGGATAATAAATCTAAAAAGAGTCATCAAATAATAATGGAGACAATGACCTAACTTGACATCTTATGCCATCAAGTAAAATGTGCAGTGCCAAGAATGAGTTAAATCTTGTACGGTCATTGGTCAAAGATACCACATAAAAATTTCCAGGCATCACAGGCTATTATCAAGGCTCTTGATTACTCTCCAAAATCTGATGGTAAGATTGTATTGCTGAAGACAACACTTATTTTCATCAAACACAGGAATTTCAAGTTAATCAATAACTGGAAGCTTGACACCTACTGGTTAGTTTTCATGGAACATGGTGGTACGGGAGAATTGTCTGTATTCTGTCAATCATATTTTAAATAAATGCTGATTGGCCAGGCAGGAAGTACAGGAGGGAAAACCAGACAGGAAGTAGAGGTGGAGCAAAGAGAATGGGAGTATTCTGGGCAGCAGGAAGCTCCCTCCGCCATTCCTTCCCAGATCACCGACGAAGCAACATGTGAGCTGCTCAGCTGGAAAAGGTACCGTGTGGCTAACGTAGATAAGGATAGTGGGGTAATATATGTTATAAGAGCTAATAAGTAGCCAGAACTAAGGGCCAATCACTTTATAATCTTATGGAGTCCTGTGTGTGATTTTCTTTGCGGTATGCCGGGTGTGGGGTGCCAGGCAGGACAGATACCCCAACAAGCCGGCCCCTCTTGTTACAACATGGTATACTCTACATGCTGCTAGAGGAGAAAGCCAATAATCAATTATCTCCCAGCTTTCTGAAATTGATACCCACTGACAAAGGGAAAATCAGTCTTTTCCAGAGGATTCTCCCTGTGTATTTCAGCCAGACTTTGCAACAGGCACCATTCCCAGGAGTAGTTAACAAAAACTAAACCAAATGACATTTTTAGGGACTTTTTGTTTCACTTTGTTTTATTTCTATTTTCTAATTATTGTGAATAGAACTCATAAATATGTGTTTGGTTATGGTCATGCTGTTCCTCTTGTAAGCTGTTGGCCTTAATTCCTGAATGAATATAATCCTAATCAAAAAGTAATTTCCATTGTCTCTCTTTTGTAGGGTACTACTTGTTTTCATCTAAAAGTTTCAGCATCTTGGGATTCATTTACATTGCAATCTTTGATATATTTGGGGTTGATTGTTGTGAAGCATGTTAGGTATGAGTTAAAGCTTATTTATCTACATGTAGACATTCTGTTTTCATAGCATTATTTTTAAAACACATTCTATTTTCTCCAGAATATAATTTTAAGTTCTTCGAATAGGCATTTATATTTGCATTAATTTCAACTCTTTTTTATTTCTTCGTGTTTACCTGATTTGAGTGTGCTTTCTTCTTGTTTTTCAAATTAATACATTGCATTATTAAGTCATTCTTTGTTTTTGTAGATTCAGTGATTCTTTGTATTGTAATTTTTTTCTTATTTCTATTGTAGCAACTTCAGATCTACTTTATTTTATTATTTCTCCCTGTGTATCTGATTTGTGTCTGGTTGTACTTGTTTTTCCAAACTCATAACTTGCATTATTAAATTGTTTATTTGTAATTGCTCTGACTGTATTGTTATTTTTTTAAAAAGAGTATAATTATATTATTCCTTCCTTCCCTTTTATCCTTACACATCCTCCTATCCATACCTCCTTGTTCTCTTTCAAATTCATGGCCTTTTTTCCAGTAATTTTTGTTATATACATGTATGCATATATAACCTTCATTTCTAAATAAAAGTACAGCAATATGCTTTTTATTAAGTTAGGTCTGACAGAGTTTTGCATATACATGTTTAGGATTATATTGTTCTTGCAAATTAACACCTTGACCAAAATGAGCTGTTCTTTATCTTTCATATAAATATCTACCTTGTCAGATTTTCATGGTTTAAAGCCAAATTTGACATATATTAGTATGGCAGCACTTACTTGTCTCCTGACCCATTTCTTTGGTTTGTTGTTTTTATCCTTTCATTCTGTCTATACTTGAAGGCAAGATGCTTATCTTTTAGACAACAAAACAATGGGCTTTATTTCTTAATCTATTCAACTAGTACATTTATTTTGATAGGTAACATGAGGTCATTAATATTTAAAGATATTATAGAAAAGATTGTGTTGATTTATATAATTTTTCCCTTTGTGATACTCTAGGCTCTTCGGGCTTTAAAGATTCCATTGAGATTCACTGATTTTTCTGATGTGTCTTTTTTGTATTTGACTTACATATTTTCTCTGGCAGCTGTCAATACCTTTTCTGTCTTCTGGCATTTCAGTGTTTCTGTTATAATATGCACGAGTAATTTTATTTCTGGTTCTGTATGTGTTGCTATTCTGTATACTTCTGGTATCTACATAATTATATCTTTTCATCATTTCAAGAAGTGGTTTTCAATGATACTGTTGAAAAACATCTTCTATGCCATTAACCTGGGATTCTTCTCCTTTATCTACATCTTTTTAAAAAAATAGACTTTCCACATTGTCTCAAAATTCTTGCATATTCCTTTAGTGTGTGTTTTTTTTAATGTATCATATTCCTTGACTGAGTAGTTCAGTTCTTCCACTTGGTCCTTGGGTAGTGGTAATACTTTCTACTTGGCTCATTCTACTGAGAAGTCTTTTTTCTGTATTTTCTAGCTGGGTTAGAAGAGAAATTTTAATTGAATTTTACAACACAAGTTGACTTTTCCCTACATTTTACCGAAAACGACTAATCAAAATAACATGTAACATAATTTACAACATCTCATACAATGCTTTACTTATTACATGTTGCATTTTATATGCTAAAGATCAAGCAAGAACATTCATTGTCTTATACATGCAGTTTAGTAAGCACTTTATCACATCTTCAACCATTAATTTTCTTTTGATAATACCTCATCCTGGAGACCAGGGTTGCCTCAAATCTGAAATTCTATAGATTAATCTTCACAAATATTTGGGCTACAGATGTTGCCATCATAACGTGTATATATATATATATATATATATATATATATATATATACACATATATATATATATATATATGACTACTAAGTTTTGTATTTGCAAGAGATGTTTTAAATCAAACTAGTTATAAGAGCTTCTTCAGCATCTTACTGATGTTTTTATTATCTTTATTCCCAAAGAACTACTTGGCACTACTTTATTCTACCTTATAATAACTTTAAAATATTTAATATTTAAACATTATTTTAATTATTTAAACCTAAAGAAGGATATCCAAGGTACAAGAAGCTTACAGAACACCAAATAGACTGGATCGAAAAGAAGGCCTCTCATCATATAATAATAAAAATGCAAATCATACAGTATAAAGAAAGAATATTAAGAGCTGCAAAGGAAAAAGGTTAAGTAACATATAAATGTAGACCTATCAGAAATATACCTAACTTCTCAATGAAAACAATGATAGCCAGAATGTCCCAGATAGATGTGTTGCAGATACTAAGAGATCACAGATGCAAGCCCAGACTACTATACTTAGCAAAACTTTTAATCACCATCAAAAGAGAAACAAGATATTCCATGACAAAATCAGATTTAAACAATACTTATCCACAAATTCAGCCCTACAGAAAGTACTAGAAGGAAAATTCCAATCCAAGGAGACTAACTATATCCACAAAAAACAGAGGCAACAGATAAACTCACACCAGGAAAATTCAAAGAAGGGAAATAGAAACTACCACTGAAAAATAACAGAAATTAAAAACCAATGGCCATTAGTATCATTAATATCAATGGACTCTATTCACCTATAAAAATAAACACAGGCTAAGAAAATGGATATGAAAGCAGGATCCAGCCTTCTGCTATATACAAGAAACATACCTCAACCTCAAAGACAGTCATTACCTCAGAGTAAAGGTTTTCCAATTAAATGGATCTAAGAAACAAGCTGGTGTAGCTATGCTAATATCTAACAAAACAGATTTCAAATTGAATCAATCATAAGAGATGGAGAAGGACACTTTATATTCATAACAGGAACAAACCATCAAGATGAAGTCTAAATCCTGAACATCTATGCCTCAAATACAAGAGCACCCACAGATGTAAAAGAAACATTACTAAAGCTTAAATCACACATCAAACTCTACACACTAAAATTGGAATGTTTCAACACCCCACTTTCCCCAATGGACAGATCAACCAGACAGAAATTTAACAGGGAAATAAGAGAATTAACAGATGTCATGAATCAAATGGACTTAACAGATATCTACAGAACATTTCACCCAAACACAAACGAATATCCCTTCTTCTCAGCACCTCATGGAACCTTCTCAAAAATTGCCCACATACTTGGTAACAAAACAAACCTCAACAGATGCAAAAATATGGAGTAACACCCTGTATCTTATAGAATCACAATGGTTTAAAATTAGAATTTAACAACACTAAATGCTGAAAGTCTAGAAACATGTAGAAATTAAACAGTGCTTTATTGAACTACCCCTTAGTCAAGAAAGAAATAAAGAAATAAATTAAAGACTTCCTAGAATTCAATGAAAATGAAGGTACAACATACACAAATCTATGAGACACCATGAAAGTGGTGCTAAGAAGAAAGTTCATAAACACTAAGTACCTAAAGAATGTGCAGAAAGCTCACACTAATGTCTTAATAGCACACCAGAAAGCTCTAGAACAAAAAGAAGCAGACTTACCCAGAAGGAGTAGATGACAGGAAATGCCAACCTAAAGAAGTCCAGGGCAAGAAGGTTTCAGTGCAGAATTCTACAAGAACTTAGAAGAGCTAATACCTATACTCCTCAAAGAGTTCCACAATGTAGTAACAGAAGGAACAATTGCCAAACACTTTTTATAAGGATAGAGTTACCCTAATACCAAAACCTTACAAAAAGGCTCAACCAAGTATAAAATTACAGACCAATGCCATTCATGAAAATAAATGCAAAAATACTCAATAAAATACTGATGAACCAAATCCAAGTGCAGATCAAAAAATCATTCACCATGATCAACTAGGCTTCATCCCAAAGATGCAGGAATGGTTCAACATATGAAAATCTATCAATGTAATCCACCATGAAAAAAACATATGATCATCTCATTAGATACTGAAAAATCATTCAACAAAATCCAACACCCCTTCATGAGAGATCATGGAAACAAGGAACATATCTAAACATAATAAAAACAATATACAGCAAGCTGATATTCAGCATCAAATTAAATGGAGAGAAACTCAATCCCACTAAAACCAGGAACAAAACAAGGCTGTCCACTCTCTCCATATATATCCAACTTACTGTTTGAAGTTCTGGCTAGAGCAAAAAGACAACAAAAGGAAATCCAGGGAATTCAAATTGGAATAAAGAAGTCAAAATTTTGATATTTGCAGATGATATGAAAGTATACATAAGTGACCCCAAAAACTCTACTAGGGAAATCCTTCAGCTGTTAAATACCATCAGTAATGTGGCAGGATATATGATCAAGTGAAATAAATCCATAGCCCTCTTATATACAAATTATAAAGAAGCTGAGAAAGAAATCAGTGAAGCATCACACTTCACAATAGCCAAAAAATAACATAAAATATCTTGAGGGTAACGCTAAACAAAGAAGTGAAAGACCTACTTGATAAGAAATTTAAGTCTTTTAAGAAAAATTTGAAGAAGATACCATGAAATATAAGGATCTCCCATGATCTTGGATAGGTAGTATCAACATAATAAAATAATGGCAATCCTACCAAAAACAATGTATAGATTCAGTTCAATCTGCATCAAAATCCCAACACAATTCTTCACATACTTTGAAAAAACAAAACTCAACTTCATATGGAAAAACAAACAAAAACAGGATAGCCAAAACAATCAGTTACAACAATGGAGACATTACAATCCCTTACATCAAGTTCAATCATAGAGCTACAGTAATGAAAAGAGCTTGGTATTGGCGTAAAAAAAGTTGACAATTTTAATTTAATTAAAGACCTAAATATTAACCCACATACCTACAAACACGTGATTTTTGAAAAAGAGGCTAAAAATACACAATGAAAAACAGAAAGCATCTTCAGCAAATGTTGCTGGCATACCTGGATATCAACATGTAGAAAGATGAAAATAGATCCATATCTATCTATCACCATGCACAAAACTCACATTCAAATGGATTAAAGACCTCAATATAATTTCAGCCATACTGAATACGATAAAAGAGAAAGTGGGAATTAACCTTCAGTGCATGGGCACAGAAGATCACTTCCTAAATATAACACCAGCAGCACAGACATTGGGAGCAACAATAAATAAATGGGACCTCCTGAAACTGAGAAGATTCTGTAAAGCAAAAGAAATGGATAAGTCAATAAGATAAAAAGGTAGCCTACTGAATGGGAAAAGATCTTCACCAACTCCACATCAGAGAGAGGACTGATCTCCAAAATACATAAAGAACTCAAAAAAATTAGACATCAAAATTTCAAATAACTCAATTAAAAATGGGAAACAGAACTAAACAGAGAATTCTCTACAGATAAATCTCAAATGACTGAAAGAAACTTAAGGAAATGTTGAACTTCCTTAACTATCAGGGAAATGCCAATCAAAACAACTCTGAGATACCATCTTACACCAGTCAGAATGACTAAGATCATAAGCACCAATGATAGCTTACGCTGGAGGGGATGTAAGTGGAACACTCTTCAATTTCTGGTGTGACTACAAACTTATACAACCACTCTAGAAATCAGTATGGTGGTTACTCAGAAAATTAAGAATCAACCTTCCTTGGGACCCAGCAATACCACTCTTGGGCATATACCCAAAAGATGTTCAATCATACAACAAGGAGATTTGTTCAGCTATGTTAATACCAGCATATTTGTAATATCCAGAACCTGCAAAAAACCTAGATGATACTCATCTGAAGAATGGATAAAAAATGTGATAAATTTATAAAATGGAGTACTACTCGGTGGTAAAAAGCAATGATATCTTGAAATTTGCATATAAGTGGATAGAATTAGAAAAAAAAAAAAAAGGTTACCTGAGTGAGGTAACCCAGACTCAAAAAGATGAACATGGTATGTATTCACTCATAAATAGATTCTAGCTGTAATGCCAAGGATATTGAGCCTATAGTTCATGATCCTAAAGAAGCCAAGTAACAAGGTGAACCCAAAGAAAAACCTACATATTGTACATGATTATTTTTGCTATCCTGAGCAAAAATAATGTTTTTCCATATGAAGTTGAGTACCGTTCTTTCAAGTTCTGTGAAGAATTTTGCTGGGATTTTGATGGACATTGCATTAAGTCTGTAGATTGATTTTGGTAAAATCTCCATTTATACTATGTTAATTCTACCTACCCAAGAGCATGGGAGATCATTCCATTTTCTGGTGTCTTCTTCAATTTCTTTCTTTCTTCAAAGACTTAAAGTTCTTGTCATACAGATCTTCCACTTGTTTGGTTAGAGTTACTCCAAGATATTTTATGCTATTTGTGGCTATTGTGAAGGGTGATGTTTCTCTGATTTCTTTCTCAGCCCATTTATCATCTGTGTAAAGGAGGACTACTGATTTTTTTTTTTTAGTTAAACTTGTATCCTGCTTCATTACTGAAAGTGCTTATGAGTTGTAGAAGTTCCTTGGTAGAATTTTAGGGGTCGCTTATGTAAACTATCATATCATCAGCAAATAGTGAGAGTCTGACTTCTTTTCCAATTTGTACCTCCTTCATTACCTTTTGTTTTCTTATTGCTCTAGCTAGAACCTTAAGTACTATATTGAATAGATAGAGAGAGAGTGGACAAACTGATCTTGTTCATGATTTCACTGGGTTCACTGTGAGTTTCACTCCATTTAGTTTGATGTTGGCTGTTGGCTTGCTATATATTGTCTTTATTATGTTTAGGTATGTTCCTTGTATCCCTGCTTTCTCCAAGACCTTTAACATGAAGGGATGTTGTATTTTGTTGAAGGCTTTTCCAGCATCTAATGAGATGATCATGTGGTTTTTATTTTTCAGTTTGTTTATATGGTGGCATTGGCAGAGTTTCATATGTTGAAAAATCTCTGTATCTCTATATGAAGCAAACTTGATCATGGTGGATGATTTTTCTGATATGTTCTTGAATTTGATTTGCCAGTATTTTATTGAATATTTTTGCATCAATGTTCATGAGTGAGATTGTTCACTTGGAATGAGGAAATAGACAAGATCGCCTGACAAAATTGGGAGCATGGGGGTGGGAGGAAAAGTGAGGACAGAATGGGAAATAGAGGGGAGAAGGGGGGGAGGAAGGAGAACTTGAGGGAATGGGATAGACGAGACGAAGGAAGGAGAGAGATATTTTGATTGAGGGAGCCATAATGGGGCTAGCAAAAAACCTGCCACTAGAGAAATTCCCAGGTATACACAGGGATGACTCCAACATGACCCTTTGCAACAGAGGAGAGGGTGCCCAAACTGACCTTGCCCTGTAGCCAGACTGATGAATATCTTAAATATCAGCATAGAAACTTCTTCCAGCAACTGATGGGAACAGAGGCAGAGAACTGCAATGGAGCACTAGGCTGATCTCCCAAAGCCCAGTTGGTGAGAAGATTGAGAGGGGTGAGAATATGAGCAAAGAGGTCAAAACCATGATGAGGACACCCACTGAAACAATTTACCTAATTTACCTGAGCTAATGGGAGCTCACCAATTCCAACTGGACAGTGAAGGAACCAGTATAGGTCCAAACTAGTCTCTCTGAATGTGGATGAAGTTGTATGGCTGGGGCAGACTGTGAGGCCACTGGCAGTGGCAGCATGATTTATGCCTAGTTTTTGTACTGGCTTTTAGGAAACCTATTCTATTTGGATAGATACCTTGCTCAGCCTAGATAACGTAGGGAGGGCCTTGGACCTTCCCCAAAGCAATGTGCCTTACCCTCTCTGAGGAGTGGATGGGGTTGGGGTGGGGGGTAGGTGGAGGGGATGAGAGGATGGGAGAGAGTGTGAACTAAGTTTTCTATGTATAATGAAAAAAAACATAGTTTGTTTTCTTTTAATAAAAATAAAAGAAAAGAAATTTTTAAAAAAAGAATCTTTAAGTATGTCCTTATTAACTTAAATACAAAGTAGAGTGATGAACCCTTAAACCCTATATTATCTGGTCTCAATTATAGTTTTGCAATAATTCAAATCAAAGTGTTTTCATCTTTATGTTCCAGTTAGTCGCATTTATTCTTCTTTTCCTAAAAGCAGACATTTTGATATCATAAAATGCAAACTTGCAAAAGCATATTTTTACTTTCTGAAAGATGTAGAGATATGAATGCACTTTGGCCTCCATTTACCTAAAGCATGTAGATACATGCATAAGTAGATATAAACATGCATACATATTATAATATTGCTCTATTCTCATGTACATTTTTATCAAAGCAGTACAGTGGTTTCTATTAATAATTGGATTGGGGATTGGTTTCAGCCTTTCCATATCATTTACTTTAAAACTAACCAACATAGTCTGTATCTCCCTAAATGCTGATTTTCAAAAATACTTGAGTGAAAGAGAACTTTTAAAAAATCTAAGTCATTCTGCAATTTACACATTTTTTATATCAACGCACTTACTAGTGACATACATAAGTGTTTCCTCTGAACAGATTTAATTTTTAATTTTCCTGAATCAGTGTTAACCAGGAAAAAGGTAATTGTTGTCAAGAGTATTCAAACTGTCAGAATATCCTTCAATCTAAAAGCTGTTAGAATCTGTGGAAAAGTAATTACTGAAACTCTATTCAACTGTAATAATAACCTGCCACTGATGACAGCAATTACTGGGAAAGTGCAATAGAAATCAAAGGCGCATTTTTCTCTGACAAGTACATTTCTAACTAAGGTTTACATTGCCTGAATAGTGTTGACAATGATGATGTGCTGTATCATTCTTAATCACGTCTGGCATGATGTTACAGTTTGAACTGCTCAGTGTTAGAAAGCGACTAATTGCTTGTTTCATTTGACACTGTCCAGGCTCTCTCTGCAAAGGAATATATATTTTAGATGAATAGAGGTTAAGTGTTACGCTCCTTTGACTGTTTTACATCCCTTTTAAGTGCAGGTTTTCCATACATTTTACCTCAAATAAAGGAAACTAATTGCAGTTAGGCCAAACTGACAAGGCAAACTTCTAAGATTTTACAAAGGTTTGGTAACCCATCATTAGGTCAAATTATGGCTACTTCTTTCAAGATGAACTTTTAGCAGTGGTCATCTTCACTAGCAACATTCTTGGACATGATGTTTGCCATGCCTTGAAATGAAATCACAAAGAACCCTTTAAATTGAATTCTCTGATATCACTAAATTTACCAAAGCTAAAACAAGTATGTTCTATTTTTTGAAAGACTCAGAAAAAATATATAAGTGATTTTTTCTTATGAGAGAAATAAAATATATTTGAAAATTAATAAAATAAAATTGCATTTCATAAGAGACACAGGAAGAGTTTGAATATTGAAGAGACAAAAAAACTAAGACTTGTTTATCCACTTTGATTGAATTGAATTCTCTCCAATACTTAGCTTCTAAAGAAATAAAACTATAAATTTCCCTTCCATTTCTTTATTAACAATACTTTAATAACAAAGTTGTAACACAGAAGCGTCTCAAAAATACAGAAATAGAAATCAGGAGGTCATCTTTCATGGTGTCCAAAACAAAAAAAATATTTTGGATATAGATATAATTTTGGCTTGTAATATTGTTAATTTTTGTAGGACTGAAATCCAAAGGTATACTAACTGAACTACTTTGTTTTCCTAGTTTTTTGTTGTTCTAGAATTGCTTTTTAGAAGTTTCCAATAGAATAATGCCAATGCTTTCAGTTGTTTGATCACCAACCCTCAGTTTAAGCTGTTGATAAATCTAGTATAAGAAACTATATGCAATACATTAGAGGCTACCAAGTTTCTCCATATTTTCTTTAAATGCATAGTGCAAATATTTTCTTTCTAATAATTAGAAGAATGTAATGGAGGAAGCACAGTGTTTCTGTTACTAGATTTATACCTTTATTTGTCATATATTGGAAGCACAAGCACAGTAAACCTTCCATAAAGCTCTGGGAATGTAGGGAGGGCTGAGTACACAAGTATGGGGACCTGAGTCTGAGCTCTGGCACTCATATGGGAACAGTCACAGCAGCATGTTCCTGTGATTCCAGTGTTGTGGAAGAAGAAACAGGAAGGTCCTGGGCCAGCTACCTTCAAGTTCTTTGAAGTCTTCCTAAAGGTCAACACCCTGTCTAGATAAACAATGTCCAGATAACACATCCTATTGGTAATGGATTTTCTTTACAAGGATGGCATATTGTGTATCATCAAATTTAATATATACAGTTAACACCTTTATAGAAAAATTTACGATAGATTAGACTAAAATAATGCCCTTGGGAATTCACTTTTCAACTGTGGAGATTTTGGTTAGCTTCTTTCACAAGTCACAAAACAAAAATAGCTGTTCTTGCAACCTTCTGTAGTTGTGTATATATTTACAGGAATCACTTCTGGAAAGAACTTGATCTCTAATCTAATTACATGTCTACAGCCTGGTAGAGTCAATATTATTCAAGGTTGGCCTAAATAGACACATACTGAAAGGGGGAGAATAAATATAAATCTGAAGCACTGAGAAACACTAAAGGGTGGATTTTTAATATTCAGTAATATTCATTGAAATGGAGCTATTAAATTCTGTCTGTACTCAGCAATGGATGGTGCACAGCATGCATTTACAGTTATGATATGTCAACAGTATGAATCATTCCCTAAAATCGTCATGTGCTCAAATCACTTTGATTCATCTGTTTTTAAGATTCTGGCTGGTTGTGTCAAATCTCAACAGGAAGAATTATTTCACAGTCTACCAACAAGTTTAAGTCTGAGGTTATTTGATGCATTGGGTACATCAGAAATTAGAAGTTGGGCACATAAAACCCAATGAAAATGTAGCAATAGTAAAAATATAATAGTTAACAATCTGAGCAAGAATCTTCTAAAACTATTTTAAAATATTGTTTCAAAACATTGATTATTGTGAGTTCATCCTAAACAATTTTATTATGAAAGTTTTCATTTATAAAAAAACTTGAAAGGATTTTATAGTGAATACTCATCAATCTCCATTTTTGGTATGTTGATCTTAACATTTTGCTGGATGTATTTTTTCACACATTTACCTTCATCAATCTACTTTTGAAGCATTTTAAAGTTGCAAGAATCAAAATGTTTCATCTCTAACCACAGCAACTTCTGTGTAGTTTGTGTTTTGTGTACTTCATAACGCTTTTGAAATTTATCTGTGATGTTAAAAGTATGAATTTATTCCTTTCATTGTTGAGTAATATCCACTGTTTGAATCAGCTGCAAGGTGTTTATCCTATTGATAGATATGGTGGCTATTTCTTATTTGGACTATTGTCAACATAGCTGCAATATACACATTTTAAAATATTGTTTCAGTGCTAAAGCCTACACTTTTGTCTTTTTGACTTGTAGTTACAGTTAATATTTTGGTCCTCAAAAAGCAACTCCTAAGAAATTGTTAAAGATCTCAATTGTATAAATAAAATATAGGGAAGACTGGAGATGCAAGCCCATAATCTCAGTTACCTATAATGTTTTGGTATTGGGATTCGAAGTTTAAGGCTTGCCTGTAGAGTGAGTACAATCTGTCAAAATCAGTGAAACCCTGACTCCAAATATATTTTTTGTTTTTTTTTTCCAAAAAAGATGGGGTGCAATTCTTTGATAAAGCACTTACCTAGCAATCTGAAAAGTCTGGGTTCTCTGCCTAGTGCTTTAAAAAGAAGAGCAAGGGAGAAAGAGGAGAGACAGAGAGATAAAGAGAGGGGGGACAGAGGCATAGACAGAAATATTTAGGGTTCTGATAGAATCTATAAGAAGTATCACTTTGAGAATTGGCATCCTAACTGTAACATGTCCCAGAGCCTTTATGACCTTAGTTCTATCCTATTAAAAAGAAAACCTAGCCTCACTATTGAGTCTCTGAAACTGCTATATATTATGGTAGATTTAGTCACAGAGATATATACTTTGTCTCAGGAATGTTTCATTGTTTCTCCAGTATAGCAAGGAGATTAAGACTTAGATTAGAGAGAGAATATATGTACACACACACATGTCACACACGCACAGAGGCATATATAAATAGATATGTCTGTGTGTGAGATGACAGAAAATGCTGCAAGATGAATCTGTGGAAAAGAAAAGTCAAGGTGACAACAGAAATAATTTATTCTGAAATGAGAAAGTGAAAAAGCTTGAGACATCATTAAAGAGGTAATAGGGCTGACGTGAAACACAAAGAATTCATGGTACAAAGAAGGGGCCTGCCCACAACTTCAGTTTCAGATCTCCAGAGGAAAGGGGAAGCTGAAGCCATCACCACAAGAAAAGTCATTCAGCTGCTGGAAGGACAGACAAAACCACAGGGTTTTGAGCCTTAAATCAAATGGGGAAATTTAAGAAAATGATACTTCCTATAGATAAGAACAGTGTTCAAGAAGAAATCCATTTTAACATTCTCTATATGCAACGTTGTACTCAAGTAGCATCTTGAGAAAGAACTTATTCCTTGATATATATTGAGCCACTAAGGGGACCTAAATAATGTTAGCAATCACAAATCAGGTAGTCTGGAGACACTCTGACACAGGCTGCTAAGCTATGTTTAAGAGGTGGTACTGAAAATGGGAAGTGTTGGATAGGAGAGCATGACACACTAAGAAGTTCAAGGATTCCAGAAATTTGGATGTATAAGGCAAATTGTTTCATGGTCCCATCTTCTATGGTGAGGAGCAAATACAATTTCCTGTAGATGAGTGAAAACTGATAACCCTGAGCCTATGAGCAATAGGTAGTCCGGACTCCAGAACTGCCTCCCTACTGCAAGTACTTCATTATAGTTGTAACTATGAGTATTCAGCATTCAAAAAGTAACTACCTTTATAACACCTCTGTCTTCCCTCAAATTGATTTACTGCTAGGTGGGATCCTAGAAGCACTTGATATGTTCCCTTGGTTTTGCCATGCAGTATAGAGCTTAGTGCTCTGTCGACTTCCTCCTATCTTCAATACACACAAAAGGCACCACTCAGTCTGGAATGAGTGAGAATATGTTTGGCACCAAAATGCAAACTTCATAGCAGTCAACAATGGCTTCAAATATGCAAAGAACGGAACCTTCTGAAATTAATGTCGTGGTTCTAAGGTGGACAATTGCCCCTTGAGCTGACCTCAATCCATATATTCCACCACCTTAAATGTTAGGAATGACAAAAATCTCCAGCTTTTATGCAATACCCTCTGTATTTAGCAGATTCTAATATTAGAGGACATATATATATATATATATATACACATATATATCTTCAATTCTTTTACATTTTTAAGAGTTTATTTCACTGTTTTCTTTCTTGTCTCTTTGTGTTTCACTTTTCCATATATTGGTATTGTATATAGATTATTTTAGTTTTTAAAATATTTTTGCATGCACAAACTTTCACTATTACCTTTGTGTAGTTTAATTATAATTCTTTATTGTATAGTCGTTATAGTTTATCACTTGCTGCTCATTTGTTTTTGCCCATTCAATGAATCTGAATATTGATTTCAACCCTCTGTCTCTCTCCTTACCTTTCCCTCCTGTCTTAATCAGGGTTACTATTGTTTTTATGAAACACCATGACCAAAGCAACTTGCAGAGGAAAGAGTTTATTTGGCTTACACTTCTACAGCACTTAAGGGAGTCAAGATAGGAACTCGAACAGAGCAGGAACCAGAAGGCAGAAATTGATGGAGAGGTGCTGCTTTCAGGATTGTTCCACAAGACTTGTCCTACCTGCCTTTTTATAGGGTCCAGAATCATCAGTCAAATGGTAACACAATTCACAATAGACTGGCCTCTCCCACATCAACAACTAATTAAGAAAATGCCCTAGAGGTTTTCCTACAGCCTGATCTTATGGAAACATTTTCTCAACTGAAACTGTCTCCTCTCTAATGACTCTAGCTTGTGTAAAATTGACATAGACTAAGTAAGGACACATTGTAACTTCAATTCATTATTATTGTTGACTTTATATTAAATTTTTGTTTCTTATTTTATTATGAAATTTTTACTCTATTTTATTTATTTAAAATATTTTTTAAATTTTATTCTTTTCTTATATATTACATCTCAACAGAGGTTCCCTTCTCTCCACCCCTCCCAGTGCCTCTCCCTACAACTTATCTCTCCCTCTGTTTCCCTGCTGAAAACAGCAGCCATTCAAGGGATATCAAGGAAACATGGTATAACAAGTTACAATAACACCAGGTACATAATCTCATTCCCAGGCTAGACAAAGCAATCCAGTAGGAGTAAAAGTGTTTCAAGAGCATACAAAAGACTCTGAGAGACCCCCACTCCCACTGTTAGGGGGCTAAAAAATGCTGAACAACCACAACATGTTTGCAGAGAACCTAGCACAAACTCAGCCAGGCTCCACGATTACAGGTTTAGTCCCTGTAAGTCCTTAGGAGCTCTGTTTAGTTGATTCTGTGGGCTGTGTTTTCTTGGTTGCTTTAAACTCTTCTGGCTCCTAAATCCTTCATCTTCCTCTTCCATGGGATTCTCATAGCTGCACCTAATGTTTGGCTGTAGATTTGTCTCTGTAGGTGTTCCCATCAGTTGCTGGAGGAAGTCTCTCTGATGGTCGCTGGGCTAGGCTCTGGTCTATGAGTATAGCAAAATATCATTAGGAATCATTACTTTGACTTGCTCCTTGGTGTTCTAGTGTTTAGGATTTGACGTTCTCTCCATTCTCACTTTTAATAATGTTCCTATCAAAGATTTAAAATGAAGCATTTCCTTCCTTTAAGGCTCAAACCTTTTGAAATCTCGGTAGATTGCTTTGAATCTTTTTAATACTCTCATTCCCACATTGAGTCTCAATCACAGCCTTGAAACCTTTTTCATTCTGATAATTCTTATTAAAGGGAATTATTTGCCAGCTTTCATTCTGAACTGGTTGCTGCTACTCTCTTTTTCTTCACACATAGCTTCTGCAGACCCCAGGAGCCAGAACTCTCACAGCAACCACTGTCCTGGCCTAGCCAGGATCCATGAAGACACTTTGTTGGCAGGGGAAGGGTTGCTGCAGTCAAATAAAGGAAATACATTTAAAAAACTAAGTACCTATTTCCCTAATGAAAATATATACAAAAATTCAAAGTAAAATACTCATAAACAAAATTTAACTGTGCTTTACCAAACTGGTTTATTTCAGGAATTTGAGCACTGTTTTGTATGCAAATTAATAAATGTAACACAATAAAGAAATAGAACCAGTGTGGTGGCTCGTTTTATGCCAACTTAAGTCAAGCTAAATTTCTCACAATTAAGAGCCCCACCAGAAGACCGAGTTCCACAACCATAACACATATGCAGAGGACCAATATCAGTACTATGCAGCATCCTTGATTGTCAGTTTGGTCTCTGTGAGCATCTATAAGCCATTTAGTTGATGCTATGGGCCATTTCCTTGTGGTGTTCATGACCCCTCTGTCTCCTCCAATTCTTCCTTCTCCTCGACTTTGGGATTCCCCAACATCTGTCTAATGTTTGACTGTGGGTCTCTTCATCTGCTTCCCTCAGGTGCTGGATGAAGCATCTCTGATGATGATTATGCTAGACTCCAGTCTATACATGTAGCAGAGTATCACTAGGAATCATTTCATTAACTTTCTCTTCTTTTCTTTTTCTTTTTTTTTTAGTAAATTTTATTAAATTATAAAAGTTTCCATTTCCGCCCCCCCTCCCAACACCCTCCCACTCCCCCCACTCCCCCCCTCCTTCCCCTCCGTCCCCCAGGGCAGTCAGGGTTTCCTGCCCTGTGGGAAGCTCTAGCTCCCTTCTTTATTTCATTTTTTTGCCAGTTGTGTTTGGTTCTATCCTACAAAACTCAAGTTCAAGAATCAAAGCCCTCAACATAAAACCAAAAATCCTGAGTCTGATAAAAGAGCTTGTGGGAAACATCCATAAACACATTGAAATAGGAGACAACATCCAGAAGAGAACACCAATATGAAAGGCACTAAGATAAAAAATTAATAAATGGGTCTCATGAAACTAAAATTCTTCTGTAAGACAATGGATACTGTCAGTAAAGCAAAATGGCAGCCTAAAATAATGGGAAAAGATTTTTACCAACTCCACATCTGATAGAGAGTTAATTTCTAAAATATATAAAGAACTCAAGAAATTAGACCTCAGCAAACCAAATAATCCAATTAAAATGGGGGTACAGATCTAAATGGGTAATCTCAACAGAGGAGTCTCAAATGACCACAGGAAAATACTTAAAGAAATGTTACTTAAAGAAATGTTTGTCATTCTTATCCATCAGGAAAATTCAAATCAAAATGACCCTGAGATTCCATACTACCTTTCGAGATAATAAACACAAGTGACATCTCATGCTGATGAGGATATGGGGCAAAGAGAACACTTTTCTATTGCTGATAGAAGTGTAAACTGGTATAGACACTTTGGAAATCAATATAGTAGTTTCTCAGAATATTGGGAATTGATCTACCTCAAGACCAAGCTACACTATTCCTGTATGTATAACCAAATGACACTTCATACTACCACAAGGACATTTGCTCAACTGTATTCACAGCAGCTTTATTCACAATAGCCAGAAACTTGAAAAATGTAGCTGGAAGTTTCGGTCCTTCTGGTACCATAGCTATTCAGTCTCAACAAAACACAAAGAGGCTTATATTAATTATAAACTTGTTGGCTTATTAGCTCAGGCTTATTATTAACTAGCTTTTACAACTTAAATTAACTAACAATTCTTGTCTATGTTAGCCATGTGGCTTGGTACCTTTTGTCAGTGAGGCATTCTTATCTTGTTTCCTCTGTATCTTGCTGGTGACTGACTCAACCTTTTCTCTTCCCAGAATTCTCTTAGTCTGGTTGCCCCATCTACATTTCCTGCCTAGCCAATCAGTATTTTATTAAACCAGTATGAGTGACAAATCATGCAGTGTACAAGAGTATTTCCCATAGCAAAAACTACATAGTTGTCCCTCAATGGAAGAATGGATAAATATATTTTGGTACATTTACACAATAGAGTATTACTAAGCTGCTAAAAACAATGACATCTCAACACCCCTTATTCAAGACCCAGCAATGCCACTCTTGGGCATATACCCAAAAGATACACAATCATACTACAAGGACATTTGCTCAACTATGTTAATAACAGAATTATTTGTAATACCCAGAACCTGGAAACAACCTAGAGTCCCATAAACCAAAAAAATGGATAAAGAAAATGTGGTATATTTACACAATGGAATATGACTCAATGGTAAAAACAAAATGGGATCTTGAAATTTGCAGGCAAATTATGGAACTAGAAAAAAAAAAAACATCCTGAGTGAGGTAACACAGGTCCAGAAAGACAAACACAGTATGTTATCACTCACAAGTGAATATTAGATGTAAAGCAAAGGATAACCAAAATGCAATCCACAATCCCAGAGAAGCTAGGTAGAAAGGAGGACCATAAATGGGACACACATACAGGGCCCCAGGAAGGAAAATTATTAAAAGTCAAAAAATGGACCTGAGACAAGAGCAGAGAGTAATTAGAAGAAGAAAAAATAGCTAAGAAATATTTCAAAAAATTTCATCTTCCCTCAGAGCTAGGGAAATGCAAATCAAAACTTTGAGACTTCTTTTTACCCCTGTCACAGTGCCCAAGCTCAAAGAAACAGCAATGACCAAGTGTAGGAAGGGATTCTGGAAAGAGAAGCCTCATTCACTGTTGGTGGGACTGCAAACTGATGCAGCCACTATGGAAAGCAGTGTGGAGAAATGTGAACTAATGAAAATGTAGCTCACCTATACTACTATTTGGCATCTGCCCAAAGGATTCAACATCCTACTCCATAGATACTTACTCAGCCATATTCAATGCTTCTCTATTCACAATATCTAGGAAACAGAAAATACTAAATGCCTTCAACTGATGAATGAATGATGAAAATTCAGTACATATGTATTATGGACTGTTACTCAGCAGTAGAAAAAGGAAATCATGATGTTTGGAAAAATAAATGAAACTATAAAATATCATATTGAGTAAGGTAACTGAGACCTAGAAAGACAAATATCACATGTTCTCTCTTATATAATGTTCCTAGCTCAAAATCTTCAGGTGTGATGTATGTACATATCTTAGAGTAACTACAGAAACTAAAGGGTAAAAAGGGACCATTTCTGGAACAGAAGAGTGGAGAGCAAAGGAGAGTGGAATAACAGGGTGTAACTGATCTTACTGGAGAACTGGGAAAGGGAGGCTCTAATTAGGAATGGGGAAAGAGATAAATACAGACGGATAGAGGAGTATAAAGTAACAATAAGGACATTTGAAAAGTCATAAGAGATCATGTTCTTAATTATTCACTTAAAAGAGCCTGTGCATAAATACACAATTATAATGTAAATGAAATTTTCTCATACAGCCTGGCAATGTTTTCTCCAAGAGTCAAAGACCACCTAACAAAAATCCCAACACCAGGCATGAGGGATCACTTTTGAATTGTTGGATAGGGTTGTCCAAGAGACTCTCCAAAACAAATGAGCTCTTACTATTGCCCTTGGTTCTTCCCAGAGGTTAAGCTAAGTTCTTATTCTTGATGGCATCATGTACCACATACACAGGACTTAGAGTGCCCTGAGCTGGAACGTCCATGAATGTCTACTCTCTGGTACTTTTCATGGTACCAGAAGGCACTATGCAAGCTTACAAAGGAAGGAAGCAAACAACAGTCCTACCCAGCTATGACATCTATGAACGACAGCAATGACCAGCATGGCATAATAACCCTAAGCGTACTACCTTGGTGATAAGCACTAATTCTCAAATTAGACTTATGGACCACTCAACAAGACAGAAATCATGTCTGGTATTAGAAAGTTAGTCAACTACCTGATACTAGTGAAGTTGTGTATCTTGGAGAGTCTATGACTGCCACTTTATTATAGCAGTATAAGGCCTAAATACATTCTAAATACATGTCCTTATACCCACAGACAAGTATCATCCTTACCCATAATCAAGATACAGCTCCCTGCAACAAATGACGACTGCTACAGAAAATCAAAATGAATTTAAAAAAATGGGCAAAGTTATGGATTTGAATCCAATGAATGCATCTAAAAACAACTCTTGCATCTAAGGCTTGGAGAACATTGAAGAAGAGGTGCAGAAAGATTGCAAGAGTCAGAGGATCAGGTAGTTAGTTATAGGATTGTGTCTCTAGTAATGTTAGAAAATATATCCATAAAGTCTCTCAAATATGACTTCCTGAACATGAGCTCAAGAAGTACAATAGAAATAGACATGGCAAAGAGGACTAGAGAAAGTTCATGAGTCCTCATTCCTACACAAGGACTAGCAGGTGATGAAGAAATACTCAGAGTAGGAGAAAAGTCTTCCCCAGGAAAGAGTACACCAATTGTTTCTCCAGCATCAAATGGTCAGTCCTTAAAGTATACATAAAATGATACTAAACAAGCACTATTTTATTTTATGAAAGTATGTTTACATATATATTGCTATATGCACTATTGTTTTATATATATACATATATATATATATAATACGTATACATGTAACAATAATTAATGCAAAAAGAGACCATAAATTTTAAAGAGAGAAAGGAGGGAAATATGAGAGGTTTGGGAGGGAGTAAATGGAAGGGAGAAATGAATATGAAGGGACATGAGTATGAACTAGTATAGCCATTGTAGAAAACAGTATGAATAGTCTACAAAATATTAAGGAGAGTACTGTCATTTGACTCAAAAATTCTGCTTCTGGGTAACAACCAAAAGACATGAAATTACCACTTCATAGAGAGAGCTGAACTTCTGTTTTCTTTAAAATATTATTGGAAATTACTAAGTTTTGTCAATACTAATAAGTAACTGAAGAAAAATACACTTTCTACATACAAAACTATGGATTGTAGGCTGAAGAGATGGACTGATGGGTACGAGCACTTGCTCTGCAAGCTTAAGGACCTGAGTTTGAATTACCAGCACCCATATAAAAGCTGTGGATTGCTGTGAAGGTCCATGACCCAGCATCAAAAAGAAGGGACAGAAGGATTCTGATAATGTACTGGCCAGTCATCCTAGCCAAAATTGTAAGCTTTTACTTCAGCGAAAGACCATCTCTAGGCCACAGGTGATGAGCAATAGAGGAAGATACATTAACATTCACACACTACACATAAATCACACATCACCCCAACCCTCACTCATGTTTCATGTACACACATACAGATCCTGTCATTTTAAGCAACATGGATAAAACTTTATAGTATTGTGGTAAGTGAAACCAGCCAAAAAACAAAAATATTGTTGATCCTTTATTTATGTAGAATATAGCAATAAAAATTAAACTCAAATATAGACACAGTTTAATAATGATTACCAGAGGCAGTAGAAATGGGAAATGGGGAGATCTTGCTCAGAGTATACGGTATTGCAGTTATGCAAGATGAACACATTTCAAGATCAAATTGAGGCAATAGCGAGTTATTTTTCTTATTACCCAAACAAATATATGGCAAGAGGCCATTTAACAAAATGAGGATTCATTTTAGCTCCCAGTTTGTGAGTACAGTTCATATTAGCTTTAAAGTATATGCTATCATAGCAAAGAAGGAGCAGTGGCAGGAGTGTTAGGCCTTGCATCCACAGAAAGAAGAGAGATGAGTGATGGTGAGTCACTGGGTAGAGAAATATTATTTTCACGTGTGTGACTTTTGCTTAAGCTGTATTTGTTTAACTCTGTGTTACTCTGTGTTACTGTGCCTGTCTAAAAACCCCTGATGGTCCCAATAACGAGATGACCAGCTAATAGTGATACAGGAGCAAGGATAGGCAGAGAAGTAGAACAAAGAGCAATAAGAGAACAAGGAGAGGACAACAGAAGACATTCACCCAGCTACACAACAAGCCATGAAGAAAGAAGTAAAAAAAAAAAAAGGTGAGAAAGATAAGAGCCTGGAGGCAAAAGGTAGACAGGTTAATTTAAGTTAAGAAAAGCTGGCAAGAAACAAGTCAAGGTAAGGCCAGACATTCATAACAACAAAAAAAGGCCTCCATGTGTGTTTATTTGGGAGCTGGATGGTGGGCTCCCAAAAAAAGACAATGGAATAAAACGTCACACAACACCATTGGATTTTTTATTTTGATTCATTCTGGAACCCTAGCCCAAAGAACAGTGCTGCCTACATTCATGATGATCTTCCCGTAATTAAATCTCAGTTGTGAAGTTCTCATAGACAAATCCAAAGGTTTATCTCCTTGATAAGCCTAAATTCTTCCCATTTAACAACCAAAACCAAATATCATAAGTCCACTCCTTATCAACTTGATATATATATATACATATGTGTGTGTATACATATGTCATTTTTGAATTACCATATTTCACACATGACTGTACGAGCAACTTTGTTATTTCCTTAGGCAAATTGTATTTCTGAAATATTTGAGACGATGTTTGTGAAGCTGTGAAAATGTAGCTGAAATCATAAGATCTAAAGTGATCAAAGGAGTAAGTTTAATGTTTCTTCTGAGACTTGGGTTAATTAAATGTGAGGTGCTGTAAAATCAAAACTTTAAGGTACATAACTCTAATATACAATGACACAGAATAAACATTTCCATTCAAAAAGTGAGGAAGGGAAATCATAGCTAAAATCCCAGAGAGCCTGGACAACAATGAGGACTCTAAGAGCGACATACATGGATCTAATCTACGTGGGAAGTAGAAAAAGACAAGATCTCCTGAGTAAATTGGGAGCATGGGGACCACGGGAAAGGGTTGAAGGGGGGGAGAGGAAGGGAGGAGAAAAAGATTTTTACCACTATTCTCCATTTTGTTACCAGTAATGATCTTACTTTTAAAGCATAAATAACTTCTGCATAGTCACAATATGAATGGCTTATGGAAATGTTAAAGTATATAATTTATGACTCTAATTATGAAAGGACAAAAAATAAGTAAAATGTTCAAAAAACTCACCAGCACAACTTACTTGTAGGGTACTCATCCCCATCATATGTCTGAAAGCTTGTTTGAAACCTTCTTGACCATGTAAATCTTTTATGTACCTATAAAACCAGTATCATGTAGAGGATAATGACAAGTTCTGCTGATGTGTTGTGTAGTCAGGACTCTTCTACCTCAGCTCCAGCGGCTTCTGTGTACCTTTAGTGCCTAACCCTGAGAAAATACTTCTCTGTGGTTGGTCACCTAAGGGAACATCTCCAGTGACATTCTTAGTTCAGTCTCTCCTTTTGCCTCACGAGCTGAGGAGATTGTGGTAGGGAAATGGTTGATGCAGGAGTGTGAAGCAACTGGTTTCAAATATTCTCTCTTTGCTCTCCCAGTGTATTACACAGCCTCCCCTCCCCAGTTAAAGTCTCACCCTTATCTTTCTCAATTCTCCCTTCACAGCACCTGTGCCCTACTGTCGCTCTCTCTAGAGCTCTTTCTCCTCCGTGTGTCCATTCTCATTCCTCCATTCCTGACTTTAGCAGTTACTTCAGGCTATATACTCCAATCTCAGGATTCAGAGCTCGGACCTAAAGATGAGAGAGCATGTGATATTTGTCTTTCTGGGTCTCAGTTACATCACACATTTGTAAATATCACAGTAGAACTCTACTCTCTCTACTGATTGGTAAGAGCGTTATACCTGGCTGTTATTTATACAAATAATATTACTGTCTCATATCCTAGAAAGCAAAACAAGAACTGATTTTATTGATTTTTAATTTTCAGCATCTGTCTCAATCTGAATCATGTATTTCCTATTCCTTATTTAATAAAATAATAATATGCAAATTTACTTGTTTTACCCAAATAATAACTTACCATTTTTCTATACAATTGACTATTAAGCACTATATTGTTTAGTAATACATTCAATCCTTAAATTACTAAGCATTTAGCGATCATTTTATATAACTTTTTCACTCAGTTTTCTTAATCCAAGTACAGTATAATTATAGAATAATTGAGTTTTAGAAGAAAAAAGAAAATATTTGAAACTGTTGTAATCATCACCTTTACTTTTCAAGTGATAAAATTATTGCTCAGGGATTTTAATATATTCTCATACCTGCATGACTTACAAGTATTTGGAATAAGGAATTACTTATTCCAAATACTACAATCGATGTCCAGGATAAAATTATGATTATCTGCACAAGGTATTCCATACTTATTCCAACTCTTCTGCTATACCTATGGCTTAGATCATAGCTCACATGTCTGAACCACTAAACTATCACCAAGTATATCTTTCTGTCTCCGACTCTCCCATTTGCTTTCTTGCTCCATTGTATGCTATATTATAAAACTTTTTCTACAACATTTTCATAGTGTGATTCAAGTGCACAAAGCCTCCCATGTCTCCCACTTTAATTTTCAGAAATTTAGATATCATATTAGATATATCAATGAATCATTAAATCCCATACCCTATTTATATCTCTTCCCATTTCCACAATGTTCCTGGCCTAATTTATCCTTTTTGTTCACATATTGCCAGCCTTATCTATATTTGTTCTTTGATCTTATCTTCTATGTAATACTTTTGCTCATTTTCTTCTCTCTCAGAAATTCTGTTTGTATTCCTCTCCTGACATCTAGATTCAACAGGCTTACAGTGTATTCATGTTTTCCTGTGGCTTTAATTAGTGCTTAAATCCTTGTATGCAAGAGTCATATCAAATTCCACTTAAAAACTTCTTTTATTGCCACAGTGCACTGTTCAGAGTAAGCTCTTAATATTTTAATTGCTGACTGACATGAAAAACCACTAAACAAATGTTGAACAAGTCAATAAATTAATTATTTCTCCATCCTCTGAACACGCAACTGCATATGTTTATAAGACACTTAACACAATGTGAAAACAGACTCAAACAATCTTCCCAGTCTACTTTCCTGGCAAAAAAGAGAACTTCTAATTACTTCCAGGTACTTCATTACAATTTTATGCACCCAGAACTGGAGCTCATCCACCTATTTTCCAAACCTCCTGCTTGTTCTTTCAGAGAAAGAATTTCCATCAATGCCATGTTTTCAAGCAAGCTCTTGGCAACGACTTCCAGTTTGACCCATTTTTTCCTCTTTCTTCCCCTTGAGGTCTGGGTCTGCTTTGTCTGCTTCTGATTATTCCCACATGCAGTATACTAAACACTCCTACAAGGGAGTGCTGCCCAGTTTCCCAAGAGCAAGTCCTTGTCACCACCACTTCTGTCATATGCCTAAGCCTTTTGGAACTCAGCCATACTTTGGCACAAATTGTGATTCAGTCCCCATACCTTCAAGGGTCAAATTTGTTACTTGAAATTTAGAAAGAAAAATGAGAGGAATTATGAAATGAATTATAACCCAACTTTCTTGAAATCATCAAATCTTGTTTCTACTACATGTTGTGGTTTCTGGCGTTGTTCATAGAATGCTGTTCTGGCAATGTTAACAATGAACATTTGCCTTTGTCCAGCATTTGGTTTATTCAGTACTGTTTAGACAACTTTGGAGATATAGATTTTATCTCTTCCAATGCTACTGCAACTGTCTATTTCTTTCATACCTATCTCATATTGTAGCATTATAAAATGTTTGAAGTTAAAATGCTGCAAAGCCACCATCATGCTTATTCACTATAAAGTCTTAATTCCATAAATATTAGTTGTGTACATATAAACTGGCTTTCAATTTCTAGTGGGTGGTAAGAAGACCAACATCTGCCTTCCATAGCAGGTTGCCTACATAGTCCTACATAGTTTTTTATTATCCCAGAAAAAGCATGCATATGTAAGAAAATTATCTATGGATCTCCTGTGACATTGAGACATACACTATATTTCCATAATTATTGTATTTTCATAATTACTTTTGTATTTCAGATACATAAAAATACTTATTTATATGTTAGCAAAGTAAAAATGTAGGGGTTACATTATCCTAAAAAGGCAATAATAATCTTTCCAAATATTTATATGATAGAAATAATCTAAAGGAACATGCAAATAACACCCAAATAACTTTCCCAAAATATCTGAATCACATAAGATAAAATAAAATAAAATTCAGTTAGTATGTGTGCTGAGGCTCAGATGAGATCAGTAATTTTCAAAGAGTTATCAAAATACTGTGTACTATAACACCAATCTGCCCTATGGAATTGCTCTTGTGAACTTTATTTTGATCCTATTTGCTTAGATGAATTATCTTAAAACAATTGTTTTTTTTTTTCTTTTTACCAAAGCATCTTTAACACATCTGTATTGGTCATAGTTTTCTATAGGAACAAAACTTTCAGAATGTGTGTGTATTCATATATGGGGAATATATATAATCACAGACTGAAGTCCTGCTAGCTCAACAATAGCTGTCTACCAGCAAAAGATAACTGTTCATTCCATGAGGCTGGTGGTTTCAGCTGGTCTTCAGTACAAGTCAAAAACCTGAAGAAGTAGGCTCTAATGTCAATAAGGGAGTGAACTCATCAGCAACCATACCACTATTGCAACAATGGATACATCTTGCCCGGCAGGTCAGTATTGCTGGAAGTATGGTTCAGTGCTGGGTAAAGTTGTCTTTTCTTCTCAAGTCGTCTGCATACCACCTTCAAGCAGCGTGAAAGCTAGCCAGCAGATTAGACATTTTCAATCAATTTGAGATTGATTTTTCTACATTTTATAATCAAAGACAATACATCTTCAACAATAGGGTCTTGCCATACAGTTATGGTGGGTAATCAAAGATAATAGAAACCTGTCATGTTTGAAATACTTCTGGGGTCCCCCTCAACAATAACTCATAGGAGAGCTCACCAAGGCCAGCTGGACTGGGACTGAACGAGCATGTGATCAAACCGGAGTCTCTGAATGTGGCTGACATGGGGGCTGACTGAGAAGCCATTGACAATGGCACTGGGTCTTGTTTTGTCTGCATGTACTGGCTTTTTGGGATCCTAGTCTGGTTGGATGCTCACCTTCCTAGACCTAGAGGGAGAGGAGAGGAACTTGAACTTTCCCACAGGGCAGGAAACCCTGACTACTCTTAGGACTGTAGAGGGAGGAGGAGAGGGAGTGGGAGGGGGAGAGGGAGTGGGGGGAATGGGAGGGTATGGGGAGGAGGGGAGGAAGTGGAAATTTTTATAAACAAATAAATAAATTAATTTAAAAAAAGAAAAAATGGCTCATTTCTTGTTTGATCTTGTGTTACCTGCTTTAATCAAGTTAAAACATTTGAGAAGGTTTTATACACTTGTGTGTGTGTGTGTGTGTGTGTGTGTAATATTCAGAATGAATGAAGAGGCAGAAAGAAAATATTATTTGCTAGGAACTGATTAGAGTAGGAAATTGAAAGTGAATTGCTAATGGCTCTGAGTTCCACTTTGGTGAAGATTGAAATACTTTTATAACTAAGAAGAGTATTTATATAAAATGTGGATGAATAAGGCAAGTATAATGCTCAATTTAAATAAATTAATCTAGCTGCCCCAAATGTTGTACTAGACATGTTCAGCAATCATTAAGATTTCAGTTTAAACCCAAGTACTACCAAATAATATTTACTTTTTCTCTAACATATTAAAACTAATAAAGGTGATTTTGAAATATGGAAAAGTCTGTTTGCTTGGGTTTTTCTCTATAAAAAGAATCTGAAGTTAAAATACAGTCTTAGAGAAAACAGTTGCAAGTCACATCTCTTAAAGTTCTCTTTTCCAATATGTGCAAAGATCTCTCAAATAATACTATAAAAGTTCAATTAAATGTGAACAAAAATGAATTCAAATATATTCAGAAATAATTTAAGTAAATGGCAAATAATAACATGGAAAAATAGTCATTATCATTAAAATATGGTCTTTTTTGTTTAAATACTGAGTCTCATATCTGTCTTTTTTATGTTTTCTAGGGAATTGAACCTTTGAAAATTTGCTTAAGATGACTTAAATTGTTAGGATGTATAAATAAAAACAGAATTAAAAATATAATCAAAAATAATCACACAGAACAAACTTCCTTCTCCCAAAAAAAGAGAGAAAAGATAGTCACACTTTTTTCTTTTTTGGCTGGCCTGTGGTGGCGCATGCCTTTAATCTCAGCACTTGGAAGGCAGAGGCAGGTGGATCTCTGTGAGTTCGAGGCCAACTTGGTTTACAAGAGCTCATTCTAGGACAGACTCCAAAGCTACAGAAAAATCCTGTCTCAAATAATAATAATTATTATTAATAAATAATAATAATAAAGATAGTCACACTTTTAACTGAATTATCACAACAAAATTTTAGAGCTTACAATACTATAGATTTGGGGACAATGCCATAGAAAGAAAAGCAAAGCATCCTGTACCTACTTTGATGTTCTAGGTGGGTACAGGATCCTCTTTTTCAAATGAAAGAATAAATGGAATAATACATTCAAAATTCATCACTATTGAAAATAGCAGTCTCAATAAGGCAGTTTCACAGACATCACTAATTTATAGTCCAGTTAAGGAGGAATCTGGAATAATAGGCTTAGGAACTGGGCTTTGAAGAAAAAGTCACATTATCTATTTTCAAAGAGAAAATGGACTGATGTGATTAGCAACCAACTTAAGAGATGTTATTCAAAATCATACTGCGAACCTTTTTTGATGAAGAATGGTAACTATACTTTTCTGTTTTCTCTAGTGGCTCCATATTGCTTATTCACATTGGATTTGTCTTTTTGGCTTTGACTTATCTCGTTCAATATAATCTTCTCTCGGTCCATCCATTTACCTGCAAAGCTAATGGTTTATTTTTTCATTACAGCTGAATATTTCTTGTGTATGTACCACATTTCCATTATCCATTCATCTGTTGAAGGATATTTAAATGTTTCCATTTGCTAGTTATTGTTAATGGGGTAGACATGAACATTGCTGAGCAATTATCTATGGAATAGGATGTTGAGAAGATGCACAGGACTGCGGCAGCACAGACGGACAATTATCTATATTTAAAAAGGCTATTGTGTGAATTAAGCTTCACAAACACAACTTGACCCAAGAGACTAACTGCAATACCAGCATTCAAATTTGTTTTGCCTTTTTAATTTCAAAAAATAGAGATTTCAGAGAAGAACAGAATGAAGACTGCCTTCCTCAAGAACTGAGAGAAAAGGGTGATGGTCTACTGGGGAGTAGATCAGGTCCAGAAAGAAATGGACTCCTGCCAATGATGCAACAGTACACAGGCACAAACCTGGCCTTAACTCGTCAAACAAACGTTCACTGTGGGGTTTCATTCCCATTTTAACTAGATGCCAACACTAAAGGTTCTATTCTCATCCCATGGCATCATTTTCACTGCCTGTACAATCTACTCTATTTCAGGGATAGCAGCCTCATTGCTGATTTGTCTCTACGTACATGTCACTGTTGTGGCTCAATGATTGAACTACAGAGTGGAGAAAACAAATTCCCACTACCCATTACAGTATGTAGGAATATGCATTTCCTGGGAAAATAGTATTTTTTAAATTTTTGTTTTCTTTTTATCAATCACCCACCACTATTTGGGTTTGTCAACACCAAAAAACCATGTTATTCAAACAACTTGTTCAGAAGTTATTGAAGGAATGTGTACTTCCTCTAACTGTTTACACCTCTAACTGTTAAAGTAACCATACATGGGCACCATATATATATATATATATATATATATATATATATATATATATATACATATATATATATATATATATATATAAAATTACTTTTATACCATGCTTACATAAGATATAAAATTATCTTCACATCTGTGCGGTACTCAGAATGACTGGGTTTCATTGACAGGATGCCCAAATTCACTTATTACAACCAAGGAAGCTATAGGGAAGTAAAAACACAACTCCCACAATCAAAGCCATCACTGCATATTAATTTGATATCCAAACACAAGTCCACATTAACAAGATGTTTATTGTAAAAGACTTCTGCGTGAAGTTGGTAGACATAAGTAGAAAAACATCAGATACACAAGTGTCAGTCTAAGTGGTAAAGCACAAGAAGCATGCGCAGAGAGAGAAGCAGTAGCATCAGCCCATCAGAGGAAAACAACTGTCCAGGGAAAGAGCACATAGAAAATGATACACATGAAACAGCTCATGAATTCAAGTGGAAATTGTGAAACCTAGTGAAATTGAAGGAAATATAGGCAGACAGATGAATAAAATCAGAAAAACAGTTGCATGATACACCAGATTCATCACATATGAACAGATAATTGAAAAAAAAGAACCAAACAAAATCTTGGAAATAAAAGGCTCAATATTATCCAATGAAAAAAATTATGCTTAAAAACATAGTTATAGGTGATTTTTAAGTATTTGAAAGAATAAGATTTTCTGAAATAAGTCAGTTGAGATATTCTAGTCAGACAAAAGAAAGGGCAAACTTGTACTAAATGAATAGAGCCTTCAAGGTTTTTGGAATACTATTATATCAGTGGTTCTCAGTCTGTGTATTGCGAACAATTTACATGTTGAACGACCATCAGAAAACACAGATATTTACATTATGATCCATAACAATAGCAAAATTACAGTTGGTAAGTAACAGTGAGAATAATTTTATGGTTGGGGGTACTATAACATAAAAAACTGTATTAAAGGGTCAAAGCATTAGGAAGGTTGAGAACCATCATTATAAATGAAAATTACTCATAATCAACAATATTGCACATAATAAAACTTTATCTCAGAAACAATGAGGAAATAAAGCTTTTTTTTCAATTTGAGCAAAATCACAGGATTCCAGACACTGAACTAGATTTATAGCAGATAGTTAATGAAATTGTATATCCATAACTGAAAGAAAACTGTCAGTCATGGCACATGTGAAAATACATACACTGACAGACACATAAAAGATAAAAAGGTATGAAGTAAACTTTGGGGGTGATGAAGCTACAATGCCCATGCATGGACTGCTAGAATCCCTGGGGAATGAACGTAAGGCAGCTGCAGAGCACTCATCCTACAAGTTAGTTGGGAGTTGGTAAATGCTAGTTTCCGTAGCAAGAAATTCAACTTTTGGAAAAAGAATAGAAAGGAAGATATCGAGATATATTGGAGGGCTCAACTTCAATGAGAGAGTACTTTCTTCCCTTACCATTAAGAGCAATGCAAAGTTTATTTTAAATTATTATTTAAGACCAAGAAATAACCTCAGAAAAATACTTCTGTATTTTCAGTAAAAGGTAATTTTATGGAGAGAGAGAAAGAGAGAGAGAGAGAGAGAGAGAGAGAGAGAGAGAGAGAGAGAGAGAGAGAGAGACTATATTCTTGGAACAAGGATAGTTCCTTGTTCCAAGGAACAGTGTGTAGTGAAACATCAGTATGGAAGGAAATAATTCAAGGAAGACTAGTGATTGAATGATTAGCTTTAGGAAAACAGGGAATTAAATTCTTAGAAGGATCCTAATGCAACAAACTTCAGGGAGAAAAAAGTATAGAACTAAGCTGGTTTTATTAAATGATATTCAATCTTAAATAAAGGGTGTCTAAGAGTAAAGAAAATAAGTAGGTGTGTCTATGGAGTGAGTCAACAGCTTCTCACTGGGTTTCAGCTACTGATCTTATCTCTGCAAGGTCTATAGCACACTGTTCTATGTTGCATTTGCATCATTTCTATCCTCTCCTCTCTTGCTTCCAAATTCTCCATGTTTCCCTTTTCTCCTCTCTCGAGTCTGTTCGTTCAATAATTATATATTTATTATATATAATAACACGATGCATTATAATATAACAATTATATATATTTATGTATATTAGTGTTCCTTATATATACATATGTTTAAGTTTGATCATTTGGGACTGGATAATCTACCAGGGGAAGAGAAAGAAATTTTTGATGAGGTTTACAGAGCACATAAATTTAGACATTCATTTTCTATGATTATTCTTGATTTTCTGTGTAATTCTCATGACTTGTTCTTCCTATTTGCATAGAAAGCAAACAAATACCTTACAAATAGTCGAAAATGGAAGGAAAGGGGAAGCATTAGCATAAGGAGGCACAAATCCTCTCAAAAGGGTCACAGAGAGCAAAGTATAACTAATTACCTTGTGTTTATTTTTGAAGCATATTTCTAAAAGCAAGTGTTTTAATCATCATTACCTTTCCATTGGTTGTGTTTTCTATTACATGTACCCTTGAAATATTCTTATTTTTTAATCAAATATTGTTCCCACAGTACATAGAAGAAAAAGAAAGTGCATTCAGAAGCACATTCGGAACTTCAGTGAAATGTCAGAAATGTGCCTTTAATAGAATTAGCAGAAAACAAGAAAAACATCTGTGTCCTTTTCCAACAAAAGATGTCTGTAACTATGCTATTATGGGGACCACAGCATAGTTAAAAGATATGAGTGTGTGCCATTGTAATCAAGGAATCATACTGTCAATCAGTCCGAAGTGTATCTTAAGACTAGATTATAATTAAGCTGAAATGTAAAGAACTCTTTGGTCTAATCAATTATATTATAACCTGACTGCCTGAGATAATGGCCCATCAACAGAAAGATAATCTTTGTATCATTTTGAAAGAAGAGAGCGAAAAAAGGGTTAGATGTCTACCAGCCACAGTCACTACTAGAAATGCAGACAAATATGTACAGAACAGGCAGAAACTGAAGCACGCTTATTTAATAAAATTTTCTACAAGTTAGTGTCTTTGCTCTCATTCCATTTTCATTAGCCTTTTGTCTTCTGGAGTAAATCAGCTTGCACACAGACTTTTTTCTTTTCATAAACCTTAAGCAAATTTTGTCAAGACATTTTTATGTTTTAAAAAGTAACTTTGGAAATTAAATTCCAGGCTCCTAGGAGGAAATATATTCCAATGGTTAAAGTAACTCAATTTTTTTGTGTGTTATCAAATTCTATTTTGTTGGATTTTTTTTCTTTCTTTCTTGAGTCAGAGTTCTACTGTATAGCCTAGCCTGACCTTGAACTCTAAAATTATTGTCCCCTAGTCTCTCATTTAATGGGATTGCAAACTTATAGTACATTGTCCATCTTATTTCAAGATCTTTGAATTATTTGCCCATTACTAAATCCCAAAGCAGGAATATTAAAGGTCTTCAAAGATACTGATTAAATTAATCTGTTTGGTTACTACTAATCACGGGAATGAGTCTTTCATTTATACATTTCCTTGTGAGACTTTGAATATGTCAACTATTATGCTAGGTCTTCATTGCCTCAAGCAAAAAATTCTGTCCTTCATGACTTAATGAGATGGTTCAGGTGAGCAACAGTGGTAATTGTATATAGAATGTTACTTAATGTTATTACTGATAACGACTTAAGTGGGTATGGTAGTATTTGTATTTATATTGAAAGTAGTAAACTAGAGAGCAGATACCACTATGGAAAGGTTCGATTCACAGCTTATTGTGGTGTTAGTATAACCTTTCAAAAATAGTACTGTTTACAGTGTCTCATATCTTCACCACCTACTCAACCTGCATAGAGATGGAACTAAATGCATTAAGAAAAATGTCACCTGGGTTGGTGAAAGTTACAGTCACTTAGCTATTATTGCTGCTAAGGGAAAAGGTGTTTTGACCATAGTCTCAGTGCCTGTTATAGATGCTTCTCAATGCTATTGTAGACTAAATAAAAAACCTTTCCTTTTATACTGTCATCAGTCAGTACTCAAACTGTAATTCTCGCACCACAGTCGTCTCAAATATCAGTGAAATAATATGTGAAATGTGCTCAACAAAATACTAATCATGTATTAACTTCTCTACAAATATTAGCTACTAATAGTCTCCATTTATATAATACTCAGAATCACTTTCTAAAGATGTAGAATCATAACTTTCACTTAAAATTAAGAACTACAAGGAATCATTAATTTCTTAATATCAGATAGTCAGTAAGTGGCAAAGACAAGATTAAAGCACATGTCTATCTGATATTATTTTTACAATTTTCTTCTCTAATGACTTTCTCTTTAAAAGGGAACTGGCATTATATAATTCACAGTAAAATATTATTAGTTCTGTACTTGCCCTCAGCTATGGACATTTTCGTTTTTGAAACTTTAATATATGTACTGAAAATGTACTTTCCAAATCAAACTTGACTCACATTCTAAGATGAACTACATATAGATTTTAAACTATTTAAAGATGTGATATTTGGAACATATAATTTCTGTTCAATTAATCTTTTAAAAATTTACCAAAAAACTTTTCTAAGATAAGTTGTAGCATTTTGTTCTTTTACAAGCAATACATAAAATTGCAATTTCCTCCATATTCTTGAACACATTAGTGTTTTTAGCGTGGGATTGCTGTTAATGTGCATTTGTTTTATTTTGGTCATTATAGTTTGTGTGGCATGAGATTTCATTTTGTTGAAGTTTGATTTGTATTTTCCTAGTAAGTGATGACAAATATATTTTCATTTTTAGTTGTTGTAAATAATTTTTGTTATCATTTCGATTTGGTTTTGCTTATTTTTATATCGAAGCTTTGCTCATCTATTTTAAGATTTAGAATATATTTTTAACTTTTAGGCATATATCCTTTATTGAATATGATTATGAAATATTTTCATATGTCTTAACATATCATTTATAGTTTGACACTGTTTTTAAAAGTCATACATTTTACATCTTGATTATTTTCAATTTTTCAAGTTTTAATTCTTATGACTTATATTTGGGGCCTTAGGGTGAACCAAGTATGATTACTGTTAATCCTGTTAATCTGCTAAATGAACATGTTTCCAAACTACCTTATTAGTGTATATGACCATAAATTAGTGCTTCTATCTTTTTTGATTTGAGAACTTTCTTTATGTAATGGTTAATAAAGACTGTAACTGGTCAATATGTTGAGAATAAATGACTGCTGAGAAACCATCCTTAAATGATGTGTCCATATCACTCCAACAAAGTCTCAGGCAATATCAGAGAACAAAGCTGGAAAAAAATTAAGAGCTGAGGATAAAGAGGAGTGCAGTGAAATTCTATCTTCTAAAAATGATGGAGCTTGTGCAATAATAAATTCATTGCTGTAAAAACAAGTCCCAGTGCCTTTATCAATGGCTTCTCAGTCAGCCCCCATTGTCAGCCACAGTCAGAGAGTCTGGTTTGATCACATGCTCATTCAATCCCAGTCCAGCTGGATTTGGTGATCTCCCATTAGAACAGGCACACTGCCTCAGTGGGTGGACCAACCCCTCGCAGTCCTGAATTCCTTGCTTGTCTTCTCCCTCCTTCTGCCCTTCAACTGGACCTTGGGAGCTCAGTTCGATGCTCTGATGAGGGTCTTTGTCTCTATCTCCATCCATCGCTGGACGAAGATTCTATGGTGATATTCAAGGTAATCATCAGTGTGATATTTGAACAAGGCCAGTTCAGGCTCCCTCTCTTCTGCTGCCCAAGGACCTAGCTGGAAACATCCCATGGACACCTGGAATCCCCTCTAGATCTAAGTCTCTAAAATGGCTCCCTTAATGTAGATATCTTCTTCCCTGTTCCTATATCTGCCTTCCTCCATCTCCACCCTCCCACTCCCCCAAGCTCTTCTTCCCGTTCCCTCTTCCCCTCTTCCCTTCTCCCAACCTCATCCCCACCCTCTTGCTCCCAATTTTTGCCCAGCAATCTTGTTTGATTCCAATTTCCAGGAGGATCTATATATGTTTTTCTTTGGGTTCACCTTTGTTATTTGGCTTCTCTAGGCTTGTGAACTATAGGCTTAATGTCCTTGGTTTATGGCTAGAGTCCAATATTGAGTGAGTACATAACATATTCATCTTTTGGGGTCTGGGTTATCTCATTCACGATAGTATTTTCTATTTCCATCCATTTGTATGCAAAATTCAAGATGTCATTCTTTTTACCGTTGAGTAGTACTCTAATGCGTATATATTCCACACTTTCTTTATCCATTCTTCCATTGAGGGGCATCTAGGTTGTTTCCAGGTTCTGGCAATTACAAATAATGCTGCTATGAACATAGTTGAACAAATGCTTTTGTAGTATGTTAGGGCATCTCTTGGATGTATTTCTAAGAGTGGAATTGCTGGATCCTGAGGTAGGTTGATTCCCAATTTCCTGAGAAACAGTCACACTGATTTCCAAAGTGGTGCACAAGTTTGCATTCCCACCAACAATGGATTAGTGTTCCCCTTACTTTCCATCCTCTCCAGCATAGGCTATCATTGGTGGTTTTGATTTTAGCCATTCTGACAGGTGTAAGATGGTATCTCAAAGTTGTTTTGATTTGCATTTCCCTGCTCGCTAAGGAAGTTGAACATGACCTTAAGTGTCTTTTGGCCATTTGAACTTCTTTGTTCTGGCTTTTTGGGACCCTAGTCTGTATGGATGCACAGCTTCCTAGGCCTGGATGTAGGGAGGAGGGTCTTGGACTTCCCTCAGGGCAGGATTCCCTGCCTTCACTCAAGCAGGGAGGGGGAGGGAGGAGGGGGAGAGGAGGAGTGGGAAGGAAATAGAAGGAGGGGAGGAAGTGTAAATTTTTGAATGGAAAAATAAAAAACAAATTAAAAAATATAAAAAATTCATTGCAATGATGGTTTCTTGCACAAGGTCAGCACAAGATTGGGCCTATCAATATTTCATTCTAGATGAGAGATAGGTTCATATGCCACCCCTCTTCTTGTGAAGCTACTGGAAGTTAACTCCTGAGGGGACAAATTTCTCATGCTCACATTCTCGGGGCCGTTCACCTACATTCCTGTCAATAGGGTCAGCTGTACTGTGCTGCCCATGTGAGGTGCAGGGTCCACTTTCCCAATTGCTACAACTGGTAAGATGGGAGGTCAGCTCGCTTGCCAACCACGGGTGGGAGGGGTAAGGGGTGGAGGGCATTTTCCCTTGCCCTCACCGACTACATGGCAGATGAGGGGGTTGTGGGTAGCTGTTCCACTCTCGAATCCTCAGGTCCAGCTCATGCATGCCTTTGCCAACAGGGTCAACTCTACTGTTCTGCCCAAGCAAGGAGCAGGACCTGCTTCCCTGAGTGCTGTGACTAATAAAGAGAAGGGTCCCTAATCTGTTGCAGGTGGTGAGGGGCTCCCTTGTGTTGCAGGTGTGAGTGATAAGGGGTAAAGGGAACACCTCTCCCCTACTCGCATCACTGCATGACAAATGAGTAGTGGTGACATATCTCCCATGCTAATAGTTTTGGGGCTGGCTCACCCTCACCTCTGTCGACAGGGTTGGTTCTATTGTGCTGCCCAGGAAAGATGCAGGGTCTGTTCTCCTAAGTGCTGCAGATAGTAGGAGAAAGGGGCAGTTCTCCCACTCTCATGACCACAGGGCCAGTTCTCCCACCTGCCTCAGGCATTGAGGGGCAAGGTAGGAGGCCATCTCTGTCCACTCACACTGTCATATGGCAGATGAGGGGCACAAGCAGATCTTCCATGGTCTTGTCCTTGAGGCCTGCTCGCCTGTGACACCGTCAGTAGGGTCGGCTCTACTGGGCTGCCCAGATGAGAGGCAAGGCCTTCTTTCCAGAGTATTGCTGCTGGTAAAGGGGAGGGCCAGCTCTCTGGCCAGTTGGAGGTGGTAGGGGCAAGACAGGAAGGCATATTTCCCTCACCACTACCACCACACTGCAGACGAGAGAGATGGTACCAGCTATGTATACTTCTTTCACGCCCCCAGGACTGGCTCACCCACATCCATGTCTGCAGGATCAACTCTGCCATGCTGCCCAGGCAAGGGGCAGAGCTCATTCTCCCTAGTGCTGCAGCTGGTAAGGGGTTGGGTCTGGTTTCCCGCCTGCTGCAGGTGGCAAGGGACAAGGGGAGCAGGGCATCTTGTGGTATGTCATCCACACCACCACATGACAGATGAGAGGGGCACAACCTGCTGTCCCATTTTCATGCCCTCAGGACCAGCTTTCCCATGCCCCTGTGAGCAGGGTCAGCTCTATTGTGCTTCCCAGGTTAAGTGTAGCACCCTCTCTCCTGAATGTTTTCATCGACGAGGGGCAGGACCAGTTCTCCTAGCTTTGCAGTCAGTGACAGGTGGGACCAACTCTGTATAACCTTAATGTCTCTGCCTTTGCTGGTATCAGCAGCCTCGGCTATCAACCCAGATCGTGCCTGCAACAGAGCCGTAAAACTAGACATGGTCCCGAGAAGAAGCCCAAGCCCAGACATCAAGCCAACATTGACAACAATAATTGGGGTTCAATACACATTTTGACTACTGGCATCAGGTAATCTTTGATAATTTGAATTTTACAGAAATGCTATAGAAACTATATAAATGGAAAAATACATTTATATGAGAGAAAATACATATTCTGTAGTTTATGCTGTTGGATTTCATTTATCATGTTTGTCTAGATTCATTTATTTCATCACTAATAAGACTTTTCTTATATTTAGATTTTGAACCAACTGAATGGGGATTTTCCATAAACTACTCTGTTAATCCTGCCAAAATGTTAATGGATTAACATTCCCATAGACATGCCCAGGTTAATATATAACCAAATTAATACATATATGCATGCATACAAAAACAAACTAACTAATCACATTTATTACTGCTTCTTCCTAGTAATACCATCAATAAAAGTTAAACTCCATTCTTTGATCTGTGTCCTTATGCTGCCAGACATTTGTTTCATATTCAGCTCATAGTTATTGAACTGCATTTTTTCTGAGTAATAATTTAAATAATATCCATCTGAAAATTTGAGGAAAAAGTTATGTGAAACTAATTTTAGTCTTTCTTTCTGCCAGGACTATGAGTGTATGTTACAGAACACAAGCGCTGAAATACACTTGCTGCATATTGGCTTGTGTTACTTTAAAATTGAGATTATACTTTATTTAACATGTCATGGTTAGGTAAAAAAGATGTGGCTGTCAATGAAAATGAAGGTCATAGAGAAAATAGGGACTTTTACAAACAAGTAGTTTCAATCTATGGGAAAACAAGCAGAGTTGCATTATTAATATATGTTGGAACAACACGATGTGAATAAAGAAGCTGCAGAAAATGGTGATAAAGATAAACAAATACCATGCAATGAAACATAGATATTAATTAGATATAGAGCAATAATTTTAAATAATTGATTATATGACTTAATTTAGTAGAAATACTAGTGTCTGGCTAATTCGACTACATGATTTTATTTTAATATATAAAGAGCACTTGTCCATTCAGATGAAGTGATTGAAGACTGTAAAGTTACAACTTTGTACTGTTTTTCATGTATCCAGGTGGTTTGATATGCAGTCATACATTTTCATTTTTGTCATAATGTTTTCAAATTTATTCTTAATTTCCTCCATGATCAAGTGCTTTCCAAATTAAATTGTTTAATTTTCACATATATGTGAACTTCCCAATTTTTATTTACTTTAATTTCTTTCATATCTTTAAAACACACAATCTTTATGCATTATCAAAGACTGTACTAAAAGATAATCTAATTGTCATTTTTGAGTTAAAGAATAGAAAAGAGACAAACTTTCTCAAAGCAATCATAACACAAAATATTCCCAAAGTAAAGAAAGATGCACATTCAAATACGGTAAAGTGAAAGGTCACCAATAAAATCAAATCTAACCAATATCATTTGAGTGCTTCTTATATTCAAGCACTTACACTGAAATAAAAAAGGACAATAGCGTGACATTTTCAGAATAATGAAGGAAAGAAATACCTGCCAAGTGAGAATACTGTACCCAGCAAAGCTCCCATTTAAAATTGAAAAAGCTATAACAGCAAAGTGAGAGTAAAAACTCTGCCATATCTGCTTTATATGAAATGATAAAAAATGCTGCTCAGACTTGAAGATGTCTTACTGAATACAAAGAAAATATAACAAGGTCTAAACTCATTGACAAAGGTAATAAAATACACAAATAACAATACATATTATAGGCATAATTCATAAACATTTTAGATCTTCTTAATGAACAGCTTTTAAAAAATACAACTTAGAATAATAATAAATGCATTACTATGTTAGAAGCTCTATGAAATGTAAAGATAAAAATGTTATAAAATTCATAATGTATGAAGGGATGAAGTGAGTGGTATTCATGTTAATATAATTTTGTTATACTTAAGTTTCTATTCTCTTTTCTAAGAATATATTACCACAGAATCTATTCAAGAGTAAGTTTAACAGATGTAGAGCTCGTGGGATGGAGATCTTATCTACAGATGATTACCAATAGGACAAGGCTGTAATCATCTTCACTGACATAACTACTAATGAGTTTCCCATTCTTCAGTTGGTAACTCTACATCCATGTTGGAAGCTCTGATTAAACCTAGTTAAAAAAACAAAACAAAACAAAACAAGGCAAGAAGAGAGATGGAGACTTGTTAGGAAGACACTGACTTAATGGGCATATAAAGTAGAGAATAGAGGGCAAGATATTTTTAATAATTATAATAAAAGGAGACATTAACAAACCACTTTCGAAAATTGGCTGATTACTCAGACAGAAAATTTTTTAAACAGATCAGAGGCTCTCAGTTTAGATTAAACGGTCCTAATGAAGATTTGTTGAAGTTTCTAAATGAAACTTACCAATATATTCCTTGTTCTTACTAAGAGTTAGGACACTCTCATATATAGACTATATGACATAAAAACAAAATATCAAACATTTAGAAAAATGTATTTTCTTTTATAATTCATTTCTTTCTGAGACTCTCTGCATATATTACATCCCAACCAAAATTTTTCTTACCTCCTCTCCTCCCAGTCCCTCATACTCACCTCCCCTCTTTTCCAGATCCACTTCTCTTTCTTTTCCTTCCGGTCTCACAGGAATACCAACCAAATATGCATATCAAGTTGCAATGAACTAGGGACATACCCTCATATTAAGGTCTCAGTTAATGCAATCCAGTAGGAGGAGAAGGGTGACAAAAGCAGGCAAAAGAGTCAGAGACAACTCTTGCTCCTACTGGTAAACAGTCCCACAAGAGCTATACAACCATAATATATGCAAATATATGCATATATGTCAGACAGACTCCCTATGAGCCCTGGTTAGTTGATTCTGTGGGATTTCTTGTGTTGTCCTTGATCCATCTGGCTCCTTCCTCCCCTTGTTCCAGAGGATTCACTGAGCTCTGCCTAATGTTTGACTGCAGCTATCTTCATGTGCTCCCATCAATTCTTGAGTGAAGTCCTTCTTATGGCACCTTGCTAAGCACCAATCTATGAATATAGCATGTTAGGAATCATTTCTTCAATTTTTTTTTTTGCCATTCATGATTGGTTCTATCCTAGGTCTCTGTGCTAGCCAGCTTCTGGTTCTTGGCCCTCCAGGCATTGTCAAATTGAGTGTCCTCTTCTCGCATGGGTCTCAAGCTGGACCCATCATTGGTTGGCCACTCCCACAAGTTCTGCATCACGTTTTTACCAACACATTTTGTGGGCAGGACAAATTGTAGGTCAAAGGTTTTGTGGCTAGGTTGGTGTCATAATCCCTGAGCTGGTGGCCTTGCTTGGCTATAGATGGCTAGTTCAGGCTCCATATCCCACATTACTGGTGTCTTCTCTAGGTATACCCTCATTGATTCCTGCAAGTTTCCATTGTACTAGGCTTCTACCTTGCCCCCCAAGTACCCCCAATTCCAGCCATCTCTCCCAGTATTCTTTCCCTAGAAAAACAAGTCTATCTACTCTTTCTATAGCTATTCAATATAGCACTTGAAGTTTCAGGTAGAGAAATAAGAAAATCAAGAGGGATGCAAATTGGAAAGAGAGGAGCTAAAATATCACTATTTGCAAATGATATAGTAAACATAAGCAACCCAAAAAATTCTACTAGGAAACTCCTACAGCTGATAAACACCTTCATTGAAGTGGCTGGATACAAGATTAACTCAAAAAATCAATAGAACTCATACAAATGACAAAATGACTGAGGAAGAAATCAAAGAAACAACACCTTTCACAATAGCCACAAATAATATAAAATATCCTGGAGTTATTCTAACCAAGCAAGTGAAAGATTTATATAACAAACATTTCAAGTCTTTGAAGGAAAAAACTGAAGAAGATATCAGAAGATGGAAATATTTCCCATGCTCATGGATTGGTCGAATTAACATAAATGTGCATCTTGCCAAAAACAATGTATATATTCAAAGCAATCCCCATCAAGATTCCAACACAATTCTTTACAGATATTAAAAGAACTATAATCAATTTTATATGAATAAATAAAAACAAAAAAACAGGATAGCTGAAACAGTCCTGTATAATCAAAGAATTTCTGAAGGTGTCGCCATCTCTGATTTCAAGCTGTACTACAGGGCTATAATAGTAAAAAACACATGGTGTTGGCATTAGAATAGACAGGTTGATCAATGGAATTGAAGAACTAAATGTATATCCACACACCTATGGACACCTGATTTTTGATAAAGAAGCCATAAATATACAATGGAAAAAGCAAAGCATCTTCAGCAAATTGTTCTGTTCTAACTAGATGTCAGCATGTAGAAGAATGCCAAAAGATCTAAATTTATCACCCTGCACAAAATTCAAGTCCAAGTGGATGATAAACCTCAAAATAAAATCAAACAAATTGAACCTGATAGAAGATAAATAGAGGAATAGCTTTGAATGTAATAGTACAGGACACAACTTGCTAAACATAACACCACTAACACAGACACTAAGATTGTCAACTTATAAATGGGACCTCATGAAACTGGAAAGCTTCTGTAAGGCCAAGAAAAGTGTCAATGGGACAAAATTATAGCCTACAGAATAAGAAAATATTTTACCAACTCCTCATCTGACAAAAATATATATCAAAAATATGTAAAGAACTCCAGAAACTAGACATTAATGAACAAAGTAATCCAATTAAAACTGTGGTACATATCTAAACAGATGATTCTCAAAGGAGGCATCTCAAATGTCTGAGAAACACTTAAGAAATGTTCAGCATCCTTAGTCATCAAGGAAATGTAAATCAAAACTAACTTGAGATTCCATCTTATAACTGTCAGAATGGGTAAGATCAAAATGACAAGAAACAGCAAATGCTGACGGGGATGTGGAGCAAGGTAAACCTCCAAATGCTGGTGAGAACGGAAACACATATAGCCACTATGGAAATTAATATGTAGTTCCTCAGAAAGTTAAAAATTGTTATACCTCAAGACCGAGCTATATCAGTCCTGGGCATATAACCAAAAGATGCTACATTCTAACATAAGGACATTTGCTCAACTATGTTCATAGCAGCTCCATTCATAATAGCTACAACCTGGAAACAACCTAAATGTCTGTCATCTGTAGAAAGGATAAAGAAAATGTGGTACAATTACACAATGGAGTATTACTCAGCTGTTAAAGGAAATTGCATGAAATTTGCATGACAAAGGAAGGAAAGAGAAAAAATCATGCTGAGTGAATTCAACCAGATCCAGAAAGACAAATATGGTATTACTTACTTATATATGTATGTTAATTCTAAATAAAAAATACAATCATGTTACAATCCATAGAAACAGAGAGGCTAAATAACAAAGTGGGCTCAAGGAAGGAGAAAGGATCATAAAAATATCTATTTATAAAAATATCAAAAAGTTATGTTTTTTAAAAAATATTTATAAGCTATGTTTACTGATTAACAATAAAATTGTTTTGTATTTTTTGTAAAATTTTGAAAAGCAACAAAATTCAAAACTTTAGGTGGTATTTAAATAAATAGAAATATTTTTGTGAGAATCAACAGATAAATTGAAAACTTCTGTTGTAACAAATGAAAATGGTAGTGCGACATTTGAAAAGTCTATGGAGAAAAGAACTATAAGTGCCATCAATTCTTTTTTTACTATATTAGCAAAATATAATTTAATAGATACTTATATTCTATAAATGTACAGTGTTACTGATTGAAGTATCTTTTTATTTTTTATTATTGAAATAGATTTTTTTCATATAATATATGTGGTTAAGGTTCCTATTTACCCAACTCCTCCAAGACACTCTCTACTTCCACATCTAACCAAATCCACATATTTTCTGGTTCTCCCTCATTAGAAAAAAATAATAAATAGTATAAAATTAAAACAAACTGAATAGAACAAAACATACAAGCTAACAGAAAAAAATAAAGAGCCTAGAAAAACATAAAAGATTCATAGATAAACACATTTGCAAATATAAAAATCCCATAAAAGGACAAAATCAGAAACCATAATGGATAAGTAAAAGACCTCTAGGGTACAAAGAGGGAGAGAGAGAGAGAGAGAGAGAGAGAGAGAGAGAACCAAAGAAAAAGCATGATATAAAAAATGAATAAATAAAAGGAAAAACATTCTATTAAGTTAGTTTTGTGTTGGCCATCTACTGCTGGACATGATACCTGGTCTTAACAGTGGTTTTAGTTTCCCCCTAACTGCCCCTATCCTTCCAACCCCACTCTGTTTCTGATCTGAAAAGGGCATCAATAAAGCACAACATATAAAGTTGAGATAGAACTAAGCTCCTCACCTTGTATTAAGACTGGGCAAAGCAACTCAGTAGGAGAAATAGGCTCCCAAAAGCCAATCAAAGTGTTAGGGACAGGCTCTGTTTCCACTGATGAGTCCTATTTGTAGAATAATTTACACAAGTGTCACATGTAGGTAGAGGGCTAGGAAGGTCCCACATAGCCTCCCAAGCTGTAGGTTTGGAGACTGTGAGCTCTTATGAACCCAGGTTAGTTGTTTCTATTGATTTTCTTGAGATGCTTTAAACCCTCCCTTGGTTCATACAATCCTTCCTCCCTCTCTTCAACAAAATCCCTCAATCTTTGTCCAATTCTTGGCTATACATTTTTGCATATGTTTCCATCAGTTATTGGATGGATGAAGGCTCTCTGATGACAATGGGGGTAATTACCAATCTGATTAAAGGAGATGACCGCTTCAGGCTACCTATCCACTATTGCTAGGAGTCTTACCTGAGGATAGACAGAACCTGGAAAGAACCTAGATGCCCCTCAACCAAACCAAAGAATGGATAAAGAAAATGTGGTACATTTATACAATGAAGTATTATTCAGCTGTTAAAAATTACATCGGGAAATTTGATGGTAAGTAGATGGAATGAAAAAAAAAGATCACCCTTTGTGAGGTAACCCAAACCCAGAAATACAAACATGATATGAACTCACTCATAAGTGGATATTAGCTATAAAGTAAAGGCTAGCCATGCTATCTATATCCAGAGTCACAGAGAGACAAGGCAACAAGGAGGGCCCAAAGAGGGATATATAGATTTCCCTTGGAAGGGAACTAGAAGAGATCTTCTGGGCAGACTAGGGCAGGTGGGCAGAGGAACATGAGGGATCATGTTGGGGGATAGATGGAGGGGGAGAGTAATAAAAGAAATGTCTTGATGGGGGTGGGCATTTTCAGTTAAGGTGAAACTTGATGAAGGGAAACTTTCATAAATCTATAACGATGTTCCCAGCTAAAAATAATATTTTAAAAAATAATTAGTTTTAAAACGTCATATGAAATTGTATTATTTCATGTCTAACTAAAATTACATATTATACATGTATATATGTGTACTTGCACACATATATGTAGATATATTAAAGCCACATCTATGGGTATGACATGTTTCCCCAAATCATGGTATACCCAACCAAAACACCAGTGCCAGGCATCAGAAATCTCTCAAGGTTTGGTCAAGGGAAGCCCTGAGGTCCACAAACAATATAGGCTACTGTCACTACCCTTGACAACTTTCAGAAAGAAGGTAAGATCCTAATGCTAAAGATCACACACACCTCTAACTGCTGTGGAAGGAATAATACTCCTGTACACTGTGAAGATTTGTCATACAAGCTGGTTTAATAAAATGCTGATTGGCCAGTAGCCAGGCAGAAAATATTTGCAGGGCAACCAAACTAAGGTTGATGGGAAGGAGAAGGGTGGAGTCAGGAACCAGGTGCAGAGGGAACAGGAGATGAATGAATCATACTAATAAGGTTCTTTTATGTGGCAGAGTGTAAGTATGAAATATGGGTTAACTTAAAATGTAAGAGCTAGTTAGAAATAAGCCTGAGCTGTTGGTCTAGCATTTATAGTAATATTAAGCCTTTGAGTCAATTATTTGGGAAGCAGCCGTTGGGTATTTGGGAACAGTTGGGCAGTAAAGAAATATCCGATTACATCTCACACAGGATTTGAAAGAGTAGATTTGTATCTGACCTAGAAGTCTTCTACTGAGAAATAACTCTCATGGTTTTGGAAGTATCCCTGCAAGTAGCCAACAGATAAAAGCAACTAGTAGTCCTATCCAACTATAATGTCAACAAACCAGAATGACCAGCCTTCTAAGATATTCCAAAAGTTGCAATGGTGGCACTTATATCATGGGGGTAAGCAACAGTCACCTAACTGAAATAAATCCTTACTCAAAAGTAGGGAATTCATGTGTGGCACTGTACGTTTAACCAGTTACCTGTGACTGATGAGGTCAAGGAACCTAGAGGAGCATCTATTACTCCCAGATTCCTAAACCAGAATAAACTCTAATTACATTTTAAATATTTATTCTTATATCCACAGAAAGGTATAGTTGTCACCCCACACCAAACATGCTTTTTCTAAAGAAGGTAAAACTCATTACATAAAGCCGTAAGTGATCAAAATATAACACTAAAAGACATTTTAAAAACCAAGCAGAAGCTTTCTAAAACATATACATATAGAAAAAAATTTATATGGGGGTCACCAAAAAACAGGGGAGACAATACTCCAACTCTATATCTTATACCACCAAGTTAAGTCTCCCTACAGTGCCAGGAATAAGTTACATATTGTTGAGTTGTTGGCTGAAGCAGCACCATGGAGACCTCCAAACATTTGAAGGCTATTGCCAAGATTCTTGATTATACTCCACAAACCGAATCCTTTTCTTGAATACAACACTTGCATATGTCACTGAATATGGAGAAATCAAGTTTGTGTTTAACAAGAAGAATCACCTATACTGGGTAGTGTTTATAATATTGGAAGGTACTCTGAATGTTATCAAAATAGAAAAATAATCATCAATATCTCTAGCTACAAAGCCTGTGACCTACAATAGTGACCTTCCTTAAGATAAACAGGTTCAATAGTAGCACAAATGCTATGGGAGGAATCAACCTAGGGTTGGTGAATGAGAATGCCCCCAAAAGCTCATGCTTTTGAACTCTTGGTTCCCAGTTGATGAAATGGTTTAAGAACAATTAGGAGATGTAGCCTGTTGGAAGAGGTGTGGCCTTGTTGAGAGAAGTTTAAAAAGACCATGTGGTTCCCAATTATTGCTCTCTTCTCTACCCCTACCCTCTCCTTCTAGTGCTTGTGGATTAGATTTCATTTCTCAGCTACTCCTCCAGCATCAAGCCTACCTACTGTCATGTTCCCCACCATGATGATCACAAGTTATGAGTCCCCAATTTAATTCCTTTCTTCTATAACTTATCTTGATCATAGTGTTTTGTCACAAAAACAGAAAAGCAACTAAGACACAGCCATTTTCTGATTGTTTTTAAGATGCACTCCATGAGATGGAATCCATACCTGACACTGCTAAAGTGGTCAAGAATCAGAGAAGATACTGGTAACAGGCCCAAAGGAAAACCTACTACTGTTGCTTTGCTAAAGGAAAATAGTAATAATCTTACTGCTAATGACATACTGCTATACCTATAGACTATTTCCTCACTTAGTCATAATCAGAGAAGCTTCTTCCTGAAGTATATAGGAATTAACACCAAAGTGCACAACTGGGCAATTTGCAGTGAGTAAAGACTTTGCAGCCTTCAGTCCTAAACCAGATATCTTCATTAAAGCCTTCCCCTCAAGCTCACAGATAAAGAAGACGAGGCAGAACGGTTGTAAGAACCAGAGGTGATGAATGACTCCAAGGGAATCTTATCCTCCAGACACAGCAGGACTGATATACATATGAACTCACAGAGACTGTGACAGCATAGGTTTAAGCCAGATGTAGTCTAAGTCAGGGGAAATGGATACAGTATATCACCTGCCATTAGAAAACTAATTGCATCTGATACATTTTGGAAAAGAAAAAATTATTTTTTTTCCAGTAGTATCTCTAACAACACCTCGAGACAGGCCCCATACCCAAGAGTATTTGGCCAAAACAAAATGAAGCCAATCATATTTTTGTAGACATTTTCTCTTATGTTGTTTATTTTTTGTGTATATTTGTCCTATCAATCTTTTTCTGGTTTATTTTGATTTTCATTTTGGTGTTTGGGTGGTGTTTTGCTTGTTCACTTGTTTTTTTCATTTTGTTTTTATTTCTTTCTGTTTTTATAAGAGAGAATTAAAAAGAACATAATAAAAGTGGGTAGTTAGGGAGGTAGAGAGGATCAGTGAAGAACTACAGAAGACAAAACATAATCAAAATTTATTGTGTGGGAAAAATTCACTAAAAGTTGCAGAGATCAGCTGACAATTTTCTAAACCTCAATCAATGTATTTAAAACACAACCCTTACACTTAAAGCTCAGGGAACATTGTGGAAGAGGAAATACATAAAGATTGTAATACCCACAAGACCAAGGCACCTGCTGTCACACCATGTCTTTTAAAAAAAATTAATTTACTTTAAAAATCCAAAAAATGAAGAGGAAGATTATTTCTGGAAGCAGTTGGGTGTATGAATAGGGGGTGAATATGATTAAGTTATGTTGTATGAAATTCTAGAAAAATTAACAAAAATATTAAGTTAAATAAACTAATACTGTGTTATCCAATATTTCAACCATAACCGTTTTTGAATCCTTAGACACCAGTGTCCAGGGAAGCCAGGGTCCACACCCTACCTGACACATCCCTTTTTTGGAAATTTCTATCAGGCCAGAAAAAAGATGATTATTTCCCAATTGTTACCATCTATGAAGCTCCAACAAAAACACCTTTAGATAAACCCACAGTAATCTCCTGCTTGCTATAATTAACTATAAATTCTGTGAATGCTATATACACATTTTTTTAATTTTTAAATGTGTCATCTTGGTGCCATTTAAACCAAAGGAAATTTAAATTTGAATTCTACATTTAAATCTCTGTGCCTTCATTTTGTCCATAGCTGGTAATTAACGGCATGTCTGACTTGCCAGTCCATTGTGTGTTTGACCTATGTCCCTGCTGCCTGTGTTCCCTGTCCTTAACAAAGGAAGGGCTTTGCTCTATATTTATTCACCCAGAATAGCAAACACAGACACACAGACACACACACACACGCACACACGCACACACACAACACGGAGGGGGAACATCAATCTATATCCACATATTGCTTCCAAAATTTATTGAATATTTTTAGTGAAAAAATTCAAACACTCTTTTCTGATCACCATTCTCCTCCTCTAGCTCCTCAAAGATCTTGCCCTGTTTCCACTGACCTAACTCCATTTCTTCTTTCTTTTCTAGAAAACAAACAGACAAATAGAAAAGACAAGCCAGAAAATAACAAACAATAACAGCAAAGATATAGCACAAGAAAAACACATACACACACACTCACTAAACAAACAAAAATCAATCATAAAAGCATAAAATGGGAAACCATAATATGCAAGCAAAATACTAGTAAGATATTTTTAAAGAGTGGGAACTGGGATAGGTATGTAAAATGATAAAAGATTGTTTTAACTAAAATAAATTTAATAATAATTTTAAAAAGATTGTTTTACACCTGTGATTTGCTGCCAGCAAATGATTAGCATATCAAACAGATACACTTGTACATTTTTCTGGACCAGGGGTGTAAAAATGACATAGCTTAAGATTAAAGTTCTGGAGGCTGAGTAAGCAGTAGGAAAACAATTTGACAACAAAGGAGTATCCTGAAGCTTGCTATAATGCATGGTCTGTGCCAAAACAGAACAATATATGTAGAGAAATAAAAGATTAGTGATCAAATATGTTCAGAACTAATAAGATATGTAATTTTCCCTCTTTTTAATTATTTAATTTTATTTTTGAGAATATAGTGTAAGTAGATCACTTTCCTTATTTTTCCTCCCTCTGAAACCTATATACCTTTCCTTGATCTTTCTTAAATTCATGAACTTCCCCCCATTAACTGTTAATACATATATGTATATGTGAATGTATATGAATTTTTTCCTAAATACATAAGTAAAACCTGCTTAGTCTGTATAATATTTCTTGTTTGTATGTTTCTAGAACTGACCATTGGCTATTAAATAATTAATTGATATATGCTTCCCTGAAGAAGACTATTTCTCTCACTCTCTTTTAAATAAATTGTTTTAACTAAATATAAATAAATAGACCCATGGAAAGAATTTGCCTATTTATAGTCAACTTTTCACACTTTTGTAATGTATCAGAATTCTACACATGATCTCTGAGACATTGTTAAGAGGATATATTTAAATGAGTATGTCTAGAAGGAGTCACGCTATGTGCAAAAGGTATAGCATAGAAAACATATTCAGTGAAAAATAAACAGAAGAAATTTTCCCAATTCTTGGATTAGATACAGTCATCCATATGGGGCATTCACTCTTCACTCACCAAATCAGCATCATCAGAGAAGAACTTCTCCATGTCATCTTATTAACTTCCCAACAGTGAATGTAAAAGAAAGGATCTCTAAGAATTCTGAGAATAAATGTCAAGTCACTTATGTAGGAAAGCATAACACAATAATAGAAAATACTTATCACCCAGGAGGGAATGGCATGACACATTTCATCACTGGGCTAAAATGCCTGCCAACTAGGTTACTGAGAAGTATACATATCCACAAATGTAATATTTCAAATGAAAAGAAATAGTTTCATTGAGAAAAAGCATAAACTCACAAAGTTCATCAAACTAAATCAGTATTGGAGAAGGTCACTAAATCCTGCAAGAAAAATCAGAGTTGGAAGAGAGATATTTCATAAAGCTGTTTTTAAAAGCAAGAGATTATTTTAAAAAATTTCCAATACCATTATCAGATACGGGATACCTCCATATGAAGTCCTGATCAGGGAAGCTCCTTCACTCCCTAAAGCAATATAGATAAGAGCTTGCCATTCTTCTTCATTTTCTGCCAATACTAGATGATAAGATTCTATTGCTGAAGACACCAAACACACACACACACACACACACACACACACACACACACACACACACACACACACACACTTTGGTAGCAAGCAAGTTCTGGAAGCTTTCTTCCTGCTAGGTAGATTTCATGATACAAAAAGGTACTATTCAGGGATGAAAGATAAAAGCTATCAATATTCTTATCCACTTATAAACTTTAAAAACTGTAATACCAGCCTGTCAGGTGACATGTGCCCACTGGTTCAACAGTGGTATGACTGAAGAGTTGTGGATACAACCAATCACTTCCTGATTGGACTTGAGGCCTAATCCATAAGCGAGAATTTTACTTTAAGTACAATCAAAAGACCATGATGGAGAAGGTTATAGGAATGAGGAAGGGAAAGCATAAGGAGAGCTGGTACTATTGCCTAGCTAAGTTGACACGGCATCAAATTTCAATCTAAATATTTGTTTGTATCCATAGACAAGTGCTGCAATCAGCCTTAACCAGAGAACCTTCTATTTGCAGTTAATGACAGTAGATGATTCGAAAGGTACTGAGAATAAGGGATGGTGGAGTGCTTGGCCCTAAATATAGCATTTGCCAACCCGTCTCAATGCTCAGAAAAGATCAAGAAATAATGTAAAATACAGAGAAGAGCTACAAAAATGCTATCTCCTAGGCACAACAAAGCAATTGCAGCATAAACTTACAGCAGCTATGGTCGCCTGGACTAGGTCTGCATGGTGAAATTCTCTTGTGAAATTACAAAACTGTATACCACCCTGTATAAATAGTGTAAGTCCTAAAATTTTGAAAGTTTTGTGGTCAGACAAGGTATGGTATGGGCAAAAACTTACTAGATAGAGCTCTATTATATTATAAAATAATAGTAACAGTGGACATTGTGTTTCGTTTTGCTTACTGTGTTTTTAAAACTCTGTGGGAGATTTCCTAGATTAATGATTCATGTTGGAATGCCCAGCTCTTTGGGCAAGTGGTACTGGGAATGCCCAGCTCTTTGGGCAAGTGGGTACAGAAAGCAAACTGAACCAACTGAAGTTTGGGAAAGGGCACCAGCCAGTAAGCAGCACTCCCCCATGGCGTCTACTTGAGTCACTGTCTCCAGGTTTCTGGCCTGGCTTCACTCAGTTATGTACTTATCAGCTCTAAGATGAAATAAATCTTTTCCTTCTGGAGTTGCTTCTGCTTATGGTGTTTTATCACAGCAATAGAAACTATAAACTAAGAAAATGACCAAAATGACTTGATTCTTGGGGTAAGGTGTTTGCTTTCCGAGACATTTTACTCATTAGACTTTTGTGAGACAACAAAGAATTTTTGCGTAATAGGCATAAATATCTCTATATGAGCCACCTGAGAGGCAAGAAAAATAGACTCTGTCAAAGAATTACACACAGAAATGCATTAAACACGGGCCTAAGTAGATTTAAGGACACAATTTTAAACATGAGTCTTGAAATACATGAATAAAGGTATGATTTTTTTAAAAAACATTCTGATCGTAGTGCTTTGTTTTTATGATAGCATGATCTTCTAACTTTTTGGGTCTTAGAAGTCAATCTGAGAATATTTCAATTTTAAGCTATACTTACAGAGGGAAATTTAGAGGGCTTTTCATCCACAGGCAGGCAGCTCCAAAGTAGTTATTCATCTGAGAATTCACAGCACCACTGTAGCGTCCAATTAGCAAAACATACATTAAAAGCTGCTGTAAAGCACTCTAGGAAGCCAGCTGATGGCTCTGATTAATGGCTGTGCATCTACAGCTACTGAACACAGGCCTTAACAGAGCCCTTTGTAAACTGTCAACACAAACTCGAGCCACCTCAGCTTAGCAGTCAGGAAAGTATGTATTGGAGTTGGTTAATTACAGCCCTCTTCTCTCGCACCAGAATGTGTATAATATTTCTCAATGACTGAAAAAGTCAAAGACCAGAGAAGATGCTAATTTGGAAGCAAAATCTTACAATCCTAATATACTTGTTTCTGCTTGTTAGGTCTCATAAACAGAAACATAGGTCCAATTTAAACATATGAAGATCCTTCATTTTCAATTTCTATGGTCTTTCTTTTGTCATAAATGTCCTAATAAATTATCTCGTTGCTATAGCAAAACTTTCCAATGTTATAAAAATTCTATCTCACAAGAATGACATTTGCGGATTTTGCATTTACCTTGGGTTTTTTACTAACTCGTCTTAGAAACAACTATCACACTATTTTGGATTCACATCTAAGTGTTTTCTTGTGTGTGGGTGCACATGTTTCCTACAGAAAACAAAACAGCAACAAAATAATGTGATGTTAAAGTTGGGAGCATCACCCCAGCCCCTGGCATCCATTCCAGTCCCCTGGCCTGGGACTTGCATTGGTCTGGAATCCAAATCCCAACATGGTCAGGACCACAGGGTATTTAAGTGAGCGACCAGAGACGAAACACGTGTTTTGCATGTGCCCCCCAGTATTTTGTCAATCCTGCCATGCTCTTGGCCACCCGAGAGTGCTGAATTTAATAAAACATGGGCATTTTAATTTGGTTTAATTCGACCTGATTGGATTTCCTTGGGCCAGCCGAGTAGCTCGGCTTAGGATTTTTCCTAACAGATAACATTACAATTTGAAATCTTTGGCACACTCTTTGCGGCCTCTACAGAAACAAAACAGTTTTTTATATGGCATAGTCCTGCTAAGTTGACAATGCATTGGTATGCATTGTTTTTAGGTTTCAGACCTGGGACAAAAGGCTGAGGTGCCTATTTAACATATTAAAGTGGACCTCGCTGCCAGGTTCTTCCTGCTTTCCTCAGTCCCTACCTGTTACAGGGCCCTCCTGGCTGGCACACTCTACCCCATATCTCAAACTTTCCAGTCCTTAGGGCTGGGCTGCTCTTCCCCATTATAACCCAACCATGTTAATTACCACTCCCTTTGTTCCTTTGGTCCTCCTGGCTGCTGCACCTGATTCCCCTTGCTCTTCTCTCCCCTCTCCTCCCTCTCTCCCGCTCAGTGTCATGCCCACTCTGGACTCCCCAGATGTCCCTGACTTTGAGTATGCTCTCCCACATATCTATAATGAACTTTCTCCTCCACCATACCTAGGAGCAGTTATGCTTCTTTTCCTTCTTATTTCTGTTTTTCATTCATTTATGACACTAGAGTAAGGTAGGTAAGGCAAACATGGTAATACACAAAAAATTATAACAGTATAACTGACGATACAACAAAGCATGTGGTGTTCTGATTAGTATAGTCATTCACTAAGGAATATGGCCCATATAGTATTTGCTTATACTTTAGTAATATTTAAAGGCCTTGTTAAAATTAGAATTATAAACTAACATTGAATCTTTTTCAGAAAGGAACCAAAGTTGTAATTAGTATTCATTAGTTTATTCCTACAAAGTATTAAATTTTAGATATGTAAGCCAGATACTTGAAAAAGTCTGAATATTAGTAAATGAATGGTCTTTCTTAATAATTTAGAGATAGTAAAATTATTTTTACTGGAGGGTTAGATTATTTTTAAACTGAAAAATTTTAAACAGTCATCATAAGCATATGACAAGGAACTTATCTGATAAATATTGTTAAATTGTTACAATTGCAGAAAATTTAAGTAGTTTAGAATAAGGAATAAATATAAGAAATATTTTCTATTTTATATCACAAGTTAACCTCCGTGAACACAGTATTTAAGACAATTTGTCAAATCACTTTTAAAATACAGCTTGTACTGTCAAAACTAATGTCATTTGTAAACTTGAGTTGAGATATAGTATCTCCATTCCTAGTCTCTCCATAGCTTTTATCCTGAAGGAATTTTGAGTTTTGTCAAAGGCCTTATCTCTGTGTATTGAGATATTCGTGTGATTCCTGTCCCTGGGACCATTTATGGGAGATGAATTATGTAAGGGGTTGTTTGCATTTAATAGTGGTTGGGGGTGAGATGTCAATTTCTTCAGTAATGTCGCCACTGACAAGATTCTTATTCCACTAAATAACCCTTCTCCCACACTCAGACAAGAAACTCTAAGGAAATAGGTGACACCACAAAAAAGATCTGTGAGCAACAGCAGGAAACGTTGAGAAGAAAGGCTTCAGTAGAAGAGGGCAGGGGATGAGGAAGGGGAATGGGAATTACGATAACTAAACTGTATTATAGTAATAGATAAAACTAGCCAACAAAAAAACATTTAAAAATAAGTCTAAGCCCAAGTGGAAATACAAAGCACATGAAAACAAAGTAGATGTTACTGTTGTAAAAGGGCTTTCCTTTAAAGGTAATATTGTATTTGGGTAAAGAATAGAAAACTATAAGCAAAATATATCTCTAACTTCATTTTGAGCACTATATCAAACATATTAAACATTAAATATGCTCCTGTTATGTATGGGGGCTGAATTATGGCCTTACAACTCTATGCAGTGCCTTGTGGTCCCAGCTCACCACGTTCTATTTCTTCTTCCATGAAAATTACATGTATCAGCTGTAATGTGTTTTGGATCTTGCCAGATCATACGGTTTAATAGAGTGTTTATCTGTTTCTCCTGGTTCAGATGTTTGCATTTCCATGAAATAATTTTGGAGAAAATTCCCTAAAGAGATTATTCTAATAATAAGAAATTGGGATTTGAGAGCCTTTTTGCCCCATGAATCCTACCATCTGTCTGTTTGCCTACTTCACCTAAGCCCTTATTGACCCTCATAATTCTTCATTGACTGAGATTGAAGTGTCTTCCCACTGGGTTAATAACAGAAGTCAAATAAAGCACAATTTGATTTTGGCACCCATTTAGAAACATCGTGTCAAACAATAAACAGATCATCAGAAACAAATAAACAAAGGTTGCTTTTTAAAGCAAAAACCTAGTTCTTACTTTGCCAATAAATGTCTTGCTAAGTCTGAAAAATGGTTATCTGAACTCTGACCAATTACTCCAAATGACCACAGACTTTTTTCTTGAAATCACCAGTTAAATACTCAGACCCTGTATAACACTTAAGACATTTAAAATTTATTTGCTTATATAAAGAACTCTAATAGATGTCGTCATTTAGTCCAGCGGAGGTAGGTTTCTCCGAGGCTTTCCTCAGTCCTTCCAAAACAAGTTACCACATCAAGGAACCTTTGAGATCTAATGTGATTTCCACTCTAGCAAATGTGTAGATGGCTGAGCTCTTAATGAGTCAAGACAAAGGGTTTCCTTATAATTGACACACAGAACTATTTGTTAATGAAGTCTAGCTCCTGCCAAGTTTTCCTGTTAAGCTATTCATGTGTATAACAAATGTAAGTTCCAAGAGGGTAAAAAGTAGCGAGAGTGCTAGAAATTTTAAAAAGTTTTTTAAAAAGCCTCTAAATTCCCTTAGCACACCACTATGGAGCTCCTGACTCAAGAACCACTAGTGCCCTCTCCTGGCCGAAAGAGAGACAAATTTTACACTATCTAGCTACAGAGGAACTCTCAAATGAGATGTCAAACTCTTTGTGACTTTGTGACCCCCTCCTAAAAAGCAGCATGTAGAGAAGCACTTTTGGGAAACCTAGAAGACAGACTTCCATGATTTCTACTGACTCTGTATGAATAACAATATTTCAATGTCCAGGTCCACTGGTTTGTTTATGATTTCATAAGTGAATTCCAGCATGACAAAGCTGTCCAACCAGAAGAAACTGAAAAATGATGTATACATAAAAGTGTTTATGTCACTTCCTATGTGTCTATGGAGAAATAGTTCATGAGTGTGGATAAACTAATATATCTAAATCTGTTTTAAAGCAGTTTTCTCATAACAGCTATTATTCTTTTCATGGACAGTCACATTTCTTGTGTGAATACATACAATGATTCATTACAGTGGAGAACCCTACAAGGAAAGTGCATGTTTGTAGTATATCAACATGAACACATAACAGGATGCATGTTTACACACACAGTGAAAGTAATGTTATCCTTTCCAGAACAATTGTCTAGAAAAACTGCATTTATATCTTTGAGTCATTTGTAAATTTCCTTCTAGCAATTGCAGTAAGAGCCACAAACACATTTTATTACTTTCTAAAAACATCTCATTTGCTTAATTTTTATTTACATACATTGCACATAGTGACGTGATTCCTAAAGACATTTTTATACGAGTATACCATGTACTTTCTCCCCATGAGTGCCTTCTGAAAATCCCCTTTGCTTCTCCAGACAGTCTCATGTGTGTGTGTGTGTGTGTGTGTGTGTGTGTGTGTGTGTGTTTTATGTATACTACATTAAATCTAGGATATACACAAATAAAATTCATTCAACATTTGACCTTCTTATTATTTCCTATAGTACAATAATGTCCAGTTATATCCATTTTCTTACAAATAATGAGGGCTCATTCTTCATGACTAAATAAAAATACAGTGTCTACATATAAATATAAATTTTATCATTCTGATATTTATTATATTTTAGTTTTTATGGGTAACACATGTATGTCACAGTGCACCTGTGGAGATCAGGTGAAAATTTGTAGAATTTGGACCTCTTTCCATGTAGGTCCAGAGGATTAAACTCTTGTCATCAGACTGACAGCAAGTACCTCAACCTGCTGATTCATATCTCTGGTTTTGTTCATTTATAAATTTATTGCTATGTTTGCTAATTTTATAAGTTGGCAACTGTGAAGAGTGTTACAATAAATATAAAAGCACAATATCTCTGTGTATATTGACTGAGAGTTCTATGTATGTATAGCTAGAAATGTTATAGCTATGTTATGAGGTAGTTCTGTTTTCACTGTGTTGTTCGTTTGTATGTGTTTATGTGGATGGATGTACAGATGTGTGCATGTAGTTTCATATGTATATAAGTGGAAGTGTGCATGTGTGCCTATGCATGTACAGGACAGACAGAAACTTTGCATGTCAGTCTCAGGAATGTCATCCGCTTCCAATGACTCAGGGTCTTTCACTGGAATGGAATTCACTAATTATGCTTAAGTGACAGACCAGCAAGTCCCAGTGATCATTCTGTCTTGATCTCCACAGTTTGGGATTATAGGTGTATACAACTAAAACCAATAGATTTTTTAAATTAATGTTTCTATTTTTTCTTTGAGAAATGCACATACATGTCCATATATAATATATATTTTTGTCATATCCACACCATTTCCTCCCTCCCATTCTCCATGGACACTTTTCCATTAAGTCCCTGACACCCACGTTTCAAGTGCTTTTCTACTTTGAGAGCCCACTGGATCCAGTTAGTGTTTTCCATGTGTGCATAGGTATTGAATCATCCACTGGAGTGTAAGCAATCTATTTGTGGCCACAGCCTGAAAGAAAAATGACTCTCTCTTCCCCAGCAGCAATCAACTGCCAATAACTCATCAAATAGGTGTGGGACTCTTGAGCGATTTCTCCATTCATGCTGAACTGTAACTGGCTTATTTTTGTGAAGGCGATCTCAGCTGATGTTAGTTTATGCATGCAACAGTCATGTCACATTCAGAAGAGTCAAAAGACCCATAGTGTTCCACACCAATCACTCCCATTCTTTGGCTCCTTCCTTCCTTTCTTTCATGATATCCTCCGGGCCTTGGAACATTGATATAGATATCCTAATTGGGGCTAAGAACTCACAATCACCTACTATTAATATTTTGACCAGTTGTGAGTCTCTACATCAACTACTGACTACTGCAGAACTTTCTCTGATGAAAGTTGAGAACAGGATTGAGAACATGACCTTGTAACCAAAAATATGAGCCTATGGATGTGGTGGGGGCTTTCTCATTCAAAAAAGACACATATCCAATGTCTACATCCTCAACTCAGTAGTGGGATCATATGTGACTTAAATCTGTGCAGCACTTTTGCATGCTGCCATAGTCTCCATGAGCTCATATGTGTATTAGTCCTGTTGTGTCTAAAGGATTTGGAGCAGATGTACACTCAGAAATTTTGTGGGGTTTGTGGGAACTGAATGTGCCATGTAAGCTTCTGAAGAAGAAAAGTCAACCAACAGTCCTACCCAGTTAGGATGCTTATGAACCATATCAATGACCAGTATGGCATGATCTAAGGATACAGTAGTGGCATGCATACCTTAACTGTAGCCAAAATCTCAATAATTGGGCTTAAGATCAGCTCAACAAGAGGGAAATCATGTCCACTTTCCCTATCCAACAACCCAGAGCTAATGAACTTGTAGATCTTGGAGGAGACATGCAACCATCACTTAACTAGATGACTAAATAAACATAATACCTAACTATTCAGTAAATAATTGTCTTTATACCCAATAAAAAGTGTTTTCTTCACCTCTTACAAAAGGAAATTTCTCTTTGCAACAGAGAAATCATTATAGAAAAAACACAACCAATCAAAATAAGGAGATTTCGGAGCATATTCTCAGTGGGTGGATAGATAGATAGATAGATAGATAGATAGATAGATAGATAGATAGATAGATAGATAGATAACACATCTCCTGAACTTGAGTCTCATAAGAGCCTTGAGGAGGACAGCTGGACTGGGACTGAACAAGCATGTGATCAAACCGGATTCTCTGAATGTGGCTGACATGGAGGCTGACTGAAAAGCCATTGACAATGGCACTGGGTCTTGTTTCGTCTGCATGGACTGGCTTTTTGGGGCCCTAGTCTGTTTGGATGCTCACCTTCCTAGACCTGGAGGGAGGAGGGGGGAACTTGAACTTCCCACAGGGCAGGAAACCCTGACTGCTCTTAGGACTGTAGAGGGAGGAGGAGAGGGAGTGGGGGGGGAGGAGGAGAGGGAGTGGGGGGAATGGGAGGGTATGGGGAGGAGAGGAGAAAGTGGAAATTTTTATAAGTAAATAAATAAGTAAATTTAAAAAATAAAATAAAATCTGTAAAAACAAAAAAAATTGCCATATTGAAAAATAAATGATCATGAGGTTTTCAACTGATAAAAGATAGAGTGAGTTAGGAAAAAAAGAGCCTTGAGGAAGAGAGAAGAAGAGAAAGGAAGAGCGAGAGGATCAAGGAGTTTGCTATGAGATTGTGTCTCCTGGTGTTGTTGGAAGTTTCACTCAGATTCTTTCACCTCATGACAGCCTAAACATGAGGTGAACAACAATCAAATGCTAAAGCAGATGGGAGAAAGGCCACAAGACCTCAGCATGATACAAAGAGCCATTAGCAACTAAGGAATGCTGAGAGTAGAAGAAATAGTCTTTTTCAAGGAAGAGCACATAAATTTGATGTCTACTGCCCTGTAAGCCCTGACAACATGCACACAAGTAACAGACTGAGCATATTTTATTTCTGAATATATATATATATATATATATATATATATATATATATGCTACTACATACATTCTTGTAACAACAATTCATCATAAAAAGAGCCCATGATTTCAAAAGAGACAAAGGAGGGATATATGATATATATTTCCTTTCTACATGACCTGGTCCCTGTGGTTTTACTCACATCTTCAGTACGTTTGTCAGGAAAGGGATATCCCTTTAAGAAAAAGCCATTACCTCAGGGCCAGCTCTTCCATCCGCCACCAGAGGTGAGGAGCAGGGCAAGTGGCAACACATTTGTTGTATGGCAAGAAGAGAGGTGGGTCCAGATCTCCCACACTTACATTCTTGGGGCTGGTTCACTAGCACCCATCAATAGGGTCTGTTGCATGATGTAAAAGACATAAAGAATAAACAAAAAGAAAGTTAAAGGAAAGAAAAGAAAAAAGATAATTGAAAACTAGAACCACTTTCTGGCATCTCAAGCCTCTGGTCACTACAAAACCAGAGTCTTGGCTTAGGCAATTCTGGCATCTCTAGCTTCTGACAAGAACAAGGATTTCCAAGGATATTCCTGATGTTTAGCTAAGAAAAAAAGTAATCACTCATTCTTGTATCTCAAGCACTGTTGCCGTATCCTATAGCTTATTTCCTTCTGTAGATGGAAATGTTTCTTAATGTCATCGTTGCACAACTAATCTCTTCATGTGGCACCTAGAATCCTTTGGAGACATGACATCTCAAAGACATTCAGCTGCTGTTCTGAGGAGTATATCTTTGTACAGGTTTCAGAGTTATAAAGAAAGCAGCTCAAGACAAGTGTCTCATATACTTCTAATTGTGTCATTGTAATTATGTCTCTTGCTGATCAAACCTTCCTTATTGCCTGGAATGCAGCCCTCACTATCCCTATCTGTCTCTTGGCATCTGAAATAGTTCCCTCCTTTGAACTGAGGGTTCCTCCCAGATACACAAAGTTGACTGCTTGAGGTTCTGATTCTTTATTACAATGTTATAATCGTCGTGCACCCTTCCCAACTGCTGTATGTCAGTCTTCTAGATGCTTAATTTCATCCCAAGGTTTTCACTTACCATCACTACTCTATTTACCATGGTCTACAGCTCATTTGGATTTTCAGCAAGTAGTGTTATATCATCGATGAAACACAAGTTGTAGATTCACACACTACCTGTCTGCATTCATATCTCCACATCCTCAAGGGCTGTTGCTACTATAAATTCCAGGAATATATTAAAGAGGATGCATCCCTGTAACACTACTACAATTGTCTTAAACTGACCACTTAGTTCTCCATAGACTTAGACTGATGCAAAGGTATCTTTATAGCCATTTTCTAGTATTATGATTTTCTCTGGGCACCTGCAAAACCTCATTGTTTACCAAAGTCCTTTGCTCCAAATGCTATCAAATGCCTTCCTGAAGTCGATGTAACAGACATATAAATCTTTTCCAAATTCTTATATTTTTCTGTCAGTTGCCTCAAAGTAAAGATCTACTCAATTGTGTTCCTGTTAGCTCTCAATCTACCCTGGGCCTCTACTGGGATTTCCTTTGTTCTGCCCTTGATCCTTTGCAGGATAATGGAGGTGAAGATCTTACAGCTAAGGCACAACACACTAATGCCCCCAGAATATGAGCAGTCCAGATTGTCTTCTTCTTGTATATGGGAATTATGATTGAGTGCTTCCATTCCATGGGAATCACTCTGTGTCCCCATATCTCTCTGAAGAATCTGAGAATGCCTTGGCCCCTAAACTGATTGTAGCTACCTCCATATCCTCCACCATGATGTCATCTGCTCCTGGGGCCTTCCTGTGTTTCACTTTTTTGATAGCTTCCTCTACGTCACTCCTGTCAATATCTAATATTTTCTCATTTTCTCTGGTGTTCAAATGGCTGCAGAAGTGCTTCCTGTTGTCGTCTACATTGACTGCATCTGGGTCTTTGTAAAAGGTGTCAAAGTGTTGTCTCCATCTCTGCTTTACTTCCCCTGGTTCTGTTAGTAAATGACGTTGCCCATCTTTAATCACCTGAATCTAAGGGGCATATCTGGCAGTTATCCATCTGATAACTTTGTAGACAAGGTGTGTTTTATTATGGAGCCTAGCCTCTTTGACCTCTTTGCATATACCTTGAATATACAGCTCTCTATCCTTCCTTGTTCTTCTTTTGACCTACCTGCACAGATAGTTGTGGTGTTTTGATGCCTAAAGATTGCTTCTTCATTTTCTCTTTAGCTTACTTCTTTCTTCTGCCAGGTTGATTTTCTCTGCAGTAAGCCATTTTACTGGTTTTTTCCCTTTTGCATACCGAAGCCTCTCCTTAGAAGCCTCCTGTATAGCTCTTTTGATGTTCTCCTATTGACTTTCTATATTTGTAAAAGGTTGTTTAATGATTTCACTAATCTTATTTTCAAGTGGTTCTCTTCAACTCCTTCCATACAGTTGAGTTCGTCAGTTGTTTACAATTGATCTTCTGGTTCGTCTTGCCTGGCATGCCTCTCCTACATTTCAGTTGAATGTTGGCTATAACAAGTTGATGATCTGGCCCTAAGTCACCACTAGAAAATGATCAACTGTTTCAGATGCTAGATAAGAGTTTCCTGCTGACCAGAATGTGGTCAATTTGGTTGTATGTGTGTTTGTCAGCGGATTCCCACATCCAGCATCTTGATGGTTTAGCCTGCTTGAATTTTGTGTTGGTTATGTATAAATCATTTGCATAGCAGAGCTTCCCCTCTAGCATTCCTTTGTCTAAATTCATATGTTCCCATGACCCTATATTACATTCTTTCTCTGGATCCCACTCTTACATTGAAGTCAGCCATAACAATTAGTATGTCATTCTTATGCGCCCTGCTGACCTCATTCTGTACCTCTGTGTAGAAACTGTTGATGACATCTTCTTCTGATTCTGCTGTTGGCATGTATACCTGTATGATGTATACACATCCTGTTCCTAAATGTGTCATTGTCTGAAATCTGGCTGATATAATTCGGCCATTTACAGGTTGTGATGGACCAACTCAGCCGGAGCACTGGTACAGACAGGACAGGGTCCCAGGAATAGGTGGGTAAGTAGTCGACGAATGACAAACAAACACAAGACTCAAAGGAATGGCATCTGAATGCGTCTTTACTAAGTGTGAGGCTCGTTCTTTACTGAAAAAAATTGCTTAACAGCATGTATTGTTTTTTCATGTGGTACAGATTATTCTTAGAATCATTATATCAGATACATGAGAATAGAATTTCATCAGACAGACGTCCCCAGTGTGAGTCTGCGGTTGGTCATGCTAGACATGGCTTGGCATTAGTTTCAATATAAATCTTTAACTAGGTCATGAGTTCATGGCATTTTGAGCTAAGGGCAAGCAGTTGTGGGTAACAGTCACACAGTCAACTCCTTTTCAAACCTGCCCCAAAATCAATCTCAAGAAGTTATAGGCATTTATCTTTCTCTTCTATCCTTATTTCTTTTTTCTTTTTTTTTTTTGCTGAATCTTATTTGCTTAAGTTTGCCTTTTTTTTCTTTATTTACTAAGCACCAGATTAAACCTGGAAAGCTTCCCTTGAATGTTACCCTATCTTTCTCAATCAGCTTCATATACTCCTGTATATGGCGATGGCTCATCAGTAGACTCTGGAAACTTAAACATTATCTTCCCTTCCAGAAGAAACCAGACTCTGTTTTTTGGAACATTAGCAGGTAATGCCAAAAGTACAAGGTTTCCAATGCAGGAAACACAGCACACACACACACACACACACACACACACACACACTCACACACACACACACACACACGTTTTCTCTGCGGGCCCTCTTCCTTGAAGCTTGTACCACAGCTTACGTGAGAGACCACGCAGACTCCACAGGAGGTGGCATGACAACAGGTCTGTAACTGAGCATGCATTTTTGAGCCAAACTGGATAGCACTAAAGTTACACCTGTTGCCTGTCTTCCCTCTCCACCTGAGTTCATAATCTTGCATCTGTTTACTACAACATTTTGTGTTCCTGTCCAATGGATTTCTGCCAACTCAATGATTATATAAGGGAATGTTATCAAATATTAGGGGGGAAAGGAAGTTAATCATTTTGCATTATTTTAGAACTCTGGCAAGCAAGATAATTTCCACTTATGAATGGTAAGGTTTCCTTCACTTTCTATTTCATGAAAGACTTTGAGGATAATTGCTATTAGTTTAATGATAAAAATTCATCCATTTAGGCGCGGACCTGGTGCCTCTTTTGTGAAGCGGCAGCTGAGGAGACTCCGGCGTTCGCCATGGCCGACGAGAAACCCAAGGAAGGAGTCAAGACCGAGAACAACGACCATATTAATTTGAAGGTGGCGGGGCAGGATGGCTCTGTCGTGCAGTTTAAAATTAAGAGGCATACACCACTTAGTAAACTAATGAAAGCCTATTGTGAACGACAGGGTTTGTCAATGAGGCAGATCAGATTCCGGTTTGATGGACAGCCAATCAGTGAAACAGACACACCTGCACAGTTGGAAATGGAGGATGAAGATACGATTGATGTGTTCCAGCAGCAGACAGGAGGTGTCTACTAAAAAGGGAACCTGCTACTTTACTCCAGAATTTTGTTATAGACCAAGAATACATTCGCAATTAGAAAGCTGCAATTTGGTTCCACCACATCCTGACTACTACAGTATAGTTTTCTCTATTCTTTCATTTCCCGGTCCCCATTTCTTTATTGTACATAAAGTAACTGGTGTATGTGCACAAGCATATTGCGCTTTTTCCTTTTTTCTTTTTTTTTTCTTTTTTAAACTAAATGGCCAATGTTCTGTTTTGATTGACATCAGATGGAGGTGGTCGGGGGAAGTACTGGTTCTGTGAAAATACCCCCTACTCCATTAGTGGCATGCTCATTCAGCTCTTATCTTTATATTCCAGTAAGTTATTTTGCTCTCAATGTTTTAACAAAAGAACCCAACCACAAAATCCTTGCATACCTTGTTCGATTGGAGAATTTTAATGTTTTTCATTTATCATTGTAAAACCAAGGACAATTTTATAACTTTTTTGTACGTAGCTGTTACATGTAGGGCAATCTGTCTTTAAGTAGGGATAAATTACTCTTGAACAAAATGATCCTAGATAGTTTTCCCTTCAAGTCAAGCGTCTTGTTGTTTAAATAAACTTCTTGTTTAAAATAAAAAAAAATTCATCCATTTATCTAAGGTTTTGGTTGAGACAGTACTATTTTTAATATCAATGTTTATTATAGAAATGATTGGGAGGGATTTTCATTATTTAACAATTTTGTAAATGTGTATAGTAAATCTGGGTCATTTTTACCTGTATTACCTTTTCTCATCTCCCTTCCTCTTATGCTAAAACCTTCTTCCTTTCAAGGAGACCCCCACTTAAATACTGAGTATGATCATGGTTGCTTGAATGAGCATAAATGTGTAAAAAGAGCAGTGCTTACTTAAACATTTCAATGTATTTTCAAAATGCTGTCAGGTGATCTGCTGAATTTAATAGGTGTATGTTTTAGTATTTCCTTTTCATGACTAATTTCATTCATCTTTGTCTTCTTTCCCTTAAGTCAATTTGACTAAAGGGGTTCTCAATCTTTTTTATCTTTTCAAATAATCAACACTTTGCCACGTTTACACTTTGTATTGTTCATTTAGTCTTCATTCTGCTATTTTTGTCTTTTTATTTATTATTACTTATTTTCATCTCAAAATTGGGGTTTGACATGTTAATTCCTAAGACTTTGATGCATATCATAATTTTTTTATTTGAGAGTGTGCTGGTGCTTTAATGTAGACACATATCTAGAAACATTCTCCTTAGATTTTTTCCTATTCTTTTGTATTTTTGTTTTCATTAAGTTTTAAAATATTCTCAAATTTCTTCTTGATTTTTTGCAGTGACTCTTTCAAAACTCAAAATATATTGTTCATTATTCATGTCCTGTGTGCTTTTCTATAGTTCTTCTTGCTGCTGATTTATAGCCTTATCCTATTATGAGCTGATAAATCCAAGAAATCACTTAAAGTTTTAACATTATAGCTTAAAATGTGATCTATACTTAGAAATTTCATCAGCTACTGCAGAGTGTGTACATTCTGTCAGGATTAGATGGTATGCTCTTTAGATGGAGCATTATTTTCATGGTGGCTGACCTCTAAAGCACCATGGAGAACAGGCCTGTCTTAATTAGGGTTCCTATTGCTGTGACAAGATTCCACGACTATGGCAATTCTTATAAAAGAAAAAATTTAATTGGGGTGGCTTACATTTTCAGAGGTTTAGTCTGTTATTCTCATGATAGACACGGTGGTTATGTGGAGAGATATGGTGTTGTAAAAGAAGCTGAGAGTTTTACATATTGATATGCATGCAACAGGAAGTGCTCTGAGACACTAAGTGAGGTTTGAGCATACACGACACCTCCAAGCCCACCACCACAGTGACACACTTCCTCCAACAAGGCCACACCTGCTCCAACAAACCCACACCTCCTAATAGTGGCACTTCCTATAAGCTTATGAGGGCTAAATGCATTCAAACTACCACAACGCCATTCCATCATGAAGAAGCAAAAATATCCAGGTCTTTCTGTTCTTTATAGTAGATCACTCAGAGAATGAGATACTTCTCAAGATATCACCTCATTAAGACACATTCTAAATTGAAAGTGTTAAGAGCTTTAACAGTATAACCTATAAATATGTCAGTAATACCAGCAATTTAGAAGGGATTGTTCTTAGCAGATTTGTAGACTTAGATAGAATATACTGAAATTCTTTCAGCCTGTTAGATGAGGTCTTCCCTTTTCCCACTGAGATACTGCATGATGGGTGCTAGCGCAAGATCTAATTTCTTGTTATTCTAACACTTTTTTTTCTAAATCACAGTTACTTTTTTCCTTATTGTGTGTATTTGTGTCTAAGTGCTTGAATGAGTCACAAAGCACATATGGCTATCAGTGGACAACCTTCAGGAGTTAGTTCTGTCCTTCCACTATGTGGGTCCCAGGAAGCTAATACAAATTCTCAGGCTTGGTGTCAAGTGCCTTTAATCACTGAATAATGTAAACAAATCTATTTGTTATCTTTCTAGATATCAATGTTTCTGACATTCAGCTGCTTTGTAACTTTGAGATTTTACTCCAAAGCATTTATGAGAAAACCGTCATATAAAGCAGCACACTCCTCAAATGAATTACAATCTATCACCTAGATCCATTTATAAATGCTGCATATCTTTAGTCTGTCATTTTTATGTTGATCTTTTCACAGTGCTTAATTTTTCACATGTACTGTAACATTGCTTTAAAGGCCTAAATATATATTGCTCTTCTTTACTATTTCAATGATGTCTTGAATATTCTTAAAATAGTATTGTAGCCAACATTTCTGCAGACTTGGTAAGAATTTTCTAACACATATGTGATCCTGTAGAAAAAAGTAACACTTTCTAAACATATGTCATAATATAAATTGCAAGAAATTGAATCTAAATCATAATTTGAGAGTCTATGGTCATAGCCAATTAACAGAAGACATCAGAATACAGAAAATTATTCATGTTTGGATTAAAAAAGTTATATCTGTATATTTATTATATAATTTGTGAAGCATTTCTTCTGATTGCTTAACTTTTATTCATAAAATAAGAATAAAAATTATTCTGCTAGACTGAGGTTAGGTTTATTATTAATAAATTGAGAGGCAAAGTATAAGAGATAGTCAAATATAAGTATTAAAGGATCAATAACCTAAAGTTATATGGACTGAAAACAGATTTTACTTCCTGCCTCCTATTTCCCTGTAGTGTGCACTATCATGAATATCTCATTACATTCAGAGACTGGAACTTCTGCTGCACCTCACAGTCAGAATTGATGTTACAACTTGATGTCACTTAATACTTACAACTACTATCCTCCTGTATACTCAATCTGTTTCTTTAACCTGATTTTAGGAGAACAATGTTGTTGTGTGATGTTTTGATTGCATTCTAACAAAAAAGTTTGCTTTGAGTAAGAAGGCGGAGCTAACCACTAGTTGAACAAAATTAACCATAGACATTTCAGAGGACTGAAGACAGATAGGAGGCAAGAAGTAAAATTACTTCAATGGGAAGTGCTTTGATTTCTTTTTTCTCTCAATTCAATGGTGACACATTTTGGGTACTCTAAGTGTATTACTAATGTGTTTAAACTGAGTATTACCCTCTGATACTTTCCTTTATTTCCTCCAATATCTCCCATCTGTCCTCCTTTGCTCCCTCCAAAATTCTTGATCTCCTTTCTTTGTTATTAATATAAAAATACGACCCATTCAGTCTATTAAGTGTTATTTGTAAAAAAAATAATTTTTGAACTTAGTAGGTCATTTACTGAAGAGTTTGTTGGGGATAGTGTCCTAAAAACAGACCTAGATATTAGACAAAGAAGGTGAAAGTATTATTATTTAGTATGATGTGGGAATAGAGTTCTATTGAATGATCATGATTGTACAAATGCACAGTGACAGAATTTCTAACTAATAAACAGTGTTGTACAGAATTTGGAGGAGAAATAATCACAGAAGCAGATTCGATTCTTGAAACTGAGTGGTATTTTAGAAAACTAAAGCCATTTGGACTAACTTGTACAATCAAAGAGAAAAGTCATAGTGAAATTTTCAGAGTGATTCTTATATGGGTTGAATATAAATTTTTCCACATAGAATAATGTGCTTGAAGGACCTTACACCAGCAGGTAGTGCTAGTGTGAACTGGAGCCTGAGAACAGAAAATAGGTCATGGGAACATAACTTTGAAGAATATGGTATTCTAGTCCTCTCATTTCTGTCAATTCCTTTGTTCTGCTATGCCCTCCTTTTGTTATGATGTTGTACATAGGCCCATAGTGATGATTCAAGCCAATACTGGAGGAAAATGGATGAAACTGTTAGGCTAAATAATCCTCCCTTAAGTTGTTTTCCTTGCTTATTTGAAACATAGATAATAAAATGTTCAACAATCCTAATTATACAAAGGCCTTGTTGGTTTTGTCTTCCACCAGTAGACCTCTTGCTGATGAACCAGCTCATAGAGTTCAGGATCCATCAGGATAGGATACACAACAGTCATGGTCCAAGCAAATTTGGGTGACTGTCCAGGCATCCAGATATCTCTGTCATTTCTAGAGTTTTAGAAGTTGCTTACAATGTACTTCCTGTTTAGTTAGGTAATATTATATCTGTTGTTGGTCTTTGCTGAAGTTAAAGACTAGATAGTTATAGTTTGCTTTAGTTATGAAAAATGATAAATTAGAAATGAAGTTTTAGATTCACAAAGATAAACTAGATGATAGACAATTTTCTTTAATTTTGCCAAATACAAATGGACTAAATATTGTAACTATAATTCTTGCTGGATAACTGTTTTATTACATGTAATTTTACTATATTAAAAAGCTAAAACCTTCCTTTTTAATTAGATAGAAAAAATATGATGTTGGATGTCCTTCTGAATGCTGTGACTATGTCTTATTACCATTTGTTAATAAAGAAATTGATTTGGCCAATAGCCAGGCAGAACAGAGCCAGGCAAGAAATACAATAAAAGATAAAAGGAGAAAGAAGGCAGAGTCGGAGAGATTCCAGCAGCCACCATGGAACAAGACTGATGGGCAAGAAGATGTGAGGTAATAAATATACCATGAGCCTTGTGGTAAAATGCAGAAGAATTGAAAGGGGTTAATTTAAGTTTTAAGAATGATTAATTATAAGCCTGAGCTACTAGGCCAAACAGTTTGTAATTAATATTTAGCCTTAGGGTGGTTATTCAGGAACTGGAGGGTGGGAGAGAAACCTCCAGTTACAATCAATTCCATATCTGATTGAAGGTTAATATACAAAATATAGCAATAATTCAAGAGACTAGACATGAGCAAACCAAATAACCCAATTTAAAAGGGAAGTACATATCTAAACAGAGAATTCTCAACAGAGAAATCTCAAATGACTTGGAAACAAATAAGTGTTCAACATCCTTGGTATCATGGAAATGCAAACCAAAATGACCCTGAGATTCGGTTACACCTGTCAGCATAGCTAAAATCAATAATACAAGTGACAGCTCATGCTGATGATAATGCAAAGCAAGAAGAACACTCCTCCATTGTCAATGGGAGTGAAAACTCTGCAGAAACTTTGAAAATGAATATGACAGTTTCTCCGGAACTTGAGAATCAACCTACCTCAAGAACCAGCTGTACCGCTTTTAGTCATATACCCAAAGAACACTCTATACTACAACAAGGACACTTGTTCCCCTATGTTCACAGCCCCTTTATTCAAAAAATAGAGGTAACATAGGTGTCTGTCTAGTGAAGATTTGATAAAGAAAATGTATGCATTTATACAATGGAGCTATTCAGCTATTAAAGAATATGACTTCACAAAATTTGTAGGCAAATGAATGGAACCAGAAAAATTATTCTGAATGAGTTAAAACAGACCCAGTAAAACAAATGTGCTATGTAATCACTTCTAAGTGGATATTAATTGTTGTAGAATGTTATTTTAAGTTGTGTTGCTTTTGTTTAAGCTGCATTTTTTTTAACTTTGTGAAGCTGTGATTCTTGGCCTGTCAAAAATACATGATGGTCTAATACAGAGCTGAACAGTCACTAGCGAGGCAGAAAAAAGAATAGGAATGGATTATAGACAGAAAGAATAAATGAGAGGAGAAACCTATAGGCATAAGAAGCAAGAGAACAAGGAGAGGATAATGCTAGGAGCCAGCCACCCAACTACACAGCAAGTCACTGAGTAAGAGTGAAAGCAAGATATACAGAAGAAAAGTAAGAAAAGGCTCAAACAGAAAAGGTATTTGGGATAATTAGTTTAGAAAAGCTAGCAAAAAACAAACCAAGTTAAGGTCAGGTCTTTATAAGAAAGTATAATCCTCTATGTGATTTATTTGGGAGGTGGGTGGTGGACCCCCCAAAGAACAAAAGAGCAAAAACTCCCAAGGATTAAAAAGAATAAAAGTAAAAAATAAGCAACTATAATTAGATTTAAAGTAAAAGATAATAATGCTACAATCCACAGTCCCAGAGAAGCTAAGTAACAAGGAGGGGTCAATGGAGGATGCATGAATGTCTCTGGAAAGAAGAAAAAGAATAGATTTCATGGGTAGACTGAAGGTGAGTTGGGATGAAAATTAAAGGAAACATGTAGGGGGATGGAAAGAGAGGGTACTGGTAGAGACAACTGGAACTGGAGGGTATTTAGGGGTGAGGTAGAAACCCAGTAAAATGGAAACTCCCAGGCATCTACAAGGGTAATTATAGCAAAAAACTCCTAGTAATGGGGGATACAGAGCAATGAACAAGATACCGTCTGTAACGAGGCAAGGATTACCTATAATTTATCCTGCCTGAAAGACATCCTGGGGTAATGTTTGTGCAGAATTTGTGGGAGTGGTCAACAAATCCATGAGGGAAAAACCAATGAAATGATTCCTAATATTACTTCTTGTCTAGTATAATTTTCATCAGAGAAGCTTCACTCATTTTTTAATGTGTGGAAGTTAGTTTTTTTGATCTACCCTAATTTCTACATTGGGGAATGTTTCACATGCTATTTTGAAAAAAAACACATATTCTGAAGATGCTGTATGTTTATTTTGCTCTGTAGTATTTGAGAACATATCAAGAATGCCTATGGTCTCCTCTCTCCATCCAGCACAACTTCCATACTGTTCTACTGCCGTTACTACCTTTGGATCTCATATAAGAGCTACAGACTTCAGGTCTTATAGAACACTCAGAAATGCTAGTCTGTGGTCCACAGTCAATAGCTCTTCCACATGAATTGCTGTATCTGGCTACACCAAACAACTTGACAAATGGTTCAGCTATATTTCATTCTATATTTTACAATTTCTCTGAGATTTTGGAAACATAAAGATCCCATTAGGCCATTAAGATGTCTTTCTTTCGGCTTTGTAAGAATCAAATGGACTATTTCCAGTTAATAGTCTATAGATCTGTTTCTTAATTAAAATGAAGTTCTATATATTCATTGACCTGTGTGAAAAATCTTTGACCTGAGAAGGTAAATAACATTTTGAAATATGGCATTATTCTGTTAAAAATGTACAACCAACTTTACAATTTACTCTCTGTAAACAGTAGCTACTCCATCATTATAAACATCTCATTACAAGCAAACTGCAGAATGAGTGGCTAAGATGTAATGATTACCTTGACAGTAAGATTAATAAGTGTTTAATAAAGGAACAGACTCATCCTAGCAGTGAGAACTGCCTTAAAGTGATAGCCCAAAGCGCTAGGTAGAATTAAAGCCATTATGTGGATAATTCAGATAGGAGTAATTGAGTTTTGAGGCTAGAGGATGAGGATAATTGCCTCAGTTCTCCACTTGGCCCTTGTCATGAAATGACTACTAAATGTTGTCCCACAGAATAAAGGGCCACTTAATTAATGTCCATCATTTGTCTTCTGGAAGAAATAATTGTATCATGTATCTATGAAGCAAAGTACCATTACTCCTTCCAATAGTGTAAAAGAAAAAACATGCAACAGAAGTATTATACTATCTCCCATGCCAAACAAAAATCTAAATAAAAACACAATGATTAAAATAAAGCCTCTAGTTTATTGCTCTAGAATAAAACAAAGCCTCTTGTTGCTCTCATCAACAAGAACAAACAAATCAAAACAAAATAATAAAGTTATGCTTTTATATGGTAAATTTTTATGTAAAGTGTTTATTTTGACTGAAACTATATTTTTATAATTCAAAAGATCAAACTAGCAGTCCTTTTTTGAAGCATATAGAGTCTTATTAGACCTATTCCTATGAAAAATGTACTCTTTTAAATAAAACTAAATGATCTACTAGAGCATTCTTGGAGTGATATAGTCAGATGTATTTTTAGTGTGAAGTTTAATTTGAATATTTATAATAATATGTTGTTCAATAATTGATGTCATACCACTAGTAAACTATGCATAAGAGAAACAAATCTTCTTTTAAAAAGGAAAGGAAGATATGAGAGGTTATATGCAGACAACATTTTACTCAATACTCTCATGTGAATTAATTAATAATGCATATTTCCTCTATGAGAGTGTAGTATGTGAAACTTTAACAAAGACATGTAACTATGATTTCTGGAGTTCAACATGAAAGTGTGTGTGAAGGGGAAAATGTTGAGTCTGAAGGTCATGGTAAGATTAAATTTTCATCTTTCACAATTCGCCAACTTGGGACAAATCATTTCTTCTTTTTGTATAGACTCCAACGATTGCAATTTTGGAGTCAGTGGCACAATAAATCATAAAGTCTATAAAAGGTCTGACAGAGTTGTTGTGTGTTTTGGTTTCAGTTTGCATTATATGTAAACTCCCACCTGCCTATAATTTTGTCATTTACAGATTTCCAAAAGGAAAGCATCATGAGCAAGTCTGGTTTTTATCCACAGGGTTATGCAAGAGCTAAAAATACATTAAGAGATTAAAACAGTACAACAGAAACTATGACACCTGCCTCTGTCAGTCAGGAAGACAGTTGCAAAAGGAAATAGAAATGCTTATCCAAGTGGGAATAGTTCAAATAGAGCATGTATCTAACTGAGGACAAACTCATGAATAAATGAGGTGGAATTCAAATTAATGTTAATGTGCCCAAGCTCTACAATTGTTGTCTTTAATGGTTGAAAATATTGTGTCTCTCATACCCAGAACCTTTTACAAAGTTATTGCATTGCCTATTGTCAGAATCAAGGATGCAGTCATTCTGAGATATTGTGGGGATTTGAGTTGATAATTTTTTTTACCTTACACAAAAATTTCTCAATAAATTTAATAAAATAATAACATATACTGGCTAGTTTTTGTCAGTTTGGTGCAAGTTAGAGTTATTTTGGAGGAGGTAACCTCAATTGAGGAAATGGCTCCACTAGATGCACCTGTGGTCAAGTCTGTGATGCATTTTTTTTTATAATGATTGATGTGAGAAGGCCCAGCTCACTATGAGAGGTACATTCCTGAGATGATGTTCCTAGATGCTATAAGAGATAGTAGGCAGAGTCAGAGAGAAGCCATGTAGCCACCCACAGGAGATAGATGCACTGGAAACTTGCTGGTAAGCCACAGCCACGTGGTAATACACAGATTAATAGAAACAGGTTAATTGAAGATGTAAGAGTTAGCTAGAAATGCACCAATTTGTTTGGGGAGGCTGCTTTTTGATTTCCTGGCTGCCTAGACTCCCAAAATAATCACACTAAAACTATATTAACTGCAATACTCTTTGGCCAATATCTTATTTCTGGCTAGCTCTTACATCTGAAATTAACCCATTTCTATTATTTTATATTTTACCACTAGGCTCATGGCCTAGTTCCAGCTGGCGGCTTACACTTTTCTCCTCTGGCAGTTGCATGGCATCTCCCTGACTATGCCTTCTTTCTCACAGCATTCAGGTTAGTTTTCCCCACTTAGCTCTATTCTGCCCTGCACAGGCCCAAAGCAGCTTCTTTATTAACCAATGGGATTCACACTATACAAAAGGAAACCCCACATCACATGGTCAACTAAATCTACTTAAAAACCTGAGAGAGCTTAAAAAGAAATTCTAGACAGAAAGAGACAGATTTTACCAGAGCTTCTTGCAGCTCCCTTAAGTGAGGTCTCCCTGATTCAACCACAGGAAAAAAAAATGCGGTTTTGAAATGGTGACTTCCTGGTTCTTCCTGCCAGCACAAGCATAAGCTCTGGCTCTTTCAGAAGGCCGAGCACCTGAATGGAGTTTGTGGGCAGTGTGCTGCAAGTTACTTGGTGGGCCAACTTGTTGCCAGAGTTGAGGTGGTAAACATGGCTCACATCAGGCAATCTCAGAGGCAGTGAATGCTACAAACCATGTTGGATTGGGTAAGACCAAAAGACAAAGCAGCCTTAGTCCTAGCCATACTGCTGTGCATTTTAAGAAGGAATCCTGGTCAGAAAAGTTTAATAGATACACAATAAAGACAAATTCAGATGGAAAATATCTCTAAATACGTTACAGTGTTGGATAAATGTACATAGGCTTGGGAGAGAAGAAAAAGAATATAGACATTAATAAAAGGAAGTAAATGGTTTTTAAAAATAAAAGAAAGTCCTTAAAGAGACAGTGTACAGTCATAGATTAAAGGAGTAAAAAAAAATAAGCCACATAAAGATGGAATATACATGGAGTGTTTTTATTATGCATATTATTGTGTTTTCTCTAAATTTTTTGACTATGAAGCAGTTAAGAACAAAGAGACATTTCATTCAATGGGCTGTTAAGCTAAACTAAACGTGTGTGTGTGTGTGTGTGTGTGTGTGTGTGTGTGTGTGTGTTTTAAAGGTATCTTGACTTCAAAATTTGGGTCTAAGGATTTGTCACTTTGGAAAAGATGCTCTTTTTTTGTTTCTACAGAGGATCAAAACCTGTAGACTCCTTCCAGACTAATGTGGTTTGAAACCAAAAGTTTTCTGAAAACACCCTCAAAAAATTACTTCATTTAATAAAAAGCCAGAAGCAGTTTGGAGAGAATTATGTCAAAATTCCCTAAATGATTGTTCATAAATCTTTGTTTACATTTAAAGAAGAATATGCTATAAAGATGGATACTTTGCATTGATATGGATCTTGGATTATTGATACTAATTTAAGATCAATTTTGTTTAATATGTATTTCTGTTCTCAATTAAGGTACTGTGTTTGTAGCTCCTTAAAAATGTAATGTATAATTAAGAAATACAGATTAGATCCAGAGGGCCTTCGGAGTGGTGAGTTGATTCGGGCCCGCGACAGGGGCCCGGCGAGGGGGAGCTAGGACTCTCCCCGACCCCATAGACTCCCAGGTCAGCCTGCTCTGCTGGCTCCACCATGCTAGCTTCCCCGCCAGCCATCCCAGCTTCCATCCAGAGGGCCTTCGGAGTGGTGAGTTGATTCGGGCCTGCGGCAGGGGCCCGGCGAGGGGGAGCTAGGACTCTCCCCGACCCCATAGACTCCCAGGTCAGCCTGCTCTGCTGGCTCCACCCTGCTAGCTTCCCCACCAGCCATCGCAGCTTCCATCCAGAGGGCCTTTGGAGTGGTGAGTTGATTCGGGCCTGCGGCAGGGGCCCGGCGAGGGGGAGCTAGGACTCTCCCCGACCCCATAGACTCCCAGGTCAGCCTGCTCTGCTGGCTCCACCCTGCTAGCTTCCCCACCAGCCATCCCAGCTTCCATCCAGAGGGCCTTCAGAGTGGTGAGTTGATTCGGGCCCGCGACAGGGGCCCGGCGAGGGGGAGCTAGGACTCTCCCCGACCCCATAGACTCCCAGGTCAGCCTGCTCTGCTGGCTCCACCCTGCTAGCTTCCCCGCCAGCCATCGCAGCTTCCATCCAGAGGGCCTTCGGAGTGGTGAGTTGATTCGGGCCTCGGCAGGGGCCCGGCGAGGGGGAGCTAGGACTTTCCCCGACCCCAAAGACTTCCAGGTCAGCCTGCAGTGCTGTTTCCACCCTGCTAGGCTCTCCCACCTGCCATCACAGCTTCCATCCAGGTACAAATTTCTATATTTCTCCCCTCCCACTGAGCCCATAAAATTTCCCCAGTTCAGCTGCCTTGCACACTGGGCCTGCTCTGTAGGGGCATCCCGGAAAGAGGCAGTGCCTGTGCTTCAATACCCTGCTTGGGGAAAGGTAGGCATTCTATCAGTGAACTCCCTGCCCAACAAGGGAACCTGACCCGATACCAGAAGTTCCAATAGAGAGCATTTGATCGAAGAGATGGGCAGACGCCAAGGCAAGACCTCCTCCAACAATCTGAAAAACAACATGAAAATATCAGATCCCAATGACCCTACAACAGAAGGATTTGAACACTCTAACCCAGATGAAGTGGAAAAAAGTGCCATTATGAAAGCAATAGAGTCCCTTAAACAGGATATGAATAACTCCCTTAAGGAACTGGTAGAGAAGTATAACAAAAAGTTTGAAGAAATAAGTAAATCCGTGAGTGATACCCTGAGAAACCAAGAAAAAACAATCAAACAAGTAAAGGAAACAGTCCAAGAATTGAAAACTGAAATGGAGGCAATGAAGAAAACACAAAACGAGAACCGGCTGGATATGGAAAACCTAGGTAAATGAACGGAGACTACAGAATCAAGCATAACCAATAGAATACAAAAGATAGAAGGACGAATCTCAGATTCAGAAGATACCATAGAGAAAATAAATGATCTGGTCAAAGAAAACGGCAAATCCAACAAATTCTCTTCACAAAACATTCAGGAAATCTGGGACACAATAAAAAAACCAAATCTAAGAATAATAGGGATTGAAGAAGGAGAAGAACTGCAGATCGAAGGCCCAGAAAATATATTCAACAAAATTATAGAAGAAAACTTTCCCAACCTAAAGAACGATATTCCTATGAAGGTTCAAGAAGCATACAGAACACCGAATAGATTGGATCAGAAAAAAACATCCCCGCGCCATATAATAATCAAAACACAAAACATAAATATTAAAGAAAAAATTTTAAGAGCTGCAAAGGAAAAAGGTCAAGTAACTTATAAAGGTAAACCTATCAGGCTTACACCGGATTTCTCTATGGAAACCATGAAAGCCAGAAGATCCTGGATAGAGGTACTGCAGAAACTAAGAGACCATGGATGCAAACCCAGACTACTATACCCAGCCAAGCTATTGTTCACTATCAACGGAGAAAACAAAATATTCCAGGATAAAAACAAATTTAAACAATACGTAGCTACTAATCCAGCCTTACAGAGAATATTAGAAGGAAAATCACTACCGAAGGAATCCAACATTCCCAACACGATCTACAATAACTCGAACATCTAGCGACCATTCACAAGCACAAATCAAAGAAGAAAAACACATACACTCTACTACCTAAAAAAAAAAAAATGACCGGAGTCAACAACCACTGGTCATTAATATCACTTAATATCAATGGACTCAATTCACCTATAAAGAGGCACAGACTTAGAGATTGGATACGAAAACAGGATCCAACATTCTGCTGTTTACAAGAAACGCACCTCAACCACAAAGACAGACACTTACTCAGAGTAAAGGGTTGGGAAAAGGTTTTCCAAGCAAATGGACCTAAGAAACAAGCGGGCGTGGCCATTCCAATATCTAACAAAATCGACTTCAAACTAAAATCAATCAGAAGAAATGGAGATGGACATTTCATACTCATAACTGGAACAATTCATCAGGAGGAAGTCTCAGTCCTGAATATCTATGCTCCTAATATATAGGCACCCACATATGTAAAAGAAACTCTTCTAGAACTCAAGGCGGTCATCAAACCACACACACTAATAGTAGGAGACTTCAACACTCCTCTCTCACCAATGGACAGGTCATTCAGACAGAAACCAAACAGAGAATTGAGAGACCTATTGGAGGTATTGAATCAAATGGACTTAACAGACATCTATAGAACACTCCACCCAAATAGGAAAGAATATACCTTTTTCTCTGCAGCTCATGGAACCTTCTCGAAAATTGACCACATACTCGGTAACAAAGCAAACTTCCACAGATACAAAAAAATATTAGTAACTACCTGTGTCTTGTCAGATCACCATGGACTAAAATTAGAATTCAACAACAATGCTTCCCCCAGGAAGCCAACAAACTCATGGAAACTGAACAGTCAACTACTAAATCACCCCTGGGTCAAGGAAGAAATAAAGAAAGAAATTAATCTCTTCCTTGAATTTAATGAAAACAAAGACACAACATACTCAAACCTATGGGACACTATGAAAGCAGTGCTAAGAGGAAACTTCATAGCACTAAGTGACCAATTAAAGAAAGTGGAGAAAGCACACATTGGAGACTTAACAGCACACTTGAAAGATCTAGAAAAAAAAGAAGCTGATTCACCCAGGAGGTCTAGAAGACTGGAAATAATCAAACTGAGGGCTGAAATCAACAAAAGAGAAACAGAGAAAACAATCCAAAGAATCAATGAATCAAAAAGCTGGTTCTTGGAGAAAATCAACAAGATTGACAAACCCCTATCCAAGTTAATCAAACAGCAGAGAGAGAACATGCAAATTAATAAGATCAGAAATGAAAAGGGGGACACAACCACAGACACAGAGGAAATTCAGAGAATCATTAGATCTTACTATGAAAGTTTATATGCCACAAAGTTGGAAAATGTAAAAGAAATGGACATTTTTTTAGATAAATACCATATACCAAAGTTGAACCAAGAACAGGTGAACAATCTAAATAGACCTGTTAGTCGCGAAGAGTTAGAAGCTGTTATCAAAAATCTCCCTACCAAAAAAAGCCCAGGACCAGATGGTTTCAATGCAGAATTCTACCAGAACTTCCAGGAAGAGCTAATACCTATACTCCTTAACGTATTCCACAATATAGAAACAGAAGAGTCACTGCCTAACTCCTTTTATGAAGCTACAGTTACCCTAATACCAAAACCACACAAAGACACAACCAAGAAAGAGAATTACAGGCCAATCTCACTCATGAACATCGACGTGAAAATTCTCAATAAAATACTGGCAAACCGAATCCAAGAGCACATTAGAAAAATTATCCATTATGATCAAGTCCGCTTCATTCCAGAGATGCAGGGCTGGTTCAACATACGCAAATCTATCAATGTAATCCATCATATAAATAAACTGAAAGAAAAAAACCATATGATCATCTCACTAGATGCTGAAAAAGCATTTGACAAAATTCAACACCCATTTATGATAAAGGTGTTGGAGAGACTGGGGATACAAGGATCATACCTAAATATAATAAAAGCAATATACAGCAAGCCGACAGCTAACATCAAACTGAATGGAGAGAAACTCAAAGCCTTTCCACTAAAATCAGGAACGCGACAAGGCTGTCCACTCTCTCCATACCTCTTCAATATAGTGCTTGAAGTTCTAGCAATAGCAATAAGACAACATAAGGGGATAACGGGGATTCGAATTGGAAAGGATGAAGTTAAACTTTCGTTATTTGCTGACGATATGACAGTGTACATAAGCGACCCGAAAAACTCTACCAAAGAACTCCTACAGCAGATAAACACCTTTAGTAACGTGGCAGGATACAAGATCAACTCCAAAAAATCAGTGGCCCTCCTATACACAAAGGATAAAGAAGCAGAGAGGGAAATCAGAGAAGCATCACCTTTCATGATAGCCACAAATAGCATAAAATATCTTGGGGTAACTCTAACCAAGGAAGTGAAAGACCTATTTGACAAAAACTTTAAGTCTTTGAAGAAAGAAATTGAGGAGGATACCAGAAAATGGAAAGACCTCCCGTGCTCTTGGATTGGGAGAATCAACATAGTAAAAATGGCAATTCTACCAAAAGCAATCTATAGATTCAATGCAATCCCCATCAAAATCCCATCAAACTTCTTCACAGACCTTGAGAGAACAATAATCAACTTTATATGGCAAAACAAAAAACCCAGGATAGCCAAAACAATCTTATACAATAAAAGAACTTCTGGAGGCATTACCATCCCTGACTTCAAACTCTATTATAGAGCTACAGTATTGAAAACAGCTTGGTATTGGCATAAGAACAGAGAAGTCGACCTATGGAATCGAATAGAAGACCCAGATATTAACCCACAAACTTATGAACACCTAATTTTCGACAAGGGAGCTAAAGGTATACAATGGAAGAAGGAAAGCATCTTTAACAAATGGTGCTGGCATAACTGGATGTCAACCTGTAAAAAAATGAAAGTAGATCCATATCTCTCACCATGCACAAAACTCAAGTCCAAATGGATTAAAGACATCAACATTAATCCGTCCACTTTGAACCTGATAGAAGAGAAAGTGGGAAGTAGTCTACAAGATTTAGGCACAGGAGGCCTCTTCCTAAGTAGGACCCCAGCAGCACAGACAATAAGAGAAACAATGAATAAATGGGATCTACTGAAACTGGGAAGCTTCTGTAAAGCAAAGGACACTGTCAGTAGGACAAAAAGGCTGCCTTCTGACTGGAAGAAGATCTTCACCAACCCCTCATCAGACAAAGGTCTGATCTCCAAAATATACAAAGAACTCAAGAAACTAGGCACTAAAACTCTAATTAACCCAATTAAAAAATGGGGTACTGAACTTAACAGAGAATTCACAACAGATGAACTTCGAATGGCCAGAAGACACTTAAGGTCATGCTCAACCTCCTTAGCGATCAGGGAAATGCAAATCAAAACCACTTTGAGATACCATCTTACACCTGTCAGAATAGCTAAAGTCAAAAACACCAACGATAGCCTATGCTGGAGAGGATGTGGGGTGAGGGGAACACTCATCCATTGTTGGTGGGAATGCAAACTCGTGCAGCCACTGTGGAAATCAGTGTGGCGGTTTCTCAGGAAACTGGGAGTCAACCTCCCTCAGGACCCAGCAATACCACTCTTGGGAATATACCCTAAAGATTCCCTAACATACTACAAAAGCATTTGTTCAACTATGTTCATAGCTGCACTATTTGTAATAGCCAGAACATGGAAACAACCTAGGTGCCCCTCAATAGAAGAATGGTTAAAAAAGGTGTGGAACATATATACATTAGAGTTTTACTCGGCGGTAAAAAACAATGACATCTTGAATTTTGCATGCAAATGGAGGAAATAGAAAACGCTTTACTGAGTGAGGTAAGCCAGACCCAAAAAGAGGAACACGATATGTATTCACTCATAAGTGGATTCTAACCATAATTAAAGGTCTTTGAGCCTATTATTCGTGATCCTAGAGAAGCTAAATAAGAAGATGAACCTGAGGAAGATTATTTAGCTATCTACCAGGAAGTAGGAAATAGACAAGAGTCCCAGGTAACCTCGGGTGCATGGGGGGGTGGGAGGGTCGATGGAGGGGGAGAGGGCTAGAGAGAAGGGAGTAGGGGAGGAACGGGGAAAGCTTGGTGGCCGGTGATGGGGGGGGGAGGGAGGTAGGATGAATATGGGATCAGGGAACAATATATTTCAACTAAGGGAGCCATTTTAGGGTTTACAGGAGACTTGATTATATATGGGATCCCAGGTCCAAGGAGAAATCCCCCAGATTGCTCTCTGGACAGAGGAGAGGGTGCCTGAATCGGCCGTGGCCCATGACCATACTGATGTATATTTTGCTTATCACCATAGATCCTTCGTCTGGAGAAGGACGGCTATGCAGTCGGAGGCCCACATTGGAGCACCGGATTGAGCCCCCCGAGGTCCGGAGGGGGAGCGGAAGGAGGAGGAACATGAAGGACGAAATCAGTACTGCGAGGGATGCTATCACCCACTGATACAAGGGAACGGATCTGATGAGAGTTTACCAGGGCCAGTTGGACTGGGACTGAACGAGGACGTGATCTAGCCAGATTCTCGGAATTTGGCCGGATTCTCTGACTGTGGCTGGCCCGGGGTCTTTCTGAAAAGCCATTGACTATGACACTGGGACCTGTTTCCTCTGCATATGCTGGATTTTGGGGATCCAGTCTGTTTGGACGCTTGCCTTCCTGGACCTGGAGGGAGGGGGAGGGAGCTGGAGCTTCCCACAGGGCAGGAAACCCTGACTGCCCTGGGGGATGGAGGGGAAGGAGGGGGGGAGTGGGGGGAGTGAGAGGGTGTTGGGAGGGGGGGCAGAAATGGAAACTTTTATAATTTAATAAAATTTACTAAAAAAAAAGATGGTAAGAACAGAAAAAAAAGAAATACAGATTAATAATCATCTATAATAGTCAAGATGCAGTCATGTTAGTTAGATTTTCTAGATGTACAGAGGTATATTTCAGATGGATAGTTATTCTTTAACCCTTTTAAAGACTACAGAATATAGCATTTAAAATGTTTTAAGAACATAGGAATTTTCATGACAGTGAGACACATCTGCACCTGGCAACTCCAGTTATTTCAAGGGGAAGATGGGCATTGAAGAGTTTCCTTATGGAATTTGTTAGCGATTTGGGCAAGAAACTGCGATTGCCTGAACTGTTTGACTGGACTTGCAGGACCCACAGAAAAATGACTGCTGAAGCTGCCTAAAGAAAGTGAGACAGTCCTTTGGGGTTCCTGCTTCATGAAAGAGTCTGCCACACATTCTGAAATACACATAAAAAGTGACTGACAAATTACCAATATAGGCAGAACTGTCTTTGAAATTTCCTGCTTCATGGAAAAGTCTGCCAGTTACAATGGGCCTCTAGGCTGAAGATGGGTGCCCCAATGGTACAGGAGAACCCTGGATGACTGTCCAGGCAACAAGATGTCTCTGTCAATTCTGGAGTTTTGGAAGTTGCTTACAATGTACTTCCTGTTTACTTAGGTAATATTATATCATTATGGAGTCTTTGATGGAATTGAAGAATTGGTAGTAATAATTTTCCTTAGCTATGATAAAAGATCAAGTAGATATAAATATTGTAACTATAATTCTTCCTTGATACCTGTTTTGTTATATGTAATTTTACTATGTTAAAATTAAAACCTTCCTTTTTATTTACACAGAAAAGGGGAGGTAATGTGGGATTCCCCACTGTATGCTGTGAGTACCCTTATTTAATAAAGAAACTCCTTTGTGCCTGTGAAAGGCAGAATAGAGCTAGGTAGGGAAGATTAAACTGAATGCTAAAAGAAAGAAGACAAAGTCAGGGCGATGCCATGTAGCTGCCAGAGGAGAAAGATGCGAGCTGCTAGCTGGAAACTTGCCAGTAGGCCATGAACCTCAGAGTAAAATATAAAATAACAGACATAGGATAATTTAAGATGTAAAAGCTAGCTAGAAATATGCTTAAAATATTGGCCAAAGAGCATTGCAATTAATATAGTTTCAGTGTGATTATTTTAAATCTGTGATGATTTAATGAAATGATGAAATGATGAGCAGCCTCCCCCAACAATAATTTAATACTTTTATAACAAATGTGTCATATACAACACTTCCACAGTCTCAGACATCTCCCTATATCTATTTTCTCAAAGGAATGGTATTCACCAGGTTTTTTCCCTGGATCCATATTTTTTAAATGATGAATTTTTAAAAATGGAAATCTGGATTATGTAACCTTTTGGCACTGATTTTCATTCTATTTGAGAACAATTTATAGCCATCACAGTTGTTCTATGTATCTATTGCTTGTTTCTTTTGGCTGCTGAATAATATTCCATGACATGGATGTATCACAATTTATTTTATCTATCAAGGGATATTAAGTTTGTCACTCATTCTGTGACTATTGAAAAGTATATTTATAAAGTCATTCATATATAGCTTATTATATGAATGTCATTTTGATTCTTAAGGCTAAATTTTCACAAGTTAATATAATTTCTTGACTTTATGATAACACATTTAATTGTGGAATCCACTGTAATGTTGTCAAATTACTTTCCAAAGTATTTGTAACACCTCATTCTTACAGCACTCTACTTTATACAGTTTCCCTCCTTCCGCCATTTAGTTTTGTTAAAAAATTCTTATTTTCACTACTCTGAAATATATGCAGTGATATGTTAAATATTTTCCATGCAGTGAAACACATCCAATATAGTCACTTCAACAAAAATTTGACTGTATGTATTGACTCAATTTATAGCTTTCCTTTGATTCTTTCTCTTTATTATTAGATTTAAGAGGTTGTTCAAAATATATTCCATACAATGCCAGGTTTCAGTTAGATGTTTAGCTTGCCAACATTTTTTTCTGTGTACAGCTTGTGTTTTCATTCTCTTCACATGAGAACTGTCATACAATAAAATCTCTATTTTTATGAAGCCTAATTTATAAGTCTTTCCTTTTATGGATCATGCTTTAGTGTCAAGTATGACATATATGTCTGAGTCTTAGATCTTAAGATCCAATGTTTCTCATTATTTTTTTAACATTTACTAAATATCCCCATTGATGACATACATGGATAATATATTAGAAACAAATGGAGTCAAAGATTTTGAAAAAAAGGCAAGGAAATGTCATTTGCTTCAAATCTTAGAATATAAAAGGGTGAATAAAGTGTTTGGGGAATGATCCTAAACTTCCAATCCAAAACTGAAATAGTTTGAAAATTATCTTTTATTCATCTTACATGCTTCCTTGTTTACTCCCTTGCTATATTCAGTCTTTTTCTCCCAGGAATGTTAGGCAATTTTGGAAATTTGGAAACAAATTTCCTCTGGATACAAAAGGCTAGCCAGTTACTAAAAGCAAAGCAGTGAAAACTTCCATTGTTGTTTTTAGATGAGTCTAAAAGGCATGGCTTCCTATTAATTAAATAATTTGAAAAGAGACGATGCATGTCATTGCACATTGCTCATGCTGAATGCAATCTTTAAAAGAGTCTAACAATGCTTTTAACCTTAGTTCTTACCTAAGGCAATACTGATTGAATTGCACACATCGGGCTGATTATTTGATGCAATGGCTTCCGTTATAACACAAAAATATTTCACCAATTCTGCAACCAAATTCCACCAACATTGGTAACTACAGTAAAATCTGAGACAAAAGTTTCAGTTTGAAAATAAAAAATATTTTAGATTTATCTGTTGTCACCTCTTTACAGTTAAACAAAAACAAGATTGAAATAGGCCAGGATTGGTACCATATGCTTTTAATTCTAGCACTTGGGAGGCAGAGGTAGGTAGATACATATATCTCCATGAGTTTGAAACCAGCCAGGTCTACATAGGGAGCTCTAAGACAGCCAGGGCTCTGTAAAAAAGAACCTACCTCATAAAAAGACAAAACCAAACTAACAGAAAAACAAGTTATTTCACCCTCTTTTACTAAAACATTACTTTTCTTAAAATTGCAGCGCTTTAAATTTAGACAGTGTGTAGGGACCCATTGGATACTTATTATTTTAAATAAAGCACTCATATTCTTGATTACCAAAAAACTAACATCTTTCTTACAAACAAAATAGCTTATTCATCAATACCTCAAAAATCTGCCATCATATGTCAAACTGAGTCATAATGAGAACATAAATTATGAGGTCAACTATGAAACATGCAAAGATAAGATATTTGTTTTTTTTTAGTAAATTTTATTAAATTATAAAAGTTTCCATTTCCGCCCCCCCCTCCCAACACCCTCTCACTCCCCCCACTCCCCTCCTCCTTCCCCTCCGTCCCCCAGGGCAGTCAGAATTTCCTGCCCTGTGGGAAGCTCCAGCTCCCTCCCCCTCCCTCCAGGTCCAGGAAGGCAAGCGTCCAAACAGACTGGATCCCCAAAATCCAGCATATGCAGAGGAAACAGGTCCCAGTGTCATAGTCAATGGCTTTTCAGAAAGACTCCAGGCCAGCCACAGTCAGAGAATCCGGCCAAATTCCGAGAATCTGGCTAGATCACGTCCTCGTTCAGTCCCAGTCCGACTGGCCCTGGTAAATTCTCATCAGATCCGTTCCCTTGTATCAGTGGGTGATAGCATCCCTCGCAGTACTGATTTCGTCTTTCATGTTCCTCCTCCTTCCGCTCCCCCTCCGGACCTCGGGGGGCTCAATCCGGTGCTCCAATGTGGGCCTCCGACTGCATAGCCGTCCTTCGCCAGACGAAGGATCTATGGTGATAAGCAAAATATACATCAGTATGGTCATGGGCCACGGCCGATTCAGGCACCCTCTCCTCTGTCCAGAGAGCAATCTGGGGGATTTCTCCTTGGACCTGGGATCCCATATATAATCAAGTCTCCTGTAAACCCTAAAATGGCTCCCTTAGTTGAAATATATTGTTCCCTGATCCCATATTCATCCTACCTCCCTCCCCCCCCATCCCCGGCCACCAAGCTTTCCCCATTCCTCCGCTACTCCCTTCTCTCTAGCCCTCTCCCCCTCCATCGACCCTCCCACCCCCCCATGCACCCGAGGTTACCTGGGACTCTTGTCTATTTCCTACCTCCTGGTGGATAGCTAAATAATCTTCATCAGGTTCATCTTCTTATTTAGCTTCTCTAGGATCACGAATAATAGGCTCAAAGACCTTTAATTATGGTTAGAATCCACTTATGAGTGAATACATACCGTGTTCCTCTTTTTGGGTCTGGCTTACCTCACTCAGTAAAGCGTTTTCTATTTCCATCCATTTGCATGCAAAATTCAAGATGTCATTGTTTTTAACCGCCGAGTAAAACTCTAATGTATATATGTTCCACATCTTTTTTAACCATTCTTCTATTGAGGGGCACCTAGGTTGTTTCCATGTTCTGGCTATTACAAATAGTGCAGCTATGAACATAGTTGAACAAATGCTTTTGTAGTATGTTAGGGAATCTTTAGGGTATATTCCCAAGAGTGGTATTGCTGGGTCCTGAGGGAGGTTGACTCCCAGTTTCCTGAGAAACCGCCACACTGATTTCCACAGTGGCTGCACAAGTTTGCATTCCCACCAACAATGGATAAGATATTTGAAATGTCAGTACACACATTTTATTTTATTTCAAGGATTTTTTTGTTACATAGGGTTTTACCATGCAGCTCTGGCTGGCCAGCAGCTCACTATGTAACCAGCACTAACCTAAAACCCACAGACATTGAGCTATCTATGTCGGTTGAGATTTCTTTCCTGCAGGATTCCTGCAGTTGTTAAGTCCCAAAGAAATCACACAGAGGTCTACATTAATTATGAACTGATTGTCTTAGTATCTTAGGCTTCTTATTAACTCTTATAACTTACGTTAGCCCATAATACTTATCTGTGTTAGTCGTATGGCTTGGTACCTTATTCAGCAAGGCAGCCACATCTTACTTCCTTTGCATCTGGGTCACAACTGCAGACTAAGCTTTCCTCTTCCCAGAATTCTCCTTTTCTCATTGCTCTGCCTCTACTTCCTGCCCGGTTGCCCTGCCTATACTTCCTGCCAGGCTACTAACCAATCAGCATTTTTTAAAAAATAATACAAGTGACAGGATAAAAAACCATGTTCCACAGCATACCTCTTCCTTATGAGTACTGGTACTAAAGGTTTGCAGAACCATACCCTACCTCAAAGAAATTGGGATACAAAAGAGTATCATAAACCCTTGAATAGGTGTTTCATTTGTCACAGAATCACACTGAAAAATAGTTTTTTTAAAATTTTATTCCAACAAAAATCAATTATATACAGATGATAGACAGACAGATGATAGATGATAATAGATAGAAAGATAGATAGATAGATAGATAGATAGATAGATAGATAGATAGAAGACAGAGAATAAAAATATGGTAAAATCTAATCAACAGAAATTATAGATCTTTCATTTTCTTCCTGTTTGTAAGTAGTAAGCTTTATTTTTATGATTGAATTTTCTATAATAAAATTTATTTACTTTAGGGCATAGTACAAAAACTGTTCTATGCCATAAAATAAATAAAGGGCTGAAAAAATTATAAGACCCTATCAAATTCATAATGTGTGTTAATGCTGAACCACTTCTCCCTGTTAATCTTTGTCAAGTTATACTTGTTACATTTTCCTTCTGTCAAAAAAGAAGATAATAAAAATAAATTAAAATAAAATTTGAGTGCCTATTTCAGAAACTGTACCAGAATATTACCTAAGAAAAAGTTATGCAAAAGATAACATAGGTTTTCTCAATGTAACAAGGCTACTCTGATGTACTTTCCTTAGTTTCAAGACCCATATATTAATCCATGCTTATGAAATTTGGTACCAACTTATGATACTGCTGTTAAATTATTGACTATTATGAAACTAACTAAACTTTGACAAATCTTCTGAATTTCTAAATCTTCTGGTAGATTTGAATGAGATACAAAACAAGAGAAATCTTTAGAATAGCCCCTTGTTGCAGCACAAGATATTCTGCTCTGCCACTTAGGACTTATTGCCACTTAGGATTTATTGGTACTTGACCATGTCAGTTGTAGTTATGGAAGCTTGAAGTTTGACAAAATCATTTATGTTTATTACAGAGCAGATACTAAGAATTTTGTCGTTATATGTAGATAATAAGTCTCATTTTCATCAAACCTCCAATCTTGCTACTGCTTTCACATGGACCACCAAGTTCCTATGCACCCTCGAATACTCATTATAATATCTTACTTATTAAAGAGTATAGCACATACAAAAACACTCCATCAACAAATGTGAAATAAAAGATAGTTAGATATTATTTGATTATTATGCATGATGATGAATCAATTAGCCTCATGACTTAGAGTCAGCAAACTGAAGCCCCAATGAGATAAGGGTGTATTTTTAGGACAAGTCTAGTTTGGAAATGAGGGCCTCCAACAATTGTGAGTTATATTCTGAGTCTAAAGTTGGGAAAATCCTTGTTTCAGAGAGAATTTTTTGACACAAAATTGTTTTATGCTTCAGCTATTCTTCATTTCCATTTTAACAAGACTCATTATATTATGGGAGTTATCCTGGAAGAGGAGGCAAAAACACTGTAAAACCCAGAGAAGATGGAGGACATCAAAGAAACATGACCTTCTAAACACAGCAGGAATGAAACACATATTAACTAGCAGACCCAGTGGCAGCATACGCAGGGATTTCAGGGGTCTGGGCCATATCGGATCCAGTGCTATAAGGCTTTATGGCACAAGTCTCCAGCCCAAACAAAGAAACTATCTCAAATTGATAACTACTCACAAAGGAAAAATAATTTTTTTTCAACAGTTTCATTTGGTATATACACTATTCTTAAGAGGAGGCCTATGACCAGCAGTAGATTGCCACCAAAATTAATTTGATGGTATTTTTAGAGGTTCTTTTTTTCCACAATGATTTATCAAGGCATTATTTGTTACCTTACTTGGTTTTTGCATATATACTGTGGTTTCTAGTTTTCAGATTTTAGGGGATTTCTCTGTGTGTAATTGTGAGTCTCCATCTCTGTGCTTCTTGTGCTTTTCCTTTTCTTCTTTATTCTGTTTTGTTTTTTCCTATTCCATTTTGTTTGTTTTACCTTCTTTTATTTTATTATTATTTTGGATGTCCATTTATTTCTAGTGAGAGAGAGGGAAAAAAAGGGTGCAGATTTCAATGGGAATGGAGGTTTCAAATGGAAGGAGTTAGAGGATGGAAAAACATGACCAGATTACACTTTTTAAAAATCTACTTTCAATAAAAGAAAAATATAAAAAATACACCATAATTATTTCACGCTTTAGAAAATGATGGGAAAACTCGTTCAGCCAATGGTCTTTGAGAAGTTGGATCAGGTTGAGGCTAGCTTTGGGGTACCAAAAGGCCATGATTGATGGGGAACCTCAGTCAACCACATTCTGCTTAGGGTGTGTTCCCCTGGGGTCACACAAAACAAATAAAAGATCAAAGTGCACTTGCCGCTTCCTATTTGCCCTCTGTGTTCTCGGATCGTTAGTTTTGTAAGTTTTCCTTTCTTCTGTTTATTAAAGCTAAATCTTTTATATTAAACTAGTCTGGTTAATTTTTAACTACCAACCGACCACACCCCTTCACATGATCCTGCCTGCTTGCCCTCTATTTCCATGTTCCACAACTGGATGTTGGAACCCTGCTCCTGTTTCATGAGTTTTCCCTTTCAATAAATAACAACCTTAATATAGGGCTGGAGAGATGGTTCAGAGGTTAAGAGCATTGCCTGCTCTTCCAAAAGTCCTGAGTTCAATTCCCAGCAATCACAAGGTGGCTCACCACCATCTGTAATGAGGTCTGGTGCCCTCTTCTGGCCTGCAGACATACACACAGACAGAATATTGTATACATTAAAAAAATCTTAATATACCCTATTTGGAGCTAGTGTGTGATTATTTTATTCACGTTCCCCACAACTGACACATCCTGACACATTCTCCTTCATCTGGTGCATCAGCATGGGTTCACATCCATGCTTATCAGGACACCATCCACCCCTGCAATACTCCCAGTTTGCCAGACCTGTGTATTCCCTGCCTCTGTGACTGCCTTTCCAGTCAACCATCCCTGCGGCATTTTTTCCACCTTTGTGATGCACATAGTTCGTGACTACTGATTGACAGAAAGCTTTGGGCTTCTCCTTATTCTGGTCACCAACTCTCAGAATTGCTTTGATCGTCCTTAATAACTGCTCTTAATTTGTTAAATGAAGCAAAATTATCAATATCTAAGTATGGCATACAGAACCAGAATAATCAATATCCTCCTTTGCATCCCTCTGCCACAAGGCTGTAACAGTTACACTTGCTGGCCAATAAAGATTATTACACATACTCCAATTCACTTAAATTGCCTAAGGCAAGTAAGTGAACTGATAAATTTGAAAGTTATAAAATTACTGACAATATTACCTACCATTCAGGATTTTAATAACCATTTTGCTTACTCTATGGATGGTATTCTGCAATGCTTATGTGATTTTCCTTATATATCTATTTATTTGTCTTTGGGAATTAGTTTTGTTTTTCACATTATATTATTAGGAAAATTGTTTGATAACAGTGCTAAGAACAAGGCACTTCTAGAAATGATACAGTCTTATAGACTAATAATGAACAGCTAGTTAAAAATTAATGTTACTGGAAAGGATAACAATAATTTGACAGACAAAATCCAATCAATGTTGAAAGGTACTAAGAAATTATCTGAAAGAATTTGTGCTGTTGAATTTAACAATCAGAATCTGTTGAAAAGTTAAGATAGGTGAACATATAAGCTATCTCTCCAGGAAAGTAATATTTATGCCATTAAAATTATGTCCAAGGATGAGATATTATCTCTACTGGACAAAGTCATACCTTGGAATCACCAATGAGGGCATTAGAACAGAACATTGGACAGGAAATTCAGACTTTATAAAAGGTGGCGGTAAAAAGATTTGAAAAGATTGAGGAAATTATCAAAACTGATGAGCAGGGATGGAAGGTACCAGGACAGGATTTAGCCTCACTAGTATGTACCAGAATCCAGGATGACTTACCCAGAGTTTTATCTGCCTATCCAGTATTATCCTCTGAGAAGCCATCTGGCACAATATACCATAAAGTAGTCAAAGGACAAACATGGCAACATGTAGGTATGCGTAATTTAAAAGAAATTAAGCAAGCAATAGTATCTTATGGCCTGCATTCACCATTTGTTAGGAAAATGATGGAAATGTGGGCTTCAAGCGATAAGGCTACCCCATACAATTGGCTTCCATTAGTCAATTAGTCTCATTGGTCCTAGAATATAGACTCCAGAAGCTATGAAAATGCTATTAGCAAGAATAGGCAAAAGAATTTAGAACAACAGGGAAAAGCAAAAGGATGTGAGGCTTCCCAAGATGAAATTCTTGGTGCACCCATCACTCTGATCCTCAGGATTGGACTCTCTACAATTAACACACCATGTCCCTATGCAGCAAAGCAGGTTTAAATACATGGGATACAATTCAGGAACTAGGAAATTTAACTGAATCACACGCCAGTGTTAAACAGGGCCATAGGGAATCCTTTGGAGATTTTTTGCAAAGATTAACTAAGGTTATACATGTAAGAGAAACAGACCCAGAAGGTAGATGTGTACTTATTGAATCTCTGGCTTTTGAAAATGCCAACTTGGAATGCCAAAAGATCCTTGGGCCTTTAAAGGGCAGATCAACACCAATAGATGAATGGATCCTGCATACAATAAACATTGAGATATTTGACTATAGTACTGAAGCTCCGGTAGGAGAAGTGATTTCCAATGGTATGAGGAGACATCAAAATGCCAAATATTTTAATTGTGGTAGGATAGGGCATCTCAGAAGGTATTGTGGACAAGGAATTCATAGGCATAATGTCTTCTCTGGGAATGACAAGAATAGACAGTCTCAGTCTTCTGGAATGTATAGAAGGTGAGGCAAAGGCTGACATTGGACTAATGAATGTAGGTCAACAATAGACAGACAAGGCAACCTAATTCCACTGGGAAATTTCCTGAGAGGCCTCTCACAGACCCCCATGTCAAATGTGGTCCAGTCATTTCAAATTAATGTGGAGAACATGTCTCACCAGGAAAATTAAAAAATCTAGTGCCTACTATGAAGAACCATACTGTTCTAGATGATGGAATAGACATGGAGGATAAATCAAAAAACTCCAATAGATGATAGAAAACATATATTTTGGCAGACTTCTATAAATAATCAAAGACCAAAGCTAAGGGTGCATATAAATAACACTGTAATTGAGGGATTACTAGACATGGGTGTGGACATGAGTATCATTACTCCAGAATCTTGGTATACAATTTGGCCTCTTGAAGAGGCAGATGTTCAATTCCTAGGAATTGGAACCTTATCACAAGTTAAACAAAGCAGGATAAGGGTTGAATACACAGGACCAGAAGGACAGAAAGTAAGGTTAAGGTCATATGTAGCTAATATTGCAGTGAATTTATGGGGTCATGACCTGTTGCAGCAATGGAATACCCAGATTAACATTCCTACAATCCCAAAGATTCATATTTCCAGGAAGGATATTATGAGGTATTATAAACAAAGGTTACCAGCCATTCAGGCTGTACAAGAACATAAAGCAACTAGTAAACCTTCAGAGGTACTAATTGCTCTACCTTTAAAATGGTTAACTAAGAAACTAATATGGTTTAAACAATGGCCTTTAAAAGAATACAAACTACAGGTTATTCATATATGTATAACATATATGCATATATACATACACATTTACATATGCACACCTTTATTACATTTTCTTTACCTATTTAGCCATTGTATGTACTTGTGTTGAATCAGATGTTGGCTCCTATTAACAGTGCTAATGTGTACCTAGGAATGTACATACCTATTTAACATACAGATTTTATTGATAAATAATAATATTTCTTAAAGCTTCTTTTTTTGATCCTGTGTTTTCATAGTGCTGCATGTACCATCCCTGCCCACACATTTTTGTACTATACATGTTTCTCCCAAACTGCTACCCTTCTCAGTCTCAAAGCCTGCCTGCTATGCCTTTTCATCCTTAGGTAAACTAGTTTTAATTCTATATTTCTTTAATTACTTTTCAAGTATTTTCCTGAAACTGGCAAAAATAAAGCATAGCCCTGGTGCTGATTTTTTAAGAAAAGAATCTCTCAATAGAGTTACTGATTTACAATATGCAGAAAGAGTTGTCTTGCATATTGAAGCTGCTAAATTTATACCAGATGATACAAAATTGACTTCATTATTCATTCAGGTTCAAGATACAATCAGGAATAGGCTTTGTCCCATATACATAACAAACATCTGATCTCATATGGGTCTGCTGTGTCCTCTAGCACACTGAAATGCAGATATTGACTGATTATTGATTGGAAGTATGCTGAAGGCCTCATAATTTTGTATTACATGGTAACAAGCTAAGGAGATTATAAAATGTCCTACTTGTTCTTTCTATAACCAAATTCTCACAGGGCATAACGCAAAGGGTACTCAAAGGAATGAAATCTGGCAAATGGATGTGCTTCTCTTTACAGAATTTGAAAAATAAAAATATGTACACTATACCAGTGACACTTATTCAGATTTTCACTGGGCAAATGCCTTGAGCTCAGAAAAGACTGATTCAGTAATCATGTATTTATTATTAGTTATGGCCATTATGGGTATAACTAAACAAAGACAGACAATGGTCCAGCATATATGTCTAATAAAATGAAAGTTTTTCGTTTATTATAATATAAAGCATATTCCAGGTGTACCAAAAATTTCTACAGGTCAGGCAATCGTAGAAAGATCAAATCAAACTATAAAGAACATGTTTAAAAAACAGAAAGGGATGGAAAACAGCACCAGAAATAGATGGTATAATGCTTTATTAACCTTGAATTTTCTTAGCCCTAATGAGAAAGAAACAATGGCAGAAGAGAGAGACACTTGATAATAGAAAAGACTTCTGAATTAAATCAGCCAGTGTATTTTATGGATGTGTTGACCTCAGAATGGAAACCAGGAAATATTGGGAAAGGAACTGACCTCAGAATGGAAACCAGGAGGCGTTGGGAAAGAAGTTTTGCTCTTGTTTCCATAGAAGAAGAAAAGCTATGAATACCATCAAAATTAATAAATATTAGATTTAAAAAGGAGAAACCTCTTGACACAGAGAAATGACAGCTCATTTACAGAGGTGTCAATCGTATAGGCAGTAAAGAAACCTCCTAAGGGTTGGGGTATGGTTCTGTTCTTGTATCTACAGGAAAATACACACCTTCAAAAAGTCAAGAGACCTTGGAAGTTTTGATACCTAAAGAGAAAAAAATAACTGTCCAGGAAGGATCACCGAGCAAAGAGGAAAATGACTTATAAGGACAGGTCATCTGAGGGTAAAAGTTTTAGATAGATAGATAGATAGATAGATAGATAGATAGATAGATAGATAGATAGATAGATAGATAGATAGATAGAGATAGAGATAGAGACATATAGATATACGTGCATATGTGTGTATGAGGCTGCCTTTGGAGTTGGACAGTGGCTATCCATCTCTAAATACAAGCATGTTATTATAAGAAAAATTCAGTTTCTTTCTCATGTCAAGAGCGATCAGGTATGGGACAGAAAGAAGAAAGATTTCAGGAAAAAATTACTTTTCTCTAGACCTATTTTATATATATTATGTCTTTCATTGAAGTTATATCTATATGAATAATGTTTAAGTTTTCCACAATTGAACAGTAGATTTTTCTACAGTAATCTTTGAAGTTTACAGAAAGAAGATGGGGCTCCATAACAACTGCTCCACCTGGTTGATTTGACATCAACTAATAGTGACTGTTTTGGGTACCAGCTGCTCAAGATGGTTCCAACTTGGTTAGCTGAAATTGTGCACATTCTTACAACATTCTGGCCAGAACTCTAAATATGAACCCCCCAGAAAAACCTTATTGACTGTTCAAAGACTATTTGTAACTATACCAGACAGTAATACTGGAACTTAACTATCATTTTACTTTTATAGGATCCATAGAAAGAACATTACCCCCATGATGGCTGAAATTAATTCTAGAACATGACACACCCTCTCCCAACAAAGTTTGTCATTAGGGTTAAGGACATCATTTAGGTGATGATTATTAATGGTATAGGGCTAGAGGTTGAAGTGGAAATTATGTAGGCTCAGAAATCCCTTTGAATAAAAGGTAAAAAAAGAATGGGCTAATAGGTAGATTTATAATAACAGTGAGTAATAGGATGAATCCTTTGAGCTATCATTTACAAACAATTTACATTGATATAAATTCTTGTATATTGATACAAATTATATTTGTTATATTAAATATGCTACTATTTATCCTTATAGTATTTGTACAATGATCCAAATTTATTTTGTCATACTGTATGCATGCATGCTTCTACCTGTTTAAGACATTTTATATATTGATACAATTTTAAGATATATTCATCATATTTCATTATATATATCTACCTCTGATCAAGATATTTATGCATTGTTTACATTTTGAGGTCATTGTTCTCATTTACTGCATAGTTGTTTAAAGATTGTTAAGATTCTAATATGTATAATTTCAGTTATACAGGTATTAAGTGTATCATAGGTCAATTGTCATTCATGTTTGTCATACTTATCGTTAGACTAATCAGGTTCCTTAGATATATAGAGATTGTATTCTTCACAGATAGGTAATCTTCAACCACTTCAAAGAGCTGTAGAATATGGTATTTAAAAAACTTAGGGTTTTATTGATGTGAGGCACAATTGCTCCTGGCAACACCAATCTATTCCCGAGAGAACGTTGAGCAATGAAGATACTCTAATTGGAGCTTGTTTTCTTCTTTGCAAAACTGTCCTTTGAGCAAGGAACTCATGACATGTCTCAACCACTGATAAAATGCATGGTGTCCAAACTGGACAAGCAGAATTAAAAAAAAAGACTGCCAGACCTTGTCAAGACAGGGTAAGAGAGTTTTGAAAATTTTTCCTGTCTCTGAAAATAGGCTTGAGCCAAAGTTGGTTTCTTCAACATTGCAAATGAGAATTTGGGTAATTGCCCAGGTAACCAGTTGCAGTTGTCTCTGTCATCTACTGTACAGTTTGGAAGCTGCTTGATAGCACTTCCTACCTGTTCAAGTAAAATCTCCCTTCTCAAGCATTTGATGGGGTTGAAGATTAATAGTTGCAGTTACTTTCCTCTTATCATTTAGCTAAACCATTTCTAATATAAGACTTAGACTCCTTAGGATAGAATGATTATTGAGACATTTACCATATGTTATTTAATTAATATTGTTTATGCTGGTTATAATTCTAATTTTTATACCTGATATCTGTTCTTACTGTATGTTGTTTTATATTGGGCTGGAACTCTCTTATTTAAACAAAAGGGGGAGGTGATGAGGACCTTCTTTCAGCCAATGGCCTTTGAGACGCTGGACTAGGTTGTGGTGTGGCTTTTGGGTACAAAAAGGCCACAGTCCCACTAGGTCACCCTCTCTTTCTGTGCTCCACAACTGGATGTTGGACTCCCTCTTCCTGTTCTGTGAGATTTCTCTTTCAATAAAGAAAAACCTTAATATACCCCATTTGGAACTAGTGTATGATTATTTGATTCATGTTCCCCCCACATTTGATGTGTTCTGATGCATTCTGCTTCAAGAAAATATCTTTCAACATTTCATCTGATACCTTATACCATATATCATATGATGTAATTTCCTATGATAATTCTAAATACCATTTATATGATAATGAGTTACAAATTTCTATTTTCTATCCAGAAATTTTTCTTAAACATTGAATTTAATAAAATTTTTGGTGTAAAAATAATTATTAATATAATTTGAAATGCTTAACAAAGAATTTTAAAGGAAAAGCTAAGAGCACCATTTTGTAGTGAAATGAAGTCAGAATTTGAATCATAATTTTATCTCTAGTAATTGAGCAAATTTTATCAAATCTATAATCTATATTCTATTGAAAAATCAGTGATGATAGTGATAACTCAGTGGCAGTATACAAAAGGCTCTACATTCAATTCCTAGTTCTACGACAACTGATAATGACAGTATAATGCATCAGACAATATTCTTTTAAATCATATAACTCTATCTATTTAAGAGAACTCTGTAAAGTGATAAGTTCTGTGTAAAATTTGCCTACTATCTCTGTCAATCTGCACCTTATTCCAAATAGTTAGAAAGAATCACATTGCACTTTAAAGTTTTGGCATATTTTTTAAGCTTGTCATGCATATGCCTATAATTATTGGTGTATAGGACTAATTGCACCAGAAGTGCTTAACAACATCTGCTAGGATATTTGAGGGAAAAATTGCCCACTTGTACCTTGTTTGGAAGGTGCAATTAGCTGCTTACAAAATTAGTGGAAAGCATAAAAGAGGAAAAATTTGGGCTCAGTTAAGGCCTCAAAGCCTTCATTCTAATCTCCTTTGCATCAAATAATGGAGCTTTCAAATGGACACTCTTCATGATTTTCTCATTTCTGAGAAACATTACATGATTGATTCGCCAGCTGCAGTTCCCCAAAGACAACAAATTTCTTCATGGAAATTATTTTTTTTTTCCTTCCACACACAGAAGAACCAAGTGACAAGGTGTTCGAAATATCTTATGTCAAACATGCCTGGCCTCAGAAGGACTTCCTTTATTCTTCAAAATCTCATTGAACTGGGTATAATATAAACTAAAATTGACATCACCAAAGTTTTAATATTAATTCAAACATGGTTATACTGGGTAATCTTGGGAAATATTTAAAATCATAACCATTAACTTCTATTTCCACAAGAGAAGTTATGGTATAAGAACAAACTTACTGAATTATTACAAAAATGATGTAACTATAAAGATATTTTAAAATAACCACCATTTTTGCATTAGTTATTTGTTATTAACTTATGTATGCATGTTTTTTTTCTATCTTGAGTATTTCTTTATTAGATTATGAAGAAAGAAAATTTGCTTTTGTTATCTCCCTTTCCTCATTGTTTCCCTATCTCTAGTGCCCTTCCATTCTCTGCAGCCTTCTTCGCTTTCATCTTACATGTAACATTTTTCCCCCACCCCCAACTTCTCAACTCTCCTAGTTTTCTTCTTATGGTCTGCTATCTGGTGCCATAGTCTATACTCACTCTCACTTTATATACATACAAGCTTAAGTTAGAATACACGTATGAGAGCCCATATATAACAACTGTCTTTCTGACACTGGGTAGCCTTGGTTATTATAACAATTTCCACTTTCATCCATTTATCTGTCAATTCCATGTTTTCATTTTCCTGAGGAACTGAGTAAACTTCTGCAGTATATATTCCACACTTTTATTTTTCATTCTTTTGTTGATAGGCATCTATAAATTTTTATTTTCCATTTGTGAAACATGCAACAATGACCACATATGTGCAAGTATCTTTGTGATGGTTAGCAGAATTCTTCGGGTATATTCCCAAGAGTGTCGTATCTGATTCATATGGTAGTTTTATTTTTAATTTCTGAGGACTTTACAAACCAGTTTCCATAGGGATTGTGCTAGTTTATATTTCTACCTGCAGTACATAAGTGTTCCTCTTCTCCAGTATTTATCATTTGTTCTTTTCCAGTATTTTTTTCTATTTTGGCATTATATTAAAATTACATAATTTCCCCTTTTCTTCCTTCCCTCCAAAACCTTCCATGTACCTTTACCTCCTTGAATTCTTTGAAATTTATTAAACTTTTTCAAATTGATGGCCTCTTTATCTTTTCTTTAGATACACTCACACAGTCACTCACACATACTAACACACAGACACCTAAATATGTAAATAAAACCTGCACACTCAATATAATGTTAAATGTTATTTGTATGTATGTGTTTAGGGGTGACTCTTTGGTATTGGATAATCAACTGGTGTGCTCTTCCCTTAGGAAGTCTATTTCTCCCACACTGAGCATTTCTTGTTTGCCAGTAGCTCTTGTCTAGTGTGAGGCCTCATGAGCTTTCTCCCTTCCCCATCAGCATGTCTATTGGTGTCTTCCTTGTTCATGTTATGTTTAGACAACCATATTTTCTTGATCATAGTCATTCTGACTGGAGTGAGATAGAATATCAAAGTGGTTTTAGCTTGCATTTTTCTAATGGCTAAGGAGGTTGCGTTTTTAAATTTATTTGACTTTTCTGTTTATTCTATTGAGAATTATCTGCTTATTTCATTTGCTTATTGATTGGTTGTCTATTTTATGATTTGGGTATTCAATTTTTCAGTTTTTAAAAATGTATATATCAACCTCATTCATCATAAGTACTTTTAAATTATTATTTTTGAAATTTCTGCCAAATATTGGTTGTTTTTTTTAAAAAATCCAGAAACCACCAGTAAAAATGCCTGATTTCATTCACCTAGATTCAGCTAAGATAGAACATTAGTTCTGAGTCTACAAGAAACAAGAAAATAGTGTCAACTCTTTTTCTGACCCTGAATAATATATTAAAATACTTTTGTACCTCAGAACACATCTCTGAATTTTTACCTGATGATAAAAATAATTGCATCTATCATGTATTTCAAGAGATTTCAATGCTATTCATAATTTTTTGCCTATTTGTTCATTTAAAATAGACTCTTCTCTCATATGACATCTTTACTAGTTTCTCCTCCCTCCATTCCTCACTGTCCCTCTCTACCCTCCACTTCTCCAGATCCACTCTCCCTCTGTCTCTTACAGGAAAGAATAGACTTCCAGTAGACAACAACCAACCATGGTAAAATAAAATATAATAAAACAAAATCCAAACCATTACGTTGAGACTGGACAAGGCAGAACATTGGAAGGAAAACAGTCCCAAAAGAAGGCACAAAAGTCAGAGACCTACTCTTTCACACACTCAGGATTCCCACAAAAACACTAAGCTAAATATTGCCATAAACACAGAGAAGAATTGATGTAGACTTTCACAAGCCCTACTCTTGGTGCTTCAGTTTCCCATGAATCCACACTCCCTATGAATCATCTTCTATGGGGTCACCTGAGCTCTGAAAGGAGTGACCTGATGGAACTATCCCATCTAGAGCCCTGTGTTCCAAGGTCTCCCCATCTGTTTGTTGTTTGTCAGTGGTTCCCTGCATCTGTTCCCACCTTCTATAGGAATGAGTTCCTCTGATAACGGCTGAACAAGGTATCAATTCATAAGCATATATATTGCCTTACTATAGACACTGGAACAGGGGGTGAGACTTCATATAGGCTCCAACTCAATTTCTCATGTTCAATCAGTTGTCTGGATTTTGTCCTCAGTAATGGTGTCTCACTTACAGTTTACAATTTACAGAGTGCCACCCCATTACCTTATTAACAGTCTGGTTTGTTTAGGGGATTTCCATGAGACCCCATTGACAACAACTCAACTGAATTTAACCCTTTCTTGGTACTAGAAGACTTATGCGGTGATAAGGTATGGACAGGTGTGACTCCATAATTACCATTTTTAGGAAACCTCATTAGGGTCACCTCCATATATTCTGGGGATTTTCTATAGCACCAGGTTCCCATGTAAGCACCCAAATGCCCCTGAATTCGATCTCTTTCCACATTTCTGTCCACCCCATGTCCCTTCCCACTTTCCTCCTGACCTTCTGGCTTGAATCCCCACCTGCCCCCAGTACACCCATAAAATTCACTCTAACATCCCCTCCCAGGAAGATATACATGTCCTCCCTTATCCCCTCCTCTACACCCAGCCTCTCTGGGTCTATGGATTGTAGATTGGCCATCATTTATTTAGTGACTAATATAAGTCAAACATTTATAAGTACTTTTAAGACTCAGTGTTGGTTATTTGGTAAACAGCTTCTGGGACAGGAAAGCTCTTCCTACAAATGACTTCCAATGTCTAGGGCCGTGTACATACACGTAAGTCTGAGAAAATTTCTTTAAAAGGTTCCAAAAACACAGAAATGGAGCCATAAATGACTTTCTAGTCTGTGTTTCTCATGACTGCTGCAGGGACACATCTTCTGACAACTTCCAGTAGGCTATGAGCTAAGCTGCATGATGGTTCCCTCTGCCCATGGGACAGAGAGGCACCTCCCAGCCCTGCATTGCATGGTGGCTTGAAAGCTTTCTCTCTTGCAGAAAGAAAAGGTTACAGATATATGGTAAAGACAGATACAGCTAGAAAAATCTCTAAATGGGTCACAGGGATTTGAAAATAAACATAGGCTTGGGATAAAAAAGGAAAAGAGTAGAGAAAGTTCTAAAAAAATAGGGACATATAAATATAATAAGCCTTGTAAAGATGAGAAATACACAGAGAGTCTGGATCCTGTAAGTTACTGTGTTGTCTTTGAAATTTTTTGTGTTTTTACAAACGCAATTTTTCTAAAGTTGTTCTTATAGAATATTTTTCTCAATTACTCCCCCTTCTTCTCCCCCATTCTACCCTCTCCAATGATTCCCATGCTCCAAATTTACTCAGATTTTATCTTTTTCTACTTCCCATATAGATTAGATCATTGTATGACTCACTTAGGGTATTCTTTGTCGTCTAGGTTCTCTGGGATTGTGAATTGTAGGCTGCTTTTCCTTTGCTTTATGTCTAAAACCCACTTATGAATGAGTACATATTATATTTGTCTTTCTGGGTCTGGGTTACCTCACTCAATATGATGTTCCCTAGATCCATCCATTTGCCTGCAGATTTCAAGATGTCATTTTTTCTGCAGTGTAAAACACCATTGTGTAAATGTACCAAATTTTCCTTATCCATAGTTTGATAGAGGGACATTTACATTGTTTCCCAGTTCTGGTTATGACAAATAATGCTGATATTAACATATTTGAGCACATGTCTTTGTGGGATGACTGAACATCCTTTGGGTCTATACCCAAAAGTGGTATTGATGGGTCTTAAGGTAGGCTATTTACTAATTTTCTGAGAAATTGCCATATTGATATACAAAACAACTGTACCAGTTTGAACTCCCACCAGCAATGAAAGAGTGTTTCCTTTACCCTACATCCTCTCCAGCATAAGTTGTCATCAGTGTTTTTGATCTTGGCCATTCTTACAGGTATAAGATGGAATCTCAGAGTTGTTTTAATTTGCATTTCTCTGATGACTAAAGATGTTGAGCACTTCCTTAAGTGTATTTCAGCCATTTTAGATTCCTTTGTTGAGAGTTCTCTTTTTAGGTCTGTATCCCAGATTTTTATTGAATTATTCATTCTTTTGATGACCAATTTCCTGAGTTCTTTGTATATTTTGGAGAACAGCCCTCAGTCCAATGTGGGTGTGGTGAAGATCTTTTGCCATTTTGTAAGCTGCCATTTTGTCTTATAGACTGTGTCCTTTGCTTTACAGAAGCTTCTCAGCTTCAAGTGATCCAATTTGTTCATTGTTTCTCTGCTACTGGGGTTATATTTATGAAGTAGTCTACTGTGCAAATATGTTCAAGGGTACTTCCCAGTTTCTCTTCTATGAGGCTCAGTGTGGCTGGCTTTATGTTGAAGTCTTTGATCCATCTGGACTTGAGTTTTGTGTATGGTGATAGATATGGGTCTATTTTCATTCTTCTGCATGTTAATATCCAGTTATGTCAATGCCATTTGTTAAATATGCTTTCTTTATTTGATATTTTTTGCTTCTTTGTCAAAAATCAGTTGTTCATAGGTTTGTGGATTGATATCTGAGTCTTAAATTCGGTTCCTTTGGTCTTCCTGTCTGTTTTTTATGACAATACCAGGCTGTTTTCAATACTGTAGTTCTGCAGTAAGATTTGAAGTCAGGGATTGTGATGCTTCCAGAAGTTCTTTTATTGTACAGGATTATTTTGGCTATCCTGGGATTTTTGTTTTTCCGTTTGAGGTTGAATACTGTTCTTTTGAAGTCTGTGAAGAATTTTGCTGGGGGCTTCGGGCCCACGGCAGGGGCCTGGCAAGGAGGAGCTCAGACTTCCCCCGACCCCATAGACTCCCAGGTCACTCTGTACTGCTGGCTCTACCCTGCTAGCTCCACCGCCAGCCATTCCAGCTTCCAGCCAGAGGGCCATCGGAGGGGTGAGTTTGCTTCAGGCCCACAGCAGGGGCCCGGCAAGGAGGAACTCAGACTTTCCCAGACCCCATAGATTCCCAGGTCACCCTGCAGTGCCGGTTCCACCCTGCTAAGCTCTCCCGCCTGCCATCACAGCTTCCATCCAGGTACAAATTCCTATATTTCTCCCTTCCCACTGGGGTCATAAAATTTCCCCAGCTCAGCTGCCTTGCACACTGGGCCTGCTCTGTAGGCACATCCCGGAAAGAGGGAGTGCCTGTGCTTCAATAGCCTGCCTGAGGAAAGGTAGGCATTCTATCAGTGAATTCCCTGCCCAACAAGGGAACCTGACCCACTACCAGAAGTTCCAATAGAGAGCATTTGAACGAAGAGATGGGCAGACGCCAAGGCAAGACCTCCTCCAACAATCTGAAAAACAACATGAAAACACCAGATCCCAACGACCCTACAACAGAAGGACTTGAACACTCTAACCCAGAAGAAGTGGAAAAAAGTGCCATTATGAAAGCAATAGAGTCACTTAAACAAAATATGAATAACTCCCTTAAAGAATTGGATGAGAAGTATAACAAAAAGTTTGAAGAAATGAGTATAGAAATGGATGAGAAATATAACAAAAAGTTTGAAGAAATAAGTAAATCCGTGAATGATACCCTGAGAAACCAAGAAAAAACAATCAAACAAGTAAAGGAAACAGTGCAAGAAGTGAAAACTGAAATTGAGGCAATGAAGAAAACACAAAACGAGAACCGGCTGGATATGGAAAACCTAGGTAAATGAACGGAGACTACAGAATCAAGCATAACCAATAGAATACAAAAGATAGAAGGACGAATCTCAGATTCTGAAGATACCATAGAGAAAATAAATGCTCTGGTCAAAGAAAATGGCAAATCCAACAAATTCTCTTCACAAAACATTCAGGAAATCTGGGACACAATAAAAAAAAGCCAAATCTAAGAATAATAGGGATTGAAGAAGGAGAAGAACTGCAGATCAAAGGCCCAGAAAATATATTTAACAAAATTATAGAAGAAAACTTTCCCAATCTAAAGAACGATATTCCTATGAAGGTTCAAGAAGCATACAGAACGCCAAATAGACTGGATCAAAAAAAAAAAAGTCCCCTCGCCATATAATAATCAAAACACAAAACATTCAGATTAAAGAAAGAATATTAAGAGCTGCAAAGGAAAAAGGTCAAGTGACTTATAAAGGTAAACCTATCAGGCTTACACCGGACTTCTCTATGGAAACCATGAAAGCCAGAAGGTCCTTGATAGAGGTACTGCAGAAACTAAGAGACCATGGATGCAAACCCAGACAACTATACCCAGCCAAGCTATCACTCACTATCAATGGAGAAAACAAAATATTCCAGGATAAAAATAAATTTAAACAATTCGTAGCCACAAATACAGCCTTACAGAAAGTAATAGAAGGAAAATCGCAACCCAAGGAATCCAACATTGCCATCATTGCCTACAATAACTCAGACAAATAGCGACCCTTCACAACCACAACTCAAAGAAGAGAAACACACAAACTCTACTACACACACACACACACAAAATAATAAACGGAATCAACAACCACTGGTCATTAATATCACTTAATATTAATGGACTCAACTCACCTATAAAAAGGCACGGACTTAGAGACTGTATAAGAAAACTAGATCCATCATTCTGCTGTTTACAAGAAACACACCTCAACCACAAAGATAGACATCTACTCAAAGTAAAGGGGTGGGAAAAGGTTTTCCAAGCAAACGGTCCTAAGAAACAAGCGGGTGTGGCCATTCTAATATCTAACAAAATTGACTTCAAACTAAAATCAATCAGAAGAGATGGAGATGGACATTTCATGCTCATAACTGGAACAATTCATCAGGAGGAAGTCTCAATCCTGAATATCTATGCCCCTAATATAAAGGCACCTACTTATGTAAAGTAACACTTCTAGAACTCAAGGCAGTCATCAAACCACACACACTAATAGTAGGAGACCTCAACACACCTCTCTCACCAATGGACAGGTCAATCAGACAGAAACCTAGCAGAGAAATAAGAGAATTATTGGAGGTATTGAATCAAATGGACTTAACAGACATCTATAGAACATTCCACACAAATAGGAAAGAATATACCTTCTTCTCTGCAGCTCATGGAACCTTCTCGAAAATTGACCACATACTCGGTAACAAAGCAAACTTACACAGATACAAAAAAAATTAGTAATCACCTGTGTCTTGTCAGATCACCACGGAATAAAGTTAGAATTCAATAACAATTCGAATACAAGAAAGCCTAGAAACACGTGGAAGTTGAACAGTCAACTACTGAATCTCTGAAGCTCTGGAAAAAAAAGAAGCATACTATCCCAGAAGGAGTAGAAGATTGGAAATAATCAGCCTGAGGGCTGAAATCAACAAAATAGAAACACAGAAAACAATTCAAAAGATCAACGAAACAAAAAGTTGGTTCTAGGAGAAAATCAACAAGATTGACAAACCCCTATCCAAACTAATCAAACGGCAGAGAGAGAACACTCAAATTAATAAGATCAGAAATGAAAAGGAGGACATAACAACAGACACAGAGGAAATTCAGAGAATCATTAGATCTTACTACGAGAGTTTACATGCCACAAAGTTGGAAAATGTACAAGAAATGGATTGGTTTTTAGATAAATACCATTTACCAAAGTTAAATCAAGATCAAATGAACAATCTAAATAGACCTGGTAGTCGCGAAGAATTAGAAGATGTTATCAAAAACCTCCCGACCAAAAAAAGCCCAGGACCAGATGGTTTCAATGCAGAATTCTACCAGAACTTCCAGGAAGAGCTAATACCTATACTCCTTAATGTATTTCACAATATAGAAACAGAAGAGTCATTGCCAAACTCTTTTTATGAAGCTACAGTTACTCTGATACCAAAACTACACAAAGACACAACCAAGAAATAGAATTACAGGCCAATCTTACTCATGAACATCGATGCGAAAATTCTCAATAAAATACTGGCAAACCGAATCCAAGAACACATTAGAAAAATCATCCATTATGATCAAGTAGGCTCCACCCCAGAGATGCAGGGCTGGTTCAACATATGCAAATCTATCAATGTAATCCATCATATAAATAAACTGAAAGAAAAAACCATATGATAATTTCATTGGGTGTTGAAAAAGCATTTGACAAAATTCAACACCCCTTTATGATAAAGGTGTTGGAGCGATTGGGTATATGAGGATCATACCTAAATATAATAAAAGCAATATATAGTAAGCCGACAGCTAACATCAAATTGTACGGAGAGAAACTCAAAGCCATTCCACTAAAGTCAGGAACAAGACAAGGCTGTCCACTCTCTCCATACCTCTTCAACATAGTGCTTGAAGTTCTAGCAATAGCAATAAGACAACATAAGGGGATCAAGGGGATACGAATTGGAAAGGATGAAGTTAAACTTTCATTATTTGCAGATGATATGATAGTGTACATAAGCCACCCCAAAAACTCTACCAAAGAACTTCTACAACTGATAAACACCTTTAGTAATGTGGCAGGATACAAGATCAACTCCAAAAAATCGGTAGCCCTCCTATACACAAAGGATAAACAAGCAGAGAGGGAAATCAGAGAAACATCACCTTTCATGATAGCCACAAATAGCATAAAATATCTTGGGGTAACTCTAACCAAGGAAGTGAAAGACCTATTTGACAAGAACTTTAAGTCCTTGAAGAAAGAAATTGAGGAGGATACCAGAAAATGGAAAGACCTCCCCTGCTCTTGGATTGGGAGAATCAACATAGTAAAAATGGCAATTCTACCAAAAGCAATCTATAGATTCAACGCAATTCCCATCAAAATTCCATCAAACTTCTTCACAGACCTTGAGAGAACAATAATCAACTTTATATGGAAAAACAAAAAACCCAGGATAGCCAAAACAATCTTATACAATAAAAGAACTTCTGGAGGCATTACCATCCCTGACTTCAAACTCTATTACAGAGCAACAGTATTGAAAACAGCTTGGTATTGGCATAACAACAGAGAAGTCGACCTATGGAATCGAATAGAAGACCCGGGTATTAACCCACAAACTTATGAACACCTGATATTTGACAAGGGAGCTAAAGGTATACAATGGAAGAAGGAAAGCATCTTTAACAAATGGTGCTGGCATAACTGGATGTCAACCTGTAGAAGAATGAAAATAGATTCATATCTCTCACCATGCACAAAACTCAGGTCCAAATGGATTAAAGACATCAACATTAATTCGATCACTTTGAACCTGATAGAAGAGAAAGTGGGAAGTAGTCTACAAGATATAGGCACAGGAGACCAGTTCCTAAGCAGAACCCCAGGAGCGCAGACAATAAGAGAAACAATGAATAAATGGGACCTACTGAAACTGAGAAGCTTCTGTAAAGCAAAGGACACTGTCAGTAAGACCAAAAGGCTACCTTCCGAGTGGGAGATCTTCACCAACCCCTCATCAGACAAAGGTCTGATCTCCAAAATATACAAAGAACTAAGAAACTAGACACTAAAACTCTAATTAACCCAATTAAAAAATGGGGTACTGAACTGAACAGAGAATTCACAACAGATGAACTCCGAATGGCCAAAAGGCTCTTAAGGTCATGCTCAATCTCCTTAGCGATCAGGGAAATGCAAATCAAAACAACTTTGAGATATCATCTTACACCTGTCAGAATAGCCAAACTCAAAAACACCAATGATAGCCTATGCTGGAGAGGATGTGGAGAGAGGGGAACACTCATCCATTGTTGGTGGGAATGCAAACTTGTGCAGCCACTGTGGCAATCAGTGTGGCGGTTTCTCAGGAAACTGGGAGTCAACCTCCCTCAGGACCCATCAATTCCACTCTTGGGAATATACCCAAGAGATGCCCTATCATACTACAAAAGCATTTGTTCAACTATGTTCATAGCTGCACTATTTGTAATAGCCAGAACCTGGAAACAACCTAGGTGCCCCTCAATAGAAGAATGGTTAATAAAGGTGTGGAACATATACACATTAGAGTTCTACTCAGCGGTAAAAAACAATGACATCTTGAATTTTGCATGCAAATGGATGGAAATAGAAAACGCTTTACTGAGTGAGGTAAGCCAGACCCAAAAAGAGGAATATGGTATGTATTCACTCATATGTGGATTCTAACCATAATTAAAGGTCTTTGAGCCTATTATTCTTGATCCTAGAGAAGCTAAATAAGAAGGTGTACCTGATGAAAATCATGTAGCTATCTGCCTGGAGATTGGAAATAGACAAGAGTCCCAGGTAACCTCGGGTGCATGGGGGGGGTGGGTGGGAGGGTTGTTGGAAGGGGAGAGGGTTAGAGAGAAGGGAGTAGGGGAGGAATGGGGAAAGCTAGGTAGACTGGGATGGGGTGAGGGAGGAAGGATGGATATGAGATCAGGGAAGAATATATTTCAACTAAGGGAGTCATTTTAGGGTTTACAGGAGACTTGATTATAAATGGGGTCCCAGGTCCAAGGAGATCCCCAGATTGTTCTCTGGGCAGAAGAGAGGATGCCTGAAACGGCCTAGACCCATAACCATACTAATGAATATTTTGCTTATCTGGCGATGGATGGAGATAGAGACAGAGACCCACATCGGAACACTGGACTTAACTCCCTAGGTCCAAACGAGAAGCAGAAGGAAAGAGAAAGTGAGCAAAGAAGGCAAGAGCAGAGAGAACCTTCATCCCACGATGGATGGCGATACAGATGGAGACCCACATTGGAGCACCGGATTGAGCCCCCCAAGGTCCAAATGAGGAGCAGAAGGAGGAAGAAAATGAAAAAGGAAATCAGGACCAGGAGGGATGCGATCACCCACTGATACAAAGGGACGGATCTAATGAGAGTTTACCAAGGCCAGTTGGACTAGGACTGAATGAGGACGCAATCCAACCAGATTCTCTGAATGTGGCCGGATTCTCTGAATGTGGCTGGCCCGGAGTCTTTCTGAAAAGCCATTGACAATGGCACTGGGACTTGTTTCCTCTGCATATACTGGATTTTGCGGATCCAGTCTGTCTGAACACTCACCTTCCTGGACCTGGAGGGAGGCGGGAGGAACTTGAACTTCCCACTGGGCAGGAAACCCTGACTGCTCTTAGGGATGGAGAGGGATGAGGAGAGGGAGTGTGGGGAGTGGGAGCGTGGTGGGAGGAGGGACGGAAATGGAAACTTTTATAATTTAATAAAATTACAAAAAAAAAGAATTTTGCTGGGATTTTGATAATTGATTTAAATATGTAGATCGCTTTTGGTAAGATTGCCATTTTTACCATGTTAATGCTACCTACTCAAAAGCATGGGAGATTTTTCCACTTTCTGGTGTCTTCAATTTCTTTCTTCAAAGATTTAAAGTTCTTGTCATACAGATCTTCCATTTGTTTGGTTAGAGTTACTCCAAGATATTTTATGTTATTTGTGGCTATTATGAAGGGAGATGTTTCTTTGATTTCCATCTCAGCCCATTTATCATCTCTGTAAAGGAGGGCTACTAATTTTTTCAAGTTAATCTTGTATCCTGTTACATTATTGGAGGTGTTTATGAGTTTTAGAAGTTCCTTGGTAGAATTGTTGGGTCACTTATGTAAACTATCATATCTGCAACAAATAGTGAGAGTTAGACTGCTTTTCTGATTAAGATCATCTTGATCTCCTTTATTGTCTTATTGCTCTAGTGAGTACCTCATATACTATATTGAATAAAAATGGAGGGTGTAATAAACAACCTTGTCTTCTTTCTAATTTCAATGGGATCCCTTTGAGTTTCTCTCCAATTAGTTTGATGTTGGCAGTTGGCTTGCAGTATATTGCCTTTATTATGTTCAGGTATGATCCTTGTATCCCTGCTCTCTCCAAGACCTTTATCATGAAAAGATATTATGTTTTGTCAAAGGCTTTTTCAACATCTAATGTGACGATGAGGGTTTTTTAAGTTTGTTTATATGGTAGATTACATTGACAGATTTTCATATGTTGAACCACCCCTGAATCTCTGGGATAAAGCCGACTTGATCATGGTGAGTGATTTTTCTAATGCGTTCTAGAATTCAGTTTGCCAATATTAACTGAATACTTTTGCATCAATGTTCATCAGTGAAATTTGTCTGTAATTCTCTTTTTCAGTAATCTCTTTGTGTGGTTTGTGTATGAGGGTAACTGTAGCCTCATAAAAAAAAGTCTGGCAATGTTCCTTCTGTTTCTATTGTGTACAGAAATAATTTGAGGAGTATTGGTATTAGTTTTTCTTTGAAAATCTTGTAGAATTCTGAATTGAAACCATCTGGTCCTGGACTTTTTTGGTTGGGAGACTTTTGATGACTGTTTCTAATTTTTATCAGTTATAGGTCTATTTAAGTTGGTTATCTAGTCTTGATTTAATTTTGGTATATGATACTTATGCAGAAAATTGTCCATTTCCTTTAAGTTTTCCAATTTTGTGGAGTACAGGTTTTCAAAGTATGACCTGATGATTCCCTGGATTTTCTCTAGGTCTGTTGTTATGTCCACCCTTTCATTTCTGATTTTGTTAATTTGGATATTCTCTCTCTGCCTTTTGGTTAGTTTGGATAAAGATTTGTCTGTTTTGTTGATTATCTCAAAGAACCAACTCTTTGTCTAGTTCAGTCTTTGTACTGTCTTTCTTTTTCTTTTTATTTTGCTGATTTCAGCTCTCAATTTGATTATTTCCTGACATCTAGTCCTCTTGGGTGAGTTTGTTTCTTTATGCTCTAGAGTTTTCAGGTGTTCTGTTAATTCACTGGTGTGGAATTTTTCCAGCTTCTTAATGTATACATTTAGTGCTATGAACTTTCCTCTTAACACTGCTTTCATTGTGTCCCATAAATCTGGGTATGTTTTTAGTCTTTTTCATTGTATTTTAAGAAGTCTTTAATTTTTTCCTTTATTCCTTCCTTGACTCATCGATGATCCAGGTGGGCATTGATTAATTTCCATGTGTTTGTGGGCTTTCTGAAATTAGTTTTGCTGTTGAGTTCTAATTTTTAGCCATAATGATCTGATAAGAAACATGGGGTTGTTCCAATTTTTTGTCTGTTGAGGCTTGCTTTGTTACCGAGTATGTGGTCAATTGTTGAGACAATTCCATGAAGAGCTGAGAATAGGGTATATTCTATTATGTTTGTATGGAATGTTCTATAGATGTCTATTAAGTTCATTTGAGTCATAACATCTGTTAGTTCCCTTATGTCTCAGTTAATTTTCTGTCTGTCAGACTTGTTCAGTGGTGAGAGTAGAGTGTTGAATTCTCCCACTATTAGTCTGTGGGTTTAATGCATGGTTTAATCTTTAGTAGTATTTCTTTTACATATGAGGATGTCCTTGTATTTGGGGTATAGACATTCAGTATTGGGATTTCCTCTTGATGGATTTTTTTTCTGGTGACTAAAACAAAATGTCCTTCTTTTTCTCTTTTGATTGATTTTAGCTTGAAGTCTATTTTGTTAGATATTAGAATGGCTACACAACTTGATTCTTAGATCCATTTGATTGGAAAATTTTTTCTCAACCTTTTACTCTGAGGCAATGTTTGTCTTTGAGGTTGAGGTGTGTTTCTTGTATGCAACAGAAAGATGGATTCTGTTTTTTTATAGTCTATTAGCCTGTATCTTTTTCTAGATGAATTGAGTCAATTTATAATAAGATAATAATGACCAGCAATTGCTAGTTCCTGTTATTTTAGTTTTCATTATCGGTGATATTATTGTGTGTGTGTTTCTGTTCTTTGAAATTTGTTGCTGTGAGATCATTTATTGTCTGTGTTTTTGTGTATGTAACTAACTTTCTAGGGTTGCAGTTTTCCTTCTAGTACTTTGTGTAGGGCTGTGTTTGTGTCTAGGTATTGGTGAAATCTAGATTTATCATGGAATATCTTGTTTTGTCCTTCTATGGTGATTGACAGTTTTGCTGGGCTGGCATCCTTGGTCTCTTAATGTCTGCATAATGCTTGACTACAACCTTCTGACTTTTATTGTCTCCAATGAGAAGTCAGGTGTAATTCTGATAGGTCTACCTTTATATGTTACTTGGCCTTTTTCCTTTGCAGCTCTTGACATTTTTTCTTTACTCTGCATGTTTAGTTTTTTGATTATTAAGTAGCAAGAGGACATTTTTTGATCCACTCTATTTGGTGTTCTGTAAGCTTCTTCTATCTTCATAGGCATATCTTTCTTTAGGTAGGGAAAGTTTTCTTCTATGATTTTATTAAATAAGCTTTCTGTGCCTTTGAGTTGAACTTCTTCTTCTTCTATCCCCATTACTCTTAGTTTTAGTCTTTTCATGTTGTCCCATATTTCCTGGGTATTTTGTGTTAAGCTTTTGTTAGATTTAATGTTTTCTTTGAAAGATGAGTCTATTTCCTCTATTATACCTTCAGTGCTTGATATTCTCTCTTCTGTCTCTTATATTCTACTGTTTATGCTTGCATTTGTGGTTCCTAATCATTTTCTCATAATTTCCATTTCAAGAATTCCATTGATTTTTGTTTTCTTTATCATCTCTATTTTGGTTTTCAAGTCTTGAATCATTTCTTTCATCTATTTGATTGTTTTTTCTTAGTTTTCTTTAAGGGATTTGCTGATTTATTCAATTTGTTGTTTGTCATTTTAGGTCATTTTCTTCTGTATTATCTATATTGGGGTCTTCAAGTCTTGCTGTTGTACAGCCTCTAGTTTTTGCTGGTGTCACATTGCTCCTTGTGGTGTTGTGTGTGATCTTAACTTTTCTTCCCATCTTTTCCTCTGATTGGTGTAGTTGGGACTGTTTCTCTGGTGATCAGTTTTCCAGGTGCCAGTGGATCCAAGGCTCAGATGGTTGCTCTTCATCGTGCAGTCAGGGACACAGTTCCAGTCATCCTGGTGGTCACACAGTATTCCTGGCAGTTGCTTAACACTCTCGGGGGTTGTTCTGCAATTCCAGAGGTTATTTGGGACTGCCCTTTCAGTGATCACTCCCTTGTAGCTGCTCCTGTTGAGGTTGCTGCCTTGAACCTGCTCTAGTGGAGGTCACTGACTCAAGCCTGGTCTAGCAGAGGATGCTGTCTCAGGACTGTTCCTACAGATGACCCTGGGTGGACCTGCTCCCATGGAGGTCCTTGACTTGGGCCTGGTCCTACAGAGGTCTATGGCATGGACCTGCTCTCTTGGCAGTTGCTCCCTTGTACCTACTCCTGCTCCTGTGAAGGTGCTTGCCTTGGGTCTGGTCTGGCAGAGATCGCAGGGTCAGGCCTTGTCCTGCAGAGAACACTGGCTCAAACCTGTTCCCATGGATGTACCTGAAACAGGTCTGCTCCCACAGAAACCCCTGGATTGGGCCTAGAGAGGTCTCTGGATTGGACCTGCTCACCTGTTGGTCACTCCTTTGTACCGGCTCCTGTTTCATTGAAGGTCACTGCCAAAAACCTGCTCTGGCTGAGGTGCTGGCTCAGGCCTTCTCCAGCAGAGGTCATTGGCTCAATTCTTTTCCTGCAGAGGTCTTTGCCTCAGGCCTGCTACCTTAGTGATCACTCACTCATATCTGCTCCTGCTTCTGTGGAGGTTGCTTACAAGGGCTTACCCCAGCAGAGGTCACTGGCTCAGGTCTTCTCCGGCAGAGATCTCTGCCTCAAGCCTGTTCCCATGAATGTCCCTGACTCAAGTCTGCTCCCAGAGAAGTCCCTGGCTTGGGTCCAGTCCCATAAAGGTCTCTTGCTCAGATCTTCTCCCTTGATTGTCACTCTCTTGTACCTCTGGCTACAGACATAAAAGAAAAATAAACCTAGAAGAACCATAAGACTTGTAATGTATATTTTTACCTGCTCAAACACAAAACAAAATTATCTTTGGCTAATTTGTATACAACATGACCTATAGTTGTATTAACACAAAAATTAATGTTACTTTTGACAATTTACACATTTTCAGAACAAGGAGACCAATAAAAATGGATGGCCTATGTGATACAGCATTTCAAACAGCCTCTGTTACAGTCTTCTCGAAAGTCTGCACCCAGAACAGCTTCAAGGCTGCTGACTGAGAGGATGCAGCCTCACAGAATACTCAGGTCAGACTTGACCATAATATTAAATTTTCTGAAGGTCCCCGAAAGATAACAGCATCCACAAACAATAGGAAGAAGTCTAGAGAACTGTGCCCACATTTCCTAAAAATGGGTTATAGATATTTATTACCATTTGTGGGAGGGTTACAAGTTGTTATTGGTAATAATCAAGCAAAAATTGAACAAAGGAGATTAGATTCAAGATCTTTTTCTTTTATTTTTTTTAGATCTTTTTCTCAGAGAAAGGGGGATATAGAAATGATAGGACTAAAAGGTAAATTATTGAATCTATTTTTAAACTAGAAAAGTAATTACTACTCTTAAATATTTTATATTAGTATGGATTTTGGTTTTTTTATATAAATTTAATTTTTATACTGTATGTATGTTTCTACTTTTATTTAGGGTATTGTGTTTATGCTACTTATTTAAACATATACTGTATATATAATTAATAAATACAGATTAGCTGGGCAGTGGTGACTCACTTTTCTTCCAAGCACTCAGGAGGGGCAAAGGCAGGCACATCTCTATGAGTTCAAGCCCAGCTTGGTCTACAGAGTTAGTTTCAGAACAGGCTTCAAAGCTACACTGAGAATTCCTGTCTCAAAAACCCATAAAAATAGAATACAGATTAATAGCCATCTATAATAATCAAATTAATACTCATGTTAGGTATGTTTTCAAGATCATACACACACATAGATAGATAGTCTTCAAGCATGTCAAAGACATTCAGAATATGGCCTTTGAAATGTTTAATAACCTAAGTATTTTATGACAATGAAACACATCTGCTCTGAGCTGTATCAATCTACTGCAGAAAAGGTAATGATCATTGAAGAAGCTCTGTATAGAGTTTTTTCCTTTATGGACAAAGTTAGCCATGTGGGCAAAGAAATTTCTTTTGCTTCAGTTGCTGACAAAATACTATTCAAACTGGACCAGCAGGATGCAAGAAAAAGTGATTGCCAAACTTTGCCAATACAGGGTAGAAATGTGTAACATGAAAAGGCCAGGCCTGCTTGTTGGGGTTCTTGTCCTGCCCTCTTCCCCCAGATGTTTAGTCCCAAAGTAAAATCACACTGAGATCTCTATAAGTTATAATGCTGATTGGCCCGTTAGGTCAGGCTTCTTACTAGCTAACTCTCACATATTGATTAACCCATTTTTCTGATCTATGTTAGCCATGTGGCTCAGTACCTTTTTCAGTGGGGCAGCTCACATCCTGCTGCTTCGGTGATCTGGGCAGGAGTGGGAGGAATCACTCAAAAGCTCTTAAGGTGTTTCAAGGTCCTTGCCAGGAAGCAAGCTGCAACATTGTATCCATAGTCTGGACTGCCTGCTTGAAAGAGTCAGAGTTTTCCCTGGCATTTTAAAACAGCTTAGATTTTTTCCTGCCACGGCTGAAAACTGAAATGCTTTACTCTAATCTTTCCCAAGCGTTTCCAGGCTTTCTGTGGATTCAGTTATCCACGTGGGCACCATTCTGTAACATGTAGGGCCCTGCTTGTTTGTGTTTTCTGTCCCCGCCTGGTATCCCACAACTGGCAGGCCCCAGAGAAAATCAACCACACTGAGATCTCTGTAAGTTATAAAGTTGATTGGCCCGTTAGGTCAGGCTACTTATTAACTAACGCTCATATCTTGATTAACCCATTTTTCTGATCATACCACATGGTATGAGCCATGTGGCTCAGTACCTTTTTCAGTGGTGGTGGTGATGGTGCTGATGCTGCTGATGGTGGTGATGGTGCTGATGGTGCTGATGCTGCTGATGCTGCTGCTGGTGGTGGTGGTGCTGCTGCTACTAATGGTAATAGTGATGTGGTGTGTGTGTGTGTGTGTGTGTGAGTGTGTTTCCCATCTTTTGATTTTTCTAGTGTGAAATTATTTATTCCCTGTGTAGGATGTAGATAATCTCCTGAGTTTGGAGTTTTTCTGCTAGCACATTTTGTAGGGCTGGATTTGTAGATAGATGTTGCTTCAATTTAGTTTTACCATGAAGTATCTTATTTCCTCCTTCCATGATAATTGAAAGTTTTGTCAGGGCTGGTATCTATGGTCTCATAGAGTCTGCAGCACCTTTGTTCACACCCTTCCAGCTTTTTAGAATCTTCATTGAGAATCAGATGTTATTCTAATAGGTCTGCATTTGAATGTTATTTGGTCTTTTTCCCTTGCAACTTTTAATATTCTTTCTTTGTTCTATATGTTTAATGTTTTGATTGCTATGTGCTATGTGCCTAGGAGAATTCTTTTTCTGGTGCAATCTATGCGGTGTTCTATATGCTTCTTGTACCTTTATAGATTTCTCCCTATTTAGGCTAGAAAAAAATTTCTTCTTTGATTTGTTGAGAACATTTTCTGGGCCTTTGAGCAAGGTTTCTTCTCTTTCTTCTATTTCTATTCTCAGGATTTGCCTTTTTATAGTGTCCCAGATTCCTTGGATGTTTCATATCAGGATATTTTGCATTTAATATGTTCTTTGACCAGAATAACCATTTTTTTCTGTCATATCTTCCATGCTTGAGCCTTTTTCTTCCATCTCTTTATTCTGTTCATGAAGCTTGCTGCTGTAGTTCCTGTTCAAGTCCCTAAAATTTTCATTTCCCAAATTCCCTCATTTTGGGTTTTCTATATTGAGTCTATTTCCATTTTTAGGTGTTGAACAGCTTTATTATTTTCTTACACTGTTTGTGTTTTCCTGAATTTTCTTGAGGGATTTATTGATTTCCTCTTTAAAGACTTTTATAATCTTCATAAAGGCAGTTTGAAGGTCTTTTTCTTATGTTTCAGCTATGTTGGAATATTCAGGCCCTGCTGTGGTAGGAGAGCTGGGCTCTGATAGAGACATAATGCCCTGGTTGTTATTGATTGTGATTTACACTGCATCTAGGCATCTGGGATTGGGTTGATTGTAGACCATGGTGCTGATTGATAGATTTGCCTTCATTGAGTGTGTATTTTGTTTGCTTCCTCTTATGATTTTGAAAGAGTATGATGCCTGTGTGTTTCCTCTTTCACTGGCTTGCTCAACTGATATGATCCCATTGAATGCCTGCTGGTGTGGGAGGCTGAGATACTTAGGGTGAATTGGGGGAGAAAGTTTGGAGAAGACCTTTGTGATCTGTTGGGGATGAGGTCAGAGTGAAAAAGGAAGGCTGCAAAAGGTTTTCTGCTACTGAATTGTAAATGAGACTAGGGGTTTGGACTTAGGAGAGAAGAAAGAGCGATATAGTTCTACTGTCAGACTACTTGTTGTCCTAAGAAGTGGCCCTTGAAACAAGTAGATGGAGGAAAGTTATAGAGGCGATATTTGTTGGATCCACAGGAAATAGAATGTGGTGGGAGACATGCAGGGAAGGCTGCCATGATTGTTCTTTTGCAGAACTGGGGTTGAAACTTCTGGAGCATAATTTATGTGGCATTTCATTTATTTTTTATTTATATATATAAATTTTATATATATATAGATAGATAGATAGATAGATAGATAGATAGATAGATAGATAGATAGATATTTATGTGGAGATAGAGTTTTTCTGTAGCTTTGGAATCTGTCCTAAAACTAACTCTTGTCGACCAGGCTGGCCTCAAACTCACAGTGATCCACCTGCCTCTGATTCCGGAGTGCTGGGATTAAAAGTGTGCACCACCATCTCCTGTCTATGTACCATTTATGATCATGCCACTCAGTGACATAAATATGTTTTAAAAAAATACTGAGATGGTCTCATCATCATTTGAACTAATGGATCATATTTTATAAGTCTATGTATTCATAGCTAAATATATGTTAGACTCTATGATATGACTTATACCTCATATAGCAAGTTACTAAAAGTTATTATATATATATAAACATATATATTTCATTCTTTTATATATATATATATATATATATATATATATATATATGAAATAAGTCAGTGGAGAAAAAATGAACTGTTAACAACTCAGTTTAACTGTAAAGAAAAAGAGGGATTTACTGGTGTGAGAAGTCAGCACACTCAAACCATGATTCTCAGTACCTAAGGGTACAAAAGCACATCCTGTGCAGGATCTTTGAATAAGTTTTCCTAATTGCCAGTAGAAAGGAGGTAGGGCCTAGAAAAGCTAAGTCCAGAAGAAGTTTTTTTTCTTTGTTTTTGTTTTGCTTTGTAAACTGTCTTATCAAGCTTCTGGTGTAAGGTAAGGTAGATTCTCTGGTTTTATGACCTCCAGGGTCCAGGATGTGGGATGAGTATTGCCTACTTTCCAGTAGTCCACAGGTATCAAAATTCTTAAATACCTAGGTTTATTTTATGATCCTGATCTTATTTTTCTGCAGGGGGTATTTCTTTATTCAAGATCCTTTATATATAAAGGATAGGGACATTGTTGCTGTCTGGTTCCATAATTATGGAATAGGGAATATAGTTTTGGGGTTCAAAGGTGTGGAATGATTTTAAAAGAAATATTGTTTTCATTTTATCATCTGTAGTGGAATAAGTGATGAAAGGTATTAAATCCAGGAGGAATTCTCATAAAAGTTTAAAAGACAGGGTAAATGTTGCATATAAGGGTAATAATGAGAGGAATAGTAAAAGGAAAATCCAGGATGAGAGGGAACCTAGATCCTAACCAAAGGATAAGACTTGTTGAATTCACTATGCCTGGCCCCTAAATCTTTGAATCCCATCTCAAACCAGTGTGAATTTATTGGTGCATAAGTGGCAGTGTTCCTGGAAGAGACAACAAGTTCCCCAGTTGAATATAGTATGAAAGTTTAATCCTTTTTGATTTCAAAGAACCCCAGTGTTCAGAAAATTTAGTTGATCTTGAAAGGTATTAAACTGATCTGAAGTTTAATCTGGATAAGCATATATAGGCATTTTCCAAAAAATCTAAATGAGTCAAGATTTATGGGGAAGAGTGGGAAGGAGGTAAAAATGTATTATTTAATAGACTTCTTTTTTCTAGAAGTTCGGGTTGAAACAGGATGAAACATGATATATCTTATAAATATCTCTCCTATAATGGAGAAATTAGATCCCTTTCCCCACCTCCGCAATATTTGAACCAAGAACAGATACAGACAAGTTGAAAGTAGAAAGTCCAGTGAGGCAGGTGACTAAAATCTGATGTATTTTATCTCTTTTGGGAATTGTAGTGTCCACCTGTGATGTAGTTTATGTAGTTTTATGGGGCCATAGTAGCAAAAGTAAGATTATATTGGTAAAGTTGGAGTCAGTCCACAGGATGCAATGTTGGGAACTGGACTCTAGCGACGCATAGCAGGACTAGGCAGTCCAGATTTATTTCCCTTCAATATGGTTCTTTTGAGTTGGCATTGTGGAGGAGAACATTTTAAGAAGTTACAAATTAATCAAGGAATTTCTCTCTCTAAATTTGAAATTCATAGGTATCCTGTTAGGTGAAATGGAACTTGAAGGAATGGGATGGTTGAGATGGAGGACGGACAGATATGAGAGCAAAAAAAGAGATGTCTTGATTGAGGGAGCCATTATGGAGTTAGCAAGAAACCTGGCTCTAGAAAAATGCCCAAGAACCCCCAGGGATGAACCCAGCTGAGACCCTAAGCAATAGAGGAGAGGGTGTCTGAACTGACCTTGCCCTGTAATCTGACTGATGATTATCTTAAATATTGCCAGAGAACCTTCGTCCAACAACGGATGGGGAACAGAGGCAATGATTCACATTGGAGAACTGGACTGAAAACTCCCAAGATCCAGTTAAAAAATGGAGAGAGTGAGAGTATGAGCAAGGAATTCAAGACCATGATGGGGACATCCACTGAGACAGTTTCTTGAGCTAATGGTAGCTCACCAACTCCAACTGGACTGGGAGTGATGAGCATGGGAACAACCAAGCCTCTATGAAGTGGGTTGACACCTGGGGCAGACTGTGGGGCCACTGATAGTGACACTGGGATATGTCTCTACTTGCATATACCGGATTCATGAAATCCTGTCCTCTTCAGATGTAAACCTTGTTCAATCTAGACATAGTAGGGAGGGCCTTGGACTTTCCACAGGGTGGGGTGCATGGCACTCCCTAGAGTTGAAGGAGTGAGGGGGGGTCTGTGGATGGAGAGGGAGGGGACTGAGAGGAGGTGAGGGAGGGACAATTTGGATTGGTATTGTTTTAAGTAATAAAAAAGGAAAAAAATAAAAATAAATAAAAATTGAAAAATAAATGTGTTATTCTATATATTTAAAAAATAGTGCCTGATAATCCTGGAATTACTAGGTGCCTGCCATATAAAATTCAAAGGGGTTTAGGTTTAAGGATTCATGTAGAAGGGGTTGGATTTTCAAAAGGACTAGTTGGAGAAAATTGGTACAGTCTAAGTACAATTTTATGCATAATTTGTTTTGGGGCTCTTTTATTATTCAGTTCCATCTATGTTCTCTACTTTGTCAATGTATTTGGAATGGTATGAAATATGTGTGCTCCATTTGATGCTAAAAGAACATTACTAGAGACTTCAAGTTTTTTTTTTTAATTTTGTTAAAAACATTCTATCGATTCTTTTTGTATAGATCACAAGGGAGAAACCTGGCCAATCAACACATGATTGTGACCACAAAGAGAGGGACTCAACAAACAACAAGAGTCTAAAAACACACAAAAAATTCTTCTATCTTCTATCCAGTGTCTATGCTTTTCCATTGAACTGTTCTTAAAAATTCCACACGTCCCCACTGGTACCCTCTGTCCCAATTACAGATAGTAAGAGAGAGCAGGTTTGTTAAATCATTTCTTTTTAAAATTTTAATCCATTTTACATACTAACCACAGTTCCCCCTTCTAGCCCTCCTTCCACTCCCCTCATCTTTCTGCAACCCACACCCCATCCATTCTTCCCAATGGGTAAGGCATCCCATGGGGAGTCAACATAACCTGGCATACCAAGTTGAGGGAGGACCAGGTCCCTCCTCCCTGCATCAAGGCTGAACAAGGCATCCCACCATAGGGAATGGGCTCCAAAAAGCCAGCTCATGCAGCAGGGATAGATCCTGGTCCCACGACCAGGGGCCACTCAAAAAGACCAAGCTACACAACTGTAACCACATACAGAGGACCTATTTCAATTCCATGAAGACCCTACAACTGTTGGTCTAGAGTTCATGAGTTCCCATGAGCTTGGTTCAACTGTTTATATAGATTCCACCACCACGGTCTTGATCCTCCCTTGCTCATATAATCCCTCCTCCCTCTCTTCAAATGGAATCCCAGAGCTCAATCTGGTACTTGACTGTGGATCTCTGCATCTGCTTCCATCAGTTACTGGGTGAAGGCCCTATGAGGACACTTAGGGTATTCCCTAATCTGATGACAGGGGAAGGTCATTTTGTGGCACCCTCTCCCCTACTGCTATGAGTCTTAGTTGGGATCATGTTTGTGGATTCCTGGCAATTTCCTTAGCCCCATAACCTTTATCAAGATATTTATTTCATTACTCTCCTACTCCATCCTTCCCCAACCTCTATCATCCCATTCCTTCATGTTCTCATCCCCCACACCCTCCCCTCTGACATCCACCCTCACACCTAATTTACCCAGGTGATCCCATCTATTTCCCCTACTCAGGGTAATCCTTTCATCCCTCTTAGGGTCTTCCTTGTTGCCTAGCTTCTCTGGAGATGTGGATTGTAGTCTGTTTATCCTTTGCTTTACATATCCTTATGAGTACGTATCGTCTTTATATTTCTGAGTCTTGCTTACCTCACTCACGATATTTTATTTCTAGTTCCACCAATTTTCCTGCAAATTTCACAATGCCATTGCTTTTTACAACTGAGTAATACTCCATTGTATAAATGCATCACATTTTCCTTATCCATTCTTCAGTTGAGGGACATTTATGTTGTTTCCAGGTTCTGGCTATTATGAATAATGCTGCTATGAACATCGTTGAGCAAGTGTCTTGGTGGTATCATAGGGCAGTCTTGGATATTGAGGTAGATTGATTCCCAATTTCTGTGAAGACTCCATACTGATTTACAAAGTTACTGTACAAGTTTTCCCTCCTATCAGCAGTGAAGGAGTGTTCCCCTTACTCTACATAGTCTCCAATATAAGATGTCATCAGTGTTTTTGATCTTAGCCATTTTGACTGGTATAAGATGGTATCTCAAAGTCATTTTGATTTGCATTTCCCTGATGCCTAAGGATGTTGAGCAGTTCCTTAAACGTGTTTCAGTCATTTGTGATTCTGCTGTTGAGAATTCCCTGTTTAGAACTGTATACCAGTTTTTAGTTCGTTTATTTGGTATTTTGAAGTCACTTCTTGAGTTCTTTACATATTTTGGAGATTAGCCCTCTGTCAGATGTGGGGTTGATAAAGATCATTTCCCATTAAGTAGGCTGGCAGTTGTGTTATTTACTGTGTCCTATGCCTTACGGAATCTTTTCAGCTTTAGGAGGTCCCATTTATTAATTGTTGCTCCCTGTGTCTGTGCTACTGGTGTTATATTTAGTAAGTGGTCTCCTGTGCCTATGAATTCAAGGCCACTTCCCACTTTCTCATCTTAGAAGTTCAGTGTGACTGGTTTTATGTTGAGGTCTTTGATCCACTTGAACTTGAGTTTTTAAGAATGATGACAGATACGATTTTATTTACAATCTTCTACATGTTGACATCCAGTTATTAAAGCACCTTGTTGAAAATGCTTTCTTTTTCCATTGTATAATTTTGGCTTCTTTGTTGAAAATCAAGTGTTCATTGGTGTTTGTATTAATGTCAGGGTCTTCAATTTGATTCCATTGATCCATGTGTCCATTGTTATGCAAAACACCGAGATGTTTTTATTACTATAGTTCTATAGTAGAGGTTGAAGTAAGAGATGGCAATGCCTCCAGAAGTTCTTTTATTATACAGGATTTTTAAAAATTTATCCGGGGTTTCTGTGTTTTCATACAAAGTTGAGCATTGTTCTTTCAAGGTCTGTGCAAAATTGTGTTGGGAATTTGATGGGGATTGCACTGAATTGGTAGACTGCCTTTGATAAAACTGCCATTTTTATTATGTTGATGCTACCTATGAGTAGAATGGTAGATCTTTCTACTTTCTGATATCTTTTTCAATTCCTTTCATCAAAAGCTTAAAGTTCTTGTCATAAAGGTCTTTCACTTGTTTGATTAGAATTACCCTAAGAAATTTCATATGATTTGTGGCTATTGTAGATATTTTATATTATTTTTGGCTTTTATAAAAGGTAATGTTTCTCTGATTTCATTTTTGGCCCATTTATCATGTATATATAGGAAGGCTACTGACTTTTTGACTTAATCTTGTATCCTGCCACATTACTGAAGGTGTTTTCAGCTTGGTAGAATGCTTGGGGTCACTGATGTACACTCTCATGGCATCTGCAAATTGTGAAAGTTTGGGTTCTTCCTTCCTAATTGGTATTCCCTTGATCTCCTTTTGTTCTCTTATTGCTCTAGCTAGAAATTCAAGTACTATATTGAATAGTTATGGAGAGAGGGGATATCCTTATTATGTTAGTGGAATCACTGTGAGTTTCTCTCCATTTAATTTGAGGTTAGCTGTTGGCTTTCTTTAAATTGCCTTTATTATCTTTAGGTATGTTTCTTGTATCCCTGATCTCTCTCAGACTTTTATCATAAAGGGGTGTTGGATTTTGTCAAATGTCTGTTCATCATCTAATGAGATGATCATGTGGTTGTTTTTTTCTTTCAGTCTGTTTATAAGGTAGATTATATTGGCAGAATGAACCCCACACACTAATAGTGGGAGACTTCAACACTCCTCTCTCACCACTAGACAAGTTTGTCACAAAAAATTAACAGAGAAATAAGGGAACTAACAGATGTTATGACTCAAATGAACTTAACAGACATCTATAGAACATTCAATACAAGCATAAAAAATATACCTTCTTCTCAGCACCTCTTGGAACCTTCTCAAAAACTGACTAGGTAACAAAGCAAACCTCAACAGATAGAAAAAATTAATAACCCCATGTATCTTATTGGATCACCATGACTTGGATCACCATGACTTAAAATTAGAATTCAACAGTAATACTAATTCCAGAAATCCCGCAAATACATGAAAATTAAACAATGTTCACTTGAAGCATCAATGGCTTAAGGACTAAATAAAAAAAGAGATTAAAGACATCCTAAAATTCAATGAAAATGGCCACACAACATACCCAAATTTATGGGGTACAATGAAATCAGTGATAAGAGGAAAGTTCATAGCACTAAGTGTCTACATAAAGGAGCTGGAAAAATTCCACACTAGTGAATTAGCAGAACATTTGAAAAACTCTTGAACAAAAAGAAGCAAACTCACACAAAAGAACTAGACAGCAGAAAATAATCAAACTGAGAGCTGAAATCAACCAAATAGGAACAAAGGAAAAATATAAAGAATCAATGAGACAAAAAGTTGGTTTTTCGAGAAAATCAAAAAAATGCACAAACCTTTATCCAAACTAACCAAAAAGCAAAGACAGAATATCCAAATTAACAAAATCAGAAATGAAAGAGGATCATAACAACAGATATTCATAAACTGAATCATTCCTGCATCTCTGAGAGGAATCTTACTTGTTAATGGTGTATGATTTCTTGATGTGTTCTTGGGTTTGGTTTACCAGTATTTTATTGAGTATTTTTGCACCAATGTTTATGGGGGAGATTGGTCTGTAATTCTTTCTTTGTTACATCTTTATGTGGTTTAATTATCAGAGTAACTGTAGCCTCATAAAAGAAATTTAGTCATGTTCCTTCTGTTTCTATTTTGTGGAACAATTTGAGGAGTATTGGTATTAGATTTTCTTTGAAATCCTGGTAGAATTCTGTGATAAAACCATCTTGCCTGGGCTGTTTTTGATTTTGAGTCTTTTAATGACTGTTTTTATTTCCTTAGTGATTATATGTCTATTTAAAGCATTTATCTGGTCTTGATTTAATTTTGGTATGTGTTACCTATCTGGAAAATTGTCCATTTCGGTTAAATTTTCCAATTTTATGGAGTACAGGTTTTTGATGTATGACTTGATGATTCTCTGAATTTCCTCAGTGTCTGTTGTTATGTCCCCCCTTTCATTTTGCCTTTTGTTAATTAGTATATTTTCTCTCTTCCTTTTGGTTAATTTGGATAATGGTTTCTTTATCTTGCTGATTTTCTCAAAGAATCAGCTATTTTTAATTGATTTTTTGTTTTGTCCTCTTTCTGTTTTATTGATTTCAGCTGTCACCATGATTATTTCTTGGTGTCTACTCCTACTAGGTGATTTTTGCTTCTTTTATTTCTAGAGGTTTCTGGTGTTCTGCTAAGTCGTTATTGTGAGAGTTCTCCAAATTCTTTCAGTACCCACTTGAGTGATATGAACTTTCCTCTTAGCATTGCTTTCATAGTGTTCCATAAGTTTGGGTATGTTGTACATTCATTTTCAATGAATTCTAGGAAGTCTTTAATTTCTTTTTTTATTTCTTCCTTGACTCAGTGATGATTCAGTGAAACATTATTCAATTTCCATGAGTTTGTAGGCTTTCTGTAATTTGTGCTATTTAATACTAACTTTAATCTGTGATGATCTAATAAAATACAGGGATTTAAACTGGGTGGTAGTGGCACATGTCTTAAATCCCTGAACTCAGGAGGCAGAGACAGGTGGATTTCTGTAAGTTTGATGCCACCCAGGTCTACAAAATCTAGTTCCAGGACAGGTCCCAAAGCTACAGCGAAATCCCGTCTCAAAAGACGAAAAAAGAAAAAGATATAGGGATGTACTGCACTTTTGTATCTGTTTAGATTGGCTTTGTGACTGAGTATGTGGTCAGTTTTAGAGAATGTTCCATGAGGTGCTGAGAAAAAGGTATATTCTTTTTTGTTTGAATGGAATATTCTTCAGATGTCTGTGAATCTCATTTGAGTCATAACATCTATTATTTTTCTTATTTCTCTGTTGGTTTTCCATCTGGAAAACCTGTCCATTGGTATTCTTGGGTTGTTGTAGTCTCCCAGCTTTAGTGTGTGATTTAAGCTTTAGTAATGTTTCTTTTACATATGTGGGCACCCTTATATTTGGGACATAATTGTTTAGAATTGAGACTTCGTTTTGATGGATTTTTCCTGTGATGAATATAAAATCACTTGTCTCTTTTGATTAACTTTAGTTTGAAGTCTGTTTTGTTAGATATTAGGATAGTTACACCAGCTTGTTTCTTAGGCCCATTTGATTGGAAAGTAAAAGCTTCCCAACCCTCTACTCTGAGGTAATGTCCATTTTTGAAATTGAGGTTAGTTTCTTAAATCAGTTAAAGGATGGATCCTGTTATTGTATCCATTCAGATAGCCTGCCTTTTTATAGTAAATTGACTTCGTTGATATTAAGGGATATTAATGACAAGTGATTGTTAATTCCTGCTATTTTTTGTTGGTAGTGCATGTGTTTCCCTTCTTTGGGCTTTGCTGTTGTGAGATTATCTATTGCCTGTGTTTCTTGGGTGTGGCTAACTTCCTTGGATTTAAGTTTTCTTTTTAGTACTTTCTGTAGGACTGGATTTGTGGATAAGTATTGTTTAAACATGGTTTTTTCGTGGAACATCTTCTTTTCTCTGTCTATGCTGATTGAAAGTTTTGCTGGGTATAGTAGTCAGGGCTGGCATCCATGGTCTTTTAGTGCATTATATCTACCCAGGAACTTCTGACTTTCAGAGTCTCTATAGAGAATTTGGGTGTTATTCTTATGGGTCTGCCTTTATATGTTATTTGGTATTTTTCCTTTGTAGCTCTAAATATTTCGTCTTTATTCCTTATGCTTAGTGTTTTGATTATTTTGTGGCCAGTGGAATTTCTTGGTGGTCCAGTCTATTTGGTGTTCTGTAAGCTTCTTGTATCTTTATAAACATTTCATTCTTTAGGTGGGCAATGTTTTCTTCTTAAATTTTGTTGAATATATTTTTGTGTTTTTGAGCTAGTATTCTTCACCTTCTTCTATCCCTATTATTCATAGATTTGGTCTTTTCATGATGTCCCAAATGTCCTGGACATTTTGCGTAATGACATTTTGAGTTTAATATCTTCTCTGACCAATGAATCTATTTTCTCTGTTGTATCCTCAATGCCAGAGACTCTTTTTTCCATTTCCTGTGTTCTTTTGGTTATGCTTGTAGTTCTTATTAGTTTATCCTCATTTTCCATTTCCAGAATTCCTTTGGGTTTTGGTTTTTTTATTGTCTCTATTTAAATTTTTGAGTCTTGAACTGTTATCTTCATCTATTTAATTGTTTTTTCTTGGTTTGCTTGGCTTTCTTTATGGATTTATTGATTTCTTCCAAATTTTTGTTTGTCTTTTCCTTAATTTTTTAAGGGAATTTTTTATTTTTCTTTAAGAGCCCCGATCATATCCATAAAATTATTTTTAAGGTCATTTTCCCCTACTTCTACGTTGGGATGTTCAGGTCTCGCTGTTGCAGAACCAGTAGGTTCTGGTGATACCATATTACTCTTAATGCTTTTGAATGTATTCTTGCACTGGCATTTCCCCCATCTCTTCCTCCAATTGGTGCTAGTGATACCTGTGCCTCTAGGGAGTCAACACTCTTCAAACAGTTGGTGCAGGCAGTATCTGTGCCTTGGGGAACACTGACACCTCAGTGAATGGTTGGGTTTGGGGGGAGGGGCAGAGTGGGACTTGTAGTTTACAGGGTCCAGTGGAGGGTGGACTAGAGAAACGATGATTGGTGGGGGAGGGACATGGGCTGTGTCCTGCGACCTAGAGCCTAGACTGGACTGTCCAACGTGGAAACCAGCCACTTGCTTTCTTGTCCTATTGGTACAGGCAGTGTCTGGGTCTCAAAAAGCTGCTGAGGTTACATGTGGTGGGTGATTTGAGAGGGGAGAGTGGGACTTGTAGATTAGAGGGTCCAATGGGAATTGTGATAGAGTGTCCTTCCATAGGAGTCTTGCGTACTTGCAGGTTAGAGGACCTGTGATTGGTTGGAGAGGTGCACAGGGTGTGCCCTGAAGCAGAGGGTCTAGAGACTGGGCTGTACAGCTGGGAGGCCAGTCCTTTGTCTCTTGATTCAATCAGTGCAGGCAGTTGCTGGGTCTCAGGGAGTAGCTAAGGTCACAGGGGATACATCTTTAATCATCTCTTAAATGGTTTCTGCTGTTTCTTCTCTCTAATCAGAGCCCTGTGGATGTGCAGAATCATGCTGCCCCTAGTTATGGTAGCCTTGACAAGTGAACCCAACTCTTTATCACCTCAGATTGTAAGCTCCAAGTGACATGGAGTGATGTGCCTTACTTTGAGATTCTTGGGACCATTCCAGAACTTAGGCACTATAGATATCAGAAATGGCACGCACCAATCCATGGATTGTGGTGCAAGTCTTCAAGAGACTTCAAGATTTAAATGGTGAACTTAAAACCACTGTCTAATGATAAAGAAGGAAGACCAAATCTGGGATCTACATCTGTAATAAGGAGTTGTGCACCTGTATGGACCCTTTTGTTGTTGTTGGAAATGCTTTCAATCTACCTGTAAAGGCACATATTAGGACAAGAAGATACCCATATTTTTTTGATGAGGGTATATGAGTAAAATCTAACTGTGAGTCAAATTAGAAGCTGAGAGAGACCAGCACTCCTGATGAGCTGGAAAAAGTGGATGTATAAAGTTGGAGTTGAGTTTAGTGGTTAAAAAACATTACAAGCTGATATAGTAGCCATGCATCATGTGAAGTTATACAGACATTTGTTCATAGGAACTGGGTGAGAGACTGAGGGACTGGATGAAAGGGACTATATGAGACAAAAAGGGGAGATTTTTGTTTGAGAGTTTTAGGCAGAATAAAAAGTTGATTTTGATAACACCAAAACCTGGCACACTAGCCACCTCATGAAGTAATTTTGTTTTCTTCTGCTTAAGTTATACTGTTGCAAAGTTCATCATTAAAAGGGGGTGAATCTTTACATGCTTGGTTTAAATATTTGTCTGCCAAATTATTAGCAGAGGAGGTTGTCTTAGGCAGAGTTCTATTACTATGAAGAGACACTATGACCATGGTAATTCTTATAAAGGAAAAAATTTCATGAGGGCTGGCTTGCAGTTCAGAGGCTTAGTCCATTGTCACCATGACAGGAACCAGAGAAATTCCCAAATCCTACTACCAGTGACACACTTCTTCCAACAAGGTCACACCTCCAAGTAATGCCACTCACTGGTGTCCAAGCACTCAAATCTATGAGCCTATGGAAGCCAATATTATTCAAACTACCATAAAGGTGTGTTGGGAATTCAACAGAAAGTACATCTGGCAATGAATGGTAAATATAGATATATGTATGTGAGTATGTATGTATTCTTAGAGGCAGTCTGTGAGACAAAATTAGCATTACATACATATATGTGTGCATATATATATATGTATGCAATTTTGAGATCAAGTGTTATGTTGGGTGAGAAAGCTCATTCCTGTCAGATAGCTGTATTTGCCTGTATAGCATTGTATTCATATTTCAAATCTGTGTACTTGGTGACTATCTTAGAGGAACTCCCAGCTATGAATAGATGAGGAGCACTAGGTATAAGTTGGTCTTACATATAACGATGGGTGGAGAGGTCAGTTATAGTGGTATGAGAATAGGATTGGTGAGTTAGTGAAGGTAAAGAGATATTGGGGTATAAAGTAGCAGGATCAAGAGTCCAAACATCAGTAAAAAGTGATTTATGTGGCAAGAGTAGATTATCTGAATACAAAAAGGGAAGAGGGTGAGAGAGGCTTTGTGTCTTAGGAAGTTAATAACATTGTAAGAAGACCAGATCTGAAGATATCTGAACAGGGTGAAATTTTTTATCTGCAGATATTAAAAGCACTGTTGCTGTTAAGAGTTGAAGACAAAGGGGCCAACCTCTACTTTCAGATATATCAGTGTGATGAAGTACATCTTTGCCATTTGACCTAGTAGGACTAGAGCCTCTCCTCCATTTGCATGAATATAGAGTCTGAAAGGTTTGAGGGGTTTGAGAAGATAGGGCTGAAGTCTGGGATAATCTGTATTTTAGCCTATTAAAGAATGGGTGGAGTAAAGTAGGGAAGGACAAAGACACAGGCAGATCCCCCCTTTTGCTTCAAGTAATAGTTTGCTATGAGAGAGAGGTTTGAAATACAAATGTGAAAAAACATTCATGAGCCCAACCAAGATGACAGGCACATTTTGGTAGTAGACAGGGGAAGATATTGAATTAAGGCTATGTTAGTGAGGAGGTATGAATTTCAGTTTTAGAGTAAGGGTGATTCCTAGATAAGGTACTCTGTGAGTGATTACCTGGGCCTTGTTCTTCTAGTTATGGAGTCCCTAGGCAGACAGGGAGTTTAGGAAGGTAGAAGTCTTAGAGGCACAATCAGAAACAGAAAACCTGCAGAGTAAAACATCTACATATTGAAGTAGAATACTAGGGCATACACAACTGTGGACAGGTCATCCTGTAAGGCCTGGCTAAAGAAAGGGAGCTGTGCCAGAATCCCAACAGCAAGACAGCTCATGTTGGTTACTGGGAAAAGTGTATGCTAAGATCCACCCATCTGGGCTGGAGAGATGGCTCAGAGGTTAAGAGCAGTGGTTGCTCTTCCAGAGGACCTGAGTTCAATTCCCAGCAATCATATGGTGGCTCACAACAATCTATAGTTAGATCCATTGCCCTTTTCCAGACTTCAGGCATACATGTATAAAAAACACTATAATAAATAATAAATAAATAAATTTTAAGAAAATGTCCAGAGACAAAGATATAGGAAAAAAAAACCAAATGTCTGCTTAATGTATGTAAAAACACATTTAGAACAAAATCAGAAAGAAGTACACATGTCAATTACAATCCTCAAATCTGTAACTGGTCACATTTTAGCAGGGTCCCAGACCTTACAAAACCCCAAGACCTTAGCAGACTGAATAGTAGATACCAATAGTAGCACCACCTGTAGACTAAAACAAAGGCTGAATACTTCACAGTTAATAGCTATAGAAAAGTCCCTAAATGCACTAACCTTGTTTTGGTTTCTGTAATTCTCCTTCTGGATATGCATTCTTGTTGACTGAATTATGTCAACCCAAGGCATGGCTGTTGTATTTAAAAACTCACCCTGAGAAATGTTCCTTGTATCCCTGCTCTCTCTAAGACCTTTATCATGAAGGGGTTTTGGATGTTGCCAAAAGCTTTTTCATCTTCTAATGAGATGATCATGTGGGTTGTTTTTTGTTTAGTTTGTTTATATGGTGGATCATATTGACAGATTTCCATAGTTGAACCATCGCCTCATCTCTGGGATGAAGGCTACTTGATCATGGTGGATGATGTTTTTGTTGTGTTTTTGGATTCAGTTTGCCAGTTCTTTATTGAGCATTTTTGCATCAGTTCATGAGAGAGATTGGTCTTTAACTCTCTTTCTTAGCTGCATCTTTTATTGGTTTGGGTATCAGGGTAATTGTCACCTCATAAAAAGAGTTTGACAATTTCCCTTATGTTTCTATTATGTAGAATAATTTGAGGAGTATCGGTATTAGCTCTTCCTTGAAATTCTGCTAGAATTTTGTGCGGACACCATCTGATCCTGGGTTTTATTTTGGTTGGGAAACTTTTGCTTACTGTTTATATTTCCTTGTGGGTTATAGATCTATTTAATTTGTTTAATTTTGGTATGTGGTATTCATCCAGAAATTTGTTCATTTCCATTAAGTTTTTCAATTTTAAGGAGTACAGGTTTTTGAAGTATGAGTTGATGAGTCTCTGGATTTCCTCATTGTCTGTTGTTATGACCCCTATTTTATTTTGTATTTTGTTAATTTGAATCTTATCTCTCTGCCTTTTGCTTAGTTTGGATAAAAGTTTGTCAATCTTGTTGATTATCTTGAAGAACTAGCTCTTTGTCACATTGATTCTTTACATCATTTTCTTTGTTTCTATTTAATTGATTTCCGCCCTCAGTTTGATTATTTCCCACAATATGCTTCTTCTGGGTGAGTTTGCTTCTTTTTGTTCTAGATCTTTCACGTGTTATGTTAATTCACTAGTATAAGAATTTTTTCAGCTTCTTTAAGTAACCAATCCATGTTATGAAATTTCCTTTTAGGAACTTTCATAGTTTTGCATAAGTTTGGGTATGCTAAAAATGGAAAATGGAAGAAAGAAAGCATCTTCAACAAATGGTGCTGGTTTAACTGGATGTTGATGTGTATAAGAATGCAAATAGAGTTTCTGCTGCAGGATCTTCGGTGTTCTGCTGGAATCTTCCCTGCCCCCACTGTCGCCCTTTTGTCTCCTGTGTCCTTGGAATACCAGCTGTCCCTATTTCAGTGCTAAGGAGTTCTATCCAGAGTGCTGAGGAGTTCTATCCAGAGAGTGCTGAGGAGTCACATCCAGAGAGGAAGAGATGGGCAGGCACCAATGCAAGAATTCCTCCAACAACCTGAAAGGCAACATGACATCACCAGAATACAGGGATCATGAAACTAGAAGAATTGAACACCCTACTCCAGAAGAAATAGAAGAAATCGACCCTAAGCAGAACTTTATGAAAATAATAGAGGAACTTAAACAGGAGGTAAAAATCTGCCATAAAGAAATGGAAGAGAAGTATAATAAAAAGATTTAATAAATGAGTAAAGAAATGAAAGAGACATATAACAAAAAGTTTGAAGAAATGAGTAAATCCATAAATGAAACCCTGGGAAACCAAGAAAAAACAATCAAACAGGTAATGGAAACAGTTCAAGATTTGAAAACTGAAATGGAGGCAATGAAGAAAACACAAACCGAGTGCCAGCTGGCTATGGAAAATCTAGGTAAATGAACAGAGACTGCAGAAACAAGCATAACCAATAGAATACAAGAGATAGAAGAACAAATCTCAGACTCTGAAGACACCATAGAGAAAATAAACACTCTGACCAAAGAAAACAGCAAATACAACAAATTCTCATCACAAAACATTCAGGAAATGTTGGACACAATAAAAAACTAAATCAAAGAATAATAGGGATAGAAGAAGGAGGAGAATTGCAGATCAAAGGCCCAGAAAATATATTCAACAAAATTATAGAAGAAAACTTCCCCAATCTAAAGAACGATATCTCAATGAAGCTTCAAGAAGCATATAGAACACCGAATAGACTGGATCAAAAAAAAAATCCCCTTGCCATATAATAATCAAAAAACAAAACAGTCAGATTAAAGAAAGAATATTAAGAGCTGCAAAGAAAAAAGATCAAGTAACTTATAAAGGTAAACCTATCAGACTTACACCGGACTTCTCTATGGAAACCATGAAAGCCAGAAGGTCCTGGATAGAAGTACTGCAGAAACTAAAAGACCATGGATGCAAGCCCAGACTACTATACCCAGCCAAGCTATCATTCACTATCAACGAAGAAAACAAAATATTCCAGGATAGAAACAAATTTAAACAATACGTAGCCACAAATCCAGCCTTAAAGAAAGTATTAGAAGGAAAATCACAACCAAAGGAATCCAACATTGCCAATACTGCCTACAATAACTCAGACATCTAGTGACCCTTCACAAGCAAAATTCAAAAAAGGGAAACAAACACACTCTACTACCCCCACTAAAAAATAAGAAAGAAAAAAAGAAAATAACCGGAGTCAACAACCACTGGTCATTACTATCACCTAGTATCAATGGACTCAATTCACCTATAAAAAGGAACAGACTTAGAGATTGGATACGAAAACAGGATCCAACATTCTGTTGTTTACAAGAAACACACCTCAACCACAAAGACAGATACCTACTCAGAGTAAAGGGTTGGGAAAAGGTTTCCCAAGCAAACGGTCCTAAGAAACAAGCGGGTGTGGCCATTCTAATATCTAACAAAATTGACTTCAAACTAAAATCAATCAGAAGAGATGGAGATGGACATTTCATGCTCATAACAGGAACAATTCATCAGGAGGAAGTCTCAATCCTGAATATCTATGCCCCTAATATAAAGGCACCTACTTATGTAAAGTAACACTTCTAGAACTCAAGGCAGTCATCAAACCACACACACTAATAGTAGGAGACTTCAACACACCTCTCTCACCAATGGACAGGTCAATCAGACAGAAACCTAGCAGAGAAATAAGAGAATTATTGGAGGTATTGAATCAAATGGACTTAACAGACATCAATAGAACATTCCACCCAAATAGGAAAGAATATACCTTCTTCTCTGCAGCTCATGGAACCTTCTCGAAAATTGACCACATACTCGGTAACAAAGCAAACTTACACAGATACAAAAAAAATTAGTAACCTCCTGTGTCTTGTCAGATTACCATGGGTTAAAGTTAGAATTCAACAACAGTGCTACACCCAGGAAGCCAACAAACTCATGGAAGCTGAACAGTCAACTACTGAATCACCCCTGGGTCAAGGAAGTAATAAAGAAAGAAATTAAAGTCTTCCTTGAATTTAATGAAAATAAAGACACAACATACTCAGATCTATGGGACACTATGAAAGCAGTGCTAAGAGGAAAGTTCATAGCACTAAGTGACCAATTAAAGAAAGCAGAGAAAGCACACATTGAAGACTTAACAGCACACTTGTAAGCTCTAGAAAAAAAAGAAGCAGATTCACCCAGGAGGAGTAGAAGACTGGAAATAATCAAACTGAGGGCTGAAATCAACAAAATAGAAACACAGAAAACAATCCAAAGAATCAATGAAACAAAAAGCTGGTTCTTGGAGAAAATCAACAAGATCAACAAACCCCTATCCAAACTAATCAAACGGCAGAGAGAGAACATGCAAATTAAAAAGATCAGAAATGAAATGGGGGACATAACCAAAGACACAGAGGAAATTCAGAGAATCATTAGATCGTACTACAAAAGCCTGTATGCCACAAAATTGGAAAATGTAAAAGAAATGGACATTATTTTAAATAAGCACCATATACCAACAACAGATTGGTGCCTCAACATGGAGTTGACTAACTCCATGTAAAACCTGAGAGGGTTTGAAAAGTAATTCTAGACACACAGAAAAAAAAACAGAGTAACACCACTTTTTAACGTTTTGCTGTCTGCTGGCAGCTTGCCACAAAAAAAATTTCCTGATTCAGCAGCAGGAAAAAACTGGCAGTTTTAAAATGCTGGCTTTCTGGGCTGTGCCGCCAGTGCAACCTCTGTCTCTTATAGGAGATGGGGTTTGTGAGTAAAGAGCTACTGTGTGCCTGGAAGGAGGGGGACATTGCACACTGCAGCTCAGAGGCACAAGTGACTCAGAGGCACAAGCAGCTCTGCCATGCTAGTGATACAATGTGCACAGCTCAGAGGCACAAGCGGCTTCAGCATGTTAGACTCGGCGGGGCAAGCAGGCAGTACCCCACCAGCATCTGGACATGCTTTTGAGGGATTATCTAGATTGCATTATGTGAAGACATTCCCTTTTCCCTGACCATGGATGGTATCATTCTATGGACTGGAGTTTTAAGTTGAATAAAAAGTCAAAATAGAGGAGAACACTAGCATTCATATCTCTCTGCCTCCAGACTGTAGATACAGTATGACAAGAACTTTAAATTTTTGCTACCACACCTTCCCAGTCATGACTAACTATATCTCATGGAAATCGAAATAAAAAATTTATCTGATCATTAGATGTTATTAGAGATAACGGCTTTGAAAATTTTTTTTCAGTAGGCCTATTTGGATCACCTAATGCTATAGAAATGGAAAATACTTCATGATGCTAGTCAGTCTGAAAAATACATGGGTACAGAAGAAAGGTAAAAAATAAATGTTCTTATTGGTTTTGAAAATTCCAATATGGTACCATTAGTTAAAGTGTGTGATTAACAAATAGAAAGTATGTAGACTTTGGGAATGGTAGTATCCTCAAAAGAATACAAAATCAATTGTCCATTATCTTTTTTATTGAGAAATGATCTCACTATGCAACCCTGACTGGCCTGAAACCAGCTATATAGACTAGCCTGACCTCAAACTCACAGAACTTCTGTCTCCTAAGTGCTGGAATTAAAGGCATGTGCCACTATACCTGGCCTTTATATTTTTGCTTTAACATAGTGAGAATCATATTAAATCTGTAGCTTACTAGGTTAATAAGATAATAAATGTGGCCTTGTTGCAAGGTATTTTAATCACACTGTGAACTCTGAGATTATTATTTACTGCAAAATTCTTTTTTTAGTTGTGGCATTTTTCAGTCCTATTACACCCCTTTTAAAAATTAAATAAAATCAGCCATAGATCAAGAGGCAGGGCAAGCAATCAGTTGGAAAATGTGAAAGAAATTGACATTTTTTTAGATAAGTACCATATACCAAAGTTGAACCAAGAACAGGTGAACAATCTAAATAGACCTGATAGTCGCGAAGAATTAGAAGATGATATCAAAAATCTCCCTTCCAAAAAGAGCCCAGGACCAGATGGTTTCAATGCAGAATTCTACCAGAACTTCCAGGAAGAGCTAATACCTATACTCCTTAATGTATTTCACAATATAGAAACAGAAGAGTCATTGCCAAACTCTTTTTATGAAGCTACAGTTACTCTGATACCAAAACTACACAAAGACACAACCAAGAAAGAGAATTACAGGCCAATCTCACTCATGAACATCGATGCGAAAATTCTCAATAAAGTACTGGCAAACCGAATCCAAGAACACATTAGAAAAATCATCCATTATGATCAAGTAGGCTCCACCCCAGAGATGCAGGGCTGGTTCAACATATGCAAATCTATCAATGTAATCCATCATATAAATAAACTGAAAGAAAAAAAACATATAATCATTTCATTGGATACTGAAAAAGCATTTGACAAAATTCAACACCCCTTTATGATAAAGGTGTTGGAGCGATTGGGGATACAAGGATCATACCTAAATATAATAAAAGCTATTTACAGCAAGCCGACAGCTAACATCAAATTGAATGGAGAGAAGCTCAAAGCCGTTCCACTAAAATCAGGAACATGACAAGGCTGTCCACTCTCTCCATACCTATTCAATATAGTGCTTGAAGTTCTAGCAATAGCAATAAGACAACATAAGGGGATCAAAGGGATTCGAATTGGAAAGGATGAAGTTAAACTTTCATTATTTGCAGATGATATGATAGTATACATGAGCGACCCCAAAAACTCTACCAAAGAACTCCTACAGCTGATAAACACCTTTAGTAATGTGGCAGGATACAAGATCAACTCCAAAAAATCGGTTGCCCTCCTATACACAAAGGATAAAGAAGCAGAGAGGGAAATCAGAGAAACATCACCTTTCACGATAGCCACAAATAGCATAAAATGTCTTAGGGTAACTCTAACCAAGGAAGTGAAAGACCTATTTGACAAGAACTTTAAGTCTTTGAAGAAAGAAATTGAGGAGGATACCAGAAAATGGAAAGATCTCCCTTGCTCTTGAATTGGGAGAATCAACATAGTAAAAATGGCAATTCTACCAAAAGCAATCTATAGATTCAATGCAATCCCCATCAAAATCCCATCAAACTTCTTCACAGACCTTGAGAGAACAATAATCAACTTTATATGGAAAAACAAAAAACCCAGGATAACCAAAACAATCTTATACAATAAAGGAACTTCTGGAGGCATTACCATCCCTGACTTCAAACTCTATTACACAGCTACAGTATTGAAAACAGCTAGGTATTGGCATAAGGACAGAGAAGTCGAACAATGGAATCGAATAGAAGATCCGGATATTAACCCACAAACCTATGAACACCTGATTTTCGACAAAGTAGCCAAAGGGATACAATGGAAGAAGGAAAGCATCTTTAACAAATGGTGCTGGCATAAGTGGATGTCAACCTGTAGAAGACTGAGAGTAGATCCATATCTATCACCATGTACAAAACTCAAGTCTAAATGGATTAAAGACCTCAACATTAATCTGACCACTTTAAACCTGATAGAAGAGAAAGTGGGAAGTACTCTACAAGACATAGGCACAGGAGACCTTCTCAGTGGGTGGATGCACCCCTCGCGGTTCTGACTTCCTTGCTCATGTTCTCCCTCCTTCTGCTCCTCATTTGGACCTTGGGAGCAATGAAAGCCTATGCTGGAGAGGATGTGGAGTGAGCGGAACACTCATCCATTTTTGGTGGGAATGCAAACTTGTGCAGTCACTGTGGCAATCAGTGTGGCGGTTTCTCGGGAAACTGGGAGTCAACCTCCCTCAGGACCCAGCAATTCCACTCTTGGGAATATACCCAAGAGATGCCCTATCATACTACAAAAGCATTTGTTCAACTATGTTCATAGCTGCACTATTTGTAATAGCCAGAACCTGGAAACAACCTAGGTGCCCCTCAATAAAAGAATGGTTAAAGAAGGTGTGGAACATATATACATTAGAGTTTTACTCAGCGGTAAAAAACAATGACATCTTGAATTTTTCATGCAAATGGATGGAAATAGAAAACGCTTCACTGAGTGAGGTAACCCAGACCCAAAAATAGGAATATGGTATGTACTCACTCATAAGTGGATTCTAGCCTTAATTAAAGGTCTTTGAGCCTATAATTCGTGATCCTAGAGAAGCTAAATAAGAAGGTGAACCTGACGAAAATCATATAGTTATCCTCCTGGATATTGGAAGTAGACAAGATTGCCAGGCAAACTTGGGTGCACGGGGGGTGGGGAGGCGGAGGGGTGGAAATAAGAGGAGAGGGCTAGAGAGAAGGGAGAGGGGGAGGATTGGGAATAGCTTGGGGGAATGGGATGGGGGAGAGAGAAAAGATGGTTATGGGAGCAGGAAGGTATATATCTCAACTAAGGGAGCCATTTTAGGGTTTGCATGAGACTTGTTTCCCGACGGGTTCCCAGGCCCAAGGAGAGTTCCCCAGAATGTTCCCTGGGCAGCAGAGGAGAGGGTGACTGAATTGTCTTGGTCCATAACCATACTGATGAACATTTTGCATATCACCATAGAACCTTCATCTGGCAATGGATAGAGATAGAGACAGAGACACACATTGGAACACTGGACTCAAATCCCTAGGTCCAAATGAGAAGCAGATGGAGGGAGAACGTGAGCAAGGAAGGCAGGATCAGAGGGAACCTTCATCAGACAATGGATGGAGATAGAGACAGAGACCCACACTGGAGCACTGTATTGAGCCCCCAAGGTCCAAATGAGGAACAGAAGGAGGAAGAACATGAACAAGGATGTCAGGACCACGAGGGGTGCGTTCACCCACTGATACATGGGGACTGATCTAATGAGAACTCATCAAGGTCAGCTGGACTGGGACTGAACGAGCATGTGATCAAACCGGATTCTCTGAATGTGGCTGACAAGGGGGCTGACTGAGAAGCCATTGACAATGGCACTGGGTCTTGTTTTGTCTGCATGTACTGGCTTTTTGGGATCCTAGTCTGTTTGGATGTTCACCTTCCTAGACCTGGAGGGAGGGGGAAGGAACTTGAACTTCCTACAGGGCAGGAAACCCTCAGTAGTTATTCCCCTGTACCTGTTCTGTTGGAGATTGCTGACTCTGGATCATGTCGTTGGCTTAGTCCTGGTTCACCAGTGTCCTGGGACTGCATTGGCTCCTGGCTTCTGCCCTCGTGGATGTAAGGGGAGATGGGTAGAGAGAAGGGAGAAGGGGAGGATTCGGGAGAGCCTGGGGGAATGGGATGGGTGGGATGGAGGATGGGTGGATATGGGAGCAGGGAAGTAAATATCTTAATTAAGGAAGACATTTTAGCGTTTGCAAGAGACTTGACTCTAGAGGAGTTCCCGGGTCCAAGGAGAGGTCCCCAGATTGTTCCTTGGGAAGCAGAGGAAAAGGTGATTAAATTCTTTTAAATCTCATATCAATCTCCATTTTCCTGATTTCTTTTTAATCACAAAATAGGAGAATTCCATGGGGGAATTTGAGGGTGTTATGTGACCATTATCCAGCTGTTCCTACACTAACTGCTTTACAGCTTATAGTTTTTCTTCTGTTGGAGGTCACTGATTTACCCATAGTGGCTTTTCCAAATAATTGGTCTGCATGGAGTGCAGGCTTTTTAGTGAACTTTCCTAAAATACCCTAATCCTGCCCTGGGAGGCCTTTTGCTAGGTATGATAGGATCAATCCTTTCCTCATTCTTCTTGGCCAGCCCTTGATTGGGTAACAACCCTTGCTGGAACATTTGGTTAGCAATAACTGTGCTGGGGGCATATAAATATACTTCCATTCTGGTCATAATGTCTCAGCCCCACAAGTTTATAGGCAATGAGGAACAAGGTATGGCTGAAAAATTCCGTCATGGCTCTCTCCATCTCCCGGTAAAGTTACTTTGTTCAGGATTTGAGTTTGACCAATCCCTTGTAACTGTGTAGTAAAGTCTTTACTTTAGACCACCTTGATGGCCATTGACTGACAGTTATAACAGAAATATCTGTACCAGTATCCAAAGACCAGAATTTTTTTTTCATTGATAAACAAAGTGAATTCTGGTCACTGTGAACCTATATCTTGTAGAAAATAGGCATCAGACGAAACAAATTCAACCTCTTCCCTCTTATCTTACCTCCTTTAACTTGATTTCTAGTTTGCACATTAAGAAGTAAAATTAATTTTGCAAGCCTCTGTTTGGCCTGTATTTACCACATTAACTCCATTTTCTTAGTGAGTCATAACCTTGATTTCTCCTTCAAAATTTGTATCAATGACTGCAGGAGCAACAACGATCCCTTCCATAGTGCTGCTACTTTTCCCCAATAATAATCCTAAAGTGCCTTTCGGAATAGGTCCATAATCCCCTGTGTGGAGAGCTTGATTTCAGGAGTTAAAACTGTGTGGGTGGAAGAGCTGAGATCAAGCTCTGCACTGCCTGAGGTTGCTCTGCAAAGATCCTGAATAATTTACTTGCGGGGCAAGGGTAGGGGGACATGCAAATGCCTGCTAAGCTAGGGCAGCTAGTTGCATTCATTGCTACTAAGCCACCCTACCTGGAACCAGAGACCTCTACCAATAGATGTCTTCTGGCATGTGCAGCATACAGCATGCAGTGTGTTCTCAGTGGCTCAGAAGTTCCTTTATAGACCGGAGACTGACTACGGCTACAGTTGCAAATCGTGGAGGCCTTAATCGTACCATTGTAGGCTAGTAGAGGTGGTGGTGGATGATTGTAAATTTAGAAGTTTCCAGCTACAATGTGTGCACTTGTGCGGCCACCATCTCAACTGCATTGACCTGCAGATGTTGCTGGACGGTATTCCCATACTCCCTTCATTCTCCTGCCCACTCAGCAGTAGCAGAGGCTGTGGCTCTGAGACACAGCACCGGGAGCTTGTTGGTGGCAAAGGCAGGGCCACACCGTACCTTCTCCAAGGGGATGGGGAGGAATATTTACACTATCTACAAACACTAAAAATCTCTGCATTTGTTTCTGATCCACCCTAGCTCCCCTGGCTATCAAAATACACTCAAGTAAATGTAAAGACAATTGTCTACTCTATCCTTGTCCCATATCTACAATTACATATCTTCTTTTTACTCCTGTTAAATATCAAAACTTTTCCACATTAATTATTTAATTACTTCTACACCTGAAGTGTCTTCTTTATCTGCAGTGAACATCATGTGCTTCCTTGTACCACTGGCCACATGTCTGGACACCATCTGTCAGGGTTCTTCTGTTGTGAGCTCCAAGTTGAGGAGCCATTTGTCAGGGTCCAGCCTTGACAAAGTTCACACATTTCAGGATAGGAGTGTAAGGATTAGAATAAATATTAGGCAGGAGGAACAGAGATATGAAAGAAAAGGAACAGAGGTGCAGAATAGAACTAGGTGGCCAACCCAGTGAATTTGCCCGCATTTATTTTCCATGTGCTTATATATCCCAATTCAAAAAGGTAGGGGGGAAAGGCAAAAGGCTGCTTTAACATGATACAAAGAACAGACAGAGCAATTACGTGCTTCAGTAACTGAAGCATCAAGCAACTATGTTCTGAGTCAAATATTCTGTTGTTTAGATAAGACATGCAGTGATCACACCTTAGAACAAACATTCTGTAGGCAGCCATTCCCTGCATCAAGCATCCTGTCATATCTCTAAAGGAGAAGGAATAAGCTTAAGTTCTCTGACTTTTGGTCAAGATGGAACGGATCCACCTCTGTGGGCCATCTTAATACCCAAAACACCAAGTAACCATACCTTAGGTCAATATATCTTGTTTGAAGCCATACCTTAAGTCAGACCTCTTGTCAATAATGTTAAAAAAGCAAGAGTAGGATTAACCTCTCTGGCCTTCAGTCAAGGTGAAGCAGATTCAGTTCTCTGGGCCCGTACAAGTACCTAAGAGACTAGATGATATTAAACATTATTCTGAGGTTTAAATCTTTCATGTCTCATTTTGAGAAAGAGTTCTGATATCCTAAGAGCTAGACATTTGAAAAAACAAAGGGCAATAAATGCAATTAAGTTCATTTTCACAGTAATATTGTCTTAGGGATGTATATTGAAAAATCAGCACATAGTCGTTTCTTTAACCAGTGATTTATAGTTATGTATTTTGGGTACCTCATAGGAGGGACATTGAATGAGTTCAGTCTCATCAATACTGTACTTGTGGAAAATGTAATTAAATAAATTTGAAATTTATTGAGAATGAAATAAATTTTTATCTCTCTATATGTACTAATTTTATATGGCTGAGGAATATTACAGCAATGCATTACAATAAAATCATAGCATAGAGATTCAGCAATAATGCCAGTTCAGGAGTTCCTTTGGAAGCCTAGTCATAAAGTTATTGAGTCAAAAAACCACACAAAACCACAGGTAGATTTATACTGGAATTAGAGGGAACATGAAAGGGCTATTCAAAGAAAGAAATAAAATGATGATCCAAAATAGAAATTCATGGGAAAAATTAGGAAATAACTGTCACTTTGTATTTCTTTAACAAAAATTTATTTTAAAATTGCTGTCTTTTAGTTCATGAAGGAGTAGACGACTGGTGCTAAATATACCCTATATCTAATCTCTACTTTAATATTCCAATGTAGGTTTAAACAGTTAAGAAGCTTTTCTGATTCTCTTCTCTCATCTGGTGGTAGAAACAGTAATAAATATTTTATAGGCCCATTGTTCAGATGCAGTGAGTTTACTCTTCTGTAAAAACCTTTAGTTCATTTTTAGTAAAATCACTAACTATGATAGATGTAATGAACATCACTGCAGCTATTTTTTCTAATATTAATCTCCATTTTTGGGCATCTGTGAACATAAACACAAGATATATTTATATATGTTGCATACATGAATATAATATGACAAATAATAATATATACTATGCAGAGTATAGTATGAGGAGAAAGAAGTTCAAACTTTGGACCTGTCACAGATTTGATGGGGTAGTTCTTTTTGTCAGCCCTACTCAAACTTTATTGGACAGAAAAGGTTCTGTGTACATTAAGGAATTCATAGAAAATAATTGGAAGTTATCCTTGGGATGCATAATTTGATTATCTGTAAGATCCTCATGTAATTCATATCCATATTGTCACATATATATGTGTATGTGTGTGTACATATGTATATTATATACACACAAATGTATATATATCCTCTCCACACACATACACACATTGTATATATGTGTATATATATATATATGAAAAATTAAAGAACATTTTTATTGCTTAATGTGACAGCCTCATCATCAAAATACTATTTCTCAGAAAATCATCTCTAAATAAGGGACAAGCACCATTCTTTCAGCAACCTTTTTGCCACATTTTCTTAGTGACTCGTGAAAGCTAATGTGCAGAGCTGGTGATAAGGAGCTGCTCTGTAGCGGGCAGTAACTGCTACCTAAAAGCAAACTGAACTGGCATAAATAATTGTGCTGTAGAAAGCCTTTCTGTTGCACCTTGCCGATCACTGACAATTTACATATCTTAGGAAAACCTTTGTTGGCTTCTGTCATTTCCTCACTATTATGTGCCTTTCTGGATAATTACCAGTTAATGTGAAAAAGCAGATGGAAAAAACCTTGAAATTTCTGATAGAGAATCCTCAAACCTCTCCTCTTATCTGTGCATAGCAGCTTCCTGATTTCAAAAGAAGTTTCAAAACCTTTGTTAAAAATGTCCCTGATTCCCAGTTTGAATGAACCAAATGACATTCAGCTAAAATTATTCTCTTTTTTCCACAATTAAATTCCATTATCATGAACTGTCAAAGTAAAATGGAAGGCCTCTTAACTAATGTGTCAGTTGTTTGCGTGGTATATTTTGTGGCACCAACTATATAAAGCTGTGCAAAGTGTTTGTGGGGTGGAGGAAAACAACCACGATTTTGCAACAATGTGTGTGTGAATAATATAGTCTCTTTCTCCCTGTTACCTTCCCTCTTCCAAAACGGTGTTCTTTTACAGAGAAACTAATTGACCATTTCACAAAATTTGTAGGTGGCTTGCACATTTTATCTCTTTATCCTCAAAATAACTTGTCTGTTCTGACTGCATGATCATTTGTGTTAGACATTAAGAAAATTCACGTGTCACTCCTCTTATTAATTAAGATGTGATTGCAGCTAAATTAATGGATGTTATTACAAGATTGTATTCAAATTTCTATCATAAAGTGCAGCATGTCAGACTTGTTTATATCTAACGGTAAGAGATAAATAGGTTACCACAGTAACAGTCTTGAAATGCCCTTTTGGAATTACCTTCAATAAGCTTGTCTCACCTCACCTATTACCACATCTTCAGCATGCAGAGTATTTACAAGTTTTAAAGGGGCCAAACCTCCCCATTCTTGAATTCCTAGAAAAGAATTTTTTATTGTTAATTCTATAGTGAGCTTGTGAATTTTCCATCAATGAGTCATTGATTATATGGAGTACTCAGAGGCAATTCCAGTCTTACTTAAGCTTTTGTTGAAGCTACTTTTGAACTTATATTCTGCTCTGAATTAAACAGGGAATCTCATAGATATGTTTCATCCAAGTACTTTATATGCCAGATTTTGACCCTTATATATAAGTGGATTTCACAAAAGGGGGATAACATTGTAAGACTGGATAACCAATGAAGTATAGGTTTATTTTCATGGTTATGAAAACTGGAGAGTATCATATTATGGTACTAACGAAGTTCAGTGTCTAGTGGGGTTCAACGCAGTTCATGTATGGTGCTTTCTGTTGTATCCTCACATGGAAGAAAAAACAATTAGGACAAATAAAGGTCCTCAAATCTTGATATGGGGGCACTAATACCATACATGAAGGTAGAGTATTTGTTACTTAATCATATCACAGCATTCCCATGCCTTAACAATAATACTTTTAAAGGTTAAGTTTCGGTATACATTTTGAAGACCATTTTATTCCAACAATTAATTTAGTTTTCTCATGAAGCATTAATGTGGAAGTCAGAAAGCAACTTGCAAAACTGTGTGGAAGTCAGAGAAGAATGTGCAGAACTTGGTTTTTTCCTTCCACTATGTGGGTTCTGGGGATCAAACTCAGGATGTCAGGCTTAGTAACAATACATACCTTTACACACTGAGTCATATAATTTCTACTGATCACAGGTTTTTTGAAGCATAAACATTAAACACTAACAACATTTCATTTGATTCTTACAACAATTCTAAGTAGATGATACAATTATTTTGTATATCTTACATGTGACAAAACTGCATTCAGAGAAATGGAATAATAATGCAAAGGTAAAAATGCAGAATTGTAGAAATAAGGAAGCAATCTATAATGTAACTCCTGTACCTAAGGCTCCAGGATCATTCTGTAAATATGGGTAAAAAATTGCAAAATTCAAATAACAGGGGATTTACCATGAGATTGTGTCTCCTTGGAATATCTAAGCTGCACCCATAAAGACTCAACAACATGACTGCCTAAACATGAGCTGAAGAAGGATGACACTAATATACATGCTAATGTGGATGTGGAAAATCCCATGAGGACTCAACCCTACACATATAACTACAGGCAACTAAGGAATGCTCAGAGAAGAGAAATAGTCTTCTCCATGGAAGAGAACCCCAGTTGGATATCCAATATTAAATGGTCAATCAGTCCTGAAAACATATATTTTTATATGTTATGTGTATTTATCTGTACTTTAACCTTTACAAGAAAAGTAGCTTGAACTCACCTCATCTTTAGGTAATATATATATATATATATATGTGTGTGTGTGTGTGTGTGTGTGTGTGTGTACATATATGCATATATTCAACTCTGTAATATCCAAGAGATGTTTTCTTCAGCTGTGACATTGCTTGAATTATGAATTACAAAAATTAATTACATCCTTGAATTAAAATTGCTGGCATATTGGTTTTAATACTCTAAGTCTTGGGAATATTATTCTTTGGTACAATACCTTTGGGGACTAAACTCAAAGATAAAATTCCAAAGGCCATTTTAAATCCTGCTATTGCTTCTGGCTGGATTAATGCTGGCTCAAGGTCTTGTCAAAATTACACAATGTATTTAAAGTAAACTCTATTTTAAAAATCTGTAACATGAAGGGGCCTGTTTGTTTGGGTTTATGTTCTGCCCAGTTCCCCACAACCAGCAAGCCCCAAAGAAAATCACACAGAGATCTCCATAAGTTATAAAACTGATTGACCCATTAGCTCAGGCTACTTATAAGCTCTTATAGCTTATATTAGCCCATTATTCTTATCTATGTTAGTCACATGGCTCAGTACCTTTCTCAGTGAGGCAGCTCACATCTTGCTTCTTTGGTGGTCTGGGAAGAACTACAGAGGGAGCTTCCTGCTTCCCAGAATACTCCTGTTCTCATAACCCCACCTCTATTTCCTGTCTTGTTGACCCACCTATACTTCCTGCCTGGCCAATAAGCATTTATTTAAAACATGATTGACAGAAGACAGACAATTCTCCAGCACCAAAAATCTATTTAAAATATTTTTAAGAACTCAAAAACCTAACATCAAGGAAAATCCCTTTAAAAACTCAGCATGGAACTAAAAAGACAGTTCTCAACAAATGACAAATGAATGACTGAGAAATGCCTTTTTTAAGTTCAACATCCTTAGTCATAAGGAAAATTCAAATTAAAACTATTTTCAGATTTCATTTTACCCTAGTCAAAATGCCTGAGATAAAACCAGCAAATAATGACAGATGCTGGCATGGATATGGCAAAAGTACTGGCATGGATATGGCAAAAGTAGAAAATTTATTCACTGCTGATAGGAGGTTAAACTGGTTTAGCTACTGTGGCAATAAGTATGGAGGTTCCTCAAAGTCTGGATATAGCTCTTTGACATGATCTAGATATACAACTTTTGAACAGAGGAACAAAGTACTCTTTATCCATCTTTACAAATGCCTGCTCATCCGTATTTATTGCTGCTGTATTCCCAAAATAAAAGAAATGGAAACACTCTAAATGCCTAATAAATGAATAATGAAAATGTGGTATATTTATAAAATGGAATATCATTCAGTTGTTAAGAAAAATGAAATTTTCAGGTTAGTGGATGAGACTAGAAACAATCACTCTGAGTAGATAACATAGACCAGAAGGATAAACATCACATGCTTTTTCTCATTTGTCATTATTGGCTTTGAATCTTCAGATATGTGTGCTCCATTTGGAATAGCCACAGAGTTCAGGAAACTATCAAGGGTCTTTGGGAAAGGGTGAAGGGAAGGGAGAAAGAAATCAGCGATGTAAAGAATTAAAGGGGAGAGACATGTGGAGCTGTGGGGCACATGGGGGAAAAGTGGAAAACTAGTCTAATGGAAACTTCCAAGAATCTATGAGGGTGTAGTGAAAACTCATAATAATAGAGGTTATGGAGTCTGAACTGGCTATCTTTATGGCAAGGCAAGGCTTGTGGTGATGGTTACATTTGGTTGTGTTGTTGACTGAGAGGTCCCATGGAGATCCCTCAACAAATCAGGCTTATGCTTAGACAGAGAGTTGCTCACTGAAAACTGACAATGGGAGTCCCATTACTGAGGACAACATTTACACAACTCACTAAACATAGAGAGGTTGTGCTGGTGCCTGCATGGAGTCTTCACCCTATGTTCTAGCCTCTTTGGTGTGGGAAGGTATTCTGTTGGCTATAAAAAGAAAAACCTGGGCACCAACACAGTTACAAATCCCTCCACCTACATTCTGTCCTTCTGGCAGGATGTGTTGAGGCAATGGTGGCTAAGAACTTTTGGGAGCAGTAAACCAATCACTGGTCCAGTTTGAGGCTCCTGACACTAGAGTGAGCTCATGCCCTACACTGCTTGGATGGCCAGGAACTGGATACCTAGGGCAGAATCGAACACCACTAGCAAAACAACAAACAAAGAAAAAACTAAAATGATTTCTAATGATATTTTCTTGTATTCATAGATCTATACCTTGTCCAGTCAGAGAAATAAAGGGATAAAGGGGAATGATAGAACAGAAAAATAATGAGATGAAAGATGAAAGGTAGGATATAAGAGGGAATGTTAAAACAGGATAACTAACAATAAGAAAATTTCAAAAGAGTCATATAGAAACCCAAAATTGTAGAAGCTTCTTAAGATATTTACATACACTTATATAAAATTAACTTAAATGGAATTACCCCATAATTAGAAGATAGTGTCCCTACTAGATACTATAGGCTAACAAATAAAAACCTCCCTGTCTGGAATAGATTATTCTTTAGGAGTTGTTTGCCACTAAGCTTCCATGGATTCCCAGATGTTATGAGCTGTGATCACTGGTCTAGTTTACCCACCAAAAGAAGACCCATTACTCTGCATATGCCACATATTTGAGTAATAGAACAGACGAATTAATCTGGTACTCACTTGGATGCTTCTTATATATGGTTATTACTACTAGGTCTCAAACAAATGGCTACCTGAGGTGTCTATTTAACATATCTAACTAGACCTGGCTACCGGTTTCTCCCAGCATCACTCTGTCCTTTCCTGTTACTGGATATGGCTGGCATACTCTGTCCCTACCCTAAATTTCCCCCAGTCCAGGGACTGGATTGTGCACCTCCACTGCTTTTTCCTATAAAACTCACCCATTTTGGTTACCTGGACCTTTGGTCTACTTCTTGCCTTCCTTGCCGCTTGCTCTCTGGCTCTCCATCTCTCCTCCATGTTCTCCTCATGTGGCCAGGCTCGAGGTCATGTTCACTGTGGACTATCTCAGATGTTTCTGCCTCTGGCTATGATCTCTCTTTTATCAACAATAAACATTCTCCCCTACCATAATACCTAGAAGCAGTCATGCCCTCTTTTTAGTTATTTTTTCCATTTATCTGGTACCAAAACCTTGTGATTAGCATATGAGTTCCCTTCCAAGGCCTTTCTGAGCCAAGTTGCAGATCTGACTCTCCTAAGGTATCTATGAATGATTTATTCCTACTGGCTTCTGCCACACACCATATTTGTCTCTGAATTCTAGAGTCTAGTTTCAGCTGCTCCACCTCTACACCTGAGGATGTTGGGAGAAGCTGGTAGCCAGGTCTACTCTAACCATCTGACTTTCTGAGAATTTTGGGCATTCTCTATATTAAAACACTTTCCCTCTATTGAAACTCTCCCTTTTCCTGAAAACCCTCCTCAAATCTACCTCTCCAGGTGTTTCAGCCTTTACCTGATCTAACCATTTATCTCTCCATGTCCACTGGGTAAATGTTCTCAAGTCAGAGTACTTTTTTTTGCTTTTATAACAAAAGGCCACACTGGTGTTTCAGGAAGCTCCTCTAACCCTACTGTACCTCCAGTCACATGAGAAGGGACACCTCCCTATGACTGGGAAATTTTTTTGGACAAGTCTCACATTCTGTTTGGGGATGACTCAAAATAAAATTCCTGTCACCAGGACATTTTATCCACCTCAGCTCAGTTCCTTACTAAGACTTTTTTCACATCACCGTAGAGCTGCCGTCCTTCCAGAAGTCACACCTAAGATGACTATGGCACTTTCCTATGTTTCCTCCCCTTGGGAGACACCTGTTCCATCTCTCTTTGTGCCTTCCTGGGCATACACATTGGGCGTTTCCTCTCTTCCCCCTTGAAGTAGCCTTCTCTGTCTCCCCTTTATGCCCTTCTACAGCTACAATACTCTTCGACCCTCTTCTCTGTCTTTAAGGCTCCATTCATCTTGTTTCTAATATAATGTAGTATTTAATTCTAATTGTGTCAAATGCTAACCACGGCTCCAGAAATCTTGATATCCTTTCTCTCAATACAGTTTTTTTTTTTTTAAACAAAGGGTATGTTTATGTTCAGTCAGTTTTTGAATCAACTTACCCTGGAATCGTCATCTTTATTTAACAAAATCCTACAATACACTTGGTACTGGGCTAAGTATAGTTATTAAAGGGTTTAACTTATTACTTAATACATATACTATCCCTACTTCTAGGTATAAAAAACTGAATGTGAAGGAACTTGCTAGTTACCACTAAAAATTTTCTGAAGTTGGCCTTAAAGATAGCCCTATTTCCTCTCAAACATCATGGAACAATGAGGTCTTTGAGCTAAGCAATAAAGTAATCAACTAGGTTGAAATGATCAATTTGGCAAACATTTAATGACTGCTATCAACAATATATGCCAGGAGCAAAGACCTGAAGTTCGGTTATAGTCAAGTCATCTTAGTCACAAATTAAGTAAGCTATCAGAAGCCTCTGTAGGGCAAGTTCCAGGCCTAGGATGACCCTTATCTCCCTGTGAGTTACATTAGCATTTCCCTTGTTAGTAAATATTTACAGACCTTCAGTATCTCCTTATCTCTTCCTATCAGCTAGGGGATGCCTCCATCCCTGACATTCCAGCATCCTACCCTCCCTCCGGCCTTTTTGTTATATAATACTCCTCAGAAAAAAATAAATTGACAGCTTGATCAGAATACAGACTTGCTGTCCATTGCTTGTGTCTCTTGTCCCTTTCATTCCTTTTCCCTCCAGGGTTCAGGATCTCCATTCGTTTCCCGCTGATCGGGACAAATAAACGTTGCTTGCATAAATGAAATATATTGAGATTTGAATCAAAGGACAGGTTGTTATGGAAAGTTTTGAAATTCTTTGATTCATCCATGTGGCTTAAAGAAGCTTTTGTAAACTGGCTTAAGAATCCAATTGGCATATTACAGTGTGTATGCTAATATTCATCATTAATCATCGCACAACAAACCCATAAATAAAAAGCTGAAATAAAGTGTTGCTACCTAACTATGTGAACTAAAGGGTTGAAGTAAACATGGTTGCATTTCAAATGTAAAGAAACTAGATGTGGGGTGATGATAGTTTTGTGTCAACTTGACAAAGTTAAAGCCATCTGAGAGGAAGGAACCTCAAGTAAGAAAATACATCTATAAGATGCATTTTGCCTTCATTTTACCTACATCAGACTGTAGGCAAGCCAGTACAGCATTTTTCTAATTAGTGATTTATGGGAGAGGTCCCAGCTCATTTTGCATGTTGTTATTTTGGGAGCTATGACCAAAAATGAAAGAGCTCTGAGATTCTTTCAAAATAGCTAATATAAGCTTTAAGGAACACAGACAAATTGAAGTGATTATTTGTGTCTTATTGAACCCTGTTAGACATCAGCAGCAAAAGCAACAATAGAAACTGCAAATGTACTTGGAGAGTATAATTGATGGGTTTTAATGTGAATTTGTCATGAATTAGGATCAATAGAATACGGAACTGCAGCTGCAGATTGTCCTGATGGCCTTAATTGACAGTGGGAAGACCTATTCTGAATGTGGACTTCAACTTCTGATAAAAGTCCAGATAAAAGGGGGCATGGTAGAAGGAAGACTTATTTACCTTTTATTTTCTTGGCCTTCCCTATTGCCATATAGTAAATTTACCCTGCTGCTGCTGCTGCTGCTGCTGCTGCTGCTAATTCCTTTGCTGATATAAAACCAGCATTTTAAGGCTTCAGTCATTGATGGAGGACCATTGGTTCTTGAGGAACTATCTAATTTTCCATAGCAGATTGGGAATGCTGAGGCACCTAGCTCTGTGAATTGAGCAACTACCAGATTCTTGGCATCTCTGTATGAGACGGCCATTGTGGACTGCTCCTATTGCTGAGATTCCCAGCCTCAAGGATGGAGCAACTGCTTGGTACTCAGTCAGTCAGGTATGAGATAGTTACTGTTACTTATTTGGCCACTCCCTGCTCTACACACAAAGGCAGTGCCACTGACTATGTCCCAGAATGACAGTGTGGGCTCAGCTCAGGCTGAACTCTGACAAGATGAATAGAAGTATTGCTGATGGAGAGATAAAAGCCTACGCTGGGCATTGGGCATTCTTCACTTTCTGTCTGGGCTAGCTGTCTCCCATTACATCAGACAAATGGGGAGTCTGGTTCCCTACTAACATTTATCTCTAATGCATATCAAAGCCACCAGGCTTTTCCAGATGACCTGCTACCTCCTCCACACTGCTACAACTGTTACATTTTGCCACCTCCACCCCGTTTCCTTTAGGCTTCTTTCTTCTCCCAGGAGATAGGAAAGTCAGTCACCAATTCGCTGTCCTCTCTGCCTCCTAAGAGGTAGCCCTGGCAGCTTTGCACTTACCCAAATGTCTCTATTTTCTATCACTGGAGAAAAAGCCACATGGCAATTCATACTTACAATAAATCTTCCTTACTACCCATGGATGGTCTAGTCCAGTGGTTTCACTCTGCCCTCGCTTACATTACTATTTCAGTGTAAGCAGATTTGATAGTTTTTTCATTTATATATATACACACACACACACACACACACACACATGTACACACACACACACACTTATGTCAGTGCAAGACAATACAGAAGAGCCTCCACTTATTAATCATGCTTAGACCATTTCAGGTTTAACTAGAATCTGTTCTCCTTGATGGAGAATCCCGTGGAAAACTACCCAACTCTATTCTAGGAACCCAAGATCATGATGTCCTACCTAACCTAGCCTTTGTTAAACTGCTTGTTTGTGTAGGACCCCCTCCAACTAATTGCTTATCTTAGCTTCTGTTAAACGGTTTGTTTCAAACTACTTACTTCTGCAAAGTTCCCTGAAGCTGTCAAGCAAGATGCAACATGCTAGGTCGTAGTTTCTACACACTAGGCACCACACCTAGGTTCTCAAATACTTGAATGTGATCTCAGATTTTCAATTGGCTCTAAATGTGTGTGAGTGGTTATTTCTGATGGGTTACCCACAACAACATATATTCATTCTGTCATTTCTGTTCCTCTAAAGAACCCCAATTCATACACTATTGAATGGATAATAGTTCGTTGAAGAAAGCAAAGAAGAAATGCAAACATTAATTGAATCAATTGAAAAACAAAATACAACTTCTCAGAAAAAGTACCTTTGAAAAAGAAAGTTTATAGTAGTGTGTGTGTGTGTGTGTGTGTGTAATAAAGTACACAAATAGGTTAATGGAGAGAAGTTCCTGTTATATTTTTAATAAAAGTTCTAAAGAAAGTAGTAATCGATGGAACATACATCTAATAATAATGGAGGAAAAAAAGACATGGTTGTGAAAAATAGACATCATATACTTTTTATGAATGCTGAATCTAGATTTATATAATATATGTATATATGTGTGTGTAGAACATAAAAGTATAAAGTTTCATATGAGGCAGAAACTTAAAGGGAGGAAGGAAAAAATGGGGCAAGTGGGTACAATAGAGACAGAAGGGGAAGGAGACAAAGCATGTATATATCAAATATTTAATATGTACAAAAATGACATTATTGACTTATTTGGGCCTATAGTTTTAACATTACATGTTTTGCAATTATGTTTGTGACTTCACACTGTTAATAGGATGATGAGAGACAGAAAGCATGTTCACTCCAATACTTATATAAATATAGCAAATTTTCTTGGAGATTTAAGTTTCAGATTGGTAAAATTCCTACAGCACAGAAAAGTATCATGCATACCAATGCCACATATTTGGTAGATTTAGTAGTATTATATGAATATCCATTAGTAAAACTATAAATTTTGACACTAATATATTTATCATTTTTTCCTAGACTTTCACTTTACAGTTCACTACTTGAAGCAAAGCTATGTTTACTTAAGCAATGAAAACCATCAATCACATTTAAACTTTAAAATGTCCATTTGTCAAGTTAGGATTGCATAGTACCTTGATAATTGAAAAGTAGGGACAACCATTCAGAGGTTTACCTTGGGGGCAGAGGAATTGATTTTGCATACTAGAGGTCACCTTCCACATTGTCTTAGAGTCAGACGTGTGACCACCAAGAATCGAGCTGATGGTCTAAAAGAGAGTTTAGCTATAATTCATTGTCACGGAGAACCTTAGAATGGAAGTAACTGTTAGCAAATGACAACTGACAGCTCTGAAGATTCAATCAAGGAAAATCTGAAGGGGGCAGTATAAAAGCAAAGTGGACTCCGATTCAATCTGTACTGGTTCTAGCTAGTCTGATTTCTGTCAGTGATTGTTTGTATTGACTTGGATACATACCTCCCTTTCTTTCTGCATAGTTTATTTATTTGTGAAAGGTGAATCTTGACATAAATCATTTCAATCTCTATAAATAGAAATATCTTAAAATATTCTGTCAATTTCTCAGATGCAATATTATTAGTAATACTGTATCGTATACAACACAGATTCCTGAAAGCATCAGAAAGGAACCTGGAGAGGAGAAATGCTCTTGATTGACTTCCTGAAAGGCTGAGAATAATTGGTAAACAGCAAACTGTCAGGGAATTTTTTAACACTATATGATGTTGGCTTATCAAATTTTATATTATAAATTAGAAAAATAGTAAACAATAATTTTTTATATATTTTAATTGAAAAGAATTATATCACTTTACACCTTCCCTTTTCTTCCTGAACTCTCCTATGTCTACACCTCCCGAATCTGATAGCCTCTTTATCTTTGTGTATGTGTGTGTATATGTACATTTGTGTGTGTCTAAAACATTCTGAGTCCATTTTTGTTCTTTGTTTGTATATAATTTCTAGGCTGGTCACCCTTCTTCCAGCAGTCATTAGTTGCCTGTAATTCTTTTGCTAGGGATGAGCTCTACAAAAATTTTCCCATTCAGTTTAGAACGTCAATTGGTATTGTCATTGTTCTTGTCTTGTTTATGAAGTCACTTATGGATAAGACTGTTATGCAGCAGATTTCCTAGTATTCAGGCTCCTACAATCTTTCCATATCCTCTTCTATGATTCTCCCTGAGGTACAGGTATAAGAGTTGTGAAGTAGAAATGTCCAGAGGGGCTGGTATCTCCAAGATCAATTAATCCCTGCATTGTGTCTAGTTATGGTTTTCTTTTACAGTCTTTGTTTGCTGTAGCAAGAAGCTTATTTGATGAGTGGATGTAACTACACTTATCTGTGGGTGTAAGTGTAAGATTTAGAGTGTAGTAAGAAGTTACGCTTCTCAATATTCATTGCTACTTTACAATAGCCAAGAAAAAGAAGCAACTTAAGTATCCTCCAATGGATGAGTGGGTGATGAAAATATGGCACATATACACAATGGAATACTATTTGTTTGTAAAGAAAAAGGGAATCATGAAATTTTTTAAATAGTTGGACTTAGAAAATATTATATTAAGTGATGTAAACCAGACCCAGAAAGAAAAATGCTTGTTGTCTCTCATGTCAGTTCCTAATTTCAAATCCTCAGCTGCGGGTATATAACATGAGAACCAAAGCTACATTTTAAATTTTAATTGCTATGCTTTAGAGATCCATGAAATCTCATGAGATCTGATCTGCAAATCCCTTACCCAAATATTGGAGGCTGTTGTTTATAGAATAAGCCACACATTTTCACTCCTTTCAACAAAGTTCTTTGACCGATCTGTACCAGGTGTGCTAGGTCACATGCAAGTAGGAGGTTCAGAAGTGATTGGAAGATTCACATGCAGGAAATATGTCATGATGTACTCTTGCCTGATGTGATATTCCCTCTGTATGCTATGAATATGTTTTTATGTTTTTATTATCATTGGTTAAAAAGAAGCTTTTTCAACCAGTAGCAGGGCAGGATATAGCTAGGTAGGAAGATTAAACTGAATGCAGGGAGAAAAAAGGCAGTCAGGCAGATGCTAAGTAACTGTTGAAGGAGAAAGATGCTGGGACCTAACAAGTAAGTCACAGACATATGGACATACTCAGATTATAGAAATGGGTTAATTTAAGATGTAACAGTTAGTTATAAATATGGTTAAGCCATAAGCCAAACAGTGTTGTAATTAATATAGTTTTTGTGCAATTATTCAGGTATGGAAGGACAGGAAACAAAAGAGCAGTCTCCATCTGCAAATGGTACTCAAACGTTTGGCAAGAATATCCACATAAAGCCTAAGAAAGCCTATAAAAGGGTGTCTTGATTGAAAAAAAACAGGAGTCAATTGGAGCTTCTTGGCAGCTACATTTTTTTCAGATTGCCTCTGTTTTCTGGCTGCAAGCAGAGGCAAAGTTTCTTTAAGAGATGGTTTTCTGGTTCATACTTTTTGGTGAAACAAACGGCTCTGGATCTGTCAAAAGATCCTGCTATAGAGTACTTAAGTGGAGTTTGTGAACAGAATGCTACTAGTTGCTTACTGGTAACATAGACCCTCTGCGTTCCTGGAGTTAGAGGTTGTGAGCATGGATCATGGAGCTGGTGGTGACCGTACCTCCATCAAATTGAATGGGGTTCGGGCAAAGTTTCAGCATTGGTCCTAGCATTTAAAAAGAGAAAGAAAATCTCTCCTGGTCAGAAAATGATTACAGATACACAATAAGATATATTCAGATGGAAAAGACTTCTAGATAGGTCACAGTATTGTATAAATGTACGTGGGCTTAGAAGAGAGAGAGAAAAAAAAGACTACAGACAGTCATAGATTAAAGGAGTAAAAATAAATGAAATATTAAAAAAGTAAAAGAGTTAAAAAAGCTACATAAAGTTGGAAAATACACAGAGTCTGGATTATGTATACTATTTTGTTTTCTTTTAATTTTTTGACCGTCAATGAGCTAACTACAGAGGAAATTTGATTGTGGGGGCTGCTAAGCTAAGTCAACATATATTTTAAAGGTACCTTGAGTTCAAAATTTGATTCTAAGGATGTGTTACTTTGAAAAAGAGGATTTTTGTTTCCACAAAGAATGGAAACCTGTGGATTCCTTCCAGGCTAATGTAGTTTGATTGAGCAAGAACCTAGGAAAGGTCTCTATGAACCCTAAAAGTACTTTGTCCAACAAATAGCAGGAAACAGTTTGGAGAAAACAACATGTGAATTCCCAAAATGATTGTTTATAAATGTTTGCTTTCATTCAAAGGGGGTTGATATTGGGTGGTTAATGGTCATAGAAAATACGTTCTTTAAAAAGGGGGAAGATATGATATAGAAATGAATACTTTATATTGGTATGGACTTTGGTTTATTGATACAAATTTAAGGTCAATTTTGTTACATGTATATTTCTACACTTCTTTAAGATATTATGCTTATACAGCTCACTTAAAAATGTAATGTATTATTTAAAATTGCAAGCTAATAGATAGTTGCAACATGAAGGGGCCTGCTTGTTGAGATTTATGTCCTGCCCAGTTTGCCACAGCCAGCAACCCCCAAAGAAAATCACACAGAAATCTCCATAAGTCATAAAACTGATTGGCCCATTAGCTCAGGCTACTTATTAACTCTTGTAGCTTATATTAACCCATTATTCTTATTTATGTTAGCCACATGGCTCGGTACCTTTCTCAGCGGGGCAGTTCACATCTTGCTTCTTTGGTAGTCTGGGCAGAACTGCGGAGGGAGCTTCCTGCTTCCCAGAACACTCCTGTTCTCATCGCCCCACCTCTACTTCTTGTCTGGTTGACCCATCTATACTTCCTGCCTAGCCAATCAGCATTTAATTAAAACATGATTGACAGAATACAGACACTTCTCCCATGACAGATAGTCATTTATAATAGTCAAACTTGAAGCCATATGATTATTCAGGTCTGGATGGCCTGGAAATAAAAGAGCAGTCTCCGTCTTCACTTTCCCTTGATAAGATATAGGTCATATATACATCAGGATGTAAGCTGTCCTCTGATAGGACCTGATGGGACATACTTAAATCACTGGAAAATATGATTCAGAGGTATCTTCTGGAAACCCAGAAATGGACCTGGCCAGATTCCATTCACCTGGTCAGTATTTAATTAAAACTTGATTCTAATTTGACTTTAAATTATGGTAGTGCTCTTATTCTTGAACAGTAACATTTTCTGGAGGCCTCCAGCAAGATATACACCATATATGCAAATTCTAATGATGGACCTTTAGTCGGGAACTTTACAGCTGAGAGGCCACTGCAGGAGGCACATGCCTTGAGACCTTCCAAGGCTCTGAGGCTGCTTCCAGTTCTCAGATTACCCTAATGAACTGCCAAGCTGAGAAAAGCAGCAAGATCTCCAGAGGCCTCCTATTTTGTACATTCTCTATCTGGGGCATGGAGGGTGTTTGATGGGACCCCGGCACATACAGTGAGCCCTTGCCCACCTGTCTGATTCCAGTTTCAGTTGGAAAGTATAGTTTGTTTCCTGAGGAAAGTTTTGTTTGTCTTGTTGGAAAACTTTGTCTATTTCTTGAGAAAGTTGTGTCTTCATGTTTGATTGAAAAATATTTTCTGTCTGTATTTTCTGGTGTATCTGTGAATTTTGTTGCAAGCATGGAGCTGAGACAGGAATGGAGCAGGTATTTTTGCTGTCTTTACTGCCACCAGTCACCACTGCTGTCATGGTTGGTTTTATGGTCCCTGTATTCAGGTTAACAGGAATCCAGATGTCTTTTGATGTGGATAACTTTAACATTGTTTTATGTTCTATTTTATTGGGAAGCTGGCTCTAGAGTTGGATTATGACTCTCCCTTATCTAGACACAGACATGATTATTTGAAAGTTTCCTTTATATCCTATGTCAGTCTGAGCCACCTGACAGAGTGACAGGGAAAAGAACAAAGCAGAACAGTCAAAAAATTAAAATTAGTTTTTATGAACACTCTGTATCTGAAGTTTGTAAATTTATTGGGTATTGTTAGAAAATCTATAAAATCTATTGTTGGGAGCCACCTGGAGGCACAGGTGGTCCTGCAGTTTGGAGGTAGCCATGTGGGGCTGAGCACCCCTGCCTGCACCCTTGCTTGCACATGCTCAGACCAGCAGAATGGCATTAACCAATCAGGACAGCGTTCAAGCCGCTCCACCGTTTAAAAGCAGATGCCTCGGGACCCTACTTCCTCTCTCTAAGCTTTCTCTCGTCCCTGCTCTATCGTCCCTTCCCCCAATTTTCCTCAAGGGAATGCTCCAAATAAAGATGTGACCAGAGAAGGAATTCTCGTTTTTGGTGGGGTTCATTCCTGCTGGACGGGATGGCGCCCCGCAATCTATGAAAAAAGTTAACTTAAAACTAGTAATACTGGGGATTGATAGTTAAAACCTGTGCATAGGTACTCTTAAAGGAACCATGTGACATGATTCCATTTTGGGATATAAGCAACACATGGCTTGCTGCCATCTTTAGCAGCCACATAACTTGGAGTCATCATTGTTACAGTTGGGGAAGATGGATGTCATGTGACTTTATTGCCATATTGATTAAAGGTGACCACATGGAGTATTCCTACCAAGCAGGAAACAATAGGTCTCCAAGTCATTTGGGATTTAGAATAGATTTTTTTATGATAATTTCTGGCCTGGTAAGAAAGCAAGGTTTATGAGTGATAGGATTTAAAAATGATGCTTTTTGAATAAGATATTAAAGCTGTGTCTCAATGTTTTCATTTGCAAGAATGTACCTTGTACTTGTGCTGGCAGCCAAATTTTGTAACATAAGTGTCACCCAGGTGTTATTAGCTTTAATGCCATGAAGAGTTCATGAGAAACAGCTTTTGGGCAACCATATAACTATCTCTTTCCTTAACCTATTTTGATAAATTGAGTCATATAAGAAACTGTTAAATTCTGTAATGGTGTACTCTAAAAGGATCAGGAAAGTTCCCAGTCTCTCTGTGGACTGCTTTTAAGTTAATAGTTTTATTTTGATAATATAAGAAGATTCCAATGAGAAATTGTAATTTTAAGACCCAAATGTAACAAAGATAAAGCTATAAAGTCATTTTCCCAAGGTTAGGCATTTAGACAAAAGCCCCCATTTCCTCTGAGACTTGGATAAAGTTCCTGCTTGATATAAAGAGAGCCCTTCTTCTTATCTCTAGCAAAAGAAACTTGTGGTCACCCATTAACATTTGACTGTGGTACCTATTAACTTGTCAAGGGCAATGCTCTACCCCAGCAAATACTAGTCTTATGAAAGCTATTAAGTTATTGTAAATCATTAATGACAATTAAGAAATAAAAGTTAATTGTGTTTCCGGAGTGCCTACCAACAGGTGCTGTCAGAGGTTCTGATTGTGCCTAACCAATGAGAGATGAGCATGAGAGGTCAACTGTCAATGGATCAAAAGTCCTGGGTGCTGGGAGAGTATGTAAGTTTTTCCCCATTGTTCAATAAATTATGAGACTGTTGTAAGCCTTCTGACTCCCAGAAGGTGTCTGAGGCATTGACTGCACCTTCTCACCCCCTCCCACGAGGAAGCCATTAGGGCAATATCTGACAATATCTGACACCTGGAACAGGGACTTCCAGTAGGTTTTGATCTCTCCTAATCAGAGTCCTTTTTTCCCTATTGTTGCTGTAATTTTTGTGTTTTGCTCAGAACAGGTTCTAGTCATCTTCCTCTTCTCACTCGCAGTGCTGCACAGTACCCCCAAGATGGCATATTTTCAGGGAAGATGCCCTCAGTCCTTTGGCAGGTAAGCCCATCCTTTCCTTCTTTTATGTGTCGTCTGTTACGCTTGTATGCCCGTTCGGTTAGGAAGGCTCATTTATTTTTTCTGTTTTGGTTTCCCTGGTGTCTCCATATAAAGACTGAATCCCCAGGAGGCAGAACCAAACTTGACTCCTGAAGGCCATGTGTGGGCATACCGCTGTTGCCTAAGGACCACAGAAGTTCCCTGGTAATCAGTAGACATAAAGGTTTAATACAATTTTCTACCCCTGTTGACTGTTGGTCACCAGCTCTCCCTCTTAGAGGGGTGCTGACAGGTGGGGTAGAGGAACCTGTCATCTTTGGGAGTGCCACATTCACCTCAGCAGGGTGACGGAGGCCTGGATCACCCTGGGTGTCTGAGCACACTGGAGCCATCCAGGATGTCTTCTGCTTCTGCTGGCTGGCTGGGACTTCAGTGGGTGGTCTGAACAGTAGGAGCTTGGGCCTGGCCTGCAGGGTGAGGCCACAGCTGTTTGCACCAGTGTGTCCTCACAGCTCCTGGTCCCTTTTGACTCTTGGGAGCTGGTGGGTAAATGCAGCAGTGGCCATAACTTCATGCTGCTGCTGTCAGTGTACACCCTCAGCTGCCTGGGGCTGATCTTCAGTTGGGTGCTGTTGTCACTTTGGCACTAAGGGTCTCAGAAAATTATTTAAGGCATAAATTGAATCCGTAAAGGTATAAGTAAGTGGTTTAAGGTATGAGAAGATGTGAAAAGTTTCAGATTTCTTTTCCCTCCTATGCTATCATTACATGAAGATTTCAGAAGTTCAGTTTTAAAATTGATCACGGGAGTTCTGATAAGTTTGTTTATCACTGACTACTTACTGCTCAGTCATAAACTCGAGATTTTAGGTTTCTTTTGGCTGTATTCTAAGTATAGACTTAAAGGTGCTTCTCAATGTGCTAAAAACGTCTTTGTTCAAACTACATTTCCCTCTCTGGACAGAGGAAAAATCTTCATGCTTTTAAAACTAACTATATATCTTTTGCTAGGACTCAAAGGTGTGGGTCAACTCCAACTGTTTTACAGACTCCTGTTACCTGCTTTTTCTACAATATGGATTTCAGTACAGATTGGTAATGCTATTATATCTAAAACTTTTATGTCATTTTGTAAATTAAAAAATCATATAAGCTTCAGAGAATCTTGGGAGTCAGAAGACTTGGATCTACTTTCACAGATCAAAAGAATTCCAGACAAGTACAGCCTAAGTTTTCCCATCTGTTTATTACTGAGGATGGGATCTCTCTCCTGGTCTTGGAACTCCTCCCCTCCCCCAACTACTAGAACTATGGGCCTGAAGGTTCCAAATGTAATATTTTCATTTAAGTTCCCAAATTTTAACTTCTGCCCCTAGTCTATACCTGTTTCAGTAGATTTCTACTTGGCTGACACACACATCCTAACATCAGCTACTGACTACTACCAAATGACTTTGAGTCCTTGATTTGCTGAAAGCTCTGTGGACCAGTCTAGCTAATGTGAATGTTCTCTGTCTTTTCAGCTGGGTCAGTGAACCAGATGCTTCTGATGAATGTTCCATTACCTGAATTCCCTCCTTGCCCTTGACTAATATTCCAGCTTCCTGGGCCCTGACAACAACATCCTAGTTTCAGGAGGAAGTAGTTACAGAAAAGAGTATGTTATTCCTTATCCCCCAAGAGGTTGGAATGTTAGATCAAAATGAAACTCCTTGGCGTAGGGAAGAAAATAGCTACCTATAGTGCATATTGGCATACTAGAAAAGATACCTGTTTTAACCAAGTAGACTCAGATCTATCAAGAGGAAGATTCATTTGCTGGAACGCTTCTATAGTATGGTAAGGTACTCAACCTGCTCTATGCAACAGAGAGAGAGATTATTATATAGCTATAATATAAAATTGTTGTTTCTATATAAACCACTCAGGAATCATTAGAAATAATCTGGCTGCACTCAAAATAACCCTTGAGAAAAGGGGACCTGAGATGAAGTAAATAGCTATTCCCCATTCTCATTTCCAGGTTTATTATAGATAATAATTCTGATGTCAGCCGTCACAAGGCCTTTGGCTCTCCTGATTCTTCTAACTGCTGTTGACTCTTGCATCATTGTTGTCTTAACTAGTTGATAATTCTTGTCTGGGTAACATTAAACTGATGGCTATTAGATCCCAATATAAACAGGAACCCATCACAGAGGTAAGGATTTGACTCAGGGATGCAACTCAAGGGGGAAATGTGAGAGCAAAAGTTACATTTTAAGTTTTAATAACTATGCCTTAGATATCCATTGAAAAAATGCCTGTGATCTGGAAGCATTAGATATTTTGTGAAATTATGGAAGACAATAAGCCACATGTTTTCACTCCCCTAAACAACTTTGCTTGACCCATCTGTATGGGATGTGCTTGATCACATATAGGCAGGGGGTTCACATAATGGAAATACATCAGGATGTACTCTTGCCCTTGATTGGATATAGGTCAGAAGTTTGTCAGGATCTATGTTTCTAAATCTGATCAAACCTGATGGGACATACTTAATCCATTGGAAAACGTGATTCAGGGTCATCTTCTGAAAATCCAGGGATGGGCCTGGACAGAGCCCATACACTTGGCCTATTTTTAATTAAAGCTTGCTTCAAATTTGGCTATAAATCTATTATATACACACATACTATATAACACATATTATATGATTATAAGTTGTACAACATATACTCATATACATTATAATCACACATAACATGTAAAACATAATATAACCTAAAATATACTATATATTACAATCAAATATAATATATGATTATATGTTATAAATCATATTGTATAATATACATGAATATACATGCATGTATTTACATATATGTATACATATAAATTTTTATTTTGTTTTGTGTGTGTGTGTGTGTGTGTGTATGTGTGGATATTAAATCACTTGGGCTGACAATGATTCCCAAAGAAATTCCAGTACCGATATTGATAAAATTCTTTTAAATGGTTGGTCAGGACAGTGCTCATGACTCTGAAAACATTTTAGGTCTGGAATTCTGTTATATCCCCCAGTCGTCTTAGTGAATGAGTTGAATCGTGTACTCATCCTGCTCTAAAGAGGTGTAGCTGGTCCTAAGGACCATTAATTTTATTGAACTGATACATTATTGGCCATATAGTTTAAGACACATGGGCTGCTGTCAATCCTACCAGAATGGGAATTAAAACCCTAGTCAATGTAGATAGGGTAGTTAGCCAGGGGGACCATGAGACCAAGAGAATAAGGGCTGATGTCAATTATCTGATCTTTCTTTCTTTCTTTCTTTCTTTCTTTCTTCCTTCCTTTCTTTCTTTCTTTCTTTCTTCCTTCCTTCCTTCCTTCCTTCCTTCCTTCTTTCTTTCTTTCTTTCTTTCTTCTTTCTCTTTCTAATGAAGATTTTTTCCAATACCAACAAGATTTTTTTAATAATTACCCCTGATCAATTAGCATAGAATCAATAAGTTTTTCCCAAATACAGATAGTTTTATTACTTTTAGGTCCTAATCAACCTGTCTACATGGTTTGTAAAACATCAGAAAAGGAACATTCAGTCAAATAATTGGTCCATGGCCAACAAGTGGTCTCAGGGGCTCAGAAATACTGTTGCTATCCAGATGAATCAACCCATCATGCAGAATAGCTGGGATCTGAAAGTCCCTAGATTAAAAATTAGGATATTATACAAGTTTTAGCCATTTATAATGTTAATTTGGGCTACCCCCATCAGTCAATGTGCTAACACTCTGGTTAGTTCCTATCCCTATGTGAAGACGGATGCTTAAAGAAATACCACACTAGCTCAAAATTGAGTATAATAAAGAATTATTTATTTAGGGGTAGGCTCACAGGTCACAATCCTCTGCTAGAATGGGGAACAGCAGCTGAATTCTGCAGTTGAAAAAGAGGTAGGATGCGTGCTTTACATCGACATATATAGTATAAGAGGCCACGCCCAAGTGGGCGGGTAACTTAAAGGCTACTAGCAGTAGGAATTTCTACAGAACCTATGTAGTACTGGGGCCAGATATCTAAACATAACCAGCAATCTTGGATGAATTTTTAGCTGGGAATGATTAACTGCCCTCAGTGTGGCCCTTTCCGTGACATACAGTTTAATTCTCTAGGTTTTTCCTATTTCTAAAAGCCAAAATATTTTAAAAGTAGTTTTCTTAAGAGCCCCAGTTTTACAGTCCCAACTTTTGTAAGAAAACTTGCTTGTTTCTGGTGACTGGGCCCTAGCCACAAGGCATGCATAGAATTGGTAAACTCTGTATATTATCTCAAAAGATAAATTCCCATGTATTTCTTTTATCCAATGCTGCTAGATATTTCAGGTAGGCATCAGCAAGTAAAAGTCAGTATAGAATATGGGTTGCTGGTCTCTAGTCACATTTACAAATACTTTCCCTGTATCTGTCTTCCTCATTTTCTAGTTCAGGCCTGAAGGCAGTGGGAGATTGAACCATGATTCATACCCATAGTTCATACTCATATTTCAAAACATAAGACTTAGAAGGAGACAGAGGGGCAGAGAGTGGAAAGGTCTGAGGCCCAATGAAACCTTAACTTCAATAGGTCCATAGTCCAAAAGCATCTACCAAAAGTGGGTTCTATTTTTTGACTTTGGAGCAGTAGATCCATGGTGTCATGTCAGTTACCTTTGCAACTGTAGGAGTGGAAAGAGTTACTCACTCTTGCAGGGTCTTTTATAGGTTAGTTTCACTACCTCCTTGGCTGTTTGATTGATCCAGAGAGTATCACTGTACTTGAATAAGAGGAAGTGGGTTATAGGTAAGCTTATCCAGAGGTAAGCTGGATCTATCAATGAATAGCTAGTATGGAGGACTGTAGGGCCAGCAGTTACTTGAGAAAAGAATGGTTACAGAGTTCTTCCAACTGCTGGTCCCTGAACCTGGGAAGCAGTTGGGGAGATCATCCAAACAATCTCATAGGGGCTAAATACTTTACTTCATAGGGTACAGTGGACTGAAGCCAAACAAAGGAAGGAGGACTATCCATTATTTGCTGGATTCTATTGAGAGTTTCGTGAAAGTTTCTTTTAATGTCCAGTTTACTGTTTTCACCTGGCCAGAACTCTGAGGCCTATATATGCAATGAAGAATTCAAACTATGTCTAAACCTTTAACTACTAATGGAAAGGTTTTGGCTATGAAAGTAGGACCATTATTTGACTCCATTGCTAGGGGAAGGCTAAATCAGGGGACTATGGGGGGACCTTTTTTAGCTACCATTTGAAGAGTTTCAGCCTGGATGCTAAACATGTGCATTCACCTGGAAAGGCTGTGCATAAAAACCAGCACGTCTTTTTTACATCCCCCAGTAGGCCAGATCTCTGTGAAGTCAGTTTTTCCAGAACCACTGAGGTGTTGATCTCTCATTTGGAGCCTTCCTGGATAAGGGTTCTCTAATTTAGATTCACTTGAGCATAAGCCTGACATCTGGCTGAGACATATTGCACTAAGCTGTCGAATCTAAGTGTATATGCCTTAGTCTTAGCAACTCAGAAAGTTTTGTGGACCCCTGATGAGTAGCCTGGTGAAGGTTAGATACCAGAGTCCTGCACTTGCTTCTGGGATAACGATCTTTCCCTCTGGTGTTATCAATCAACCTGTGGATTTGTGCTGTTCATTTCTTGTTTACCATGGAGTCTCACCAGGTCATGGTATGTCAACAGAATATCAATAGGCCCCACTGGTCTTAGTACCATTTATGAGGTTGCCAGATCAGAAGACCAGCAATGAAGGAGGATAACAATTTGTACGGAAAGCCAAATAGCATCAAGGAGGGCTAATTTTTTTTGGGGGGGGGGGAGTTGGAGAGTGGTTTTCTCTGTGGAACAGCCCTACCTGTCCTGTAGCTCATATTGTACATCAGGCTGTCCTTAAACTCACAGACTTCTGCCTGCCTCTGCCTCCCAAGTGCTGGTATTAAATGTGTGTGCAACTATGCTTGGCTGGAGAGCCAAGATATTTTAATGTTCCCCTTTCCCAGTAGTGAGAAGCCTTCTTTGTCTATAGATCATACTGTGGACATGCCTATTAGTATAGTAAAATCTATCAACTGATGGTCCATGTATACACTGGTGAACTTTCCTTTTCCCCATCGGAGAGTATGGGTCAGACCATTAAACTCTGCTCTCTGGGCTGAGGCACCTGGATTGGGCCCAAATCATTTTGATTAAAGTAACTAATGAAGCTCCCATAAACCTGCTTTCATCATGTGACAATCATGGATGAGCATCTGTGTCATTAGGCATGGCAGCACGGTTGATGATGGTACTTTCTCAACCAGACTCAAGGGTGGGCCAGGAGTAGAGCCTGGTACTGGGTCACATAGTAATTAGACAGCCAGCATTCTGGTACTCCTTGGAACAAGGCCACAATCGTGCTATGGGGTGCTGTGAGTATCAGATCTTAAAGGGTTAACTTGTTTGCTTTCTTTCATTAAACTAACAGAAGAGTCATCTGTGACTGCAAGGTACAATCATTGGGACAGGTATGTCACAGGGAGAATCCATGGCCCTAAAGTTTGAGTTATAATCCCTTTTATTTTTTGTTTCATGAACAGATAAAAAGGCTTTAAGATATCTCTGAAAGTTCTAGGGCTTGAGCCAAATCCAGCTGTTTTTAAAGTGTCAAGCGCCTTTTGTTTAGCCTCAATCCAGATTATGGGATTAGTATCCCCACTGTGTGCTGGTGTATGGATTCCTTGCTGTTTCCATAAACTCTGAGGCAGCAATAACCAGTTGTGCCTAGGAACTCTTAGCCTTTGGAACTGGGATCTGAAGGGTGATAACAACTCTGCTCTGAAACCGGCTGTTTGGTCCTCCCTTCAGCATGTAGCCAAGCTAGGGAGCCTTTTACAAAGTTGGACTTTCTTGGGCAACATTCTTTAGCCCAAGGTCTATAAGTCCGTCAGTAGTCCAGCAGGGAACATTTTATAATGTTTTCCCAGGAAAGCTTTGACAGAAGGGCAGAAATTTTGCATTGAGTGTTTTTAAATCCTTGGGCAGCCTGATCCAGGAGTATGGCCTATTGGGTCTGTTCATTTAAAGACAAAGATGTGCAGACTCACCACTGCCAAGGGAGGCTGAAGAATGCATCTTTCAAGTACAAGACTGTGTATACCTGTTTTTCTGGAAGTATCAAACGCTTGAGAATCAGAGGTCCTGGGTTTCATTACAGGCAGGAGAGGTGTATTCCAGGGTGACTGGCAGGGCACCAGCATGCCTGTTTCTTTAAGTCAGGCAACACAGATTGCAATTTCCCTTTTGGTTTTCAGGATTGTTGGATATTGTTTAATCTAAATAGGGATAACTGAACTGGTTAGTTGAATAATTAAAGGAACTTGGTGTCAGAGCAGTCCTGGGTGTTTGTTTCTGCCCATACCCCAGGAATATTTGTCAGCAATCTGAGAGATTGCCCAACTGTATTTTTTGATTAGAGGCAGGACTTTCAGCTAGGAGATATTCTTCTGACAGAGGGTAAGACATGGAAATTTTTCTGGGTCTATATAAGTCTAACTGCATCTTATCATCAGAGAAGGTGACAGTGGCTTTCAGTTTTTGAAAGAGGTCTTGTTCCCATCAGTCTTCTGTCGGATAAACATTTTCAAAGAAATCTCCAGATAGTGGGACCTATTTATACTTTAAAACCTAAGCTTTCATAACTTTATTTTAATATCTGGGGTCAAATGTGTGACAAAAGAAATCATTTTAGTAACTGTCTTTAATCTTTTAAAATGGACCTAACTAAAGTTGCTTAAAGTCTCCTTGGTCAGTGATGGACAGAAGGGAAAATCCATTCTGTCCAGGCTGTGTTGTCTGGCCATGATTCCCCTGTCCAGGTGAGGGGGCATTTTTCTGCTTTTTGCTTTGTTTGTTTTTCAAAGAATGGTGAGTTTTATGCATCATTAGTTAAAAAGAAGACATACATCACAAAATAGAAAGGAGTGGAACTTTCCATTTTCCTTTGGGCTCAGCCCAGGGAAACATTTACCCTTACCTTGGGCTACTTAGAAGAGGCACCAAGTGGAGCAGAAGAAATGTTCACTTGGGGGAACTATATCTGCCTCATTGTGTGCATTCCACATAGATGGCCCAAGAACCTGGATGAGAGACCTGATTCATCTTCTCCTTCACACAGGGACTAAAGCTGACTGTGAGCAGGAACCAAACAATGAAGCAAGCAAGAACTTCTGCTTCTGGATTGGGAGAGGATGAGGCTTTTTGGCTTTCTCTGGGATATATGGCAGAGCCAAAAAGATTTGGGTCTCCAACAAGAGGGACTACAGGTCTCAATCTGGGTTCAGGGAGGGTCTCACACCAGAGAAATCCATCAGTCAACACAGGCAAACAAAGCTGATAGAAACACATAGAAAGACTTACTGACACATGCACACACACACACATATGCAAAGAGAAACACAATAAAAAAATTCACGGATGGCCACCATACATTCATACACTTTAACAGCCAGAGGAATTCAATAACATGTCACATGGATCCTGGATATTAGATTCACAGTTGGGTATGACCTCTTCTATGTGTCATACTGGAAGACATCTTAACTAGACTTGCCTTCAGAGTTGACAAGCCAGCAAACTTTCCAATTTGTTTCCTTTTGGGAGAGAGGTTTCAGATCCCTCTAAAAGATGAGGCAGCAATTGACCAAAAGGAGCTCTGGAGACCTAGAACATACGGGTCCTGGCTCAGGTCTACTCCCTCAAAGGTCCCAGATTCACAGCTGGATTCACACGGTCTCTGGCTCTGGCCCACTTTCTCAGTGGTTGCTCCCCTGTACCTGCTCCGATGAAGTTCACTGTCCCATGTCTGCTCTGTCCCAGGTTGCTGGCTCAGTCCTGTCTCCGCAAATGTCCCTGGTCTGGATTCACTCCCATTTCTGTGGAGCTCACTGTTCCAGCCTAGGTAGCTGGCTCATCCTGTTCCCATGGAGTTTGTTGCCTCAAGCCTGCTCTGGCTTAGGTCACTGGCCCAGTCCTTCTTGGGCAAATGACCCTGGTCTGGATCCACTCCTGCTCTCATAAAGTTCACTGTCCCAGGCCCACTCAGGCCCAGGTCACTGGCTCAGTCCTACTCTTTTCTCAGTCTGCTTTTTTATCTTCCTCTATTTCTTTAAGGGAATTTTTCATTTCTTTTTTGAGGATTTCTATCATCTTCATAAAGCTATATTTAAGATAGCTTTTGTCTGTTTCTTTTTGGTTAGGATATTCAGGTCTTCCTATTGCAGGACCACTAGGTTCTGGTGTTGCCATATTGCTGTTTAGGTTGTTGAATGTGTCCTTGCATTAGAACCTACCCACCTTTTCCTCCAATTGTTGTAGACAGTGTTTTGGCCTCTTGGTTTAATCCTTGTAATTGTTGTCTGTGTCTCAGGGAGCTGCTCTTGGATTACTCTGTGCACTCTGTCTATTTCTCAGTGAGTGCTGAGGTCCTGATGGATTGGTGGTTTTGGGGATTAGTGAGATTTGTAGATTACAGGGGTAGATTTCTTGTAGATTAAGGGGTACTGGAGCAGCCTGCCTGCAGGAGGCTTGCCAAAAGACTAGCTAGTGCAGTTGAGGCAGGTGGGAGAGTGATCCAGGATTTGCCCCAGGGACTAGGTCCTAGAGACTGGGCTATTCAGCTGGGGGAGCTGGTCACTCACCTGTTGGTCCACTCTGTGCAGTCACATTCTGTGTCTCAAGGTCCCATTTATTAATTGCTGCTCTCAGTGTCTGTGCTACTGGTGTTATATTTAGGAAGTGGTCACCTGTACCAATGCATTTGAGGGAACTTACCATTTTCTTTTCTATGAGGTTCAGTGTAGATGGACTTATGTTTAGGTCTTTCATCAATTTGGACTTGAATTTGGGGTGATAAATATGGATATATTTGCATTCTTTTTTTTACTTATTGCTTTCATGGTTTATTTAAGTGAGACAAGGTGGGAGAATACAGAGGAAAAATGTAGTCAACAAAAGTAACACTTGTTACAAAAGTAACAATACCAGATAATACAGTTTTCCTATTCATTATCTAGGTTCATTTCCTCCCTACTATGGATAATGAAGTCAGAGAGAATCAAAAGCGATAGTTTCCCAATTCTGCTTACTTTCTTTTTTTATTTACTTATATATTTATTTATAAAAATTTCCACTTTCTCCCCTCCTCCCAATACCCTCCCATTCCCCCCACTCCCTCTCTTCCTCCCTCTCCAGTCCTAAGAGCAGTCAGGGTTTCCTTGAACTGCCCTGTGGGAAGTTCAAGGTCCTCCCCCCTCCCTCCAGGTCTAGGAAGGTGAGCATCCAAACAGACTAGGATCCCAAAAAGCCAGTACATGCACACGAAACAAGATCCAGTGCCATTGTCAATGGCTTCTCGGGCAACCCTCATGTCAGCCACATTCAGAGAATCCGGTTTGATCACATGCTCGTTCAGTCCCAGTCCAGCTGGCCTTGGTGAGTTCTCATTAGATCAGTCCCCATGTATCAGTGGGTGAACGCACCCCTCGTAGTCATGACATCCTTGTTCATGTTCTCCCTCCTTCTGCTCCTCATTTGGACCTTGGGGGCTCAGTCCAGTGCTCCAATGTGGGTCTCTGTCTCTATCTCCATCCATCATTGGATGAAGGTTCCCTCTGATCCTGCCTTCCTTGCTCACGTTCTCCCTCCATCTGCATCTCATTTGGACCTAGGGATTTAAGTCCTGTGTTCCAATGTGTGTCTCTATCTCCATCCATCGCCAGATGAAGGTTCTATGGTGATATGCAAAATGTTCATCAGTATGGTTATGGACCAAGACAATTCAGTCACCCTCTCCTCTGCTGCCCAGGGAACAATCTGGGGACCTCTCCTTGGGCCTGGGAACCCCTCCAGAAACAAGTCTCATGCAAACCCTAAAATGGCTCCCTTAGTTGAGATATATACCTCCCTGCTCCCATAACCATCCTTCCTCCCTCCCCCCATCCCATTCCTCCAAGCTATCCCCAATCCTCCCCCTCTCCTTTCTCTCTAGCCCTCTCCCCTTACTTCCACCCCTCCGCGCCCCCCCCCCCCGTGCACCCAAGTTTGCCTGGCAATCTTGTCTACTTCCAATATCCAGGAGGATAACTATATGATTTTCTTCAGGTTCATCTTCTTATTTAGCTTCTCTAGGATCACGAATTATAGGCTCAAAGACCTTTAATTAAGGCTAGAATCCACTTATGAGTGAGTACATACCATATTCCTATTTTTGGGTCTGGGTTACCTCACTCAGTGAAGCGTTTTCTATTTCCATCCATTTGCATGAAAAATTCAAGATGTCATTGTTTTTTACCGCTGAGTAAAACTCTAATGTATTTATGTTCCACACATTCTTTAACCATTCTTCTATTGAGGGGCACCTAGGTTGTTTCCAGGCTCTGGCAATTACAAATAGTGCAGCTATGAACATAGTTGAACAAATGCTTTTGTAGTATGATAGGGCATCTCTTGGGTATATTCCCAAGAGTGGAATTGCTGGGTCCTGAGGGAGGTTGACTCCCAGTTTCCCGAGAAAGTGCCATACTGATTTCCACAGTGACTGCACAAGTTTGCATTCCCACCAACAATGGATGAGTGTTCCCCTCACTCCACATCCTCTCCAGCATAGGCTATCCTTGGTGGTTTTGAGTTTACCTATTCTGACAGGTGTAAGATGATATCTCAAAGTTGTTTTGATTTGCATTTCCCTGATCACTAAGGAGGTTGAGCATGACCTTAAGTGTCTTTTGGCCATTCGAAGTTCATCTGCTGTGAATTCTCTGTTCAGATCAGTACCCCATTTTTTAATTGCGTTAATTAAAGTTTTAGTGTCTAGTTTCTTGAGTTCTTTGTATATTTTGGAGATCAGACCTTTGTCTGATGAGGGGTTGGTGAAGATCTTCTCCCAGTCAGAAGGTAGCCTTTTTGTTTTACAGACAGTATCCTTAGCTTTACAGAAGCTTCTCAGTTTCAGTAGGTCCCGTTTATTCACCGATTCTCTTATTGTCTGTGCTACTGGGATTCTACTTAGGATGTGGTCTCCTGTGCCTATTTCTTGTAGACTACTTCCCACTTTCTCTTCTATCAGGTTCAAAGTGGTCAGATTAATGTTGAGGTCTTTAATCCATTTGGACTTGAGTTTTGTGCATGGTGATAGATATGGATCTGCTTTCATTCTGCTACAGGTTGACATCCAGTTATGCCAGAACCACTTGTTAAAGATGCTTTCCTTCTTCCATTGTATACCTTTAGCTCCCTTGTCGAAAACCAGGTGTTCATAGGTTTGTGGGTTAATATCCGGGTCTTCTACTTGATTCCATAGGTCGACTTCTCTGTTCTTATGCCAATATCTAGCTGTTTTCAATACTGTAGCTCTGTAATAGAGTTTGAAGTCAGGGATGGTAATGCCTCCAGAAGTTCCTTTAATGTATAAGATTGTTTTGGCTATCCTGGCTTTTTTGTTTTGCCATATAAAGTTGATTATTGTTCTCTCAAGCTCTGCGAAGAAGTTTGATGGGATTTTGATGGGGATTGCATTGAATCTATAGATTGCTTTTGGTAGAATTGCCATTTTTACTATGTTGATTCTCCCAATGTAAGAGCAAGAAAGATCTCTCCATTTTCTGGTATCCTCCTCAATTTCTTTCTTCAAAGACTTAAAGTTCTTGTCAAATAGGTCTTTCACTTCCTTGGTTAGAGTTACCCTAAGACATTTTATGCTATTTGTGGCTATCGTGAAAGGTGATGTTTCTCTGATTTCCCTCTCTGCTTCTTTATCCTTTGTGTATAGGAGGGCAACCGATTTTTTGGAGTTGATCTTGTATCCTGCCACATTACTAAAGGTGTTTATCAACTGAAGGAGTTCTTTGGTAGAGTTTTTGGGGTCGCTTATGTACACTATCATATCATCTGCAAATAACGAAAGTTTAACTTAATCCTTTCCAATTCGAATCCCTTTGATCTCCTTATGTTGTCTTATTGCTATTGCTAGAACTTCAAGCACTATATTGAAGAGGTATGGAGAGAGTGGACAGCCTTGTCGTGTTCCTGATTTTAGTGGAACGGCTTTGAGTTTCTCTCCATTCAATTTGATGTTAGCTGACGGCTTGCTGTAAATAGCTTTTATTATATTTAGGTATGATCCTTGTATCCCCAATCGCTACAACACCTTTATCATAAAGGAGTGTTGAATTTTGTCAAATGCTTTTTCAGTATCCAATGAAATGATTATATGTTTTTTTTCTTTCAGTTTATTTATATGATGGATTACATTGATAGATTTGCATATGTTGAACCAGCCCTGCATCTCTGGGGTGGAGCCTACTTGATCATAATGGATGATTTTTCTAATGTGTTCTTGGATTCGGTTTGCCAGTATTTTATTGAGAATTTTCGCATCGATGTTCATGAGTAAGATTGGCCTGTAATTCTATTTCTTGGTTGTGTCTTTGTGTAGTTTTGGTATCAGAGTAACTGTAGCTTCATAAAAAGAGTTTGGCAATGACTCTTCTGTTTCTATATTGTGAAATACATTAAGGAGTATAGGTATTAGCTCTTCCTGGAAGTTCTGGTAGAATTCTGCATTGAAACCATCTGGTCCTGGGCTTTTTTTGGTCGGGAGGTTTTTGATAACATCTTCTAATTCTTCGCGACTACCAGGTCTATTTAGATTGTTCACCTGTTCTTGGTTCAACTTTGGTATATGGTACTTATCTAAAAAAATGTCAATTTCTTTCACATTTTCCAACTGGTTGCTTGCCCTGCCTCTTGATCTATGGCTGATTTTATTTAATTTTTAAAAGGGGTGTAATAGGACTGAAAAATGCCACAACTAAAAAAAGAATTTTGCAGTAAATAATAATCTCAGAGTTCACAGTGTGATTAAAATATCTTGCAACAAGGCCACATTTATTATCTTATTAATCTAGTAAGCTACAGATTTAATATGATTCTCACTAAGTTAAAGCAAAAATATAAAGGCCAGGTATAGTGGCATATGCCTTTAATTCCAGCACTTAGGAGACAGAAGTTCTGTGAGTTTGAGGCCAGGCTAGTCTATATAGCTAGTTTCAGGCCAGTCAGGGTTACATAGTGAGATCATGTCTCAATAAAAAAGATAATGGACAATTGATTATGTATTCTTTTGAGGATACTACCATTCCCAGGGTCTACATACTTTCTATTTGTTAATCACACACTTTAACTAATGGTACCATATTGGAATTTTCAAAACCAATAAGAACATTTATTTTTTACCTTTCTTCTGTACCCATGTATTTTTCAGACTGACTAGCATCATGAAGTATTTTCCATTTCTATAGCATTAGGTGATCCAAATAGGCCTACTGAAAAAAAAATTTTCAAAGCGGTTATCTCTAATAACATCTAATGATCAGATAAATTTTCTATTTTGAGTTCCATGAGATATAGTTAGTCATGACTGGGAAGGTGTGGTAGCAAAAATTTAAAGTTCTTGTCATACTGTATCTACAGTCTGGAGGCAGAGAGATATGAATGCTAGTGTTCCCCTCTATTTTGACTTTTTATTCAACTTAAAACTCCAGTCCGTAGAATGATACCATCCATGGTCAGGGAAAAGGGAATGTCTTCATATAATGCAATCTAGATAATCCCTCAAAAGCATGTCCAGATGCTGGTGGGGTACTGCCTGCTTGCCCCGCCGAGTCTAACATGCTGAAGCCGCTTGTGCCTCTGAGCTGTGCACATTGTATCACTAGCATGGCAGAGCTGCTTGTGCCTCTGAGTCACTTGTGCCTCTGAGCTGCAGTGTGCAATGTCCCCCTCCTTCCAGGCACACAGTAGCTCTTTACTCACAAACCCCATCTTCTATAAGAGACAGAAGTTGCACTGGCGACACAGCCCAGAAAGCCAGCATTTTAAAACTGCCAGTTTTTTCCTGCTGCTGAATCAGGAAAATTTCTTTGTGGCAAGCTGCCAGCAGACAGCAAAACGTTAAAAAGTTGTGTTACTCTGTTTTTTTTCTGTGTGTCTAGAATTACTTTTCAAACCATCTCAGGTTTTACATGGAGTTAGTCAACTCCATGTTGAGGCACCAATCTGTTGTAGGGAGCACAGGCCCTTTGTTTGTCCTGGCCACACAGCTCGCTTATGCCCGAAATAAAAACACAGAAACTGTATTCATTTAAACACTGCCTGGCCCATTATCTCTAGTCTCTTATTGGCTAACTCTCACATATTAGTTTAACCCATCTCCAATAATGTGTATCGCCACTTGACTGTGGCTTACGAGCAAGAGTCTAACCAGCATCTTTCTCGGGCAGGAGAACCATGGCATCTGCCACTCTGCTCTTCTTCGCAGAATTCTGTTCTGTCTTCCCCACCTACCTGAGATACACCCTATCAACTATGCCAAGTCAGTTTCTTTAATAACTAATGAAAGCTACACAAATACAGAAAGACCTCCTACACCATCCAGTGGTTTACCTAATAGATAATTTATCAAGCACATCCAGAGACTTGTCTCATTGATGATTCTACAGTCTACTGAGTATCCAATACTAACATGCCAATCACCACAACATGTACATTAGTATTTACAGGGTTTAGAGATTTGTTGGCATATAAAAGAGTTCAACAATAGCCCAGACTATAGTATAACAAAGGTTTGTTTATTTTGGCGGGGGACTCATAGAATGAGTAGCAATTCATAGTCCTCTGCATACATTGGAAACTGGAACTGAATCCAACAGCCAAGATACTCACACGTGCTTTTCATCTGCATTTATGATACATGAGATCACACCCAATGTGGTCCATTATCTTTTTTTGTTTTGTTTTGTTTTGTTTTTTGAGACAACGTTTCTCTGTAGGTTTGGTGCCTGTTCCAGAACTAGCTCTCGTAGACTAGGCTGGCCTCGAACTCCCAGAGATCTGCCTGCCTCTGCCTCCCGAGTGCTGGGATAGAGGCATGTGCCACCACCGCTCAGCAATCGTCCATTATCTTAAAGGCTATTGTCTGAAGGAGTTACCAAAGTACCTCCCCATTTTGTCTAAATAGAAGAGTTCTAAACCTAATATCAATCTATATACAATAAGAACAAATTTCAAGTCTCATCCAGGGAAAAGAAGAGGCAAAAACATACATAAAATTAGAATTACAACCAGTATGAACAATATCAAACAAGAAACATATGTTAAGTTTTTAATAGTCATCCTATCTAAGGAGTCTCAGTCTTGTATTAAAAATGACTTGGCTAAGTCATGATTGTAAAATAACTATGACTACCTAGTCTTCAAACCTATCAAAGACCTGAGAAGGAAAACATTATTTGAGTAAACAAGAAGTGCAATCAAGCAACTTCTAAAAGGTGCAAGAAATAACAGACTCAACCAGCTACCTGGGCAATAACCCAAGATCTCATTTGCAAGATTGGAGCAACCAACTTCGATTAAGGCCTAGAGTAACTGACAGACCTCTGAGTAATTTTCAGAGGCAGGAAAATTTGAAAAAAAAACATCTTACCTTGTCTTAGAAAGGCTTGGCAGTCTTTTTGATTGTATCCTGCTTGTCCAGTCTGGACACCATGCATTTTATCATTAGTCAAGGCAGGGGCAGTTCTTTGCCTAAAGACCGGTTTTACCAAGAAGAAAACAAGCTCCAAGTGGAGAATCTTTGGTGTCCAGCATTCTCTTGGGAATAGATCAGTGCTACCAGGAGCAATTGTGTCTCATGTCACCAGAATCGTGAGTTACTTCATCAAATTAATTAATTTTTGGTTCTCATTCTGCACATGTGATTCTAAGGTTTTAATTTTTCCATTAATGATATCTTCTCAAGGCAGATGGCAAGTAGATTGCCTTCCTGGAGGGATGTTTTATTTGCTAGCTTATCATAACTTTTTAACAGATTTTGATTGTCAGTGTTAATAAAATGAATCCTTTAAGATAATCTCGCTGTACCTTTTTTATTGATTGTTATTGAGCTCTACATTTTTCTCTGCTCCCCTCCCTGCCTCTCCCCTCCCTCCTTCAACCCACCCCCAAGGTCCCCATGCTCCCAATTTACTCAGATCTTGTCTTTTTCTACTTCCCATGTAGATTAGATCTATGTATGTCTCTCTTAGTGTCCTCATTGTTGTCTAAATGCTCTGGGGTTGTGATTTGTGGGCTTGTTTTCTTTGCTTTATATTTAAAAACCACTTATGAGTGAGTACATGTGATAATTGTCTCCCTGTGTCTGGGTTGCCTCACTAAAAATAATGTTTTTTTTAGTTCCATCCATTTTCCTGCAAAACTCAAGATGTCGTTATTTTTTCATAACCCAACTGACATGGATTGAATTTTGCCTGTCAAATTGAGGTTATCATTTGCAATATTATGAATCCTTCCAGCTGAAGACCGTGTCCTTCCTAAAAGTTTCTCACTTAATGACTCTGTTATCAAACCATTTCTTTAAGGATATAATATGAAGAATAAAGATATTAGCCACCATGGTCAATATATATATATATACATATATATATATATATATTTGTATATATATATATACATACATACATACATATATCAAGTAGGTCATATAGCTCTTGCAGAATTCCATCCACAGTAGAAACAAAAATGTTTCAAAAATGTTTCTAGATGGTGATATTGCCTGCAATTATCTTGGGGTTTGTCTACATTTTTTTAATTTATTTATTTATTGATCAAATTAAATGACCTCCATTATATTTTTCAGAAAATTGTATGTGAAACAATCCTGATAGGCCAGCCAGGTGTGGCAGCTGCCGCAGTAAGGCTGGTCCTAGATCAGTACCTCAATCACCTGAGACTTAGGATTACTATCAAATTTAGTTAATTACCTAAGAGCACCACACCAGCATACAGGGAACATTTGAGTTCGACAGAATAATAAGGAGTCCAGAGTTTGCAGGTAGTCACGAGCCATAAGGTTACTGGACAGAGCTCTGGCCAGGCATTCGCAGATCTGAACTGGGAAAACAAGCCTGTGTTCCAGATACAGGGCTAACGCTCCTGCTCCGGGAGTCGGTGCTCAGCCTGATGCTTTCGGTGATAGTAACTCAACCACTTAGCAGGTGGGACCAAGCCACATGGGCACAGCCCGGGAGAAATTGCCAAGTCTCTGTGGTGGGCCATCCGAGCCAAACCTTGCACAGCTGCCCAGAGGGATAGTTCAGCTGCGTGTGGTGGGAAGACGCTGTGAGGGTCTGGGCAGGGTCTGGACAGCCAGCAATGACCTGGACTCAGGAGACGTGGACGCTAATATGTTGGAGTACAAAAGGGTTCCACAATAGTCTGGAATGGAGTATATAACAAAGGTTTATTTTTGGTGGGATAAACTTACAGAAACAGTAGGGATCCATAGTCCTCTGTGTGTTCTGGGAACTGGAACCGAATCCAGCAGCCAAGAGGACCGTGCACATGCTTTTTCATCTGTATTTATAGTACATGAGAGCAAGCCCAAAGTGGGCCAGCATCTTAAAGGCTATTGGCTGAAGGAGTTCCCACAGCAGAGATTAGCATGCAAATTGTTTAAGGGGAACATTATAATCCCTACTTGTCATAAACACAAATGAATTAAATGCTTTAATCCACAGCAATAATTGGCAAAATTCCATAGACTGAAACATGATATCTACAAGTTATGTAAATTAGATTTAAAGACACATATAGGTTGGCAGTGGAATGGTGGGAAAAGATTTACTATGCATAAGAGCTACCATAGAAACCCTGAAGTTGTAAATAAGCTTTAAAGAAGAAAAAGTTATGTTAAAAAAACACTGACATAGTAAAATTACATATACCAATGAATATGTTTTATTACCATTAGTTAATAAAGAAACTGCTTTGACCTATGGCAGGGCATAATATAGCTAGGTGGGAAAACTAAACTGAATACATGGAGAAAAAAGGAGAAATCAGACAGATGCCATGTAAACCACCAAAGAATCAAGAGGTAACAAACCACAAACCTCGTGTTAAAATAAAAAAAATTATACAAATGGGTTAATTTAAGATGTAAGAGTTAGTTAATAAGAAGCCTGATCTAATAGGACAAACAGTGTTGTAATTTTAAAAATTGGTATTTTGTCATTCATCAAGAAGATAAAAACATATAATTACTTAATAAATAATGCCAATGTGAGTAAATTTATTTTATAGCTAGAACTAAACAGAAATATACAATTTAAAAATTATATTGAGTGTTTCAACATTCCACTTTCAATAAATGTTATAAATCTGGAACAAAACTAAATGTAAAATATTTACTAATGCTCTCATCAATCTGACCTAATAGAATTTAGACTATTCATTATTCTAGGAACAGTGTACAAAATCTTTTTTTTCTTCACAAGAAACATTCTTCTGAGTAGACTATATGTTAAAACACAAAACAATATTAATAAATTATTCAAGTAATGTATTCATACATTTGATTTATGCCTGAAATTCATCTGTTATAGCCAAATTATCATCACTGTGACAAAATACCTCAGTAGAGAAATATGAAAGATGAATAATTGATTTTGGCTGATGTATTCTGAGGATTGAACCCACAGTTTCTTGAAAAGGCCAGCATTTGGAGCCTGAGGAAAGTCTAAATTGTCTTATAGTGCATGGTGGAACAAAGCTTTTCACCTCATGATAGCCAGGAATAACATAAAAGTAGAGATGGCCTAGTAATGAATTATTACATCAAAATACACACAAAGTGATCTAATTTCTCTACATAAGGCACAGTTCTGAATAGCTTATTAATATATAATTTCATTGTCTTAGTTTGCTACTCTGTTGCTGTGATAAAACATTGACCTAATAGGTTATAGTTTATCCTCAGAAGACTTTGGAAGAAAAGTTTTAACGTATTTACTATTTTCTATGTCCAAACCATAACATTCTGACAATGGATCACTAGAGCTCATGTATATTTTAAAGTGAAAAAAAATGTATTCATTCCCTCTCAAGTAGTTCCACAAACTGGAAGAGAATATTTGACAGCTGTATATCTGACAGGGGATTAATATACAGAATTTTCGAAGAACTCAACAAAGAGCCAAGGAAACAAATAACCTAATTATAAATGAGCTAGATCTTCTATGTATATATTATGGTTTCCAGTTTAATATTTTGGGGACCCCTGAGTAAACAACTGTATTAGAATTACAACTTTGGAATTTCATCTTACCCCAGTCAGAATGACTAAGATCAACAAAAGAAGTCATAGGAAATGCTGGTAATATTGTGGGGGAAGAAGGAACCTCATTCACAGTTGGTAGGAACAGAAACTGGTGCAGCCACTCTGGAAATCAGTATGGAGAATTCATTAAAAAAAAAACAAAACTAAAAAGAATTTTCTACATACTTTTCCCAAGGTACTTGCATGTTGGAGAGTTCTTATGCCAACTTGATTCAAGATAGGGTATAGTGATATTTATGTTTTAATAAATAAGCTTGTCTGAATATCAGAATCACAAAACTAAGCAACTAGAGGTTAGACAGTGGTGGTACACACTTTTAATCCCAGAACTTGAAACACAGAGGAAGATAGATCTCTGTGAGTTCAAGGCCACCCTCAGCTACACAAGATCAATGCAGAAAACAAGCCAGATGGTGGTGGATCATGCCTTTAATCCCAGTACTAGGGAGTTATACAGCTTTAATCCCAGCACTAGCGGGAATATAAAATGAGAGGAAAGAGAGGCTTATGTTGTTTAGTCTGCTTTTCCTGACATTACCCAACCTTGGTAGAGGTAAAACTTCTCTAGTGGCTTGACTGCTTTGCTTTCTGGTTTTGGGGTTGAAACTCAATATTTGACTGGGTTTTATTATTCATGCCACAATAGGGTCCTTTGGAAAGAAGGACTGTGCATTGAATAAAATGCCTCCATAGAATTAGTAACTCTGTCATTGCCATAGTTAACTCTGTAGGACATTTTCCTGATGATTTATTAATATGGGAGGGCCCACCTTCCCGTGGGTAATTCTACCCTTGGACTAGTGATCCTTGTAAAATACACAATCTGAGCAACCTAGTGATAACAAGCCAATAAGTAGCACTCTTTCACAGTGTCTGCACCAGTTCCTGCTTTCAGGATTCTGTCCTATTTGAGTTTCTATCTGACCATTTTCAGTGATGGACTGTGGAATGGAGCTGTAAGCTGAAGTGAACTCTTTCCTTCTCAAGTTACTTTTGGTCATGATGTTTCTTTCATCACTGCAATAGAAACTTAACTAATACAGGAATTATTGGTACCAGATGGTATTGTTGGGATTCACTTGGTCATATATTTTAGGGAGGATTGTGGTATGATTTGAACTGTGGGCTATAAAATCAGTTGGATGCTCAGAGATAAATGTGCTGTTCTTTGTGAGCTTGGAAGACAAGGGTGACGAGAGATTCAAGACCTGACTTGAGAAGTTTCATATGAAAGCTTAGAGAGGTCCTTCATAACTCAATCTAGGCTGTTGATATTTTGAATTAAGAATCATCAGCATTAAATTCTGCTTTTCTGGGACAATTAATACTGGTTAACTGAGACTGAAAATCAGCTGTGGTTAAGAGGAGACCAGCATCATTGAGGTAAAAATCGTCTAGGAGTGTTTCTTCAGGGTCATTACACAGAAGCTTTTCTTCAGAGTAGGTGAAAGCTGTATCTTGTGCTGACACTCAAACTTGATAATGTGTTTCCCAGGTCATAATTTTTCTGAAGGCATGTGCATCTTTTGGTCATGCAGAGCACTGAGGTTTGGCACCATATGAAAGGGTCAGAGTCTCCAAAGTTAGCCTAGGAGAGGCTATTTGTGAAGATTCATCCTAGTTGCAATAGAGAACCCAGCAGTTTGGAGACATGAGTACCATGATCAATAGCTTCTATGGAGTAAAGCCAACCTGAACCCAGAGGACAAACTGCAACTACTGTGGATGACAAAGCCGGAGAAGTGTCACTGCAAAGACCCTTTGGAAATCAGAGGATGAATGTGCTCAGATGACAAGCACTGAAATGTTTATACGGTTGAATTTTGAGTTTGCTTTGGTCTGATTTTGACTGTACTCTGATTCTTCCCTCTTACATCAAGAAATTATGTAATTTATTTGAATTTTTAGTAACCCACTTTGGCTATTTTAGAAAGGCTTTGCAAAGAGACATTGGTCATTTGTAGTGATTTTAAAATAACTTCAAAAAGTCACTGGACTACTAATTGCTGAAAGTTTGGAAGTCTAGAGGGCTTCGAAGTTGCAATGTACTTTTTATTGTAATATTTATATGAGCTCTTGGGGATGAAGAAGAAGGGAAAGTTCATGATTTAACAATAATGTGTTTAGTATTAAGTTAACAAGGGATCAGTAGTTGTGGTTAGTTTTTATGTAAACTTCACAAAGGCTAAAGTCATTTTGGAAGAAAGAACCTCAATTAGAAAAATGTCCACAACATACTATTCTGCAGGGCATTTTCTTGATTATTGATGGATGAGAATGGACCCAATTCATGGTGTATGATGCCACCCCTGATATGGTGATTCTGAATTTTATAAGAAAACAAACTGAGCATGCCATGGGGAGCAAGTCAGTAAGCAGCACTCCTCCATGGTCTGATTTAGCTTTTGACTCCAGATTCCAATCATTATTGAGTCTCTGCTCTAATATCACTGTGATGGAGTATGATACAAAATTATTAACTGAAATAAACTCTTTCCCAAGGTGCTTTTGGTAATGGTGTTCTATCACAGAAATAAAAACTTTAACTAAGACAAATCAATATCCTACTTTACAGATACTTGTTCAACAATGCGCATTGCCAACCTATTCACCATGGGCAGAAAAGGGAAACAAATAGTCTTTCAACAAATGAATGGATAATGAAAATGTGATGCATACAATGAATAGAATACTATCCAGCTGTAAAGGGCAATGAAATGGATAATCCTAGAACATGCAATTTGATTGAGATAACACAGACCCAGAAAGACAAATTCTTTCACAAACATTAACATGCTCTTTCACAAAGATAAACATGCTCTTTCATATCTGAAGTTTCTAGAACCAAATATTTAGTTGTAAGCATTCATCACGGAATAACCACAGGAACCAAGAAATTATATAGAGACCATAGTTGGTCTAACAGGGGAGCTTGAAAGGTTTAGTGGTAAATGGCAGAGTGCAGGTGATAGGAAGTGAGAAAATATGAGCGGAACCGTGTGGAGGTAGGGAAAAAGTAGGGAGAAAGAAGGGACATTATAATGCCTTGTCTTCCCTGCTACTGGAGGCCAAAGCACAGGATGCAAGAAATGTTTACACTAACCAGCTTAGTTTCCTCTGCTTGAGTCTGCTAGCTGGAGGGGATTAGTTCAGAACCTTGTTTCCATCTTGATATGGTAATTTCACCTGCTAAGGAGGGTTCTCACAGGCCCTGAATCTCCTTCTATCTGTCAGTCAGGGTTCCCAGCTCAGTACCCCCTGCCTGGAAGCTCCTGCCACTCAGAGCCAGGCGCTCAACACGTGATCTCACACCTGGCTGGGAGGAGGTTCTCCACTTCTGGGGTCAAAGTATTTAACCCTGGATTAAGTTTGAATAAACGGGCATTCTTCTCCCTGAGAATGACTCGAACTCTGTATGTGTGTGTGTGTCTTGTGTTTTAACCCCTAGGACATTATAGAGCTGGTGGAAGGTATGGAGTCACGGTTCATACTGGTTGGGTGGTGATGCAGACCCTGTGGCATGGAACGCTCGCCACAGGACATCAATACAGAAGGGGAAGGAATAATGTGGAAAAAATAACACCAATATATTATTTTTTATTTACCTAAAATTATTCTATAAATATGTGGAAGTTATGCTAGTTGGGCTGACAATGTTGTCTGCACAATATCCATAGGTTAACAAAAACAATTGTACCAGGTTGTTACAGCTCCACACAAGTGAAATGGATTAAAACAAAACAAAACAAAATAAGAGGCATCCTTTAGAATGCCTGATCACACTAGTCCAAGCTTCTCAAGTGGTTGTGCACGCCTTTTATCCCAGCACTTGGTAGGCAAAAGCAGGCAGATCTCTGTGAGTTCAAGGCCATCCTGGTCTACAAGAGCTAGTTCCATAACAGGCTCCAGAGTTACAGAGAAACCCTGTCTCAAAAACCAAAAAGAAAAAAAAGACTCCTAAAATAATATAGAATACTAGTGTAGCCTTTGATTGCCTCTCAAAGGTTGAAGGTTAGCCCCTAATTTTGAAGACACCACATACTTAGGACACAGAACTTGCATAATTAGAGTTCAATCTAACATGAAATCCTCTTTGCTGTCGTCTAACTTCCATAGTAGCAGAAAAACCTATGCAAACTGTCAAACAAAGGAAACAGTTAATAGTCTACCCAGTTGAAACACCTCTGAACCACAAGTATATGCCTTTCAATATATCCATAAGGTGCAATAAGCATATTTTATATGTTGGCATTAAACAGGGACTCTCTAATTAGACTTAAGGCCACACAACAGGAGAGAAGTAATTTATGATACTAGAAACATAACCAAATTCCTGGTGCTGATATAGTCTTGGATCTTTAAAACAGAATCAACTACTAATAGTTTTGCTAGATTAACGTAATTTCTAACTACATTCTAAACCTTTTCCTTATACTCACAGATCAGTGTAGCTGCCACTCCTTATCAAATTTTCATTATTTTATTGCAAATGGAGACCATTACAGATGAATACAGATGGATACAATGCAGATATCAGTTGGTCATGGGAAACCAAGGTCCAATAGATACATCAAAAACACAGATACCAAAACTATGGATTGGAGATCGTCATAGAGGAAGAAAAGGAGGAGGAGAAAAAAACTGTAATAGCCATAACAGCATGAAATCTGCTGTGAAATAGTCTCCCTGAGAAATAGATACACGAACAAGACCAGAACAGTGGAAATATCAATAGGCACTCTAATACATATGTCTTAATTGGGATTTCTATTACTATGACGAGACACCATGACCATGACAACTCTTATAAAGGAAAACATTTAACTGGAGTGGTGGCTTACACTTCAGTACATTGTCATCACAACAGGAATGTAGCAGAAGGCAGCAGACACAGTGCTGGCAAAGTAGCTGAGAACACTACATCTTACAGGCAACAGGAAATGGTTTGAGACACTGGGTGATATCATGAGCACAGGAAAGCTTAAAGCCTGACCCCACAGTGACACACTTTCTCCAACAAGGCCATATCCACTCCAACAAAACCATGCCTACTAATAATGCCCCTCCATATGAGATTATGGGTGCCAAATACATTCAAAATCTCACAGATCCTCTCAACAAACTCCAGGAAAACAACAAAATGACAGGAATCATTATGCATAATCCATTAGTACCTCTTAATACTAAAAGTTTGTTTCCCAATAAATAGACACAGACTGGATTGGATTAGAAAAGATTAGAAAACAATCTTTTTGCTGCCCCCAATAAACGTAACTTACCACCAAAAGTAGGTATCACCCTATTGGTAAAAGGACCAAAAAAGTTATTCCAAACAAATGAAGCCAAAAAAAAAAAAAACAAGCAGCAATAGCTATAGCTTTTTTGTTTGTTTTTCAAGACAGGGTTTCTCTATGTAACTTTGGTTGTCCTGGAACTTGTTTTATAAACCAGGCTGGTCTCGAATTCAGAGATCCACCTGCCTCTGACTCCTGAATGCTGGGACCAGATGTATGTCCTACAACTGCACCAAGACCATATTACAAAAACATATATGCACCAAATGTAGGTATACCTAACTTCATAAAAGTAATGCTACTAGATCTAAAGTTATACATTGTACAAAACACAGTGATAGTGGGTGTTGTTAACACCCTACTCACTAATAGATAGGTCATCTGTACAGAAACTAATCATAAAGAGTACATATTCTCTCCAGCAGCCCATGAAACTTTCTTTAAAGTGGGCACAAAGCAAGTCTCTAGAAAGACAGGAAAATTAAAATAGCAGGTCACATTCTATCTGATCACAATGGAATACATCTAGATATCAGTAAAATTAAAAACTATACAAAGAATACAAACTCATGGAAACTGATAAATACATGATTCAGTGTTAATTGAGTCACTGAAGATATTAAAAAAATTAAATTCTCAGAATTTAATTAAAGTGAAAAATAAATATCAAAATCTATGGGACACATAGAATGCAACACTAAAAGGAAAGCTTATGGCACTAAATAATACATACATCAAAAAAATCTCAAAATAACAACTTACTGATGTTCCCAAAAGAAATGGGGACTTGGAGCTAAATGTTTAAAAAGAAAAATGAGCAATAGGTCAAAAGAAAGGAGGTATCAGGGATGGCTTAACCAAGATTAAGGATATACAAAGAAGAATTATGAAACTACTGTTTTAAGAAGCTAATAAAAAAAGTAACAGTAGCAGAGAGGAAGTTTGAAGAGATGTATCCCACATGGATGGACAGTGCTGCTCCCAAAAGACATAGATTATTAAACAAAAATGGCAGTGTCAGGCCTGTCTGTGAGTTCCTGGGCAGAGAGATCCCGGAGGCACACGAATCAACCAACATAGGCCATTATGATTTGTCTCAGTGCCCCCCAGCTAGATGGTAAGTTCTTTTTGCTAACACATCTTTTACTTTGGAGGCAGGACATAGAAAAATGTCAGAATAACTGAACAATATCCCTGATATCTAGCTTTCATAGAGCTAGAAAGCGATATGCTGTCTATGGGGAAGAAAAAGCTTTGACCATCTTATCAAGCACTAGACTCTCTATAAAGCAAAACCAACTTATCAGTTAAGATGGCACCCACTAGGGAAATAGTGACAAACTATTTATAGGGGTAGTCAACAGGTCTCTTGATTGGATTTGAGGCATGGTACACAGGAAGGAGTTTATGCCTGGTACTGTAAACACAATGAATCTCAAGGCTAGGTAAGTCATAGGCTGAGAAGGGAATGTTTTGATGTGGTTTTTCCTTTCCAAACTGTTACAGTTATCAAGCTACATTCTAAATATTTATCATTTCATCCATAGATTTTTTTCTCTCAACTTTAGTTGGAGAAGCTTCTGGTTTCAATGGGTAGTGGTTATTGTACAGAGTCATAACAGTTCAAAATACTCAGAATGACTGTGAGTGATCAACCAGATGAAACATCTACATTGATTCTATTCCCCAAGGCTCAGAGAAGGATTGGGAAAGAATGTAACTAACAATAAATATTGTGGATGTTATAAAGAGAAAGTCTCAGTTGGGCAGTGGTGGTTCATGCCTTTAATCCCAGCACTCAGGAGGCAGAGGCAGGCAGGTCTCTGTGAGTTCGAGGCCAGTCTGGTCTACAAGAGCTAGTTCCAGAATAGGCATCAAAGCTACAAAGAAACCTTGTCTTGAAAAAAAAACAAACAAAATAAAAAATAAAAAAAATAAAGAGAAATTCTCATTGCCTGTTGGCAGAAACGCAATTGGTACAAACACTCTGGAAAGCAATATAGAAAATACTCAAAAAAGTAAATCCATCATATATCCCAACTATATCATTCCTTGGAATGTTCACAAAGACTTGACTTCCTTTTCACCAGTTACTTAAACAACAATGTTCATCGCTGCCATATTCACAGCAGTCAGGAAATGGAAATAAACCTAAATGTTCTTCAACAGATGAAATAATAGTTAAAGTGTTATATATGTACACAATTGAATGACATTCAGCTTTATGGAAAAATAAAATTTGCAGGTAAATGGATGAACCAAGAAAATATTGTATTGAGTGAGGTAACCCAAACTGAGGTAGATAAGACATGGCATGTTCTTTCTCATCAATGGCTCCTATTCCCAAATGGTCAAATGTGAATATAAAACACGAAAGAAACCAGAAAAATATAAAGGGACCAATGGTGAGGAAGAGGGGAGGCATTGTGAAGGAAATACCAAGATACAGATGATAGGAAGTGGTAAATGGAAAAGTTGGAAAGGAATTCAAACTGGGGAGGTGGGAGGGAGGTCAGTGCACAAGAAGCATTGTTTTTCCATCATCTTAGTGACTGTCATGTATTGGTTGCCCCATGCAGAATATGTATATTCTGACATGTTCATTGCAAAGATAAACTCACAGTAAACCATGGTCATCTGGTTAAGCTAATTAAAAATTCCATGATGGTGAAAGGAGATGTTTCCATGCTGTAACCCTAGCTGAAGAGCTATTGGCATTTGATGGTACCCTACATACAGAGATTTATCCTCCTCTGAGGGTAGTCATTGGTAGGAAGTCTCATATCCTAAAGGATAATCTCACAGTGCCACATATATTAACAGCATACATTGAGCTCAGTAGCTTATTTTTCTTTTCAAAAACCCAGACTTGAATCAGGAAGGGAGTTGTAATGGAGAGAGGGGCAAGGGGTAAATGGAAGGAGGGCAGATAACATGATTAAGATGCATTGTGTACACCTATGAAAACGCCAATGAATAAAAATTTTAAAAATAACACATAATGCATTTATGAGCATGACAACAGCAAAGTTGCTTATGTTCCCTAGTAGAGATAGAGGAATTCTAAAAATGGAGTGTTTAAATAAAATAACTTCAAATGGAAATGCAAAAATTATACGTCCTAAGAATGGAGCATTGAATTAGATTTAGTAACCAGAGTGAAAATAAAAACAACCACTAAAAGGAAATAAGCAGTAATGACAAATTGTTTCATGTGAAAGTTTTACTAACAATGTTTTCTTTGAAACAGGATTGTACTAAGTCTATGCAGTGAAACTCTACAAAAAGTACTTCTCAGCGACCCTGCTGTTAACTGAACAGGTTATTGCCTGCTGATTCTATCACAGACTCATCCCCTTTCTTACTGATATCCCAGACTTTTGAGAAATGAGCCTTGAAATAGGGATATGAAATGTACAAACACATTCATTTTAATTGCTAAAATCTTACATCAAGTTGGGTTTATTGCACACGTCTTTCAATCAAGTCCTGGAATAGGAAGACTGTGCACCGAGCTGTAGAGAAAAACTCATTATTGATAAGACTGGACAGATCGTTCTTTGCTTCATCAAATGGTAATCTTAACTCTGACAGACATACTTTTTAATGTGCCAGGAGGAATCTATAATTTAATAAAATATCATCTACCTTATCGGAGTCATTACATGATAAAACCCACTTCAGAGAGCAAAGCTTCTCTTGTATAATTTGATAGGTTTTCTACAAGTGTCAGGTCCCAGGAAATGGTTTCATTTCTGTGTCAGTCAAGGAATATATGTTTGGCATGACAGGTTGATGCTTGTGGAGTGAAAGAAGAAATAAGTTTTCCTAGTGATACATATCATAAAAACTGTGTACATATATCTTACTGTATATTTCTCTAGAACTCATACTAACTTATCTAAATATTATTTCAAATTATTGCTAATATAAAAATAGAGATGACAGATTGTATGAAATATGCATTGGGGTCATTTAAAAGTGTGGAATTAAGTATCAGTGACATGACTCAGCAGAATCTCATAGGTAATATATTCTTACTGGATGAATGAGAAATTACGTATGGCATATGTTCTGTACCTTTAGAATTATAGTAAAAATGGCATAATCACTTTCCAATTTGGAAGGACTACAAAACTTCCTCAAACCTGGTATAATAGCTTCACAAATATTGTCTAATCCATTCATAAACATACTTTTTCCAGAGACAACACAGTGTTTTGTCAGTGTTAAGTCTTCCTTCTTTAAGATACAAATCACAAATATACCTTCTTTTCACCTCTATACATTGATGCTGGCTTAACCCTGAAAAAAGTCTACTGCTGTCTCACTTTAAATATTTGTTTGTATTTATCCTGATTATACTTTATTTTTTTCAATCTAAATATTCCTAGATTTTTCACCTAAGTTTTCATATCAAAATTATAAATTTCTTTTACCATCATTCTCGGAATTTACTCCAATTTATCCTTCTTCATTTTGAAAAGTATAACATGAAAGGGGCTGGCTTGTTTGGATTTCTGTCCTGCCCAGCCCCCCAGCTGTTTAGTCCCAGAGAAAAATCACACACAGATCTCTGTAAATTATAGAACTGATTGGCCTGTTAGGTCAGGCTTCTTACTGGATAACTCTCACATCTTGATTAACCCATTTTTCTGATCTATGTTAGCCATGTGGCTCAGTACCTTTTTCAGTGGGGCAGCTCACATCCTGCTGCTTCGGTGATCTGGGCAGGAGTGGGGGGAATCAACTTCCTCCTCCCCAGAATTCTCCTGCTCTCTTTGCATCATTTCCACTTCCTGTCTGGTTTTCCCGCCTACACCTCCTGCCTGGCCAATCAGCGTTTTATTTAAAACATGATTGACAGAATCCAAACAATTCTCCCACACCAGAAAAGTTGAAAATGTAATTTGAATTTTACACCATATATTTCTTGGAAACTGTAATTTGAATTTTGTACCATCTATTTATTTTGAAACTGAGAATCAGGAGATATTAGCTTTAGGAAAACACATGGAATATCACTGTGAATACATTTACTGGTGGTGAAAATCATAGTGATATATATGCTTTACTACTTTTAGTTAATCATTAACTGTGTTCAGGACAGTCTTGAAAACCGGCTGAGCCAGTATTAAGTAGCTAAAGGACAACAGCTTATGAAGCTAATCTCTTTTATCTGCACATTACCACATGCGTCACATTAAAAAAGAATGATAGGAGATTATCTTTAAATGGAACAATTATACTTGCATAATATTTCATACTTCATTCAAACCTACATGTGTTTATTGGTTCGCTAAATGCTGAATATTGCACAAAATGCCATTTCGCGTGTACAAATATCCATCATTTCATCTCAAATGGTAATTGTCTGCCAATATATTGGATAGGCACATGTCCAAGTTCCTCCAGGACAGTGTTTATTATTTCCATTTTTCCCATCTTAATAGAATACGCCATAACTAAAGTGTTCTAGTTTCAGCAATAAGTTATATGGCCTCCTTACTTATGCAGAAAATATTTGACAAAAAACAACAGCAACAACAATAACAACAGAAAACTCTTTATAATCAAACACAGTACTCAAATGTTTAAAGAATCCCCGGGGAATATTTTAATTTTGTTGAGGAAGTAAGTGAAGTAGAACTTGATGAGTCATTCACCAGATGCTTCTCTTCTATACCTAGACACACAGCTAAAATATATTTCTCAGCTTGCCTTGAAGTCACTTGTAATCATATGACTTGGTTTGTGGCAAATATATAGCCACAAATAAAAAGAAATTATGCTAATTTTCAATGTCATTCATAAAACCCAGTCATACAACATTACGATCTTGTTTCTGTTCTCATCTACCAGATAAACAAATGAGACTCTTAGAAACAAGGGGATGGGCTTAAATTGGGGGAGACACATTGGCTTCAAATCATTTTCAGTTAGAAGGTATTACATTTCACTGTTTTTTAATAGAATTTTTTTTTTATTTGTGAGGTCTTAAGATAAGTTTTTAAATTAAGTTTTTTTCCTTCATTTTACATTCCAACCTCAGTTCCCCCCTCCCCTTCTTCTGCCTTCCCACTTTCACCCATCCCATCCCCCATGCACTTCTCAGAAAGGGTAAGGCTTACCTTGGGGAGTCACCAAAATCTGGGATACCAAGTTGAGGCATGACCAAACCCCTCCCCCTGAATCAGGCTAGGCAAGATAACCCACCATAGGAAATGGGCTCCAAAAAGTCAGTTCATGCACCAGGATAAGTCCTGGTCCAACTGTCATCCCCAACCCTGATCAGGACACATAACCATCACCCACATTCAGAGAGCCTGGTTAGGTCCTATGCAGGTTCCCCAGGTGTCAGTCCAGAGTGAGTGAGCAACCGTGCTAGCTCAGGTTGGCTGTCTCTGTGGTTTTCCTGATCATGATCTCAACGCACACCTCTGTTCATACAATCTCTCCTCCCTCTCTTTAACTGAACATCCGCAGCTCAGTCCAGTGCTTGGCTGTGGATCACTGCATCTGCTTCCATCAATTACTGAAAACAGATTTTACGATAGGATTTAGAGTGGTCGCTAATCTGATTATAGGGCAAGGCCAGTATAAGCATCCTCTCTACTATTGCTAGGAGTCTTAGTTGGGGTCATCCTTGTGGATTTCTAGGAGTTTGCCTAGCACCAGGTTTTCCCCTAACCCTATAATGGCTCCCTCTATCACAATATCTCTTTTATTACTCTCCCTCTCTGTCTGTCCCCCAATCTGGCCATCTCTATTCCTCATGTTACCATCCCCATCTCTTCCCGTTTACCCCCTCCCAGGTTACCCAGGAGATCTTAACTATTTCCCGTTCCTGAGGCCTTCCTTGCATGTGGTAAATTTTTAGATCCTAAGGAAATAGACAAGCCTCCCAACAAAAACCAACCCAGGACCAGATGGTGTCAGCACAGAATTGTACCAGAACTTGAAAGAAGAGCTAATACCAATACTCCTTAAACTGTTTCACAAAATAGAAACAAGAGGAACACTGCCAAACTCTTTTTACCCGGCGACAGTTATCCTAATACCCAAACCACACAAGGTCTCAACTAAGAAAGACAATTACAAACCAATCTTCCTCATAAACATTGACACAAAAATACTCAATAAAATATTGGCATGCCAAATCCACAAACACATCAAAATAATCATCCACCATGATCAAGTTGGCTTCACCCTAAAGATGCAGGAATGATTCAACATACAAAAATCTGTCACTATAACCCACCATGTAAACAAACTAAAAGAAAAAAAAACACATGATCATCTCTTTAGAAACTGAAAAAGCTTTCGAGAAAATCCAACACCCATTCATGATAAAGGTCTTGGAGAGATCAGAAATACAAGGAATATAGCTAAACATAATAAAGGCAATATACAACAAACCAACAGCCAGCATCAAATTAAATGGAGAGAAACTCAAAGTGATTCTACTAAAATCAGGAACAAGACAAGTCTGTTCACTCTCTCCATATCTATTTAATATAGTACTCAAAGTTCTAGCTAGAGCAATAGAACAACAAAAAGAGATCAAGGAGATACAAATTGGAAAGGAAGAAGTCAAACTTTCGCTATTTGCAGATGATATGATAGTGTACATAAGTGACCCCAGTCTACCAGGGAACTCCTACAGCTGATATACACCTTTAGTAATGTGGCAGCACACAAGATTAACCTAAAAAGTACTGTTTTTTTTTAATAAAAGCAAAAGTTTGAATTATTACTAGTCCTAAACCAGGTAAAGAATGAAAAAATCTAGGAATGGTTCTGCTCTGTGGCATGACTGCACAAAGAAGGTGACCATTTCCTAGCACTTTGATAGCACTATAATACATTTAAAAACTTAAAATTAAAGGAAATAGTAAAGTATCCCTGACCAATAGAGTATTAACTTCTATAGTCAAAACTTCATGCTTTAGTAGCACCATATCAGTTATGAAAACCTGTTCAATTCTAGACTACTTGTTCTGTGTTCTGGGATCTATTTGACATTGGAACTAATATTTTATGTGTTCCATTTATTTTAAGGTAAGACTGAGAGACAATTGATTGTACATAGTAACTTTCTTGTTCCTATATAATATGCATCTATTTTATTTGGCCACAAATGCTCATCTCTACATTCAATAAATAATTAAAAGAAAAAAATATTATCTAAAGAGAATCCATAGAAAAGAATTATTATTTGAAGTGCCAATACAGTATAAGTATAATTCTGAGATATCATTTGAAAACACTTAAATAAAACCTTTAAATATAAGTAAGATCCATGTCACAGAATCAGGTTTCCTGTGCTTTTGAGGCAGTGGTGTATCATGTTAGAAATCTCAGGAGCCCTCCCCTGGGTATAACTGGGTATAACTGGGTATAACTGGGGAGTTCACTTACTCTTTCTATAAGACAATAGCCATGCAACACTGGTCAACATTTTTAAATCCTTCACCAAGAATAGAATAGAAAAAACTAAAATACATGTTTTGGTCATATAATTGCTGAATTGTTATCCCCAAAGTGGAAGACAATCTTCTTTAAAGAAAAGTAACCAATCCATGTGTCCCAAATTCCCATTCTTTGTATAGTGGAATCTACTCTAATTACTCCTGCGATTTTTTTCTGTGTTTATCACACATGTTTTACCCCATATCACTCAATTTAAAATTAGAAGATTCAAAATAAAAACTGTAAAAATGCATTAGAAATTCCTGTACATAATGCAGAAAATGTGGATATTGATTTTGAAAAAAAGTTCAAAACTAAAATCTTCAAATCTTTTTATCATATATTATAGCCTCAAACACAAAATCACTAGATATTATACACATTTCCATGAAAAGACACATTAGTAATTTTTGCATTTGGAGTTAAATACCTATAAATTTAATTTTTTCAAGGAAACCTGAACTGACCTCAGTCCACCGCACGAAAGTAAAAGAAGGAAAAAAACTACCTTCTTTGATAGGATTTGAGAATTATACTAATCTATGAGTATAGAGATATCTGTTACACTACATATAAAAACAAAGTTTTTTTTCAAAATGGGGCAAGATTAAGTGCTATAGCTCAAAAATGAAATGTGTTGCCTCAATCTCTTCTTGTTTGTTGATGAATAAAACTTGATGTGGAATATAGTAGATTGAATAGGGGTGAAGATAGATATAGTGTAAAGCCTTAGAAAACCACAGCAAGTGTAAGAAAATAAAATTCTACATCCTTCAGCCAGAAACAGAAATTTCTAAACTGTTCATTCAAATTTCCAGGGATTAGTCAAAGATACTTACCTTATGTTCCTTACGATAAACTTTAGAGCATCCTATTGTAAACATGCTTTAAAGAGGTGAGTTATTAGAATTATGGATAAATGAGATTCTACCACTTGTTTCTAGTATGCAGTTCCTGAAATAGGGTAGTTATTGGGGAGACAGATATCTCATAGGGCACATAAATTAGGATATTTTATTTTAATAATATATAGAAACTACCTAGCAAAATGAACTACAATCATATTTCTAAATGGGCTTAATATCAAAATGCCCTCAAAGTCTGTATCTCCATACCCATACGTTAGTGCAGGTCTTTCTTGGATCTCATCAGAGAAGTTGTTTTTGTGGTGACAGAGGTGAAATGATAAGTCACCAATGAGATATTCATATCATACATCCCCAGCCTAAGGGATAATTGTAAAAATGTAAGAACCAGAGGATGAGAAGGGCCAGATCAAAGGAGAAGGGCCAGATCAAAGCCATGTCTTTTGAACATGACAGAACCATTGTACTCCTGAATTCAGAGCAGCTGTGGTTGCTTCACAAGACTTGCATAAGATCAAACCAGGCAATATTTAAATATAGACATGGGGAGTAGTCATTGACAGATGATGGCTTCTGGGGAAGGGAGAGTCAGTTTTCTTTAAGGATCTGGCCCCTGATAAGTTTATCACTCAACAGTGGATGACACACACCAAGAGGTGTATAGGGAGCACAAATTGGAATATGTGGGTTATTTTGAAAAAAAAAAAGACAAAGTTTGAAAGGGATAGGGATCTTGGAAGAGTTAAGAGGAAGAGTGGTTGGGTTTTTATTCTACTGCATGGACTAGCTTTGTGGAAGCCTGGTTTGTTTGGATGCTCACCTTCCTAGACCTGGATGGAGGAGGAAGGACCTTGGACTTCCCATGGGGTAGGGAACCCTGACTGGAGAGGGAGGGGGAGGGGGAGTAGGGAGTGTGGGAGGAAAATGGGAGGTGGGGAGAAGGTGGAAATTTCTAATAAATAAGTAAGTAAGTAAGTAAGTAAGTAAGTAAAAAAGAGACAGCAGCCAGCAAAGAAAAAAAAAGAGGAAGAGTGGTGGCAGATATGATCTAAATAAATTCTATCCATATAAAATTCTCAGAATTAATAAAATAGTACATTTTTCCGGGTTCATAAAGCATTAACATTTGATAATTTTATTGTAAAATATGTCAAAATATACAGTACTATTACCTAGTTTTTCACAGTGTTCACAGTGATAAATAAAAAAGTAATACTTATTTCAGTTAAATGGTAAAACACATGTCTCTGGATCTGAGTTTTGCCTTTGTTCTAATAAGCAAAACAAATGTGTAAAATAAGAAAAACATCAATTACCAATAGAAATCTGGCTTAAAACAAAAGAAGGTAAAGTTATAAAATTAAATAACAAAATCAAAATTATCACTAATATTGTCAAGCAAGATAGTGCTAGATCTCTTAGCAGTATTTGTCTTACATGTAGAAAACACGAGAAGATATCCTGGCACCCATCTGCTTTCCAGAAGAGCGAGGTTATATATGTCAATATATATGTATGCATCCGTGTGTGTGTGTGTGTGTGTGTGTGTGTGTGTGTGTGTGTGTGTGTGTATAAAACAGGTTTTAGTATATGGAGGAAAAGCATATGGAAAAAAGATAAAAATGAGAGAGTTCCTGCTACTTCATCCTCCTTTAATACCAAAAATATAGTATGAAGGAGAGACATTATAAACAAAAGATAGGGAAAAGTAATTAAGACACTTGAGTTGAAACTCAATGGCAGATCTATCATGACTAAAATAAAACATTCCAACCAATGATACTGCACCTGGCAAATCTATATTTTATGAATAAAAAGAAGGTGAAAAATATTCTCATGCAAAGGAAAATGATATGAAATGTCCTTCTGTATATGTGTTGCTTTCATTGGTGGATAAATAAAGATGTTTTGCAGCTATGTGGTATCTAGCTGTCTCTGCCTTCTTTCTCTGTATATACATCTTTGGATTTCCAGTCTGGTTTTACTCTGCTAAGTCATTGACCAAAACAGCTTTATTCACCAACCAATAAAAGCAACACATATACAAAAGGACATCCCACATCATATTTTTATATACGATTTTTATACATTTTACACATCAGCCATTTATTTAAAAAAACTGTTTTAAAAGAAATGCTGAAATGATCTCTCAAACTAGACACCACTGAGAAAGAATAAAACATCAAAGTGCATAAACCTTACTTGTATGAGTAACTTCACAGTCTTTCAGTAAGAAAGTGAACTAGAATCTGACTTTATGTGACTCCATTAAAGAGAAGAATTAAATTAAGAAAAAATGGAAGCTATCCCAATGGGAAAAATAGAAAGAGATTTTGATGTTCACAAAGAATATGTTAGAACAGTTAAAATTTCTAGATAAAAGATGGGTAAAGATGACAAAAGATGTAAGATATACCAAACCTAGATAACCATAAACATGTAGCTTCCTGCCAGTACTGAGACACCTAAACCTCTTCTAAAAGGTAAGAGAGATGGCCCTTGTGAAAAGAACCTGAAAGTCTTTCCCCCAGAACAAGTCCACAGAATCCACAAGTCTCAAATCTGGCTAGATATTTAATCACATAGTAATTCTTCCAACAGATGGGTCAGCAGAAGCAAAGAATCAATTTTGTCATTCTATGTGACATGCAGAGCAGTGCCCAGGTACCATCACAAGAGATGAATGTTTAAACCTGAGATACACTGGAGATCTAAGAATAGGGAATAACTACAAGTTGGGGGGCTTGAATATAACTTGCTATAGTGAGAGATGGCCCAGGGACACAGTTTCAGAGACTGCCAGAGTCAGACACTTACATGCCAAAAATTGCCATTTGTATTGCAGGAGCCTCAGATCATACAATTAAGTTCCCAGGGAAATATAACCCTGCTTGAAATTGCTTTGGTATTTTTTTTAGCCCTGAACATGAAGAGACAGAGTGAGTAAGTCTCTGGATACATCCACCTACAGTTCACTGCTGTACAGAACACCTACGTTCCAGTGGAATATTTTACATTCACAGATCCACTCTTCCTCTGAATCCACTCTGAGCAATGAGTGCAGATCTCATTGTTGTGGTTGCTTCTCCAACTCTGAACAGAACTTGAAGTCATTCCTCAATGAAATGACGACAAACTACAGGGTGCACAAATTGGAGAGACTGAAGAGGTTAGGAAAATCTGTTAAGCCTGAAGACATCAAAGCTGAGTGGGGCAGCAAGAGGCCATAGGTGTACAATATAGGAAACTTGTAAAATGAGTATCTCGGTTGGGCATCAGATACTTGTACAAAAGCACTCAATACAAGCTTAAGTCATAGGAAAAGTAAGAGTCTACAAATTCAACTGACACTCTTCCTGTGCAAATAACTGAAAATCTCAATTTTCATCGTATTTAAAAATATTTTAGACAATGTATTTTTATTATATTCTTTCCCTTCCCTCCAAGTCCTCCAAGAACCTCTCAACCTTTCCACCTACCAAATTTCATGTTTTTGTCTCTCTCTCTCTCTCTCTCTCTCTTTCTCTCTCTCTCTCTCTCTCTCTCTCTCTCTCTCTCATACACACACACACACACACACACACACACACACACTACAAAAAATGGACAAAAATATTACTATAACAAAGAAAGCACACTAAAATCATGGATTCTGATTTGTGTTGGTCAGCTACTCCTGAGCTTGAAGCCTGTCCTGGAGTGTGGTTGATATACCTGGTGTCACTCCATTGGGGGGAAAAAAAGATTTTCCCCTCACCTAGCAGGTATCAATTGCAAGTTGCTTCTTTGTTAAGGATGAAACTTTTGACCACTTTCCCTTCTTCCTGCTGGGAGTTGTCTAGCTTGAGATTGTTGAAACAGTCACAGTCTCTGTGAGTACACAAGTGCATCAATTCTGTTACGTCAGGGAAATGCTAGTTCTTTGGTATTATGGATGACTGCTAGCTCTAACAATCTTTCTGACTCCTCTTCTGAATTGATCTCTGAGCCCTGAAAACAAAAGTTTGATAAAGACATCTCATTTAGAACTGAATGTTCTATGACCTCTCATTTTCTGCACATTAGAGTTGTAGGTCTCTATGTCAATTGCAGTCTATTGCAAAAAGAAGCTTCTCTGATGAGGGCTGAGTGATGCATTGATCTAAGGGTATAGCAATGTGTCCTTTGGATTCCTTCCTTTGCTATGATCATTTGGCAAAATAATAGTAGTAGATTTTCCCTTAGGGTTCATATTCTATCTATTCTCAGGTTCTTAGCCTCATCAACAGGGTCAGGTGTGGGATCTAACTCATCAGGTGGGCCTCAAATCCAAGCCAAAAATGGCTAATTACTCCCATGATACTTGCACTACAATTGTAATTCAATATCTTACAGGCAGGCTACTGTTTTAAGATGCAGGATTTGTAGCTAGATGACAGTGGAGATTACTTTTCTCCTCCATTAGCAAGTATAGAACCTTCTAGCGCTATGAATGATAGTTGGTAGAGTTAAAGTTTCAAGTTAGGCACCAATTCAACTTTTCTATGTTCAATAACATAAATAAGTGGTATCTTCAGCACCAGGATCTTACATTTGGTTATGGAGAGTAACTAATAGTTGTGGCACTAGCCTGTGATGTTTTCAGGTAGTCTATCGTACCCTGTTAGCCAACAATTCAACAAAATGTATACAATTCAAGGTATTTGAATTTTACCCAGCTGGAGATTTAACTCCTCCATTTCATTTAAATTAATTTTATATATTTTAAGAATCTTCTAAAGTAGTAGATTTTCATAGTTATCAAAAGGCCTTTGGTGCTAGTTGTCCCTCCCCATACCCCTTTAGCCGGCCCCGCCATCCCTGTCCCCATTTAGCCATTCTATTATACTTTCTTCTTCAATACTTTATAACATTATATTCTATTTCCTTTTCCATAAAAGGGTCCCTTCTCCCCCTGATCCCTTACATGCTACCTAACCTCTGCAGAGAATTTAAGTATACAAAGGACAAATATACTGAGAAAGAAATTGAGGAAACAGTACCTTCCACAATAGCTTAAAAAATAAAATCTCAGGTAAACTATAGTTAGGCAAATGAAAAAGGCTTGAAATTAAACTTTATAATACTGAAACAAGAAATTAAAGACTCCAGATTTGTGAAGGCATCCCATCCTCATGAATTAGTAGGATTTTAAAAGTGGCCATCCTTTCAAAACACAGTGTATATATACCGTACTTGGCCATCAAGGAAATACAAATAAAAACTACTTTGAGATTTTTTTGTCTTATCACAGTCAAAATGCCTAAGGTCAAAAGAACAAATGATAACAGATCCTGGTCAGGATGGAGTCATTGTTAGTGATAGTGCGAACTGGTACTGTCACTTGGGAATACAACCAAGACTACATCTTACTACCAGAGATGCTTGCTCATTCATGCTCATTGCTGCATTATTTATTATAGTCAGATATTGGAAACAGCCTATGACTAAATAATGCAAATGTGGTACATTTTCATAATAGAATATTTCAGCTGTTAAGAAAAATGAAATTATTATACTCATAAGAGTTAGAAAAAATCATCTTGAATGAGGTAAAACAGACCCAAACAGACATACATTGAATGTTTTCTTTTATATGTGGGTGTTAGATCTTAAGTTTTAGAATTCATAATATTTGAGGATTAAGAAAAATCTGATCCAACACTCTTTTTGTCCTTTCTAGTAGTCTTCAACTGTAGAGTTTTAAAGAACATCCAGAACTTTCCATAATTTCCATAAGGGCTATGCTTTAACCGTGACGCTAGCATGCCCTAGAACAAATTCTCAACTAAACAGTTCCTTTTGGCCACTTGTCAATGGTTTAATTAAAATATAATTATATAAATTTCTGCCTCACTTACCTCCCTACTTACTCCCATATTCAAACTTCCACTTCAAAATTCACAGCCTCCTCTTCTGTAGTCTGTGTCATTGAATATGCAAATAAATAAGTTAACATAGAATAGGAATCTGCTGAGTCCGTTCAGAGTTACTTAGCTGTGTGTTTTTAGGTAGAAAACTCCTGTTGGATAACCAATTAAGGGAAGACTAATCCTCCTTTTATCATCAGTAATTTATTATGGATAGCTTTTCACAAGAGGTGGGACCCTGTGAAATTTCCCCATCCATTGACATTGGGAAGTCAACTATTGGAACTATTTAAGTATTGTTCAGAAAGCCATGCTTTTTGTTTTTTGTTTCTTTAATTTCAAGGGTAAAACTTCCTTGTGGAAGCTAGAAAGCACAGTCTCAGAGCAGACTTCCTGATCATCTGGCTCTTTTTTAAATTTTTTATGTATTTATTTTAATTTCACTTTACATTCCAGCCACAGGTCTCTCCCTCCTCCCACCCACCCCTCCAGCCACCTCTCCCTCTTAAAATCTTTCTGCCCCCTTTTCCTTGCAGTTCCCTGAGCCTTGGGTACAGGTATTATGCTGCAGTTGCATCAGCCGGAGTTGGGTACTTCATAATGAGTTGTTCACTGCAATTTATCTAGTTGTAGATTTCATTAATGCTTCTCGTCTGCTACAAAAGACACTTTTTTGGTGAGGAGTAAGAGTTACACTTATATGTGGGCATAAAGATGAATGTTTAGTACTTAATTAATAGTTTTACTAGTTTAGGAAAGTGAAAGCAATAAATTCTTCTATAGAATCTATGAACTCACTAGCTATGTATATAGTTGGCTACCACTACCAGGCCTGATTTTCGCCTGTTAAGGAGGGCTTGAGGTGAACAAGACAGCTGTTTGTCCAAGAAATGAGTGTCACTACAACATTATTGCAGATATATTAATGTGCTGGTCATTGTTATAGTTCATCCTCATCACAGCTGGAGAGAACTATTAATTGTTTTTTCTTCCATAAAAGTTTGTATATGACCCTCCTACATCAATCATCTTCTGATACTATGAAGGTGAATCCTCATGGAGGAGATTTTTGGGTCAGACCCATCTCAAATCCTCCAAGTCCTATTTCCAAAGTCAACACTTCATTTTTAAAAATCTCTCTCTCTCTCTCTCTCTCTCTCTCTCTTTTGCCCTTAGTGCTTCTACATCTTTCTTCTTCTTACTCTGACACATCTACTAGTACATATTTTTAAAAACTTCATCATTTACTTTTCACCTTCATATAATTTTCTACTCTTTTATCATTTTGTCCTATAGTTGGGTATTCTTTATACTTTATTTTATTATACTTTTATTTCCCATGTAGTTTTACTCTGATTTATTTAGACTTTATTTTGATGGGTTTTATTTAGTTACTTTTTAAAATTTTATTTTCTTTCAAAATATTCATGTATTTTATATTTCTTTCCATTTTATTCATCCATTTATCTAAAGCTTTTGTGTTGTTGTGAAGTGGATCCTTGCTTTATTTTTTATTTTTTAGAATCAATTGATCTTTTATATCCCCCCACATAACACTTTTCTCCACTCCTTCTTCTTATGTATTTAACTTTGGTTCTCATGTATTTACCTTCTTACCCTATCTCTGTTCTTCGTCACATTAATTTATCACCACAAAAATTACACTATATGTTTTTAATGTCACAATAGATTCTACATTAATTTTACTATTTTATGTGAATATTTGTGATAAGTATGAAAGCACTTATAAGTTTTCCACAATTTTAAGTGTATCTCAATAATGTAGAAAGTTTGTTACTTCGCTATGTCCTTCAAATAACCCAGTTTTGCTAAAACTTGATCTTGGACTGATCTCAGTTAGTAGTGTTTGCTTTGTTTTGTTTTGCTTTGTTTTGGCTTTCCTAACAAAATAATATAATAGGAGAGGAAAGATGATGCAAAAATATTTTTTCAGGTATCAATAGTGTTTGGGGATAGAAGTAGCAATTATTTTATGATTCAGTTGCACAGAAACACTCTAGAAATAAACCACCAGTTATGGGAACAGTATTCTGTTTAGTGTTATGAATACAGTTCCAAATAACATTCTGATGTTTGTTAGTTGAGTCACCTTCAATACATTAATCTTTCTCATCATTGATTTTCTCACATTTTGAGTGCTAAGGTTAATAAATAAGCACCTAGTTTACATAGTTTGGAAGGAAATAGATACCTGAAAACAAATTAAATTACCTTAAAGGAGGTGATGGGTGCTAGAGTAAATATTTCATAATGTAAAACTTAGAATCACTGTTTGTGCTCAGGTTGTCAGTATGAAAATCTTGCAATTTTATTAGTTTGGTAGTGATAATGCAACATTATGAAAATATCTCTTAAATCCTAAGGGACTAGAACTTCTGCTTGACCTCACACAGCCAGAATTAATAACATACTTTGAGTTCATTTAAGACTGATATCAAAAGCATTTGTTCTACTATGTTCATAGCAGCACTATTTGTAATAGCCAGAACCTGGAAACAGCCTAGGTGCCCCTCAATAGAAGAATGGTTAAAAAAGGTGTGGAACATATACACATTAGAGTTTTACTCAGCAGTAAAAAACAATGACATCTTGAATTTTGCATGCAAATGGATGGAAATAGAAAACGCTTTACTGAGTGAGGTAAGCCAGACCCAAAAAGAGGAACACGGTATGTATTCACTCATAAGTGGATTCTAACCATAATTAAAGATCTTTGAGCCTATTATTCGTGATCCTAGAGAAGCTAAATAAGAAGATGAACCTGATGAAGATTATTTAGCTATCCGCCAGGAGGTAGGAAATAGACAAGAGTCCCAGGTAACCTCGGGTGCATGGGGGGGTGGGAGGGTTGTCGGAAAGGGAGAGGGTTAGAGAGAAGGGAGTAGGGGAGGATTGGGGAAAGATCGGGGGACTGGGATGGGGGGAGGGAGGAAGGATGGATATGGGATCAGGCAAGTATATACCTCAACTAAGGGAATCATTTTAGGGTTTACAAGAGACTTGATTATAAAGGGAATCCCCGGTCCAAGGAGAGATCCCCAGATGGTTCTCTGGACAGAGAAGAGGGTGCCTGAACCGGCCTTGGCCCACAACCATACTGATGAATATTTTGCATGTCACCATAGAACCCTCATCTGGCGATGGATGGAGATGGAGGCGGAGAACCACGTTGGAACACTGGACCTAGCTCCCTAGGTCCAAATGAGAGGCAGAAGGAAAGAGAACGTGAGCAAAGAAGGCAAGGGCAGAGGAAACCTTCATCCGACGTTGGACGGCGATACAGATGGAGACCCATATTGGACCACCGAACTGAGCACTCCACGGTCCAAATGAGGAGCAGAAGGATGAAGAAAATAAAAAAAGTAATCAGGACTGCGAGGGATGCGAGCACCCACTGATACAAGGGGACTGATATAATGGGAGTTCACCAAGGCCTGTTGGACTGGGACTGAACGAGGACGTGATCCAACCAGATTCTCTGAATGTGGCTGGCCCGGAGCCTTTTTGAAAAGCCATTGACAATGACACTGGGACTTGCTTCCTCTGCATATACTGGATTTTGGCGCTCCAGTCTGTTTGGACTCTCACCTTCCCTGGACCTGGAGGGAGGAGGGAGGAACTTGAACTTCCCACAGGGCAGGAAACCCTGACTGCTCTAGTGGATGGAGAGGGAGGAGGAGAAGGAGTGGGGGGAGTGGGAGGATGTTGGGAGGAGGGGCTGAAATGGAAACTTTTATAATTTAATAAAAAAAGAGTGATATCGATCTATGCAAATAAATTCATATTCATCACTCTGCACAAAACTCATGTCCAAGTGGATTAAAGACCTCAACATTAAACCAAAAATATTGAACCTGATGGAGGAGAAAGTGTGAAAAACTATTGAATGCATTGTCACAGGAAACAATTTTCTAAACAGTACACAAATACTGACGAAACTAAAATCGACAACTAATAAATGGGACCTTGTGAAACTGGAAAGCTTTTGTAAAACAAAGATCACTGTCAATATGACAAAATGGCAGCCTACAGAATTGAAAAAGATTTTCATCATCTCTACATCTGAAAAGGGGCTAATACCCTAAATATATAAAGAACTCAAGAAACTAGACATCAACAAATAAAATACTCCAATTTAAAAATGGGTACAGATCTAAACAGAATTACCGATAGAGGAATCTCAAATGACTGTGAACTACTTAAAGAAATTTTCAACACTCTTAGCCAACAGAGAAATGCAAATCAAAACTACTTTGCAATTGCATCTTCCACCTATTAGAATGACTAAGATCAATAATGTACATAATTGTTCATGCTGGAGAGGATGCGGGGCAAGGGGAACACTCTTACATTACTGGTAGGAGTCAAAAATTGTACAACTGCTATAGAAATCAAAATGACAATTCCTACTGGAGTTCTACCTAGGAAGTGCTCTCCTGTGCCCATGTGTTATAGACTACTTCCCACTTTCTCTTCTATCAGGTTCAATGTGGACAGATTAATACTGAGGTCTTTAACCCATTTGAACTTGACTTTTGTGCATGGTGATAGATATGGATCTATTTTGATTCTTCTACAAATTGACATCCAGTTATGCCAACACCATTTGGTAAAGATGCTTTCTTTCTTCCATTCTATAATTTTAGCTCCTTTGTCAAAAATCAGGTGCTCATAAGTTTGTGGATTAATGTCTCGGTCTTCGATTTAATTCCATTGGTCAACATATCTGTTTTGTGCCAATACCAAGCTGTTTTCATTATTGTAGCTCTGTAATAGAGTTTGCAGTCAGGGATGGCAATGCCTCCGGAAGTACTTTTATTGTATAGTATTGTTTTGGCTATACTGGGTTTTTTGTTTTTCCATATAAAGTTGATTATTGTTCTCTCAAGATCTGTGAAGAATTTTGTTGGGATTTTGATGGGGATTGCATTGAATCTATAGATTGCCTTTGGTAGCATTACCATTTTTAATAAGTTGATCCTCCCAATCCAAGATCATGAGAGATCCTTTCATTTTCTGGTACCCTCTTCAATTTCTTTCCTAAAAGACTTAAAGTTCTTGTCAAATAGATCTTTCACTTCCTTGGTTAGTGTTAACCCAAGATACTTTATGCTATTTATGGCTATCGTGAAAGGTGATGCTTCTCTGATTTCCTTCTCTGCTTCTTTATCCTTTGTGTATAGAAGACTACTGATTTTTTTGAATTGATCTTGTATCCTGCCACATCACTGAAGTTATTTATCAGCTGTAGGAGTTCTAGGTATAACCCCAGCAACACAGACAGTAAGAGCAACAATGAATAAATGGGACCTCCTAAAACTGAGAAGTTTCTGTAAAGCAAAGGACACTGTCATTATGACAAAAAGGCAACCGACTGACTGGGGGAAGATCTTCACTAACCCCACATCAGACAAAGGCCTGATCTCGAAAATACATAAAGAACACAAGAAACTAGACATTAAAATTCTGAATAACCCAAATAAAAATGGGGTACTAATCTAAACAGAGAATTCTCAGCAGAAGAAGTTCAAATGGCAAAAAGATACTTAAGGTTATGTTCAACTTCCTTAGCAATCAGGGAAATGCAAATCAAAACAACTTTGAGATACCATCTTACACTTGTTAGAATGGCTAAAATCAAAAACACCAATGATAACACATGCTGGAGAGAATGTAGAGTAAGGGGAACACTCATCCATTGTTGGTGGGAATGCAAACTTGTGCAGCCACTGTGGAAATCAGTGTGGCAGTTTCTCAGGAAATTGGGAGGCAACCTACCTCAGGATCCAGCAATACCACTCTTGGCAATATACAAAAGAGATGCCTAATCATACTACAAAAGCATTTGTTCAACTATGTTCATAGCAGCACTATTTGTAATAGTCAGAACCTAAAAACAACCTAGGTGCCCCTCAGTGGAGGAATGGATAAAGAAAATGTGGCACATATTCACATTAGAGTTCTGCTCAGTGGTAAAAAACAATGACATCTTGAATTTTTCATGCAAATGGATGGAAATAGAAAACACTTTACTGAGTGAGATAACCCAGACACAAAAAGAGGAATATGGTATGTACTCACTCATTAGTGGACTCTAGCCATAAACAAAGGATATTGAGCTATCTCCAGCCCACTATAGATCAGGGGATAGGCACCATCGTTATGCGCAGATGGGTTTGAGTTCATTCCCCACATTCATATGCATGTGAGAGCCACAGAAAATATATTTAATATGTACATACAAAGGACTAGCAGACAAGTAAAAAAACTATTTTGATGAAATTATTTTATAAATTTAAAAAAGGAAAATTACTATTCACTACAATGGTTATTGACACAAATAATTCTTGATGCATATCCCTGGGCTTATAAATATGTATATGCATGACTTTGACTATACATAAATAAACAAACATAGCTCTGTAAGAATAAATTATCACAGTGTAAAGCTACTGAGAATGAGGAAATGGTCGCATGAGACACTGCAGAATTTGAGAAAGGATGATGTATCTTCATAGATAATGTCACTCACTACTGCACTGTGAACAAATAAAGCTTTTGCTATTTCATGCAAAGATAAGTGAACAAGCCAACTGAACATTACTTTGAATTATGTACCTTCTCATGCAATCAACATATACTGTAAATTTTTCCTTTATTACTTTATTATTTCATAGTTCTAAAATAAGAGGCAGCAGTACACATTTTCATTAACTAATATTAAGAGAGAAGATACTGTCCACCCTTATTTCCAAATTTTACTCGGTCCCAATATCTTCCTCAGTATAAACGAAAGAATTTTTGAGAATTATATGCTGTTTTGAGACTTGAAATAATCCTGATGCTATGGAATGGTTAGGTGGGAAAAATCATTTGACTCATCTTTCATATTTACTGATTCTATATTGTAAATTAAGCTATGAAGAGAAAAGCTACTGATAATTTGGGGTTATTATGAAGTTTGTCTCCCCTAAAAATATGGAAAATTAATAATAAATCACCTTCTTCTCCTTTTCAGATCCCCAAAATATACTTATTCTACTTGCGGTTAGTAGCTCAGCTTAAGTTTGCAGACATCCTCATTTTCTGTCCTAGCAAAACCTTTCTTAACAGAAGACTGCTGATTCCTTGAAAAATAAAAATAAAAACACATCAAGTTTGGACAGAGCAATCTGTGACCTGTTGATTAGACCTACCATTCTAAGCATTGCTGATATCGAAGTCACGTAGCATTCTAGACTTTAGTTGTGGAATAAGAATTTCAGTTCTGGTAGCTGAATCTGTCTGTGAAATGTCTCAACCTCTCAGTATTGAACTCTGTTCATGCACACTATCAGACCATGACAAAGGGATAATTTCCAAGATCTTTCCCTTCAAACATATCACCCCTAGAATCTCCTCTCAGGATTTTAAATATGAAGGAGATTACATCAAAGCAAGAGAAATATTAACTTGTACAATGGTTCATGTTTCAACATGTATTTTATTAGCAAAAATTTAAAACTACAAGTCCAGTGACGTAAACATAAAGGTATCATTTAGAACAATTCAAATCTGTAATACTTTGTATCAAACTGAAACACATATGTAAAAATTATATCATAATTGTTGAATGGTTACTAACAGCCACAGTAAGGAATAATAATTAGCAATTTGTTAAAACATATTTAAATGTGAGCATAAATTTTACTAATACTTGAAGACACTTGTTCAAGTTGAGTCCCTAAAATTATATGCCAGTAGAAAATGAATTCATACAAACAATACATTTTTATGTATCAATGAACACTACTCTACCAATTCTTATAAAATTCACAGACTAACCAAAACATATAAGATCTCCAAAAATCATAGGTTAACTTTTATCTTATTGGTAATTTTAATATGAGAATCTATTTTATTTTAGATTTTTCTATAAATTAAAAATTAACATAAGACCTTCCCATCAGGTTTCCATTCAGTTGGACTAAGACATATTAATTCTGCTGAGAACTTTTGAGGACAAATAGAAATGGTTCAATAATAAATAGATGTTATTTAAATAATGAAATAGATGCACCCCTTTCAATCATCTTGCAGATGGGAATCCACCTTCTCTGGATATAATTATCCCTTAGCCACAAGAGGCCTTTTTGTTCAGAATGAAAATATGACCATTAATCATATTTATTCAAGTGTGACAATCTACATTTTGCAATATTTTCATAAATCTCTTGCTCAAATACAGATTTGTGTTGGAAGAATATGTGATGTAGGACGTAAGAATACACATAGTTGACTTTTCATATGTAACTATGTTTATCCATCCAATTGAAATGTGCCTGCATTAACTGATGTTGAAGTTCCTATTAAGAACCAAGAAGGAAAAGTACTGCATTCTTCCATTCACATTTCCACCTTTTAGAGGAGAATGAGTCATAGCTGCCCTTGTGTGTTAGCTATGGTCAATTCGTTATTTCAAATAAATGAAATGATTGAAACTTAACTCCTCATAAAAAGAAAAGCTCTACTATAGGTTGGACTAACTTTGGATAGGCTGTAAATTAAATAATAGCACCAGAGAGTTTGAGATCATCCTCACTCTTGTAAGTATTTGTGATGTTTCACAACCCAGAGACAACCATTTTATCTCTGTATCTAGACAGCAGATTCCAGGTTACACAAGTTTCCTTAAAAATTGCTTCTCTTTGGAACTTTTCCTTTGTAGCACCCCTTGTGCAAATTGCATTCATTTGGCAATGTCATGCTGCACATGTGTACTGATAGTAAATAATCCTCTTATTGCTTGGCTAAGCTCCAAGTCTTGAATTTGTTTTGTTGAAGCATCCTTCATGAATCTGAGCAGATTTTTCTGTGGTCTCTTCATTTTATCTTGTTCATTTCTGAAACTCCTCAAGCTGTCGGCCAATGAAATGAAAAATAATTCCCGATATACATACAAAGGGAGTTCCAAAAGCAGCAAATATGAAAGACCATCCATATTTGACATCAATGAGGACATTTTCTGGGACACACTTATTGCTCCTTTCTATAGATATATATTTTGGAAAATCAACAGCATATTCCTTCCATAGTACAAACAGACTGAGAATCAGGCTAAACAGGGCCCCTGTAGAAAGAAAAGCAAATAAATAAATTTGTGGAGGAAAATGGCAGAATCTTAAACTCATTTCCCATACAATAAAGAAATTTGACAAATATTAACACATACATTTTTATTTTACGTTCAAGAAACATATATCCCATTATGATATCTATAATTTGAAATTTAAAAAACAGAGACTAAGGAAGTGTGCTTTTTAAACTCTGGACACCAGTGTTGTAGTACTCCATGACTGTTTCAAATTGAACTGTTTTCCATACCACTAAAATAGGCAACATATTTCTTATGTACTCTGATTGTCTTGCCAAGCTGCCAAATGCATGTAATGTATTCAGCGTATACTTTCTTCAGTTTTACTCTTTTGATTTTTTGAAATTAAAATATAATGACATTTGTCCCATTCTCCTTCAACCCTTTCTATGTCCCTCTCTTTCAAATTTATGACCTCTTTTTCTTTAATTATCATGTTACACATACATACATATGTACACATACATATATAAATACAACCTGCCTTTTCCATTTAGTGTTACTTGGTTCTGTATGATTTCAGGGTTGACCACATAGTACTGACTAACTAATTAGGGGGCTCATTCTTAGAAAATATTTTATCCTACTCTCAGCATTCCTTCATTACCTGTAGTTCTTTAAGTTTTAAATATTTTTATTATTTGAGATTATAATAAAATTACATCATTTTCTCCTACCCTTTTCTCTCTTCAAGTTATCTCATATACACTTTGATCATGTTTTAAAAATTCATGGCTCCTTTGTTCATTATTTGCTAACACACACACACACACACACATATATATATATATATATATATATATATATATATATATATATATAAAATCCTAAGTACATAAATAGAAACTGATAAGCCTATATAATGTTACTTGTGTGCATGTTTTCAGAATTGAACATTTAGTATGAAATAACCAATTGGTATGATATTCCCTGAGTTATATACAACATCTATTGTATTAATCTTCTAAGACAGAAGAGTAGAATCTTTTTAAAGAGTGAATCATGAAGAACTCCCTTTCCACATGCCATGCTGCTAGATGCTCTTTCTGTTAGGTAGCCCAGCCTTGAAAAACAGTTTCCCATGGCTGAGGAGATGATTTAGTGGATAAAGCATGTGCATATGGTGCAGTGTGAGGATTTGAGTTTAAATGCCCAGAAACCACATAGAACTAGAAACAGTAGCACGCACCTGTAATCCTATTGATCCTATAGCAAAATGGGAAGAGAAAAGCAGAAATTGACTTAAGTGAAACGTGTGGGGCAAATATCCGTGCATACACAGTAGCACAAGGAGACTATCACAAACAATGTGGAAGGTGCGGACCAGCCCTCAGGCTGTTCACTGACCTCTACACATATACTGCATTAAGTGTCCACCTGCACTCACAAACACACAAATACACACACACACACACACACACACACACACACACACATCATATACTCAAAGTAGAAAATTTCACCTCCCTTTCATTTCCCTTTTTTTATTTCTTGAGATTCTGTTATATCTACCTGATCAGGTTGACCAAGCTGCCATCCATCATTACTTGTTAGAATCTATTTCAAAACTTTCAAGGGTAACTTGTAGGTGTTTATTCCCAAAATCATACTTATTATAAATCATTGGGTTTGTTAGCATATTAGTGCTATTAATAATAGAATAAAAAATACTATCTAAACTCATGAGAGTTTAGAAAGCATTTTCAAAATTATATAAAATATAAAGAGATACTGTATGTTTAACTGCCTGGGATACCGTGTATACTAATCATTTCAGCAATGACACTTAATTTTGTCACAATTAAATATACACATTGCACAAAAAATGCAAGTACACATTTAATGAAATCAAGTGTACAATATAATATTACATCCTGTACTTCAGAAATGGTTTTGATACATACCTAAGAAACATTTGAAAAATGTACTACAATTCTACAATCTGATCAAATCCCTTGCCTTTTTAAAGATTGCATTACATATATATGATTGTTTTGCCTCATCACAGTTCTTTGGTAATATTTCCTTGATGATCTCACAGTAAAATTATAAAAGAAAATAATAAATTTAATTTCCTTTTAATATCAACTCATGTGCCCAATTTAGAATGAAGTTGATATTTTCCGGTTTATCCAAAATCTAAATCCATAAAAAGCAAGGGTCATTCTTCTCATTCAGTAACTAAAAATATTAGAAATAGCAGAGAGAGTTCAGTGGTTAAAAGCACATCCTGCTTCTGTAGAGGACTCACATTTAGTTCCCAACACCCACATTGGACAGCAGACAACTACATATTAACTCCAGTTTTAGAGGATCTGAAGCTCTGGAGATTTTTAGAAAACAAGAAAGAGTTTGGGGGGGATTAGATAGGGAAGGCTAAGTACCCGTGTTGCTAGAATGAGTATGATGAAAATATATTGTACGCATGAATGCAAAAAAGTATTATATACTAGGAATAATGTAACATATAATAACAATTTTACATAATTCTATCATATTAAATTTTACACTGCATCCTTAAAACTTAGAATAGATAGGGCAGAAATCATGATCTTGGTTATGCAATAAATGAAAATATTGTGAGTTATTATTAAATGAATTAAATATGTAAAAGTTTTATGACAGACCATTAGAAGTTCCTTGTTTCCTGAAACTTCTTACTCATCCCCAACATAAGAATTAAGAACCTCATATTTACCCCAAATCCTCTAATAAAAAAACTTCTGTTTTATTTTTTAGTTTATAGTCAGAAGAAAATATCTGCATATAAAACTGCAGAAACTAAAGTGTTAAATGCTATCTTCCTTAGAATACATATGTTAATTTTAGCATTGGCTGTTAGTTTAAATTAAATGCAACAAAAACAATTTACATTTATATATAGTTTTGTGCTTAAAGTACCAATTAATCGGCCATAAACAAATTGCTGCAGCCATAAATTAATAGTCACATATTCTTCAGAAAATACAATACAACCATAAGAATGTAATTAAACCTTTATTGCTCTTGTAACTTTAAATTAAATTAATTGGATGGCAGTGAACCTCATTAAACATCCTTCTGGCAATTAATTCATGTTTTATTAACATATAATACTAACCTGAATATACCTAAATGAAAGACTAGCCCTTTGGGGGACATGACAAATACATGGTATTAAAATGGTTTGGGAACTTAAGAAGAAACTCTGTATTTCTCCAGTTTTTAGACAGTATTTTAAGAAGAAATTCAATTATTGCATTATATATTCATTTATATGTTATGGAAATTGACAGCTCTTGGATGAATCTCAATGGTGTGGGAAGAAATCAAATGGTTTCCTCCATTGTTGGTGAGATCACAATTACTTATCAAATATGAGAAGAAAGGATGAATACATTTACTAACATGAGAGGTTTCTTCTCAACAATATCATTTTGTCATGTAATATTTTCTTCAAATGGTTATACATATATATACATATATACATATATATACATATATATATATATAGCAGAGAACATGTAGATCGAAAAAAGGTCAGGTGATTACTAAAGGAATATGATTACTAAAGGAATATGAGATTAATTTGCCCTTTTAAAAGGTCAAGAAAAAGTTCCCCAAACAAGCACACCAAAGAACAGTAAACAAAACTCCATATCACTCCCAGTTAACAACACAGTTTGTAGAATGATGTTCCTTCAACTCCATGAAGAAATACATACATTCTTACACCTTTAACAATACCCAGCTAAAATAGGTTGATTCTTAACACATTTAAATGTAATGCACTTTAATATGTTATGTATATCTTAATAGTTATATTTATGCTAATAAACTATGTGACATTTAAAACTATAAAATTAGCACACTATATATGCATATATAAAAACTATATGTGTTATGTGTTTTCTATTATACATTTATATAGTTTTATATATAGTGTGTTAATATATAATATATACTATATATAAAAAATATAGTATATAGTTAGGCATATCATGTGCAAATATTTTTTCCAATCTATTTGCTGCTTTTTCACTTAATTAACTGTTCTGCTTGTTATAAAGAACATAAATTAATAAGTTTTTAGATGGACAAAATGTCTGAAATTTTTCAGGTTTTCAGAAAAATATGCTTATTATAAAGCACACATATCAATAGGGTCAGCATCACTGATAATCAGGTTTGAATCACCAGCTGTGTAAATAAGAATACAAGATGTATACTTAGCTATAAAAAAACACACTTAAGTTGACAAAACAGATGGAAAAAGTAAGCATTTGTATACTGTTGGTTAGAATGAATATAAATGAAAACAACATAAATATAAGTAAACATATATTGTGAATATAAATGGATATTTGAAATGATATTTGCTGTGTAGTTTCTCAAAGTGCGTTCTACAAAATTAATTTCAAAATGTTAATATGAATTTGTGCAATAACAAATATTCACTTGAGAAATCCTTAGTAAAGAAAAATTGACTTGATGTGTTTAATTATGGGTTCTAAGGGTTTAATATACTGTGTTTGAGTTAACAAAGCATGCATTCTAAATGTATTTAACTCAATAACTTCTTTCAATTTTTTTCTGAAAAGTATGTCACTAGTCTAAAATCTTGCCTTACTGAAGCACTATTAATAAAAACTTAAAGACAGAAATTGGGGTTCATTTATATTCTGAAATAAATACAATCAACTTTTGTCCACGAGATAATTTTAAAGGATAATTATGTTACTAAATCATACATTTTACCTACATCTTCCATCACCATTTGTTACACAATATAAGCCAAGTTTTTGAGATGCATTTAATAATACTTTATGTGATATGTAATACAAAGCAATATTTAACCTAAACAATACACTACTCACCTTCATTTTAAAAGGATATCATAATTGCTTTTGGACATCTTATTATAAGTGAATTGTTTTGTAATAATGAGACTCTTTTCTCTCTCTCTGTTTTCATTCACTGGTATGATGGTAAGGAAAATTGTATTTTTAAATGTCTATAGATTTGATAGCTTGGACAATATATCTATCTATACAGAAAATATTTATTTAACATTTACCATATGCCACATACTTGTCTGAGTCCTCAGATTATATTACTAATATAGTAAGTATTCTTTCCTTTGCTGAAGCCTGCTCAAGCAACAGGAAGCAAATGATAAACAAGAACTGGGTCAGTAATAGAGTATTTTAGAAGTTTAAAGTGTCTGTGTTAAATTAAAAGAAAAGTACAACAAAGTATTGTGACCACTGGTGATGATGGAATATGCAGATTTTTCAATATTTTTACTGTCCATAATAGAATATGGAAAAAAAGATGAAATAATTGGTGACACAAACTATGAGGGTAAACATTCATGCAGAGACTGTAGCCAATGCAAAGAATCTGATATTTTATAAACAGCTATGACACCAAGATAGATAAATTTGAACAAAGGATACTTGTAGGAAGCAAGGTTAAAACTGTAAGAGTGGCAGCAGATCATACAGGGCATTGTAGCTTATGGTAAGGGCATTAGAGTTTCCTCTTTGTAAATTTGAAAAGCATGAAAGAGTATGCATACTCTTCCACCAATGGTTGTGTAGTGTTGTATGCTGGTAGTTTAATATCTAAGGGTATGTGTATGATCTTACCTCACTATATAATATTGAGAATCTTTAGTATATGGATTATTTGTAAATATATACAAAGGGTGAGATGATAAAGGGAGTAAAACTTGAAAAGAGATATAAGGATGACTGTTGACATATGCCAATAGAGGAAGTTTAGAAGACAAGGAGGAACTGTGAAATGGAAGGGATATTCATCTTTCCTGTTACATTTTAAGTGTAATAGTGCAGGGAAATCAGATTACAAAACATGTGCTTAGTCAGTTCTTCCATCAAATAATAAAAATATTACCCATGTGTAATTTGTGATACTGACTGTGTCACATTTCCTAAACTTTATTAAGTCTTAGTTTATCTTTTACGTAAAATGTGACTTCCCTGTTCAGATATTATTTTTAATGAAATGCAAAGCTATATAAATGAAATTCCATAAGGTAGGAATCAGTCCATGAAGCCTCCTTAAGTGATTAGTGATCCCCATGTATTTATAAAGCTCAATATCTGTGATGACATATTATTTGAAAGTAGAGTAAAATAATGACTTATACTCTATTTATAATGAAATCCACACATCAAAGTAGCACAAACAATGGGCTATGGTGTAGCTCATTGCAGTGCAGTCTCCTGGCATACTCAAAAAATTATATTATATCTCCAGAAAAGAAAATAGCATGTAAGTAGTTGATTTATGGAGACTCATTCTGGGCTTGACAACAGAAATAAAAAGCAACCTTCAAAAAAGTCTAGGCTAAACCAAACTCTCAATATAAAAATGGTTCAAACACTGACCTTAATCATGACAGTGTCATGAAATAAGTTGCTAACAAAAATATCAAATTCAACAAGGTAGATGCAGAACAAGGACTAAATACAGTAGAAAGGATCAAAAGAGAGAGGGGGAAAGAAAGGGTGGAGAGAGAGAAAGAACGGAAGGAAGGAAGGAAGGAAGGAAGGAAGGAAGGAAGGAAGGAAGGAAGGAAGGAAGGAAGGAAGGAAGGACAATTGTGAACTAAGACAAAAATTGATGTAAGCCTTGCTATCTAATAGACAATATATAAAAATGGATTTCATTAAACAAACTTAATGCTATATTAAAGCATCTCTACATTCCATTCCAGAACAAAAATTACCTAAGTCCATATATTCTGATAAATAATTGGCTTTCTAATTACTTGTTTATCTATTCATTAAGTCAGTTTTCCTCTTTGCCAATGTTATAAAGTTCCAATGAACTATTGTGTAAAATTATTTCTTTTTAAAACAGACTGTCATTCAGCCATCTGTCTTCACAAAATTGGTTTAAACTAATGAGATTTTAGTATAAATTCTACATAGCCTCTTTTCATATAATGTAGTTCCTCACCTTCTGAGGAAAGAAAATGTTGTAAGGAGCCACTTGCTGATTCCTGGCTGCTCAGCCCCGAAATAATCACATAGAAACTATATTATTTAAAACACTGCTTGGCCCATTAGCTCTAGCTTCTTATTGGCTAACTCTCACATCTTAATTTAAACCATTTCTAGTAATCTGTGTATCGCCACATCCTGTGGCTTTCCAAATAAGGTTCCCAGCATCTGTCTCTGTTGGGGCTACATAGCTTCTCTCTGACTCTGCCTCCTTTCTTCCAGCATTCAGTTTAGTTTTTCCCTGCCTACCTAAGTTCTGCCCTATCAACAGGCCAAGGCAGCTTCTTTATTCATCAATGGTATTCACAGCGTACAGAGGGGAATCCCACATCAAGAAAAGAACATAATTGTAAAATAGAATTGAAACTCTCTTTGGAAACTAAATTCATCTCACAGAATTTGCTAGTGATATGAATAACTATCATTGGCTATTAGATCGTCATCCTCCTTTGAAACATGTTTTCTAAGACAACACTAATGGAAGGCATCCTCTTACATATGACTCCTATGGCTCCTATGGCCAATTTTCTGCAAAGAAAGAACTTTTTTTCTAAAGATACTATAATTAAACAATGATAACTTCATACTGCATATAGAAGAGAAAGTTCAAAGTCAGTAAATGTGATTACCTCGCTTAGACTCATGGCCCTTTATTCTTCTGTACAATTTATTTTAAGAGAGACATAACCACCCACCAGTTATTATTTTATGAAATTGTTAGTAAAACATCATTGGAACTGTTCAGATAAGCCTGGGTTTCATTTACAGGTTAAGAACTGCAGAGTCATTAAACTACTCCTGTATTTATCTATAAATCTTTATCTGTCTGTCAATCTTTGTGACTTTAGTAACATGTTCAACTTATCAGTCAAACTGAAGGCATGAATATATCTAACTTATCTGAAGTATCAGTTACCTGATTTATCTGTTAGAAATTTTACTTCAAAGAAACTCAAAATGAGCTGGTGTCCTATAGTTATAAAGAATCTATAAGAAGAAGAATGGGACCTAATTACTTAAGACAGCATATTTCTTTAAATCAAAAGACCTAAATTCAAAATGGTAACATATTCCAGATACTTATCTGGCTACAATTTTGAACCAAATCAGCTAATTTTTAGAAAGGTTATTCACATGTCTCCAACTTAAATGAATAATGTTATATTAACTTAATGCCATTATTTTTCCCCCTTAAATAGTTGTTTATTGGCAGTGGGTTGGAAGGGATGACAGAATTAGCATTCGCAGACAACACCACACCAGTTATGAGGGCAGCAAGAGTGATGGGAAAGCCTGAAGGCCCCCTCTTCAAAAGCAAGTGGGTAGGCGGGGGCCTGGAGTGTTGATGGGGCAGTCTTAGATCACCTCAGCTTAGTAGGCATGGTTAGAGATGAAGAGAGATTCGCTGGCTGCGGCTCCAGACTGACCACTTGGGGTGTACTTCCCTTGACAAGCAAGGCTGTTGGCCAGGGCTCGCTTGATGTATTCCTCCTGAGCAGCCTTCAGGTTCTCCTTCTTCCCGCCCCAGGCCTTCAGAGCAGAGGCCTGCAGGGCTCGGCCATAAGAGAAAGTCAAGGCCCATGGCTTCAGCAGTGGGCACTTGTTGATGGCATTGAGGTTGATGGACGCCTCTTCCTCGCTCTGCCCTCCAGACAGGAAAATGACCCCAGTGACGGCAGGGGGCACTGTGCGACGCAGAGCTGTGACAGTTGCCATGGCAATCTCCTCATTGGAATATTTCTGGGTACAAGCATGGCCTGGGGTGACCATGTTGGGCTTCAGCAGTGTGCCTTCCAGATAGACATGGTGGTCACTCAGAGCCTTGTACACAGCAGCCAGTACCTTCTCAGTTACATACTGGCAGCGCTTTAAGTCATGGTCCCCATCAGGGAGGATTTCAGGCTCCACAATGGGTACAATGCCATTCTGCTGGCAGATGCTGGCATAACGGGCCAAAACATTGGCATTTTCCATGATGGCAAGGGCTGAAGGAGTATGCTCCCCAATCTTGAGCACACAGCGCCATTTGGCAAAGTCAGCTCCATCCTTCTTATACTGGGCACAGCGTTCTGACAGCCCATCCAGTCCTTGGGTGGTGGTCTCACCATTGGTTCCTGCCAGGGGTACCACACCTTTATCTACCTTAATGCCCACAACACCGCCCTTGGACTTGATAACTTGGGGGAAGGGACGACCATCATCCGCCTTCTGGTAGAGTGTTTCGTGGAAGAGGATCACCCCCCCAATGCAGGAGTTCACACGGTCATCAGCAGTTAGCAGCAGCTGGCGGTAGAAGCGCCTGTTCTCTTCAGTGTTCTCAGTGCCAATGGACTGCAGCCGCTTAGCAATGCTTCCAGTGGACTCATCTGCAGCCAGGATGCCCTTGCCCAGAGCCACAATTCGGTGAGCGATGTCAGACAGCTCCTTCTTCTGCTCCGGGGTTAGTGCTGGGTATGGGTAGGGCATGGTGCCAGTGGCAGCACGTTCCTGGCACAGGAGGGGGTGGATCTGCCGGGTACGGCGGTGGGAGAGCAAAAGACCGGAGGAGCGAACGCGGACAGAATCACCAGAACCCCGAACTGTGCGTTCCAAAAGAATGCAGCCTATTGAGCTGAGGGGGAAGGGGGTCAACTTAATGCCATTATTATACAATGATATCACACTGGGAATTTCAGTCGATAAAGAGTGACTTCTTCGACATGTATAGCTATTGTCCTTTTGGGAGTGGTGGGACAGAAATGAAAATAAGAAATAATGCTTACTCAAGAAAACAGCTTCTCTGTTGACTTAAAATGCACAAATATGTGTGGAAAAGTTAGAAGTAGAGAAAAAGAAACCTAAATTTCAACAGTACCATAAGGTAAGCATAGAACTAGATCTTGAGAACACTTTCACATGATTAACCAAGTATCTAAACAGTTATAGCACGAAGCTTGAGAATATATTGAATAGAATGAAGACAGTGCTTGCATAGAATCAATTGTTGCTGCAGCTGGACCTTAAGGTGTCCTGTTTACTGTCAACAGCAAATTACCTAAGTCATGATAACAACAGAAGATTAAACAATTACATATTAACATGAGAGTCGACATTTGAGATTCATAAGTCATGTGCCTGCCACTATAACTAAAATTGTACTTTTTCTACGTGTTGAAACTTTGACTCTGCTTGAAATTAAGATTCTGCTTTTGGAGTAGAGGAAAACAGACATGCCTAAAGAGAAAATCACATTTATTTAAAAATCAGGTTTCTTAAGCAAGCAAAATCTTGGTGCTCTGAGTTCTAAAATAGGCATTTCAACAAGATCAAATTAGGTTAAATTTTCACACCCAGTGGGTTCAGCTCAATCTATCTGTAGGAGAAAAGAAACTCCAGTTTCTCCATGCTTCCTGTAGTCATGCTTACCTTAGAGCCAGTCCCTGCCAAGGACTCTCTGCACCTGAGCTATTTCTACTTATACACTTCTTAGTTTGGATTTTGAGCTTTACAGCTGTCTATATCCTAGATTTTAAACTATTAAATTTCTCTCTCAAACTCCACCCAAATTCACTTCATTAGGTATGTGCTGGGTTCTTACTAATGCTTAACTAAATTTTTAGATATTTAACAGATAATACTTTCATTTATTTATTATTTTTAAAGTGATCATAATTTATTCCTCATTGAATACAAATACATATAACTATACTACAAACTAGACTGTAATGAGTACATTATTTTCAACCTCTTCTTACTTTTTATTTTGAATTTCCTTTTTAAAAATTTATTCCTTTAAAACGTCATAGATCTACACAATGCATCTTAATCATATTGCCCCCTCCTACCCTCCAACTCCCCCTGACTCCCCTCCCTAATATATCTCCTTTCCAGTTTCAAGTCCTTCTTTTGTGTAGTTGTTTTGTTTGAAAATCAACTGAGGCCAGGCCGTGGTGGTGCACGCCTTTAATCCCAGCACTTGGGAGGCAGAGGCAGAACCCTGCAAGTTCGAGGCCAGCCTGTTGTACAAGAGCTAGTTCCAGGACAACTAGGACTATTACACAGAGAAACCCTGTCTTGAAAACGAAAAGGAAAAAGAAAAAGAAAAAGAAAACCAATTGAGTTTAGTCAGTGCTGTTCCTATGTTCATGGCTGCAAGCTTCTCTAGGAGGGTGCTGGATTTCCTGTCCTAGCTTCCATCAGTGGCCAATAGTTCCTCAACTAATCATCTCCCAAAATGTTTCTACAAGCAGATTGACTCATTTCTTTGCTGTTTTCTGGTTTTGTAAACTTAAAAACCATGTTTCTATGAAATTCTCAAAGATTTCCACTGTTCTTCTAAAGTGACATATAAAATTACATATATTTATCATGTGTTAAATTGATTTGCAAAACAATGAAAAATAATGAGAAGGTATGTATTAAGTGGCTCAAATACAAAATGATAACCATGGATAAAAATAATGAATATATTACTTGACTAGATTTAGGTATTCCATAATAAATATATGAAAGTACATATTATATGAATATATACATATAGATTATACACCCACACGCATTACCTTAGCTTTTTTCATAACTTGTCTGCACTATTCACTGTCTGATCTGAGATAAATTGCATATTCGTTCTTTGGGTTGATTTTTTCATCTATACAATGGAAATGCTTTCATGTTGTAATCTTTCTATGTAGCCCAAGAACTATGTCATTTTCTTTAGGATACTATAATGGAATCCCTCAATAAAATACTATGGTTTTTGGTGAGGTTGGGAAAAACACAAACTCCTGATCACAAGCCAAGAAACAAACAAGGTTTTCTATGTCTTTGGCTGAAAACATTAACATTATTTTATAATATTCTCCCTACAGGTACCTATACAATTGTCATTCTGGGTACCTTTCAGTTTCTCAAATTTATAATCTAGTTATTACTTTAAAGTATTTCCAAATCTCTACCTTTTCTTCTATCTATCATATATTTAGAGAAGAAAAATCAACAATCAACATATTTGAAAATTCACATAAATTGTTAAATGTTATCTTTCTATAATACAACTAAGAACAAATTTTCCATTTATACAATAAGTAAACAAATGCTTATGAAAAGTTTATATTAGAGGAATATACTTAATTAACCATCACTAATTTACTCAAATTTCTTATCTGTTCAGGTTCTCTTCAAGCAAAAATTTATAGAAAAAATAAACTTATATACATGACTTTGTAGTTATAGTTTTTGTCCAAAAGTTAATGCAACAACTTACCTGAAATCATCAGAAAGCCACCTCCAACTTTATAACAGCCAGCACTGGCAAACGGAACCCCATACACCAGCAGAAATCCCCCTGACAGACTAGAAGCAGCACCTAATATAATGAAGATTGTCCAAAAGCCTCTGTACACTGGAAAGTGGGGAAAAATAATGGGTCAGAGTATAGTTTTAATTTCAGGTTTAGTAGTTATTCTCCATTTTCATCTAGCATTTCCTATTTATCTTTCCAAAGAAATATCAGATGACCTTTCTCACTAGTCATCTTTCCTTACTAATATAGTTTAGGTTAGAATCCCCTCTGATGAATCATCACTTTATTGTCTTTCAAAAATTCTATCATATTTGCCTTTCTTTACACATCAGCAATCCAAGATTATATTTTAATATTTTCAACTGTCAACAGAGTTTCCTGGCCCATACTACACCCCAAGAGAAATTTGCTGCATTAAATCATATGCATCCACTAAGTTTTAGTTCTAGAAGGATAAGCACAGGATTTTCCTATTTATAGCGTGTTCCTAGATCAGAACTCTCTGGGTACAACCATTCAAGACTCATAATATAAAGCAAAACTTTGGACTGAATAATTAAAATCCATCATTTCTGACTCATCATTTAAACATATCTTGTACCTCCTTTCCTTCCCCCACAAAATGAACTCAAATTTTTCAGTGTCTTGTTAGTAACACTGTGATGTTCTAACAAGTCACTCCTTTGTTGAAATTTGATTGTTCTGTCTCTTCTTCTAGACTTTCTGACTGGTTGAGTTCTTATGCAAGAGGGATGTATGAACACATGAAATTATTCCACAAGTATTTGTGGTGATATTTATGGTGATAAAATACAGTGATATTTTGTTTGTACATTAACAAATAAGGCCTTCTTGAAGACCAGAGTGTGGAGCTAGCCACACGAGTTAGCCATAGAGGCCAGACAGTGCCTGTATGTAATCCCAGCACTCAGGAGACAGAGGCAGACAGGTCTATGTGAGTTCAATTCACACTGGACTACACGAGATTGACTCAGGCCAGACTGGTTTACAAGAGCTAGTTCAAGGACAAGCTCCAAGGTTACAGAGAAACCCTGTCTCATATAACCAAAAGAGAGAGACACACACACATACATACACAGAGAGAGAGAGAGAGAGAGAGAGAGAGAGAGAGACAGAGACAGAGACAGAGACAGAGACAGAGACAGAGAGAAACAGAGCCAAGTGGTGGTGGCTCACACCTTTAATCCCAGTACTAGGGAGGTGGAGACAGGAAGTGATATGGCTGGACAGAGAGAAAAATATACTGCAGGAAGAGAAAGTAGCTCAGGATTCAGTCTAAAGTTTCATACAGACAGGATTTCCCATTTGGTCTGAGGATTCAGTAGAGGTAAGAACTAGTGGCTGGCTGCTCTGCTTCTCTGACCTTTCAGCATTTACCCCTATTTCTGACTCATGGTTTTTATAATTAAAACCAATTATAATTTGCACTACACATGTAAGTGGATTATAAAAATAAAAATAAACGTATATGATGCATCTTTGTTTAGGACCATGTTTTATAATCACACATTCTCTGCTGCTCCATATAAGCCTGCATGTACGATGGGCAAGAACTTCTTTAGGCATTTCTAAAACTCAATTATAAAGATGTGTATCACACATTTGATTTCATCAAAGATTAAATATGCTGCATCATTCATCCAGAAGGAACAAATAGAAAATGAAGTATGAAAGATCTGTCTTTTAATTTTCTGATATCACAAAACAAAGAACTGTGGAACTCAGAATTTCGTCTATCTTACTTTTTTGTGGGTTCCTCTATACACTCAAAGAGAAAAAAAAATCTTATTATGCAAAGTAAAGTAGACCTTTGAAGATGAGTATCTAAATTGTAAATTTAATTAAGCAGTTTGTTTCAATGGGTCTGTATCTTTCAGGAAATAAGAGACACGTGAAGCTTAATATCTCTAGATTATCATTCAGTGACTTAGCTAATTTTAGCTGCAATTTGAAATGGATATTTTTATTTTAGAAGTTTTTAAAAGATATAACGTTCTTATTAATTCTTTGAAAATGTCATATAATGTGTTTTGATCATATTAATCCTTCATTCTTTCTCCCAATTCTTAATTATATGCCTTAATTATCTGTTTGGGGTAGGTAGTATGTAAAAATTAGTGCATATGACAACAGATGCCAAGGCCATAGACAGAAGTGACAGGAGGTTGTGAGTTACCCTATGTGGGTACTGGGAACTAAACTCAGGTACTCTGCCAAGGAAGTATGTACTTTTAACCAGTGTCACCCCCTTGGCCCTTTTCTCTAGAACCCAAACAGTTTTCAGACACTATCATTGCTTCTTACAAGTACTGGTAATTGACAGGTGTGTGTGTGTGTGTGTATATATATAAACATATATATAAATGGAAAGAGTAAGACAGACAGAAACATAAAGACAGAGACCAAGACAGACAGACAGAGAACATATGTGAAGCACTGCCAGAGTAAGAGTACAGGAGGGAAGACGAAAAGTATGTGGTGACTTCAAATAATAATCACTCTATCTTAATGGACTGTGGACCGAAAATGATACTAGAAGATTTCTCCATATAATCCAGTTAAAAGGATCAGCACATGAAACAATCATGGCCTGTAAAATTGCTCAACAGGTGGAAGCATCTATTACCAAACCTAATGATGTGAATTCAAGCCCTGAAATCTACATCAAGGAAGGAGAACAGACTCCAAGCGGTTGACCTCTGACCTCCAGACATGTGCTGTGGCACATGTCCCCGCAAATAAATAAATGTAAATCTTTTAAAAGAATAGACTATTCAAAAGAAAGAAAGAAGACTCCCCTCACCCCAAAAATCACAAATACAGTGAAAGAACACCTGAAAAGTGTACATAAAGATGGGCATTACAAAAAAAAAAAAAGGAGTAAGCCAGTTCCAACATAGCTCCAGCCACAGAACTCCTTAGTGTGCGAGAAAGGCAAAACAAGTCTCATTCAAAATGTAAAGCCAGGCCACCCAGATGAAGAGAGATTGTCAGTCCTACACTCAGGACAAGCCATCATTCTCACATGGTCCGAAAGCAAATATTGAGGATTTGGAGGAAAGACAATTTCTCCTCAGGTAGACAGGTCAACAGGGGATGGGAATTTCAGTTTGTTAGTCTGTGTAAGTCAGAGAGCAGTAGACAGGTCAGGTAGACAGGTCAACAGGGGATGGGCCTTTCAGTTTGTTATTTGTGAAAGTCAGATTACAGTATCCTGGTCGGGACTCTGAGACAACACCGATTATTTAAAGTTGAGCTTTAAACACCTGGTGCTTAAGAATGGAAGAAACACAAGTCATGGAGCCTGACTTTAACTTGTGAAAGCTCTAGGGTTACAGATATCCCTAGGAAGCAGTTGTGTTGGGTGGGAGGGCCAGACACTGACAAGTTGGAATGTGTAGCTTGAGCAAGACTCGGGTCAGGGAATGGGGTACACAAGGAAAGTTCATAGAACAACCTCAGCATCCAGGGGTAGATCTCCGCAACAGAGAAATCACTGGAGTCCATAAGCCCTGAAGTAAGTGGGCCAACCCCTGCAGTTTCTCACCTATGTATATGCTTGCCATTCACAATAGAAACAAAGAACTCTAAAGTACATCCCTCCAGCAAGGTGATTAATATTTCAGAGATCTTAAAAATAGTAAGAACTGGCCTCCATCTCAACAGATCTCAGTGCTGTGACTGTTTCCCACATTCCCAGTGCAAAGACCTTCCCCTCAGAACATTAATCACCCCATGGGGTACCATCAACAGACTATGGGAGAGAGAGAATCTGAGCTGTGAAGCTGACTGTGGCCAGCAGAGGCCTCTGTCACGCAAAGAGAACCTAGTAAAGTGAAGTCACTTTTCCTACACAGACTCAACAGACCATAGAGAACAAACCAGAAAAAAACCAGGAGTCCATGACCTCAACTGAATTCTTTCTGCTATGTAAAACCTCAATGTTTTAAGCATCAAGAAAAAAAATTGTTCCACTATTTCATATTTTTCCTTGTTTTTTTTTTCTGCTGTGCGTCCCAGATTTTTCTGCTTTACTACATCTTTAGCAGCATGTTGCTTTACTGTAATTAATATTTTTAATTTATTAAACTTTACACATTCATAAAATTTTATTTATACATGTTTTTCTTTATTGGACAATTCTTTTTATTCTTTTCTCTTTATTTGTATCCCCACATATCCATGTTGTTTTTCTCTCTACTATATTTTTGGTCCTACTTTCAGTTTTTTTTAATTTTATGTTTTGGATTTACTAGTCCTTATAGTCACCTAATTTATATACCAAATTTTCTAATAATTGAGACTTTTACATTTTTCTTTCTTTTTTATTTTCCTAATTTCCTTCTCTATTCTATAAATTCTATAAATTCTGCTTCACTCCTCTTCTTGTTCCTTGCATTTATTTAATGTTGCTCTCATATTTTTCCTTCCTCTTGGTTTTCTTTTTTCCTAAGAATGTACAAATATCTCACTGACACTAAGCACTTTTAAAATTTCTATCGCATTCAGCATTTATTTGGCAATTTTTTATTTAATGGTCATTGGTAATATATTAATGGGATTATTAAATTTTTAGTATATTTATAAATCCTATCCAACTAGATATTGATTGCTATAACAACATTTTGTTTTCTCCTCTCTGAATGATATTGGAGGTTTGGGCCTTAATGGTCAGTTTTTCAGTAAAGATATCTCCAAATAAAGCCTGGAGAGAAATTTAAACTAAGAGACGAAAATTAACAGCACAAAAAATATAAGAACAAGAAAAATCAAGAAAAAGTGACTCTTCCAAAAACTTGATCAAATTATAAAACATGATTGCATGGAATGGGATCGCAGAGGAAATGCAAAGGGAAAAGCAAATGGGTCTATTTCCAGGTAGGAACCTCAGACAAACCCACAACACTATGCCCTACCTGACACCATGGACACAATTCCTTCAAAATGTAAGCAAAAACAAAACATCCCCCTTTACGCTTGCTCTCTTGGGTGCTTTGTCATAGTAATGGAAAAAGAAACTAACATACTCCTGAAATAGTGAATTCAAAGATACTGAAATGGATAAACCACTAGTTGAGGATAGCCAACCATTGCTTGTAAGGAAAAATGGTGATGCCATCGAGGATACAAATAAGTAAATAAATTCAAATTAGAATATAGAATATCAAAAACATAAAGAAAAGGTTAATCAAAATGAGTCTAAAATGTTTCAGCTGGGAAGAGAAAAAAAATAGTAACATGAGAAAGAAACCATATAAACATTTTTTTTAAAAAATAGAAACTTTGAAAATGAAAATAATTGATTAAAAACAGACAAAATAGCCAAAAGACTTAAGTAAGTAGAAAAAAGAATATAAGGAATGAAGGGTAAGTCAAAGAAATATTAAATTCAGATATCAATAAAGAATAAAAACATGCTTGATGACAACATCCAAGAATTCTGAAGTACAGTGAAGAGATAAGCCAAAGAATCTACAAGGTGTAGTACCAATAATAAAAGGGGTAAGGATCTATTCAATGAAAATATAGTGGAAAAATTCTCTAATCTAGAGAAAGAAATAAATATCCATAAACAAAAGGCACTCAGGACCTCAACAGAAAAAGTCACAGAATAAACTCTCTTATGCACAAAGTAACCAGTTTCTTTCATGGCTAGAAGCCATAAAAAGAAGTCCTGGGCATCTTAACAATACCATCCTTGTCAAAGGTTCATAAATAATTTCAAAATTACTTATTCAGAATGGGGCATATTGTAGTAACGGTAAAAGAACAAACGAAATCCATTCTTGTCATGAGAATAAGTTCTCTAGCCTGAGTAGAAACCTAAAGTTCCATTTAGACAGGATCAATCACCTAACCAAGGGATCAGCCCTAGGAAGGTGAATTCATCCAACGCCACACTAAAGATATAAGTAGAACAGCTAGTCCTTGAATGCAATACTGTACTTTACCTTCCCAGAACTCCCATTCTTAGTTCCTACAACCTAAATTGTCATGAGGTTCTGCTGACTCTTCCCACTTTAGCTCAAAAAAGCAGATTTTCCCTTTATATTTCTCTTGGATGCTGGCTAAAACCTAAGGGTTTTTTTCTAGTATTTTGAACTTTTTAATCTTTCCCTGAAGGCCCCCTCCCTGTCATTAAATAGCTTGCCTTTTATTGTCTTTCTCTCCTCAGCTCTTCGGTGGGAAGCTGTTGAGATTTGTAGCTTGCCTTTCCTGAGTTTGTTTTGTTTTGTTGTTTCTATATCTCATAAAAATTGTTCTTGAGTCAAAAAAAGAATGAAAATAAAATTCCCATGTCATATTATAGACAATATATAAAACAAAGAAATGAAACAATATTAGAAGCTGTGGGAAAGAATTGTCAACTCAGCTACAAATCAGAGTACAATTAGACTTTCATCAAAAAATCTTAAAATCCAAGAAAGCAAAGAAAATATATAACAAAACCAAAAAGTAAATAATTGCCAATCAAGGTGAAAATTTTTAGAAGAACCAGTTTTTCAATTTTGATGGAGTAATAAGGACATTTCAGGACAAGCTTAAACCACAAAGCCAGAACTAAAGAATGCCAAAAAATACTTAAAGGTCACTTTAAAGAAATCGGTACAAATCTGTCTTTTGGAATCCTAGTCTATTTGGAGGCATACATTCCTAAGCCTGGATGGAGGGGGAGGGCCTTGGACTTCCCACAGGGCAGGGTACCCTGCCCTCTCTTAGGACTGGAGAGGGAGGAGAGAGGGTGAGTGGGGAAGCAGGAGAGAAGTGGGAGGAGGGGAGGAAGTGGAAATTTTGATTCCTAGTATTGACTTTCTTCAGTGATGAACAACAATGCTGAAATCTGAGCCAAATAAGCCCTTTCCTCCCCAACATAATTTTTGGTCATGGTGTTTTATTGCAGCAATGGAAAACCTAACTAAGATAAGGTTTTTACTAAGAGAATGTTTGTTTATTCCTATATTTTCCATTTTTTAATGGTTTTGTTAGAATCTAGGTAATTTTTTGTATCTTATCAATTCATTGTGGAGTCAATATTAATAGAAACTACAAACATGCATGGAAACTGAATAAAAACACTTTCAAGTGATTAACAAACATAGAAGACATCTGGGAGGAAAATTCTAGAATCAAGACAAATAAAATACATAACTAACCAGAACCTTGGATATACATCTAAGGCAGCAGCACAAAGAAAGTCTGTAAGAGTGCTTCTATTAAAACAAAAATCAGATATTTATGATAAATAGCCTAATGTTGTGTCTCAATCCTTAGTTTAGTACTTCAAGGTTTAGCAAGAGCAGTAAGAAAAGGGGAAAGAGATATACAAATAAGAAATGAAAAAGTCAGTGTAACCTAATTTTTATACAAAATACTCACATACTTAAAATCCCGAAAACTTCCACCAGAAAAAGTTCAGATTTGATTTTTAGGGAAATTCAGTAAAGTGGCAGAATGCAAAAATGAGCACACAAAAATCAGTTTTCTATATATTAATACAAATTTTCTAATAAAAAACAATTAGAAAATGTCATTGATAATAGCTTCAAAGATAAAATCGCTAGAAATAAATGTAAATAGAGCCATTAAAGATCTCTATTATATAAAAATTAAGACCCTGATGAAAGAAATTAGTGAAAACTAGTCAAAATAAAAAGACATCCATGATCATGGATTGATGCGGGATTCCCCTCTATATGCTATGAATATGTTCTATTGTCATTGGCTAATACAGAAGCTGTTTCAGCTAATGGCTTAGCAGAGTAAAACAAGATGGGAAATCAGAACAGAGATAGAGAGATAGGCAGAGCCATGTAGGAGACGGTTGCCAGAACCTTTCTTGGTAAGCCACAGTTTTGTGGCAATACAGAGAATAATAGTAGTGGGTTATTTTAAGATATAAGAGCTAGCTAGGAATATGCCTGATGCATTGACCAAACAGTTTTGTAATTAATATAGTTTCTGTGTGATTATTCAGATCTAATCAGTTGGGAAATAAATAAGCAGTCTTCAGCTATAAATGACACCCAACATGTGGCAACTACATTCACATAAAACCTGAAAGAGTTTGGAAAGGCATTCTAGACCTAAAAATAACAGAGTTAAGCACAACTTCTTGGCAGCAGCATATTTTCAGATAGTTTGCTGGTGACAAGCAGGTGTGCAGCTCCTTTAAGAGGTTCTTGACTCAGCTTTAGAGGCAAAAACTACATGACTTCTTTAAGGGAAGACTTCCTGATTTATATTGGTAGCTTGAACTATGGTTCTTTTGGGTGATCCTGCACTTAAATGGGGTCTGTAAGCAGTGTGTTACCAATTGCTTAATGTTGACATAGACCCGCTGCATTCCTGGAGTTGGATAGGTGTGCATGGTTCATAGAGAGTAAACATACCTCCACCATGTTGGATGAAGTGGAACAAACAGGCAGGGCTGTGGAGTTGGTCCTAGCCATGCCTGCTTAGCATTTTTAAAAAAGTGCTCCTGATCAAAAAATCGTTATAGATACACAATAAAAACAGATTCAGATGAAAAAGACCTCTAAATGGGTCACAGTGTTGGATAGATGTATGTAGTTACAAAAAGAAATGGGTTTACAAAATAAAACAAAGTCTTTAAAGACACAGTAAAAGTAATATAAAAGAGTTCAGCTTGTCATAGATTAAAGAAGTAAAGAAAAGGGGCTGGAGAAATGGCACAGCGGTTAAGAGCATTGCCTGCTCTTCCAAAGGTCCTGAGTTCAATTCCCAGCAACCACATTGTGGCTTACAGTCATCTGTAATGAGATGTGGTGCCCTCTTCTGGCCTGCAGGCATACACATAGACAGAATATTGTATATATAATAAAATAAATAAATAAATAAATAACTAGATAAATCCTTGTTTAAAAAAAAGAAGTAAAGAAAAATAAGCCATGTAAAGATGGAATATACACAGAGTCTGAATTATGTATATTATATCATTTTGTTTTCTTTGAAGTTTTTGACTGCAGAGAGATACTTGATTCTGGAATCTGTTAAGCTAAACAAACATAAAGGTATCTTGACTTCAAAATTTGAGTCAAAGGAAAAAGAGGTTCTGCTTTTGTTTCCACAGGAAATGAGAGTCTGTGGATTCCTTCCAGGCTAATGTGGTTTGATGGAACAAGAGCCCCCCTGAAAGGTTTCTGTGGTCCCCAGAAAGGTCTCCATGAACCCTAAAAACCCTTTACCCAACATAAAGCAGGTAGCAATTTGGAGGAAACTATGCCCAAATTCCCAAAATGGTTGTTTATAAATGTTTATTTTCATTTTAAAAGGGTTGGTTATAAGTGATTAATGGTTACAATCAATTTATTAAAAAAATAAGGGGATATGAAATAGAAATAAATATATTACATTGATATGTATCTTGGTCTATTGATAGAAATTTAAGATCAATTTTGTTATGCTATGTGTATACGTATTTCTGCTCTTGTTTAAGGTATTGTGCTTGTGTAGCTCATTTAAAAATGTAATGTATATTTAAGAAATGCAGATTAATAGTCATCTATAACAATCAATTTTTCAATTATGTTAGTTAGGTTTTCTAGATATATAAAGATATATTTCAGTTAGATAGATACTCTTCAATACTCCACAGACCTATAAAATATGGCATTTTAAAGATTTTAAGAACTTAGACTTCTTTTAACAATGAGACATGTCTTCTTCTGGCAGCATCAATTACTTCAGAGAGATGTTGATGGGAATTGAAGAAACTTATAATGGAATTTGACATCAATGTGACAAAGTTAGCCATTTGGGCAAGAAACTGCTTTTGCCTGGACTGCTTTATGTATGCTGTATGAACTGGACATGCAGTAGAAAAGTGATAGCTGAGTTTTCCAAAAGAAGGGATGATCCTTCAGGATTCCTGTTTCACAGTAGAAACTGACAGACATTCTGTAGGACACAGAAGAAAGAAACTTACGAACTTAGCCATTACAAGGAAGAATAGGTCTTCAATTTTTCTGCTTCATGGATAAGTCTGCTGAATACTATGGGCCTGTAGGCTGAAGACCGATGCCCCAACACTACAGAAGAACTTTAGGTGACTGTCCAGGCAGCAAGATGTCTCTGCCAGTTCTTGAACTTTGGAAGTTGCTTACAATGTACTTCCAGTTTACTTAGGTAATATTATATCCTTCTGGGGTCTTTGAAGAGTTGAAGTGGATAGTTATAGTTTTCCTTAGTTATAATAAAAGATAAATTAGATATGAAATTTTATAGATACAAATGGACTAAATATTGTAACTATAATTATTGCGTAATAACATTTTTGTATTTGCAATTTTACTATGTTAAAGTTAAAACCTTCCTTTTTATTTAAACAGACAAGGGGAGATGATGTGAAATTTCCTTCTATATGCTGTGAATATGTTTTATTACCATTGGTTAATGAATAAAGTTGTTTCAGCCAATGGATTAGCAGAGAAAATTCAAATAGAGATAAAGAGAGAGAGAGAGAGAGAGAGCTGGCAGAGTCAAGAAGATTCCATTTAGCTGCCAAACAAGAAGAACATTTCGGAACCTTAGGAACCTTATTGATACACAGATTGATATTATGAGTTAATTTAAGATTTAAGAGCTAGCTAGGAGTATGTCTGAGTCATTGGTCAAACAGTTTTGCATTAATATAGTTTCTGTGTGATTATTTGGGTCTGAACAGTCAGAAAATGACCAAGCAGTCTCTGCCTACAGATAAACATTATGAAAATGGTCATATTACCAAAAACAATCTCCACATTCAACAATATTCAATATTCTTAATAGAACTGAAATAAAGAATCCTAAAAAATTTTATGGACATACAAAAAGAAACTTACTAGCCAAAGCAAACCTAAGCAGAAAGTACAAAGTTATTGTGTCATTAAGTCTGTTCTCAAATTATCCTATGAAGTCATAGTAATTGAAAAGGACTGGTAATGGCCCAAGCCACACATACATATCACAGGAATAGAAAAGAGCACAATGAAGTTAATGCTCACAGTGACAGCATACTATAAGAAAAAAAGACAGTATCTTCAACAGATGTTGTATGGATAGCAGGATACTCACAAGTGTAAGAATGAAATTAGATCTATGTGTTACCCTGCATGAAATCAACTCAAATAGATTCAGATATGATAATGTAAGACCTGAAACCTAGAATGTTCTCAGTGAGAACATAAATAAAACAATTCAATATATAGGCACTCCAATAGCACAATAATTAAGTGTAAGAAATAACAAATGATTTCTCCACTCCACTCCTTCAATCCAAGAAGCAGGTGGAAGCCATGCCTAGCATGGCCCAGAACCTTTACTTTGGACTAGTCCTTCCCACCATGCCTCCAGATCCTGACCCAAAAGAAAGCTACACCTCTATTGGTGATTAGACTCAATTACCTCATCTGTCCCTCTCCAGGACCATATCCAACAAGGAGAAATCCTCATGTTTTCTTCCTAAGCCAGTCCTAAAATCTGTACACCATGGTGTTATCACCCTCTACTCTACCCCTCAAGGGCAAGACACATATAGGATTATATTCAGAACTCTAACTATGCCCCTCTACTTTAGGCCCAGCCCAAGGCAGGAACCACATATGCATACTCTCATGACTACTTTGTACCAGGACCCTCACCCCATGATGCCCCTCCACTTCACCCCTCTAGGTTCATACACAAGTAAGCCTGTATCTATGTGTTCTCTCCCCATGTCTTATCTAGAAACCTCACTGCACACCTCCCATCTCATGCTGTTTCTCCAGGCCCCCAGGCAGGAATCCCTTCTGTGAGTTTTTTTGTATGGAATAGAGTAAAGATACACATACCCATGATCTCTTGCTAAGCCTGAGCCACCTTCCTGAACCTGTGCTACCCTCCAGGCATAGTCATAGCCAAAAATCATGTTTCTGTGTTTCTTCAGAGTTCTGGCTGTTTTCATCTAAAAGCTACATAAAGGGTGGGTTTCTTATACTTCACTCAATCCATATCAAAATCTCAAACTACCTTTAAGATCCCAAAATCAATAAGATCCATTTGAGGAGTAGTCTGAAAGCCTAATACAGTAGAAGTTTTGAGAATATAAGAAGGTGATTTGAGTAAAATCACCAAATAATAGGGGAGACAGAGCCCCAACTGGACATATCTTGTCACCATATGAAGCTTTATTGCCTGAAATTGGTTCCATCTAATTGAATTGTTGGTCAAAGGGTCTCTAATGGGAAACTTCAAATATCCAAACCTGTTGCCAAGGTTATAGGTTGCTCCCCACAAATGGATAGCAAGGCCCTATTACTTTGAAGACAACAACTACATAATTTGTTGAACATGGAGAAGTCAAAATGATGACTACATAGAGCCTTCTCCCCTATAGGCTTGCATTTTTGGTACAAAAATGTTGAATGCTACCAAAGGAGAAATTTAAACACCAACCCAACTATAAACCCTCTGATCTACAGTGATGTCCTGTCTGTAAGATATGCTAGTGTACTGATGGCACAAAATTTGTGGTAGGATCCAGGCAACATCTCATTTGACTTAAGGCCTACTCCACTAGATGGAACCTATACCTGACACTATTTGGGTGACCAAGAACTTAAGACTAGATAGCCCAGGGACCTAGGGTGAAACCAAATAATAATGGTCATTAAGGAAAAAAACACAAACAAACAAAGCAATAAAATGACTCCTGATGACCTTCTGCTATACTCATATGTCAATGCCTTGCTCAACCATTATCAGAGATGCTTCCTTCTTCAGCAGATGGGAACAAATACAGAGACCCACAGCCAGATGATATGCAGAGAATGAGAGACCTTGAAGCACTCATCCCTAAAGGGGTGTCTCCATCAAATTCCTTCCCTCAGAGTTCAGGGAGCCCAGGAGAAGAAGAAGCAGAAAGAATGTAAAAGCAAGAATAAATCGAGGGCATCAAGGAAACAAGACTTTCTAAGCATAACAGAACCATTGCCCATAATAACTCACAAATTCTGAGGCAGTATTACAGGACCTGCATAGCACAAGATGGGACTATCAGGATTTGAAAATAAAGTAAAGAAATTGAACAAGTCAATTATAGAAAACAGTAATCCTGGACCTCTGCTGGAGCAGATCCGAGCCAGGGAACTCTGCCAGAGCAGGTATAAGGGAGTGACTTCTGAGGGAGCAGGCCTGATTCAGTGACCTCTACATAACTGAACCCAAGCCAGTGGCCTCCTTTGGAGCAGGCCCAAGAGAGTGACCTATGCAGGAGCAGGCCCGAGCAACATCCTCAGGAGCAGGCCTGAGCCAGGGAAATCTGTGGGAGCAGGTCCGAATCAGGGACCTCTGCCAGAGAAGGTCCAAGCCAGCAACCTCCACTGTAACAGGCCTGAGCCAGCAATCTCTGCCAGAACAAGCTCAAGTCAGTGACCTCTATGGGAGCAGGCCCAAGCCAGTGACCTCCACAGGACCAGGCCCAAGCCAGTCACCTCCACAGGACCAGGCCCAAGCAAGAGACCTTTATGGGAGCAGGTTCAAGCAAGGAACCTCAATGGAAAAAAAGGCCTGAACGACCTCTGTGATTGCAGACCAACCTCTTGGAACACCAAGTGGCATCCAGGATGACTAAAATTGTGGCCTCAATTGCACCAAAAGGAGCAACCAAAAGTTGCACCAAAAGGAGCAACCTTGGATCCACTGGCACCTGGATGAGTGATAACCAGAGACACAGCCCAAACTACACCAATTAGAGGAAAAGATGGGTAGACAAGGTAAAAACACACTCAACACTACAAAGAACAACATGAAAACAACAAAAATCTAGTAACTCTACAAAAGCAAGTCCTGAATACCCCAATACAGATGAAGCAAAAGAAAATGACCTAAAATAACTTAAGGAGAATGTTTGAATGAAAGAAAAATTTCCTCAAAGAAATGGAGGGAAAGACAAACAAAAAATTGGAAGAAATTAACAAATCCCTTAAAGAAAACCAAGAAAAAGCAATCAAACAGGTGAAAGAAATGATTCAAGACTTGAAAACTGAAATAGAGACAATAAAGAAAACACTAAGAGAATTCTGGAAATGGAAAATATGAGAAAATTATCAGGAACCACAAATGCAAGCATAAACAGCAGAATACAAGAAATGGAAGAGGGAAACTAAAGCACTGAAGAAACGATAGAGGAAATAGACTTATTGGTCATAAAAAACATTAAATTTAACAAAAGCTTAACACAAATATCCTAGATTTATGGAACACCATGAAAAAGCCAAACCTAAAAATAATAGGGATAGAAGAAGGAGAAGTCCAACTCAAAAGCACAGAAAATATATTCAACAAAATCATAGAAGAAAACTTTCCCAACCTAAAGAAAGATATGCCTATGAAGATACAAGAAGCTTAAAGAACACCAAAAACAAAAACTGTACCAAAAACAAGAACTTTTATCTCTAAGACAGCCAACTGATATCTAATTGGACCTAAAGCCTGCTCAATTGGTACTATAAAACTAGCCAATAACCTGTGATTGAAGTGGTCATAGGCACTAGAGGACAGACTATTACAGCCATATTGCTGAACTTATACAATTGCCTTTTTTCTAAGGAAGGTTTTAACTTTATGTTATTTATTCATTATGTATGCAGTGTTCTGGCTGCATGTATACCTGCATACCGGAAAAGGTCACCAGATCTTATTATAGATGGTTGTAAGCCACCATGTGGTTGCCTAGAATTGAACTCAGAACCTCTGGAAGAGCAGCCAGTGCTCTTAACCTATGCCTTTCAAGTACATATCTTTTTACCCATAGATAAGTGTAGCTATTATATCTCACCTTCCCCCCCAAAAAACTTCCTTAAGCAGAGGAAGACTATTGGAAACATCTATAACCAGTCAAAATACAAAGAAAAAGTAAATGTCTGTGTATTGCCTGACCCCAAATGAAGCATCTATAATCCAGTCCTTATACATACTATTCAGGGAACATCACAGAAGTGGTCACAAGAAGATTGTGAGGGCTTGAGAACCAGGAAAACTGTTGCATGAACATTCCTTCTAGACAGGAATGGAATGTATCTCCCATGAATCTGAACAATTTGCCTGTCTGAAAATACCTTCAAAGATCACAACTGTTGACATGCCAACATGATGGAGGATAATTTCATAAGGCCCTTCCATGTGAAAGAGGAGGGAAGAGCTGTTGGCACTCAATCAGGCAATAGATGCCAAGGGAAGGAGAACCAGTTTTTTTGTTTGTTTGATTTAATTTCATTTTTGGCATATTGTTTTTGGCTGTTGTTTGTTTGCTTGTTTGTTTGTTTCAGGGATGATCACCTGCTACTAAATGGTTACCCCTAAATATATGCAAATAGATGTTATTTATTATACATTTTATTATTTATTATAGTTTATTATAATTTATTATAATACAATTTATTATAATTACAGTCTGTAAAATCCTGACTAACATAACTCATGTCCAGAAAATCAAATGCCATATATCCTACCTAATATTAGTCCTAGCATGAAGTCTTTTGTTTTTTAGTGTTTAACAGGGAGTACAAGTAGAAGCCATGAAAAACTAGAGGTGGGTAACTGAGGGAGGATATATGAGAAGAATTAGTAGAAAATGGGTGAGATGAAACTAGAAGAGAAAACACTGGGGAAGTGGTAAAAATGTTTATTCAGGGAAAGGTGTTGGAAAAATCAGGGAATTGCAAGGAAGACTAACCCAAAGATAATGTGTATAAAAAAGCCATGCTGAAGCTTATTTTCTTTCAACCCAACTAAATATTTTTTGGAATTATAGTAGAATACAGGCAATACGAAAAGCATGTGAATCAATTCTAGAGATAAAAGGATTAAGTGGAGATGTATGCTAGAGGATGAGTTAGAGGAGAGGGTTGTGGGTAGGCTATCCTAAACTATTGATATATGAAAAAATATACTAGTTAAGGAGCTGATTTAAAAATGTTAATTTAAACAAAAATATTTCAAACAAAGGGACCTTGCATGGGTAGACAATATCACTCCCAGAAAACATAATTTATTACACAAGAAGAGCAGTACAAGGCATGGGAAACTTTCCTGTATTCTATCGGTCAGGGAGGTCACACAAGTTTCCAAAATAACACAAGCTATTGAATTGCCCTTGCTTAAACACCATGATTAGATGGTACAGCCCTGTTTCCAAATATACCATGAACTTTGGCTATAGTTCATTGCTAAAGAAATCAATCTCAAACTGATTGGTAAACCTCTTCCCTGTTAGGTAACCTTCAGAGTGCTGGAAATGGACATGCCTGAAGCTGGAGGAGAAAAGACATCAATAGTCTTAACCATTACTAGAACTTTCATGCTGTTACACTGACCAGCCAGACAGGAGGTGCTCACTCATGTAATTTAGGTATGATAGTTAATGCCAGTAACCAATTATTTCTATTTGTTTTTAAGGCTTGCTCAATAGAAGGCAATTTGTGAGTGGTGCTATAACACTGATCAAAAGCCTATGGTTAGGGAGGTCGGTCAAAGAAGGTCCTTTTTATTTTCCTTCATTGGTCTATAACCAGTGAAGAGTTGCATAACTGTTGAGAGTTTGGAAACTAATAGACCCAGTTTTTATCCATACTGAGACATATTAATCCATTCACCACCAATGATCTGAGACCATCAAGGGAGAGGAGGCAGCGAGAAAGTAAGATCTGAAGGACAGAATGAAATGCTACAAAATGATGCCTCTGAGCATGACATGGTTACCACACTTACGAACTCACACAAACTGTGCTTCTCTATACAAGACTTACATAAGAACAAACCAGCCAAAATTCCAACATAGAAAGGAAAGGTGCTCTACAGGCCCCACCCTGCATTGAGGGGTTGTTGGCAGTTGGTAGCTGCTAGGGATTGGAGAATCATTCTTGTTTGAAGGTGTGAGTACTAGCAAGTTTCTCATGCTTCATTGGATGGCCCCATATTCATGCTCATAATGACTTCATTGAATAGATTTAGTGAGTTATTAAAAGAAATCAAGACTTGATGTTTAGGAGATGGGAGTATTAGATAAAGACAGAGGGAGAATCAGGATTGATATGATCATGTCTCATTGTATGCTTGCAGGAAAAAATCAAAGAGTAAAAGAACTTCAAATGTATTATATTGTAATATACATATTATTCAACCTGTATTTCAAACTAAGAGAATAGAAACATAATTTTGTTTTGAATATTGTAGGCACAAGTTTTCAAAGAAATATTCAGATTTCTTATTCATTCTATTTTCCATTATTATAGAAAATGAATGATAATCTATGTTTTAAAGTTTCTAAATCCTGAATACTATGGGCTCTACTATTTCCAAACTCTAAGCATAAGTTTCATAATCTATAAAATGAGACTAGTAATGTCTAATATGTTTATTTGATTCATTTGAGTAAAAAACTAAAAGATATTATTGGGCCTACCCTTCTTTTACTTTTAACTGAAAACCAATAACGCATACAGTGAGAAATGGCCAAATAAGAACTAATTTGTATCTTCACTGCATAAACAGATAAACCAATTTAACCTATCATCTAGCACATAAAATTTATTCAATTGATATTGAGAAAGCTCTCATTCAGTATACTTATCAATATATATGGCTATGTTTCAAAACTTACCAGAAGTTGCATCAAAGGATGGATGTGGAAAAGGCCCAACAGCAATTTGCATTGGAAAAAGATATCCAGGAATACAGCGCTTTGGGTGAGGCTGGTTCACTGAATATAAAGAAAAAGTAAGACATCTTATTTTTAATTCTAAGATCTTTGAAATTAAAATTTGAAATTCGGTACATCTAACAATCCTTAGGAATGTTTGATGGAATTAAAATAATTAATATGAAATACTTTTATTTGTAGATAATTTCACTAGAATACAGAGATGACTATAATGTGTATATGAAGGGTCATACACAAAAAGTAGAAATTTGGAGTTCAACTTTCTTAATTATTCAGTATCCCTTAGAACACTGTCTCCACAGATTGTTTTATAAATTTTCAATTTAAATCAAAATGGTTACTTGGCATCTGCCATGTATTTAAATAGTGTAAGGTGAAATACTATGGTGGTTATTAGCTTTCAGCTTTAAGAAACTACAATTTAATTGCAGATAGAAACACACAACCAAAAAGCTACAGTTAACTGGAATCTTTTGCAAGGGATGTAAAATGTATTGTGGATATTACTCAACCTAACTAAGATGAAATTTGAATTTCAAATGAGGAATTCTAAAGGCTATAAAATTTTATTTTGACCTGGAAAGAAAGAATAGGTTCATCTTCTCAGTATAGCAGGAAGAAGAATATTCTAGGTAGAGCTAGGGTGCAATAGTGGCAAGTGGTAGGAAAGTCTTAGAAAAGAACATAAAATCTAATAATAGGGAAGCAAAATGATTTCTGTTCTCAAAAAGTACATTGTTCAGGCAATGTACTTTTCCAGGCAAACATAAATGCTGTGAATTCATGAGCACTTTGGACCTTTCTACCTTTCTAAGTTGACTGCATCTCAGGGGTTGGCTCTACATTCATGAGTATATATATATATATGAGGTACAATTTGGACCTAGTGAATTATTAAAGAAACAAAGACTATACAAAGTAGGGAGGAGATGGAAAGGTGGGGAATGGATCTGGAATGAGTTAGGGGAAGAGTGAGGTTAAAAATGATCACAATATCGTGTTTGAAATTTTCAAGAAATTAATAAAATATTATATTTTAAAAGTAAATTATTGGTAAAAACATAATTCTAGTTTCAATAATACTTTATAATGATACCATTCTCATTTTGCTATCCAACTAAGAAATTTGTCAAATTAAAAGGAGTATGAGAATCCCTTAAAAACCATAACACTCAACAAGACACATGTCAAAGCCTGTTGAAATTATTTAACTGCTTGAATGTTCATTATGGTCCACAAACAAAGTGTCAGAATTAAGATGTGAAAAGATCACAAAATTTACTGAATGTAGCACAATGAATTTTAATATGGATTAATGCAAAGGTTTTTGCTTTATTTTAAAAATAGCCAGTTGTAAACAGAAAAAAAAAGCCCAAGAGAAGGAATAAGATTTAGAGACCCATTCTTTCACACACTTAGGAATACCCTAAAAGCACTAAATTGAAAGCCATACTATATATGCATAAGACTTGGTGCAGAACCTGTGTAGGCTCTGTTCATGCTCTGTTGGCCTTTATTTTTTTAAAAAAATTATCTTCAATGTACCAGTCCTTATTGGAATTCCCAAGGTTAAAAAAAAACATTTCACTAAAACAAGCACTTAAGTACTAAAACTGCCAGTTGTGCCACACAGAATCAGAAAAACACATGGATAAACACAATAACTGCATAGTAAAATAATTTATGGAACTGACCATGGACTACATAAATATCTTTGTTAAGTTAACCAAAGAATTAATGTCTTTTTAAGTTGTACAAATAGAAAAACGACACTATCAAACAAGTCAAGAATCATATATGGGATACTTTGGTATTTGATAAGTTTTAAGAATAGATATAAATTACAGTTCATCAAAAAGTCTCAATTAATAGCAAAATAAAATTAAGATATTTAAGAATTGAAATACATGGTAGTGGTCAGAATGAGAAGAGGTGAATCATAACACTGATTAGTTACATGATAATTAACTAACTTGTGTGGAACGGAAAAATAATGAGAGCTCACAGTCTGAAGTATCTGTAAGATTGTTATTTGTTCAGCAAAACTTCGGCAGCTATATTAACTGTCAAATATTATAATGAGATATGTGTGGTGAAAGAATCTAAGCTACCTTCAATGAAAGTATTGAAGAATAGACTTGATGACCACTTATCAACATATTATTGAGGAGAGTCATACATCAATCAAGTAGGAAGTTGCACTAGATAATATCTATCAGCTTCTCAAATAGTAATGCTCTCTAATTCTAGCAGTCCAAGAAAAATCATGGTAGTATAATGGAAGTATCATTATATCAGTGTTAATACTAATGTCTTGTCATGATTAATGACATACTGAAAATGTTAGATATGTTAATGGAGTGACCACTTATCTTAAAGTGTTTTCTAGTTAGCAGTAATACTTTATAATAAGTAGACATTTGTCTCCACTTAAATTACCAAAGAATTCCAATTGAATTGATTATTACTGCTTTGTGAATATCAAATTAATTTGCTACATCAAATGCTTTTAAATTTGCATCAAGGGAAGAATTAAGATTTATCTATGGTTTAAAAATGCATGTTGTTAAGAGCAAGAAGTTTCAGTGCCTGTCCTTTGACATGTCTGTTCCAAACCCATTTAGCATACATTTTCCTCATTAGGCTAAATTTATAGGCATCATATGTCAACTATATAAATCTATCTTACATATTAAAAGTTATAAAGCTCACAACCACTGATAAAATGTAGTCCACCCCACCATGAAAAATAAACATAAAAGAAACGAATTAGTGATTTTCAAATAGCTTTATATACATTTATAAGAATAAGTATGTACACAATATGATAACAAATAAAATATCTAATAAGAAATAGAAACCCCCCAAAAAATGAAACAATATTGGTTGTTAGCTGAAAATGGTAAATTTATGGGTTACTGCAGGTAATAGATAAATATGAAATGATGATGATGATAAATAGAAACATTGTACCTCAAAGACAAAACTATATAAAATTCCATACATTCTGAGAAACCCTCTTTCATGTTGATGGTCAGGGTTGGCCAGCAGAATACCAAACCACAACAGACTACTGTTATTGCCTTTGCTTGTCCTCCCCTGAGGTGGAAGCTAAGTCCATATTACTAAAAACACCATGCACTTTGGACACCAGGCCCAGGGGCCCCAACCCAAGAAAGCCTTCTCCTCCCTGAAGACTAAGCACCAGAACGTGCCTTTTATGACACCAGAAGTATCATGTAAGCTTCCAAAAGTGGGAAGCAGCAAGTAGTCCTACCCATGAACCACATGACAACTATGAACCACAACAATGACCAGAACGGCATATATCTCTTCAGGTGGAGTGGTGTTCATACATTGGTGATAACCAACAGCTCTCTCATTGGATTTAAGACGTGCTCAACTAGAGGGAAATCCTGCATGGTACTGGAAACTCAGCCAGCTTCCTATGGTTGGCTACCGACCTGACCCGTCTTGAAATATGGACCAAGGAGTCTAATACGTGTGAGTCAGGGTGCAATGAAGGTGAAGGAAGGGCCCATTCTGGGGACCCGAGGTGGGATCCCGAGGCCTCTCCAGTCCGCCAAGGGCGCACCATCATCCAGATTCAATGGGTTCTTTTAAATATAGGGTCAAATAATTTGACTTACTCATTTCTTGCTTTTAGCCTTTTCATATATTTCTCTTGTCTTATTTCTATAGTTAAAACTTTAATACTATACTAAGTAAGAGAGGTGAGAACAGTCACCTTTTTCTCGTTCCTGATTTTAAAGAAAATCTGTTTGTCTCCACATAGTAAAATGTTGGATTCTGATTTATCATATATAGCTTATTATTTTGAAATATGCTGCATCTACTTCTATTGTCTCCAGGACTTTAATAATAAAGGCATGTTGCACCTTGTCAAATGATTTTCTGCAGCTATAGAAATGATCATGTGATTTCTGCCCATAAGTTTATTTTTATGGTATACGATATTTATTGATTAGCATATAGTGAACCAACCTTGTATCTCTGAGATAAAGCCACTTGTGTGATGTATTGATGTTTTTTGCATCTGTTTTTACAAGGGAAATTCGTCTGTAGTTTTCTTTTCCTTTTTGTTGTTGTTGTGATTTTCTCAGTTGTAGTGATAGGATAATACTGACTTTGTACACTGCCACACCTTCCCTTTCTATTTTGTGGCACAAACTGAGAAGTATTTGTATAATATCATCCTTGGAGGCTTTATATAATTAAGAAGTAATAAATCCACCTGGTCCTGGACTTTTCTTTCTGTGGAGATTTTTGATTAAAGCATTGTTTGCCTAGCTTGTAATAGATATGTTTAAATTACTTGTGTCTTCTGGTTTTAGTTTTGGTAGATAATGTGCAATTATAAAATCAATTTTTAGAGGTTTTCTACCTTTTTGGAGGATGTTTTCAAACTATTCTCTAATGATGTTCTAAATTTTTTTGGAGTGTGTTAGAATGCCATCCTTTTCATCTCAATTTTGTTAATTTAGGTCTTTCCTCTCCTTTTTTGTAAATCTGATATTTCTACCTTTGTCTGTGAGTTAAGATTTTACTTTTTAATACTTATTTCAGTATTGTTTCTTTACTTTGTATTTTTGACATCTTGATTATTCATCAAAGAGAGTTTCTTGTCTGGTCATATCTATTTGAGATGTTAAATACCTCTTGTGTTTGAATGTATACTTCATTCTTTAGGTTTGAAAAGTTTTCTGCTACACTTTCGGTAAATTGTCTCTATTCCTTTTGATTTTATCTCTGCTCCATCGTTGGCAAAAATTTGCAAGTTTTACCTCTTGAATATATACCAAATTTCTTGGATATATGTTATTGTTCCTTATCATTTTCCACATACATATTTGTATCATTGTCTCCCCTTTGCCACACTGTAATGTTGATTGGCTTAATCTTGTACAAGTCTTGTGCAAGCAGCCACAGCTGCTATGAGTTCATCAGGACAACATCCCTTTCACCTCCAGAGAACGTTACTCCTTGACCTATAGCTCTTACACTCTTTCTGATCCATTTTGTGCAATGCTCTCTAACTCCTGGAAATAGAGAGTGATATAGATATTAGATGTTAGATGTCCTCTTTATCTTTAATCTCTGCAAATTGATTAGTTTTATATCTCATCTGCTGGCTGGATGATATAGAATTTCAATGCCATTTTAATTTGCATTTTATTTCAATGCTATTTTGATTTGCATTTCCATAATGGATAAAGATGTTGGACTTTTGTTCATTTATCATTGGTTTTCATTCTAAGTTAATTTTATTTGCCCACTTATTCACTGGATTATTATTTTCTTAGTGTTGAAGGTTCCTGAGTGTATCATATGCTCCAAATATGTTTCTTTTGTTTAAAATATAGCTATATAGTGGCTCTATAAAATAAACTTAATCCACTCCCACAGGTTACTCTTTGTGAGAGAAAGCTTGCTGGAGGGGAGAGAGATAGGGTGATTGGCAATTATGTTCAAAATTCATACTATGCTTGAAATAAAGCTTATCATGGAATCTATAACTTTGTAAATGAATATACAATACTAAATTTTAATCTGTATTGGCTGTTACAGTAACTTTCATGTATTAACACTCTAACTCAGGAGAAAAAAATATAATAAAGATACTTTTTTATTTTAGTTTTTCGAGACAAGGTTTCTGTGTGTAACAGCACTGGTAGTCTTGGAACTCTCTCTGTATATCAGTCTTGCCTGCAACTCAGAGATCCACCTGCCTCTGCCTCCTGAGTGCTAGGATTAAAGGTATGTGCCACTACCACTGAACTAAAAATATATTTTCACAAACATCGGAAATAATTTTTACTACTTCATTGTCTGGATTTGTGCTCCTAAATCTTTATCTATGAAATGGACTTCATTTGCCTTATTTTCTAAACAATAAAATACACCAAGGAGCAGTCTAATTGAAGTGTAAATCATGTGAAAGTATCTAAAAATACTGCTGAAAGCTCCTACTCTGCAGCTTTCTTTATATTGAATTACATTCTAGGCCATTGAGTAAATGATATCATTTTATATTGCCATTGCCCATATTTAAGTTTCTTCAATATCACAAATAAGGTTTATATCCTTCAGTGTTGTTGACACAAAATCAAGAAATGTCTAAAAACCCTATTTACACCAATTTTGTGCAAACAGAATTCATGGCATCCTGAGAAAATTATATTGAAGAAGATTTTTTATTATAATTACTAATATTCTTGCTTTGTCATGGAACTATAACCATTATCTCACCAAAAGTATTTACCAATACAAACTACAAGAGAAACTCCACAGGGAAGTAGGGGATGCAAGGCATGAATATGAATAGCTCTATCTATATTTGTATCTTTAGGTAGATAAATAGGCTGAAAGACAGACAGATAAATGTATTTGCTCAAAAAATAAAACAAAACTGTCAGACCAGAGCCAGGATACAAAATGAGTCTGCCATTTCTATCAAACAAAGCACTTGACCCAGAGCCTGGTTTTATTCATCAGTTATCTTGGTTGCTCACTGTGACATATCAAGTCTACTATTAAGTCTTGTAGTAATTTTTTTCATTTTAATTACTAAAAATTAACTCAGGAACTTTCATTCTAAAGGCAATTCATACCATTATTGGGATTTCTAATTTGATTTGATTCTTAATTTTTTTAAGAATGATTATGTTTGGAAGTGTTGATTCATTTCATTATCTCATATTTAGATGATTTGAGTATGTTGTATTTGTTTACTATCTGGGCATAGTCAAGTCAGTTTTTTGTTTGTTTTTTGAGACAGGGTTTTTCTTTGTCGCTTTTGAGCTTGTCATGGAGCTTCATTTTTAGAGCAAGATGGCCTTGAACTTGCAGAGGTCCTCTGACTCCTGAGTGCTGGTATTAAAGGTGTGCACCACCACGGCCTGACTCCAGTCAGTTTTTATTGTTTCCTTTTTCATCTGTAAATGGGTTGTAGTTTCTTGCTGCTTTGTATATTGTTATTTTATTGGGAATAAATCATTTTAGATTCTTTTAAAATTATTATTCGACTACTGTATCAGCTCATCATAGGGATTTCTTATTTTTTTATTTGGCTGAACTCATCCCATGAGTATATTCCCACAGCATAGACCATAGGCTGAAGAATCTGTTTTGTTTCTATCTGCTTCTTTTTTTCTTTCACTCAACTTGACTACTTATGGATCTGCCTTGTGCCAGCATAAACTATCTGAGTTCAAAGTTCAGATTAAATTACTTATTGTCCAATTAGATGTCAATATCTAATTTATGCATAAATGTTGCTTAAAGACTGTTACAAGACTTTCAGAAGATAACATATTTCAACTGCACACCCACATAGACACGAGCAGTTTGGTGAATCCTTCTTGGATCACTTCTTATGCAGTGGTCAAAGGAATGGTCACAGTATTTTAGAAACTCTGCTATTATTGCACTTTTTCACACTTCAATTCCTAGGAGTTAACCTTAAGCCAGATAAGATTATTATCATTATTTAGTCAAAGATTGTACTTACCCCCCATTTACCAATGATATTTCATCTCTGTGTTGATGAGTCTGTATGCAATGAGAAATGATTTCAAGTCTGTGCTGCATCTTGCTCCAATTGCTTCTGAGTTGTTAAGTGTAACATATATGTAAAGTTCTCCTGGTCTACAAATTTAACTGTACTTACACGAGAACTCTTCCTCGCATTCTTTCTTAAACTTATTTATTATTTTGCTTATCCTGGGATATTATCAGCCTCTTTCAAATTGGTTTGCAAAAATATCTTTATGGTTTAGAACACTCTTTTCTATGACATTCTCCAATATCTATTTCAAGTATTTCCTTTACACACAGCTCTTTAAATTTACTGTGTGTGTCTCTTACTTAACTCTGTTCTTGGACAGGAAATCTGAGCTGTTGCACAAGATCATGGACCAGAGGATTGAATGCCACCCTCCTTCTACTAATGGGTTTTAATGATAGGTGACAACCCCAGGTCCATACTCTGATCATTCATGGGTACAAGCAGTAGAATCAAGTTATCATATTATGTTCTTATTACAAATTCCACTCCCTAAGAATTGGCCCAGCAGTTCTCTTGTCTTCATATCCCACAACACTGAAGTTATATGTATGTATGACCACATCCAGCTTTTAACATGTGAAGATTTGAAGTCAGGTCTTCAAGTTGGAAAACAAGTTCTCTTATACACTGAGCTATATTTACAGGCACTATTATACATGTTATTTCTCTCCTTCTTTACAGAGATATCCAAAACAATTAATGCCTTCAATGATAGCTGTATAGGACAATATAGGACAATAAAATAGTCTTATACTAGCTCAGAATGGAGTATAATAAAGGGTTCTTTACTTAGGGGTAAACTCACAGATTAATGGTCCTCTGCACGAGTGTGGAACAGGAACCAAATCCAGCAGCCAAGAGAGACCATACAAGCTTTATGTCTACATTTATAGTACAAGAGACCACATCCAAGTGTGCTGGTTTCTTAAGGGCAATTAGTTAAAGGAGTTTCCACAGCACCTCCCCCTTTGGGAAATAGATGGATGCTGCCAGGAGCAGTTGTATCTCACATCAGCAGAACCCTAATGTATTTAAATGTCATATTCTACAGTTCTTTGAAGCAGTTGATGATTACCTATCTATGCAGAATACAATCTCTATGTATCTAAAGAACCTAATTAGTCTAACTATAAGTATGACAAACATGGATGACTATTGACCTATAATTTTTAATACCAATATACCTTAAAGAATAAGGCCTCATATTAGAATATTAAATAATCTTTAAACAACTGTGCAGAAAATGATGACAACGACCTCAAAATGAAAACAATGTATAAGCATCTTGATCAGAGGTAGAAATATATAGTGTAATATGATAAATATATTCTAAAATTATATCAATATACAAAATGTCTTAAGTAGAAATATGCATGCATACAATATGACTAAATAACTTTGTATATGTTTAAAAATATTGTAAATAGAAATAGGAGCATATTTAATGTGACAAATATAATTTGAATTTGTATCAATATATAAGAATCTATACTAATATAAATTGTCTATAAATAATAACTCACAAGTATTCATTATATTACTCACTATTATTATCAGTGTGAGTAAGCTCACACTATTCTACCTATTATCTCATCCAATTACCCCTTTTAAATATATATAAAAATATATATTTATGTAATATATATTTACATATTAGTATATATAATATATATTATATTACATATAATATATATAAAATCACTGTAAAGCATCTCCTTCAATTTCTATGTAAGAGATTATTTCTGAAGCTAAATTGAGGCCATATTTTAATACACATATCATGTAATATTTCATACTCACTAAACCAGTATCTCCAAACTGAAGTTTGTGGATCATCTCCAAAAAACCAGCACCTCCAAAAAAAACCTTCATGATGGTAAATCACTGACATTTCTTCATAGTCTCTCACATCTTCATCATACTATGAAAAAAAATATTTAAAATTTAAATTACAACATTATATATGACTTGGTTTATCATGAATTCTACAATAGACAAGAGTACTACTTATGACAGGTTAGGAAATGCATTTTAGAATATGCTTTCCAGCATTTTTTTGGTACCACTGTGTAAAACTAATGCTCTTGCTGACATGAATATTCTAATTCATTTATCTTAGTGGGTCTTAATTTTCTTTTCATTTTGAATGAAGTTTATAAACAATATCTTCCCTGGTAGTTGGTAGATTCTGATTTGAATAGTAAGGACTTAAATTTCCTTAATGAGAAAATAGAAAAAGATTAATATTTTTAAAGTTTTGTGATATGTTGATGAATGATTGTTATCATATCTCTCAAACATTATGTTTGAGATTTTCAAAATATCAAATGATGGAGGTTTATGTGAGAAGTGTGATTGGTGGGGAGGGAGGGAAAGGGATAGAGGAGGGATAAACAACACTAAGAGTGTTTGAAAAACCATGTGTAAAGAATTATTGTATAAACATCATATATCCATTCACACACACATGTTCACACCCAAACACATGCACACAGAGAGACATATATACATAAGTATGAATTGTGTTATCCTACATGTTGGATAATGCTCCTCTCCAAGAAGCCAGAGGTTGCTAAATAAAAGCCCAGTCATGTGCTTTTGCTTACCCTATCATCACTTGATGATAAGATTTTAATTGCTAAAGCCATCAAACACTTTTGTCACAGAACTTGAAAAAATCATGCTGGAACTGACCTGGAAGCTCCCTCCCTGTCAACTAGCTTTCTTGGAACCAGAAAGTGACACATAAGATACATGGGGGTGGAGAAAGGCCATTAACAGTCTTAACCAGCTCTGTATATTGTAAGTGATCATAACAACTGGCCTTGAAAGATATTTTCATAGGTACAGCAGTGGCATTAATATTGTGCAGATAGCCAATTGCTCTCAGATTTAAGGCCTACTCTCCAGAAGGAAACTCACACCTGATGCTATAAACGTGGCCAAGTACACAAGGTTAGGAATCTCATACACTTTAGGAATGAACTTACAACAATTATTTAGCTAAACAGACATAGCATGAAACTTCTCTCTAAATAATACTCTATCTCCTTATTAATAGATTAGTGCAATTCTCAGTTCTTGTCAGAAAGATGTTTTTGCACACTGGATGGTGACTAACAAGTAGGCTCATAACTGGTCCAAGTGCAGAGAATAAGTGTTTTGGAATAACTGTAAATGAGACAACTATATCATATGCTACCCCAGAAGATTCAGGGAACATTGCAAAAGGCTGTAAAAGCGAGCCTTAAATAAAGGAGGATTGAGGTGAAGTATTAAAAACAGCCACATCAAACCTCATAGAAGAGAAAGTGGGAAGTACACTTGAACACACTGGCACAGGAGGCCACTTCCTAAATATAAACCCAGCAGCACGGACACTGTGAGAAACAATTAATAAATGGGACCTCCTGAAACTGAGAAGTTTCTGTAAAGCAAAGGACATAGTCAAGAAGACAAACAGCAGCCTACAAAATGGGAAAAGATCATTACCAACTCCACTTTGAACAGAGGGATGATCTCCAAAATATACAAAGAATTCAAGAACTTGTTCACCAAAAGAACAAATAATCCAATTTTAAAATGGGGTACAGACCTAAACAGAGAACTCTCAACAGAAGAATCTCAAATTGCTGAAGAACACTTAAGTAAATACTCAACATCCTTAGTCATCAGAGAAATGCAAATCAAAACAACTCTGAGATTCTATCTTACACCTGTAAGAACGGCCAAGATCAAAAACACTGATGACAGCTTATGTTGGAAAGGTTCTGGGGAAAGGGAACACTTCTGCATTGCTGGTGGGAATGCAAGCTGGTATAGCCCCTTTGGATGCCAGTGGCAATTTCTTAGAAAATTAGGAAACACCCTACTTCAAGACCCAGAAATATCGCTTTCGGTATATACCAAAGGATGCTCAATCATACCACAAGAACATGTGTTCAACTATGTTCATAGTAGCATTATTTGTCATAGCCAGAACCTGGAAACAACCTAAATGCCCCTCAACTGAAGAATGAATAAAGAAGATGTGGTACATTTACACAATGGACTCCTACACAGCAGAAAAAAAATAATGACATCTTGAAATTTGTGGGCAAATGGATAGATTTAGAAAATATATTGATTGAGGTAATCCAGATCCAGAAAGACAAATATCATATGTACTAACTCATAAGTGGCTTTTAGACATAAAGCAAAGAAAAATCAGCCTACAATTCACAATCCCAGAGAACCTAGAAGACAAAGAGGATCCTAACAGAGATATACATGGATGTAATCTACATGTTAAGTAGAAAAAGACAGGTTCTCCTGAGTAAATTGAGAGCGTGGGGATCATGGGAGCGGATAAAAAGGGAGGGGGAAGGATAGGAGGGGAGCAGAGAAAAAATATATAGCTCAATAAAAACCATTTTAAAAATAAATTCATTGTACCATAATTTGGGTTTATAAATTATAGAATAAGATTGTCCATGCTAACAATCAGTGAATTGTGATCAGGAACTGGCATAATTCCTGTTTCACAATTTAATTACTCAGACCAGAAAAGCTTTCTACAGAACTGAAATGCACTGAAAAAGAATGAAACTCAAGTGTCTGCACTCTGACTTTTTCAAGGTAGTGTAATTAGGCAGGTGAATGCTGAACTGTCAAGCTTTATTTAGAGTATAAATCATCTTATACTCTATCTTATGTGGATGAGATAAAATATATACAATATCATAATTTTCATTTTGTTTCTTGCTTGTTCCATAAAAGTAGAACACAAATTCCCCATCCTATGCAATTCCTTATTAGATAACATAAGCAAATCCACTAAGCTCTAATAATTTCTTATTTTTAATTCATTGCTTTCATCAATTTTTTATTTGTAGGAAGTGCTATTATAAATATTATGCTCAACAACTAAACATTACAGAGAAGGTCCAGAATAATAATTAACAGCATCATCCATAATGGTTTTTTTCTTTATTTATTTAAACACAAGCTTACTAATATACTAATTAAAACCCTTGATGATGACTAAACCTCAGTATTCATTAGAAATTATTTCATGAATTTAAAAGAGTAATGCTGCAAAGAGTATGTCTAGAAAATACAAACTCATTTTCTTTCTAATTATTAAGCACATATACTTTCAATGACTTACAAATACAATATTATAAAGATAGGAGGAACATTAAACAATTAACAAACTCAATAGTAATTAGTTCTCATTTATGAGTCATTCAGTCCAGATCTGATTTTTGCTTTGTTAGTACACACAGACAATACTAAGTATATCCTGAAGTAATATAACAATCAAGAAATGATGGCTCAAACACCAGACAATGAAATAAATTCTAAGCTTAGGTTGTTTCTCAGTATCAAGTTCTGTTAGTTCAGGTACATCCCTTGTCCTCTGAAAACTGGTAACACCCATTCAGTAGCAAATACTCATATCCAGTAACATTTTAGTCCATGTACTAGATATTGTACATACCAAAAAAAATTGCGTAAAACATACAATTATCTTACTGTGATTTAAAAAAAACAGATATGGAGTGAGATAACTGATATTTATTACTAGTTAGGCTAGTTGATTTCAAATATAATCAGTTCTAACATTCTTTTGGGTATCTGCAAGTTGTTCATAGCTGCCAATTATTCTTTCCTGGTGAGTACAATTATTGTCTAATCACAGTTTAAACGCAGTAGGTGGCAGCCTTGGTGATATTCTATCAGAGAAACTGAAGGGATGCCCCCCAAACTGTTTCTCCAGTTAAATAATTCATCTTTGATAAGGAATCCATCATTATAAATGTATTCCCTTAGAGTCATAGAAGTGTACACTTGCACTCTCAGTACTCAGGAGGTAGAGGCAAGAGAATCACCAGCTTGATCGTATTCTGAGGTGTACTGTAATACTATATTTCATGAAACAAGAAGTAAGCAAGTAATAGTAAATGTATTCCAGGATTTTTGGAAAGAAAATACCCTTAGAAGCAGTTTCAACTTAAAACTAATGCACATTGATGAATCAATAAGTATGCTATAGCTTTATCCTGTAAACCTTTAATAATTGTAGATGGGGCTGTGATGGGTATATACTAGTTAGAAGTCACAGAAATGGAAGATTTTTGGAATGGAAAAATCATACAAAAGCAAAGAAATGACAGCAATGGAGATCAAACAATTTTCTGAAAACTGGGACCGGAATTAACACATTCCTTGCCCACCCCAATTCATAGTAAATCATACTCAAATTTCTTTTTTGCTTTTGTTTACTTGTTGTTTTTCCTAAGAATAACAATAACTTTTCTTCTTTATTGGAGAATCACTTCAAAGGGTAAGCACATTTTTCTTATGAAGATTTTGCAAAGACAAAAAGCACTGTTTAACAGCGAGTGATGAATATTGTTTTATAATATGACTGCATTTGAATTTCCTGAAATTGAAGTTGGAGAAAAGTTATTGGTTACTAAGTAAATTTTTCATAAAATAACTTTTCATGTTGGACTACAGTTACAACACAGTAGTAAAAATGACTTTTGGCTGTCCTGAAATGAAAACAATTTTTACTTCTTAGACCTCCTCTGGAGAAACATCTTTCAAATCTACTTACTAACTGAGCCAAATTTTTGGTTTGCTTTCTTTCTCAAATCTCTACATTATTTTAAATAGCAAAATGATTTGAAAATCCAAGAAGGACACTTTACAACTTAAGCATCTGAATTAACATGTTTTAGTGTGAGAATAAAACCACAACAATACCCATACATAACCTGGATTCTTTACTTCTCAGTTTACCGAGTTCCCTATCTCTAATCTCTGAATCAACTCAAAACAAAAAGTATTAAATTTAAAACTAAATTTTAAGAAAAGTAAGACCCAAGGAATCATTCCAGTATCATGTAGATTTTTTGAAAATATGATTTTCCTTTAATGGGAAACTATTAAAAGTCCCACAGTTTTTTAAAGAATACATTAGATTTCTGATTACCTCTTCTTCAACATCCAAAAGTCCATTGTTAGAGTCAAAACTTCCACAGGTCTCTGTTGCAAGTAACCAATATTCAGTTCCGAATGCTACCAAAAATAGGATAATGCCAACAGCACTAATAATTCCTGCCACAAGTGCAGCAATTCCAATCTTCATGATAGAAGGACTATATTCTTTGCTAAAATTGCATGCAGAAGAAGCACTGAAAGGACCAGTTGCTAAAGCAGTCTGTGGGTCTCAACAGAAGTCACTATTTTAAGACCAGGATTAACATCTTTTTGTAGCTGGTCTAGGTTTCACCAGGCTATGGGAGAAGAGCTATTAAAAGCAGATGACCTGATTGAATTAAGCCAATGATCTAACACAAACCTGCTTCAGAATCAATGAAAATCCCCCCCTCTCTTCCTTCCTCCCTCTTTCTATCTACACACACTCATCCAAGCATAAGCACATACAAAGACAGATCAGCTCCACAAAATAATTAACAAGATAGGTAAAGGAAATGTAAGATAGCAACTTCTGTCTTTGGTGTAAGTGAAATTAGTGTTGTCTATAAATAAGGTAAGTAGGTACACAAAGGAACGATTATAGATTGTGGTGATTATCTGGGAAATTCTAATAAATATCACTTAGCTATAAATGTGTAATTATATTACTACATAATATATAATATAATCTCAGCACTTACATATTGGCTTTGAAGATTCAGCAGTACAGCTATGAGCACAACTCAGTACTAATGAAAGGAACAGTAAATTTTCCTGTTAAAAAGGAATTGACCATTTCTCCTGTCAGAGCTATCATTTTCTAACTATAATTTGGTGCAAGAACTAAACAAGACATTAAGAAAGATATACAAATCAAAATATTAATTATTTGTTCAGAAAACAGACAGTTGACAGAAAATCCTTGTGATCAGAGGTGTCCTCTGTTAACAGGAAGAGGCCAGTATGATCTCATATTAGAAGAATGATCTTTATACTTACCTTGGGTTTGAGTCTCACTTATTCCACTTACTAGATTACAGGCTTTGAACAAGCCTTTAAACTTCATTCTCTGTGTATTAAATTGATGATAACAGTAATGCCTAATTTAAATTTGTGACTAAAATATGAATCAAATAATACCTGACACATGATAAGCAAATGATACATCTTTTTTTAGTGACTTTAAGGAAAAATTTCTAGGTGAGAATGTTATTATAAAAGGAAGCAGAAGATAGTGCATGTCCTTATGGCATCTATTATTGACTAGAAAAACAAGTGGATACATATGCATCAGATTAAATGTTATAGAACATATTATAAAGTGTTAATAATTATTAGCTAGAAGAAAACAGAACATTGAATTACATCTCTTTGCTGGGTGCCACTAGTAACACTTAATATTTGAAATGGGGTTAGAGGCACAGAAATATGATATAGAGGTTCAAAGAATGTTGTAGCAGCTCAGGGAACCAAGGACTGTGAAGGATATGGACAGGTGGCAGAATAGTGGGGTAGGGCTCCTGCAGCTGTCGCAGGAAGACAGGCATTGTCCAAATGCCCCAGCGAGCTTACTCTCCAACTTCAATTCCTCATATCAAATAACAAATGCAAATTTTTCCTAAAATTTCTGGCTGGCCATCTGAAAACATGTTCTTTAAGTAAAAAAGCAGTTAGGAATGCATGTAGGCAAAGAAGAAAATTCAAATCATCTTTAATTAGGAATAATGATGCTATTTTTAAGCCAAGAGAGGTTCTTAGTGTCACTAAAGTAAAAACTTTTTACATGTAGTGTTATGAAAAGTTATGAATCTCTAATGAAGATTATAATTATTATTTCTGATGATATACTCCAGTTTGAAAGGCCCCTGGTCAAAGCTAGAACAGAAGATTCATAAAGCAGTTTTGGACTAGAACACGTGTAAATGAGGAAGCGCTGCCACATGGAAGTTACCACCTTTTATAAAAGAAATGTGGTTTACCCAGTCATGACCTTGACCCCCATTGCTGGGAGCTCAGGACTCTAAACTGACAGCTAGGGAACCTGAATGGGACCCAACTAGGTCCTTTGCATGTGGAAGACAGTTGTGTGGCTTGATCTGTTGGAGTGGGGGAGGGGGTCTGGCAGTGCGATCAGGAAATATCCTAGGTACATGGACCACTTTTTTGGAGCCTATTCCCTGTGGTAGGATACCATGCTCAGACTTGATACTGGGGAAAGGAGCTTAATCCGCAGCACTTTGATATGCCAGACTTTGTTGACTCCCCACAGGAGGCCTTATCCTCTCTGAGGACTGGATGGGGCCTGGGATGGAAGGAGGTGGGAGGGGATAGGAGAAGGGGAGGGAGGGGGAACTATGTAAAATGAAAAAACAAATAAAAAAGTGTAAGGTTTTACATTTTATTTTTTTCTGTGAACTATTTGTTTTCTATATGTGATTAAAAGTCGAATAAATAGTTTTTATTTTGTTAAAAATCAGTTATAAAAATAAAAACAGATAATAAAAATAAGACAAAAATAACTGGCAGTACGCAAGGGGTTGTCTGTTAAGATTTGATGATTCTTGGTTTTAGAAACAAGGACTGGATTTAGCATTAAAATTAAAAAAGAAATAGTTTGATTGTTGAAAAATAAAATGATCCAGCTGTCGAAACTGTGGATTCAATGATCTGGTTGCCATGCAGAGCTTTCCTTTTATCAAAATTCATCTTTTACATAATCGCTTCTCTCAATAATATTATCGTCATGAGATGGAGTTCAGCAATTCAGATCATTTGTTGCTCTTGCAGAGAATCAGATGCTCTTTTCTGAACTCTCTGGAACCCAGACACGTATGTGATGCACATGTTGGCGAAATAGTCACACACAAAAAAATAAATTTAAATAATTATCTTTAAAACTGGTAATAATGACTGGAATCACTCACAAGAGGGAAAAAAAGTATATCATCAGTTTATAAAAAACACAGAGCAGGGGCAGTAATGGCACTTGGTGTATACTAGTACTTGAGCACTGGTTTGATGACCTGAGTTTGAATTGCATTCTTATACCACATGGACCAGTTCCCCAGAGAGTGAGAGACCAGGCACAGTGGGATGGGCCCTTCCGTGTCAATCATTATTCAGGAAAATGTCCCACAGACTTGCCTACAGGGAAATTTGATCAAGGCAATTCCTCAGTTGAAGTTTCCTCTTCCAAAAACTACCAGAGTACTTCTGATATACTTTTGCTAAATAATGATTTATGACTATGACTTTGTTATACTTTGATATCACATAATACAAATTGTCATTCATTATTTATATTATTTTATAAATAAGAAAAATAATAATATATACAAAATGTAAAGTTTACTCCATGTGAATTGTATATAGTTTCTAAAATCAAACTAATTTTTTCCATTATTATATTAAGACTAATTTGATAACTATTCTTCATGTGAGTTTGAGTTCATTTTACAAAACTATAATGCATAATTTTTATAACAAAATCTAAATACCAAATTCACGTTTAGCAGAAATGAATGCTGCTTAACTTGACTTAAGCTGATTATTTTTGGAATATAAATCAGCTCAGTCAATATTTTAGAACATTTTAATTATTTTTAAACTGAGGCTCAGTAATTTTGAAAACTCTTTTGGGTTCTCCCATGAAGTTTCACTATCTCCAGAAGTAACACAGGATCTATGTAAAGATAAAATGCTAAAGATGACACTAACCAGCTACAACAGGGATCTCCAATAAATGGCAGTTTGCGAACATGTGGGCCAGTGAATGAGAGAGGCACAAGAAAGAAAAGAATAAAAATAGTTAAAGATTTCCAAATGAACAATAATGAAAGTATGAGATGATTGTGGGAGCTCATCCTCCTGCTGTATGACTTCACTGAAGCAAAAGCACATTCATTTTGCATTTCACATTCTGTTATGTCACGAGGAGCCAACTAACATTACCTAAAACACCTAAGTTCATATCTGAGACCATTTTATGTTATGAATTACATGTAGTTATTGAATATAAATGTTTTGTCTCATAAAAACACAATGGTTAACTTAAAGACAATGAAAAGTTTTATATACACACATATATACGCACATACATATACATTGAACATATACACATGTGTGTACAAATGTATATGCACAAATATGATATGAATATAGACACATACATATACACACACATATATACAAGGATGACATATGCATACACATGTACATACATTATGCATACATATATAGATGCACATGTATGTTCATACACACAGTTATATGTCTGTGTGAATATGTGTGCATGCGTATATGTGTTAGCGCATAAAGAAACATATGTGTGCATAAATATATACATGTGTTGCATATATGCATTTATAAAGACATGTACAAACATATGCATGCATATATGCATACACATACACATATGGATGTATAGAGAGATAGATATTTCTACTACCATTCCTTAGTCTCTAAGTATCAAATCTTTGGATTCTACTGTGTTATAAAGTTCGACTTCAAAAATTGCAATATAAATTGCTAATATTTCTTTTAATTTTGACAGTACAGGTGATTGAAAACAGAGCTCCAAATATGCTAGGCAACTGGCTCTGCCACTGAGCTATATAGCTTTTTGTTTGTATTCATGCATCTGTACTGGCCTGACCTTGGAGTTTTGACAAGCTATGACCTCAGCTGCAGCCTCTAAGAGCACCTGCTGTGCACATTCACCACATTCCCTTTTAAAGGGGTCCTGCCCACCATTCATGTCTTTCTTTTTCTCTGTCTCTGTCTTTCTGTTCCTTTCTCTCTCTCTCTCTCTGTCTCTCTCTGTCTCTCTGTCTCTGTCTCTGTCTGTCTCTCTCTCTCTCTTTCTCTGCTTCTCTGCCTGTCTCACTCTCTCTCTTTCTGTCTCTCTCTTCTCTTCTGCCTCTCCTGTACCCAGAGGCCAGTCTCCTCTCTTCCCTTCCCCCTTTTCCTATTCACTTTCCTCCAATTAAAAAAAAAAACTGTCACATGGAGTCTTTCTCTTCTCTCTCTCGCTGTTTTTTAAATTACAAGAGCTTTAATGATGAATTTCATTAAAAATAGATTGATTAATTTTGGGTTGGAATTAAGAAAGATTTTTCAAAATTTACTGCAATGACCCTAAACTTATTTCTGCCATTTTATACTATGTATTTATGCAAGTTGATATTCTTAGTTTTAAAGATTATAGAATCAAAATAACCAACTATAGAAACTGACAGTCATTAAGTCCTTTAGTTATTAAATATTTATTCATGATTTATTTCTTCAAGTAAAAATAAACAAACATGTCTCTCATTAGTATGCAAATGTGTATTTATGTATAGTAAATACTAAAATCATATATGTATATGTAATTTAAAAAAGATTTTATGTCCATAACATTTATTTTTAATGTTTTAACTTACCATCCTTGGCAATGCCCTATGCTAAAATATTAGAAAATCTAACAAACATTATCATGAATATTAAAAACTTTTAATTATAAGGAACTGTAAACAAACATCTATTTTGTTCAAAATCCTACTTTGGGCTTAGGATGGGGTTACTGAATATTTTAGTAATATTTTGCTCAGGGAAAATACAAAGAAGTGAAAAAATAATTTTATTTTTTATTGCCTTGGTGTGAGAGATGTAGGTCATCTCATGTGGAGAGAGAAAATGATTCTTTTTAAAATAAAATTGCTATATTAAGAGTTAGAACATTCTCTATTTTTATTAATTATGGCCTAACAATCAGTCTCTTAGGTTAAATTTTCAATGCTTTAACACAGTTGAACAATATTGGGATTTAGTTCCTGATGTTTGTATTGGCAATATATAGTACCATATTTTAAGAATATCAATTCTTGCATTTTATTAAAAAATAAAAATCAAAGAGGACAAAATATTAAAGACATTATTTTGATGTTTTTAATTCATAAAAACAATATATGGTGAGTTTTCTAATTTTTTTGTATTTTCTACTATTTGGTAGCCTTTAATCTAACTTTAGACTTTGTCGTACACTAAGTAGCTAGTCTGAGCTTTCAAGAATATTCATGGACATTTTAGGTTTTTTTTTTTACCTGAATGAGGATATTTTGAATTCTCTTTTGAAAGACATCTGATTATTAAATAACTTCATATTTATGTTTTAACTAAAAATTTTTATAAATCATAGCAGATAGTCCTAAAAGTACAACTTAGATGTCTACAAGCTGTGGGCTAAGTGTTTTTGTTTTCCCTTCGATAGCCCAGAACTTTTGTTAGTAATGTAAAGAAATATCAACGGCAATGTTGCTTTTGTTTTCTTTTTAAACTTTAGTGATATATTTTAAGTGTTGTCTGAGTTTGGTGCTAGAACTTGCTATCTGCCTTTTGTTCTGTTCACAGCTTAGATGTCCTCCTGAGGACAAAACTGTCCGCTCAAAGCTGGCATGGCACATACTCTTTCAAAAACAGTTTAAATGAATATCTTTTTTATATTTGTTCTCAGTACGGCCAAGGTGTTATGGTAAGTTAAAACTGCAAAAGTAGAAAAAATAAATTATAAAAAGTAAAAATAAAAATAGTTATTAAAAATAGTTTATCATAACCTGCCATGATAAATTCAGCTCCCAATCCCTCCATGAAAAGACTCACCAATAGTCCTGAAGAAGGTTCTCTAGTGTAATATTTTCCATTCAAGACTCTGAGTGTTTCTGAAACTGGGAATAGAAGCAATACCATAAAAAGACAATATACTACAAACTTGTAACCAATATTATACAAATTGGGGAAAAATCAGAATCTTCTACTATAATCAAAAAAAAGAGAACATACCCACTTTCTCTATACTTATTCTAGAAGTCTTAGCTGAATAAATAAGATGAGCAAATAAAAAGTGATCAAAAAAATTCTGGAAACTTTTGGTCACACCAGTCAGAGAAGCAGGCAGGCTAATTGCACATCATCACAACTCTCTCTTCTCCAAATCTAACACCACATTCTTACCTAGCTCTGTAGCAGCCCTCCTATTGTGGCTTCACCTTCCTTTCTGCTCCCATCTCCAATTTCTCATACAGATATTACCCTCCAAGTTTTTACCACCCACTCCACTCATTGCTTTATCTCAGATACCCAGCTCTAGCAGGCATTCCCTGGTAACCCACAGGCCAGGGAAGTAGGTAGGCTGACTGTGGATTTTGACCTCCTCTCTTTTCCTCCAAATCCAATCTCCCCGTCTTATCCCTATCTCTGTAGCAGACCACACACTGTGGCCTCTGCTTGAGCCAGGCTAGCACTACGGGTCTCTCTCCCTTCCTTCCTTCCTTTCTTCCTTCCTTCCTTCCTTCCTTCCTTCCTTCCTTCCTTCCTTCCTTCCTTCCTTCCTTCCTGCTTCCCTCCATCCCTCCCTCTCTCTCTCTCTCTGTCCCCATATCCTGTGTATCATACAAATCATTCCCTCCTCCTGCAACCTTCTGTCCATTCATCCCTTTGTCTCAGATGCAAGCTCCAGCGCGCAATCCCTGGAAACCTTGCCACACAGGCCAGGGAAGCAGGTAGCCTACCAAAAGGACACTTGCTTAACCATGTTCCATTGGTCCTCTATTCATAAAAACTAGAAATTAGAAACAACCTAGATGCCCCTCAACAAATGAATAGAGAAAGAAAATATGGTACATTTACATAATGAAGTCAAGTCTTTAAAAGATGAAATAATGAAATTTGCACATAAATGGATGGAACTAGAAGAAATCATCCTGGAAGAGTAACCCGGACCCAGAAAGACAAATATGGAATGTAATTGTTTATATGTGGATATTAGCTGTTAAGTAAATGATAAGCACACTGCAGTCTATAGAATCACAGATATTAGGTACAAAGTAATGGAATAGGTAGAACAAATAGCTCTCCCTAGAAAAGGGAAATAGAATAGATAGCTATGAATGGACAAGAGGGGGACTGAAATGAAGGATCAAGCAAGGAGGATGAGGGAATAGAGGGTCAAAGGAGAGACTATGGGTAATGACAGCGTTTCCTATAATATATACTGCTACAATCCACAAGATTATGCAGTGAGGTTTCAGCTGATAAAGCATATGGTCAATCCACCCAAATAAACACAATCTGAAGGAGGCAGGCACGGGCATTAGATATTGGGGGTACTGTCTTTTCAATAATGGCTGTTCTTACAGTAAATCTCTTATGATGCCATAGCACTCTCTTTCTCTAAGTGGGACTTGTCTCAAAAGATTCAGCAGTATATAAATTATGGAACACAATTTTCAACATGTGCTGGTATACCAAATTACTTTTTCCCACTCTGTGGGACCTCCAGTGAAAATTTTAGTCACCTAGTCAAAAACCATAGTTCCCACTGTCTAATCTCCACTCTGTTCCTCAAGATAAACTTAGAAATCATTTCCCTGCAATTATATTTCATTTGGCAGGACATTTGGTCAAGAAAGGAGTCTTTAAAATTTGGGGCCTTCAAAGATAGGGGTTGGCATGTCCAAACTTGTGTGATTATTAGTCCTTCCTGATGAAAAGATTAGGTGTCCGAAGTTCACACACAGCCGACTTGCAAAAGTACTAACCTCAGTTGACCCTCGCTCTAACCCTAAACAAACTATTTGCTTCCTATACCTATTCTCTCTTTGGTTTATTGATACAGGAGTTTAATCTAGGAAATTTACTGTCTATGTCTTAACCCTGAAAGATAACAATTGTTTATTTCGCCAGTTCTGGAGAAAAGTAATCCCTTTCACACAGATGGAGTGAGGACAACACAGCCATTTGGCAGGGGCAGCAGAAAATTATCAGGCCATGGATTTTTTGTACTATTCATCCATAAATCTCCCCTGTTCTAACTGCTTATGGTGATAGATGTAATTTGTAGATCTGAGAAGTCTCTTGTAGCTAGCCATGCTGGAGTAAACACTAATGCGGACCAGATTCCACATGTCTTCTTCTGCAGTTATGTTGGAAGCCATAGCAACCCTGACGCTGATCACAGATGTCCCAGTCAGCTGGCAGAGAGAGTGTCGACTTCTGTGTCCCTCCCCACTTTGTTTTACATTTATCAATCGCAAACCTCTAGTTTAATTAATCACACCTAAGAATGTAGTATCATGCACAAACTCCCCCTTTTCCCTCTTAGAATTTAAAGCTCCCTAAATCAACTTTTTATGCCTCTTAGTGCTTTCCAGGCATCTTTCTAGCCGTGCCTCCCTGGGGCCAATGAAGATGCTGATAGTGTCACTTTGGACAGCTCTTGTCTGTTTTATGACCCTGAGAGGGCATTGGAGTTGGCCTCCAAAAATCTCTCTTTAATATACATATGTAATGGATGAGAAAGAGCTCTAACTAGTTATCTCTTCTCACCAAATGAAGCTTCCACCCCAGGAATTGGTTATATATCATTGTGCTGTTGGGGTTAGCACACCAGGCCCTAAGCTATGCTTTTCTTCCCTTTCACAAGTTGGAAGTTTAGCTGGGTGGGATCTTGCCATTAGGTCACCACCTTCTTTATTCCTTTAAACACCAGGCTTTTTTTTTAAATCTGTTCATCTCCTTGAACACAGAATTTAGCTTCATTCTACTTCCTGTACCCATTTTCTTTCTAAACTGTACTTTTTATATTTCCCCTTGCTCAGCTTTCTCCTTTCACTGAAGAACTTCTGAAGAGTGAACACTAATAACCACATAACAGTTTCAATATTAGGCTGCTTTGAAATTTCCTTTGCCAGCACAGCTAATCCAAAACTCTTCAATTTAGCCTCAGGCAGACTTTTTGGACACTGACAAAAACAGTCACGTTCTTCGCCATAATATCGCAAGACCAGTCTATAGGCCACATATTAAAATTCTTCTCTGAAACCTCTTGAGCCAGGTCCCCACAGTTCAAATCACCTTAAAACCACTCTCTTCCATGTTTCCACTAGTATGGCCCATTGAGGCCCACTTATGGTATTCAACAACTTTTCTTTCTTTTAATTACATTTTAAATTTTATTTTACATATCAACTACAGTTTCTCCTTTCTCATCTCCTCCCATTCCCTAACTTCATCTTCTTTCTGCCCTGCCTCATCCACTCTTCCTCTGTCTCCATTCAGAAAGGGTAAGGCCTCCCATGGGAGCCAACAAAGCATGACATAACAAGTTGAGGCAGGACCAAATTCTTCTCTCTTTCTTCAAGGCTGAGTAAGGTCTCCCCCATATGGAATAGGCTCCAAAAAGACAGCTTGATATAGGATTCCCCTCTGTATGCTATAAATATGTTTTATTATCATTGGTTAATAAAGAAGCTGCTTTGTGCCTGTGGCAGGGCAGAATAGAGCAAGGCAGGAAAATTAAACTGAATGCTGGGAGAAAAAAGGTGGAGTCAGAGCCATGTAGCTGCTGAAGGAGACAGATACCCAGGAACCTCACTAATAAACCACAAGCCTCATGGTAAAATACAAAATAATAGACATGGGTTAATTTAAGATGAGAGAGATAGTTAATAAAAAGCCCAAGCTAACAAGCTGAGCAGTGTTTTAATTATTGCAGTTTATGTGTGGTTATTTTGGGTCTAGGTGGCCAGAAAATTACAAACAGCCTCTGCCTACACCAACTCATACATCAGGAACAGGTCCTGGTCCCAGTGCTAGAGGCCTGCACAAACAGACCAAGCTCCACACCTGTCACCCAGATGCAGAGGGCCTAGGTCAGTCCCATGCTGGCTTTCTAGCTGTCCATCCAGAGTTCATGAACTCTTACATGTTTAAACAAGCTGTCTCTATGGGTTTTTTAGCCATGATCTTGACCCCCTCCTTGCTCAAATGAACCCTCCACACTCTCTTCAAGTGGGCTTCATGAGCTCAGCCCAGTGCTTGGCTGTGAATCTCTGAATCTCTTCTATCAGGTACTGGATGAAGGCTCTATGATGACAATTAGGATAGTGACCAATCTAATTACATGGAAAGGCCAGTTCAGTCACTTTCTCCACTATTTCTAGGAGTCTTAGGTCATGCTTGAGGGTTTCTGGGAGTCCCTGGTATCAGGTTTCTCCCTAACCCTATAATGGCCTCCTCTATCAAGATATCCAAGATATCTCTTTCATTGCTCTCGCTCGCTCTCTCTCTCTCTCTCTCTCTCTCTCTCTCTCTCTCTCTCTCTCCCTACCCAACTGGAACATACTGATCCCTCATGTTCCCTTCCCTATCCCTCACTCACCTCTACCCCCACTGCAGCTTAACCTGGGAAATTTCATCTATTTCCCCTTCCCAGGATGATCCATGCATGCCCCTTTGGGTCCTCCTTGTTACCTCACTTCTCTGCAGCTGTGGATTGGAGCCTGGTTATCTTTGTTTTACAGCTAATATCTAATATCCACTTATCAGTGAGTACATACTGTGGTTCTTTGAGAAAATCAACAAAATCAACAAAATCTTATCCAAACTAACCGAGAGAGAGAGAGAGAGAGAGAGAGAGAGAGAGAGAGAGAGAGATTATCCAAACTAACAAAATCAGAAATGAAAACGGGGCCATAACAACAGACACTGAGGAAATCCAAAGAATCATTAGGTCATACTTCAAAATCCCGTACTCCACAAAATTGGAAAATCTAAAAGAAATTGGCAATTTTCTGGATAGGATCCACATACCAAAATTAAATCAAGACCAGGCAAACAATTTAAATTGTCCTATAGCCCTTAAGGAAATAGAAGCAATCATTAAAAGTCTCCCCCCACCAAATAAAACCCCAGGAACAGATGGTTTCTGCGTAGATTTCAACAGAATTTCAAAGAAAAGCCAATACCAATACTCCTCAAATTGTTCCATGCAATAGAAACACAAGTAACACTGCCAAACCCTTTCAATAATAAGGCTATAATTACCCTGATACCCAACCCACACAAAGATACAACAAAGAAAGAGAATTACAAACTAATCTCTCTCATGAACATTGATGCAAAAATATTCAATAAAATACTGGCAAACCAAATCCAAAATAATTTTTTTAAAAAAAATCATACACCATAATCAAATAGGCTTCATCCCAATCAAAATACAAAACTTCATCAATGAAATCACCAGATAAACAAACCAAAAGGAAAAAAAGCATAGCTATCTTACTAGATGCTAAAGAATAACTTAAAGTTTAATGACTTTTCTAATTCAAAATCCACATTTCTCCAAACAAAAGCATGGTCAATCTTATCAAAATACCACAGTCCCTGCTACCTACTTCTTTCTTAGTGTTTCTATTGTTGTGAAGGGATACCATGACCATAACAACTCTTATAAAGGAAAATACTTGATTGGGGCTGGTTTACAGCTCAAAGATTTACTCCATTGTCATCATGGTGGGAAACATGGCAACATAAAGGTGTACATGGTACTGGAGAGGTAGCTTGTGGGTACCCATGTTTCTTCCCCTTTAATTCGTGGCGATTTGCAGGGCCATTTGACCTCTGGCTCCCTGGCTTTTCTGCACTTGCACTGGCAAGAGAGTTTAGCTTAGAAAGAACTTGACCCTCTTTGTTATGGTAATTCCACCTGTAAACAAGGTTCCAGCCTCGGGGCCCTATACGCCTGCCACACCTGCCTCCCGCAGCTGCTTCTGGCCTTGGGCACCTGTCATCCTCTTCCACTGCTCCTGATGGGAGGGGGCTTTGCCCTTTTGCCCCCTTGCCCCCTAGTATATATACCTGACTTGAGTTTAATAAAGTTGCCATTTACTCTTTGGTGAATGAGCAAGGTTTCTTTGTGTCTGTGTGATTCAACCCTTAGGATATTCATCCATTCTCGTGGGCTTGGTTCAGGAAAGCGTGCACCTGTTCCGAGGTCTGGGTATTCACAGAAAAGTGCAGGCAACAGTAGCTGAGAGTTCTACACCTGGATCCAAAGGCATCAGGAAGACACTGTGAAATACACTGGGCCTAGCTTGAGCATATAAAGGTTCAGAGTCCACCCCGGTGACACACTTCTTTCATCCTTGTCACACCTACTTCAGCAATGCCTGCTACTATGCACATTCACAGAAATAAAAAAAAAATCTTAAAATTAATATGAAATCATAAAGGACCACAGTTGGTCCAAACAATTCTGAGAAAAAGAGCAACCCCTAGAGTGGTTACCATAGTAATATAAACAATGTGGTACTGGCATAAAAATAGACCTGTAGTTTAGTGGAAGTAAATTAAAGACCCAAACATTAGTATGTACAACTAAAGTCATCTAATATTCAACAATGAAGCCAAAGTCATGTACTGGAGAAAATACATCATCTTGAACAAACGGTTCTGGGAAAAGTAGATACATATATGTAGAAGAATGCAATTAGGCTCATATCTATCACATTGTATAAAAGCTAAATCTATAATGGATCAAAGACCTAAATGTGAAACCTGACACTGCTAGAAGAGATCTTAAGCAGTACACCACAGGACATAGATATAGGAAAGACTTTCTAAATAGGCCCCATTTCCCCAGGAATAGAAACCAACAATCGACAAAGAGACCTTATAATACTTAAAAGCTTCCGTAAAGCTGAAGAAGCAATGAATTGAGTGAAGAGGATGCCCAAATAGAAAAGCATATTTGACAGCTGTACATATGACAGAGGATGGATATTCAGAATATATCTTTAAAAAACTCATAAAACAGAATCAAAAAATATAAATGACTCACCCAAAACTGGGCCTAGGGCAAGAACTGAGCATTCATAAAAGAATAAATAAAAAATGACTAATAAATCTCTCAAAATTGTTAACTACTCCTAATCATTAGTGAAATGCCAATTAAAATGATGCTGATACATCATCTGACCCAGTCAAAATGGCAAAGATCAATAAACATTTGACCAAAAATCTAGAGAGGATGTGAGGAAAAGAGAAACCCTATGCACTGTTTTATATGTGCAAACTGGCCCAGATACTCTGGAAACCAGTGAACAAAATACCCAAAAATCTAAAAATAAATCTACTGTATGATACATTACATATGCTCAAAGGACTGAACATAGATACTTTCTCAATCATGTTCCTACTTTATTCAAAATAGCTAGGGAATGCAAACAACCTGAATGTCCTCCAAGTGAGGAGTGGATAATTAAAATGTGTTAAATATCCCTATGGACAACAGTATTCAGTTGTAAGCAAAAATAAAATAAAATTTGCAGATAAATGGATGGCACTTACAATGATAATATTGAGTGAGGTGCCTCAGACCAAGAGAGACACTTCATATTCTCTCTAACTGGAGTTCCTAACTCCAAGTCTTCAGATAGAAATATATAACCTGGAATAACTGCAAAAATCAGGAAAGTAAAACGGGACCATAGAAGGGTAAACAACAGAGAGGGCAAAGAAAAGGAAGGAAATGGACGCAGAGAGAAGGAGGAGGATAAAATAACAGTAAGAATGTCTGAAAGGGCATAAGGCATCATATTATATTCTACTTAAAATCACATAAAATATGTGTAATTTTGTGTATGCACACATAACTTAAATGAACTTAGCATATCTGCACTTCTCTCCAAGGGTCAAAGACTGACTATCAACAATAACTCCAAAACCATGAATGAAAAGTTCCCTTTTTTGAGTTGTTGGTCAGGGTTATCCAAGATATTCCCAAAACATTACAGGATAGTGTTATTACTCTTGGCTGCCCACCAGTGGTAGAAGACAAATCACGGCTGCTGGAAACACCATGTACTTCAGACACAGGACCTAGAGAACCTGAATCTGACCTGAAAGCCTACTCTGTGATGATTAGCTCTTTCATGGTAACAGAAGACACCATTCAAGTTTCCAAGGGAAGGGAACAACCAACAGTCCTGCCCAACTAAGATGCCTATGAACCACAACAATGACCAGCGTGACACCATAACCCTAAGGATGAAATAGCAGTGTGTATACCTTGGCCCCAGTGGTAACATAAACCAAGGACATCACCACAAAACCCAGTTGTACTAAGGCCATGGACTCAGATATGGCCCTAGGCCACAGCTCAGGCCCAGATGCCACCATGGTCCTGAGAGGCAGAGCAGGCCAGTCAGATTTGCACGGTTCTAGCAACAGTGTGGCCCTTGAACACCAGTGTGGTTCTAGGTGATAGCCAAGATCTGGATATCCACAGCTTTTAGTGGTAACACAGACTCCAAATACAGTTAGGCCATGGACTCAGACATGGTCCTTGACTGCAGCTCAAGCCCTGATGTCACCATGGCCTTGTGTGAAAGCTCAGGACACTCAGATTAGTATGGACTCCTAGAGGCAGCATGGTTCTTGAACACTGTGGTGTTTTGAAAGAAAATGGTCCCCAAAGGCAGCCTTGGGAGATGGGACCTTATTGGAGTATATATGGCCTTGTGTCACGGTGGAGGCAGGCTTTGAGGTCTCGTAAATACTCAAGCCACACACAACTTCCTGTTGCCTGTGAGACAAGATGTAAGAACTCATAACTCCTCTAGCACCATATCTTCCTGTAGGCTGCTATGTCTTGCTGTGGGATGATACTCTTGTACACTGTAAAGATTTGTTACTCATATTAGTTTAATAAAATGTTGATTGGCCAGTAGCCAGGCAGGAAGTATAAGTGGAATGACAAAACTAAGAGAATTCTGGGAAGAAGAAAGACAGAGTCAACCACAAGCTAGACACAGAGGAAGCAAGATGAGAATGCCTTACTGAGAAAAGGTACCAAGCCACATGGCTAAACATAGGCAAGAATTATGGATTAATTTAAGTAGTAAGAACTAGTTAATAATAAGCCTGAGACAATAGGCCAAACAGTTTATAATTTATATAAGATTCTGTGTGTTTCTTTGGGACTGAATGACTGTGGGACCAGGTAGGGCAGAATATTCCATCTACAATGCTCCTCTTCATGATCTGAACTATAAGCAAGACATGTCATGTTTTCATTTATAAGATTTACCATTGTCATGGCGTCTCTTCACAGCAATAGAAACCCTAAGACAGACATCACCATGGCTTCAGTTGGTGGTAGAGGCTTCTTTTGTAGCAGACAAAAACAATTACAGAAAGTCAAAGCTGGTCAAAATGCAGAGAACATGGACTGGTACTCAACCACACTACGGTACAACCACTACACATAAGACTTAGGAAACACCTTGAAAAAGAGGTGGAAAGATTATAAAAATCCAAGACACCAGAACATCTACTGTCAGACTGTTTCTTCCAGAACACTAAAAGGATTAAAATGCACACACACACACACACACACACACACACGCACACGCACACGCACACACACACGCACACACATGGAAGCATGCATACACACATGTGCACACATACACACACATTAGAGAAAGGGATGGCAAGAGTTTGACAAGGAGTGGAGCAGGAGTATTGGAAAGAAGAGAAATATGTAAATGTAAAAGTAAAGTGATGTAAAATACAGGACTAATGAATGAATGTCAAAGCTAACTAAAAGGTAAAAGGAGAATATGGCACCTACATACAATGGAATTTTATTTAGCTGTAAAGAAAAGTAAAATTCTGAAATATGCAGGGAAATACATGGGGCTGATATACAATAGCCAATAAATATAGCATGCTGAGTGAGACAACCCAGACCCAGAAAGATGCATGTTGTGTGTTCTCATTCACATTTGGGTTTCAGTGTTCAGTCTTTAGTTTAATTTAGACTACTCAAAGAATCCAGAAAAGTAGAAATGGGAGAGGGAGAAAGCTCTTAACATAGGGGACATAATAGAGCACTGGTGATATGAAGGGGAAGATAATTGGGAGGAAGGTTTAAGAAGGGAGAGGGATGAAGTACACAAGCACATGCAGAAGAAAGAAAAAATGGGAATGCTTTGAATCTTATTTTAGGAATCCAGCAGGAGATTTGTATGAAATTGTGGTGAACATTGGTAAACTACATTATAGGCAAATGTCTTCTGTAAAACTAAAGATACAAATCATAATTTATATATTTCTTTCAATAAATAGAAAAAAATAATTCTATACAAGTCCAAAACAATCATATTCTAAAGGAAAATCTTGAAAAGAAAAGGGAGACTTTGTTATCTAATAATAGGTAACACAATAGTTAATACTGGTATATCAAAAGCTCTCTCACTAAGATTTTAAAGGTGTGCACAAAGATGGACTAGGTCTGTAGCAGAGTGATAGGCTATTTATCCAACATTTGCTAGGACATGAGTTTAATCTCCAGAATGAAAGGAGGTGAAAGGAAAGAATAAGAAGGGAAAAAGAAGAAGAAATATACCATCACTATTAATTTTCTGCAATATTGTATTGAAGACCCTATCAAGTAAAATAGGATAAGAAAAAGAAACAAATGCAGTTAAAACAAAACTTCATTATTACATTTGTATTTGGGATTCTGTTTTCATGGTTATTTTGTGACAGAGTCTAATGGTATAACTTTTGCTGGCCTGAAGAAAGGTCACTGTTTATGCCAGGTTGGCCTCAAATGTGGGGCAACCTTAATGCCTCTGCCTCCTAGGTGTTGGGACCATAAGCTTGCACCAGGTAAACATTTCATTTGCAGATACTATGTATATGCAGAACAGAGCAAGGTAGGTATGTAGCTGTACCCCTGTAGTTCACATGCTAAAGAGTCTGAAGAGGGAAGAGCACTAAATTCCAGGTTAGTAAAACTAACTTGAGAAACAAAGTAAAGTCTTCATTAAAAACAAATGTAGCCAAGGGTGGTGGTGCATGCTTTTAAGCCCAGCTCTTGGGAGGCAGAGGCAGGCAGATCTCTGTGAGTTCGAGGCCATCCTAGTCTACAAGAGCTGGTTCCAGCACAGGCTCCAAATCTACAGTGATTCCCTGTCTCGAAAAACAAAACAAAAAAATAAAACCTAAAAAAGTATGTACTATTAAGATTAATGCATTATATGAGTCTAATTGTTATATAAAAGTTTAGCTTAGAAGAATAGTTTTATTTTATGAATATTCTAGCTATATAATTTTTATTTTATTTTTATTCTTTATTGAATATTTTCAAAAGTTCATTTCTTGCAGGCTTTTTCATAAACTTTTTTAAAGCACCCACTACTTCTGTGAAAATCCACTTGGTTAGCATAGGTCCTTATTTAATCCTGTTAACTAAAACTAGAAATGGAAAGCAATTACAAGTATATCATAAATATTCCATTCAACATAAAGGATTCAAACTGTATCCTTTACTATTAAATAGCCTTGCTATGTGTTATGACACAAATCATATATGTCATAAGGTGATATATTGTTCTGTATTTTCTTACCTTTAATTCCATATAAAATTGTATTAATTTTTGGTGACAAAAAATTTGCTGTATCCTAGCCATAGCATCATGGAAATCTTTGAGCAGATACATGAAAGACTTAGGCATATGCAATTTTGATCATAACCGATTTTCCTATTATATTTACAACAATCTTCTTAAAGTGACCAAGAAATGATGCATCTATCTTCACAGTAGCATTTCTATTCTTTCATTTTCATTTCATTTTCATTTGCTGTATCTTTAAGTTGGGCACAGTCAATGAATATTCAACTAATTGTCATTTTGTCCAACCCCAGTCTTCACCACTGGCAATAGAAAGCAGATGAAATAAATGCATTTTGTTAGCACCACCTTGTCAGCCAGATTATCATCAATTTATTTCATCATGGCAAGATAAAAATTGATATCATGTGTTCTTTTCTTTCATCCTATAGAAATTTAATAAAATCAAAATGAAATTAAACACAATAGTTTTCTTCTCTAAATCTAAGTTTTACATTCAAACCTAAATAGTAGCAATATTTTTTTCTAACTTAAAGGACTTAAGATAACTTAAATGCATTCCTTGGAAATCTTCCTTAACTACATTTCTCCGACAATTTCATAAATATGAATAATAGGTAAGTGGATTCTGATTGCTATGTAAAGCTAAAGGCTAAATCCAGGCTTAATGTCCTTTTGATAAGGCAACTGCATCAAATGATAAAGGTTATTCATATATATAAGCTTGATAAAACTTGAGCACTCACTGGAACTGGTGATTTGAGCCTTTTATCAAAGATTTTTAATGCAAGTAGTATGAAATGCATAAAGTGAGGTAGACTAAATTGGAATCATGAAACCTCCTCAAATTTTAATATTTTCAGGTTCCTCTATACTGTCATTTTTCTATTAATTTTAATAATTTCCATTTCTTCTGATTCTTTTGCTTCCTTTCCTACTAGGTCTTGCATTCCAGACCATCTTTGCTTAAATACACATATTTTCCTACTGCCGTATATTTATTCATATTGTTCATTAAAAATGGTTGAACATTATCTTCTTAGGCCTCTCAAATTACATTTACTGTGAAGCTTTATAATTCAGTTTATATTTCTGTCTCTCCCACTAAAAGATAAACTCATTAAAGTATTTAAATTCTGATAAAGGGGTAAAAGGCTGATTCTTTGCTGAGAGGTTAAATGAATAAATGGCACGCAAAGCTAATACATACAATAATGTGCACTCGGGTCTACATTAGAAAGGAAAACTTCAACATTTCTGATTACCCAGTTCAAAATAAAATTAGTAAATAAATCCATGAAAATCATTTTTAAATGAGGAGGCACAAAGGCTATTTAATTAAAATAAAATTTTCTGAAGTAAGTTGTCAGTGTTTTATTTCCTGTTGGAAAGGATCTCATTTCCTTTAGGTTTCAAGCACTCCATGCAGAGAAATTCACAGTGTCCCCTGAACAAATTATCAGAAGTTCTATATATTTACATAGAGTAGCATATGCACAAGGAAATCTACTACAATTTAAATGTGCTCAGTTTCTTAATTATTTATATTTTCTTTCAAAATTATATGAGATCATAGTAGCCCCCTTCTGGAAATCATACAGCCTTATATCCAAAGCATTTTGGAATTCCTTTAAAAAAATGACCATCTAGTGGAGAATTATTGAACAAACATAAATAACATAAAATTTTTGTGACAGAGACATTGTAATTAGAATTTTCAACAGCAACATTAACCTTCAAATGCCTCAAACCAAAGTTTTCACAGTTCTCATATTTTCTTACATTCTTGTATTTTTTCTCTTATTTATCTTTTCTATAATTTGTAATTGACATAACTTCCTATAGCTGTTACTTCATGACCAATGGAGGGCCATCACTGGAGCAAACATATTATGAGTACTGAATTTTCAAATTTACACTAAAATGGCTTGATAGCGAGAAAACAACCCCATTGTCCTCAATATGCTCTGTAAAAAAAAAAAATTCAAGCTTCCTACAAGTATATTGTTTCTGGAAGCACTGTGTCAAATTCCCCTGGGAAAGCAGTGCACATACCTCCACAAGGGCCATGTTATAGTGCCTTGTTCCTCCCATATTTTTTTAATCGCACGGTAGAATTGTTTACACATGGTTCTTCTGCAATACATTTTTACTACGATTAGAAAGCATGAAAAATTAGAAGTTCTCAAACTTAATACTACACAGTAAGTATTTATTTATAATCTTCTTTGAAGATTTCGCAGTGTGGTATGATAATTTATCATCCATAGTAATGAAGCAACAGCTTCAATTCTCTGGGAAATACTGCATTTAATTTTTTTTGAGAAAGGATTTCTTCCATCTTCCATTGGTACTTAACCAGAATTATTTTTTTGCCAGTAAAATAATTTCCATTGCCTCGTGCAAGATTTCTTCAATATGGTCTGAGTTATGTGACACAAGGAGCTCCTTCATGATGCATCAAAAGCATAAAGCTGGAAAATGTATACTTTAAGTGCTTCAGTATCTGTTTATCTTTCTCTAGCTTCAGTTCACAAAGGTTTTAGGTTTCTTTCTACACCTCTTCAACAATTATCTTTTTATGTTTCTTTTCATAGAAAAACTTAGTTGTTGTAAAAAATTACCACTATGCTCAAAATAATGTACCTTGTATATGTCTAAGCTTATATTCTAACATTGAGTTATATTCAACAAAAGTATGCCTGGCATTTTATTGGATCTTTTAGAAGCAACAACCTTTAAAGTTTTTATTGTGAGATTTGTATCCAAATCTTGCCATAGTTTAAGTTATTCACAACTCACAACTGATACCCCATCCACCCCTAAAAAGACTGGATTGGTCTTATAAAAGGATATTTAAATATGCAAAGGTTAAAATGAGAAGAGAAAGACAAATATGAGAAAGGGGGAGAAGAAACAGTGCATTAAATCAGACAGGAGAGTCTTTGTGGGGTAAACTTTGTGAACTACTTACCAGAATAAAACTATTAAAATATATTTCCATAAAACCATGCAATGTACAATGACAGCATGAAAGTGTGTTTCAAATATTTTTAAAGGACTGGAACTCTGCAAAGAATTCATTATCCACGCTTAAGCCCAAGCGCTTAAGAGTTTTCCACTCAGCCATAGAGTTTCGACCACCAACAATGGATTTTAACAAAAACAAATGAATAAGTAGAGTTAAAAATGTTACTTGGAATTGTATTAAAACCAGAAAGCAACTGGAAAATGTTTTGTGATATTAGTCAAGATGTAGTACTTTGCAACAACAACAATGAAAATCTTTATTTTCTATCATCCATAACAATTGGGAAGTTAGATATATGAAGAAAAACATTAGAAAATTAGGTAAAAAAAATAATCTGTTTTCAAAGTTTGGCATTAGTACTTTTTGGATATTGTGAGTAGGTGTGGGTGTGTTTGTGTGTGTCAAGTAACAGTTGTATGAAAAGCAATGTCACATTTTGAAGTAAAAATATGTAGAAAACTTTACATATTAATATATTCCAATACTAAAAAGTAGCAAAGCATATAAATATCAATAAGAGGAAACACTGTAAGTTTTAGTTAATGATCTCTCAATTTTCCTTAATACTTAATAAAATTCTGAAAGCCCCAATTGATTTTAACATCACCTTGAAACTAATTTAAAGGAGATATGACTTAAAATTTAAATGCAGGAAAGGGTCTCATATATTCTTTAATATAATTCATGAATTTCTTATTAGACTTAAATTTTGTAGTGTATTTTCACTTATGCACTGATATTGATCTAAAAATGGGATAAAATATAGATCAAGGAGATAAAGTAACTTAATCAATAGTGGGGACTAGGAGAATCAAGATTAATGAAATATGATTATAAATACGCATGCACACATGCACAAAACATTTAGTTGCATCACCATGACGTTGAATGTGAAGCTGCTCATCTCTTAGAGACTTTGGCAAATCTAATTCTAATTCCCATAACAAAAATACTAAAAAACCTATTGCCTCTTAAAAGCTTGCTCTTTTCTGAAGGGAAATAAATTGGGAATGGAATGGGGGGCGTGGGAGGGAGGAGCTTAGAGAACTGGAAGGAAGAAGAAATTGACTGGATGTATTTACAATAAAAATCTTTTTTAAAAAACCTAGAAGTGATCATTTCTACTGGTGTTTGTTTTGTCTATATGCATGTTTCTAATTTAGTAATAGTTCTTAGAGAATTTTATTTAGTGTACTTTGATCATATTCATCCCCTCTCTCTTTTCCTCCCAGATCAAACAAACTCACTTCCTTACTCACTCAATTTGATGTCCCCTTTTCTATCCTCCTTCACCTGTTTTACTGCTCTAGCTATGAAGTTAATCACTATGCTAAGCAGGAGTGGAAAGAGTGCAAAATCTTGTCTTGCTGCAGTAAAGAATTACTTAATGATAACCAGGATACAAACATCTTACAATGGTTATCAGATGTCTTTACATTTGTATTCCACCTATTATTAATTAATTTACATTCAAAAAATAAAATGATGGGCTGAAAGATGACTTGATGCTTAGGAACAGTTGTTACTTTTGAAGAGGACCTGAGTTCCATGCTCAGCACCCACATGGTGGCTCACAACTTCTCTGTAACTTTAGTTATATGGGGAGCTGATACCCTCTTCTGGTCTTCATGGACACCACACATGCACATGTTGCACATATGCATACATACATGCAAATAAACATTTACATAAAATGAAAATAAGTACATATTTAAAAGTAATAGGAAACCCACTTGTAAACCTAAAGTCATGATTTTCAAATTTGGATCACTTTAAAAACATCATCATCACCACTGTCATTAATTACCTTGTTGTTACATATCAGATATTTAGAAGGGATTTCAGTATATAATAGGTTAACTGAAATACTTATTTAATGAGAATTAATTAATGAATCCAATAACTGAACGTTCCAATAAATAGCATCAAATTATTAAATTTACTCCAATAATTTTTGATTTTGCTTTGTTTCATCTTCATTGACCTATCCTGCATGGCTTTTGTTATTAGAAGTAATATAACTGTCTTGTAGCAACTTTATTTCATACCAGAAGAAATAGAATTATCTGCTGGAAAGTAGAGACAAGAAAAGAAAAGAAAAATAAAAGACAATCAAAATTAGTTACACTAACTGTAATTAGAAGAAAATAACGGATGCAGAGTTTTTGGATCTATTTGATTAGGGACATATTTGATTCACTCATTTTCTTTATGTCCTTGTGAATTTGAATTTGGTCAGGGATATAAATAATGGAGGAATTATTTTCTTTGAAATCACATCTCAAAGAAAAGCCTGTACTGACTCTTTCTGTCAGTATAAAATTGCCCCCCTGCACTCAAAGGTACACTTCTTAAAAGCTCATCTACACTTCTTCCTCTTTTCTAGAATGGTGCTGGTAGAAATAATGTTTGGAATGTAATTTAGGTTCAAAGAAAACTATCACATTTATCATGAAATGAAATTCAAAACGGCTCTTAAGGAAGCTTTTTAAATAGCCAGTCAGTAACAATCCAGGGGAAAAATGGTGTAGCTGAGCTTTTTAACACCAGTCCTTTTGTAAAAACTGAACTGCATTATTCTTCAGAAATTGCTAATTGCTGTGCTGATACTCCCTGGCAAACAACGGAGGCTGCATGTTAGAAAACCATCATCTCCCATACTGTGGATGCTCATTGATTCTTTCTTTGACAACATAATGTGATGTAGATAATAAGCTATTGTAGAAAGAAGGGCCTGGCTGCAGGAGTGAGATTATAACTCCTCCCCTTAAGGATATAAAGGAAACAAAGAATACACCCTTAATATGCCACACATTCCATCTCCGTTTATTTCTCCAGGGACTATAAATTATTTACAGCACAGAAGTTCAGATGGAAATCTTGTCATTCTGTGCACAAAACTTCTAGACTTTTATTTGAACTACTACTGTAAGTGGGGAGCTCCTGCAAAGCAGTAAAACACCTTATTCCACATTTTTGCACTGTAGGTGTCCTCCTAAATCTTCAGATAATTATCAGGATAGAATCCTCTTCAGGTAATGTGCCAAATGGTAGAAAAAAGGAAAATCTCAGCTGACAAAGAGATGGAAGGTCCTGAGCCTCCTTACGAGGAGTGTGAAAATCACAAAATGATGTGTCACTATTTGCTTTTTTTTAATCTCTTAATTATTGGTTATTTAAAACAGAACTGCAAGTGGTGAATATTATATTTATCTTCAATTACCTCCATAAGTCAGAAGTTTCTAACATGAAAAAGAACAGCAGATCAGATAGCATAAAGCAAGAAAGGATACTTTTTGAGAGAATATACTAAAGATAACATAATCCTAAGAGGCAATTCTGATGGAGCAACCAGCAATGTCTACTGTCTTCATGACTCTGTCATGCTTTTCATTTTGTGAATAAGTGATATAACTCAAAGCAAGAAAAAATGAGATAAAAGATTATCCAGAATTATTTCCAAATATCACAATATTAGAGTGTGTCTCAGATTTCTGTCAAACATAAAAGAAATGACATTCTCCTTACTCCCTTAAATTGATGACTGCAAGACAAAAAGGAAGACTTTAAGTTTATTCCCAAATTCTTCAAATTAATAAGTATGGAATCACATAATACCTCAACTCTTACATTTGATGAGTTCTGTTTTATTAGCTACCAGACATCAAAAATGAATATAAATACAAAACTACTGAAAATATGTCTTTAGCCAGACAAAATAAAGATTTTTGCACATTTACAATTGAGACACAAATGCTTTTGTTAATGTAGTGTGTTTTCTTTCACCCATGTTCATAAAATATACATTCCATTGTCTCCTTTATTTACAAAAGCACTCTAGTGAAACATCTTGACATTCAAAATGTCTTGCCCAATTAATTTCCCACATGACAAATGATGCACAGCAATAGGCATAGTTATAAGAATGGAAATCTACCAATTAAATATGGGCACACTTTACCCCTTATTTGAAAGTTACTTTGAAGTAAGACAGCTGACCATAATGTAAGATGTAAAGTTTAATAAAACAGTGACAGTGAAAGTAACAGGCACACATCACACAGGCCTATGACCTAACTGATAAAACTACACTAATAAGTCAATAAATCCATTAGATGTATGCACATTTCTCAGCTGAAGTGAGAATATGCCAGGGTACACAGTACAAAAATATACTAAGCAAAAAAGAAAGAGAGTAAAATTACACACACACACACACACACACACACACACACACATATATGTGACTAAAATTCATCAAACATCACTAAAGCAGCAGAACTTTAATGAATTTTACTTGAGAAGAAAGCACCTTGAGATTACCACTTTTAAAATGCATACATTACTCATTTATGAATGTACTTTTCAAAACTGCCAAATATCATTAGAAATACTGAAACAAAAGTACTGCTCCCAACTAAGCTTCAATACTTATATGTACAAACATAAGTATACATAAGTGATGAAATTTTATTGAAAGTTTTCTTTTAATTTTTTATAAAAAGCATATTTTGAAACTTTAACTTGTGAACAAAAGCAATGTAAGGAGATTTCCATTAACTAATTTGACATAGTACTTGTGAGAATCACCCAGTAAAAAATGTTCTCATGTATATCTAGCAATGGGATTGAAGAACCAATTGGAAAACACTCCAAATTAATAACAGTCCAGGTTCAGATAGTTTCATTACTGAAATCCATCAGATCCTTAAAGAAGAATTAACACTGTAGTCCATAAAACAGCACAGAAATGAACACTGATAAACATTTTGTGAAACAAGTATTAATCTACTACCAAAAACAGATGAAGACAAAACAAAAAAGATACTGTAAACCTAGCTCCCTGTTGAACATACATGCAGAAGTTCTCAACAAAATAATTGCAAACTAAATTCAAGAATACATCATAAAAATCATTCACCACAATCAACTTGAATTCATTCCAGAGATGTAGGGATGTTTGGTATATAAAAATCAATAAACATCACATAAATACATTTAAAGGCAGAAATTGCATGATCATCTCAATATAAGCATAAGGGCTTTTTATAAATTACAACATTTCTTCATGATAAATTCTTGAAGAAGCTAGAAATAAAAGAAACATACCTCAACATGATAAGGGTGCTTTATATAATAAACCTACAGCTGATATTATATTAAAAACATTTAAGAAAAAAGACCTCAAGCATTTCCATTAAAATCGGAAGCAGCCAGGCAGTGGTGGTACATGCCTTTAATCCCAGCACTGGGGAGGCAGAGGCTGGTGCATCTCTGTGAGTTCGAGGCCAACCTGGTCTACAAGAGCTAGTTCCAGGATAGGCTCCAAAGCTACATAGAAACCCTGTCTTGAAAACCCCCCCAAAAAAATCAGAAGCAAGACAAGGATGACTTCTTTCTCTATACATTCAATATGGTGCTGGAAGTATTAACTACAGCAATAAAGACAAGAAAGGCAAATGAAAGATGTACAAATAGGAAAGAAAGAAGTCAATGTATTCCTTTTGTGCCCAACTATCAGCAGTTTTCACTCAAGCAAGAGAATCCCTGATTGAAGAGGAACTTTCTAAGATTAAGATCTAAATGCGTCTTTGAGTGATTATGCAGGATTGGTCACAAGAAGGTCCATTCACATTTCTAGAACTAACTAACCTCCAATCAAGATCAGTGTGTAAGAGATCAAGTCAGTGAACATTCCAACAAGGAGTTGGATGGGGAGGTTCATGAATCCTTGCCCCTCACTGACATATAGCCTGTGATTTCCTGGAGAGGGAAAGTTATTTTCTTTTAAAGATATGGGTCCTGGTAAGTTGACCCATTAATAGATCCACCACATTCCAGTGGATGGCACTACACTCATGAGTACATGAACAGCACATAGCACAGCAACTGGACTCCACAGAACATGAAAACAGAAGTGGGGACACAAATTTGGGAGGGTGTACAGATGTGCAAAGTGGATTTGGAAAGACTTTGGAAAGGAGTGGAGGTGAATCGGACCATAACATATCATATGCAGACATTAAATTTTCAAAAAATAAAATATTAGTTTTTAAAGAAGAATCATTTTATTCAATTGAAGTCCAAATATCAAATTTCCCTTTTTACTTTCCCCATAGCTGTTTGCATTATTATATTGATATATTTAGGAAAAAAAATTTAAAAATAATTAACTGACATTAATCAGAATATAAATAGTCAATGTTACGTATCTACAGTAGTAAAGAATTAAAAACACAGGAGGAATATTTAAATCCAAAGCTAATTTTTAACCCATTCATATAACATAGTTCAGTTCTAGAACTAATAAAAGAAGTAAAAAAAACTACAGAATTGAGCTTGGGGAGACAGTTCAGTACTTTCTATATAAGCATGAGGATCTGAGTTCCAATTCCTACCAAAAGAAAAGCAGTGTACAGTCATGGACAGTGCAAGCACAGTACTTGGGGACAGGGGTAAAGACAGGTGGATGCAAGGGGGCTCACTGGCTAGCTGAAATGATGAGATGCTGCAAGTTCACTGTGAAGATCAGCCTACAGTGATACAGGAAGAGACCCAACAGATCTCTGGTCTCCACATGCACATGCACTTGTGTCTACACACACACACACACACATACACACACACACACATACACACACACACACAAACACATACACAGAGAGAGAGAGAGAGACAGAGACAGAGAGACAGAGAGAGAGAGACAGAGACAGAGAGAGAGACAGAGACAGAGAGAGAGAATTAATGCTTTTTAAAAATTAAAAATAGAATTTAGTTTCATTGATTTTATTTCTTTTGTTTTGTTTCTTTGGGGTTTTGTTTTCTTGTAGAAGATAATATTTTTTATTTATTTTATCCTTTCAGAATTTTACATGTACACACAATGTGTTCATATAAAATCTATCCCTTTCCTTTCCCCTCCAGCTACTCTGTATTCCCACTACCACGTTCCATTCCAATTTCATGTGTTCTCTTTTTATTTAAATTTTATGTGTTCTCACAGCCAGCCAGTGTTGCCATATGCCTTTAATCCCAACACTCAGAGGCAAAAGCAGGCGGATCACTGAGTTCAGGGCCTGCCTGGTCTACAGAGTGAATTCTAGGACAGCCAGGGCTACATAGAGAAACTCTGTCTCAAAAAAAGGAAGTTTTGTTTTCTTGAGAATTTCATACATGATTACTGTATTTATACAATTTCTACCCCTTCTTCTCCCCATCCAACTCCTCATATGCCCCCTTAAAGTCATGTACTCTTGTCCTTAATTATTGTTACACACATACTGAATTCAATTAGATGTTATCATATACACATAAGTTTAGAGATGATCACATGAGATCAGATGAAGTATCAGAGCATTTGTGTCTGGAGAAAACAGATTTTATTTCAGTAGCCAGTGGCCTCCTATAGCTTTTCTTCTGACTGTGGGACCTTGTGAAATTTCCCTATCTATGCTGGCATGCTTCCTAATGTGATCATTTTGCAGGTCTTCTTCAAGGAACCATATAATTGAGCTTTTTTTTTTGGATGATGCTTCCTGTAGTGGCATTTCAATTGCATTTTAATAAATAAAGACTGCCTGAAAATCTGAGAGTAAAACAGTCCCACTGGTCAGCCTTACAGACCCGGTTATGGTAACACACACCTTTAATCCCATTAGCCATTATGGCATGCACCTTTAATCCCAGTAGCCATACTAGTTGCCATAGAAATTGGGTGGTACATGCCTTTAATCCCAGTGGTGTATACTTTAATTCGAGCCCTAGAGAGGAATGTAAGATGGGGGAAGACAGCTCTCAGCGACAGTCTCTGAGATTCTGGAAGGCAGAATCACCATTTCAGACTGAGGCCTAGATAACAGCCAGTGACTGACTGTTTTGCTTTTATAATATTCAGATTGGACTCCAATTTTTCTCTCTGAATTTTTATTAATTGTGCTTCATTTGTCACCCAATTTTTTGTGGCATAGATTTACAAAAAAGAGCTGTTTGCCTGAGGCGTTTTAGCCACCAGCACAGGCCAGGGCCAGGATCAGAATTCCAGTTCTTGTTACAGAAGTTTAACCTAGCTACCTAGGTTCTGGGAGGGAAAACTAAAGCCCCCAGCTCTCATCTGCCTCAGTTTAGCTTCCATGTAAAGATGGAAAATACACAAAGAATCTGAATACTGTGTATTATTGTATTGTCTTTGAACTGTTTGACTGCAAAGAAAGGAGCAAAAGCTGCTAAAAGACACCTGTTTATAAATCTATACATTTTGAAAATGCCTTGACTTCAAAATTTAAGTCAAAAGATATGTTACTGTGGAGAAGAGATTTTGCTTTTGTTTCCACAGGAAATGAGAGTCTGTGGATTCACTCTGGTGGTGTGGGAGAATTGTCTGTATTCTGTCAATCATGTATTTTAATAAAACACTGATTGGCCAGGCAGGAAGTATAGGCAGGTCAACCATACAGGAAGTAGAGGCAGGGCGATGAGAACAGGAGAAGGCTAGGAAGGAGGAAGCCCATTCCTCCATTCCTGCCCAGACCACAGAGAAGCAAGATGTAACCTTCCCCGCTGAAAAAGGTACTGAGCCACACGGCTAACACAGACAAGAATTATGGGTCACCGTAAGATGTAAGAATTGGTTAATAAGAAGACTGAGCTAATGGGCCAATCAGTTTTATAATCTCGGGAGAGACAGAAACCCCAACAAACAGGCCCCTTCATGTTACACTCTGGGTTAAGAAAAATAAGGTTTAACTGAGACCTGCTGAAAAATCTCCAGTGGGAATGGATGACCCAAATAATCCAACGTTTCATAGCACATTTGTAAACTATGCCCACATTCCCAAAAATGGATTATGGATGTTTGTTTTTGTTTAATGTGTTGGTTACAAGTTGTTATGGATAATGGTCAGGAAAAAAAGCTAAACAAATGAAATTAGATTCAACATTCTTTTTTTTAAGGCCAGGTGGTAGTGGTGCATGCTTTTAATCCCAGCACTCAGGAGACAGAAGTGGTTGGATCTCTGTGAGTTCAAGGTCAGCCTGGTCTACAGTGAGTTCCAGGATGGGCTCCATAGATACTGAGAAACCCCTGTCTCAAAAAACCATGAAAGAAAGAAAGAGAGGGAAGGAGAAACAGAGAGGGAGAGAGAGAAAAAGAGAGGGGGAAGAAAGAAAGAAAGAAAGAAAGGAAGGAAGGAAGGAAGGAAGAAAGAAAGAAAGAAAGAAAGAAAGAAAGAAAGAAAGAAAGAAAGAAAGAAAGAAAGAAAGAAGGAAAGGAGAAAATAAGACAGGAAAAAGGGATATATTTATTGTCTGTATATATTGTACATAGTCATTGTACTTATTGTATATAGTTTTCTTATATTAGTTATAGCCTTAGCCTTCTTTTTATTTTAGATTAAAAAGGGGGAATGTAGTGATATTTCAATTGCATTTTAATAAATAAAGACTGCCTGAAGTAAAACAGTCCCACTGGTTAGCCTTACAGACCAGGTTATGGTAACACACAGCTTTAAACTCAGTAGCCATTATAGCATGCACCTTTAATCCCAGTAGCCATACTAGTTGCCATAGAAAGAGGGTAGTGCATGCCTTTAATCCCAGTGGTGTATGCCTTTAATTCCAGCCCTAGAGAGGAATATAAGTGATGGGGAGACAACTCTTAGACACACAGTTTCAGTCTGAGATTCTAGGAGGCAGGATCGCCATTTCAGATTGATGTCGAGGTAAGAGCCAGTGACTGGCTGTTTTGCTTTTTGGATCTTCAGGTTGAACCCCAGTTTCTCTCTTTAAGTTTTTATTAACTTTGCTTCAGCTTCCTTGTAATATCAAGGAAATACTTTCTTTTCTTTTTAACTTTTATTCTTTTCTTATGCATTCCCCTCCCTCCACTTCTCTCAGTCCCTTGCTATATCTCCCTTCTCCCCCAGATTAATTCTTCCTCTTCTGTTTCTCTTCAGTAGAGAAGAGGCTTTCCCCATGAGTATGGAGAAAACATGGCCTAACAGAAGACAATAAGACTAGGCATGAAAATACAACCATTCGGAGGTCCTTGAAACTCGGTCCTTGGAACCCGGCAAGAAAACGTGCTCCCATGCTGGGGGTGTCTGGAGAGGTCCTTGGAGCCTGGTAAGAAACCCTGCTCCCGTGCTGTGGGATATGGAGAGCATGTCTTTTTGCCTGCAAGGTCCTTGGAGCCTAGCAAGAGGCCCTGCTCCATTGCAGAGGGAATCCAGAGAGCCCGTCTTTTTGTCTGTGAGGTCCTTTTAATCCGGCAAGAAAACCTGCTCCAGTACTGGGGGGATCCAGAGAGGTCCTTGAAACCTGGCAAAAAACACTGCTCCCATGCTGGGGGGATGCAGAGAAGAAGAGATGGGCAGGCACCAATGCAAGAGTCTCTCCAACATCCTGAAAAGCAAAATGATAACACCAGAATCCAGCGAACATGCAACAGGTAGACTTGAACATCCTAACCCAGAAGAAGTAGAAGAAATCAACTTTAAATGTAACCTTATGAAAATGATGGAGACCCTAAAACAGGAAGTGAAAAACTCCCTTAAAAAACCATATGATCATTTCATTAGATGCTGAAAAATCATTTGAAAAAATTCAACACCCCTATATGACAAAGGTCTTGGAGAGACTAGGGAAACAAGGATCATATCTAAATATAATAAAAACAATATACAGCAAGTCAACAGCTAACATCAAATTGAATGGAGAGAAACTCAAAGTAATTCCACTAAAATCAGGAACAAGACAAGGTTGTCCATTCTCTCCATATCTCTTCAATATAGTGCTTGAAGTTCAAGCAATAGCAATAAGACAGCATAAGGAGATCAAGGGGATTCAAATTGGAAAGGAAGAAGTCAAACTTTCGTTATTTGCAGATGATATGATAGTGTACAACAGTGACCCCAAAAATTCTACCAAAGAACTCCTACAGCTGATAAATACATTCGGTGATGTGACAGGATAGAATATCCACTCAAATAAATCATTAGCCCTCCTATACACAAAGGATAAAGAAGCAGAAAGGGAAATCAGAGATTTCATGATAGCTACAAATAGCATAAAGTATCTTGGGATAACTCTAACCAAGGAATTAAAAGATCTATTTGACAAGAACTTTAAGCCTTTGAAGAAAGAAATTGAAGAGGATACCAGAAAATGGAAGGATCTCCCATGCTCTTGGATTGGGAGGATCAACATAGTAAAACTGGTAATTCTACCAAAAGCAATCTAATAGATTCAACGCATTCCCCATTAAAATTCCAACAAAACTCTTCACAAACCTTGAGAGAACAATATGGAAAACAATATGGAAAAACAAAAAATTCAGGATAGCCAAAGCAATTTTATACAGTAAAAGTACTTCCGGAGGCATTACCATCCCTGACTTCAAACTCTATTACAGAGCTACAGTAATGAAAACAGCTTGGTATTGGCATAAAAACAGAGATGTTGACCAATGGAATCGAATTGAAGACCCGGATATTAACCCACAGATCTGTGAACACCTGATTTTCGACAAAGGAGCTAAAATTATACAATGGAAGAAAAAAAGCATCTTTAACAAATGGTGTTGGCATACTGGATATCAACATGTAGAAGAATGAAAATAGATCCATATCCATCACCATGCACAAAACTCAAATCCAAATGGATTAAAGACCTCAATATTAATTTGACCACACTGAACCTGTTAGAAGAGAAAGTGGGAAGTAGTCTACAACACATGGGCACAGGAGACCACTTCCTAGGTAGAACCCCAGTAGCACAGACAATGAGAGCAACATTGAATAAATAGGAACTCCTGAAACTGAGAAGCTTCTGCAATGCAAAGGACACTGTCATTAAGACAAAAAGGCAACCTACTGATTGGGATAAGATCTTCACTGACCCCTCATTAGACAAAGGTCTGATCTCTAAAATATATAAAGAACTCAAGAAACTAGACATTAAAACTCTAATTAACCCACTTAAAAAATGGGGTACTGATCTGAACAGAGAATTCTCAACAGAAGAAGTTCAAATAGTCAAAAGACACTTAAGGTCATGCTCAACCTCCTTAGCAATCAGGGAAATGCAAATCAAAACATCTTTGAGATACCATCTTACACCTCTCAAAATGGCTAAAATCAAAAACACCAATGATAGCCTATGCTGGAGAGGTTGTGGAGTAAGGGGAACACTCATCCACTGGTGGTGGGAATGCAAATTTGTGCAACCACTTTGGAAATCAGTGTGGTGGTTTCTCAGGAAACTGGGAGTCAACCTCCCTCAGGACCCAGCAATTCCACTTTTGGGAATGTACCCAAGAGATGCCCTATCATACTAGAAAAGCATTTGTTCAACTATGCTCATAGCAGCACTATTTGTAATAGCCAGAACCTGGAAACAACCTAGGTGCCCCTCAATAGAAGAGTGGTTAAAGAGTGTATGGAACATATACACATTAGAGTTCTACTCAGTGGTAAAAAACAATGATATCTTGAATTTTGGATGCAAATGGATGGAAATAGAAAACACTTTACTGAGTGAGATAACCCAGACTCAAAAAGAGGAATAAGGTATGTACTCACTCATAAGTGAACTCTAGCCATAAACAAAGGATATTGAGCCTATAATTTGTGATCCTAGAGAAGCTAAGTAAGAGGGTGAACCCAAAGAAATACATATAGTTATCCTCCTGGATATTGGAAGAAGACAAGATACCCGGGCAAAAGTTGGGAGCAGGGTGTTGGGGTGGGTTGGGGATAAGGGGAGATGGGAACAGAGAAGGGAGAAGGGGGGCTTGGGGAGAGCTTGGGGAAATGGGATAATTGAGATGGAAGAAGGGTGGATATGGAAGCAGGGAAGAAGATATCTTAACTAAGGGAGCCATTTTAGGGTTGGCTAGAGTCTTGGCTCTAGAGGGGTTCCCAGGTGTCCAAGAGGATTTCCCCAACTAGGTCCGTTTGCAGTAGAGGATAGGGTGCCTTAACTGGCCTTCTCCCATAGACACACTGATGAATATCTTGCATATCACCATAGAACCTTCTGTGGCGAGGGATGGAGATAGAGACAGAGACCCACATCAGAGCACTGGACTGAGCTCCCAAAGCCCAGATGAAGAGCAGAAGGAAGGAGAATATAACAAAGGAAGTCAGAACTGCGAGGAGTGCACCCACCCACGGAGACTGTGGAACTGATCTAGTGGGAGCTCACCAAGGCCAGCTGGACTGGGTCTGAAGGAGCATGTGATCAACTGGACTCTATGAATGTGGCTGACAACAAGAGCAGACTGAGAAGCTAATAATAATCACACTGGATTTTGATTCTACTGCAAGTACTGGCTTTTTGGGAGCCTAGTCTGTTTGGATGCACACCTTGCTAGGATGGAGGGGTGGCCTTGGACTTCCCACAAGGCAGGGCACCCTAACTTCTCTTAGGACTGAAGAGTGTGGGGGAGGGAGAGGGGGAGGGGGGGGGAAATGAGAGGATTGGAGGAGATGGAAATTTTAAATTAATTAATTAATTAATTAATTAAAAAAAACATTACTAAAGCTTAAATCACACATCCAACTCCACTCACCAATAGTGGGAAACTTCATACCCCACTCTCAACAATGTACAGACTAGCCAGGCAGAAAAAACAGAGAAATAAGGTAACTAACAGATGTTATGATTTAAATGAGCCTAACAGACATCTATAGAACATTTCACCTAAGCACAAATGAATATATACCTTCTTCTCAGCACCTCATGGAACCTTCCCTAAAAATTGACCAAATACTTGGTCAAAAATCAAATCTCAACAGATACCAAAAAATGGAATAGCCTTCTTGCTGCGGGAGTACCTTCCACTCCTTCAGTCAATAGTCACTGAAGTACGAGCCCACGGTGCTGCGGGAGCACCTTCTGCTCCTTCAGCCAATAGCCGCTGAAATACCAGCCCACTGGGGCATGGTATATTTCTCTTTAAAAAAGAGCAGCAAGCCTCGGCTCGTCTTCTCTTGGTTCCAGCGCTTGGTTCCGGCACCTGCTCCAGCGACTAGGTTCCTTTCCTGACGGTTTGTGTGTATGTAAGTTTTACCCCCCAAAATAAATACCCCTTTAAAACCTAACTGGTGTGGGATTGATTCACCATTACCTTCTCTATCTTATTGGATCAACATTGCTTCAAATTAGAATTCAACAATAACACAACTTACTTCTACAAACAAATGGAAACTGAATAATGCTCAACTGAATCAACACTGGGTGAAGGAAGAAATAGCAAAAAAATTAAAGACTTCCTAGAATTCAATGAAAATGAATGTACAACATACCAAAATTACAGGACACAATGAAAGCAATGCTAAGTGGAAAGTTCCTACCACTAAGTGCCTACATAGAGAATTTTGAGAAACCACACTAGTGACTTAACAGCAAACCTGAAAGTTCTAGAAGAAAAAGAATCAAACACATCTAGGTTGACTAGACAATAGGAAATAATCAAATCGAGGGCTAAAATCAATAAAATAGAAACAAAGAGAATAGAACAATATAAAGAAGCAATGAAACAAAGAGTCGATTCTTTGAGAAAACTAACTAGACAAAACGCCATCCAAACTAACCCAAAGACAAAAAGAGAATATGCAAATTAACAAAATCAGAAATGGAAAGAAGAAATAACAACAGACCCTGAGGAAATCCAGAGAATCATAAGGTAATACTTCAAAAATTTGTACTCCACAAACTTGGAAGCCAGTTCCCTGCAATTATCTTTTATTGGCAGGACATTTGGCCAGGAGAGGAGACTTCCAAGTAGATCACATTTGCGACCTTCAAAGAGAGTGGTATGGATATCTGAATTTGTTGATTCATAGTCCTTCCAGATAAGGTGAAAAAGTGTCCCAAATTCACCAGCAGCCAATTTCGGAAAGTGCTACCTTAGTTAACCCCTACTCTGACTCTAAAAGGCTATTAACACCCTTCACCTACTCATCCTGGTTTATTGATAGAGGATTTTACTCTGTGTCCTAACCCTTAGAGATAACAGGAAGAAGCCATTGATGATTTAGCCAGAGAAACGTAATCCCTTTCACATGGACGACTTGGGAACAATCACCAATATTTGGTATGGGTGGCTGCAATATCAGGCCCTGGATTTTGTACTACACAACCATAAATTCCCCTTGTTCTAACCACTTAGAGTGATACAATTCATAGATCTGAGAAGTCCCCTTTAGCTAGCTAACACTGGTGGCAGTGCTAATGTGGACCAGGCTCTTCACATCTTCATCTGCAGTTTACACTGGTCACCCTGGTTACCCCGATGTGTTTCCAGATGCCACATCTCTAGGCAGGAAGAGAGTGCTGATCGCTGTGTCCCTCTCTTTTTTCACATTTGACTATAACAAACCTCTAGTCTAATTAATCACATGTATGAATATAGCATATAAATCACATTTTCCTTCCTTTCTCAAAATTTAAAGCTCCCTAAATCAAATTTCTGCCTGTTAGCTTTGCCTGGGCACTTCTCTAGGCATGTCTTTCTGGAGCCATAAAGAAAGTTGACAGTGTTGCTTTATGCAGCTCTTATCTGTTTTATGACCCTGAGAAATTCAAGCCTTGTAACCCTCCTTGCTATTACCAGAAAATTGTTGATGTGTGTGTGTGTGTGTGTGTGTGTGTGTGTGTGTGTGTGTGTGTGTGTGCCCACACAGGTAAACTGGAAACTTTGTAGCGTGAGGGAAGAATAAAGAAAGTGAACCAGAAAAGCATGGAGTGAGAGATTCATTCTCCCTCAGGTCCTGAGCCTTTTGCTGGTTGTTGTTTCCTCTCCGAACTCTGAGACGTCATTGGGTCTGACCTCCAAAAAGCTCTCGTTAGTAACCCAGACCAGAAAGACAAACATGGAGTGTACTCACTCATAAGTGGATGCTAGATGTAATGAAAAGGATAAGCAGACCACAATTCACAGCTCCAGAGAAGCTAAGCAACAAGGACGAACCTAGAAGGATGCAGGGATCCCCCTGGGAAGGGAAAATAGATGAAATCTCATGGCTCAAACTGGGGGTGAGGGGGTGGTAGAGAGCACTGATGGAGACTGAGAACATTAGGAAGTGGGATGGTCAAGTTGGGGAAGGGAAGGAGTAGGAGAGTAATGAAAGGCACATGTTGACACAGGGACCGTGTCATTGCTGTGGGTTTGTGGCAGATGAAATACAGGATCCCTATGTTAGGATTTTTCCTTGTGGTTGTGTTCCCAGGGTCACTCGATCTCTAATAGTTTCTCTCTAATGAAGGTGCCCGGTCTCTGTCCTAGAATTCATATATAGTGACAAAGTGATACTCCTTTTCACTGCTGACACCTCTAACGTGACAATCACTGTCTCACTAAAACCTGAAACAAAATTTGAGTCTGATGAAGGCTGAGAGGTTGACTTGAAGCTTGACTGCACAGCCCCCCCCATCACGTTTTTTTTTTTTTAAACCAAGACTTTCGGTTTCTAGACCCCACTGAGGAGCCACACTACTGGACCTGTGTTTGGCTTGGCTTCTTTGTGTGTGTGTTACTTGTCCCTTTCTCTGTATTTCGGGGGAATATAATCACTATCTTTGTGAATTTCTTAAGTTCTTTCTTTCTACTTATTTTCACAATTTTGGGGGTTCCCCCCCGCCTCATTGCGACCCTTTTTAGAATCAAAATGATGCTGCAATATTTTGAAAGAAAGAAGAATGTGGAAGCAGGAACAGAAAATGTTAGGGACTAAGAGAAAACTGATGCTATAATTATACACATAAATGAATGGTTTTATATGTATTTACAAATTTTTTAGTTATAAATTTTTCTTCGCTACCCTATTTTCCTCCACCCTCTCCCATAATCCCCACGCTCCCAATTTACTCAGGAAATCTTGTCTTTTTCTACTTCCCATATAGATTAGATCTATGTATATCTCCCTTAGGGTCCTCTTTGTTGTTTAGGTTATCTGGGATTGTGAATTGTAGGCTGTTTTTTGTTTGTTTGTTTGCTTTTTACTTCATATCTAAAAGCCACTTATGAGTGAGTACATATGATATTTGTCTTTCTGGGTTTGGGTTACCTCACTCATTATGATGTTTTTTAGAGTCACAAATTTCCAGATATCATTGTTTTTTTCTGCTGTGTATTTTATCTAGTGAATTGTACATCAAAATATTTTTCATGTTGGCCATGGTGACACACACCTGCAATCCCATCACTTGGGTGACTGAGACAGAAGTTTAAGAATTTTGAAGTCAGCATGAGTTACACTGAGACTTTCAAACCAACCTAGCCTAAATAGAAAGCCTCTGAGTCAAAATTTAAATAAAATAATTTGTCCATATTTTTAAATATCTTCTTGAGTCTTGTGTTTAATATATTTCCAACCTTTTCTATTTTAGGAGTAGATATATTTATTATCATATACATTTCTGTTATAGCAGTATGTTTGACATCATAAAGCATTTCTCTTTCCACTGTGTTTTGTCATAAAACACATTTTATCAGACAGTAAACAGCTACTCTGTTGTAAGGAGGCCACTAGTTAGTTCCCGGCCACTCAGCTCTGAAATAATCACAGAAACTGTATTAATTAAATCACAGTGAGGCCCATAAGCTCTAGCTTCTTATTGGGTAACTCTTACATATTAATTTAACCCATTTTTATTAACCAGTGTGTTGCCACGTGGCTGTGGCTTACTGGTTAAAGTTTCATTTTCTGTCTCCAGTGAAGCTATGTGGCTTCTCCTGACTCTGTCTCCTTTCTCCCAGCATTCAGTTTCATTTTTCCCACCTTGCTAGGTTCTGCCCTGCTAAAGGTCCAAAGTAGTCCTTTATTAACCAATGGTATTCACAGCGTACAGAGGGGAATCCCACATCACTACTCTACCACTCATACACATAACACTTCTAAGACATAACATTTTTTGCTATTTACTTAATTCTGCCTATGTACATGAGTGTATCTCTTAGACATAGATCAGAGTTCTGGTTTTTTCTATTTTTAGCTGTGCCCTTTGAAGTGCTTATATTAGCATTTAATAAGAATAATAATATCATTCATTTAATTTATGTGTATAATTATAGCACCAGTTTTCTCTCAGCCCCTAACATTTTCTGTTCCTGTTTCCACATCCTTCTTTCTTTCAAAATATTGCAGCATCATTTTCATTATAAGAAGGATCAAAATGAGAGAGGAAAAAATGCAAAGACAAGTAGAGAGAAAGAACTTAAGAAATTCAGAGATAGTGATTATATTCCCCAAAATACAGAGAAAGGGACAAGCAGCACACACACAAAGAAGCCAAGCCAAACACAGGTCCAGTAGTGTGGTTCCCCAGTGGTGTCTAGAATCCAGAAGACTTGGTTTAAAAAAAAAAAAGTGGGGGGGAGGGGCTGTGCAGTCAAGCTTCAAGTCAACCTCTCAGCCTTCATCAGACTCAAATTTGGTTTCAGGTTTTAGTGAGACAGTGATTGTCATGTTAGAGGTGTCAGCAGTGAAAAAGAGTATCACTTTGTCACTATATATGAATTCTAGGACAGAGACCGGGCACCTTCATTAGAGAGAAACTATTAGAGATCGAGTGACCCTGGGAACACAACCACAAGGAAAAATCCTAACATAGGGATCCTGTATTTTATCTGCCACAGACTCACAGCAAGAGACAGTCCTAGGAGACAGTTGTATATAATGGGGCAGTATGACTCAGACAAACCACAAAGTGCAGATGGCTTTAAAATGAACTCAAGTAGTGAATACATAAGGTAAAGCAGTCATGCCCTTGGTTACCAGAAGTAGATTTAACAGTTGGAAATAACTCTGGAATTATATAGTACTAAGTCTGAGGTCAAAGTGTGATCAACTTCTGGAATAATTTATCTACTTTTCGCTGCTTTAGAATCTGAAGCCTTTGAATTTCCAGTGGTCTACTTGACACCCACACACACCTCAATCTCTTAGGTAGACTGATTAATACTCAAGGGATCTTCAGAATGTGAAGACAGATCCTCTGTGTGAACAGATCCCAGTGCTGGCATTGCTCCCCACATTCTAGAGCAGGTAGAGGACATTCCCAGCTTAGGTGACATTATCCACTCAAGGGGATCCATGCCAGGAAGCCTCAGAAGAGTAAGAGAACCTGCCAATTAACAGGCAAGCAGAGTTCCCAGTATGTAAAGAAAGCTGCTAAAAAGAAGATAGCTTCAGTGAACATCGGATACTATAAACCATATGGAAGAGAAGAAGCCACAAGTTCAGCTGACCCAACTTTCCTGAACAAGTGACATTATAGAAGGGTAAAGGATTTGGAACAAGGTTCTTCAGCCCCTCATCTTGGTTTTGCCTCTTCTGTTTCTCTTTCTTTTAAATGTTAGTATACTTATAGTAGTAGTTTGTACTTCTATTATATTTAACAATACACATGTATTCCTACCCATATGTCCATTTAATTCCATTTACACATTTTCATTATTAGGCAATCTTCTTTCTTGTCTTTCATTCTTTTCTTTTTATTTTTCCCCTATGTTTCCACTTTCCCATTATAATGATTTTATTAATATTTTTATTCTGTCTTATTGGCATTTGGTTTTGTGATTGCTGTCATTAAAACAGCTTTTATTCTTCTCACTTTTATCTAATTTTTACTATCTTTTTATTCAGAAATCTTTCCTTTTTGTTTGTTTTATTCACTTTTAATAATAGTTCTTTTATTTTCCTATCTATAATATCTTCTCCAGTGATTTTCCTTTTGTTCATTTAAATATTTGACTGCATTATTTAATATGGAAGCGTTGGTCACCATGTGCTTGTAGAGGTGAGAAGACAGTGCAGAGAAATTGATTTCCTCTTTACACCATGAGAGGTCCAGTGATCAAACTCAGGTCATTAATCCCAGCAGGTGAATACCTTACCTGTTGAGCCATCTGACCAGGTCATATTTTTTTCATTTTTAACATAGTCTATCCCTCATCTGTACCTTTCTTTAATGCCTTAATTAATTTCCTTCATTTATTATTCATGGATTTATTCTAAGTAATTTTTAACTTCATACTGCATTCTACATTAGCATTCTCAATTTTGGGTTTATGGTTACTGGTGATGTATTAGAGGGCTTTAATCTATTGAAAGTGTACGTCTATCTCTTCTATGGCCTTTATGTTGTTATAATAATAATGTTTCTCTCCTCGCTGCATGGCACTGGTGTTTCAACTCCACCAGAGAATGACACTCAAAAATAAGATTCCAAAATACCCCATCTTGCCCTTTGCACACCTACAACCTAGTTTCATACCTGGCCCAGGAACCCTCTCTGTGAGCCAACTTTGTTGGGTAAGTTGTTTCTTCCCTTTTCCACTTGCTTAGTTCTCTCATTCTTCAACTCTGCCTATAGTAATCTCCACACCCAAAGGGCTAGGACCATCAGATCTGTGGCTTTTAAATTTGGTTTGCTGAAAAGCCACTTCTGGCTGGTAAGACAGTCCTTGTCTCTACCACCATTCTTTCTGTTCACTATCATCTCTGAATTCACAGATCTAACTCCAAATTCATGATTTGTGAACCATCTTTGCCAAATACAGTTATAAAGCTCTTCTACAACCTTTACTTTGCCTGCCTCAGGTCATAAAGCTCCTTCACAGGTCCAACATAAGGAAAGCCAGGTCATCATATCAAATACATAACCAAAGAGAGAAGGCCACATAGCCAAATCAAATTGTAAAAACAAAGCAAGAATTACCAAAACAAAATGTCTCACATCAAATACTCTAGTTCTATAGAAGTAATACCTAACAAGTAAAGTATAAATGCACCCCAGGATACAGAATTTCAAAAAAAATCATAAATTTTATTTAAAAAATCAAGGCACTTACATAACATACAAAAACACTTCAATGAACTCCAAGAAGATAATAGTAAATAGTTGATGTCCAAGAAAATACTAATACCAGCTGAGTAAAATTCTGAAGAAAAATCAGTATTTGAAAGCCAAATTAATAAAGAGATTGAAACATTTAAGAAACATAAGCTGAAATGAAGAAATGAAGATGAAATTTAAAGATTCAATATCGAAACTATAAAATTTGAAGGAAAGTAGAATTGATCAAGCAGAAAATCAAAGATTATCAGGACTGAAAGATAAATCAGAGGATCTAATACAAATCAGCAAGAAATATAAAGGTTTAAAAACACTTTAAAAAATAAAGGAATATACAGGAAAGGTGAAACAAATGAAAGTGCTAAACATTAAAATTATAGTTATACATCAAAAAGAAGAAAACCCAGGGAAAAGGCATGGACCAGATCTTTATCAAGATCATAGAAGAAAACTTTCCAAAGAGACATATCTTACAGATACAAAAAGCATATAGGACCACAACTAGACAAAACCAGAAAAGAAACACCCCACAGACACACTTAAAATACTAATCAGAAGAAAGAAAAAACACTGAAAGCTGTAAGAGAAAAAAAATAAACCATATATAAAAGAAAATCTATCAAATTAGCATATTACTTTTTAATACAAAGGAGAAGGAAGAAAAGCCTAGAACTATATACATCAAGTTCTAAAAGACTGCCAGCCTGCACTGCTATACCCAGAAAAACTATCTACCGTAGTTGATGGAGATAGAAAAACTTTTATGACACAACAGCCTAAAAAAGTTATAATGAACAAGATATTGTTTCAAAGTGAAGGGAGACATTTGCACAGCCAAGAGACTCTAAAAAGAAAAGAAAGCATATTTTCATGAAATAAAGACACAACTAAAAACACAAACCAGCAGAAATTACTATAATCTACATACAACTTTCAATACTAGCTCTAAATAACAATTGTCTCACTAATTTAATCAAAAGACAAGCAAGATGAATGTCTTAAGAAATAAAATACATCTATCAAATGACTACAACAAACTGAGTTTTAAAGATAGACATCAACTTAAAGTGAAAGGATAGAAAAATTATTTTAACTTCATGGGATCAGAAATCAAAAATGTGTTGTCATCCTAATAGATGCCAAAATAGATTTCAAAGTAAAACTAATCCAAAGAAACAAAGAAGGGTACTTCATATAAACAAAGAACTCAAATAATTAAGAAAATATTATAATTTTAACCATACATGCATCTTAGGCACTAAATATTACAGGGAATTTTTTGGAAACCCAGCCAACATGCAGGCCAGGGAATCAGGTAAGCAATCTTCACTCTCTCCTGTGCTCCGATTCCAAACCCCTAGTTTTATCCCAAGTTTTGTAGAGGATGGCTTTGCCTTAGTTAGGGTTTCTCTTGCTGTGAAGAGACACTATGACCATAGTAACTCTTATAAAAGAAAGGGTTTAACTGGGGAGCCAGCTTACAGTCTCAGAGGTTCAGTCCATTATCATCATGGTGGAACATGGCAGCATTTGCAGACAGACATGGTACTGGAAAAGCAACTGAGAGTCCTACATCTTACAGGCAATAGGAAATAGACTGAGACACTAGGAAGTATCCTGAATATAGGAACATAAAACCCACCCCAGAGTGACACACTTCCTCCAACATTACTCAAACAAAGCCACAGCTCCTAATAGTGCTACTTCCAAGATTACTGGGGCCAAACATCCAAACTACCAAGACCTGCTGTCGACTCTCCTTCCTCTCTGCCTCAATTCTCGGGGGTCTATTAAGATCCTAGTAGCACACCAACATTCCTCCTTCCTGCAGACCATCTCTGCTGCCCTTTCTAGGAACCCCAGATCCTTAGTGTCAGCTCCAATACATCATTGATATCGTCGATGATACCTAGAAACAGTATTCTACCCGATATCTCCAGTGACCAAAGTCGGCAGAATCTCAGAGGCATTCCCAAGAGGAAGCCCATTGATCCCACACTCTCCTATGAACCAGGAAGGATAACAGATACCAAGAAATGGTGTACCTATTCAATAAAGACAAGACCAGATATCAGCACCTAGAATTACAATAAGCCATGAGAAATACAATATAGCTGAAACATAAGCTAGTCTTCAATATAGCTGTTAAGAATATGCTTAAGCTGTGCCAGCTCAGCGACATTCCTGACCAGCAAGGGCACTGACTTCTAGCAGACAGTCATCAGAGCAGTGAGTTTGCTTCTGGCCCACGGCAGAAACCCGGCGAGGAAGAGTTCAGACTGTCCCCAACCCCCTAGACTCCCAGGTCACCCTGCAGTGGTGGCTCCACCCTGCTAAGCTCTCCCACCTGCCATCCCAGCTTCCATCCAGGTACACTTTCCTATATCTCTCCCTTTCCCATTGGGCCACAAAATTTCCCCAGCTCAGCTGCCTTGCTCACTGGGCCTGGGCTGTAGGCGCAACCCGACAGAAGGCAGTTCCTATATTTTAAAAGCCTGCCTGAGGACAGGTGGGCCCTGTGTCAGCTCAGCGACATTCCTGACCAGCAAGGGGCACTGGCTTCTAGCAGACAGCCATCAGAGGGGTGAGTTTGCTTCTGGCCCACAGGAGAAGCCCGGCGAGGAAGAGTTCAGACTTTCCCCGACCCCCTAGACTCCCAGGTCACCCTGCAGTGGTGGCTCCACCCTGGTAAGTTCTCTGCCTGCCATCCCAGCTTCTATCCAGGTACACCTTCCTATATTTCTCCCTTCCCCCTGGGGCCATAAAATTTCTCCAGCTCAGCTGCCTTGTGCACTGGGCCTGGGCTGTAGGTGCAACCCGGAAGGAGGGAGTGCCTGTGTTTCAATAGCCTGCCTGAGGAAAGGTAGACCTTCTGTCAATGAAGTCCCTACCCAACAAGGGAACCAGACCTGGTACCAGAAGATCCAATAGAGAGCATTTGAAGAAAGAGATGGGCAGACGCCAAGGCAAGATCTCCTCCAACAATCTGAAAAACAACATAAAAACACCAGATCTCAACGACCCTACAATAGAAGGACTTGAACACCTTAATCCAGAAGAAGTGGGAAAAAGTGTCATTATGAAAGCAATAGAGTCCCTAAAACAGGATATGAATAACTCCCTTAAAGAATTGAATGAGAAGCATAACAAAAAGTTTGAAGAAATGAGTAAAGAAATGGATGAGAAGTATAACAAAAAGTTTGAAGAAATGAGTAAATCTGTGAATGATACCCTGGGAAACCAAGAAAAAACAATCAAACAGGAAAAGGAAACAGTGCAAGAATTGAAAACTGAAATGGAGGCAGTGAAGAAAACACAAACCAAGAACCGGCTGGATATGGAAAACCTAGGTAAATGAATGGAGACTACAGAATCAAGCATAACCAGTAGAATACAGGAGATAGAAGAACTAATCTCAGATTCTGAAGATACCATAGAGAAAATAAACGCTCCGATCAAAGAAAACGGCAAATCCAACAAATTCTCTTCACAAAACATTCAGGAAATCTGGGACACAATAAAAAAAATCTAAGAATAATAGGGATTGAAGAAGGAGAAGAATTGCAGATCAAAGGCCCAGAAAATATATTCAACAAAATTATAGAAGAAACCTTTGCCAACCTAAAGAACGCTATTCCTATGAAGGTTCAAGAAGCATACAGAATACCGAATAGACTGGATCAAAAAAAAATCCCCTCGCCATATAATAATCAAAACACAAAACATATAGATTAAAGAAAGAATATTAGAGCTGCAAATGAAAAAAGTCAAGTAACTTATAAAGGTAAACCTATCAGGCTTACACCAGACTTCTCTACAGAAACCATGAAAGTCAGAAGGTCCTGGATAGAGGTACTGCAGAAACTAAGAGACCATGGATGCAAACCCAGACTACTATACCCAACCAAGCTATCGTTCCCTATCAACAGAGAAAACAAAATATTCCAGGATAAAAATAAATTTAAACAATATGTAGCCACAAATCCAGCCTTACAGAAAGTAATAGAAGGAAAATCACAACCCAAGGAATCCAACATTGCCAACACTGCCTACAATAACCCAGACATCTATCAACCCTTCACAACCATGACTCAAAGAAGAGAAACACACAAACTCTACTACACACACACACACACACACACAAAATAACTGGAATCAACAACCACTGGTCATTAATATCACTTAATATTAATGGACTCAACTCACCTATAAAAAGGCACAGACTTAGAGATTGGATACGAAAACAGGATCCAACATTCTGCTGTTTACAAGAAACACATTTCAACCACAAAGATACACATCTACTCAGAGTAAAGGGTTGGGAAAATATTTTCCAAGCAAACGGACCTAAGAAACAAGCAGGTGTGGCCATTCTAATATCTAACAAAATTGACTTCAAACTAAAATCAATCAGAAGAGATGGAGATGGACATTTCATACTCATAACAGGAACAATTCATCAGGAGGAAGTCTCAAACCTGAATATCTATGCCCCTAATATAAAAGCATCCACTTAAGTAAAAGAAAAGCTTTTAGAACTCAAGGCAGTCATCAAACCACACACACTAACAGTAGGAGACTTCAACACACCTCCCACCTGCGTCTTGTCAGATCACCAGGGAATAAAGTTAGAATTCAATAACAATTCGAACACCAGAAAGCCTACAAACGCATGGAAGTTGAACAGTCAACTACTAAATCATCCCTGTGTCAAGGAAGACATAAAGAAAGAAATTAAAGTCTTCCTTGAATTTAATGAAAATAAAGACACAACATACTCAAACCTATGGGACACAATGAAAGCAGTGATAAGAGGAAAGCTCATAGCACTAAGTGCCCAATTAAAGAAAACGGAGAAAGCACACATTGGAGACTTAACAGCACACCTGAAAGCTCTGGAAAAAAAGAAGCAGACTCACCCAGGATGAGTAGAAGACTGGAAATAATCAAACTGAGGGCTGAAATCAACAAAACAGAAACACAGAAAACAATCCAAAGAATCAACGAAACAAAAAGTTGGTTCTTGGAGAAAATCAACAAGATTGACAAACCCCTAGCCAAACTAATCAAACAGCAGAGAGAGAACACTCAAATTAATAAGATCAGACATGAAAAGGGGGACATAACAGACACAGAGGAAATTCAGAGAATCATTAGATCTTACTATGAAAGTTTATATGCCACAAAGTTGGAAAATGTACAAGAAATGGATTAGTTTTTAGATAAATACCATTTACCAAAGTTAAATCAAGACCAGGTGAACAATCTAAATAGACCTGTTAGTCGTGAAGAATTAGAAGCTGTTATCAAAAACCTCCCGGCCAAAAAAAGCCCAGGGCCAGATGGTTTCAATGCAGAATTCTACCAGAACTTCGAGGATGAGCCTATACTCCTTAAGGTATTTCACAATATAGAAACAGAAGAGTCATTTCCAAACTCTTTTTATGAAGCTACAGTTACCCTGATACCAAAACCACATAAGGACACAACCAAGAAAGTAATGACAGAGGAACCTCCTTATGCAATGAGAGCAGGAGAATTCTGGGAAGCAGGAAAGCTCCCTCGCCACTCCTGCGCAGACCACCGAAGAGGCAGCATGTAACTGACCCAGCTGAAAAAGGTACCAAGCCATTATGGCTAACGTAGATAAGAATAATGGGTTAAGATAAGTCATAAGAACTAATAAGTAGCCAGAGCTAAGGGCCAATCAGTTTATAACCTAATGTAGACTCTGTGTTATTTTCTTTGTTGCTTGCCCGCTGTTGGGGTACCAGGAGGGACAGAAACCCCAACAAGCCGGCCCTCATGTTACACACCATGCACAAAAATCAAGTCCAAATGGATTAAAGACCTCAACATTAATCTGACCACTTTGAACCTGATAGAAGAGAAATTCGGAAGTAGTCTACAAGACACAGGCACAGGAGACCACTTCCTAGGTAGAACCCCAGTAGCACAGACAATAAGAGAATCAATGTATAAATGGGACCTACTGAAACTGAGAAGCTTCTGTAAAGTAGAGGACACCGACAGTAAGACAAAAATTCTACCTTTGGACTGGGAGAAGATCTTCACCAACCCCTCATCAGACAAAGGCCTGATCTCCAAAATATACAAAGAACTCAAGAAACTAGACACTGAACTCTAATTAACCCAATTAAAAAAATGGGGTGCTGATCTGAACAGAGAATTCTCAACAGAAGAACTTCGAATGGCCAAAAGACACTTAAAGTCATGTTCAACATCCTTAGCGATCAGGGAAATGCAAATCAAAACTACTATGAGATACCATTTTACACCAGTCAGATTAGCTGAAGTCAAAAACATCAATGATAGCCTATGCTGGAGTGGATGTGGAGAGAGGGAAATTCTCATCCATTGTTGGTGGGAATGCAAACTTGTGCAGCCACTGTGGAAATCAGTGTGGCGCTTTCTCAGGAAACTGGGAATTAACCTCCCTCAAGACCCAGCAATTCCACTCTTGGGAATATACCCAAGAGATGCCCTATCATACGACAAAAGCATTTGTTCAACTATGTTCATAGCAGCACTATTTGTAATAGCCAGAACCTGGAAACAACGCAGATGCCCCTCAGTAGAAGAATGGTTAAAAAAGGTGTGGAACATATATACATTAGAGTTTTACTCAGCGCTAAAAAAAAACAATGACATCTTGAATTTTGCATGCAAATGGATGGACATAGAAAACGCTTTACTGAGTGAGGTAACCCAGACCCAAAAAGAGGAATATGGTATGTACTCACTCATAAGTGGATTCTAACCATAATTAAAGGTCTTTGAGCCTATTATTCGTGATCCTAGAGAAGCTAAATAAGAAGACGAACCTGATGAAGATTATTTAGCTATCCGCCAGGAGGTAGGAAATAGTCAAGAGTCCCAGGTAACCTTGGGTGCATGGGGGGGGGTGGGAGGGTTGTTGGAAGGGGAGAGGGTTAGAGAGAAGGGAATAGGGGAGGAATGGAGTAAGCTCGGTTGACCGGGATGGGGGGAAGGGAGGAAGGATGAATATGGGATCAGGGAAGAATATATTTCAACTAAGGGAGTCATTTTAGGGTTTACAGGAAACTTGATTATATATGGGATCCCAGGTCCAAGGAGAGATCCCCAGATTGTTCTCTGGACAGAGGAGAGGGTGCCTGAACCGGCCTTGGCACATAACCATACTGATGAATATTTTGCTTATCACCATAGATCCTTCATCTGGCGTTGGATGGCGATACAGACGGAGACCCACATTGGAGCACCGGACTGAGCCCCCCAAGATCCAAATGAGGAGCAGAAGGACGAAGAAAATGACGAAGGTTTGCGAGGGATGCTATCACCCACTGATACAAGGAGTCGGATCTAATGAGAGTTTACCAAGGCCAGTTGGACTGCGACTGAACGAGCACGTGATTCAACCAGATTCTCTGAATGTGGCCGGATTCTCTGAATGTGGCTGGCCTGGAGTCTTTCTGAGAAGCCATTGACAATGACACTGGGACTAGTTTCCTCTGCATATACTGGATTTTTGGGATCCAGTCTGTTTGGATACTCACCTTCCTGGACCTGGAGGGAGGGGGGAGGAACTTGAACTTCCCACAGGGTAGGAAACCCTGACTGCCCTTAGGGACAAAGAGGGAGGAGGAGAGGGAGGGGAGAGTGGGAAGGTGTTGGGAAGAGGGGCGTAAATGGAAACTTTTATAATTTAATAAAATTACTTTCAAAAAAAAAAGAAGGTGAACCTGAAGAAAATCATGTAGTTATCCTCCTGGAGATTGGAAGTAGACAAGAGTGCCAGGCAACCTCGGGTGCATGGGGGGTGGGGAGGTTGTTGGAAGGGGAGAGGGTTAGAAAAAAGAGAGTAGGGGAGGAATGGGGAAAGATCGGGGGATTGGGATGGGGGGGAGGGAGGAAGGATGGATATGGGAGCAGGGAAATATATATCTCAACTAAGGGAGTCATTTTAGGGTTTACAAGAGACTTGATTATAAAGGGAATCCCAGGTCCAAGGAGAGATTCCCAGGTTGTTCTCTGGACAGAGGAGAGGGTGCCTGAACCGGCCTTGGCCCATAACCATACTGATGAATATTTTGCATATCACCATAGAACCTTCAACTGGCGATGGATGGAAATAGAGACAGAGACCCACATTGGAACACTGAACTTAACTCCCTAGGACCAAACGAGAAGCAGAAGGAAAGAGAACGTGAGCAAAGAAGGCAAGATCAGAGGGAACCTTCACCTGTTGATGGAGGGAGATTGAGACAGAGACCCACATTGGAGCACTGGACTGAGCCCCCAAGGTCTAAATGAGGAGCAGAAGGAGGGAGAACATGAACAAGAAAGGCAGGACTGTAAGGAGTGCGTTCACCCACTGATACAAGGGAACTGATCTAATGAGAGTTCACCAAGGCCAGTTGGACTGGGACTGAAAAAGCACGTGATCCAACCAGATTCTCTGAATGTGGCCGGATTCTCTGAATGTGGCTGGCACGGGGTCTTTCTGAAAAGCCATTGACAATGACACTGGGACTTGTTTCGTCTGCATATACTGGATTTTTGGGATCCAGTCTCTTTGGATGTTCACCTTCCTGGACCTGGAGGGAGGGGGGAGGAACTTGAACTTCCCACAGGGTAGAAAACCCTGACTGCTCTTAGGGATGGAGAGGGAGGAGGATAGGGAGTGGGGGGAGTGGGAGGGTGTTGGGAGGAGATGCGAAATGGAAACTTTTATAAATTAATAGACTTTTATAAATTAAAAAAAGAATATGCTTAAGAGCCTTAAAGATGATATCACTAAATCTGTTTATGAAATCTATGAAAACACAGAGCTGAATAGAATGAAAAAAACAGTTCAAGACATAAAAATGGAAATATAACCACCAATGAAAACACAAAAACTGGCGTTAAAAGAAATTCCACTTGGCACATAATAATCAAAACACTAACCATATAGAACAAAGAATGAATATTAAAAGCTGCAAAGAAAAAAACCATATAACATGTTAAGACAGACTTATAAAAATAACAGCTGATGTTTCAGTAGAGACTCTACAAGCCACAAGGACTTGCACAGATATTCTTCAAATTCTGAAACCATAGATTCTAGCCAAAACTAGTGTAACAGCAAAACTTTCAATCACAATATAAGAAGAAAGACATTCCAGCAAAACTTTCATTCACAATATAAGGAGAACATTCTACAATAAACTTAAATTTAAGCAGGATCCGTCTATAAATGTAGCCCTACAGAAGGGGCTAGAAGGAAAACTCCAACCTAAAGAAGTAAACCACACCCAGGAAAACAAAAAAAAAATGTGTAATCTTAGACTAGAAATTTAAAAAGTGGGACATATCACAACAACAAAATAACAGAAATCAACAAACCATGCTCATTGATAATTCCCAAAATCAATGACCTCAATCTCCCAATAAAAATGACATACTAACTGACAGACTGAATTTGAAAACAGGATTTTATGCTGTGTTCAAGAAACATACCTTAATATCAAGGATAGACATCACTACAGAGTAAAATGTTGGAAAAAAATATTCCAAGCAAATGGACCTAAGAAACAAACCTTGTAGTCATTTTAATAACTGACAAAACAGACTTCAAACCAAAACTAAGCAGAAGAGGTAGGAAAAGATACTACCCACTCAAAGGAAATCTCCACCACAAGTCCATTCCTATTATAAATATGTATATACCAAAGACAAGGGTACTCATGTTTGAAAAAGAAACACCACTATACCTAAAAATCACATATTAACCCTTACACAATGATATTTGGGCAACTTCAATATCTAACTCTCTCCAAAATACAGGTCATCCATACAAAAACTAAACACAGAAATTTTGAAACTAAATAATGTCATAAATGAAATGAACCTGACAAATATTACAGAATATCTCACCAAAAAAAGAATATACTTGCTTCTCAGCTGCTCAGGAAACCTTCTCCAAAATTAACCACATACTAGAGCACAAAGTGAGTCTCAAGAGAAAGTAGATAATTAAAATGGAACCCAGTACACTATCTGACCACCACAGACTAAAGCAGAGTATCATCAACAATACAAACAACAGAAAACTTACAACTTCATTCAAACTGAACAGCACAGTACTGAATTAAAAATTAGTCAAGACAGAAATTAATAAAGAAATTTAAAACTTTTTACAATGAATAAAAATGAAAACAAAACATACCCAAACTTATGGGGCCCAACAAAGGCAGCTCTAAGAGGTAATCTCATAGTTTTAAAGGAGCTCACCAAGGCCAGCTGGACTGGGAGTGATGGAGCATGTGATCAAACTGGACACTCTGAATGTGGTTGGCAATGAAGGCTGACTGAGAAGCCAAGGACAATGGCACTGGGTTTTGATTCTACTGCATGGACTGACTTTGTGGGAGACTGGATTGTTTGGATGCTCACCTTTATAGACCTGGATGGAGAGGGGAGGACCTTGGACTTCCCATGGGGCAGGGAACCCTGACTGCTCTTAGGACTAGAGAGGAAGGAGGAGGTAGGGAGGGGGAGGGAAAAGGGAGGCAGGAAGGAGGTGGAAATTTTTAATAAATAAATAAATAAGAAAAAATAAAAAATGGAAATATCTCAGATTAGCAACTTAGTGGAACATCTGAAAGCTTTAGAATTAAAAAAATAAAAAACGAAAGAAAGAAATCACACCCAAAAGGAGTAGACAGCAAGAAGTGATCAAACTCAGGGTTGAAATCAATAAGATAGAAAGAACAAAAGAATAAATGAAACAAAGAGTTGGTTCTTTGAGAAAATAAGATTGACAAACCCTTGGAAACATTACATAAAGAGCAGACAGAGAAAATTCAAATTAACAAAATTAGAGAAGAAAAGAGGGCCATAACAACAAACATCCAGGAAATCTGGAGATACATGAGGACATACTTTAAAAACTTGTACCCCACCAAACTGATAATTTTAGAAATTGATAATTTTCTTTATACTTAGCACCTACCAAGATTAAATCAAGATCAGACAAGCAATTCAAACAGATCTGTAATCTATGGTGAAATAGAAGCAGACATTGAAAGTTTGACAACTAGGTTATAAAAGAAACCCAGGGCAAGATGATTTTAGCAAAGAATTCTACCAAACTTTCAAAATAAGAATTAACCTGAATACTTCTTAGATTGTCCCACAAAATAGAAACAGAGGGAGCTTTGTCAAATTCTTTTTTTTTTTGGTTCAGGAAATTTATTGTAAACAAAATAACCCTAGGACCCCACCACACTGGCAGTGACACATGCTTTTATACATCAACTGATTAAAAAGACTTTTTAAAGTCTCTGGTAACTCATTACTTTTTCACAAATCTCACTTGCTAAGCTTGAGAACATGGCAATCTCTGGGGAGTCTGCTCTTGTTCATGGACCACAACCTGGACCCACTGAGATGAACCTGACAGGATGCCAAGTGACACATAGGAGTCCTGGAGCAAACTGAACACCACGGTGCAGGTTCATGGAAAATGATATGGGACTGTTTTCTGGTCTCTTCAAGTGCCTTTTCTCATGCAAAAGACATGCTTATAACTGTACCCATCTTTTAGAAAAGAACCAAATTCTTTTTAACAGAGCTATCAGTTACCCTGGTACCCAAACCACATAAAGACCCAGCAAAGAAAGAGAATTACAGACCAATTTCCACTATGAACAAAGATACAAAAATTCTCCATAAAATACTTGCAAACCAAATCCAAGAACAGATCAAAAAGAGCACCCACCATGATCACTTAGCCTTCATTGAAAGATGCAGGGGTGGTTTCTCATACATAAGTGTGATCCATCAAACAAACTGAGACAAAAGCCACATGATCTCATTAGATGCAGAAAAAGCTTTTGATAAAATCCAACATGCTTTCATGATAAAAGTCCTGGAAAGACTAGGGATAAAAAGGACACACTTCAAAATAAAAAACAATAGAGGTGATTATAGCAAGTCCACAGCCAACAGCAACCTAATCAAAAGAAACACAAAACACTTCCACTAATATCAGGAATAAGACAAGGTTGTCCACTCTCTTGATACTTATAAAATCTTAGCTAGAACAATAAGACAACTAAAGGAGATCAAAGGAATACAAATATGAAAGAAAGAAGTCAAAGTATCTCTATATACACATGATATAAATGTATACATAAGTGACCCTAAAAATTCCACTAAGAAAGTCCTACAGCTGTTTTAAAAAATGACTATATATGGCCAACCAATCCACGGCCAACATTACCAAAATGGACAAAATCCTATCAAAATCATGAAGAAGACAGGTCTGTCCACTATCAGTATTCCTTTTCAGTATAATGCTGAATGAACAAACCAGAACAATATGGCAAGAGACGGAAATTAAAGAGATACAAGTTGAAAAAGAAGTCAAATTATCCCTATTTACAAATGAAATGTTATTATACACAAAAGACAATAAAAATTCTACCAAGAGCATTTGAAAACAATATACAATTTCAGTGAAGGGGTAGGATATAAAATCAAATTTAGAAAATTAGTAGTTTCTCTATACACCACCAACGAACACACTGAGAAAGTGACCGTTTAATACTCCCAATTACAATAGAAACAACGATAATAAAATATCTTGGAATAAGTCTAATCAAGGATGTAAATGATTTCTACAATGAAAACTTCACATCTCAAAAAGGAGATTGAGAAAGATAATAGAAACTGGAAAGCCACCCTATGCCCATGGATCAGTTTTAATATTGTTATTGGTGTGGGAGGTCCTTATGTATATGTGTTGCTTTTATTGGTTAATGAATAAAGAAGCTGTTTCAGCCAGTGGCTTAGCAGAATAGAACTTGGCAGAGAAAACTAAACTGAATGCTGGGAGAAGGAAGGCAGAGATTAGAGACACCATAAAGCTGCAGCTGGGGACAGATGCCAGAACCTTGAGGGTAAGCCATAACCATGTGGTGATACACAGATTAATAGAAATGGGTAAAATTAATATGCAGGAGTTAACCAATAAGAAGCTGGAGGTAATGGGCCAAGCAGTGATTTAATTAATACAGTTTCTGTGTGATTGTTTTAGGTCTGAACAGCCAGGATCAAATAAGTGGCCCTCCTACTACAGTTATTATTGCTATAATATTGTAATAGTGTGAATATTTTGAAATTGCTATCCTACCAAAAGCAAGTAATTCATTTAATGCAGTCCAAATAAAAATACCCACAACATTCTTCACAAAAATATAAAAATAATTTTAAAATTAATGTGGAAGCAGAAAATACCCAAGATACGCAAAGCAGTCCTGAGTAAAAAAAATAATACTGGGAGGATTGCCACTCCAGATTTCAAGATATACTATAGAGCTATAATAATAAAAATAATATTGAACAGACACAAAAAAGACATGTAGACCATGAAAACAAGAAAAACCCCACTCAATATGAGTTCTTCAACTAATTTTTCAGGGAATCCAAATGTCCAGAATGATATTAGTCTTATCTAGTACCTTGCACAATAAGTACCTCTAGCATGATCAGAGACTTCAATTTTAAACCTGAAATGCCAGAGGAAAAAAGCAATCTTATGAGATTTGGGTGTACAGAGATGCAGGGATTGTTCAACATATGAAAATTGGTCAATATAATCCACCATATAAACAAACTGAAAAAAAAAAACACATGATCACCTCATTAAATGCCCCCAAAAAAGCTTTTGGCAAAATACAGCTTTACTTCATGATAGAGGTTTTGGAGAGAGCAGGGATACAAGGAACATACCTATGCATAATAAAGGCAACATACAGCTAGCTAACAGCCAACATCAAACTAAGTGGAGAGAAGCTCAAAGCAATCCCACTGAAATCAGGAACAAGACAAGCTTGTCCACTCTCTATATATCTATTCAACATAGTTTTTAAGGTTCTAGATAGAGCAATAAGACACCAAAAGGAGATCAAGGGGATATAAATCAGAAAAAAGCAGTCAAATTCTCACTAATAATTTACATAAGTGATCCCAAAAATTCTACCAAGGAGTTTCTACAATTCATAAACACCTTCAGTAATGTAGCAAGATACAAGATTAACTCAAAAAAAAATCAGTAGCCCTCCCGTAGACAGATGATAAATGGGCTAAGAAAGAAATCAGAGAAACATCACCCTTCACAATAGCCACAAATAGCATAAAATATCTAACAAAACAAGGGGAAGACCTGTATGACAAGAACTTTAAATCTTTTTTTGTTATCTTCAAAGATTTTCTTTTTTATTGATTTTTCTTGAGCTCCACATTTTTCTCTGCTCCCCTCCCTGCCTCTCCTCTGCCCTTCAACCCTCTCCCAAAGAAAGAAATTGAAGAAGACACCAGAAAATGGAAAGATCTCTCATGTTCTTGAGTATGTAGAATTAACATGGTAAAAATGACAACCTTACCAAAAACAATCTGCAGATTTAAATCAATGAATGCCCATCAAAAGTCCAGCAAATTTTTTCGTAGGCCTCAAAAGAACAATACTCAATTTCATATGGAAAAGCAAAAAAATACAAACAAACAAACAAAACAAAACAAACAAAAAAACCAGCATAGCCAAAGCAATCCTGTACAATAAAGGAACTTCTAGAGGCATCAGAATCCCTGACTTCAAACTCTACTGCAGAGCTACATGAAAACAGCCTGGTATTGGCATAAAAATAGACAGGAGGATCAATGGAACTCAATTGAAGACCCAGATATCAATCCACACACCTACAAATACCTGATTTTTTTGGATATCAGTATGGCAATTTCTCAGAAAATTAGGAAACAACTTACCTCAAGACCCAGCAATACCACTTTTGGGTATATATCAAAGAATGCTCAATTGTACCACAAGGACATGTGCTCAACTATGTTCATAGCAGAATTGTTTCTCATAGCCAGAACCTGGAAACAACCTAAATGCCCCTCAACTGAAGAATGGATAAGGAAAATGTGGTATCTTTACACAATGGAGTACCACACAGCAGAAAAAAAATAATGACATCTTGAAATTTGTGGGCAAATGGATGGAGCTAGAAAACACCATATTGAGTAAGGTAATCAAGACCCAGAAAGACTAATATCATATGCACTCACTCAAAAGTGGCTTTTAGACATAAAGCAAAGATAACTGCCTACAATTCTGGGAACTGCCTACAATTCCCAGAGATCCTAGACCACAATGAGGATGCTAAGAGAGACATACTTGGATCTGGTCTATATGGGAAGTAGAAAAAGACAAGATATCTTTAGTAAATTGGGAGCATGGGGGCCAAAAGAGAGGGTAGAAGGGGAGGGGAGAGAAAGGGATGGGAATGGAGAAAAATATATAGCTCAATAAAAACAATAAAGAATAAATAAAAATAAATTAAATGTAGAATAGTATTTTTAAAAGATTTAGGTGAAAGAAAGGACTTTTCTGAATTGTACTCCATTTTCCCTGGAATAAAGGCCAACAATTGACATAAAAATGAAAACATTTCTGCACAGCTAAGGAAACAAGTGAAGAATAAACCCACTGAATTAGAGAGAATTTTTGCAAGTTATATATGTGAAAGACAATTAGCATATATAATATATAAAGAAATTTAAAAAACAAAACAAAATAGTCAAAAATCAAAAGGTCAAATTTAAAAATGGGATATAAATTTTATTGGAGTTCTCAATAGCAGAAATAAAAATGGCTAATAAATTTCTCAAAGGGAGTTCATTAAACTTAACAATTGGGCAAACGAACGTTTAAATAATTTTGAGGTTTCATCTACTCTAGTCAGAATGACTAAGATTACCATGTTACATTATAAATGTTGACATGGTATACAAAAAGAGGAACCCTCTCTCACTCTTGGTGGGATGCAAATTGGTGAAACCACTATGGAAATCAGTACATAAAATCCTCAGAAATTAAAATTATGTCTACCACATAACTTAGCTCTACCCATCCTTGGCATATGCCCAAAACATTTGATATCCTAATCCACAGACACTTGTTCAGCAATGTTCCTTACTGCCCATTCACAATAGACTGGACATGGAAACAACTTATATGTCCTTCAACAGAAGAATGGGTAGGATAAGAAAGCAAACAACATATGCACAGCTGTAAATAACAATGAAATCATGAAATGTGCAGGTAATTAGTTAGACTGAGAAAAGATTATGCTGAGCGAGGTAACAAAGAGACCCAGAAGTAAAAGTACCACATGTTCTCTCTTATCTGCAGTTCTGAGTTCCAAATCCACAGAGGTAAGTCTACAATGTCGAGTAGGTATGGAAACCAGGGAAGCATAAAGTGACCATGGCGGCAGACTTGATAGGGGCCTAGCAGGATAGGGGTGATATCAACTAAAAAACAAAAATTAGAAAAGAGAGCTCCACTAAAGAGCAGGAAGGGAGGTCAAAATTGAAGTAGAAAGAGAAAGGAGAGAGAAATAGCACCAAGATTGTGTATTAAGCCTCAAGAAATCTTATAATTTTATATTTGCCTAAAGCACGTAAGTGTATGTGTACACATATGTGTATGTTTATGAAGTTAAACCACTTGGTCTGGCAATGCTCCTCACAAAAACCATAGACTAACAAACTCTCCAGTAACAGACACAAATCTCATTTAGAAGAGTTGGTCAGAGTAGTTCAAGTGACTTCCAAAACAGGACAGACTATTGGTATAGCCCTGTGCTGTCTCTCAGAGATTGAAGGTAAGCACCTAATGTTGAAGACACCACACACCTACGTCATAGTACTTGAATGATTTGACCTCCTTCAAACTGGAAAGTCTCTTTTCTGTGGCCTAATCTTTATGGTACCAGAAAGGGAAGTAATAAATAATCCTACTCAGCTGCAACATCTACATACCACAATACAATAATCAGCCTGGGAAGCTATCCAGAAAGGTGCAATAAATAGAACTCATATGCTAGTCACAACCAATGGCTGTCAAATGGTATTTAGGACTCAGTCAGCAGGACACAAATAATGCCCGATACTAGAAACCTAGCTAATTAATGTTCCAGGGCTAGTGAGGTCATGGATCTTGGAAAAGAAGCTATGACTACCACTTCGTCAGAGTAGCAAAATTTTAACTACTTTCTTAACATTATCCTTATGTCTGCAGGCAAGTATAGCTACCATCCATCATCAAAGAAGCTTCTCTTTACAACAAATGGTGATCAAAACAAAAAATCACAACTGAATATAAAGCAGTTACCAATGGACTGCGGAGAACCCAATCTCAGTGGAACATCTGCATCACAGCTTCAGGAACTATATATTAGGGCATATCATGGAGGGGGTGGAAAAATGCTGAGAGTCAGAATATCAGAATTCTGATGTGAAACTGTCTCTAAAAGGAAGGGCTTCATAAACAAGATCTGAAGAATGGCAATATCAGCAGACAAAGTAATTCGTAAGAGGGAAGATTTCACAGGGTCGTACCCCTGGACAAGGAACTATGGGAAACTGATTATTGCTGGAAGAATGAGAATTATCCTCTTTCAGGGATGAATTCTCTAATTGGTTGTTCAATATAAAGTGATCAAGCCTGAAACCATATACACACAAACAACAATAATTGTTTTGACTGGTTGAATTTATATATTTGTTCACAAATATGATGTGCTGGCTAACTCTTCGTCAATTTGACACTAACCAGAGTTATCTTTGGAAGAGGCCCTCTCATAAGAGAAAATATCTCCAAAGGATTGACCTTTATGCAAGTCTGTGGGCTATTGTCCTGATTCATGTTTGGTATATAATTATAGACTGACTAGTGTGTATCATATATACGCACTACACACATATGCATATATATATATATATAATCATAGATTGACTAGTTGTGCACTATATATATGCACTACACACACACATTTTATATATGATTATATATTGACTAGTTATACACTATGTATGCACACTACACACACATATATGATTATAGATTGACTAATTATGCGCTAAATATGCACTACGCACACACACACACACACACACACACATATATATATATCACAATAATCGAAGAAGACGTTATGAATTTGAGAGTGGGAGAGATATGAAATGAGTTAAAGGAAAGGAACTTGGAAAGACCTGGAGGGAGAAAAGGTATGGGTGAAAATAATGCAATTATATTTAATTTTAAATGTATAAAAAAACAGGTCACTAGAAAACATTTATAAAAAGGATATAAAAGGTGAGAACCCATGAACACTGAAAAAAGACCAGCTCACAATAACCTGTGTCATTTTAATTCAGAAAAAGGCAAATGTGCATCAGCATGCTAAAAATAAAACAATGCCAGCCAACAAATAAGAAAGACATAATGGGGACAAAAAGAAAAAAAACAAAACCTGCATATAGTTTAGAATATTAAATTGTAAATAAACTGAATAGGTAGCATGATTTCAGGTTTAAAAATTATGATAAATCGTAGATTGACTAGTTGCACAGTAACTATAGGACTAACAACTAAATGCAAGTGGTTTGTATTAAAATAAAATTTAAAGTGATCAATAGTGACTTCTTTCAAATTTTGTTAACAGAAACATTATCATAAGGAATCTATCTGGTAATGATACTAATAAAGCTAGGAGCTGGGAAGTTGGGGAGATAGGTTACTCAAAATAAATTAAATTATTTTAAAGTCCTTAAATAAAATCAGGGTAAATATTATTTATTCTCTATTTTTTATTGCTGCAACCAAATAGCTGACAAGAAGGAATTTAAGAAAGGGAAGGTTATTTTGAATTATAGTCCCAAAATCTGGAGAAAGAACTGGACATTCAAACATAAGAGGCATTTAGAACTACAACAAAGCATGACTGGAATTACACTGTGACATATTACAATCAGAAGCTCAAATATAAAGCTAAAAATATTAAAAGCCATAAGAGAACAATACCAACTCATTTAAAGAAGAAATCACACCAGAAAATATCAGATCTAACACCATAACTTACACATCCAAGAAAGCAAGTAATGGTATATTCCAAGCACTGAAGTTAAATATGAACCAGGCAAGAATGTTTGCTACATTCTTCAAAACTGTCTTTTAAAATGATGTAGAAAAATGTCAGAGAGATTGGTCAACTAGAGGATTTCTCAGTATGAGTGAGTAAAGGAGAAAGCCAAAATAAAGAAAAAATAAGAATGTAGGAATCCCATGCCTGATACTGCCTGGAGGGCCAGGAATCAGAGTCTGGATAGCCCAGAGATTTATGATAGAACCAAACATGACTGAAAAAAAAAAGTCAATGAAACGATTCCTAATGATATTGTGTTATACTTCTAGATGGTGGTCTAGCATAAACATCATCAAAGAGGCTTCACCTAGCAACTAATGGGAACATATACAGAGACCCACAGGCAAACATTACGCAGAGCTCAGAGAATCCTGCGGAAGCTGTCAAGGATGGATTATAGGAGCCAGAGGGGCCAAAGACATCACAAGAAAATGGCCCACAGAATCAACTAACCAGCACTCAGGTTCACAGAGATTGAAACGACAATTAGGGAGCCTCCATGCATCTGATCAAGGTCCTCTGCATGTATATTATGACTATGTATCTTGATATTCTTGTGGGACTACATATACTGGAAATGGGTGCTGTCCCTGACTCTTTTGCCTGCTTTTGAAACCATTTTTACTCCTACTAGGTTGCCTCATCCAGTTTTAATATGAGAAGATTTGCCTAATTTTAATATAACATGATATGCTCTGCTTGGATGTTTGGTTGATATCACTGGGAGGCCTGCCTTTTTCTGAAGGGAGAGGAGGAGTAGATATGAGAGGGACGGGCATGGAGGAGAGGAGAAGGAGAAAACTGTGGTCAGAATGTAATATATGAGAGAAAAGTAAATAAAAAAGAAAAATAAAGAATATTGAAAATATTTAAAGAATATAAAACACACAGATGTGCCTAAAGGAAAAAATGAACAAAACCAAATTTCCAAGAAATCTGGGATATGCTCAAGAAATAAAAACTAATGATTATGAGCTAGAAGGTACTGAGATCAAATCTAATAGTCTAAACAGTATTTTCAATGAAATTATGGTTGAGAATTTCCCAAAAGTAGAAAAAGAAATAGGTTTCTAGTTGCAAAAAGAATATAGAATCACAAATATGTATGGCCAGAGAATAACCTCTTTATGATATATCATAGTCAAAATGTCAATGCTACAAATCAAAGAATATTAAAAGCTGTAAAAGAAAAACATGCAACTAACATGCAGAATCTGAAACATCAGAGTAGCATCAAGTCTATCATCAACATTCTAAAAGTTGGTAAGGCAATACAGTCAGAGAGTATAGAGACATTTTATTAAATCAGTTATCACATATGGCAATGAGCCAGAACTCACTTGGTCTTCATGGAGCACAACCACCATATCAACTTCTGGACTTCAACAAACAAGACAAATGTTCATCATGTGTAAGGGTATTGTCTTGTCTACTACTAATCTTGATTTCTCACAGTGATTTAGTTTGTTTCGGCTATATGCCTCTAACATACATGATTCTCAGTCCTCTTGTTGCTAGATAGGACCAACTAGAATTCATTCATATTTATTGTTTTTTATGCACACACAGGGTCTATAAAGACAAGACTAGAGAATTGGAACATAAGTCTCAAAAAGCACCAGTACCTTTTCATATGCTGCCAAATAAAAGGCCCAGTTCCAGGAATGGGTTACATCTTTTAAACATATTGGCTGGGGTGAGGTGTCAAATAGATCCCTTCAAACATTATGGGGTATTGACAATATTATTGGTTACTCTCTTAGTTAGGTTTTCTATTGCTGCAATGAAACACATGACCAGAAAGCAAACTGGAGAGGAAAGGGTTTATTTGGCTCACATTTCCATCACTGTTCATCATTGAAGGAAGTCTGGACAGGAACCTGGAAACAGTCGCTGATGCTGAGGCCATGGAATGGTGTTGCTTACTGACTTGTTTCCCTGACTTTCTCGAGCCTGTTTTCTTATGATTTCATAAGAAAGGACTTCCAGCCCAGGGATGGCACCACCTACAATAGGCTGGCCCCTCCCCCATCAAACACTAATTAAGAAAATGCCTTACAGCCATATCATATGGAGAGCATTTTCTCAATTGAGATTTTCTCCTTCCAGATAACTAGCTTGTGTGTCAAGTTGATATAAGACTAGCCAGCATAGTTATTCTACACAATTTAATGGTCGGACCCTATTGTTGAAGATACTACATACTTATGTAATAGAACATGGCAAAAACTAGATAGTACTCAACAGGAAGCCGCATCCTCCTGGCTTATGTGCATGCTGAAGGTATTATGCATGCTACTGGAGGATAAAAGGAATCAATCTTACCCAGCTAGCCATATATTCATATGGATATATCCATACCTGTGAGCTATAATAACAATCTGCCTGAAAGTACTGTTACAATAGTGCCATGGATGTTACCAAAGGAACCAAACATTCTTCTGTTGGATTTAAGGCCCTCTCCATGAGATTGAGCTCATATCTGACACTGTTAATTGTTCCAAGAACCTGAGACTGCATAGGTCACATGGGCCCAAGAGGAAACTCAACTATTATTCGGCTAAGTGAACATAACAATAAAATGATCAGTAATGACAAACTCCTGTGCCTATAGATCAGTACATCCATCAACCTTTATCAGAGAAGCTTTTTGCAATAGACGGTAGTGAAAACAGAGACCCACAATAGAAAAATGTGAAGAGAGTGAGAGATTTTGAAGTGTTCTGTCTTAAATGTGAGGCCTTTATCACACCCCTCCCCTCGATGTTTAGAGATCTATACAAAAGATAAAGCAAAAGTTTTCTAAGAGCCCAAAATAGTGGATGAATCCAAAGAAATAAACACAGCAGGGCTGAGGTACACATGAACTCAACATGTCAGCACCATCATGTAGGAGACCTGCTCAATTTAAGCGATACAGAATTCCAGAATGAAGGAGGGGAAATGGGCACAAAGTTCCATCCCAGCAAAGAAACTGTTTACAATTGATATCTGCGAGAAAAGGGATAATCAGGTTTTTTTTGTCATTGTCAAGACATTGGATATGTCAACCACACTCAAAGGCAAGCCTCCTCATAATCAAGAGTAATTGATTAATACAAATCTGACTTGGAGGTTTTTGTTGGTGATGGTGGTAGTAGCAGCGGTGGCAGTGGAGTGGGGAGTTGTTTATGTTGTTGCTTTTAGTTTAGTTTTGTTTTAACTTTAAGAAAGAGAAATAATATGAATTTGGGGGTAGGAAGGTAGAGGATTTGGGAGGAACTGAGAGAAGGGAAACAATATTCTTAAAATATAGTGGTATGAAATTCATAAAGAATAAATAAAAATTATGTAGAAATATTTACTTTATTTGAAGGAGATGTTTACAATAAAATAAAAATTCAGTATAATAAGATTCAAATTGTATCAAATTATATGAAAAACCTAGTAAACATGAAGTGCTATACTAGAAAGTAAATAATTGTTGGCCACGATTGCCATACCCATCAAAATAATATATTTAAAGAGATGAAAATATAAAATTTTAAGAAATGTAGACATTAAAACAAATTCATAACAGGTCAGAACTGCTTTATACACAGATCATTAAACAAAAGGAAACTGGTGTAGTGATTATTGTATCTGATAAACTAGACATTAGACATTAAGCCAAACAATTTAGAAGAAATAGAGAACCACTGCAACTTGATAAACATAGCAATTTATCAAGAGGACATAATATTTTAATTATTTATGCACCAAAACTTGGGAACTTCACAAAATTGCATAAAACAATTCCTAAAATGTACAAAGACAAAACATGTCAAGATAAAGTAATAATAGGATACATCAATACCTTAATTTCATATATAGGTAGGTTCTCCAAATCACAAATCAACAAAGAAACCTCAGAGTTAAATCATACAATGAGTCACCTGAGCCTATCAGAGGTCTATATACTAGTCCATCCAACAGATAGGACATACACATTCTTCTTAAAATATGGAAACTATTTTTAAACTGTCCATATTATAGACTACAAAACAAATCTTAATAAATGTGGAAAAAATCACAATAACTTTCTGCATCCTATAGGACCACAGTAATATAATACAAGAAACCAATAGCAAGACAAAAGTCAAAAAAAATGTCATAAATGCTTAGAAACTGCCTAATACACTTTTGAACGAAATGGAGAAATTATAGAAAGTTTATAAATCCTAGAGTCAAATGAAACTGAAAGTACAACTTTCAAGAATATCTGGCATACTTTATGAGTGCTCACAATTTAAAAACTGAGAGATCCCAAATAAATAACTAATTAATATGCCCCAAAGCTCTAGAAACGGGTCAGAAAAATGGCTCTGGGTGTAGAGGTGCTTAATGCACAGGCCTGACACCAGAGTTGGATCCTAAAAACCATGACTTGCAGAATTTGTGCTCTGACTTCCTTAAGCAAATGTAAAATTGTGCTTTTGTTTGCTTAAAACTACCTTTTAAAAAACAACCTCATGTCCAAGGGGATGTCCCCAGCTAGGTCCTAGTGCAGCTGAGGAGAGGGTGCCTGAACTGGCCTTCACTCCTCCAATCCTAAGGAAGTGCCATGCGCCCTCCCTACAATCAACAGAGAATAGAGATACTAAAAGAAATTCCCACTCCCTCTCTGCACGGACCCTCCCATAGCCACACTGATGAATATCTTGAATATCACTATAGAACCTTCATCTGGCAATGGACATACTGGCACCTGAAAGACTGTTCACCAGAGACACAGCCCTAACTACACTAATCAGAGGAAAAGATGGATACACAAGGTCAGAACATATGCAACACCACAAATAACAATACAACACCAACAAATAATAGTGACTATACAACAACAAGACTTGAATACCCAAATATAGATGAAGCAGAACAAAATAACTTCAGGAGTTTGAGGCCCTCAAAGAAGTGAAGGAAAAGACAAATAAAATATTGGAATAAGTCAACAAATCCCTTAAAGAAAACTAAGAAAAAGTAATCAAACAGATGAAAGAAATGATTCAAGACTTGAAAACTGAAATAGAGACAATAAAGAAAATACAAACCAAGGGAATTCTGAAAATGGAAAATATGGGAAAATGATCAGAAACCACAATGCAAGGATAAACAGCGGAATACAAGAGATGCAGGAGAGAAACTGAAGTACTGAAGATACAATAAAGGAAATGGATTGATCGATCAAAGAAAATGCTAAATCTAACAAAAGCTTGACACAAAATATTCAGGAAATATGGAACACATAAAAAGACCAAACTTAAGAATAATAGGGATAGAAGAAGGAAAAGAAGTCAAACTCAAAAGCACAGAAAATATGTTCAACAAAATCATAGAATACTTTCCCAACTTAAAAGAAGATATGCATATTAAGATACAGAAAGCTTACACAACACCAAATAGACCGGATCAAAAAAAGTTCCATGACACATAATAATTAAAACACTAAACATACAGAATAAAGGAAGAATATTAAGAGCTGTAAAGGAAAAGGGCCAAGTAACATAAAGGCAGACATATGAGAATTACACCTGATTTCTCAATGGAAACAATAAAAGCCAGAACATCCTGGTCAAGCATTGTGAAGACATTAAGAGACCATGGGATATTGCATGACAGAACCAGTTTTACACCAATACCTAGCCACAAACCCAGCCCTACACTAAGTACTAGAAAGAAAACTCCAACCATGGAAGTTAGCTACATTCACAAAAACACAGACAATAGTAGAAAATCCTAAAGAAGGGGGGGAACACACACAATAACATAATTAACAACTAAAACTAAAATAACAGGAACTTGCAATTATTATGGAGTTAGCAAGAAACCTGGCTCTAGAAAAATGCCCAAGAACCCACAGGGATGAACCCACCTGAGACCCTAAGCAATAGAGGAGAGGGTGTCTGAACTGACCTTACCCTGTAGTCAGACTGATGATTATCTTAAATATCACCATAGAACCTTCGTCCAACAACAGATGGGAACAGAAGCAATGACCCACATCGGAGGAGCGGACTGAGCTGCCAAGGTCCAAATGAGGAGCAGAAGGAAGGAGAACATGAGCAAGAAAGTCAGGACCATGAGGGGTGCGTCCACCCACTGAGACAGTGGGACTGATCTAATGGGAGCTCACCAAGGCCAGCTGGACTGGGAGTGATGGAGCATGTGATCAAACCGGACTCTCTGGATGTGGCTGACAATGAGGGCAGACTGAGAAGCCAAGGACAATGGCACTGGGTTTTGTTTCTACTTCATGAACTGACTTTGTGGGAGCTTAGTCTGTTTGGATGCTCACCTTCCTAGACCTGGATGGAGCAGGGAGGACCTTGGACTCCCCACAGAGCAGGGAACCCTGACTGCTCTTAGGACTGGAGAGGGAGTGGGAGGAGTGGGAGGGAAGGGAGGAGGTGGAAATTTTTTAATAAATAAAAAAATTATTACTAAAAAAAGAATGTTTTATATATGTGTCACAATGACCAAGAGAAATATTTGAAAAGATAAGCTGGTTTTAATCTGAGTACAATATACAAATCTGCCAAGGTAACATATGTAATACTTGTGTTTTTACATATCAATTCAGAAAAACTTTCACTTATAATTTAAAAACACAAACATGCTAATGAAAACAGAAATGCAAGACATTATCAAATAATGAATATTGTTTATGAAAACTGAAAGATATTGGGCTATTAAATTCTATGGTGAAAAGTTATTTATTTGTACTTTTAAAAAACATATTATGTATTGCTTACTTTAGTTGTATTATATGTGTTAACCTGCGTTATTTTTCTACCACATACATTCAGGAAACTATGGAGGCCAGAAGATGGTGTCAGACCCCCTGGAACTAGGATTAGAGATGTTTGTGAGACACAATGTAGCTGCTGAAAACTGAACCCAGCTCCTCTGCAAGATCAGTATACACTCAAACCATTTAAGCCTTCTCTCCAACCCCTACTTGTGCTATTTTTAAAATACATTGCAATTGGTAGATAATGAATATTTCTCTAACAATACATATGAGAAGAAAATATATTAATTGATATCACCGTGTTTGATATTTAATATAATAGTACTATTATCAAGGCTTTTAGAAGAGGCAGCTTTTTAGCTTTCCTGTGTTTTCTTATGCTAAAGAATAGATGGTAAGCTTTATACTTTTAGATTTTCAGGTAACAAAAATAAAACATAAGGTACCATTTACAGAGATCCCCTACTTTTTTAGGAGCATAGTGAATGCTTACCATATACAAAATCATGTCAATCCCATATTTTTTATAAAAAAAGGGGCAGGGAACATAAACCTTGAAAGTGTAAAATCTAAATCTCTCTTTTTTCTGCTTCACACAATGAGCAGTAAATTCTTATTCAACATATCTTTAATTAAGTAGATTTTTAAATCATGCAGTTCTTATACACTCAGTTTCAAATTATTCTCTTTCTCTTTATGATTCAAATTCTAACAGTTCCATCTTGTGGTGAAAATCAGAATAGGTTCTGTGCATCTTGCGGTTTTATTTCTTTTATTTTCTTCTTGCTTATAAAATCCACAGTAAAAAAATTAAGTAATTTTTTCCATAAGTGCCTGAATATAGTTTCCTTGCCCCATGAAATCCAAAACTAGCATGGGTTTAGGCAAGTAATTCAGTATAGTACAGCATATGTGAAATATGAAGTTAAATTAAGGGATAGTAGTGGGACATAGGAAACATCTAGTCCTTTTCAACTCTAAGAAACATCATGCATAATATGATACTATTTGTTTTATCTTTCAGGACCTGGAGTGGGATGCTAGACCACAGTTACATGAAAAGAGAAGCCAAATGCTATAAATCATTATGTAAAAAAAGAATGATAAGCCCTAAAACTACAATCAAAGTGAGTGGATTGAAGCAAATTTCAGGAGTCAAGCTTGAAAGTTAAACAGAGAACATATAGCTAAGACCATTCCAGTGAGGTGCCAGAGGTAGAGATGGGAGAAATGGAAGTGGCTTGGACTCTTTCTAAAAGCAATAAGAAATTGCTGAATGGGGCTTGGGTGGGAAAACAGAAGGCTTCACTTTCAAATCTGTATGATATTTTAAGTTCACCCTTTGAAGAGCTACTTTGAAATAAACACATAATAGTATTAGATAAAATGCGAATAATTAACATATGCATTCAGGCCGATAAAGGAAATATCTTGTAAGTCATGATACTAGTAATCAGTAGATAAAAATTCAGAGCCTGTTGCTTTCTGGGCAGCAAATCAGATAGATGTAGGCTTCCCTCACCAGCAGGCTCCTGAGAACTGAAATGCTTAGTTATGTTTAGAGACCAGAGCCAGGCTTAGTCAGTAAAACCAAGATCATACATATTCATCCTGTATTCAACTCCTAAAGAAGACAGAAAAAAAATTGCTGCTAACAATCTTTGCCAGAGGCAGATTCTTTGAAGAAGTCACCATGGGAGACTCAAGAACACATACCACAGAATCATGGGCAAAAACTGAGGCAAGCCTCTACAAGACTAAGTGATTGAATCCGAAATATGTTCAACATGTCTGTGCTAAGCTTTTCCTAATGCTTAGGACTCAACCCACAGTCTTGGACCTTCTGGGCAGGTGCTCTACTGCTTGCACTACCACCTTAACAAGAGCATTAAACAGCAAACATGGGATCACTAATTTGTCTAGCAAATACAGTGTATGCCCACAATGATCTACCTTCTAAATATTTAGAACAGTATTTTTGCCTGTAATCTTTTTCTGCACTGGGGCCCCATTTAATATCCATACATGAAAGAAGGCCTGCCTAGGAATTAATGCGCCCAAGAGCAGCCCTCAAACAATGACTAAGAGACTTTGGTGGCAATACATGAAAGTAGGAAGTGAAGCAGAGACCACGGAGGAGCGCGCTTCCCGACTTGCTTCCATGCTCCCCACAGAGTTCTCATAGTATTCAGGGACACCTGCTTGAGGATGATGACACTGCACACAGTGAACTGTCCCCTTTTCGTTAGCCAGGAATCAAGAAAAAGCCCACACAGACTTGCCTATAGGCTAGTCTAATTGATGCTTTTTTTTTCAAAAGAAGTCTACTTTTCCCAGATGACCCTGACTGTGTCAAGTTGACCAAAAAAAGAAAAAAAAAGAAAAAAAACTAACCAGAGCAATATGTACATTTATCTTATCTCTTACAAATTTCATAAAAGATAATTTTAACAACAAAAATTTAAAATTAAAGGTTAAAGGTACAGTCAGAATAAGCTGTGATGGGTGTTGAAAAGAGAATGAGAATATTGGAGGACTGGTAAGACAGCACTAAGAAATTTGCTTATGTGACCTGAGCTCATGGGAGCTCATGGCCACTGAACCAACAGTCGGGGAGCCTGCATGGGACTGACCTAAGTCCACTGCATGTGTGTGACAGTTGTGTAGCTTGGTCTCTTAGTAAGGCTTCTAAAAGTGAGAGCAGGATTTCTCTCTGGTGCTTAGCTGGCTTTTGATAACCTTGTTCCCCATGCTGTAGTACTTGTCCCTACCTCGACATAAGGGGAGGAGTTTGGGTCCTGCCTCAACTTGATGAGCCATGCTTTGTACCAGCCCTTGGGAGCCCTGTCTCTTTCCGAATGGAGATGGAGACGGAGTGAATGGGGAGGAAGGTAAATGGGAAAGAGGAGGGGATGGGAGAAGAGGAGGGAGGAGAAACTGGTTGATATGCAAAATAAATGAAAAAAATGTTATTTTAATAAAAATTGCATGTAATGCACTAAGAAAAATGCCCTAACACACGTGAAAAGATGATTTAAATGATTTACATAAGTTTATTATATTTAATTATCAAATTATTAGTCCAAATAATATGACTATTTTGTTTTTCAAATAAGTAAAATGAGAGTCAACCTAATTAAGTATTCTGCCTCAAATCATGAAACATGCACTTGAGAAAATTGAAATTTGAATTCAATCAGCTACATATCCTTAACTATAATGCCTTATTAACAAATCACTAATGAAATCAAATACAAAAAAGAGTGAATTGTCTCTAACTTATGGCTTACATTTACTAGCTTGCATTCATCTTCCTGAAATTGATTAATACAAGTACTCAAGTTTATAAAATTATATCATAGAAACATGGGCAAAAACACGAGCTCTCTATTAAGTTTGCCCTTATCCTTGAGTCTCATCTCTCAACTACATTATTTTGCTCTTTTTATGCCTTACAATTCAGCATAATTCTTGGTCTCCAGTCTCTAATTCCTTCTTAGTAGTTTGTAACGGTGGCTTCACTGGAATATTGGGCATCTAAGTATATGATACCTATTTACTGTATCCAATTATATAAGCATGACTTTGGGACAGAACAGCTGGTGAAACTCACTGATTGGTAAACTGGTTCAAAAAGTTGCATAATTCTTCTGTCTAGATATATATATGAAGTAAAGGAAATTTCTACCATCATTCTCATATATTTATAAACCATGATCACTCACGTTAACCCTTTAGCTAACAACTAAATTATAATGAGCTTTCTATTCACTATTTAGACCTTATCCTGAGGTTCTCAGTGTGGGCAAACCACCAGCTGTGTGTGGTACTTCTAACTACAATACAGACGGCATTGCTTGCAGGCATGCTCTCTTGACAACACCATTCCTACTGGTCTAGTATGATATGATGTCATCCTTCTAAAAGTGGTAAACTGAACAAACATGTCCTTATTTTTTCATTGCATTTTAGGCCTCTGCAGTCACAGCAAGAGGAGATGATTATTTTTGTCCTTATGGTACTTATTGTTACATCCTTATGGCTACTTCCTGATGTAGTCCATAACAAGATATACAGTGGACTATAAGATCACTTAAAAATCAATCACTGGGATTCCAAATATAACATAAAGGTAGAATGTCTGCCTATCATGTGAAAGACTCTAGGTTCAATTTCCATCACTGTATAAAAAGAGAAAAAACATATCCTGCATTAATATGCAAGGGAGTCAAGCAATTTGCTTTCAGACCAGTGTGCAACCATTGTAAAATCAGTAGAATTTGACTACTAACTCACACATTTTTGCTGTTGTCATATATGTCTCAAGCATCTGGAGTAAATGTATTAGAATTCCAAACCTTTGGATGAATTACCATACCTTTCTATTTCCACTTTTTCCTATATAAATTGAGCATAGCAATAGATATGTGAGTTGCTGTATTGTTAATACTGCAGATAGGGTAGTAAAATACATGTAATCACAGTCCTTTACTTAACAAAGGTTAAAATATAGCCCACTTGAACTATACATTCAAGCTAATAAAAAACTATGAGATTTTTCCCCCAGTTCTCATCTTCTACTGATTGAAGTAAATAACTTAATTTTCACATAGGAAAGCTTTTGTAACCTCTAGGTTTGCCACTCCCTGTGTTGAGAACTTTCAGGCTCTATCTCCTCAAATTCTCCTCCAAACATACATCTTCAATCAATATGGTAGCTGCCAAATAGTACATCAAGAAAAAGAAATGGGAAAATGAGAGAAAACTGCGAAATAAAGTGAAGGGTCAGAAATTGTAAAAGGAATGGCGGGCCGCTTCCCGCAGCCCACCTCCCGGCTAGCTTTATGCAAAATAATTACACGGAAACTGTATTCTTTTAAACACTGCTTGGCCCATTAGTTTCAGCCTCTTATTGGCTAACTCTCACATCTTGATTAACCCATTTCTAATAATCTGTGTAGCACCACGAGGTGGTGGCTTACCAGGAGGATTCTAACCTACGGCTGTCTCAGAGAGGAGAGTCATGACGACTACCTCACTTCCCTTCTTCCCAGCATTCTGTCCTGTCTACTCCACCCACTTATGTTCTGACCTATCAGGCCAAGCAGTTTCTTTATTAATTAGCCAATGAAAACAACAGAAATACATAAGCCTCTCCTACATCAAGAAATGAAGCATGCCTTCTTTGGAGCTAGACTAGAGTTATGTGGAGCAAGACTGAGTGGGACACTCTTACATCTATGAAGAAGGTATATATATATATCCTTTGTCTGCTCTGTACCTAGTAAAAATGCAAAACATGCAGATTTCAGAAGTAAAGTGTTAATAATGCAAAAAAGAACTATCCGTTGGGGTTGATAAAGATCTTTTCCCATTCAGTAGGCTGTCTTTTTGTCTTATTGACTGTGTCCTTTGCTTTACAAAAGTTTCTCAGTTTCAGGAGGTCCCATTTATTTATTGTTGCTCTCAGTGTCTGCTACTCGGGTTATGTTTAGGAAGTGGTCTCCTGTGCCCATGCATTGAAGACTTCTTCCCACTTTCTCTTCTATCACATTCAGTATGGTTGGTTTTATATTGAGGTCTTTAATCCATTTGGACTTGAGTTTGGTACATGGCCATAGATATGGATCTATTTTCATTCTTCTACACGTTGACATCCAGTTGTGCCAGCACCATTTGATGAAGACACTTTCTTTTTTTCATTGTATAATTTTAGCTTCTTTGTTAAAAATCAGGTGTTCATAGGTGTATGGATTAATATCTGGGTCTTTGATTCAAATCCATTGCTCAACTTCTCTATTTTTATGCCAATACCAAGCTATATTCATTACTGTAGCTCTGTAATAGAGTTTGATGTCAGAGATGGTGATGCCTCTGGAAGTTCCTTTTTTGTACAGGATTATTTTGGCTATCCTGGGTTTTTTGTTTTTCCATATGAAGTATATTATTGTTCTTTCAAGGTCTGTGAAGAATTGTGTTGGGATTTTGATGGGTGTAATGGATTAAGTCAAAATGTGACAGGTTCCCAAGTGGCTGCAGTGGGCAGTGGGCCATGAGACCATGATGCAGGTCCCGAGAGCAGCCATTCCTGGGCAAGGATGGCACAGTTTCCAAAGTGGCTGCAGTAGGCCACAAGTCCCAGGCAGGAAGCCACATAATGGGTGAGAGAACTCAATGGGGAAGCCAGTCCCATGAAGAGAGACAGACAGATGGGCATGCCATGAGACCATGCTGCAGGTTTCCAAAGGCAGCAGGTCCTGGGCAGGGAGACACGTGGTGGGCGAGAAACAGAGACATGGATAAGCACACCACGCAGAGTGAGGTTGAATATTTATTTAGTGGGTTATGGAGAGAAAGGGGGAGAAGGGGAGAATAGGAGAGAGAGAGAGAGAGAGAGAGAGAGAGAGAGAGAGAGAGAGATGTAGGAAGGTGTGAAGGGAGAGATGGAAAAGAGAAGGGACTCAGACTGGAAGTTGAAGATCAGCTTGCCTCAGTGGACAAGGAAGGGAGTGGGTGTGGCTTGTCTCTTAAAGGGACAGAGCAGACCATTACAATGGGGATTGCATTGAATTTATAGGTTGTCAAGCAGGGCCTTTTAAGGTCTTCTGGGCGGGCAGCTAAGTATTTTGCCTGAGTGCTTATCTGCACATACATGGCCCTGGAACCTGGAAGTGCCAACCATACTGTGGCTGGAATCATAACAATTTCCACCTCTTGCAATGTTTCTTCCTTCCATCTAAATGTGGTGGATTTTAGTTCATAATCTCAGTTTTCTGTTTGAAAGATAACAAAAACTATCATGATAACTATTTTTTGGAACAAGGTATCACTGTGAAGCTGGGTCTGGTTTGAAACTTGCTACATCATCTAGTCTCACCTTATAATCAGACTCATGGTCTTCATGCTTTAACCTCCTGAGATCTGGGATTATAGACATGTTCCACTCTGCCTGGAAGTAGGTTATTTTAGTTGTATTCTAATTTAGTCATGAAATTTCAAAAGCATCATAATAAAACCCTGTGGGCATTCAGGGATGTAAGTCTGTTCTACCTTGATTAAAGGTCAGAGTTTGAGCTTATCTTTGCACTATCAAAGTTGTTGTCAATAAGTGTGGTTACACACCCTGTCCTAGGGTGTGGTTACTTGGTGTTTTGGACATTAAGATGATGGCCCATAGAGGTGGATCTGCTCCACCCTGACCAAAGGTCAGAGAATTCAAGCATATTCCTGTGTTCTTTCTTTTAAAATAGGAAGTTTGACATAGGGAATGGCTGCCTACAGGATACTTGTCCTAGAGTGTGTTCACTGCATATTCCTGTCCCAAACATCAAATACTTTTACTTAGGAAATAATGGCTTGATGTCTCAAATAACCGTTCTGCTTGCCTTTTGTGTCTTGTTAAAGCAGTCTTTTGCTTTCTGCCCATTTTTTTATTGGTGCATAAAGTGTATACAAAATAAACACAGGCAAATTCAGTATTCCATATCTACAGGGTTGCCTTCCCATTACTGAAATTACCTTGTGTGAGTGAGAAGGAAACACAGAACATGTAACAAACCTGATTAGGAGTTTATTAGAGGGAGCATGCACAGGCCTGGGAAGTCAGTGTTCAGAGAGAGAAAGGAAGGAAGATGGTGCTTCCAGCTTTTTTAAAAGCTGCCTTAGGCATGCATACAGGCGGTTGATGTTCCTACATCATACGCAGATGATGGGGGGCTCATGCATGTATGCAAGGGCTTAGTTGAGTCATACATGGATGATGCAAACATGCATGTGCACAATGGTTTAATTGAATCATACGTGGATGATGTAATCCATGCATGCGTGCAAGGGCTTAGCTGGGTCATATGTGGATGATGCAACCACTCATGCATGCAAGGGCTCAGCTAAGTCATACACGGATGATGTAATCCATGCATATGCTCAAGGGCTTAGCTGAGTCATATGTGGATCACACAGGGCCCTTTAACATCCCCGGGGGCCATTAGATACTTCTACCTGAGGGTTTGTCTGCATCTGCATAACCTCTAGAACCCAGCAGTATCAGCCTTATGTGGTTGAAATCATTACAGTTACTATTCTTTAATATCTCTGTTCCTCTTACCTAACATTTCTAATCCACACACTCCTATCTTGGAACATATGAACCCAACATGGCTAGGACCGAGACAGAAGTCACCCCAAAAAAAGGTGGCTTATGATAAGACCCTTAAAATGAATTTAAAAAATTGTAGCTTAATGTGAAAAATAGTCTTTTTATTAAGTATTTTTATACAATCTTTTCTCATTTTACATAGTTATCCCTGTTCCCACTCCCTCCCCTCCTCCTTTACCCCACCCTACCTCCCCATCCACTTCTCACAAAATGTAAGGCTTCCCATAGGGAGTCAACAAAGTCTGACACTTCATTTTGAGGCAAGACCAAGGTCCTCCCCCCATATCTAGGCCGAGCAATGCATCCTTCCTAATAGAATGCACTTCTAGACGCCAGTTCAAGCACAAGTGATAAATCCTGGTCCCATTTCCAATGACTCCATAGACTGATCAAGAATCACAACCGACCCTCACATTCAGTGAGCCTAATTTGGTCCTATGCAGCTAACCCCGTCATCAGGCCAGAGTCAGTGAGCTCTCACTGTACTAGATTAAGTAAAAATGCTGCAGTTTCCCAAGTGACTGCAGCCGGCAGTGGGCCATGAGACCATGCTGCAGTTTCCCAAGCAGGGGCAGGCAACAAAGGATCCCTAGCGCAGCCAGTCTCAGGTAGGGATAGCACAGTTCCCCAAGTGGCTGCAATGGGCCACAAGGGGCAGCAAGTCCCAGGAAGGTAGAGACAAATGGATAGACATGCCACAAGACCACGCTGTAGGTCTCTGAAGGTGGCTGGTCCAGGTCAGGGAGCCATGCAGCGGATGAGAGATGGATGGATAGGCACGCCATGCAGAGTGAGGTTGGATATTTATTTAATAGGTTATGGAAGGGAAAGGGAGAAGGGAGAAGAGCAAAGAGAGGGAGAGGGAGAGGGAGAGAGAGAGAGAGAGAGAGAGAGAGAGAAACAGAAGGGAAAGGGGAAAATGAGGGAGAGACAGAAGCTGCTTCTTTGAGAGGAATACTGCGGGGGGGGGACTCAGACTGGAAGCTGAATATCAGCTTGCCTAGGTAGATGGGGAGGGAGTGGGCATGACTTGTCTCTTAAAGGGACAGAGCAGACCATTACACTCACTAGCTCAGATCAGCTGTTTCTGTGGGTATCACCATCATGGTTTTTACCCCTTTGCTTATATTATTGCTCCTCCCTCTCTGGGCTGGTCTCAGGTAGAGAAGGAGGAGTGATAAGACTAGCTACGTGAGAAAAATAGGTTTTTTATTACATTTTATGTAATTTAAGTCAAAGAACTCTTTAATGTTTTTTTCCTTGAGAAATTTATCTTAGTGTTTGGTCTAGTAGAAACACATAAAGAATAAGAAGAGGTGTATACATTTATGAAACTTTCAAGAATATGATACTTTTTCATATAGTAAAAGTTTATATCAAATGCATTATTTTAAGTAGAATTTACTAATTTAGTTCTTTTTTTTATTTTTCCATTCAAAAATTTACACTTCCACCCCTCCTCCCAATCCCCTCCTGCTCCCCTACTCACCCTTCTCCCTCCTTCTCCCTGCTTGAGAGAGGGCAGGGAACCCTGCCCTGTGGAAAGTCCAAGGCCCTCCCTCTTACACCCAGGACTAGGAAGTTGTGCATCCATATAGACTAGGGTCCCAAAGAGCCAGACAGAACTTGCCATAAAAACAAGTCCCAGTGCCTTTATCAATGGTGTAACATGAGGGCTGGCTTGTTGGGGTTTCTGTCCCTCCCAGTACCCCAACAGCCGGCAAGCAACAAAGAAAATCACTCACAAGACTCCATAAGATTATAAACTGATTGGCCCATTTGGTCAGGCTACTTATTAGCTCTTATAACTTATGTTACCCCATTATCCTTATCTACGTTACCCACATGGGCTCAGTACCTTTCTCAGTGTGACAGCTTACATGTTGCCTCTTCGGTGGTCTGTACAGGAATGGCTGAGAGAGAGCTTCTGCTTCCAGAATACTCCCAGTCTCTTTGCTCCACCCTACTTCCTGTCTGGCTTTCCCGCCTATACTGCCTGCCTGGCCAATCAGCGTTTTATTAAAATATGATTGACAGAATACAGATAATTCTCCCGCACCATTTCCCTCTCTCTTTTTTTTTTAAACAAAGGAAAATACCCATAATCCATTTGTTGGGAATGTGGGCGTAGTATTTCAGGCTACTTCCTGCTGGTTGGGGGCGCTGATAGTCTTAAGGGGACCTAAAGAAAATTTAGAGTTATAATCAAGTCATGACTGGAGTATCCTGTGAGTCTCGATCATCTCAGGCAGCAGTCTTGGATCAGTTCTGGATGTAGACTTCTGTCATCTGGGCCATCTGTTCCTATCGGAGATTTTTCAGGTGGCCTCCCTTGGTCAAAGGTGATTATTCTTAACTCTGAATAAATCCAGAGTCTCTCGTTTTCTGTGGAAACAAAAGCAAAATCTCTTCTCCAAAGTAACATACCTTTTGACTTCAGTTTTGAAGCCAAGGTATTTTCAAAATTCCTATCTTGGGTTAGTTCAGCAGCATTTATAAACAAAAGTCTTTTAGCAGTTGTTGCTCCTTCCTCAGCAATCAAACAATTTAAGGAGAGCATAATAGCATACAGTATGAAGATTCTCTGTGCATTTTCCATCTTTATGTGGCTTTATTTTAACCTCTATTTCTTTTATTTTTACTTTTACTTTTTGAGACAGGATCTTTGTATATCTTTGTCCTGGAATAACACTGTAGACCAGGCTGTCCTTGAACTCACAGAGATCCACGTGTCTCTGCTTCCCCAGTGCTAGGATTAAAGGTGTGTGCTACCACACCTTGAACTCAGAGATCTGTCTGTCTCTGCCTCCCAGGTATTGGGATTAAAGATGTATGCTACCACATCTTGAAGTCACAGAGGTTAACTACCTCTGTCCCTTAAAGTCACAGAGGTCAACATGCCTCTGCCTCCCAGGCATTGGGATTAAAGGTGTGTACCACCACACCCTATATCTCCCTTTCTTTCTTTTTTATTTTTAATGACTTTAACCTTTTAGCCTGCATATATTTTTAACACACTGTAAACCATTTAGAGGTTTTCTTCATCTTTGAATCTCTCTTTACTGTTTATCTCTCTTTTTCTGACCACATGAGCCTTTAATTTACAAAGCAATATGGAAAGCCATGGCTTTGACAGCTAGATCCAGCTCATTCCTTAGCTTTCCAGACTCATAGCTGAGATACCAGCCACAGCTGTGTTCACTGCCACAACTCTGTTGTGTTTCAAGGTCCTTGCTAGCAAGCAAGCTGCAGCATTCTGCTCACAGACCACACTCAGTCGGACTGCCTGCCTGAAAGAGTCAGAGTTTGCTCTGGCAGGACAGCCCAGATAGCCGGCATTTTAAAACAGCACAGCTTTTCTCCTGCTACAGCTGAAAACTGAAAAGAATGCGTTCAGCTTGTCATCAACAACATTTAAGTGTTTTGTGGCAGGACCTCTTTAAAGAGCTGCAAGGTTTTGCAGCTAAAGCTGAGTCAGGAAGCCTCTCTCAGATGAGAGCGCTTGCTTGCCTCTAGCAAGCAAAGTAGACCTGAGAAATTGCTGCCACCAAGAAGGCATGATTTACTCTATTCTTTCCCAAGCTTTCTCAAGCTTTCTGTGGATTCAGTTATCCACGTCTGGGCGCCATATGTAACACGAGGGCCGACTTGTTGGGGTTTCTGTCCCGCCCAGTACCCCAACAAGCCAGCAAGTCCCAAGGAAAATCACTCACAAGACTCCATAAGATTATAAACTGATTGGCCCATTTGGTCAGGCTACTTATTAGCTCTTATAACTTATGTTACCCCATTATCCTTATCTACGTTACCCACATGGGCTCAGTACCTTTCTCAGTGTGACAGCTTACATGTTGCCTCTTCGGTGGTCTGTACAGGAATGGCTGAGAGAGAGCTTCTGCTTCCAGAATACTCCCAGTCTCTTTGCTCCACCCTACTTCCTGTCTGGCTTTCCCGCCTATACTGCCTGCCTGGCCAATCAGCGTTTTATTAAAATATGATTGACAGAATACAGATAATTCTCCCGCACCACAATGGCTTCTCAGTCAGCCCCCATTGTCAGTCACAATCAGAGAGTCCAATTTGATCACATGCTCGTTCAGTCTCAGTCTAGCTAGATTTGGTGAGCTCTCATTAGAACAGGCACACTGCCTCAGTTGGTGGACAAACCCCTCATGGTCCTGACTTCCTTGTTCATCTTCTCCCTCCTTCTGCCCTTCAGCTGGACCTTGGGAGCTCAGTCCATTGATCTGAGAAGGGTCTCTGTCTCTATCTCCATCCATCACTGGATGAAGATTCTATGGTGATATTCGAGATAATCACCAGTGTGATAGTGGGGCAAGGACAGTTCAAGCACCCTCTCCTCTGCTGCCCAAGGACCTAGCTGGGGACATCCCCATGGATACCTGGGATCCCCCCTAGAGTCAAGTCTCTTGCCAACCCTAAAATGGTTCCTTTAATGTAGATGTCTTTTTCCCTGCTCCTATATCCGCCCTTCTTCCATCTCCACCCTCCCACTCTCACAAGCTCTACATATAACCCCAGTAGCACAGACAATAAGAGCAACATTGAATAAATGGGACCTCCTGAAACTAAGAAGCTTCTGTAAAGCAAAGGACACTGTCATTAAGACAAAAAGGCATCCTACTGAATGGGAGAAGATCTTCACCAACACTGCATCAGACAAAGGTCTGATCTCCAAAATATATAAAGAACTCAAGAAACTAGACTTTAAAATCTAATTAACCCAATTAAAAAATGGGGTACTGAACTGAACAGAGAATTCTCAACAGAAGAAGTTCAAATGGCCAAAAGATACTTAAGGAAATGTTCAACATCCTTAGCTATCACGGAAAAGCAAATCAAAACAACTCTGAGATACCATCTTACACCTGTCAGAATGGCTAAGATCAAAAACACTAATTATAGCTTATGTTGGAAAGGATGTGGAGCACCAGGATTGCTGGTGGGAATGTAAACTTGTACAACCACTTTGGAAATCAGTATGTAGGTTTCTCAGAAAATTAGAAATCCACCAACCTCAGGATCCAGCAATATCACTCTTGGGCATATACCCAAAAGATTCTCAATCATACTACAAAAGCATTTGTTCAACTATGTTCATAAGCATTATTTGTAATAGCCAGAACATGAAAGCAACCTAGATGCCCCTAAACTGAAGGATGGATAAAGAAAATGTGGCACATTTATACATTAGAGTACTACCCAGTGGTAAAAAACAATGACATCATGAATTTTGCATGCAAATGGATGGAATTAGAAAACACTATCCTGAGTGAGGTAACCCAGAACCAAAAAGATGAATATGGTATGTACTCATGCATAAGTGGATACTAGCTATAAACAAAGGACATTGAGCCTATAGTTCATGATCCTGGAGAAGCTGAGTAAAGAGGTAAACCCATGGAGAAGCATATATTGGCCCACCTAGAGACTGGAAACAAACAGGATCACCTGGCAGAATTGGGAGCATGGAGCAGGAGGAGAGGGAAGGGTGGAAAAGGAGGAGGAGGGAAGAAGGGGAGGATTGAGGAGAATTTGAGAGAGTGTGATGGTTGAGATGGAGAAAAGACAGAGAAAAGAGTAAGGAGAGAGATATCTTGATTGAGGGAGCTATTGTAGAGTTGGCAGAAACCTGACTATAGAGAAAGTCCCAGGAATCCACAGGGATGACCCCACCTAAGCCTGGGCAGTAGAGGAGAGGGGGCCCAATCTTGACCTGCCCTGTAGTCAGACTGATGATTAACTTAAATGTCACCATAGAACCTTCATCCAACAACAGATGGATACAGGGGCAGAGACCCACATCAGAGCACTGGACTGAACTCTCAAGATCTAGTTGAAGAATGGAAGGAGTGAGAATGTGAGCAGAGAGGTCAAGACCAAGATGGGTTCATCCAGTGAGAGAGTTTACCTGAGCTAATCGGAGCTCACCAATTCCAGCTGGACAGGGAAGAAACAAGAATAGGACCAAACTAGTCCCTCTGAATGTGGTTGATGGTTGCATGGCTGGAGCAGACTGAGGGGCCACTGGCAGTGACACCAGGATTTATTTCTACTACATGTACTGGCTTTTTGGGATCCTATTTTCTTTGAATGTATACCTTGCTCAGCCTGGTTATAGTGGGGAGGGTCTTGGACCTTCCATGGAGCAATGTGCCTTACCCTCTCCGAGGATTGGATAAGGGTGTGGAGGGGGAGAGTGAGAGGAGGGGAGGGAGTAGGAATTTTAATTGGTATTTTTTAAGAATGTAATACCTTTTAAGAAAATTAAATAAAACAAAATGGAAGGACTAGCAGGCAAGAGAAATGAGACATCATGAGGAGGTAGGCGATAAAGGAGAGTGATAGGGTAATATGATTAAAGTGTATGCTATCCATATGTTAAAGGTGTCATAATGAAACCTATGCTTTTGCTCAATAAATATGTTTCTTAATTCACAAATAATGTTATATCAGAATTTTTAGTTCAAATAATATCTGTTTTCATTCACTATACATTTTATTTTTTTATGACCATACCACATCCCAGTAAATGTAGAAGGGCAGGTAGCTATGTTCTATGATGCCTTAGATTCCTTCGGTTATAATGACCAGAAGTGCTAAGCTGGATTGTAGAAGGTTTCATACTTATTTCTATAATGTCTGGCCAGGTACGCTAAGAATTAAAATAATAATCATTATTTTGTAACCCACTGAGTTTAATTCAAATTGCATGAGTATTGACAAGCTCATGCTCATGCACATCTTGTGAAGGTAACCACAGCTGCTATGAGTTCATGATGCAATGACATGCCCACAAGACAGCATTTTATAGTTTTCCTCCTCATCATCTAGATCTTACAACTTTCCCACAGTCTTCTCAAAATGAAGATATGAAAGTAAGGGAACCACTTGTTGGGAAGAAAGGGTTAACCTGAAGTAGAGGAAAGATAAGAAAGGGTAATGGGGATTGTACTTGATCAATGCAAAATATGGCCATGTGTAACACTGTCAATAAATAAAGATTATCTATCATTTAAGGTATCAGATATATTAAAAAGTTATAAAGGCATTCTAATTTAATGGATGTTTGTTTTATTTTATATATATGGGTACTTTGCCTGAATGTATGTATGTATATGTATGTATATTTGAATATATGCATGTATGTATGTGTACTGTGTGCATACCTGGTGCCTAAAGGCTGGCAAGAGGTATTGAATCCCCAGAACTGGCCTTACAAACTCTTGTAATCTACCATGTGGGTGCTAGAAATCAAACTTAGTTTCTTTGGAAGAGCAGTCAGTGTTCTTATCCACTAAGCCTTGAGCACTGTTCAAATTTAAAAACAAAGATTTAGATGCCATTACTGAAATGTATTTTGCTAATTATAAAATATCCATAAGTGTTGTGGAGAGGCTACTTGTTAGTTCCTGGCCGCCCGGCTAGTTTAGATCTGAAATAATCACACAGAAACTGTATTATTTAAATCACTGCTTGGCCTATTAGCTCTAACTTCTTATTGTCTGGCTCTTACACCTTAATTTAACCCATTTATATTATTTTATATTTTACCATGAGGGTCGTGGCCTACTGGCAAGGTTCCTAATGTGTCTGTCTCTGGTGAGGCTACATGGCATCTCCCTGACTCTGCCTTCTTTCTCCCAGCAATCAGTTTAGTTTTCCCCACCTAGATCTATTCTACTAAGTCACTGGCCAAAACAGTTTCTTTATTAATTCACCAACAAAGGCAACACATATACAGAAGGACTTCCCACACCACATACGCTCTCAGAGTTTTTTTTTTTTGATGTGTGTAGCTATACTTTTTTTTAGTTTTATCAAAATATGTACAACAATGTTCATCTTGTGACCCATGAATGTCACTGTATTCTAAAATTAATGAGAACATTGGAGATGGTTCTCAAAATCTTAATGTAAACTTAGTTTTGTTTCAGACAAAGTAAATATGAAAAGATTTTTTGAGACAATGCAGGGAAACTGAATATTAAAGCTTGGTGGATGACACTAAGTACACATTAGTAATTTTAGGAGGTACTAGATATAATAATGGTACTGTTAACCTGCTAATGCATTTGTGAATAAAAACATCCGAAGTTTGTTTTGAAGGAGTTCCAGAAGTAAAGGTATGAGTAGGAAATAGGCAGAATAGGTGTATTCAGAGCTGCAAAGAGGTGGTAAGCCTGGATAAAAATAGGTAATGATTCATTGTGTCATCTATTTGTATGTATTAAAAAACAAAAGTATAAAATTTAAATGAACCATTCATTGGGTTCATTTTTTTAGAAAGCCTCCTCACCTAGCACTTAAGACACCTAGGAAAGTATTTTGACTGTGGAAAACAGCTTGGTTGATAATTTTCAAGTTATGATAGGATGTCTCTTGATTAAGACTAGTAAATATAAATTTTGAATTAGTAACTGTACAGCCTTGAGAAAGTTTACACCTACTCCTCAGTGCTTTACTTGAAATAGTGATGGTAAGAACTGCATGGAGGTATAATGAAGTATAAGTAAAATAATCTTTATAAAATGATAGTAGACTGCATGGTGCATAATAATGTTCCAAAAAGTTAATTGTCTCTGTTAATCTTCAGTTTAAGGTATCATTTTCAAAGAACTGAAGAATGTTCAAATTACTATTTATATAATTCCAAGACCGATATGATCTGCAGAAATCAGATCAAATTAAATAGCTTGACACTTAACTCACCTGAAAGAATTGTCTATTGATGCAGACACAAACAAAATTAATATAAGAACTTACATTATAAATTTATAACATATTTATATATTCTATAATTGTATAGTGCATTATATACTGTGTAGTATTATATATAATCACATATAATAGCCATATGTATCATGTATATGATTGTATATTATATGATATGTGAATATAATATAACATTTGTAACTTACAGAAACTTATATTTCACTTGTATAATTTATTACTCTGTTTTTCTCACCATATCCCTCCTTTTCCTTCCCCATATTATTTAATCTTAAAAATAAAGCTAGACAGAATATAGTCATATTATTTCACAGTACTTTACATACTATAAAGATTTTATAAACTAATATAAGAATTAGTATTTATAAACATCTAATTCATGAGATTATTATATTGCCTTTTTGTTCCAATAGGAGAAAATAATTTGAATTTTGTGTGAATCCATTAAAACAGCACTAGTTATTATTAAATATTTTCATTTAAGCTCTTCTTTCATGAGCTCATATGGATCTCATAACTGTTGAATCTAGTCGCTGTTAATTTCTATGTCATTGAGACTCTGTCATCCAAATTACTACCTCAACAATTTTTCCATATTTATTTTAACTACTGCGTCCTTTACATGTATTTATATGTAAGAATACAAAGTACACAACAGTAAAAAAAAAACAGAGGGAGCCTTTATAGCAAACCATTATGTCATTCAAATTTTTTTCAGTGAATACCGAAAGATAGAATTCTGATGTCTCTTTCTGTATTTTTAAATCAATAAAAATACTATGTGAAGCCCATGTATTTATCTCATGATCTAAATTTATTAAAAGTTGAATTTCACAGTTCCTTGGTAAGAAAAACACTTCAATATTAAACACCCAATTCCTGTAATACATCAAGTACAATAGTTTCTTGTAGAAAACTAAGTACTTAAGAAAGTGCCATAATTTCTCAGAACCCTTTCACATCGTGCACTAGCAGTTACTTAGAAACTTTTAAAACACTTTCCCATGAGTATCAAATTTGACTATGACTTAAATATTGACTTTTCATTTATTTTCCATGTCAATATTCCTGTAATAGTTATCGATCTAGGTTCATTTGAGACTATCAAAACCAAAAGTTCCTAGACTCACTCCCTTGGTGTAATAAAATGATGTTTACTTGAGAAATCTTATCACTCTCCTGATTCTTTAAAGGGTTGTGGTCAGCGTTTCCTTGACTATTAGCAATAAGTTCTTGAGTCTGAGGAATAGGGGATGGAGCTAACTGCTGTTCATGACCATGGCTGGAAAAAGTATCTATGCTAGTGATATTCACCCAATGCACAAATATACAAATTCAATAACCACATTCACAAAAGCCTCAAAGCAATGTGCTAGACTTTGTTGACTTCCCATGGGAACCTTACTCTCTCTGAGGAGTGGATGGGGGGTGGGATGGAGGGATGGAATAAGAGAGAAGGTGGAGGGAGCAGGAGGAGAGGAGGGAGTGGGAACTGGGTATGGCAAGTAAAATGAGAAAAAATAAGTTTTTTAAAGAAACAAAAACAACAAAGAAAAATCCGTCATATGTGTACCCAACCACTTAGTTTTAGTTAATTCTAGATATAATCAAGTTGACAACCAAGAATAAGTATCACAAGGTGTAACTGTATTTTTTCTGCTTTTGGAGGGGCTATATCTTCGTGTCTTTCTATTCATTCCTCTATTTTCAGTACATGGTGGCTGATGAACATTTTTCCTACCACAAAATACAAGTGAGGAAAATAAAACAAACAATGGTGAAAACAAACAGGAAATGGAAAAGATATCCAAACACATATGGACTAAGGCAACTGTGATTGCAAATTCTAGTGTGGGGAGACATTTTAGCTGATACGTCATTAAACTACTTAATAGCAGTTGCTTTCCCAATGGAACCTATTATTTCCATGGTCACAGATTTTTGTCTCAATTCCCAGGTTCATATGTGAATTCCCCCTGTGACGTAGGCCTTATGTCCAACCAGAAAATTGGTTTGATCAACAATCACTAGAGTCATTATTGCAGTAGCTGGCACATCTTGACTGGCACTTTCATTCCACATACTGGATCCAGAGCTAAATAAGACTTTTGGGTTAGGTTCTCTTCAGCATCCTGAGTAGCAACTTCTGGCACTATAAGATCCAGCTTACAGAGAGGGAGCACTTCAGGCCTGCTCTTAGATTTATTTCTCCAAATCCTGCAGGCAAAGCACACAACCTTTTCAGCAGTAAAGACTTAGTCCTAGAATTCATCCAACAATTGTGGCAGTAGCTTTTATTGTTTTAGGGGCCTCTGGGACCTCCATGACCAACAACTCCTAGGAAAGTGACCCACTCTTAGCACTGGGACTCCCGAGCATTTGTTTTATGTTGGGGATGCTCTTTACCATTTCCAGGTCCAGGCTAGCTTTCCCCCAATATCTCCAAACTATCCCAATCACTTTAGCTGTGACTACTTGTCTTACCCAAACATAAAGCTCCTGAGAATTCCACAGCAATGCCTGACCGTCGCACTGTCTGAGAACTAATTCCCCACACTTGCTTCTCTCAGGGCACTCACCTGTCTCTTAAGTGACTCTCTAAACCTGCAAAACACTCCAGAGTTAACACTGTGCTGGCTCTGGCGAGCAAAGCCTTTATACAGAGGATGTACAGAACAATTTTGCAAAGTCCCAAGCCATCGTCTCATAAGGAAGAGGGAGTCTGTGGAAACAACACTGGCAAAGCACCTTGGAAGTCGACAGTCACCTGTTTCAAGCAAGGTCAGGTGGTCACAGAAAATCATAGCCACGAAGATAGTGAAGTCAAGCATAAGCAACGTCTAACACAGCATGAGATTGTATCTGTTAATGCCATTGTTTCCTCCCAAATTCATGTTGGATATAGTAGCATGAATAGGAAGCAATAAGTTAATTTTTCACAATGCTCAGTTGTTCTCTCTAAGCCATTTTATTTCTATACCCTGGAGCTCTTTCATGAATCTCCCAGTTTTTCGTACGCTGATGAGTTTGGTGACGCTCAGCTCTGTGCAGCACTAGTGATGGATAGATCCCTCTTCTCCCCTACTGCACTTGCTGTTTAGACAGGTTCCTTGGCTCAGGGAGGCTCTGGATTGGCACTGTGGCTCTATCCACCACAACTGTCTTCTAGGGGAGGTCCTGGCTGGACCAACCATCTCTATCTTTCATATGCTCCTTTGTGCAAGAGAGAAAGAGACTCTACTTTGTCTGAATGGAAAACTGCCCATCCCTTGGATAGGCTTGACCTGTATTGCTGTTTCGAACCTGTATTGTTTTATCATGGAGGCATTTTGTGTACTGACCCTTGGGCCTTCCAAAAGTTCAGTAGTGGAGAATTTGACTTTCTGTCAATTTTTCCTTGGGAATTCAGGTGTGACAAAAACCTTGCCACATTTGCATTTAAGTAACCCAGACAGACCTCTTTCTTCAGGTCCTTTCTCTTATCTCTAGGCTGCTCTTATGTTACAGACACCCTTTACATGCTGGTTTCAGTCACTTAGTGTCTCCTTCCTATTTCCTGTAACATGAGGGGCTGGCTTGTTGGGGTATCTGTCCCGCCCAGTACCCCACAACTGGCAAGCCCAAAGAAAATCATTCACAAGGCTTTATAAGGTCATAAACTGATTGGCCCATTTGGTCAGGCTACTTATTAGTTTTTATGACTTATCTTAACCCATTATTCTGATCTATGTTAGCCATAATGGCTCCGTACCTTTCTCAGCTGGGCAAGTTACATGCTGCCTCTTCAGTGGTCTGCGCAGGAGTCGCAGAGGAACCTCTCTGCTTCCCAGAATTCTCCTGTTTTCATTGTATCACCTCTACTTCCTGTCTGGTTTTCCCGCCTATATTGCCTGCCTGGCCAATCAGCGTTTTATTAAAATATTATTGACAGAATACAGACAATTCTCCCGCATCAATTTCCTACTTCATGAAGATCTTGCTACACCACAGGACTCAGCAAAGCTTCTAAAGCTCCATACCTCACAGCGCTTGCTGAGTCTAGCTCCTCTGTGGGCCGCTGGCAAACACTGTCCTCTCAGGCCCTGTGATCTGGGCATCACACATTCCTTTTCTCAGTTCTAGTTTCCTCAGTAGTACCTTATCCCTCCTCTATTGTCCTCAAGCCCCTGACCGCCATTGATAATAACAATGATTCATATGAGCCAGTCTGTCAGGGACTGATACCCTTTGTACGGCCTCAGACTCCAAAGCTCATGTCTCAGCAACAGACGTGTGGTGGCGTTGCTCCATTTCTAGGCTTCTGCAGCACTCAGACTAAGCCTATTTGTCCACATATCCACAGCCTCACGATCTAGGGTGTGTGAGTCATTCATTGGTTGTTTGAAGCTTTTCCCTAATCCCAGCATTGACTTTTTTTGCTGATCTCCTGCTGTAGCCATCTGCATGCTGGGTCAGGAAATTGTTCTTTCTCTGTATCAAATGTCAGACTTGTGAGGTATGCTTTGTTGTTTATAGTATAGCTAGTTTTTTTTTCTCTTTGCTCTTTGGAGGCCTGCCACCCAGCTCCTAAATAAATACAAGAAGGCTTATTCATACTTATGAATGTCTGGCCATAGCTTGGCTTGTTTCTACCCAGCTTTTCTTAACATAAATTTTCTCATCTACCTTTTCCCTCTGGGCTTTTACCTTTCTTTATTTTGTATCTTGTTCTTTTCTTCTTATTCCATGACTGGCTGTGTGACTGTGTGGCTGGCCCCTAGTGTCCTCCTCTCTTTCTCTTTTTCTTGCCCCTCTCTCTTCTCTTTTTCTCTTTTTATTCATTCTCTCTGATTGGCTGCCCTGCCTATCCCTCTCCTGCCTAGCTCTTGCCCATTCATCTCTTTATTAGACCAATCAGGTGCTTAGGTAGGCAAAGTAGCACAGCTTCACAGAGTTAAACAAATGCAATATAAAAGACTGCAATACATCTTTGCATCATTAAACAAATATTCTATATCATAAACAAGTGCAACACATCTTAAACTATATTCCACAACATTATAGGGCACTTCTTTCTCATCCCTACCCAAACTCTCCTAAGGGTTCCAGGTTTTAAGGTTCTGAAAGCAGATCTGTATCACTTATCTAAGCTGGGCCCTTTTCTCCTTTTGGTCTCCTACTGATAAAAAAAAAATGGTAGACCACTTCTCCATTTTTCCATCTCATTTATTCAATTTATTCACTAATTTGGAGGCCAGCCTTAAGCCACCAACCTTATATCCTTTTCCTGCTGTAATTCCCACTGTCTATCCACATTCTCCGTCTGGGCTGCCCCATGGGCCTAGGGTAAATCTCTTCTTAGCCACAGCAGTAGTACTCAGGCTGCCCCTCCAGCTGCTCACTGTCCACTCGGACCCTGATACACTACTTCCGGGGCTTGTAATGTCTGCTCTAGACCGTTGGCTGTCCTCAAAATATCCCCAGACCCCACCCATCAGTCAGGCATGCTACTCCATACTACCTGGAAGAAGACCATTGGTCATCCTAGGATTTTCCCAACTGACATCTCTTGCCTTGGTGGCCACTCCTTAGTTACATGTCCCCCTGTACTATCCATAGCCCACATATCCCACAAACCCCATAGGGGCAAACCACCATGTCAAATTTTCCTCTGCAAACAACTAATTGCCCTCCCTCATGTATCTTCACTTCATCTGTTAGTCTCATTCGTCATTTCATGGATATTATGCTCTTTCTAAACTTATCTTTGGTTGCCAAAGTGTTGCAAAAACTCCTTTCTAAGGGAACCATGAGCAATATTTACCCCTTCTCCTAAGGTCCCAACAATAAACCAAGGTATGATTCCAGAAAGTTCACTCTAGGAAACCGATCAATTTATTAGGATTCCTTACAGAGCAGAGGTGAGTGGTTACTTACAAGGGTTTGGGCACCCTTCTTCCTCCAAACTGGCCTGACCTTAAAAGCCTCACCCAGAAGAGATGAAATTTTCCCTATAAGATGGAGCCACCCCCTCTACTTCCAAACAAGATATGGAATCTAGTCCTTCCCACAGGCCACATGCAGAATGGCCAGTTGGTAAGGAGTAACCGAATACTAGAAGGAGGTCTAAACTGTCAACAAGCCAAACTGAGATGACCTTTAGCAAGGGAGAACAGCTGAATGCCCCAAGATGGCAGTTACTTGGCTCAGAGGACAGCCACTCACAGCACATGCCGAAGAAACACCTGTTGATACTTCAGCACAAGCACTTGCTCGTTTAGCAAGAAGCATGAGAAATAAGATAACTATGATCACTTGATACCAGGCAAAATTAAGCTGCTCTATACTATTATTTCAAGGAGCTGTGCTTTATTTTTAGGTATGTCACTATGAAATGATCATTGAATTAATTACTTTATAACAATATTGTTGTGACAACCATGCAACCAATACTTTATGTTCCTTTTAAATCTTTAGGATGGTATTATTAATAAAAGGATATCAAACTCCAAAAGTAAACTTGTATTAGTCGGGCTTCTGTAGAGTAATGGAACTTAAAGCATGAATCTCAATAGATAGGTAGATAGATAGATAGATAGATAGATAGATAGATAGATAGATAGATAGATAGATGATCTAGATATGGAAGGGGAATTTTATTGGAATGACTTACAGGGCCACAGTTTAGCTAGTCTAACAATAGCTGGCTGTAAATGGGAAGTCCAAGAATCCAGTAGCGTTCAGTCCACAAAGCTTGGTGTCTCAGCTGATCTTCAATATATTCTGGAATCCTGAAGAAGTAGGCTCCAATGCCAGTGAAGAAACGGGCGTGCAAACAGGCAAAGAGCAAGGGTTTCCTTCTTCTGTCCTCATATAGACTTTCAGCAGAAGGTATGACTCAGATTAAAGGGGTGCCTTCCTACCTCAATATTCAGATTAACGGGATGCCTTCCTACCTCAAAGGTTCAGACTAGAAGTGGAGTCACGCACTTCAAATCAAGCAAAAAAAGTCTCTCTCGGGTGTGCTCTCCTTTTCTGGATTATAGCACAATCAAGATGTAGTCAAGTTGACAACAAAAAACAGATATCACAAAAATTATTTCTTATTGTAATGTTAACACAAAATTTATAGTATTAAATCAAAGACTGTAAGTTCCATGGTCACTTGAGGACATGGTGAGAGGCAATCTGTATAATTTAGGCAAAATGAAATTCATATTTAGGTTCTTAAATGTAAATTTGCTGCATACATTTCTCAAAAACATCAAAGTTATATTAAGCCTTCTATTATGTCTTAAATATATAGGCTTGACATGATACATAAAAATATTAATGATGATTACTCATCCTAAACACATCCAGAGTCTAATCTACTCTTGTATTTACAGCACACAGCATGCAATCAATACTCACTTATCTTCCCTTCGCTTCCAACTAACAGCTCCCTGTGTCAAAGATTCTGCTGAAACGATTCGTAACAGAAATGGCCTGTAGTGTTCATCCGGTGAAGTCCACATTTAAAAAGTGAATAATAACCCATCAAAAAGTTTCCTTCATCTTAATAAAAAGTATTTTAATATCCTGTTCTAGCACTTAACTTTCCTTTTTCTTGAAAGTAAGTACTACCCTTATCTTCAGGTGATTTTTTTTTTTAGAAATCCAAAAAGATCCTCAATCTTGAATTTTTACTTATTTCAGTTCTTAAAATTTCCTTTCTAAATGCTTTTATATCTTTTCACATTACAAAATTGAAATTATTATATCCACACTACCATGTGTGTGTGTTAAACAATATCAAATAATTTATGTCACTATGAGAAAAAAGTATTGAAGTTATAATTCAACATAGTATGTTTCAAGAGATTTTTAAACATACACATACACACAGATACAAAAATGCATTTTCTACGGGACCCTATTTCAGGAAAATAAAATTTGATTTCTACAAAATGATCATTCTATGCTATTTTCCAGAATTCTCATTTCACTCAACAATGTAGCTAATATGAATTTCTATGTCAATATTTATTCCATATATATTCACCATTTTATGGATTGTTATAATATTATAGATAATCCCTGTTTGACAACTGTTATATTTTCAGGCAACAATTTCTGGAAATAGGGAAATGAGGTGGTCAAATAAATTATGGATCAGTTTAGAAAAACAAATGCAATGCAGAACTAGGCAATAAGTTTATCTTGAGCTAAATACGCAACTGCAGTGAATTCATACCAGCTAAAATAAATTCCTCCCAGATTATATCATAATCCAGAAAAAACACACTCGTGGTCAAATAAATATACCAGTCTTTAAAATATAATATATAGTGAATAGTTTATAATATTTTTCTTCATTTAATACTTTCCTTTCCTTTCAGTATATTTTCCTCTTTCGAGTCTCCTTTTCTGCTGATAGATATACAAGCAGGGAATACCCAATTATTTTATGTACATGGTACACATACATGCATGTGGCAAAACTTCTATAAATGTAAAATAATAAATTAAAATGTTTTTAAAGGGGTCTTTTTACATAGCTCTGGCTATTCTGGATCTCACTATGTAGACCAAACTGATCACAAACTCACCAAGTGCTGGGATTAAAGGTATGTGCTACCATGCTTTGGTAATTAAAACATATTTCTAAAAGAGATGGTTCAATTTATGCAAGAGTCAAAAAAAAGACAGAAATTCCAGGAATTTAATGTGGGGGACTTACACTGCAGTCTAAGGTTCCAGGTCTGATTCACCTACAGCTTATTTTAACATTATTTCAGTTAAATAGAAATTTGATATATGATAGAGCAAGATTAAAAACGCATGAGAAAGTTTAACATGACTTTCAGTAGGTGTTAACGAAGAAATTCTTGCTTTAAGTCGAACTCAACAAATTCAACCAGGATAAAGCAAATCAGACCATGAAGAAGAAAAAAAAACATCTTATTTATCAATGACAGAAATACTAGTCAAATAAGATCTACATTATTATAGAGAAACCCATGAAAGAAAATTACACTGGATACAATTTATGTTCAAAGAATGGGGGTAAAATGGGGCACTTTGTTGAACAGTGTGCTTCAAGAACCTGAATTCAAGCTTACAAAATAAACAAAAAATGAAAGAAAAGTCATGGTAATTTTCAGCAAAATCCCTAGATGAAAATGTTTCCTAAGTATATATTTGTGGCTAGCAAGCAACTCTGTAAAATTGTAATGGATTCTGAAAGATCTTATGGAGACCTACATCTATAAATGTTTTGCAGGTTAAACAGAATAGATGTCCTGAGGGTCTCTTCTATCTAAACTCAAGCTCTCAGCCTGAAATGAATTTGGAAAGCCAGTAGGTGGCAGTATTGGGCTCAAAAAAGAGTCAGTCTAAATTGATGCAGCAGCAATTTGCATTTAAAAAATAAATGAACACAGAAATGTACTGGATTTGAAGAGATGTTATTTTATAAGAAGTGGCTTTATTATATAAAGGATAAAAACACTGGAGTGAAATGGAAAAGAGATAATAAAAATCTCTTCATCCATGAAGTTTTCAAAGCAATTGTAGCTCCTCACAAACAAGGTTCACTGCATGAAACCACATAAAATATATTCAAATAATAATCTGATTAGCTCATACTACTAGAGTGAATTATTAGAATTATTACCTAGCATGCATGAAGCTATGGTTCTAATTAAATCCGTAGTGTTGCAATCCATCAATTAATCAATAAACAACATGATAGTTATATGTTGTTATGAGAATTATAGTACATTGACACAATAAAAAATATTAAACAGTGAGAGAAGAGATTTCTGAAGACATGACATTTAAGCTAAATTAAATAGCAAGAAAGCTTAGGCATACAATTTATCTGGCAGAGGTAAAAATAATGAATAGATATAAAGACAAAAATATATTGCATTTAGTGGGTTGAAGAAATAAACAGAAGAATAATATTTCTGCAGTATAGGAAATGACAAAGGGTGCTATGAAAGCAGCAAAGAAATTTTAGCAATTCTCGATGATACAGGGCTTATTTTAAAAGGCTTCATAATGATGAATATAACCTAGACTAAAACCTCTTTTGCTAAACCTGTGCACAGTTTACTCAAAAGAAAGTGTTGCCCAGAGAATTTTAATGCACATTGTTTAGCGTGCAAATTTGAATTTGGTATCAGTCATGTTTTGCATGGCATGTAAAAAAAGAAAGCTTAGATCTCTGCTTTTGTTTTCACTAGCCATTGTTTTTATTGCACGTGGATGAAAAAAACTGAACTATGTCCAAAAGAACATAACTAGAACAGGGCAAGATATATAACTAAATACCTATCATAAGTAAAGAACTTTATCAATTACTGTCAATCAAATGAACCGTGAGTGAAATAAATTAGGAAATTAATTAGAATAAAAAACAATAACACAGGCATAAAAGTACCACACTGAAAACTATAACTTTGTATGTTAAATTTTAAAAATTAATTTTAAAAACATCCCTCAAATGCATTATTGAAATTACTGATTTAATCTGGATGCCTTACTTGTCTAATTAAAGTATTTTAAATAGTCAACTTTATGTTCAAAAAGTTCATATCAATTACTGTCATATGAAGCATTCAGCCATATACCAAATATCTGGGCTTGACATTACAGATGAAACAAAAGAAACATGTCTCAATCACTTGAAGAACTGAGAAGAGTGACATAAAGAAGTAGATAGAGATGAATTTCAAATTTTGCATGAATATTTGCATAGATGCAAAAAGGAAAACAAATTTGGTGAACAAATAGGACATATACAGAAAGTGAAGGTTTATGTAAAAATGTACATCTCAGACTGTCTCGGAAAAAATAGAGATGCAGAAAAATAAAGCCACTCAATGTAATATCAACATCATGAGTGAAATATATGGCAGAAAGTAAAGAACTCTATCAACAAATTATGAACATGGAATACTGGAGAGAAATTAGTCAAGGGTAGGGTATAGAGCGTCCTTAACAAAAGGTTTGAATACTAAGGTTAAACATGTAATTATATATGGCGTTACTAAATTGTCTAATTTAAATTTATGTAAGAGTAAACCAGATTTGAGCAATGATCTGAAAATACATATTTTAAAATGCTTGTGTCATAAAAGAATAAAAATCTGGAATATAATTTCACAGAAAAGATGTCTAAAGTATGACAATTAGATACAATACATAATCCTAAATTAGCATAAGAATACTGCAAAAAGTACATTGAGACATTTGACAAATTTTAATAAGTAATTATGTGACATTACTGTATCTATTTTAATCTATCTTATTAAATAAATTGTGATTATATACTAAAGTGTACTGCCATAGAAAATACTAATCCATGTTGTTGTGTGCAGTATATGCTGTCAAGAAGTCTGCAACTTAGTTTTGAGTGATTCAGCACAGTACAGCGATAGCATTCACATATGTAAACAAACCACACAAAACAAGAGGCTAAATCAATTATGTCTTACCTAAATATAATACATTATAATCATTGAAAATATCCCTTCATATACCATAATTTGATAGCAATGATAAAAATTTTTCACAAATTGCCTTAAAAGCATCATTAAATAAACAATAAAAAGATAATCCAAGTTTCTGTTTATAAATTGATAAGTCAAGTATTAAATATGAAAAATTCAGAGTCATATCATATATATACTTAGATTCATGTATTAATGAAACATGCTAATAAGCACAAATCAATATGTATGCTAAAAATATCTTCCAGAAAATTATGAATTGTGCAGAATAGTTGAATAGCCACTAAACTATATTATCTCTTATGAAAACTAATAACTTTTATCAATTGATAAGTCTAAGCTTATCTTTCTGTGGTTCGGTTTTTGAGACAGGGTCTCACTACATGGGCCTGACTGGTCTAAAACTCAGGGATATGCTTGCCACTCTCTCAATAAAAACCTCCATCAAATTATTATCCAAATTTCCAATAACATTTAGTTTGCACAGTTCATTATATAAGCAATGGTTGCATAATGCCTAATAAAAAAATACCATGAGTTACAAAAATTATTTTAAATCTAGTATTATGACTTAGTATGATAAAGAAATAAAAAGCCTCACATTAAATAAAGTAATCATTACTATGATTATTCAATTTCGATAGGCCTTGAAGTGCATGTAAAAATTTATAATTTGTTGATCAAGAAACCAGTGTCCAGAGCAGTGATAATGTGGAAAGCTGTGTAGCAACACAGAAAACTCTAGAGTTCAGATTGTCCCTCATCTGAATTGGTGGCTTCATTTTTCAAACCACAGGAAAACAGTAAGCATTGATAAATGCAAGATGCTGAGTCTGTTTAATGTTATTTCATTGGCATTGGCTAACCAATTAATGGAGCTCATCCTTCCGGAAGACTAATCTCCCACTCTTAGCCATCCTGAGTTGCTAGGATCCTAAGTGGGTCGTCCCCCCCCCATAGGATGTCCCCCTTCCATATCAGTGTGTCTATGGTTGCACTTGTTCAAAGCTTGTTTGGGCAGCCATATTGTTGACATATGATGTGGGAAGCTTCCCTGTCATTTCTCGGAGCAGACTGCTTAGTCCTCTAGCTCTTATGGTGTTTCTCCTTCTCTTTCCTAAGGTTCACTGAGCCTTCGTAGATGGGTTGTGTTGTAGATGTAGCCATTGAGGCTGGGCACTTCAAACTCAGCTGTTCTCTGATCTGCTGATCAGCTTGCTCAGCTGTGGATTTCTATAATGGTCTCTATCAGTTGCAAAAAATAAGTTTCTTTACTGAGAAGTAAAATCTACACTTATCTGTGGGTGTGAGGATACATATCTAGAACACAGGAATCATGCCAGTTTAGTGGAGTGGTGCTTGAAGGATCTCCTCCAACATTCAGGACCTCAGGTCACTGGGAAATACAAATTTATACAAAAATCTTTATAGCGCTTTATAAAATCTAACAAGATCAGGTCTAACACTATATTTCAAAAGTGTAGGTACTGAAATCACAGGAACAACTTACTACTATGAATTTTCATCTAAATTTCTGATAATACGTTAAGGTTCTTTGATTTTTTAATTTATTTGAGTATGAATTCTTTATTATTTTTTTTAGAGTTTTTTTACATGTCTTGATCACAATCACTCCAGCCCCCCCCCCAATTCTTCCTGGATCCCCTACCCATTCAATTCTGTGTCCTCTTTTTTAACCCTTCAAGACCGTTATACACTTCCAAAATATTCTTGGATATATGACCTTCCACTGCAAACTTCCAATAGCTCCTCATCTAATGGTGAGACTGTATGTCTAACCCCAAGTCCCCATGTCTCCATGTTGGGATTTGGTCTGGCTTATAGTTGCCTAGGTCTTTCACAAACTGTGAAAACTACCTTCAGTTCATAAGTGCAACTGCCCTGTGTGTTGAGAAGCTCCTGTTTCCTTGTAGTCATTCTCCACCTCTGGCTGCTATGTTTTCTGCCTCATCTTCCATAATGACCCCTCCGCCTTGGGTGTGTGGATGGAGTATTCGAGTTTCATTTAGGGCTGATCATTCTTCAATCTCTTATCTCAGCACCTTTGCTGGTTCTGGACTTCTGTGTTAAATCATCTACTGCAAATAGAAGCCTCTCAAATAAGGAGCTGAGAGGTGCATTTAACTATATATACATGATGATAAGCCATTAGGGACTGATTTAATACTATGTCCAATTAGTTGGGTTTCCCCTATGACCTATGATCTGTTACTTTTACATTTTCTTAAGGGAAAGACAAAACAAGCATTCTATACAAATAACCATTCATTAGCTTGTGTCATCTATCCCCTGAAGGTGCACTGTGTGCTACTCTCTACAGGTGATGGTGGACTAATGCGAAACTAAAGTAGAATAAGTTCTTAGAATTATGGATCTTGCAATGCCCTTTAGTGTGCAGGGAGCAAGCAAGCCATTAGTCAAATGACTGCATTAAGGAACAGACTTTAAAACCAAGATTCCTTACAGAAATGAAGTCATTTTTATGCTACAGCAATACATTTTAAATTGAAAAATAAGGAAAATTTCCCTAAGGAAGCCAAAGCTGAGCTAGGACTTGGAGAACATTAACTCCATAAAAGTGAACCATATCTAGACAGAGAGAATGACATTAGTCCCATCCTCTAATTCTGTGTGCCAGAAGGTGTGGCACGTTAGAGAAATCCCTGTGTGTCTGGATTGAAGAGTGTCAGGGGTTTTGACTGAGTTAAAATTTCTATTTAAATAGCCACTTACTGGTACAAACTTCTGCATTAGTTACTTTTCTATTACTGTGATAAAACACCCTAACCACGGCAACTTATAAAAGAAAGTGTTTAATTGGACTTAAAGTTCTACAGGATTAGAATTTAGGGTGGCAGAGCAAAGAGATGACAGCAGGTGGCTGGAGCAGCAGCTAAAAGCCCACATGCTGACACACAGGCAGGAGGCCGTGATGGCTAGCTGGAAATGGCACCAGTCCATTGAAACCTCCCAGCCCACCCCCAGCGACAGATTTTCTTCAGCAAGACTACACATTCTAATCCTTCTGAGACAGCCACTAACTAGGAACCCAGGACCCAAACTCCAGTGACTTTATGGGACGCATCTCATTTAAACCGCCACAGTGAAGGTGTGATGTTTACAAGCCATTGTACTGAGAGAAAACACAAAGAAGGACTAGAAGGGAAAGCTAGACACTTTGATTTTCTCCTTGCAAGATCCAAAAAGAAAAATAAAATATCCAGATAACTAACAGAGATCAGTTACTATGTAATCCTGGATGACCCAGACCAAAGTAGAGCACCCATCATAAGAGAGAGTCTCTTCATTCCATATAAACAAAACTGTCTTTTGTTAAAAAAAAAAAAGGAAGACCCCAGAGAACAAATGAAATCCTAGTGCTGACACGGAAGACCAGGTCCACCCCTTACCCTGCCGCCCTCTGACTACAAAGACAACATTGGCTGCCTGTTGTTGCAAGCAATCCAAAAGGCTTAAACCCTTTGTCAGGTGAAACGCAGGCTTCCACTTGATGGAATTCGCTCCTTGTAAATGCCAACAACAGACAAACCAGGCAGCACAGAAAGGACAGTAGTCTGTTCCAACACCCAGAAAGCTGGCTTCAACAGACTTCTCACAGTTAGCAGCTGCTTGTGGTAATTTGGAGAGGAGATTCAGTTCTAAGGTTCAACATAAAACTGGGGGAAAAGTGTTGGGATGAGTATTTAGTTTAAGGCAAACCCAAGGGAATGTCTGAGTGGCCAGCCTGGTAACGCACCACCAGTCAGGTCGTTCTGCCCTGAGGCTGGCTCAGTAGGGTCAAGATTCAGATTGCTGTTGCTGTAGTAACTAAATGAACCTCTGATGAAGAGCCACAGCTGAGGGACTCCTTAGAAAGCAGTCTGTTAGCAAAGTACTGTCAGCTGCACACTACTTCCTGAACAGACTGCATTTTATTATGAAAGCAAAGATGAAATCATAAGAAAGACCGCAGTCCTACAGAGTGTCAACAGTCTCTGAACTCTATGAACTTTTCAATTTTTACTGAAAATAGATTCTTCTGTCATATAATACATCTGACCAGTTTGTCCTCCCTCCACTCCTCTCAGTTCCCCCCTCATACTCCTTTTCCCCCAGAACCACTACCCTTCATTTCCTCTTCAGAAAAGAGTAGACCTCCAAGAGACAACAACCCAATAGGACAAAATAAAATATGCCGTGAGACAAAAGCACTCATGCAGAGGCTGGCCACGGTAATAATGTTAGAAATATTATCTAACATGAGCTCTTTGTTGACGCAAAAACCTCAATCATGCCGAATCAAAATAAGCCAAATTAAAGGATATCCAGGTTTAATAGGACTCCTGCGCTCTCAGGTAGTCCTTAGGGGAACCGGGAAGCCACCAACGAGACCACCAGGAGGAAAGAGGGAAGACCACGTGTTGACTTTCCTCCTGACCTCCTCTGGAGAGGATCAAGGTTTGGTAGGCTACCTTGACCCTCCTCAGCGAGGTGTCAAGGTGCAAGGGGCATGGGGGCGGGTACTCCAAAGATGGAAACCAAAGACAGGGATTTACATTCCAGACTGTTTGTATAAGGGGTGACAGGAAGCTGAGGTGATATTTTGACCAACATTTAGGCTCTCTTTGACAAAAGGTGCGTTGACTCAAGTCTGGTTACTTCCTGCGGGCATGGGGCATCATGGGAAAGGGGAGAGCTAGGTGTTGGTGGGTCCACCCTCAAGCAAGAGGTGTGGCTGGAAAAGCGTCCTGTGTACTGTCATCCTGGAAATGCCAGGCATCTGTTCCTTGGTGGAGATAAAAAGACAGATGTCTAGGAAAAAAATATTGTCATTACCCATCTTGTTTGTATCACCAAAGATGAGTGTGCCAGGATGAGAAGCAGGGAGGCCCTTCATTGTGGCATCTTGGAAAACCAGAGGGTGGAAGACCAAGTGCCCTGATTAGGTCCCTGCTTGAGCCTGGAGAGATGGTACTTACCAGCATGGGTGTCCCAGGAGCTTGGTTGCCAAGAGTGTGGTGAGGATTACTGTGTGAGGTCCCGTCCATCGAGGTTCAAGAGACCTAGGAGCTAGCTGTTTGAGGAATACTTCATCCCCTGGCGAGAGCAGGGCAGGTTTAGGGGCATTAGGGTCCACTGGTGTGGGGGCAGGTAGACAACTGTCAGCATGTGAACAGAGAAGGGACCTTAAAAGGGAGAATTAGGGTAGGTACCCTACCAGTGGAGGAGTTTGGACTGGGAGGTGATAGTTAAGGAGAAAGGGCCTGCCATAAAGCAACTCAAAAGAACTCAGGCCCATAGGGGGACAAGGTGTGGCCCTGAGGCGAGTAAGGGCAATGGGGAAAAGGGAGGGCCAAGACAACCTGAGTTCAATGGAGAATGTTGTTAGCTGTTGTTTGATGAGTCCATTGGCCCTCTCCATCTTTCTCAAGGATTGTGGATGGTAGGGCATGTGGAATTTCCAGGAGATGTTCAGAGCCTCTGACACGAGCTGCATGACCCTGGAAGTGAAGGCTGGCCCATTGTCTGTCTGGATGGTCTATGGGATGCCAAACTGAGGAATGATGTGGTTCAGGAGTACCTGAGCCACCACATCTGCTGTTTCCATGGAGACCGGAAATGCTTCTATCCATCCTGTAAGTGTCCACAAGTGTTAGGAGATAACAGAGCTTTTTATGAGTAGGCATTTGAGTGAAATCAACTTGCCAATCTTCATCAGATTGGTGTCCACAAAGCTGATTTCCACAGAGACTGACATGTGTGGAGAGCCCCCTGTAGGTTGGCCTGGGCACACATCTAGCAGAAGGAGTGAACCTGTAAAATACAATCTCGGAGATGGGTGGGGTCAAAGAAGGGCTCCAAGAAGTGGAACAAAGCTTTGGGGCCTATGTGTAAGGTCTGGTGGATGTCTGAAATGATTGACAATGTATGGTCATGAGGAAGGATGAGACGGTTATTTAAATAGAACCATCCATCCTTTGTTTTTGTGGCCCCCTTTTTATAAGCTCATGCCTCTCTTTAGGTTGATAACAGGGCTAATAGGAGGGAGTTAAGAACTAAATATGTTCTGTGGAGTCCAAGGAGCTGGAGGCCAGCTCCTGGGCCACTGAGCCAGCCTTGGCATTGCCTAAGGCCACTGGGTTCTTGGAGAATTGGTGTCTTCCAATGGTGAATAATGGCTACTTTTGCGGGGAGCTGGAGGGCCTCCAAAAGGTTGACTATAAGGGGTCCATTAACTGTGGGTGTGCCCTTGCTAGCAAGGAAGCCCCTTTGCTTCCAGAGTACAGAATGAGTATGGACTAATAAGAAGACATATTTAGAGTCAGTATAGATATTAGCCCATTGGCCCTTAACTATGTGGAGTGCCTAGTCAAGGCAACTAATTCAGCCTTTTGTGATTAGGTTCCCATTGGCAGGAGGGTCGCTTCAACTGTGTCAATGAAAGTGACCACTGTGTATGCTGCCTGGTGGTTTCCTAATTTAACTTCAGTCAATAAACAGGGTGAGTTGGGGGATCTGTAAGTGGCTTGTCTAGAAGACCCAGCCAGGGTGAGGTTAAAGCCTCTCCAGCCTCTGGGCAAGAGTGAGAGGAGGTATCAGACGGGGAGGTAACAGGAAGGAGACTTGCAAGATTTAGGGCAGGACTGAATGCCAAAGTAATTTGGAGGTTTTCTAGAAACAGTAAGTGAAAAGTGTGGAGTTGTGAAGACCCAAGGAGGGAGAGAAAGGAGTGTCTCTGAAGGTCTGAGAGGCAATGGTTGGAAAATACCATGATTGGCCCAGACAAGGCAATCTTGAGAACCTCCCGAGTGAGTTCAGCTGCTGGTTTAGGCATCCACAGACAGTGACATACAGCTGTTTGGATAAAAGTGTGACAGCCCAATTTGAAGGCCCAACCTGTTGGATTAGAACTCCTGTGGCCACTCCTGACCTCTCATCTGTATAGAGATGGTAAGGCTTTGTGGGTTCTGGAAAAACAAGGGCAGGAACTGTTAGAAGGGCATCCCACAGTAGAGAGAAGTGGCAATGGAAGATGGTCGGGTGAGTGAGAGGTCCTATGGGTATCTCTCTGGCTGCCTGGTACAGAGGCTTGGCTATAATGGAAAAGTTAGGGATCCAATGGTGAAAGAACCCTAACAGACCCAAAAATGAGAGGATCTGAGCCCCTGTGGTTGGAGGCTATAAATTCTGCAGTGCCTGGACCCTGTCAGAGGTGAGGGTCTTAGACCCCGGACTAAGTTGAATACCCAAATATACCACTGTAGGAGAGCATAGCTGAACCTTATTTGGTGAAACTCCAAATCCCAGGGATCTAAGGAAGTTCAGGAGTGCAGAGGTGGCCTGTTGGGACAGAGACAATGAAGGACTGCAGAGAAGTAGGTCATCCACGCACTGGAGGAGCATGCTGGAACTTGCATCAAAGTTTGAGAGATCTCGAGCCAGAGCTTGGCCAAAGAAATGGGGACTGTCTCAAAAACCCTGAGTGAGAACAGTCCACATAAGCTGTCTGGAAGACCAGGAATCAGGGTCCAACCAGGTGAAGGCAAAGAGGAAGTATGAGTCAGGGTGTAAAGGAACAGTAAAGAAGGTATCTTTTAGGTCTATAACTGTAAAGTAGGAGGTGGTAGGAAGGACTTTAGACAGGAGATTGTAAGGGTTGTTAACCAGAAGGTGAACTGGAATGATTGCCTCATTTATGAGGTGGAGGTCCTGAACTAGGTGATAAGCACAGAGGGCTTTCACACAGGAAGAATTGGAGTGTTGCAAGGTGAGTTGATAGGAATGAAAAGTCCTTGAGATAAGAGACAGGTGATAATAAGCTTAAGGCCTTGGCAGTGGGTTTCAGAAATAGGAGACTGGGGTCTGGAAGGGAAGGATGAAGGGTCTTTAATGTGAACTAGCACTGGCTGGTGGTGAGTAGCAACCACAGGAGTAGAAGTGTCCCATACTTGGGGGTCTACTGGATAAGGGAGTGTTAGGAACAGAACAGTCTGGGGTAGGAACCTGTGACGCTGTTAAAGTGAGAAGAAAGTGTGACTCAGGAGAGTATGTGGGCGCTAAGGTGAGTGTGACCCTGAAGCATCTAAGGATATCTCAACCCAGTAAAGGTGCTGGGCAAGCAGGCATCACTAAGAAAGAATGAGAGAAAAATTGTCCTGCAAGAATGCAGATTAGTGGCAAAGTTTTAAGTGGGGAGAAACAGGTCCTGTCTATTCTCAAAACGAAAATTGGTGAGGGGAACATAAGGCCCGAGTGAGATGTTAGAACAGAATAGGTAGCTCCCATGGCCAAAATAAAAGTAATGGACTTACCCACTACCTGCAGATTTACCCTAGGCTTGGATAGGGTTACAGGATATGATGGAGGAGGGTCATCTGTCTATGTGTTACTTTCACTGGTTAATAAAGAGACTGCCTTGGCCTTTTTGATAGGCCAACCCTTAGGTGGGTGGAGTAGATAGAACACAATGCTGGGAGAAAGAAGCAGAGTCAGAGAGAGCCACCACCATGAAGCTGCCAGGTCAGACATGCTGAATCTCTCCCGGTAAGACCTCGTGGTGATATACAGATTATTAAAAATGGGTTGAATCAATATGTAAGAGTGAGCCAATAAGAGGCTAGATATAATGGGCCAAGCAGTGTTTAAAAGAATACAGTTTCCATGTAATTATTTCAGGTGAAAACTAGCCGGGGAACTGGGAACCCCGTGGGAAAGCAGCCCACCGCTCCTGTTACAAGGATATACCAAGTCTGGGCAGCGTCAATCCTCTGCAAGACCAAGAAGTTCGAAGGCTGGCACAGCTTCACTTGCCAATGTTGGTGAGGTTGGACTTCTGTGGTGTGCCATAGAGGACAAGCCCGCTTAAGGGCATTGTGATTTCCAGTGTCCAGGTTGCTGGCAGATAGGACATGGCCTCATAAGAAGTTTAGTGCAATATTGTGCCATATGGCCATTTAGCCACACTTGTAACAGCTTGTCTGTGAGGATGACTTAGGTTGGGCTCCATCAGGGTAGAACCTTGTGGTTGACTTCCCTTGTTCCCCTTCCCGTGACCTTAGGGCAGCTGCTAAGGCCTGAGCCTGAAGAGTTGTAGCTCGTTGTAGCCTTGTCTGTTGGGAAGACTCAGCTGTTTTTCCTCGGGCATTAAAAACTTTAAAGGCCATTTTCACCAATTCCTGTATAGGGGTTTGGGAACCCTCTTCAGCCTTTCTTGACTTTTTTCTAATATCTGGTGCTGACTGAGAAATAAAATGGGTAACCAAGACCTTGGCTCCCACTGGGGAGGCTGGATCTAGCCTGGTATATTGGACCATGGTCCCTTGTAACCAGTTTTTTAAAAATGGCTGGATTTTCATCTGCTAACTGTGTAATCTCTCAGAGTTTGTCAAACTTAACTACTTTTTCTGAGACCATTTCCATACCCTGAAGGAGACAATGGACCATGATGCCCCGCCTCTGTTGGTCACTTTGGCCAGGTTGATAGTCCCAGTGTGATTCTGTGGCTGGCACAGCCACTTCTTCCACAGGGACCGTACTGACTACCAAATATGTCTGGTCTGCATATTGCCTAGTTGCTATCTGAATTCTATTTCACTCCTCAGGAGTGAGAGTAGAAGCTTGGATGACATAATAGTCATAACAGATTAGATCGTAGGCCTGAGACAAATACCAAAACTCTTTAGTATAAGCAGAAAGATAAGTAGAAAAGGAACCCAGCCACTTTTCTATCTGAGAGAGATCTGGAAGAGAAAAGCGAGCATGAACTTTGAAAATGCCATCTGCTCCCACCGCTTCCCAGAGAGGGCAAAGAAGGGCGGTGTTATGGTGGGATCTGGTATGGGAGGAGACTGGGGAGGATTGGGAGGGGCTAGGCCAGTGAACAGAGGGGAACCAAAGGTGGGAAGAAGAGGGGGGGGAGGTGGATAAGGTGGAAGTTGACCTTGAACTTCCAGATTGGCAAGGGAGGGAGTAGGCAAGGACCGGGAAGGAAAGGAATGTGGAAAATGTTGCTCCACAGGAGCAGGGGTGGGTAGTGTGGATTTGAGGGAGTGGGGGAAGGGCCAGTGCCTCTGGCTGTATGGTCCAGCTGTGGTGTAGGGGGTTCTTCTGTTTATGTGCTGCTTTCATTGGTTGAATAAAGAGACTGCCTTGGCCTTTTGATAGGGCAGACTTAGTAGGTGGAGTAGACAGAACTGGATGCCGGGAAGAAGGACAGACAGGCGGATGCCATGATTCTCCTGCCCGAGACAGACACTGGTTATACTCATGCCAGTAAGCCACAGTCAAGTGGTGATACACATTAATGGAGATGGGTTAATCAAGATGTGAAAGTTAGCCAATAACAGGCTAGAGCTAATGGGCCAGGCAGTAATTTAATTAATACAATTTCTGTGTGGTTATTTCGGGGGTTAAGTTAGCCGGGTGGGACAGAACAAATGGCCCCCATGATCCTTCTACTACACAGCTTGAATTGTCAGGGTCCCAATTCCCAGATGACTGGGAATTTGGAGGTGTCGTGACCTTAGCGACCAAGACCAATACTGTAAGACACTGGATACTGAGGGAAGGGTGAGAGCACAGAGCCCAAAAAATATGGACATATGTAAGCTCTGTCCATTTGTCCCTACTGAGACAAAAATTTTTCTAGTTTCCAGAGGATGGTAAGTTCAAGGCTTCCTTCTGGTGGCCAACATGCCCCATTGCCAAGATTATATTAGGCCAAATCTTAGTGAATAGGGAAATTAGCTATTCGGGACAAATTGTATTGGACAGCCCCAATTTATAACGATTTTGTAAGAGGCATCCCAAGGGTGACAGCTGATCTGGATTTGAACTGCAAGCACACACTTTAAAGCCTATGCCCAATGCGTGTCCTAAGTCTAGTACAGCCCATCCACCAAGATAGCGCTTAGGCCTAAATGGGGCCATGAAAATTGAATGCTAGGCATCCCTAAACAAACAAAATTCATCTCAGCTAGTCCCGTCTTAGCCACTGAGATCAGACTCTTGGCATGGCCTGCGTCTTCCACAAGAGTCCAATAATTGAGAAAAGTGGGCACAAATGGGTTTCCCTAAACCCTATAGCATGGACAAGAAAAAGGGACTCACCAAGATGCAGCTGCTGTAGTCTGGGAGCCAGTTTTAGCTGAGCATAGAGAGCTTGGTTTGTGGACAAGGGCAGGGCGCTTTCAACGCATGGCTGTAGGCCTCGGGAAAAGGCAGCCGCCCTATCTCGGTGGAACCTCCAGATGTTAGAAATATTTTCTAACATGAGCTCTCTTTTGATGCAAAAATCCCAATCATGCTGAATCAAAACAAGCCAACTTAAAGGATATCCAGGTTTCATAGGACTCCTGTGCTCTTGGATGGCCCAGAGGGGAACCAGGAAGGTGCCAACGTGACCACTGGAGGGAAAGAGGGAAGATCACATGTTGACTTTCCGGGAAGAAGTTTAAATAGACTGGGGAAGAGGTCCTGAACTCCTCTGGGGAGAGGACAAGGTTTGGCGGGTTATCTTGATCCCCCTTGGGGGAGGAGTCAAGATTTAGTGGGCTACCTTGACCCTCCTTGGAGAGGTGTCAAGGTGCCAGGGGCACAGGGGAAGGGCCTACAAAGGTGCAGGCCAGAAACCAGAATTTACAAATAAAAACACTTCAATAAGGAAAAGAAAGTGGCTATCTTTTATCCAGTGTGTATTTCCGGCTTCTTTATCAAAAGTCATGTGTCTATAGGTGTGTGGATTTATTTCTAGGTTTTCAATTCAATTCTATTGATCAAAATGTCAGTTTTTATGTCAATGTCTTACTATATTTATTACTATAGCTCTGTAGCATTACTTGAAATCAAAGATGGTGAGGCCTCCAGTAGTTCTTTTGTTGTTTAACACTGTCTTAGTGATCCTGGGGATTTGTTGTTGTTTGTCAAGTTGGGAGAGTAGGCCCCAGCCCCTAGTATCTATCCCAGCCTCCAGGCCTGGTCTGGACTCCAAATCCCAGCAGGAGGTGGGGTCAGGACTAATCCCCAGGGTATTTAAGTGATTCCCCAAAAGAGAAACATGTGGTCTCTCTGTGTCACCTCCCCCCCCCCCCCCCCCCCCCCCCCCGTCACATTTCTATGGCTTCCCAGTTTCCCCCGCAGGGCCACCGGAGAGCGCAGATCTCTCATTAAACCTGGATATTTCTTAATTTGGCTTGTTTTGATTTGGCTTGATTGCGAATTTTGCGTTGGTAGGGAGCTAGTATTAGGAAACATTCTTAACATTTTGGAGGTTCCGCCGAGCTAGGGCAGGCCCTTTCCACGCAGCAGGCCATGTGTTGAAAGATCCCTAGTCTACAGTTCAAGCTCTCTATGCCATGCTTAAAACCAGCTTCTGGGCTACAGCGGCTGTGTCTTGGTGAGTCCCCTTTTTTTTGTCTATGCTATAGGGGTTTGGGGGGACCCATTCATACTTATTTTTGTCATTTTCAGATTCCTGCTGAAGTCATGAGCTCACGCCAGGAATTTGAGTTCCAGGTTGTGGTCAATCCCACAGGACCAGGCTTGGCTGAGGCAGAGATCTGTATGTATAGGGACGCTGGGCATCCAATCTCCACGGCCCCTTTTGGACCTAAGAGGCATTTTGGAGAACACTCTGAAATGGACTTAGGCTATGTGGTTGGGTGTAGACTCTAAAATGGGCACTTACAGTTCATAGCCAGGTCTACTGTTGCCCCTGTAAGCCTCTTAAAAAATCTTTTAAAATTGAGTCCGTCTGATACAAATGAACAGAGCTTACATATATATGTCCATGGTTTTTGGTCTCTGCGCTGTTGCCCCTCCCACCCCTAGTAGCCAGTCTCTCACAGAGCCATACTGTCAGAGGCACTGGCCCCTCCCCGACTCCCTCAAGCCCGTACTTCTCAACCCCCTCCTATGGAGCAACATTCTTTCCCCTCCCTTTCCCAATTCGGAGGTTCAAGGTCAACTTCCACCTTCTCCTCCCCCTCCTACCTCACTGCTCCATTCCTGGATCCCCTCTGCACACTGGGCTAGCCCCCCCCCATGCTCCCTTTTCTCTTCCAAATCTCTCTCAGGTAGAAAAGCTGAAAGGTTTCTTTTCTACTAATCATTCTGCTTCCTCAGTCAGTACCAGATATTAGGAAAGAGTTAAAAAAAAAGTTGAGGATGGTCCCCAAACTCCTATATGGGAATTGGTGAAAATGGTCTTTAAAGCTTTTAATGCCCAAGAGGAATCAGCTGAGTCTTCCCAACAAAGCAAGCTACAACAATCTACAGACCCAGGCCTTAGCAGTTGCCCTAAGGTCACAGGAATGGGGACAAGGGAAGCCAACTACAGGGCTCTATCAAGTATGGCCTAAATGGTCACATGGCATGATATTGCACTACACCTGCTCCAAGGTTGTGTCCTATCTGCTAGCAACCTGGACACTGAAAATCACAATGCCCCCGTGCAGACTTGCCCTTTATGTCAAGCCATGGAGGTCTGGCCTCATCACCATCACAAGTGAAACTGTGCCAGCCTTCAAATGTCTCAGCCTTGCAGAGGATTGATGCTGCTCAGACTTGGTATATCCCATAACCCTCTCCTAGCCTAGGGTCATGCTACAAGTGGCAGGTAAGTTCATTACTTTTGTTCTCACTTGGGCCTTAAGTTTCCCTCACCAATTTCAGCTATGGAAGCAGACGAGACCTGTTCCTCCCCACTTAAAACTCTGCCACTGCCCTATATTCTTGTAGGACATTTTTTTTCTCATTCTTTCTTAGTGATACCTGCTTGCCCAGCACATTTACTGGGTGGAGATATCCTTAGCTGCTTCCCCAAAGCTTTGTTCTGCTTCTTGGAGCCCCTTTTAACCCCACCCATCTCCAAGATTCTATTTTACAGGTTCACTCCTCCTGCCAGACAAGTTCCCAGGCCAACCCACAAGGAGCTCTCCACATACACCAGCTTCGTGGAACCAACCGGACAAAGATTGGCAGGTTAATTTTACCCATATGCCTACTCATAAAAAACTCTGTTATCTCTTAACACTTGTGGACACTTTTACAGAATGGATAGAAGCATTTCCAGTCTCCAGGGAAACAGCAGATGTGGTGGCTCAGGGTCATGGAGCTGGTGTCATAAGCTCTCAACATCTCCTGGACAATGGGACTCATCAAACAACAACTAACGAAGCTCTCCACTGAATTCAGATTATCTTGGCCCTTGCCTCAGGGCCGCCCCATGTCCCCCTACGGGCCTGAGCCCATTTGAGTTGCTTTACGGCAGGCCCTTTCTCCTTAACCATCACCTCCCAGTTCAAACTCCTCCACTGGCGGGGTACCTACCCTACCTCTCCCTTCTAAGGTCCCTCCTCCATTCACACGCTGACATTTGTCTTCCTGCCACCACACCAGTGGACCCTAATGCCCCTAAACCTGCCCTGTCCTCCCCAGGGGACAGAGTACTCCTCAAACAGTTAACTCCTAGGTCTCTCAAACCTCTATGAACAGGACCTCACACAGTAATACTCACCACCCCCTCGGCTGCCAAGCTCTTGGGACACCCATGCTGGTACCATCTCTCCAGGCTCAAGCAGGCGCCTACTCAGGACACTTGGTCTGTCCAGCAGACAGGACCTTACATCCTCCGGTTATCCAGGATGCCACAATGAAGGACCTACCTGCTCCTCATTCTGGCACACTCATCTTTGGCGATAACAATTTTTTTCCTAGACACCTGCCTTCTCATCTCCCCCAAGGAACAGATGCCTGCCTTCTCCGGGATGACCGTTCATGGGATGCCTTTCCAGCCACACCTCTCGCTAAACGTGGACACCTGGCTCTCCCCTTCCCATGCCCACCCCCGTGCCTGAAGGAAGTAGCCAGATTTGAGTCTACACCCTCTTTTCCCCAAAGAGAGCCTAAATGTTTGTCATGATTACCATTCCAATTTTTTGTCACCCCTATATCCAAAGAGTCTGGAATAACAAGTTGGGAGTATAGGCTTCAGCCTCACATCTATTCTAGCCCCCAGGCCTGTTCTAAACTCCAAATCCCAGCAGGCCAGGTCCTGACCCCTCCCTGGGGGGGAGCGTATTTAGGTGATTCCCCCAAAAGAGAAACACGTGGTCTCCCTTTCTTCCTCCCGGGGTCGCGTTCCCGTGGCTTCCCGATTCCCCATTGGGGCCACCTGAGAGCCTGGACATTTCTTTATTTGGCATGTTTTGATTTGGCTTGATTGGGAATTTTTGTGTCGGCAGGGAGCTTGCGTTAGGAAATATTCTTAACATTGTTGTTGTTGTTGTTTTTCCATATGAAGCTGAGAATTATTTTCTTCAAAAATTGTGTTGGAATTTTGATGGGGATTGCATTGAATCTGTAGACTGCTTTAGGTAGGATGGATATTTTTATTATGTTACTCCTACAGATTCATGAACACAGGAAATCTTTCTGTCTTCTGATATCTTCTTCAATTTCTTTCTTCAAAGACTTAAAGTTCTTATCATGCTTAACAAAGCAAGTTTTTACTTGCTTGGTTAAGTTACACCAAGATATTTTCATTATTTGCTGCTATTTTGAAGGGTGTTGTTTCCCTGATTTCTTTCTCAGTTCATTTGCCATTTATATACAGGAGGGCTATTTTGTTTTGAGGGAATCTTGTATCCAGTCACTTTGCTAAAAGTATTTATCAGCTGTAAGAGTTCCCTAGTGGAATTTTTGAAGTCATTTACGTATACTACCATATTATCTGCAAATAATAATATTTGACGTCATCCTTTCAAATTTGTATCCTCTTAATCTCCTTCAGAAGTCTTAATGCTCTAGCTAAACTTCAAATGCTAGGTTAAATAGATATGGAGAGAGTGCCCACCCTTGTCTTGTTCTTGATTTTAGAGGAATTTCTTTGAGCTTATTTTTCTTTAATTTGATATTGGCTATAGGCTTGTTGCAAATTGCCCTTATTATATTTAATAACTCCAGAAATTTTATCATGAAGGGGTGTTAGACTTTGTCAAAGGCTTTTTCAGCATCTCATGAAATGATCATGTGGTTTATTTCCTGTTTACTTATATAGTGGGTGGGTTTACTTATATAGTGGGTTACAGTTAGTGATTGTCATATATTGAACCATTCCTACATTTCTAGGATGAAATCTATTTGATCAAGGTGAATGAAATGTTATTTATAGTGGATTCTTCCTTTGATGAATATGTAGTGTCCTTCCCAGGCTCTTTTGATAAATTTTGGTTTGAAGTCTATTTTGACAGATATTGCAATCTATACCAGCTTGTTTCCTAGGTCCATTTGCTTGGAATATCTATTTCCAACCCTAAACCCTGAAGTAATGTTTATCCTTGATGTTGAGTTGTATTTCTTGCATGCAACAGAAGCATGGATCTTGTTTTCCTATCTGTTCTGTTAGTCTATATCTTTTCATTGGGAAATTAAGGCTGTTAATATTGAGAGAAATCAAGGACCAATGATTGTTAGTCCTTGTTACTTTGTTGTCGCTGTTGGTGGTGGTGGTGGTGGTAGTATGTATGTGTGAGTGTGTGCTTCCCTTCTTTTGGTTTTGCTGGTGTGAGATTATTTATTTCCTGTGTTTTCATGGGTGTAGCTAATTTCCTTAGATTGGATTTTTCTTTATAACACCGTCTTTAGGGATAGATTTGTAGGTAGATACTGTTTAAATTTGACTTTTTTATGGAATATCTTATTTTTTTCCATCTATGATGCTTAAAAATTTTGCTTGGTGTAGTGTTCTGAGCTGGCATCTGTGGTTTCTCAGAGTCTGTGGCACATATGTCCAGGTCCTTCTGGCTTTTAGACTCTCCATTGAGAAATCAGGTGTGATTCTAATAGGTCCACTTTTATATGTTACTTGGCCTTTTGTCTTTACAGTTTTTTAATATTCTTTTCTGTTTTGTGTTAGGAATTTTTATATTTAATGTTTTCTTTGACTGATGTGTCCATTTTTCTTATCTTATATCCATTGCCTGAAGCTGTCTCTTCAAACTCTTGTATTCTGTTGGTGAAGGTGGCCTGAGTAGCTTCTGTTTGCACTACTAAAATTACCATTTCCAGAGCTCGCTCACTTTGTGTCTTCTTTATTACTTCTATTTCCATTTTCATGTCTTGAACAGTCTCATTTGTTTTCTTCAACTCTTTGGGATTTTTTTTTACTTTCTTTGAGGGATTTATTCATTTCTTCCAATCACATTTGTGTTTTCCTCACTTTCTTTGAGGAATTTATTCATTTCGTCAAAATGTTTGTGTTTTCCTAGATTTCTATAGAGGTTTTGTTTAATGCCTCTTCAAGGTCCTCTATCATTGCCATAGAGTTGGTTTTAAAATCTTTGTCTTGTGTCTCAGCTATGTTGGACTATTCAGGGCCTGCCCTTGTATGATAGCTAGGCTCCTGTCTTTCTGGCAGGTCTGGACTGTCCAGCCTTGTACTCTTGAAAAATCCTACATAATGAGGCCACATTCATGTGAGAATTATAGGACAATCAAATGTCAAAATTTCACCCTCACATCCTTAAAAAGGCTTTCCCCAATACATATTAATATCAAAGAAACATGAACATTTAGAAAATAAAAATATGTAAACTAATGATACTATGATGATCAAAATGTTTGGTAAACAAGTGAATCATGAATTTGGGATCAACAGAAAAGGCTTTTTAAACAGCCCTCCAGGCCCCCAAAAAAATCTCTGCAGGAAATAGATCTGTCCCATTGTTTTGGCAACTAGAACAAGAGCTTCGAAGAAAGCGCCAAAGAACACTCTGCTGTGTGTGGTGGTGTTAATGCTTCTGTATTTTCCCTCCCAGGCTTCTGTGGACTCCTCGTGGTCATGCTTTACATCATCACCACTGCCAGTTCATTCATCATTTCTTCTCGCTTGTTCTGATGATCGTCTGTCTCCATGTCTTGTGCTTTGGGAACCTTGCCAATGTCAGTGGTAAAAATTACTATCTTTGCAGTCATGCTAACTATTCCATTACTAAAGCAAAGCTTGCGCCCCCCATCCATGTAAGCTGTGAACATGTGCTTCCACTGGACTCAGTCTGCGTATATATTCCTTCTTGATCTGATCCTGTGATCTCCACATGGATGCCCAGGAAGGGACCCAACACCACCTTGAAGATGAGGCCCATATTGGTGCCTGAGGTGACTACCTCAAAGAAGCACTCCTCATCATGTGCTTAGATATTGCCAAAGTAGCCTAAGGCCATGGCCAGAGGCCTGGCCAGCAGCACCAGCAGCTCTGTGTCTGTCGCCATGGTACAGCATGGGTAAAGCCTGGACCAGATTGCAATCTCCAGAGCCTCCACCACTGCAGGAGGTATTACTTTTATCTTATTTTTAAAATGCAGAAAGAAGCAATTAATAATATCTACTAGTAGTAATATTGAAACTTAAAAGAAAGTTGAGGCATCTTAGACCTTTATCAGCTTGTAAGTTTTTTTAATGTAAAAGAAACACTTTCTGTACCTCAAGTTTCTTTAACATACAAAAACTGCAAGTCACCTGAAAAGTAACCTTTCTAGCTTGGAAATGTATAATTTTTTAAAGTGCATTTGAATTGCTCAAAGTCAAGGGATTATTCTAGTCACATTGTTTCTTGAAGCAATTTCTGCTATTGCATTTTAGGTGACATTTAAGTTGTAAGGTTGCACTAAATGCATTCTGACATTTGGAAAAAATTATCACCCAATGTTTTTGTGGGAAATATATTATTTTAATCATGCTCATCACAGGAAGAAAGCTTCAAAGTTTAAGGACATCTGCATAAGGGCCCGGTCTTTTTTAAAAGACCAACTTCTTATTTGTGTTTTTAAGCCTATCCACACAATATTCCATCTTCCTTGTCTTAATTCCTTCCACTTGATCTACCTAGAAAAGAAGACAATGAATGCCTGTTTAGCATTAAGATGCCAAGCCAACAATACTTGCTGACATTTAATCGCATAACTAACAGTATATACTTATTAATAGTATACTCTCTACTTGAAGATGTAACAGGCAGCCATGAAACAAAAAATTAGTTTTCGTGGTTGATATCTGTAATACCTAAAATAAAACTATTAAAAGGAGTATTTATGAGATCAAAACCATTATATGAATATGCAAATTTCATAGCTTTAATATGAGATGTATCTATAGATTCTATACATCATGGAGCATAGTCTCTATCCTAATTTTTCAGTATAAAATGTTTAACCACTGACTTATTTTCCAGATTGTCATTGCATATTTCATTTGATCTAAATATTAAAGAAATACACTGTCTGCTATAGGAGATGGCACTATATATGTGGACAACAAAATATTTAATAGATGATTGATAAATAGATGATATATATACATAGAAAAAATGATGCATGTTCCAAGAGAAAAATCAATCCAATGTAAAATAATAGAGAAACACAGGGAAGTGGAGCTCCACTTACATAGGGTGATCCGAAAAGCTCCTCTGCAGAGGTTATTAGCTTTTCTTTTTTCTCAAGACAGAGTTTCTCTGGCTTTTAATTAAAGAATAAGAAGCTTTTATTTAACAGATAATTGAACAGTCAGAAGAAGTCACATAAAGGAGATATTATGAGTTTTTCTCCCTTTTTCCATTGTTTTTGAAGTAATATCACTTGCCTTCACTTTACTCCCTCCAAACCTCCCTATATACCCCTTCTTATTCTCATTCAAATTTGTGGCCTTTTTAAAATTGTTGCGACATTCATATATGTATGTGCATGTATATTCCTAAGTACAACCTGCTCAGTCTGCATAATGTTACTTGTATGTATGTCGTCAGGACTCACCATTTGATATTGGATTATCATTCACTGTGTTTTGTTCCTTGAGAAGACTATTTATCTCCCTCTCAGCATTTCTCACTTGCCTGTAGTTCTTTGTGTAGGGTTGAGGTTTTGTGGGGTTTCCGAGTCCATTTTGACACGTCTATTACTGTTGTACTAGTTCAGTTCATGGTTAGGCAGCCGTGTTCGTGAGACTTAATGGGTGTGCCTTCCAACATTACCAGGAAACACAGTCTCACAGCAAGCACCCTGATCTTCTTTCTCTTGCAACCTGCCGGCCTCCTTTTCTGTAGTGTTCCCTGAAGAATGAAGCAAACAAAAGTCCTACTCAGCTTGAGAAGATATTTTAAGAAAAAGAATAAAACGTTTGAAGATCTCAAAAAAGGACAATGTTCATCATGCTTGAGTAAGTGATAGAAGGCTGTATAGCACAGTGGACAAGTATGGCCCCAAAACTGAGATTCAAAAACAGTCAGGGGTTGTTTGCTTTCAACTCATTGTTATGCTAAAATTGGGTTTTATTAAAAGTTGTTACACAAATCATGGTAATACTTTTGGAAAGTAAGAAACAGAAAGTGGTATTTTGACCCTCTAGGGATTGAAAGAAGAAAGGAAACCGAAAGTGTGAAGTCAGTTAGGAAAGGAGTGATAGTAACTTTAACTAGAAGGACACCAATAAGAATGATGGATAACATACAAATACAGATTTAAAAAAGAGACATATATGAAACCATTAGTGGAAGCACAATTTGTGAAAGAAAAAATGAAGCAAAAAGAAATGATAAAAATTCAATATACAAACTGAAAAAATTGAATAAAGTATTATGTGATCAAAACTTGTTAAGTTATATAACAAAGAAGAGTAAAGGAATTGCAACTAGTTAGAAAAATCCTAATAAACACTGCTGAAACCACAGCAGGATGTAGGATTTCCTTTGTACTCATGGTCCTAAATCAGAGTCAAATCTTGTCTCAACCCCGGGTCCACTGCTTCCACTGAAACTACTAATGGATGTGGAACTCACCAAACACCAATAAGCCTTACTGGGTTTCAGGAATGGACCATAATCAAGGTCTACTGTTTCTACTAATGTAGCCAAGAGATGTGGAACGTCCCTTGCACTTCTCGGTTTGAATATTCTTGTTAAAATTTTAAGCCCAAATTTCATACACTATTTCATTTAGCCACTGAATATATTTTTTATGTTTTCTATGACTTTTAAAGAAAGTTTTGCTGAAATAAATTAAAAGAAACTGGCAATTTGATAGAACTTGTTACATGGAAAGGTCAAAGAAATAATTTAAGAAAATATACTTGCAGTAATGAAAATTATCCATTTTTAAAGACCTCAACTCCCACTTCATCATTTTACCATAATTAGTTACTTTACTTAAATTTACTTGTGTATTTGTATTGTTTTTGTTCAGAGTACAAAATAATGGTTTCAATTATGACAATTTCATACTAATATGTCATTATAACTCGTTTATAACCCCACTGCCACTACTTTATCTCATTGCTCTTCATCTTTTCACTGGCTTCCTTCCTACTACCAAATATTTCTCCTTCAATTCTCTCTCTCTCACACGTGCACACACACTTCTATATGAAAAGAAAACATAAATGTTTGGGTTTTGTCCCCCTTCCCATAAACTTCTCCTCTTTCCATTTCCTTTCTTGCTTTTTTCTCCCTCAATAGTTCCCCTTCCATCTTCATATATATAAATATATAAATATCTACATATATTCAATATAATATTTGTCTTTCTGAGTCTCACCTATTTTGCTTGACATGAACATTTGAATCTAAACATTTCCCATAAATTAAATAATTTCATTATTCTGTATGGCAAAATTAAACATCATGCATATATATGACATATATATGACATTTTCTTTCTTCATTCGTCAGTTGAAAATATCTAGTCTGGTTCCATATCTTGACTCTCATGAATAGGGCATATGAAAAGTATGAATGGGTATATGAATCATGCATAAATAAACATGGGTGCAAATATGTGACATTCTGATTGTGCCAAGTAGTTTTTTGTCAACATAAAACAAGTTAGAGGCATTGGATAAAAGGGAACATAATTGAGAAAATCCTTCCATAAGATGGAAGCTTCTAAGAGGGCTTGGCCTAGGAAGTTACCAATTTGAGCCAAGGGAGGTCTTCATGTTTAATCTCAAAGAGGATGAGAATGGCCTCCTGATGCAGGAGAATTGTCTGTATTCTGTCAATCATATTTTAATAAAACGCTGATTGACCAGGCAGGTAGTATAGGTGGGAAAACCAGACAGGAAGTAGAGGTGATACAATGAGAACAGGAGTATCCTGGAAAGCAGGAAGCCATTCCTTCACTCCTGCGCAGATCACTGAAGAGGCAGCATGTAACTTGCCCAGCTGAGAAAGGTACGGAGCCATGTGCTAAAGTAGATAAGGATAATGGGGTAACATAAGTTATAAGAGTTAACAAGAAGCCTGACCTAATGGGCCAATCAGCTTTATAACTTACAGAGTTCTCTGTGTGATTGATTTTCCTTGGGACTTGCCGGCTGTTGGGTACTGGGTGGGACAGAAACCCCAACAAGCCAGCCCTCATGTTACAGCCTCCAACTAGGAACAAGCAATGCAAAGAGAGAGTCTGATAAAGGTAGAGGGTGGTCCCCAAAGTGGCGGGGGATTGGTAGATGTAGCCCTCCAATGAAGGCTATGGGAAGTTTTTAATAGGGATAAGAGCAGTTTCCCACCAAGGTCAAGGTAAGTCTCCAGTGTAGACCCAGGGTGATCTTCCACCCAGTGTAAGGGAAGTTTCAATTGGTCTTCCACAAGGACCAGGAGTGGTCATCAATAAAGGCAGAAAGAGGTTGTTGGCACCATGGCCAAGGGAGGCCTCTAAAAGGAGACCAAGGAAGCTGTGATGTGATCTGAATGAAGTCTCTGAGCAGGGGTCAGGGAGGTTTTACCAGAGCCAAATGAAGCTCTATCAAAAGCAGCATGTGGACTCTGATCAGGCCCAAAGGAAGGTTTTAATGTGGGCTAAGGTAGACTCTGAACAAAGTCCCAAGAAGCTCTAACCATAGCCTAGAGTGGTCAGCAAGAAAGAGAGGAGAAGGCTTAGACAAGGACAAAATGTTAGTCTCTAACCAGAATTGAGGGAGGCTTTAAACAAGGTTTAAAGAACTGTCCAATGAGGGCCAAGGTGAGAGGAGGCCTCCAATATGTCTGGGAGTAATCTATGAGTGTGCGAAAAAGGACCAAGGTATTCTCAGACCAGGACAGATAGAGGCCCTGGACAGGGTCTAGAAAGTTCTATGACAGAAAGCAAGATCAGTCTCCTACCTGGCATAAAAGAATATGGGACAAGGAATCAAAGCAGTCTCTAACTAGAGTTGAGGGACTTCTCTGACCAAAACCGAGGAAGGTTGAGAGAATTTCTGACTAGTGTCAATGGAGATCTCTGACTCGAATCCAGGGAGCATCTTAGGAGAGCTGAAGACACATTTTGATCAGGCTCAAGGGATGTCTCCAATGGGGTATGAAGATGGTCTCTGAGGAGGGCATAGAGAAGGTGCAATTAGGGAGAAGCAGTTTCTGCCCAAACAGGGCTGAAAGGTGTTCAGACAAGAGCAAGCTACACACTCTCTCATCAGGGTCAACAAGAGCGCTTAACAGGACCTAGGGAAATTTCTAACTGCATATGGGGGTTGGGGGTCCAACAAGGCTGTGACAAACTCCAAGAGAGCTGAGCAAAATTATGGTGCCCCAAGGGGAATCTCTCACCAACACCTGGCCTACAGACAGCTCTAGACAAGGCAAAAGGAGACTGCTATGAGGCACCAAGAAAAGTTCTGTGATCTCTAGAGGTTTGTACCGGGGCCAAGGAAGTCTCTCACTGGGGCCTATGTGGTCTGTCTCCAAAGTAGAGCTAAGGAAGGATCCAATGGATCTGAAGTAGGTTCCAATGGGACAGATGAATGTCTCTAATGATGGCCCTATGGAAGTATCTGACAATGTCATGGCCAATAGAGCCTAAAAACACACTGAGGGAGAGACCTCTGACTAGGGGAGACAAAGTTCTGGAAGGAAGACAGGTGATCTGTGGCCTGGGCCCAGGAAGCTTCAACTAGGAACAAAGGAGGCTTCCAATGAGGGAGGGGGGGACTTCCATAAGGGCTAAAAGCAGTCTCTGACTAGGGCCCTGAAAGCCTCCAAGTGGGCCAAAAGGCAGACTCTGATCAGAGTCAGGGGATATTCTTAAGAGGGCCTAAGGAAGTCTATGATCAGGGCTATCTTCAAACAAGGCAGAGGAAAGCTAGTATTATAGCCAAGTAATGACCCCAGCCACAGAATGTGACTGTGATGAAGGCCAAAGTCAGTTTCTTGACCACAGTTGGGGCAGAGGGTTCCCTCTACCAAGGATTAAGGGAGGCTCTTAAGTGGGCCTTGGAGTGTCTCCAATCAGACCCAAGAAAGGCTTCAAAGATACAGAGGAAGGCTTCAATGTGGTTGGAGACCATCTCTGACTAGGCCAAAATGAGATGACCAAGCCATTCTCTAACCACGAATGAGGGGGGCTTTGACCAGGTCCTGAGTAGTTTCTGTCTGGGGCCAAGGGCAGTCTCCTTCCAGGCCCAGTGGAAGTCAGGACTAGGTACTAGTGCTTTCTCTAACCAGAGCTGAGGCAAGGTAATGTTAAGTGTATGTGAGTTCTCCAATAAGCTTCCAGGGAGCCTGAAAGGAGAGTCCTGGCAGAACTGTACCAGCTGAAGGCAGTCTCTGACCAGGGTCCAGAAGGTTCTAAGCAGGCCCAAAGACAGACTCTGACTAGGTTCAGAGAGCCTAGGGAAGTCTCTGAAATATCTGACCAGGGCTGAGAAAGGCTTCAAAGAGACTGTGGAATGCTCTGATGGGATTAGTACTGCATTCAAGAGTGTTCTCTGACCAGGGAAGGAAGAGGCAGTGAGGAGTGACCAAGGTATCCTCTGAACCGGATGAAAGAGGCATCCATCTGGGGAAAGGGGGACTCTGATGAAACTACGGGTGCTCTCCAAATAAATCTCTAGGAAGCAACGATCAGGGTTGAGGTGGTCTCTGATGATGGCAGAGGGAGACTGTGGCCAAGGACAAAGGGGGTTTCTGATGGAACCAGGGGGGGGCTACTAGCAAAGCCTGGAGGCAGCGGCTTGTGTATGTCTCCTGGTTGGGTGTGAAGGCCTTTTCCTGAGTAGTGCACAGTATAGCATGATTATGGATAAGGGGCTTCTCCAAGGGAGTCAGAGTGATGTCTCTGACCAGAGACCAGGGATGATCCAATGGTGGCCAAAGAAAGCCCCAAACAGTGCATAAAGCAGAATCTGTTCAGGATCAGGTAGGCTCTTAAAAACGCCTAGAGAGGAAATAAAAAAGGCCTAAAGTTATTTCAGGCCAGGTGGTCTGAGGGTGGCTTCAAAGGGGCTGAGAGAGTTTCTAGTAGGGTTGAGGGTGGTCTCTGACTAGGCAGAATGAGCACATGAGAAGGGACAGAGCCGTTCTCTGACTAGTGTTACAGGAGGCTTTGACCAGGAACTAGAGGAAGTCTCCAACTGGAACAAAAGTCGGTCTCCTAGCAGGTCCGAGGGCAGCTGGAACAAAGACCAATGCTTTTCCTTACTGGGACTAAGGGAGCTCTCTCACTACGGCAGAGGGATGTTTCAAAAGGAGTTCAGGGAAGTTGTTTCCAGGGCCAAAGGGTTTATCTGACAAGTAACCAAGAAGCCTCTGAGGTGGACCAAGGGTACAATTGGACCTTATAGTGGTCTTCATAAGAGCAGGATGAAGGCTCAAATAATGAAAAAAGCACTCTACTACTATGGTCCCAAGAGACTGCAATGAGGCCCAGGATATGTGCATACCAGGGCAGAACGATGTCTCTAACCATAAATGAAAGGATTCTGTTAAAAAAAAAAAAAAAAAAAAAAACAAGGGCAACCCTCTGCCCGGCACATAGGAAGGTTCCAACAAGACAGAAGAAAGCTCCAAGCAGCCTGAGGAGACCTTTGATAAGGGCTGAAGCAGTCTCCCACCAGGATCTGACCTCTGTTGATGTCCGCCTAGAACAGAGTGAAGCTACTCTAGCACTTAAGGGGTGTCTTGTCAGGGCTGAGGAAGGTTCCATTGGTCCTTAGTGCAGTCGTGTTCAATGAGGGGAATGGGAGGTTTCCATGGCGCTTGCAAGCGGTCTTTGACCAGAGCCCAGGAAGCAAAACGCAGTGAAGGATCCAGTGAAGTTTTTTAAAGTACTTAAAGTGCTACGTGCCAAGGTTTTGGAGGTGTCAATAGGTTTAGAGAGTCCTCATGGAGCCAGGGCTGGGACCAAATGTAGTTTGTGACCTTGGCAGATGGAGACAAGAATATGTGACAAAGACGTCCACTAACCAAGATCAAGCAAGCCGTCTAGAAGGACAAATAAGGATTCTGATGAGGCTAATGGAGGTCTCTGATCCAAGCTCTAACAAACTATGGTCTGAGGTGAGGGGTCTGTAGGAGCTCACTCCTGCAAGGTCAGCTAGGCTTCCTGGATCCTCGAGACCAAAGAAAAGTCCGAAGAAGCAGAAAACAGGATAGAATTGAGAGGTCTGTCTGTCAGGCCAAAGCTGCCAAACAGCCTCAAGTTTATTTCAGAGCTTGCTTATATACAAAAACAGAACAAAGCACAGCACAGACGGTCAGTCAGTGTCTAACCACAAGACCATTCCTGTCTTTGAGTGAGCAGCCTCCTCTCCAGTACGTGTTTGCTGCTCATAAGCAGCCTTACTTTCTATCTTGATGTTTCTGAAGTTTGTCGTCGGCAGTATACTGTCTACTAGATGGAGTGTTCTTTTCTCATGAGCTAAATCAGAAGTCTCCCACAGTCCTCAAGGTTATAAGAAAAAGTAGAGCAGGCAAAATTGAACTCAAATGACTTCTTTAAGTCAGAAATGACTCCAGATGGAAAGTGAGTCACATGTGGGTTCCCACAATTGTCCCTTTTTATTATATGTTAAGGACCTCTCAGAGCTCCACAGAAGACTGTGTCTGCCTTGGAAGGTTTTTACCACATTTCAGACTTACCCGTCATGGGAAAATGGATCTTAGCGATCCCTCTCTTGTCTTAGGTAGAAAAGAGGCAAAGAAAACTCACCTGTCTCTGACTGCAAGTCTCTGGCATCAATTTTTAGGGAAGTGTGCAGAGTTTTGCTCCATGAAGTTCCAAGCTCACTTTCCACAATGAGTTCATAATCAGCTTGAGAACTATAGGTGAACAAATTATGCCCCAAAGAACACAAGCTCCAACGACTGCAGTACTACTAAGAAGTGAAGTAAATGCTGACCATGATGGAGCAGTCTTTTAAAATTGTTCCAGAATATTTTCAACTGCCTTTGATGCATCAAAATCCAACTTATCATTTTTCAGTTCCAAAATCTCTTGATGTAATCTAGCCAAATCTAAAGATTCATTAGAATCATGCCAGATTCCCCCACAATGTGCTTTAACTCTCTCCTAACCGAGATCACTTTCATTATACACAAAAGATGTAACACAAATCCATTCATCGTTAGCATGACATTTCAACTGCACTCTGAATTTTAAGCTTTGGAGCTTATCCCCTAAAGATTGTACCATATCATACAAGGCATTCAATTTCTGTTCTATTTTTACATCTATGTTTTCCTGTGTCTCCAGTGCCATGGAAACGGTCTTAGATAATTGATTAACAAATCCAGTATTTTGAATAGACTGAGCAAAGTCACTGAAGGAACTGCAGTAGTCTTCAACAAAACAACAAAAGCAGAAATCCCTGCTACTAATCCAATAGCACATTTCTGTCTACCTAAAGCTTTCTTAATTTCGTCAATTACTTGTAACTCTTTGACCTCAAACCATGGATTATTTACATGTACAGGCAATATTACAAAAGAAGGTTATTTTAACACCAGTACATGGGTACGATCTTGAGAAACAATTAGTCAAAATACAATCAGGGCATGATATATTAAACACAATACCATTCATGGAGATTTTTATCTTTCCCACCAAAAAAAACAGAAGGCATTTTGACACGAGCCAAAACAGCTTCTTTCATGGGCAAACGGGTTTTGAAAAACTGGATTTTTCTGCCACTTTTCCATGGCAGCAGCAAGCTTCCAAATATAAGTCTGTGGAGATTTCCTACTGGAATACCAAATTCCAGCTGCCAGTCCTTGGTCCCAACACTCTGCTGTCATTTGGAGTAGGCTGTTATCAGCAATTGATGCTTGGATGTGTTTGTCAGCCAAGTGGAAGCCTGGTGAACCAGATACAAACTGGGAATGGAAGTTAAATTTATGGACTCATTTGAGACTTGAAGACTCATATTCTCAGTAATTAAGGAAGAAGAAGAGTCCTAAGACCCGGAGAGAGAAAAAAAATACCGCAATCATTTTGACTTGTGAGAAGTGGATCCAAGGTATATAATTTTCTAAATTTTCTGAAGTTTGTATGAATCTCCATTTTATAAAAGGACATAAAAATTTCAGCTATATTAGCATTATTAGTCTGTACTGAAATCCATATTTTAGAAAAAGGAAGTAACAGGTGTCTGTAAAACAGCAGGAGCAGACTCAAGCCCTTAAGTCCTAACAAAAACTATGATTTGGATTAAACAGCATATAAACCTATATTCAGAAGACAACCAAAAGAAATTTAAAATCTTGAGCCTGTGACCCAAACAGTAAGCAATGATTGCTCTATTAGCTTGTCAGATCTCTATTAATGTTAAATCTGAACTTTTGAAATCCTAGTATAATAATATTATAAAAGAGGAAAGAAATCTTGTAAATTTCTATATACATCTTAAGCCGTTATTTCTTATAAATTTTATCTATATTTTTAGAATATCCTCTCAGACTCATATAATCTCCAAGCTTTTATGTCTTCAAATCATTATGACCTGTATTGATGTTCTCAGTTCTTTATTTTTTTGACCCTCAGAATTAATATAGACTCATAACAGAAGCATTTTGTCCTATGACTAACCATCATAGGAGCAGTTAGACTGCAGTTTTTATTTACCGACCATGGATGTGATGCTGAAGTTTTAAAGAACATGTTTGAACTTCTCTATGGAAGTCTGAATAGCTAAGAGCTTTAGCCTTTATTTTACAAGAGGCTGATCATATAGAACCCTATAACTCAGAGGGTTGCTTGTACTATGATTAATTATTAACTTGTATTTAGGACCTCAGTCTTCCTTTCACCTTTAAAGAACATGATCACATAATTAACGTGACTATTCTGCAGTGAAGAATCACCAACCTTATTAATGGAGAAAATCAATCAGAATTAGCATAACACTGTTAAATATTCAACATTTTTAATAGTTTCCCTATAAACTCAGCATTGTACATAGAAAATTCTTTTTTCTATCATGTCAGTCTCTTGTTTGCCCTCTTGTCCTTCAGACAAAATGCAAATCTCCATCAATGTCTCTCCTCGTAAGTTCTTTCAGCAGTCCAGAACATTGCATAGATACATTTCAAACAGTGCCAAAATATATATGTATGTATCACAATAAGAATAATTTAATTTTTCATTAACATATAAAATCTGTACTAATGTGAAACTTTTGAAACTAGCAGCAGTTTTCTTTATCTTAATCAAAAATAGTTTGTACCCAATTTCCTTTAAAGATAAAAAATATTTGTAACCCATTGGATCTAAGTGATTAAAACCTACATATTTCTTTTCCTGTGAAAACAAGCATAATTTTTCCCAAACACAATGCATCTTTAACTTTTACTTTAAAGTCAACACTTTCCAAAGTACACAGGTTAGTATAACTCGACATTTTTTCAAGCAGTACCAAGACAGAGAAGAGTTAAGATGAGAAATCGCTGCCAGCAGAAGAGACCTTGAGTGTTGTCACAGTGAAGAAGAACTTGACCTAGGAAAGAAAGGGGGAGCAGCGCTGGTGGGCATAGAGTGTCCTTAACTACCAGTATTCCTGAAAAAAAAAATTTGTTGTTAACTTCTCCGCCCACAGTCAAAGATTCTGTTTCACATCCGTGCAGTTTTTCAACTGCAAGCAGTCAATTCTCTGCCACCCCATACACATGCGCATGTCTCCCTATAGTATCTCTGCCCACCTGATTATGCGCATGCTCCCCCTGCCCTCTGCAGGAGCTGCTGGCTGGCTGTGGACCAGAGAACAAGGAAGGGAGATGACCCTTGCCATGCCTCTCCTTAGAGAAGTTTTGCTTTCGGGACCCAAACTCCTGGAACTGATCCAGTAAAAATGCACAGGAGGCTAGAGGCAGAGGCTGCCTGCCTCATCTCTTCCAGGACAACAAAGGTCAATAGACAACAACGGACAGAAATGACAGGCAGACAGGTATCGGTACCACTTAAACTTTTCAAAGACATGAACACATAAAACAGCAACATAATAACCGTCAAAGCACAGACCAAGACAAAGCGCTCATTCATTCACACACACCTTTTTAAATCTCTAGATTGATACTCCCTTCTCCAGGGAACCAGGGACACACATCCTTTACACATTTCAAAAACTGAAGCAATTGTTGTTGTCCTTCCTTAGTACCTCTAACCTTTAAAGTATCTATAAGCAAATGTACAAAGAGATGTTTGCTGTTTTCTTGGCCCATATTTACTTTCTTTTACACTTATGTACAAGTTACTTCTTATTTTACAATTATACTCTAGTTACTTCTTTCTTGTTTTTCACGCTGCACAGCTAACCTCTTTTTTGCATTTACACCTCGCAACTGTTGAGTTTTTTGTATTTCCACTGCACCGCTGCTGAGTTTTTTTATATTTACACCGCGTGACTGCTGATACTCCCGGGATATACTTACTGCACCTCCGAGTGCCCTTGCAATCTGTGGTGCCCCTTGAAGACACCCCTCCCCAGAAGGCCGCACATCTGGGTGCCACCACCCAGGACGGGGGGGGGGGGGCTCCTACAGGAGTCTGAGTTGAAAGGAGGAGGAGAGTGGAACCAGGAACAAAGGCAGTCACTGACAAAAAGCAGAGAAGGTCTCAACCATAGCCTGAAGCTTTTTTGTAGGGGACAGCAGGTTCCCCAAGGAAGATCCAGGGCCATTTATCAAGAAGGGTAGAACGTGACCACAATTAAGGTCAAGGTGGGTCTACAATGGAGTCAAAGGAATGTCCCCAACAAGTGTAGAAGGAAGGCTTAGATGAGAGCCAAATACATCCTCTGATTAGGTACTGGAGATGATCTGACCAGACATGAGTGAGGCAGCAATCACGGCAGAAGACAGTGATTCTTGATTCTCTGATGAAGGCTATAGGAGGCTCTTAAGGGGGGCCTAAAGGGATCTTCAAAGAGTTTGAGAGAGGCATCAGTGGGGCTGAGAACAGTCTCTAACTGACCGTAATGGGAGCATAAGAAGAGACAAAGACATTCTGTGACTAAGGACAGGAAAAATATTGATCAGAGACCTGGGTAGTTTCTGACATTTAACAAACACAATCAACTACCAGACACGAGGGAAACTTGAACAAAGGTCAAATGTTTCTCTACCCAGGGTCCTTGAAGTCTCTGATTAGAGCCTAGAGATTGTTTCTCCCAAGGACTGTCACCAGCAGAACAGAGAAAGCAGGAATAGGGCCAACTTCCCCAGAGAAGTCAGAGAAAAGTCTCTGGATAGTGCAGAGTGAAGGGTACAAGGAAGCTATGGGAGGTTTCTAACTGTGGGTCAAGGACAATCTTCAGACAGAATCTGACCTACCGGGATCTCTGACTGGGCAAAGGGAGGCTGCTATGAGGTTTCAAGGCAGTCCTGGTCATGGCAGAGGGACGTTTCAACCAGCACCAAAGGAGGGCAATGCCTCATGAGGGCATAGTGAAGTTTTGGGAATACTTTACTGTTTCACACCCAGGGAAGCTTAAAACAGTTCCTTCATAAGGAAACTCCGGACTCAGTAGAAGATGGTATTAGAACAAGGTTAAGGACAGCTTTAAAGAAGGCCTACAACTTTCTCTGATGAAGGCTGAGGAAAGAATTCAAAGGGCTGAATGGAGAGAGGTTCTATCTGCTAAAGGTGCTTGGGTGATCTCTAAAAATAGCAAAAGGGCACTGTGAAGAGGAACCAAGTTACTCTCTGACCAGGGGCAAGGAGAAACCTCAGCTATGCCTTAGCTCAGGGTGTTCTTCCACCAAAGCCTCAGAAATGTAGTACCAAATCCTAGGGCAGTCTAAAAGGAAGTCAGAGGATGTCTGAGACCAGGAACTAAGGCAGTCTCTGAACAGAGATGAGCGAGGCTTCAATCCATACTTGGGGAGGTCTCTTTGTGGGTTGAGAGCAGTCTCACTAAACAAGGCTGAGGAAACCTGCAACTAGGGTAAAGGGTGGAGAGTCTCCCAGAAGGGCAGAGGGAGACTGAGATGGTGGCATCAGTTGACCTATTAACAGGGTCTACAGAAACTCCCAACAGAGCAGAGGGGAAACTCTTGTAAAGTTCAAGGGAGGATCTTAAGAGGATGGAGGCTCCTCTAAGAGTAGAGCTGAGAAGAGATGCTATGTGGTTGAGGGACATCTCTGATGGTGGCTCCAGGGGAACTATTCAGTCATGGCACAGGTAAGGGAACTTAAGATCTCCACCTAGAAAACCAGAAGCTTCTGTGAGTCACACAGGAGGCCTGTGACTATGGCTTGGGAAGCAATCACTAGGGCACAGGAAGTGTTGACAAGATCCAAAGATGTTCTCCCATGTGGGTAGAAAGTCATTTCTTTCCAGGCCATAGGGAGACTCCAAGCAGGCCAGAGGGCAAATTCTGACGAGGGTAAAGGTAAGCTCTCTCAACTAATATTTCCTAACCAGGACTGCGGGAGGCTTCACTGACTTAATAAGGGAGGTTCGGAAGGGGTGGGAGAAAGAACCGAAGGTAGTGTCTGAAGACAGAAGAATGAAACTGTGAGGAGTCACCAGAGAATGTTTGAATGGGGCCTAGGGAAGCTTATGCCAGGATACAAGGAGGACTCTGAGAGGGATTGGGAACATTGTCTGATCAAAGCTGAAAAACGATAAGACTTATGGGTCTCAGATAATTGCATAAGAATAAGAGTTAAGGAACTCAAGCATCTCTGACAAGGGTCCTGAAAGGGGCAGAAGGCAGCCTATTACCAGGGAAAGAAAGGCACTACATACGAACCAAAGACTAGAGAAAGGTCTAGAACCAGAGACAACTGGGCAGAAATGACTGCCACCAAAGCAGAAGGTTATATCTGAACAGAACAGAGAAGTTCCAAGCAGGGCAAACGGCAAACTGAAGAGGGACAAGGGAGGGTCTTAAGTGGCCATAGGATAGTTTCCCACCAGGCCTAAGAGAGGAGGTTTCAAAGGGAGTGAGAAGGACTCCAGTGGGATAGGGCCCACTCTCTGATTAGGGTGGAGAGAGGGTGTGAGAAGGGACAGAACATTCTCTGACTGGAGCTATAAAGTCTTTGACAAGGACCGTGGTAGTCTCCAAAAGGAACAGGGGGCAGTTTTCCACCAGGAAGAAAGAATCTTGGGACAAGAGAACAAGGCACTCTCTGAACAGGGAAGATGTAGGCCTTAATCAGGGTTGAGGAGGCTCCATTCCAGGACAAGAGCGTTCTCTGATACAGTCCTTAAGTTTATTAGGATAGTTGAAGGCAGGATCTCATCAGGGTCAAGAAAGACCTTGGACAGGATGGAGGCCTGTCTCTAGAGTAGAAACTGAAGGGCTGCAAAAAGAGGAAAAACTGCCTCAGACAAGAAACCAGGGACTTGACAAATGGCCTGGAGATTTTCAGACTAGGACAGAAAGGAATCTCTACTCAGGGTGGAGGGAGTAGCACTCTAAAAAAAAAAACTGAGAAAGATCTCTGAGTGTATCACAGAAGCTGTTCCCATGGACCCAGGATGAGGTGTGACCATGACCCAGAAAGCTTTGACCAAAGCCAAGGAAACCTACAAGGGCCTCTCTGATGAGGGCAAAGGAAGGCATGGATGCAGACAGAAAGTGATCTCAGACCGGTATTGTAGAAACGTCATCTTTAGCTTCAACTATGACCTAGAGAAGGCTCCTGGTGGAGCCAAAGGAAGCTCCAAAATGGGGCTACAGGAGGTTTGCTAGTGCTGCAGAAGTTGGCCTTGATGAGGACAGATGAGGTGTGACTGAGGGCGGTCTAGGGATATTTACAAGTAAAGCAAAGAGCAAACTGAACAGGGTCAGTGGAAGGTCTTATGAGGGGCTAGAGACCTTGGACTATGGCTTTAGGAAACTTTCAAGAGCAAAGAGGGAGGTTCTAATTGAGTTGGGCTAGGTCCAAACGCAGTATCCGAAGTGGTTTGGGGATATAAGTAAGGACTGAAAGCATAACTGTGAGCTGATGTGGTGCTGTTGTGATGCCGATGTTCTACCAGCACCAAGGATGTCTTCTCTAAGAAACAAAGGCGCTCTGATTGGGGTCTGGGTCATTCTCTGACTCAACAGAAAACTATGAGCAGTGCTATGGATCTTTCAGATAAAAACAGAAAGATATTAGGTCCAGGAACCAAGACAATCCTTTACCATGGACATGAGAGGCTTTGGACCATGTCCTGCAGGTCTCTAGGATCAGGGAAAGTCTGTCTCTGAATTTGATGGAGGGAGGCTGAGAATAGGGCTAAGAGGGTTTTCCAATAGGAACCAAACAATGTCTGCGACTGGTGATGAAAGAAGTCATCACAAGGGTGGAAGTCTGTTTCTGACCAGGAACAAGAGAAGCCATATGAATGGCAGACAGACTTTGAATTGGGTCAGTTGAGCCTCTTCAGTGGGAGTATGGCAATCTCCCACAAAAACTGAGAAGTTTTAAGGGAGTTCAGAGAGGATAATTTGAGACAGCGGCCAGTCTCTAACTTGACTCAAGGTGAAGTGTGAGAAGGGACCAATGGAATCTCTGACATAAACCATGATAATTTATGAGAAAAGACTAGGGTGGGTTCTGACAAAGCACAGTGTAGTCACACACCGAGGCAGACAGAACCTGGGACAAGGAGATAAGGCAGTCTCTGAAAAAGGTCAGGCCTTACTGAGAAAAGCTCTGTCCAGGACCAAGGCCCTTTTCTATCCGTAGTCATTGGAGCATATTAGGACTACCAAAGGCAGGATCTAGTCAGGGAGAAGAATGACCTCTGATGGATAGACGGCTTGTCTCAGTCATTGACACTGGTAGACTGCTAGGAATGGAAAGCTGTCTCCAACAAGGTTCTGAGGAGACGCCAACCAGACCCTAGAGACACTAAGACCGGGGCAGAGAGGGTGTTCTAACTATGGTGATGGGAGTGGGACTTTCAATAGGGACCAGGGAAGTTTCTGACTGGATGGTTGAGGCTATCAGAAGTTGACACAGGACTGAGGTTAACTCCAATGGTGACCAAGGAATTGTTAGTCAACCTAGAGCAGTTTTAGACTACTGAATATCTGAGATCATCTGAGAACAGGACCCAAGGAAATTCCTTACTTGGGCAGACAAAATCGGATATCAGTGGACCCAGGAGGTATGTGACCAAGGCCCAGGAACCTGAACAGTGCCAAGGGATATGTCCATTTGGAACTTAGAAGCACATTTCTGAGGATGTCATGGAAAGACATGAATGAAGATGGCAATTATCCTCAGACTGGTGTTAACGGAAGCTTTATCTTTGACTTTTAGCTCCAACTAGGGCCAAAAGAAGTGTCCAGAAATGGGCAGAAAAGGTCTGCTGCTCATAAAGAAAGTAACGTTGAAGAGTGTGGAATGAGATACATGACTGGGGCCCAGGGAGACTATAAGCACGAATAGCAGATTACAGAGTCAAATGAAGGTTGTAAGAGGGGCTAGAGCCCTCAGACCAGGCTGTGGGAACACCTCAAGGGCACAGAGCGGGCACTGTATAAAGCATACTCTCTAGGCTCTGAAGTGGTAGGGGGCCTAGTTAGAGAGGGGAGAATGGGATTGTTGAGAAGGCATGAAGTCTTGCTCAACCAGGGCCAACAGAGCACTTTGATCCAACCTTCTGAGAATGCTCAGCCTGGAGTCCTGGGAAGCAGAGATCAGGGACTACAGATGACACATATAGAAGCAGAGGGATAAAAAGACACGGAATCAAGGACATCTCTCACCGTGGTGTGGGAGGCTTTGATGGGAGTAAATAGACCTTCAGGCAGCGTATGAGTGCTGTCTTTGAACACAGCTAAGGGAGACTGTTAACAGGACTGAAGGCTCTCCAACAGAGGCAGAGCAGTGAGGTCTAGAGCTGGTGACTAGGGGCTTCTGACCAGGGATGGGGGCGTTTATCTCTGAGCAGGGCCAAAGGGAGCCCTGAGCAAGTTGTAGGGCATACTCTAAACGGGGTAACGAGTGGTTCTAGAGTGGGCTGGCAGAGAACTCCCTCCAGGACTGAGGGACGGGGTCCCCAAGAGGTTAAGAGAGGCTCCAGGGACACAGAAGCCAGACTCTATGCTCCAGTCAAGTTGTACACATTCTCAGACCGCGGCTATGGGAGGTCTGTGGAAGGAAGAGGGTTTTCTCTTAAAGGAATACAGGAAAGAGGGAGCCTTAGATAACTTACAAGTTAGTAAGTATCTGGACAATGCAAAGAAAGTCTTCTCGGGGCTGAGGAAGATGCACCAGGGCCAAGGCAGTTCTTTGGCTACCGTCACTGGAGCCTATTAGGATGGACAAAGGCAGGAAGCGATCAGAGTCAAGAGAGACTTCTAATGGAACTGGGTTGGGCTCAGTTATGGGCACTGTCATGCTGCAGTTAACAGGAAAGAATTCTCAGAAAAGAGTTTGGGGAGGCTCCCAATTTCTATCTAGGGTCTAGAGATTCTCACACCATGACAGGAAGAAATCTCCAACCAGAAGTGGGGCAAGAGCTCTTAAGTGGGTCCAGGGCAGTCTCGGACTGGGTAACAAGTGGCTTCAGAGGACATGCAGGGCTTTGGGTGGCTCTGAAGGAGCTGGGAAAGGTTTCAGTTGGCGACAAAGAGGAGAATTCAACTCTGGCATTGCTGGGTGTATCTTGGAAGAGAACCCAAGAAAATCTTATTCCAGGGCTACTAGGGACCCAGGAGGTGATCAAGGCCAAGGGATGATTGACCAGGGCCAAGGACAGTGTCCACATGAAGCCTATCATGCTGGTCTTCAATGAGGACAGATTAAAGCATGGATGAGGACAGAAGGCATCCTAAGACTACTGTTATCTGAAACTTCATCTACAGCATACAGAAGACTATGGCTCGAGACAAATGTATCCTCACAAAGGGCCTATGTGGGGTCTGCTATTGCTGCAGAAGGTGGCTTGCATGAATGCAGAATGAGGCCATGACCAGTAACCAAAGAAGGTATAAGCAAACAAAGAGCAAACTCTGAACATGGTCAATGGAAGCTCTGAGGCCCACAGCTCTTGGAACAGTGCTTTCAGAGGCTTCAAGGGTTTGCAAAGAGAAAGGATCAGAACGCGTTCATGATCGGTCCAAGGGCCGATGATGAAGTAGACAGGGGTGGTTTGGGGATGGGTAGTGTGAGAAGAAAAAGGGGTGCTCTGAGCAGGGCCAGTTGTAGCTTCTAGCAGGCACACAAGCTCTGATCTGTGCCTAGGGCATTCTCTGACTCAAACCCTGGGAATCTATTTATACCATACGTCCTGTTAGATGAAGGTATAGGGATACAGGGATCAGGAAACAAGGACATCTCTTACCATGGCCATAGGAGCCTTTGACCAATGTGTCAAAAGGTCTCTATGCAGGATATGAAGGCTGTTCACAACAGGGCTTTGGGAACCTGTACATGAGCATAAGAAAATTCTCTTACATGGCAGAAAATTGCCTGCAATTGATAAGTGGCAAGGCTGTCACCAGAGTGGACGTCCATTTCTGACCGAAGAAAGCCTCAAGTAGGACCCAGAAGGAAGACCTTGAATAGGGTCAGGGGAGGCTCCTAAGTAGGCCCCTGCTTTTGAACCAGGCCTGAACGAGCAGGTTTCAAAGGGTCTCAGAGAGGCTCCAGTGGTCCAAGGCAAGTCTCTCACTAGGTTAGAGTGACTGTGAGAAGGACTAATGAATCTTCAGTCCGTAGGTGTAGGAGTTTTGTACAGCTACAAGGATGATCTCCAACAGTGACAAAGGCTACTCTCCCACCAGGACTTAGGGATGCTGGGAGAAGGGAGTGAGGTATTCCTTAAACATGGCAGCCTTCTGTCATAGCAAAGGGAAGCTCCATCCTGGACCAAGGGAGTTCTCTGTCCTTGGCCCCAGTTTGGATGGTTGAAGCCCGTATCTGATTCAGGGTCAAGACAGACTTCTGATGTGACTGAGGCCACCTGAGATGTGGGCAGTGAAGGACTTGAAAGAACAAGAAAGTAGTCTCTGACAAGAGTCTAGGAAGAATCCATCTAAAGTGTAGGGCTTGCCACAGCAAGATGCAGAGGTATCTCCTACCATGGTAAGGGGGTTGCATCTCTCAAGAATGCCAAGGGAAGTCTTTAACTGCATGGATGGGGCTGTCAGAGGTGTCATAGTGCTTAAGGTGGTTCCAAGTATCCCCAGGGAGTTATCAGTTGGCGACCTGGGAAAGGATGTGGCTCTGGCATGGCCAAGGGTATCTGGAAACAGGACTCAAGGAAATCTCTGATTCAGGCAGACAGAAGCTGCCACCAGAGACCCAAGAGGCATGTCATCGAGGCCCAGAAACTTTCCACAAGTGTCAAAGACAGTGCTTACCTGGCCTAGGTGGGTGGTCTCTGACAAAGACAGATATGGAAGAGGAGAGCAATTCTTCTCAGACCAGTATCAGTGAAAGCTTCATCTGTGGCCCAGAGAAGACTCAGAGTAAGGTCAACATCAGTATTAGTGGGAACTTCATGGCCAAGAAAAGGCCTGACTAGAGTCAAAGACAATCTCTAAAAAGGGTCACAGGTGGTCTGTTGCTTGTATAGAAGGTAGATTTGATGAGTGACAAAAGAGATAGGTGACAGGAACCAAAAAGAATACAAGCAAGGCAAAGAGCTAAATTAGAATAGTGCCAAAGGAAGTTCTTAAGAGGACCTAGATTCATGGGCTAGGGCTTGAGAGGAACTTCAAGGGCAAAGAGGAAGAATCTTAAGATATTTGGGACTTAAGACAAATGAAGTGAGGTATGTAGGAGCAGTTGGATGATGGGCATTGTGGGGCACTTGTGACAAAGCAGACCAAGTTCTTTGACCAAGGCCAAGCGTGGCTTCTGGCAATGCCAAAGGAGTACCCTTTTCTAGACCGTGGTATTCTCTATCTCAAACCTGGGATACTTTAATCAGAGTCTAGGACTTATAACATGAAAGTGGAGGAAGTGGAACCACAGACAGTCTCCAACAAGGCCTGGGAAGGGCTGCTGCTGGTGCAGAAGGCAACTGTGATGGGTGTGGAATGATTTGTGACCAATGATCAGGGAGAATACACAGAAAGCAAAGAGTCAACTCTTAACAAATTCAAAGAAGTTCTTTAGAGGTCCTACAGTTCTTTCACTAGGGATTGAGGAAGACTTCAAAGAGGAAGAACATGTTTGTCTTGGGGCTTGGTTCAAGTGGGAGTAGAAGGACACTCAGAAGGTAATGGTATGCTCTTATCAAGCCCAAGGGATGCTGTTAATGGGGACAAAGGAGCACTCTAGTCTGAATCCAATATATTCTCTGTCTCAAACCCTGGGAATCTCAGGTGGTTTGAATAAAAATGGCTCCCATAGGTTTATAGGGACTTGTACTCTTAGGAGATATGGCCTTGATGGAGTAGGTGTGGCCTTGATGGAGAAAGTATGCCAGGCCCAGTCTCTCTCTCTCTCTCTCTCTCTCTCTCTCTCTCTCTCTCTCTCTCTCTCTCTCTCTCTCTCTCTCTCTCTCTCTCTCTCTCTCTCTCTCTCTCTCTCTCTCTCTCTCTCTCTCTCCTGGTGAGCCACATGATGGTAATGGACTAAAACTCTGAACTGTAAGCCATTCCAAACTACATGTTTTCCTTTAAAAGAGTTGTTATGGTCAGCACTGGGATTAGTTTGTGGAGCTTAGATGAAGAGAGAGAAGAGGGATAATATGAACAAGGGGGTTCAAGATCATGATTGGGAGAACCACAGAGGCAGCTGACCTGAGCTAGTAAGAACTCACAGACCCTGGACTGACAACTGGGAATCCTGCATGGGACTGAACTAAACCCTACGTATCTGGGTAATAGTCATGTGGCTTGATCTGTTGGGGGAAGGCCTGGCAGTGGGACCAGAACTTATCCTGGGTACATGAACCGGTTTTTTTGGAGCCCATTCCCTATCATAGATTACCTTGATCATCCTAGATATGGGGGGAGGGGCTTAGTCCTGCCTTAACTTGGTATACCAGTCTTTCTTGACTGCCCAAGGAATATCTTACCTCCTTTGAGTTGTGGATGGGAGGTGGGAGGGTGGGTGAGTGAAGAGGAGGGAGGGGGATCTGGGGCTAGTATGTAAAAATTTAAAAATTTCAAACAAAAAAGAAAGAGTTGCCATGGTAATGATTTCTCTTCACAGCATTAGAAAGCCTACCTAAGTCAGATTCTATGATCAGGGAAGGTCTAGGGCCTGAACAGATGAAGTCATGGGATGCCCAGCACAGGAACCAAGGTCTATGACGGCCTTTGAGCAGAGTCTGAGTAGGTCTCCAGGCAGAGTGAGGTCTGTCTCCCAGGTCCGAGGGTGGCTGTGAATAGGGTCAAGAGGGTTCTCGAACGGGGCAGAGCAAGGTCTAGGATTGGTGAGATGGAAGGCTGCCACCAGGGCAGAAGTTTATCTCTGATGAGGGCCACCATGTGCATGGCAGAAGGGTCTAAAGAGGCTCAGGGAGGCTCTTAAATAGTTCTAGCAATGTCTCATGACAAGATTGACTGTGGGGGTTTCAAAGTTGCTCAAGGTGGTTCCAGTAAGATAGAGGATAGTCTGATTAAGGTAGTGAGTGTTTGAGTAGGTGCTTATGTGTTTTCTTACCAGGAAAATGGGAGCTTTGACCAAGGACTAATGTCTCTGGTAAGAGCACAGGAAAACCACCCACCATAGAAGAGGAAGGCCAGGATAAGACAATCGCTGAATGGATCAGAGTAAGTTCTATGCCATGGCTGGGGGAAATCAAGAGATCTTTCTAATGGGACTGAGGCTGGTCCCAACTGTGAGCAATGGAAGATTTCAAAAAAAGATGAAATCAGTTTCAGACAATATTCCATGGGTACTACGACCAGGACCTATGGACCTAGGGATGTTCACACTAGGGCAGAGAAGTATCTCTGAACAGGAACAAGGGAGGCTACAGGAAAGGTTAAGAAGGTTCTCTAACATGGGGTGTTCAAGATCTGGGACTGGTGACTATGGAGCCCACCCAATGAGGGCAGAAGGCTGTCTCTGACTGGAGTCAAGGGAAGCCCTGAGTAGATCCGGTGGTAGACTTTGAACAGAGTAAAGGGGGGTTTTGAAGTCGGCCTAGAGCATCTCACCAGGCATGACTGAGAAGGGCTCAAAGGCTATCAGAGAGACTCCAACAGGACAGAGTCTATTTTCTGACATGGTTGGAGTGACGCTATGAGAAGGTGCACAAAGACTTTTCTGACCAAGGCCATAGGAGTCCTTGATAAAGAGTTAGGGTGGTCTCCAATGGGAGCATGAGTCAGTTTTCTACCAGTCAGGAGCAAGAGTGGGAAGGTCAAAGGGTATTCTCTAACCGGAGCTGAGGGTCCTTTCTGACCTGGGTTGATGAGCTGGTCCATGGCTGAGCAGGGTTTCTGAGATATGACATAACTGAGACTGAGGGAGTTTTTGTTTGTTGGTTGGTTTTTGATGGAACTATAATGTGCTCTGTACAAAGTCAATGGAAGTATTTAACAGTGGGCCAGTGCAGTTTCTAACCAGGGTCAATGGGGCCTCTTACAGTGGTCAAGGGAGTATGTAAGAGGGACTAGTGTAATGTCCCATGGTGCTGAGTGAGGCTTTTACAGGACTGAAGGAGGATCTGTATGTTCTTAAGGACATCTCTTAATGGACCAAAGATGGTAACCTCTGGGGAGGTCAGAGGGATATTTTATTGAGTGCTGAAGGTTGGTTTCAGGCTATGACTGAGGAGATCTCTGAAGATTCTATAAGAAGAACGTGACTAGGCATCAGGGCTTTCTGTGATCAAGACCAGTGGGAGCTTTTATCAGGGCAATGAGAGGTTTTCTAAAAGTATGTATGCAGGTTTCACCAGAGAAGAGCAAAGGAAGGATGGATGAGCAAGGCTTTATCCAGAGCCAAGGGAGCTCTTCAATGGAGGTATAGGGAGTCGTGGATAAAGGCTGAAAACTTTCTCTGACAAGGGCCCAGGGAAGCTCTTCCCAGGGCGAAGGGAAGTGATGGTCTCTGGCAGGGTCAGAGGAGGTTCTTAAAAGGGTTTGTTAAGGAAATCCTTCTGCCTGAGCAAAGTAAGGCTTCAGTGGTACCTAGAGAAGTTTCTCACAGGGCCAAATGGCAAGCTCTGATCATAGCTAGTGAGGTCTCTAACCAGGGCAGAAGAAAGGCTGTAAAGAGAGACCAAGCCAAGTGTGTCCCGCCAATAGTTTTGGAGGGCAATCTCTGACAAGGGCAGAGGGAGGATGGGAAAATGATAGAAGGCAATTTCTGAAAGGGGCCTGAAGATGCTCCCATAGTTCATAGAAGGGGAGTCTCTGACAGTGGCAATGGGAGTGTTCTTGTGGCAGGATCAAGAGAGGCTCCAAGAGGAGGAAGTCTCCCATGGTAACCTGAGGACAGCCTCCAACCATAGGAGAGCTTCCATACAGGGTAGCAGGAGGCTGAGATAAGGAGTAAAGGCTGTCTATAAGCAAAGCAGAGGGTTGTCTCCCACCAGGGTCAAGGGAAGCTCTTCTCTGGGTAAAGCATGGTGTCTGACCAGGAGTGAGGAAGGCTCAACTGTAGCTGAGGGAGGCTCAATGAGGTTGAGAGAGGTCTCAGAGCAGAGCTTAAAGAAGTTTCATTCAGGGCCAAGGTGAGTTCCAAATCATGGCTGAGGACAGTCTCAGAAGGGTGAGAAAGGTATCTTCTGGAATGAAGACAAAGGAAGTCTCAGGGGAGGGCTAAAGATTAGCAGTCTTTGACCAAGATGGAAGGGCCAAGAAGGGTCTCTAGTCTAATAAGGCTTGGACCAGGGTCTCCAACATAGGTCAAAGGTTGCCTCTGACCAGAGCAGAAGGAAGTTCCAACTGAGGCCAAATCTTGTCGCTTATGGGTATGAGATGTGTCTTTCAGGGGCTGAAGCAAAATCCACAACCAGTAACCAGAGCAAATTGCTGAGTAGAGCTAGAAGGTTATTTCTGACTGGGGAAAAGAAAGGTCTGTGATAGTCTCACACATGAGCTGAGGGGAGGCTCTAATGGGATCCAGGATGATCTCCAGGGCAAAAGTCATTCTCTGATGGGTACAGAAGTTTCTTCCAAGTTCTGAGACCATCCTCTGGCAGGAGCTGAGGAGAACCAAAGGCAGGTGGTCTCTGACTAGAAGAAAGAGAGATCTTTGATGGGAGCAAATGTGGGTCTCTAACAATAGTCTAAGGAAGCTTGTATCAGGACAGAAGGAGGTCTTTGCGAGGCTGAGGGTAGTTTCTGAGGAGTGTCTCAGGAAGTTCTTAATGAGGACTAATGGTAGTTTCCTACCAGGCCTTGAGGAACACTACAGTAGGCTTGAGGGAGGATTTAACCAAACTGAGTGAGTCTCCATCAAGTGTAGATGCAGACTCTGACCAGAGCTGAGAAAAGCCAAAGACATGGGTCAATGGTAGCCTCGAAGTTGTATCATGGGGGTCTCTTTAAAAAGCAGAGGATGAGTCAGGTAGTGGTGGTATATACCTTTAATCCTAGTACTCGGGAGGCAGACCCAAGTGAATCTCTAAGTGTGAGGCCATCCTGGTCTACAAAGTGTGTTCCTGGACAGACAGCGTTAAATAAAGAAACTTTGTCTCAAAAAATCAAAAAACAAAAAAACAAAAAAAAGATATGTTGTAGGAAATCTTACAGCCAGTGATTACCTGCCCACTGGGGCGTGGCCTCTTATACTGTTTATGCCTATGTAGACCATGTGTCCGGCCTCTTTTCCAGCTGCAGGATTTGGTTTCTGATTTTCATTTCAGCAGTGGATTCTGATTTGTGAGTCTACCCCTAAATAAATAACTGTCTATTTCTCAATTCTGAGCTAGTGTGAAATTTCTTTTAAGCATCCTACCACAAAGATGAGGGTGATTTCTTAAGGCAGAGACATCTAACTTGTCTTCAATAGGCCCTGAGGAGAGCATGTCCTAGGAGGATCAATGGAGGCAAGTAAGAGTGCCTAAGGCTGTCTGCTATTACACCACAGTTGAGGGCATCTCCAGCACAGTTAAAGGGTGCTACTGAAGACTGCTGCAGGCTTTCTCTAGGAAAAGCAGAGGAAGACTAAGACAAGCACAGAGGGAAGTCTCCCTCAGTCTCAGGCTCTGAGGAGAGCTAGAGAAGTTCCCAGGAAGGCCAAGGGTGGTGCCCCTGAAAATTATCAGAGGACTGGAGAAAGCATGTGGTAAAAACTGGGTGACTTGTCTGAAATCCCTTTGCGCTTCCCAAGCCACCGGGTGATACCAGATCACTTTAGGGAAGCTGCACTTTGACAAGGTAGAAAGGGTAATGTCATAGAGGGACAATGTTATTTTTCTATTTATTTTAAAACAAATCCAATAAAATAACATTTTCTGTGGTAGAAATGAAAATATAGTCATTATTATGACAACAACAAAAAGCTGAATTGTTTCAACACTCCAGGCTTTTATCTTGTATGTTTTTAAGACTGATTCGTTCTCCTTAGCACTTTGAAATTTTTTGTGTTACTATAAAAATTCTGGAAATTCATAGAAACAAACGTTGATATAAAAACAAATAACATGATATCCACAATCTTACTCTCCAAAAAAATTTTAATATCTTAAAAATTCAAATATATATGCAACAATTATGTTTATATTATTGTTTTGTTTCAAATTACTTCCCATTGTAAAACAAATTGATGACTATATATAATAACATCCCAAATCATCTTTTTTCATTTGATTTTTGATTTTTGTTTCTTTAGAACAACCTTTTTTATTTTACATACAAATCTCTCCCTTGCCTCTTCTCACTCCCCCTCAACCTTCCCCCACTCCCCTATCCACCCCTCAGAAACCTCCCATGGGGAGTCAACAAAGTCTGTCACATCACTGTGAGGCAGGACCAAGGCTCTTCCCCTGTATCTAGGCTAAGCAAGGTATCTATCCATAGGAAATGGACTCCAAAAAGCCGTTTCATGCCTTAGGATAAATCCTGATCCCACTGCCAGTGGACCCGCAAACTTCCCAAGCCACATAGTACCCACATTCATGGGGTCCAGATCAGTCCTATGCAGGTTCCCCAGCTGTCAGTCCTGAGTCAGTGAGCTCCCACTAGCTCAGGTCAGCTATTTCTGTGGGTTTCCCCATTGTGGTCTTGATCCCTTTGCTCATACTATTGCTCCTCCCTCTCTTTGACTGGACTCTGGGAGCTCAACACAGTTCTTAGCTATGGATCAGTTCTCAATGAAGGTTCTATGATGACAATTAAGGTAGTCATCAATCTAATTACAGGGGAAGGCTAGTTCAGGCACCCTCTCCACTATTGCTTAGAGTCTTAACTAGGGCCATCCTTGTGAATTCCTGGGAATTTCCCTAGTGCCAGGTTTCTCGCTAACCCCATAATGGTTCCCTCTATCAATATATCTCTTTCTTTGCTTTCCCTCTTTGTCCTTCTCCCAACTTGACCATCCCATTCCTTCATGTTATCCTGCCCCTCCCATACTCTCCCCCATGCTACCAATTTACTCAGGAGATCTTGTCCATTTCCCCTTTCCAGTGGGACCCATGTATATCTCTCTTAGGGTCCTTTTTGTTACCTAGCTCCTCTGGGATTGTGGACTGTAGGATGATTATCCTTTGCTTTATTCATAATAACCACTTATGAGTGAGTACACACTGTATTTGTCTTTCTGGGGCTGGGTTACCTCACTCAGATTGGGTTTTGAATGCATTGGTACACGAGGCCACTTCCTAAATATAACACCAATATCACAGACACTGAGAGCATTAATTAATAAATGAGACCTCCTGAAACTGAGAAGCTTCTGTAAAGCAAAGGACACTGTCAACAGGACAAAAGGCTGAAATACACTTAAGGAAATGTTCAACATCCTTAGTCATCAGAGAAATGCAAATCAAAATGACTCTGAGATACTATCTTACACCTGTCAGAATGACTAAGATCAAAAACACTGAAGACAGCTTATGTTGGAGAGGATGTGGAGTAAGGGGAACACTCCTCCATTGCTGGTGGAAGTGCTAACTGGTACAGCCACTTTGAAATCAGTGTGGCAGTTTCTCAGAAAATTGGGAATCAATCTACCTCAAGACACAGCAATACCACTCTTGGGCATATACCGTAAAGATGCTCAATCATACTACAAGGACACTTGTTTAACTATGTTCATAGTAGCATTATTTGTAATAGCCAGAACCTGGAAACAACCTAGATGCCCCTCAACTGAAAATTGGATAAAGAAAATATGGTACATTTATACAATGGAGTATTAGTCAGTGGTAAAAAAAATGTTACCCAAATCATCTTTATATTGTACTGAAATTACCAGAATTCAAAATTAAGACACCAAATTCATTTTAAACCCAAATACATTTTTCCCAAATGGAAAAGTCATCCAGCATGAGTTAAGCCAGGTTGCTTTAAATCCAGTCAGCTTGCTTCAGTTCATTAAATACTGACATAACTGTGACTTTTTGGTTTTGCTTTTTACTAATCTAAACTGAATAGAATGGATGTCTTGCAAGGTAGCAGTTATTAAACCTTTAATTTAATGGTCTACAAAAATGTCATTTAAAATGGCTAATATTCAAAAACAGAAGTATTACCACCTCCAATGATTCACTTCTTCCCTTCATTTTCAGGCACAACATCAAAAATCAAGGTTGTGTTGCCAGGATATTTGAAGTAGTTACATTTCCTTGACTATGTTACAGTATGGGTTTCTTCTTTTGTCTCCTCATATTAAAAGCTGTGATTAACTACACATTATAGTGTATAAATAAGACAATATTAGAAACAGGATCTGTTTTATCTTGTGAATTTTAACAGTAATCCATATATGTATGTATACATGTGTGCATATGTATACACACACAGACACACACACACACACACACACACACACACACACACACACATATATATATACATAACTTGTGGTCTCCTGATCTAGTGCTTGTTCTTTCTAGCTAGTAACATTTCACAGGGAAACATCCTCATTTATTCTTTCCTTCTTAGCTCCTTAAGTGTCAGTTTTTGTCCATAGTATATTGGCACGATGTAGGTTTTCTGTTGACTTTGTTTTAAAAATGTTTAGATGAGAAAATACAAACATGGTATGTGATATGTGATATGTATATTCCAGATAGAGTCAAAATTTCACAAGACAGCCAAAACTTTAGAAGCACTGATGCAGAAATTACTGACATACAAATACATGTGTTGGTTGAGAAATTAGAACCATAAAGGCAGTAGTGACTTGAATCCCTTCTCTATAAGTTGAGATGAGATAGATGAATACTCAGAAAAAAAGTAATTTTAAAATCTGCTGAATTCCCATCCTAGGAATAACAGCAATCTTGGGTATAAATACATGGCAGTACAAGGAACAGTTGCTTTCTGTTAGTTTATCTATATTATATTAGTGTGTACTATAATTGTATCTATAGCAATAGCAGCAGTAGCAGTGGCACACAAATAGGTAAAAGTAATGATAGCATTTCCTAATATCTTGTGATGCACTTAGGTTCTAAGTTTTTTTTAAAGTGTGTGTGTGTTTGTGTGTGTGTGTGTGTGTGTGTGTGTGTGTGTGTGTGTGTGTGTGTGTGTGTGTGCAGGTGTAGCTGTAAGCATGCTACAGCTCTTATGAGGAAGTCAGAGGACAACTTTAGGGAGTCGGTGCTCTCTCTCCACCATGGAATCCATCTGGGAATCAAACTCAGCTCCCATAGCACTTTTATGTGCTGAGTCATTTCCTCAGCTCTGCTCTAAGGTCTTCAGCAAATTATCTAGTTTAATTTATACAATTACTAGGAGAAGCCAAAGGTGTAAATGCCCGTACTACTTATAGTCAGAAATATAAGGTGTAGAATGATCACATAACTATGTCAAAGCTACAGGACTAGTAATGAAGCTAGAATTTGGATCCAATTACCCAGGTTCCAGAGCCAATTTGTTAATCTTGCTATTAAATATTTCCTATAAAACATAAATATTATATGTCAGTCTTTGAGAATTACAGAACTTTACATATTAAAATTTTTAATTTCTTTTGTGTATGGATGCATATGGGTATTTGCATGTGGTGTACATGCTTATAATGTGTGTGTGTGTGTGTGTGTGTGTGTGTGTGTGTGTGTCCAGGTGCATGTCCCTCTGCATCTTGAGGAGTCCAGTCTCTATCACTCTTCTCTCTCGCGTCCTTCTCCATCACTCTTTATCTTATTGCCTTCATGTAGGGTCTGTCACTAAAGCTGGAGCTAGCATTGTGGCCATCAAGCTTCAATGATCCTATCTTAGACCCCCAGAGCTCAAGGATTGCAGGCACCTGTGAACCCATTGAGATTTTTCTTTAAGTACTTATTGGGATAAGTAGAACTCAGGTCATCGTGTTTGTGCAGAAAGTCAGTTACTATAATTTTTCATTTCTTGCTTGTAATACAAACATGAGTTATATTTCATAATTTTATATAAACAATAAAATAATTCTCTCCAGATAGGGCAAAAATGACATTGAAAAGCCAATTCTACCCACAGTTTTTTCCAACAGTAGAGACAACAAGAAATATAAAATATCACTATTGCTCCATAGCTTCATAAAGCACTTGATAGAAGTATAGGACTATTGAAAAACTATAGCTTCAACATAGTATTTCATGCTTATAGACAATAGTTCAAAACAAGTGGTGCATATGTGAGAACAGTGTCTGCATACATCTTCAAGGCAAAACGAACACTTTTGAAGACTAAACCAGGATTTCCATCATTTAAGATACCTTGAACTGTTCCACACTGTGAAACCTGCCATCTTCTTGAAATTTATACAATAACATTTCCAAACTCTCAAACCCTTAGTTTTTCAAATAAATGACAGCTTTTCTGTCCTTTGGTGTCCTGAGAACTGCCTGCCTGCTATCTCATCCTTCACACTGTCTAATCTGTCCTTCCGAATAGATTCGTACTGACAGAGTCTAATCACTAGCTGGCAACACATCTCTAACTGTAAGTGATAAGCAGGAGACTATAGACTCTAAAGTACTGTAGAATTATTAAGAAGACAATTCTCAATGTTCAGGGAAGCTTTGAACTCTTATTCAATCAATTATACTTGCAAAATCACTTTTAGCCCACTCCACGAGTTCTTTCAAATTTTCTCAAGAGCCTTTTTTAAAATATATATATATATATTTATTTATTTAAAATTTCCACCTCCTCTCATCCTTCCATTTTCTTTTTTTTAAAGTAATTTTATTAAATTATAAAAGTTTCCATTTCCGCCCCACCTCCCAACACCCTCCCACTCCCCCCACTCCCTCTCCTCCTCCCTCTTCGTCCCTAAGGGCAGACAGGGTTTCCTGCCCTGTGGGAAGTTCAAGCTCCTCCCCCTCCCTCCAGGTCCAGGAAGGTAAGAATCCAAACAGACTGGATCCCAAAAATCCAGTATATGCAGAGGAAACAAGTCCCAGTGTCATTGTCAATGGCTTTTCAGAAAGACTCCGGGCTAGCCACATTCAGAGAATCTGGCCACATTCAGAGAATCTGGTTGGATCACGTGCTCGTTCAGTCCCAGTCCAACTGGCATTGGTAAGCTCTTGTAACATGACGGGGGCCGGCTTGTCGGGGTATCTGTCCCGCCCAGTGCTCAACAGCTGGCAAGCCCCAAAGGAAAATCAACCACACAGAGATCTCTATAAGTTATAAAACTGATTGGCCCATTAAGTCAGGCTACTTATTAGTTCTTATAACTTATCTTAACCCATTATTCTGATCTATGTTAGCCACATGGGCTCAGTACCTTTCTCGGTCTGACAGCTTACATGTTGCCTCTTCGGTGGTCTGTACAGGAATGGCTGAGAGAGCTTCTGCTTCCAGAATACTCCCAGTCTCTTTGCTCCACCCCTACTTCCTGTCTGGCTTTCCCGCCTATACTGCCTGCCTGGCCAATCAGCGTTTTATTAAAATATGATTAACAGAATACAGATAATTCTCCCGCACCAAGCTCTCATTAGATCCGTCCCCATGTATCAGTGGGTGATAGCATCCCTCTCAGTCCTTATTTCTTTTTTCATTTTCTTCGTCCTTCTGCTCCTCATTTGGACCTTGGGGGCTCAGTCCGGTGCTCCAATGTGGGTCTCCGTCTGTATCGTCATCCATCTCCAGATGAAGGATCTATGGTGATAAGCAAAATATTCATCAGTATGGTTATGGGCCAAGGCCGGTTCAGGCACCCTCTCCTCTGTCCAGAGAACAATCTGGGGATCTCTCCTTGGACCTGGGATCCCATATATAATCAAGTCTCCTGTAATCCCAAAAATGACTCCCTTAGTTGAACTATATTCTTCCCTGATCCCATATTCATCCTTCCTCCCTCCCCCACATCCCGGTCCACCGAGCTTTGCCCATTCCTCCCCTACTCCCTTCTTTCAAACCGTCTCCCCTTCCAACAACCATCCCACCCCCCCCCCCCTCATGCACCCGAGGTTACCTGGGACTCTTGTCTATTTCCTACCTCCTGGCAGATAGCTAAATAATCTTCATCAGGTTCATCTTCTTATTTAGCTTCTCTAGGATCATGAATAACAGGCTCAAAGACCTTTAATTATGGTTAGAATCCATTTATGAGTGAATACATACCGTGTTCCTCTTTTTAGGTTTGGCTTACCTCACTCAGTAAAGCGTTTTCTATTTCCATCCATTTGCAAGCTAAATTCAAGATGTCATTGTTTTTTATCGCTGAGTAAAACTCTAATGTGTATATGTTCCACAGCTTTTTTAACCATTCTTCTATTGAGGGGCACCTAGGCTGCTTCCAGGTTCTGGCTATTACAAATAGTGCTGCTATGAACATAGTTGAACAAATGCTTTTGCAGTATGTTAGGGAATCTCTAGGGTATATTCCCAAGAGTGGAATTGCTGGGTCCTGAGGGAGGTTGACTCCCAGTTTCCTGAGAAACCGCCACACTGATTTCCACAGTGGCTGCACAAGTTTGCATTCCCACCAAAAATGGATGAGTGTTCCCCTCATTCCACATCCTCTCCAGCATAGGCTATCAGTAGTGTTTTTGAGTTTGGCTATTCTGACAGGTGTGAGATGATATCTCAAAGGTGTTTTGATTTGCATTTCCCTGATCACTAAGGAGGTTGAGCATGACCTTAAATGCCTTTTGGCCATTCGAAGTTCATCTGTTGTGAATTCTCTGTTCAGTTCAGTACCCCATTTTTTAATTGGGTTAATTAGAGTTTTAGTGTCTAGTTTCTTGAGTTCTTTGTATATTTTGGAGATCAGACCTTTGTCTGATGAGGGGTTGGTGAAGATCTTCTCCCAGTCAGAAGGTAGCCTTTTTGTCTTACTGACAGTGTCCTTTGCTTTACAGAAGCTTCTCAGTTTCAGTAGATCCCATTTATTCATTGTTTCTCTTATTGTCTGCACTCCTGGGGTTCTGCTTAGGAAGTGGTCTCCTGTGCCTATATCTTGTAGACTACTTCCCACTTTCTCTTCTATCAGGTTCAAAGTGGTCGGATTAATGTTGATGTCTTTAATCCATTTGGACCTGAGTTTTGTGCATGGTGATAGATATGGATCTATTTTCATTTTTCTACAGGTTGACATCCAGTTATGCCAGCACCATTTGTTAAAGATGCTATCCTTCTTCCATTGTATACCTTTAGCTCCCTTGTCAAAAATCAGGTGTTCATAAGTTTGTGGGTTAATATCCGGGTCTTCTATTTGATTCCATAGGTTGACTTCTCTGTTGTTATGCCAATACCAAGCTGTTTTCAACACTGTTGCTCTGTAATAGAGTTTGAAGTCAGGGATGGTAATACCTCCAGAAGTTCCTTTAATGTATAAGATTGTTTTCCTCTGTGTCTGTTGTTATGTCCACCTTTTCATTTTTGATCTTATTAATTTGAGTGTTCTCTCTCTGCCGTTTGATTAGTTTGGCTAGGGGTTTGTCGATCTTGTTGATTTTCTCCAAGAACCAGCTTTTTGTTTCATTGATTCTTTGGATTGTTTTCTCTGTTTCTATTTTGTTGATTTCAGCCCTCAGTTTGATTATTTCCAGTCTTCTAGACATCCTGGGTGTATCAGCTTCTTTTTTTTTTTAGAGCTTTCAAGTGTGCTGTTAAGTCTCCAATGTGTGCTTTCTCCGTTTTCTTTAATTGGGCACTTAGTGCTATGAACTTTCCTCTTAGCACTGCTTTCATAGTGTCCCATAGGTTTGAGGATGTTGTGTCTTTATTTTCATTAAATTCAAGGAAGACTTTAATTTCTTTCTTTATTTCTTCCTTGACCCAGGGGTGATTCAGTAGTTGACTGTTCAACTTCCATGAATTTGTTGGCATCCTGGGGGTAGCACTGTTGTTGAATTCTAACTTTAATCCATGGTGGTCTGATAAGACACAGGTGGTTACTAATATTTTTTTGTATCTGTGGAAGTTTGCTTTGTTACCGAGTATGTGGTCAATTTTCGAGAAGGTTCCATGAGCTGCAGAGAAGAAGGTATATTCTTTCCTATTTGGGTTGAATGTTCTATAGATGTCTGTTAAGTCCATTTGATTCAATACCTCTAATAATTCTCTTAATTCTCTGCTGCGTTTCTGTCTGATTGACCTGTCCATTGGTAAGAGAGGAGTGTTGAAGTCTCCTACTATTAGTGTCTGTGGATAGATGACTGCCTTGAGTTCTAGAAGTGTTTCTTTTACATAAGTAGGAGGCTTTATATTAGGGGCATAGATATTCAGGATTGAGACTTCCTCCTGGTGAATTGTTCCTGTTATGAGTATAAAATGTCCGTCTCCATCTCTTCTGATTGATTTTAGTTTGAAGTCAATTTTGTTGGAAATTAGAATGGCTACACCTGCTTGTTTCTTAGATCCGTTTGCTTGAAAAACCTTTTCCCAACCCTTTACTCTGAGTAGATGTCTGTCTTTGTAGTTGAGGTGTGTTTCTTGTAAACAGCAGAATGTTGGATCCTGTTTTCGTATCCAATCTCTTAGTCTGTGCCTTTTTATAGGTGAATTGAGTCCATTAATATTAAGTGATATTAATGACCAGTGGTTGTTGACTCCGGTTATTATGATTTTTTTGTTTGTTTGTTTAATAGAGTTTGTATGTGTCCCTTCTTTGAGTTAAGCTCGTGAAGGGTCGCTAGATGTCTGAGTTATTGTAGGCAGTGTTGGCGATGTTGGATTCCTTGGGTTGCGATTTTCCTTCTTTTACTTTCTGTAAGGCTGGGTTTGTGGCTACGAATTGTTTAAATTTGTTCTTATCCTGGAATATTTTGTTTTCTCCATTGACAGTGAATGATAGCTTGGCTGGGTATAGTAGTCTGGGTTTGCATCCATGGCCTCTTAGTTTCTGCAGTACCTCTATCCAGGACCTTCTGGCTTTCATGGTTTCCATAGAGAAGTCTGGTGTGAGTCTGATAGGTTTACCTTTATAAGTTACTTGCCCTTTTTCCTTTGCAGCTCTTAATATTCTTTCTTTAATCTGTATGTTTTGTGTTTTGATTATTATATGGCGAGGGGATGTTTTTTTTTATCAAGTCTATTCGGTGTTCTGTATGCTTCTTGAACCTTCATAGGAATATCATTCTTTAGGTTGGGAAAGTTTTCTTCTATAATTTTGTTGAATATATTTTCTGGGCCTTTGATCTGCAGTTCTTCTCCTTCTTCAATCCCTATTATTCTTAGATTTGGTTTTTTATTGTGTCCCAGATTTCTTGAATGTTTTGTGATGAGAATTTGTTGGATTTGCTGATTTCTTTGATCTGAGCATTTATTTTCTCTATGGTATCTTCAGAATCTGAGATTCGTTCTTCTATCTCTTGTATCCTATTGGTTATGCTTGATTCTGTAGTCTCTGTTCATTTACCTAGATTTTCCATATCCAGCCGGCCCTCGTTTTGTGTTTTCTTCATTGCCTCCATTTCAGTTTTCAATTCTTGAACTGTTTCCATTACCTGTTTGATTGTTTTTTCTTGGTTTCCCAGTGTATCATTCACGGATTTACTCATTTCTTCAAACTTTTTGTTATATTTCTCATCCATTTTTTTACTCATTTCTTCAATCCTTTTGTTGTACTTCTCATCCAGTTCTTTAAGGGAATTATTCATATCCTGTTTAAGGGACTCTATTGCTTTCATCATGGCATTTTTTTCCAATTCTTCTGAATTAAGAGGTTCAAGTCCTTCTATTGTAGGGTCATTGGGATCTGGTGATTTCATGTTGTTTTTTAGATTGTTGGAGGAGTTCTTGCCTTGGCATCTGCCCATCTTTTCCTTCAACTGCTCTATATTGGATCTTCTGGTACCAGGTCAGGTTCCCTTGTTGAGCAGGGACTTCACTGACAGAATGTCTACCTTTCTTCAGGCAGTCTATTGAAACACAGTCACTCCCTCGCCCCGGGTTGCAATCACAGCCCCGTCCCAGCATGCAAGGGAGCAGCGGTGGGGAGATCTTGTGGCCCCAGGGGGAGGGGAGAAAGAGAGGGAGGTGTACCTGGATGAGGGCTGGGATGGGATTCGGGAGAGCTCAGCAGGGTATAGCCACCACTGCAGGGCAACCAGAAAGTCGAGGGGGGTGGGGAAAGTCTGAATTCCTCCTAGCCGAAGTCCTCGGGCCACGAGCACCTCACCCCTCCTCCAATGGATGTCTGCTAGAAGATCACTGTCTCTTGCTGGTCAGGAATGTGGCTGAGGTGATTCAGGGCCTGCCTGTCAGGCAGGCTCTCAGAGCACAGGAACTGCCCCTGCCCGGCTGAGCCCACAGCCCAGGCTCAGAGTGCCAGGGAGCAGCTCTGAGGAGATCTTGTGGCCCCAGGGGGAGGGGAGAAAGAGAGCCCATCCTTCCATTTTCCTCCCACTCCTTACTCCCCCCACTCCCCCTCCCCCTCGCTCTCCAGCCCTAAGAGAAGTCAGGGGTGCCCTGCCTTGTGGGAAGTCCAAGCCCCCCCCATCCTAGAAAGTTGTGCATCCAAACAGACTAGGCTTCAAAGAAGCCAGTACATGCAGTAGAATCAAAACCCGGTGTCAAACCCATCACACAAGATGGTTGCTAACCAGCAAGGTTGGAAGATTTTTTTCCCCTATTTTTATTCATTAAGGAATCAGCTATTTCTATAACACCTTGGGGAGGAGCAGCAATAGGCAGACACAGAAAGAGCATTGTATAAGCAGTAAACCACCACCTGTCAGCACTCCATATGAACTGAGTTTTCGATCAGCCTTTACCAGAGATGTGAGGAGTAAGTGTTATTTGTTGACATGGACATAGCAAAGTTCACTTCAGAAGCTATGGTTAAAAAAAGGTTTTCCACCCCATTATGACGATTTTAAAATATGAAATTCCCAAAAAGTGGTTCACATTGAAACTAACAATGGTAAAACTAAGAAACCGAAGCACAGATTAAAGGTGTAGGCTGGCATTGTTTTGCCCAGGACTTCAAGAATATATAATCCACTCTAAATCTGTGAGACTCCGTGGCATAAAAACATAGGCTGGTGACAGTTTAGCTTATTCTACCCTTGAAATGATCAAAGGATTACCATACACAAAACTTAGTGTACCGTATGAACATTTATCAACAAAGAACTAGATTTAAATTTTTTACTTTATTATTTTAAAAGATGTTTTCATTTTATGCACATGAGTGTTTTACCTGCATGCATGTATGTGTACCAAATATATGCCTGGTGCTAGAGGAAGCTGGAAGAAGGCATTGGATGCCCTGGAACTGGAGCGACAGAGAACTGTGAGCTGCCACATGGGTGCTGTAAATCGAACCTGAATCCTCTCAGGAGCAGCTTGTGCTCTTAACTGCTGAGCTATCTCTCCAGCCCCTAGGTTTAAATTAAGCTTCACTTAAACCCAAGCTAAGAAAAAATCCTTATAAATAATGTTTTTCTGTTGATTTTGAGTATTTCTACTCAGTCCCCAAGCTTAGAAACTTTGGCGATGTCATGCAATCCTCTCAGCTTCTAAAGTATCAACAATGATTTTACTGACAGTTTTCTTTAATGTTTTTGCATGCCTTCAGGGATTGCTGCGGTCTATGATGACACATATTTGACTCAGGAAATTGAGATAGAACCAAATTGACTCAAGATATTTTGTCGAGTCTCTTTTAAATACATATATACATCAAAACTGTTAATAGTTTGCATAAAAGTTGAAGAATTTGAAGCAAAATACATAGAAAATACATTCAATAAAATCAGCAGATTTACTAAACTTAGGGAACAAGATGACCATTGAGAGAAAGGCACTCAGAATGATGACCAAGATCAGAAAAAAAAGCCTCAATGTCATATTATAGTTAAAGTTTAACTATAACAAAGAATATTAAAAGTAGCACATATATAAAGACAAATTCATCAAAGTTACAGTAACTTTCTCAACAAAAGCTCTAAAAACCAGGAAGACATGGAACAATGTATTTCAAGATCTCAAAGACAACAGCTATGAACCAACATGACTTTATGCAGCACAGCTTACTATAACTGAGAAAAAAAACTCCATGATAATATAAAAACTATAGGATTCATGACCATTATGCAACACTACAGAAAATAAGTAAATGAATACTACACACTGAAAGAAAATTAAACCTACCTATGATGATATAGGAATGAATAAACTGTATTAGAACAGATAATGAACAAAATTTTAGAATTAACACATTTATTTCAATAATAAATGTGAATGCTAATGGTCGTAATTCTCCAAACAAAAAACACAGACTATCGGATTTGATAAAAAAAGAAATTCAATCTATTTATTGCCGCCACAAAATGAACTTCATTGGTAATTATAGACCCAGTATTAGGTTGTAAGGATTGGAAAAGGTATTTCAAACAAACAGAGGCATAAAGCAAACAGATATTGCTGTTCTAATAATTGACAACATATACTTTAAACCAAAATTACTCAGGAGAGATAAATAAGGTTACTTCATAATGATTAAGGGAATCACGAATGCACAATCTCATATAACAGGAATCAATCAATCAAGACAAACATAAATTCATATAAATTGAACAACACACTGCTGAATGATAAGCAAGTGATCAAATAAAGCAGAAGGGAAATTTAAAATTATGAGAATCAAATGAAAATGCAACATATCGGGCTGCTTAAGAATCACCACCAACATGAATGATACAGTGACTATCCAGACCATGAAGTTCATGACAAAACAGCTACTTCATAGGAAACAGTCATTGGTGATGGCATTTACTCTGGAAGGTAACAGCACCTTGGCATAAATTTGGCAGAAACTAACTAGAATATACAATGTCACACTAGGTGCCATCTTTGTAGGTGGATTCAGAACTCATTCTGGTGGTGGTGGAAGAAAAAAAGAAAAAAGAAAAGAAAGTATAGCCCAAACACAGACTTGCAAGGCATGGCCTGCACCAAAAGTAAAATATTTCAGGAAAACAGCAAAGAGAATGCAAGAGCAGAATTAAGAAAGTCAGAGTCTACAAATGCCAACGGGTGTGCTGGTGAAACAGAATAAAATGCTTAGTAACGAGCTAGAGATTTGATAGTATGACAGGTCAAGACAGTGCCAAGATTCCTCCATCTTGATTTCTTTTGTTTGTTTGTTTGGTTGGTTGGTTGGTTGGTTGGTTGGTTGGTTGGTTGATTAGTTTTTCAGTTTGGGGGTTTTGTTTTGTTTTGTTTTTGTGATTTTTGGTTTTTCAGACAGCCTCAACTGTCCCAGAACTCTGAAGAACAGATCTGTCTGCCTCTGCCTCTGCCTCCCAAGTGCTGGGATTAAAAGCATGCACCATCATCACCCATTCAGGTTCAACTAGAATTTTATCCTTGATGGAGAATCCATTGGAAAATTATCCAGCCCTTCTCCAGAAACCCAGGGTCAAGTTGTCCTAGCTTACCTATTTTCTATTAAACTGCCTGTTTGCACGAGAACCCCTCCAGGCTACCTCTTTATCTTAGTGACTGTTAAACTGCCTGCTTATGTGGAAATCACACCACTTAACAGCTCATTTTAGCTTCTGTTAAACTGCTTGCTTCTGTGAAGACCCCTGCAGCTGCTGAAACCTAGGCACCAGGACATGATTTTTCCCTTCAAAACCCTGTGCTTTGGACATTCATTGCCACACCTAGGTCCCTGAATATCTAGGTGTATTTATTCAACTGGAATAAAGACTTTCAAATGGCTATAAACTTTCTGAGGAGCCACTTCTGGTGGACTGCCTATAAGAATCGCAGTAGAAGGCGTGGGACCCTTACCCCTTATTCTCAGAAAGGCAAGAGAAAAAATTTCCTAGCAGAATGTTTTCCCAGAAAGATAGTAGCCTTCCCCTCTCCCACCCGGGAGATTCTGAGCACAAGGTCACTTAGCCCAGCCTGCCAGCCACCTGGTGATTAAAAAAAAGATTAAAAAAAAAAAGGATGGGAGAGAGCAAGAGATCTTGTGCCCCTGCCAAAAGCAGCTTCAAAGATTCTCTTTGTAGTTACACCTTTAAAATCTTACCCCACAGAGGAGATACAACTCCTCTCTGCCTCACTGCAGCAGGGTCAGAGGAGGGTTCCAACATGTTTGTATTATGCTAATTAAACCTTGCTTATTACAGTCTGGGCCTCTCTGGTGGTCTCTCTCTGGGGTTTGTAATCTGGGCACAACAGAAGGAAATATTTAAATATTCTTTAGTGACCTAAACAGAGAACTTTCAACAGAGGATTCTAAAATGGCTGATCCTTAGCCATCAGAGAAATGCAAATCAAAACAACTCTGAGATTCCATCTTACACCTGTCAGAATGACCAAGATCAAAAACACTGGTGACAACTTAAGCTAGAGAGGTTGTAGGGTAAAGAAAGCACTCTTGCATTTCTGGTGGGAATGCAAGCTGGTACAGCCCCTTTGGATATCAGTATGATGATTCAGAAAATAAGGAAACAACCTTCTTCAAGACCCAGCAATGCCACTTTTGGGTATATACCCAAAAGATGCTCAATCATACTACAAGGACATTTGTTCAACTATGTTCATAGCAGCATTATTTGTAATAGCCAGAACCTGGTAACAACCTAGATGCCCCTCAACAGAAGAATGGATAAAGGAGATGTGGTACATTTACACAGTGGAAAAAAAATCACATATTGAAGTTTGTGGGCAAATGGATGTATCTAGAGAACATCATATTGAGTGAGGCAACCCAGACCCCGAAAAACAAATACGATATGTACTCACTTATAAGGGGCTTTTAGACATAAAGGAAAGAAAGTCAGCCTACAATTCACAATCCCAGAGAACCTAGACAACAAAGAGGACCCTAAGAAAAACATACATGGATCTAATCTACATGGGAAGTAGAAAAAGACAAGATCTCCTGAGTAAATTAGGAGGGGACCATGGGAGAGGGTTGAAGGGGAGGGGAGAGGAAGGGAAGGGAGAAGAGAAAAATATATAGCTCAGTAAAAACAATAAAATAAATAAATATTCTGTAGTGACTTTGTCTGTAATGATGGTGCAAATGTCTAAAGAAATGACTAATAAATTATAAAAACAGTAAAAAAGAAAATGAAAATGTAGCAAATACTAACCTGTAGGAGATGACGGAAGTGACTCTCAGGGAAGTTTCTAGCTCCAAACCCTCCCCTAAAAGTAAGCAAAGAAATCTCAAAACAATAACTTAACAATAAGCTTTAAGCTCTTAGGGGAAAAAAACATGCAGACACAAAATCAGGGAAGAGGTTAAATAAAGTAAACAAAAGAATAACACAAAGAGTCATTGAACCAGAGAGTTATTGTTCATGGAGGTAATCAAGGTTGAAAAACCCTTAGACAAATGAAACAAAAGGTGAAAGAAGATCCAAACTTGTAAAATTAGAAAGTGTTCCTTGTTTGCGTTTCTGTTGCTGTGATAAACACCATGACTAAAAGTAACTTAGAGAGAAAAGTGTTTCTTTTTAGCTTACTCTCCTAGGTAACAGTCAATCACCATGGGAAATCACAGAAAGAACTCAGAGGCAAGACCTGAAACAGAGCCCATAGGGAAAAGTTACTAGTTGCCTTTCTTTCTGGATTCTACTCGGAAATCTTTCTTGTATAGCTAACCCAGGATTATGTACCTAAGGCTGGTACTGCCCACAATGTGCTGGGTCCCAATATGTTTATTAACAAGCAAGAAAAAGTTCCACAGACATCTCCAAAGGCCAATCTGACTGATATAATTCTTTATAATAATAATTGCCAGTCCCTCTTTCCAGATGCGTCAAGTTGACAATAAAACTAATCAGAAAAAAAGGAAGACGAAAGCATTCCAACAGAAACCAATGACATGCAGAGGATCATTCATTGAGGCATAGTTTGTAAACATTTCAGTAAATTGGATAATCTAGAAGAAATGGATAAATGTATTAACAGATTCAAGGAAAGAAGTGGCGTGGTCGTCTTGACAGATGCAGAAAATGCCTTTGATTTAAGTGATAAAATACCTGAAAAAAAAAGAAACTAAATAGAGAATGTGTTTGGTTGAGAGCATCACCTCAGCTCCGTGGCACCCCTTTATCCAGAGTCTGGAATGTTTGGTTGGGGACTTCACCCCAGCTCCTGGCATCCATTTTGGAATGTTGGATGGAAAGTTCCATTTCAAAGCCCCATACCCTGGGAGTTGCCTCAGTCCAAACTCTACCTCCTAGAAACCCCACCAAGTAGTGACCCCTCCCCAGGGAGGGTCAAGACCACTCCACAGGCTTTTACTGCCTGTGGAAGTTTAAACTGAGAACTAGACACATGGTCTCCTAGAGAACAAACACATGGTCTCCCCGGTTCTCTTTGACCCTCTCTATCTTTTCATGGGGGGCCACCCAGGAGCACTGCCATCCAATACCTGGGTTTCTTCTAATTCAGTTTGATTTGGTCTGATTTGGATTATTGGGTCAGCAGAGACGTTTGTAGGGCCAGAGAAAAACTTAACAGAATGCTGACTGTGTTTGATTAAAATTAGAAACAAGACAGGAGTGTAAACTTTATTATTTGTATAAAGTTTTACTTTTATTTGTACATATATGAGTGTCTATGTGGATGTATTTCATATGTATATAGGTGCCCAAAATGGTCAGCAGAGAATGTTGGATCTGAAAGAGACTCCTTGCACGGGGCGGGGGGGAGGGAGGGAGATCACTTTCAAAGCTCAGATTAGCCACAAACCACATTCAAATACTTATTTTCACAGAGAGATTCATTATTGAGCAAGGAAGAAAAGTTAAAGTGGCCTACCAGAGCCATGTTTGTCAAGCTCAAGTTAACCAGAGTCCCTTCAGGATTCCCTCAAGTTGAAGTTACAGGTGGTTGTGAACTGCCAAATGTGGGTGCAGGAAGCCAATTTTGGATCCTTCAGAAAAGTAGCATGTATGATTAATTGCTGAGCCATCCCTCCAACTGCTCTCCACCCTGCTTTCTACAGAGTACCTGAAGTTTTCGCCAGCCAAAGCAATAAGACAAGTAAAGGTAATAAAAGGGATAGGAAATAAAAGGAGTAGGAAAGGAAGTAAAAGTATCTATGTTTGCAGATAAGATTCTAGACATAAGAGACCCTAAAGATTTCACCAGAAAGCCCTTAGAATTAATAAACACTTTCAGCAAAGTAGCAATATATATAATAGATATGCAAAACTAAGTACTTTTTCTGTAAACCAATAACAAACATGCTGAGAAAAAAAATTACGAAAACAACTTCTTTCTGATAGCTCCCTACAGATGTTCTTTGATGCCCACCATAAAGTGAAGTCAATTAACTTGTCTCAGGTCAACTTGTCATTCTTTGCGATAAATGTAGTAATTAAATCCTCAGGAAGCCAGCTTCACATTGAACATCTGCTAAAATTTTAAAAATATTACAAGCTGATACAGCTCAAATATTTTCTTTTTTACACTTTAAAATATCTTTTTTACAATCTGTTTGTGTGTGTGTGTGTTTGTGCATGTGTGTGTGAATGTGTGCACACATGCACATGCTTATGTGCATGTGTGTTACCATGCACACGGAGAAGTAGGAGGACAACACACAGAAGTCTGCTTCTGTCTTCTACCATGTTGAAGCAGGGGCTCTCTTATTTCTACTACTAAGTGCCTTAGTTACTCCAGGATAGCTGGTTACTATACTTGGATTTGTGCATGGGTCCTTGGGTAGAGCTCACACAGCAGGCATCTGTGTTTAGTGCTTTTACAAAGCCCTGCATATCTTAAAGGAGGTAAGGAAACTACTGCCCTTAATGTTTTGTTATCACCACGTAGTGGTTTGAATGAGAATGGCCCCATCAGCTTATATATTTGATCGTTTAGTTTTCAGTTGGTGGCCCGTTTGTTTGAGAAGGTCTGGAAAACTTGGCCACGGGGGAAATGTGTTAGTGAGGATAGAATTTGAGGTTTCAAAAACCCATGCTGTCTTAGTCACTATTCTATTGCTGTGAAGAGAAACCATTACCCAGGTAGCTCTTTTTCTTTAAAAAAAATTATGTATTTTTATTATTACTCAAAATTTCCACCCCCTCCCATCCTCCCATTTCCCTCCCCCCTCCTTCTTTTCCCCTCTCCTCCCCTCTCCCTCTCCAGTCCAAAGAGCAGTCAGGGTTCCCTGCCCTGTGGGAAGTCCAAGGTCCTCCCCCCTCCATCCAGGTCTAGGAAGGTGAGCATCCAAACAGACTAAGCTCCCACAAAGCCAGTCCATGCAGTAGAATCAGAACCCAGTGCCATTGTCCTTGGCTTCTTAATCCGCCCTCATTGTCAGCCACATTCAGTGAGTGCGGTTTGATCACATGCTCCATCAGTCCCAGTCCAGCTGGCCTTGGTGAGCTCTCATTAGATCAGCCCCACTGTCTCAGTGAGTGGGTGCACCCCTCGCGGTTCAGACTTCCTTGCTCATGGTCTCCCTCCTTCTGCTCCTCATTTGGACTTTGGGAACTCAGTCCAGTACTGCAATGTGGGTCTCTGTCTCTATCTCCATCCATCGGTGGATGAAGGTTCTATGGTGATATGCAAGATATTCATCAGTGTGGCTATGGGATAAGGCCACTTCAGGCGCCCTCTCCTCAGGTGCCCAAGGAACAAGCTGGGGACATCTCCTTGGACACCTGGGAACCCCTCTAGAGTCAAGTCCCTTGCCAATCCTAAAATGGCTACCTTAATTAAGATATCTACTTCCCTGCCCCCATATCCACCCTTCCTCCATCCCAATCATACCATTCCCCCAAACTCTCCCCATCCTACCCTTCTCCCTTCTCTCTCCCCATCTCCCCTTACCCCCACTCCACCCCCACCCCCAAGCTCCCAATTTTTGCCTGGCTGGGACCTCCTAAAACTGAGAAGCTTCTGTAAAGCAAAGGACACTGTCATTAAGACAAAAAGACAACCTACTGAATGGGAGAAGATCTTCACCAACCCCATATCAGACAAGGGTCTGATCTCCAAAATGTATAAAGAACTCAAGAAACTAGACCTTAAAATGCTAATTAACCCAATTAAAAAATGGGGCATTGAACTGAACAGAGAATTCTCAACAGAAGAAGTTCAAATGGCCAAAAGACACTTAAAGTCATGCTAAACCTCCTTAGCAATCAGGGAAATGCAAATTAAAACGATTTTGAGATACCATCTTACATCTTTCAGGATAGCTAAAATCAAAAACACCAATGATAACCTTTGCTGGAGAGGATGTGAAGTAAGGGAAACACTCATCCATTGCTGGTGGAAATGCAAACTTGTGCAACCACTTTGGAAATTAGTGTGGCAGTTTCTTAGGAAATTCAGGATCAACCTACCCCAGGATCCAGCAATATCTCTCATGGGAATACACCCAAGAGATGCCCTATCATATTACAAAAGCACTTGTTCAACTATGTTCATAGCACCATTATTTGTAATAGCCAGAACCTGGAAACAACCTAGGTGCCCCTCAATAGAAGAATGGATAAAGAAAGTGTGGAGTATATACACATTAGAGTACTACTCAGTGGTAAAAAAACAATGACATCTTGAATTTTGCATGCAAATGGATAGAAATAGAAAACACTATCCTGAGTGAGGTAACCCAGACCCAAAAAGATGAATATGATATGTACTCATTCATAAGTGGATTCTAGCCATAATTAAAGGTCTTTGAGCCTATAATTTGTGATCCTAGAGAAGCTAAATAGGAAGATGAACCCAAAGAAAAACATGTAGTTATCCCCCAGATAACTCTTATAAAAGGAAGTGTGTCATCATGTCAGGGAGCATGGTGGCCCAGAAGGTGCTCAACACTAGACAAGAACTACATTCTGATCCACAGGCCTAGAAAGACTGGGGCTTTGCCACGTATTCAAGGGCATTTCCAGGCATCATATTCTGAACTTCAGTTGTCCCTTTTTAATTTTATTTCTTTCTCTTTGCACTTCAAAATTCCAAAAGAAATGTCATTTCTGATAGTTTCTTAAGAAACAAGAGAAATGAATGAATGATATTTCTAAATAAAGTCACAGTCAAATTCTAAGAATAAAATTATTTAAATGCCATGAAAAAATTGAAAAGAGAGTGAACCAGAGGGCCATCGGAGGGGTGAGTTTGCTTCTGGCCCGCGGTGGCAGGGGCCCGGCAAAGAGGAGCTTGGACTTTCCCCGACCCCATAGACTCCCAGGTCACCCTGCAGTGCTGGCTCCACTCTGCTAAGATCTCCCGCCTGCCATCCCAGCTTCCACCCAGCAGAGGGCCATCAGAGGACTTCCATCCAGGGAACCTGACCCGGTACCAGAAGATCCAATAGAGAGCATTTGAAGGAAGAGATGGGCAGACGCCAAGGCAAGACCTCGTCCAATAATCTGAAAAACAACATGAAAACAACAGATCCCAACGACCCTACAATAGAAGTACTTGAACACCTTAATCCAGAAGAAGTGGAAAAAAGTGTCATTATGAAAGCAATAGAGTCCCTTAAACACGATATGAATAACTCCCTTAAAGGATTGGATGAGAAGTATAACAAAAAGTTTGAAGAAATAAGTAAATTCGTGAATGATACCCTGAGAAATCAAGAAAAAACAATCAGACAGGTAAAAGAAACAGTTCAAGAATTGAAAACTGAAATGGAGGCAATGAAGAAAACACAAACTGAGAACCGGCTGGATATGGAAAACCTAGGTAAACGAACGGAGACTACAGAATCAAGCATAACCAATAGAATACAAGAGATAGAAGAACGAATCACAGATTCTGAAGATACCATAGAGAAAATAAATGCTCAGATCAAAGAAAAGGGCAAATCCAACAAATTCTCTTCACAAAACATTCAGGAAATCTGGGACACAATAAAAAAACCAAATCTAAGAATAATAGGGATTGAAGAAGGAGAACTGCAGATCAAAGGCCCAGAAAATATATTCAACAAAATTATAGAAGAAAACTTTCCCAATCTAAAGAACGATATTCCTATGAAGGTTCAAGAAGCATACAGAACACTGAATAGATTGGGTAAAAAAAAAACATTCCCTCGCCATATAATAATCAAAACACAAAACATACAGATTAAAGAAAGAATATTAAGAGCTGCAAAGGAAAAAGTTCAAGTAACTTATAAAGGTAAACTTATCAGGGTTACACCGGACTTCTCTATGGAAACCATGAAAGCCAGAAGATCCTGGATAGAGGTACTGCAGAAACTAAGAGACCATGGATGCAAACCCAGACTACTATATCCAGCCAAGCTATCGTTCACTATCAACGGGGAAAACAAAATATTCCAGGATAAAAATAAATTTATTTTAGCCACAAATCCAGCCTTACAGAAAGTAATAGAAGGAAAATCGCAACCCAAGGAATCCAACATTGCCATCACTGCCTACAATAACCCAGACATCTAGCGACCCTTCACAACCACAACTCAAAGAAGAGAAACACACAAACTCTACTACACACACACACACACACAAATAATAACCGGAATCAACAACCACTGGTCATTAATATCACTTAATATTAATGGACTCAACTCACCTATAAAAAGGCACAGACTAAGAGATTGGATACGAAAACAGGATCCAACATTCTGCTATTTACAAGAAACACACCTCAACCACAAAAATAGACATCAACTCAGAGTAAAGGGTTGGGAAAAGGTTTTCCAAGCAAATGGACCTAAGAAACAAGCTGGTGTGGCCATTCTAATATCTAACAAAATTGACTTCAAACTAAAATCAATCAGAAGAGATGGAGATGGACATTTCATACTCATAACAGGAACAATACATCAGGAGGAAGTCTCAATCCTGAATATCTATGCCCCTAATATAAAAGCACCCACTTATGTAAAAGAAAAACTTTTAGAACTCAAGGCAGTCATCAAACCACACACACTAATAGTAGGAGACTTCAACACACCTCTCTCACCAATGGACAGGTCAATCAAACAGAAACTCAACAGAGAAATAAGAGAATTACTAGAGGTAATGAACCAAATGGACTTAACAGATATCTATAGAACATTCCATCCAAATAGGAAAGAATATACCTTCTTCCCTGCAGCTCATGGAACCTTCTCGAAAACTGACCACATACTCAGTAACAAAGCAAACTTCCACAGATACAAAAAAAATATTAGTAACCACCTGTGTCTTGTCAGATCACCACGGAATAAAGTTAGAATTCAATAACAATTAGAACACCAGAAAGCCTACAAACACATGGAAGTTGAACAGTCAACTACTGAATCATCCCTGGGTCAAGGAAGAAATAAAGAAAGAAATTAAAGTCTTCCTTGAATTTAATGAAAATAAAGACACAACATCCTCAAACCTATGGGACACAATGAAAGCAGTGCTAAGAGGAAAGTTCATAGCACTAAGTGCCCAATTAAAGAAAACGGAGAAAGCACATATTGGAGACTTAACAGCACACCTGAAAGCTCTGGAAAAAATAGAAGCAGACTCACCCAGGAGGAGTAGAAGATTGGAAATAGACAAGAGTGCCAGAACCTTCATCTGGCGATGGATGGAGATAGAGACAGAGACCCACATTGGAACACTGGTCTTAACTCCCTAGGTCCAAACGAGAAGCAGAAGAAAAGAGAACGTGAGCAAAGAAGGCAAGACCAGAGGGAACCTTCATCCGATGATGAATGGCGATACAGACGGAGACCCACATTGGAGCACCGGACTGAGCCTCCCAAGATCCAAATGAGGAGTAGAAGGAGGAAGAACATAAAAAAGGAAATCAGGACCGCGAGGGGTGCGATCACCCACTGATACAAGGGGACTGATCTAATGAGAGTTCACCAAGGCCAGTTGGACTGGGACTGAACATGCACATGATCTAACCAGATTCTCTGAATGTGGCCGGATTCTCTGAATGTGGCTGGCCTGGAGTCTTTCTGAAAAGCCTGACAATGACACTGGGACTTGTGTTCTCTACATATACTGGATTTTTGGAATCCAGTCTGTTTGGATACTCACCTTCCTGGACCTGGAGGGAGGGGGGAGGAACTTGAACTTCCCACAGGGCAGGAAACCCTGACTGCTCTTAGGGATAAAGAGGGAGGAGGAGAGGGAGTGTGGGGAATGGGAGGGCGTTGGGAGGAGGGGCGGAAATAGAAACTTTTATAATTTAATAAACTTTGAAGAAAAACAAAAGAAAAGAAAAGAGAGTGAAAATAATTGTATTTTCTCTTTAGACCTTTACTATAACATAAATCTGGACTATGCCCTAACTTTATGATTACTATATAAAGTGTTCATCTGTTTCCTTATTAATAAAATATTATTATATAGTTCCACTTTTATATTTAGCACCTATTACTGAAATCTGGTCTACAAGCTACTATATTAAGCTATAGAATGATAATACCCCACATACCTTCCAAATACTTTTTTATTATAATGTCCCCTACAAGACGCAAATAAGACAAATACTACTAATAAAGAAGTTAATAAGTGAAATATGTCTTCTGGGTATAGGGCTATGGGTCAGTGGCATAGCACTTGTCATACAGTATGAGCATTGGGATTTGTATCTCCAGAACTCACAAAATTCAGGCAGGTGTGTGGGCCTGCCTTTAATGCTATCATAAGTGGAGTTCCGGGGCAAGCTGGTCAACAAATGTAACCAACTGCTGGTCTCCATCTTCAGGATATCCCTCTGCCTCAATTAATAAGGTGAAGAGCAATTGAGAAAGACACTGACGTATACTTTGGGCCTCCATATGTGTGCACTCACATACAACACACACACACACACACACACACACACACACACACCACAAACGCATGCTAAAAAGAAGAAAAATGTAGCTTCTACAAGCAGTGGTTCTCAACCTGTGGGTCAGAGACCTCTTTGGGGATTAAATGATCCTTTCACCTGGGCCACCTGAGACCATCCGAAAATACAGATACTTACATGGCAATAAGGGAAGCAAAATTACAGTTATGGAGTAGCAAAAAAATGATTTTATGGTTGAGGGTCACCATAACATGAGGAACTGTATTAAAGGACCACCACATTAGGAAGCATGGGTACCACCGGACTATATGTACTTGTTGATGTTCTGTGATAAACAAATTAATGAACAAAAGAGAAAGTTGCTTCTGTACAACAGAGTGAATGTCTTTTTCAGTTTTCACCTCAAATTCTACAGCCTAATATGAGATCTCACCAAGTAGATTTCTAATGACAGAAGCCAAAAATGAAGTTCAATAAGGAAATCTTTGTCTTCCCAAAGAATCTCGAAAGACTAGTTGAAGACCCCTTAAAGGCTCCACTTTGCCACATCAACCGTCAACTGATAACTGGTTTTTTTAGTCTTCCAAAGTAAAAGTTAGGCAAAAATATGTTCGTGATCATTTCATAGCAGTTTTAAGTTTTATAAAAACAGAAATTAAGTTTTAACAAGGACAAAATGAAAGATAAAAAGTGTTAATGGCCTCGCTGGGATATGAGCATGCTATTTAAAAGAAAAATTTTAAAAATGCACAAGGAAAATACAGGACTTGCCTGGTAGAATAGATTGTGATAATCCTAACATTTTCCAGTGTTTCAGAAAAGAAGCCACCAGTCTCAGGAGAAATGGCATTTCCATATCTGTGCATGGACAAGACACAGGAGAAAGAAAACTGTGACGATGTGCTTGACCTCGACACAAGCTTCGTGGCACTGTCTTGTTCCTCAGAAATTAAAGAGAAAACTAACAAACCCCTATAATAAAGGATTTTTTGTCCTGAATTTTAAATGCTACAAAGATATGTAGAAAAAATTCTAGAGGAATATTCACAAAACGTTGCTTGTGGTTTTATCTTTTCATATGCATTTATAAATGATCTCTTGTTTTATTCTGGATTTTTTTGTCTCTCTTTTTTATATTTTGGTTTGTGTGGGTTTGTTTGTCTTCTTGCATATTGCAGGATGCTCCTGCATAAAGCATTACGAGACAAAAAAACTACAATAGCACTGAATTCATTTTGTGTTGGTCATCTACTGCTGGGCATGGGGCCTGCATTGAAATGTGGATAATATGCCCACTGAGACTTCACTGAAGAAAATTAATTTTTCCTTTGAAAGATGTTATCAATTAGAGACAGCTTCTTGTTTGGCGATGAAAGTTGCATCCACTTCCCTCTGTCAGCACTGGAACCCTGACTGGCGTGGACCTATGTAGGCACTGTGCATGATGCCACAGTCTCTGAAAGCTCATATGTGTGTCAGCCCTGCTATGTCTGGAAGACATTGCTTCCTTGGTGTCATCCATCCCCTTTGGCTCTTACAATCTTTCATCAAGCTCCATTTATTATGAAAAATATTCTGCCAGATCATAACTACTTAAAAATCTACAGATTATAATGCCAAAATAGTTTTTACAAAAACCAAATCATTCTTTCTCTGGAGTCCTATAACAATACTGTGCCCAAATCATACTCATTCTTCAAAGATCAGTTCAAAAAGTTCCTTGCTTGTGATACCTGTATCACTCACAGAAATATCTTCAGAGCTACAAGAGTCCTGTCGCATATGCCCTGTGTAAAAGTTACTTATACAGATAGGTGATTATCATCCCTAAGTGATAGGAAATACTGATCAAATACATCTTGTATCGCAGGCACTATTGATATCACTTTACAAACATTGACTTAATTTCCAAAGCAACTGCAGGGAACTGTTTATTATGCCCATTTTACATATAATAGCAATCGAATAACTTGCCTGTAACAGCAATCAAAGAAGAATTTCACAATTATATTTCTGTGACTATAGGATTCAGTGTCTTAAAAGGCCCTGTAGTCTATGTGTGGAACCACACACCTATAATCACAATCCTTGGGAAGTTAAGGGCTACACTGTAACTTCCAGATACTTACTGAACTACCAACCAAGATCTTACCTAAAAATAAGAACAGCAAAAATGCGATCACCTACAACCCATCTCACCTTCACTTCAAAGAGGATTTAACCTTATTCATCTTCGTATGACCAGTTCCAAATATGAAGCCTCACACATTGTAATGCCTAAAAAGCTGTTGAGTAACTATTTCCGAAACACATTTTGGCTTCAACACTAGTTACTCCAACTAGCTGAAAGATAATATTTTATTTATTAATAAGTATGCATTATTGGAGAAATATGTTTTAAGTTAGACTAAATTATAAATTCCAATTTATTTTTATGCTAGGCAGAATATTGAACACTATAGAAGTTTTCAATTTCTATGGTAACCAACAGTTTGTGAACCAAGAAAGGTCTTTAAATGTCATTGACTTAGAAAAGAATATAATAATTGACACTGTCAGGCACGATTCATTAGGCTACTACAGTTCCTTTTTACAGAGTCACAGAAAGACATGCCTTCTGTAGCTCACTCCTGGGGGAAAACTCTAGCATCCAAATATGATTTTTTTTAACTTTTATTGAATCTTTGTGGATTTAACATCACGCTTTCTAATCCCACGTATCTTCCCATCTCCTCACATCTGCCCCCTTCCCTTGCAACTTCCCCTGAGAAATGTGATTTTTAAAATAAAAATTTTAAACATCTTTCTCCCCTAATAGAATTTACCTTAATTTTGTGTGTTTTCTTAATTTTTCATGTGTTTTTGCTGACTCTCAGACTCATTAAGACAAGACTGAATTTTAATTAAAGTTATAAGTGTTGACTTGCCGGATGAGTAAAAGGTTTTGTTAGTAATTAAATTCAAAATAAAAGGCCGTATCCACTATTGACTCATTGCGGATCTTTAGAAAATTCACTTTCCCTTCTTCCTTAAGTATAGGAACATAATGATGCCATCTAATAATTTCTTAGATTTACTTTTCTATGGAACAGGATGTGTGAGTCATAGACACATGCGTAATAGCAGGCACTTCTTTCACAGACGTGGCCTCATGAGAGCCTCTTTAGAACCCCACTAGTCATCCAGGCACTCACTTTTATATTCATTGTAAAAACTGACAAGAGCCACTGCATGGATTCAAGATGGCTTACTGGCTAAAGGTACTTGCTACTATGCCTGATGCCCTGAGTTTATTTAGTCCCTGAGCCCTACATGGTGAAAGGAGAGAATCTCCTCCTGCAAGTCGTCCTGTGACCTCTGTATCCATTTTTTGACACACACATACCCACACAAATAACTAAACATAAAAAAGTTCAAAAATTACCTACTGTGTGAAAGTCCTGCTCCAAATCTTGTTCTTTAACTTGGGCTCAGGAAAAGGCAGTGTCTCTTTTTAAAGAACATATTGGCGTTGTAAGTCCACCTACTAAGAGAGTTAGGCGAGCCACAATAGCTTTACTGAAAACCGAAAAATCGGGTACTATTCTGGTCATGGAAAGTTTAGACTGAAAAGGGGGATTGGTGAGGCAAGAGCAGCTTTGTGATTACCTGCTGTTTTTGTTATGTCGAGTGTTGTGATAAACACCATGACCAAAGTCAACTTGGGAGGAAAGGGTTTATTTCATCTTACAGTTTGTAATGCATCATTCAGGGAAGTCAGGGCAGCCTCTCAAACAGGGCAAGATTCTGGAGGCAGGAGCTGATGCAGAGGCCATGGAGGAGTTCTGGTTACTGGCTTGCTCATCATGGTTTGTTCAGCATGCTTTCTTATAGCACCCACGTGGCACTGATCACAGTGAACTGGGTCACACACCAATTACGAAAATGCACCACAGGTTTGGTCGCCCACAGGGCAAACTAGTAGGGCATTTTCTTTTTCTTTTTTTTTAAACAGAGAAAAATTGAATTTTCTTTCATACTTTACAGATTTTGCCTACAATAAATTATTCTAAATAAAACATAACACTTTATATTTGTGTTTATAACCAGAGTGAGATGGCATCTGAAGACCTCTTTCAAATCAGGTGTTTACATGACTATGAAATACAGAAAGTTCAAGGAAATGAAGTGGAAAAAATACAGAAAAGGGAAATATAGAGACAAGCTCCCTTAGACACAGACCTACACAGACCTAAGACAGCATCGTTTGGCATAGTGGAGAAGATAGCAATGCAACAAGATCTCAATATTACCACCCACTGGCAGAACACAGCCTGCTGGTATAGTTGATGAGCAACAATCCCAGGAAGTATATGTAACCAGTGACTTGTATATCACTGGCAATGTGTACCCACTAGTAGAGGCATTTTCTTAACCTAGATTCCTTTTCCAAAATAACTTCAACTTGTATCAAGTTGGCATAAAACTAGTCAGTATTCCTATTTAACTGCTACTTCTTTTTTAATTTATTAATTAACTTAAAATGTCCACCTCCTCCCATCCTCCCATTTCCCTCCCACTCCCCCCACTCCCCCTCCCCTCACTCTCCAGTCCTAAGAGAAGTCAGGGTGCCCTGCCTTGTGGAAAGTCCAAGCCCCCCACCTCCATCCTAGGAAGGTGTGCATACAAACAGACTAGGCTTCCAAAAGGGCAGTACATCCAGTAGAATCCAAACCCAATGTCATTATCATTGGCTTCTCAGTCCACCCTCATTGTCAGCCACATTCAGTGAGTCCGGTTTGATCACATGCTCATTCAGACCCAATCCAGCTGGCCTTGGTGAGCTCCCACTAGATCAGTTCCACAGTCTCCATGACTGGACACACCCCTCGCGATCCTGCCTTCCTTTCTTATATTCTCACTCCTTCTGATCCTCATCTGGGCTTTTGGAGCTCAGTCCAGTGCTCCAATGTGGGTCTATGTCTCTATCTCCATCCCTCGCCAGATGAAGACTCTATGGTGATATGCAAGATATTCATCAGTGTATCTATGGGAGAAGGCCAGTTCAGGCACCCTCTCCTCTGCTGCCCATGGGCCTAGTTGGGGAAATCCTCTTGGACACCTGGGAACCCCTCTAGAGACAAGACTCTAGCCAACCCTAAAATGGCTCCCTTAGTTATCATATCTTCTTCCCTGCTCCCATATCCACCCTTCCTCCATCTCAATTATCCCATTCCCCCAAGCTCTCCCCAATCCCCCCTCCTCCCTTCTCTCTCCCCATCTCCCCTTACCCCAAACCCACCCTAACCACCCAGGTCCCAACTTTTGACTGGCGATCTTGTCTACTTCCAATATCCAGGAGGATAACTATATGTATTTCTTTGGATTCACCTTCTTATTTAGTTTTTTTGGGATCAAGAACTATAGGCTCAATGTCCTTTGTTTATGGCTAGAATCCTCTTATGAGTGGGTACATACCATATTCCTTTTTTGGGGTCTGGGTTATCTCACTCAGTAAAATATTTTCTATTTCCGTCCATTTGCTTGCAAAATTCGAGATGTCATTTTTTTTACCGCTGAGTAGAACTCTAAAGTGTATATGTGCCACACCTTCTTTATCCATTCTTTTATTGAGGGGCACCTAGGTTGTTTCCAGGTTCTGGCTATTACAAATTGTGCTGCTATGAACATAGTTGAACAAATGCTTTTGTAGTATGATTGGGCATCTCTTGGGTGTATTCCCAAGAGTGGAATTGCTGGATTCTGAGGTAGGTTGACCCCCAGTTTCCTGAGAAACCACCACACTGATTTCCAAAATGGATGCACAAGTTTGCATTCCCACTAACAATGGATGCGTGTTCCCCTTCACAACTTCTCCAGCATAGGCAGTCATTGGTGTTTTTGATTTTAGCCATTTTGAGAGGTGTAAGATGGTATCTCAAAGTTGAGAGAACAATAATCAACTTTATATGGAAAAACAAAAAACGCAGGATAGCCAAAACAATCCTTTATAATAAAAGTACTTCCGGAGGCATTACCATCCCTGACTTCAAACTCTATTACAGAGTTACAGTAATGAAAACAGCTTGGTATTGGCATAAAAACAGAGATGTTGACCAATGGAATTGAATCGAAGACCCGGATATTCACCCGCAAACCTATGAACACCTGATTTTCGACAAAGGAGCTAAAAGTATACAATGGAAGAAAGAAAGCATCTTCAACAAATGGTGCTGGCATAATTGGATGTCAACCTGTACAAGAATGAAAATAGATCCATATCTGTCACCATGCACAAAACTCAATTCCAAATGGATTAAAGATCTCAATATAAATCTGACCAGGGCTACCCCCTCCCGCCTGCCATCCCGGCTCCCATCCAGCAGGGGCCCTGACTTCTAGCAGAGGACCATCGGTGGGGTGAGTTTCCTTCGGGCCATGGCAGGGTCCCGGTGAGGAGGAGCTTGGGTGTTCCCCGACCCCATAGACGCCCAGGTCGCCCTGCAGTGCTGGCTACCCCCTCCCGCCTGCCATCCTAGCTCCCATCCAGGTACGAATTCCTATATTTCTCCCTTCCCCCTGGGGCCATAAAATTTCCCCAGCTCAGCTGCCTTGCTAGCTGGGCCTGGGCTGTAGGCGCAGCCTGGCTCGAGGCAGTTCCTGGGTCTTAAAGGCCTCCCTGAGGACAGGTGGACCAGGTGCCAGCTCAGCCACATTCCTGACCAGCAGGGGCCATGACTTCTAGCAGAGGGCCATCAGAGGGGTGAGTTTGCTTCGGGCCTTGACAGGGTCCTGGTGAGGAAGAGCTTTGGCGTTCCCCGAACCCACAGTCGCCCAGGTTGCCCTGGAGTGCTGGCTACCCCCTCCCGCCTGCCATCCCAGCTCCCATCCAGGTACGAATTCCTATATTTCTCCCTTCCCCCTGGGGCCATAAAATTTTCCCCAGCTCAGCTGCCTTGCAAGCTGAGCATGCATTGTAAGCGCATCCAGGAAAGAGGGAGTGCCTGTGCTTCAATAGCCTGCCTGAGGAAAGGTGGGCATTCTGTCAGTGAAGTCCCTGCCCAAGAAGGGAACCTGACCCGGTATCAGAAGTTCCAATAGAAAACATTTGAAGTAAGAGATGGGCAGACGCCAAGGCAAGACCTCATCCAACAATCTGAAAAACAACATGAAAACACCAGATCCCAAGGACCCTACAACAGAAGGGCTTGAACACCTTAACCCAGAAGAAGTGGAAAAAAGTGCCATTATGAAAGCAATAGAGTCCCTTAAACAGGATATGAGTAACTCCCTTAAAGAATTGGATGAGAAATATAACAAAAAGTTTGAAGAAATGAGTATAGAAATTGATGAGAAATATAACAAAAAGTTTGAAGAACTAAGTAAATCCGTGAATGAGACCCTGAGAAACCAAGAAAAAACAATCAAACAAGTAAAGGAAACAGTGCAAGAATTGAAAACTGAAATTGAGGCAATGAAGAAAACACAAACTGAGAACCGGTTGGATATGGAAAACCTAGGTAAACGAACGGAGACTACAGAATTAAGCATAACCAATAGAATACAAGAGATAGAAGAACGAATCTCGGAATCTGAAGATACCATAGAGAAAATAAATGCTCTGGTCAAAGAAAACGGCAAATCCAACAAATTCTCTTCACAAAACATTCAGGAAATCTGGGACACAATAAAAAAACCAAATCTAAGAATAATAGGGATTGAAGAAGGAGAAGAACTGCAGATCAAAGGCCCAGAAAATATATTCAACAAAATTATAGAAGAAAACTTTCCCAACCTAAAGAACGATATTCCTATGAAGGTTCAAGAAGCATACAGAACACCGAATAGACTGGATCAGAAAAAAACATCCCCTCGCCATATAATAATCAAAACACAAAACATACAGATTAAAGAAAAAATTTTAAGAGCTGCAAAGGAAAAAGGTCAAGTAACTTATAAAGGTAAACCTATCAGGCTTACACCGGATTTCTCTATGGAAACCATGAAAGCCAGAAGATCCTGGATAGAGGTACTGCAGAAACTAAGAGACCATGGATGCAAACCCAGGCTACTATACCCAGCCAAGCTATTGTTCACTATCAACGGAGAAAACAAAATATTCCAGGATAAAAACAAATTTAAACAATACGTAGCTACTAATCCAGTCTTACAGAGAATATTAGAAAGAAAATCACTACCGAAGGAATCCAACATTCCCAACACGGCCTACAATAACTCGAACATCTAGCGACCATTCACAAGCACAAATCAAAGAAGAAAAACACATACACTCTACTACCTAAAAAAAAAAATGACCGGAGTCAACAACCACTGGTCATTAATATCACTTAATATCAATGGACTCAATTCACCTATAAAGAGGCACAGACTTAGAGATTGGATACGAAAACAGGATCCAACATTCTGCTGTTTACAAGAAACACACCTCAACCACAAAGACAGACACCTACTCAGAGTAAAGGGTTGGGAAAAGGTTTTCCAAGCAAATGGACCTAAGAAACAAGCAGGCGTGGCCATTCTAATATCTAACAAAATCGACTTCAAACTAAAATCAATCAGAAGAAATGGAGATGGACATTTCATACTCGTAACTGGAACAATTCATCAGGAGGAAGTCTCAATCCTGAATATCTATGCCCCTAATATAAAGGCACCCACATATGTAAAAGAAACTCTTCTAGAACTCAAGGCGGTCATCAAACCACACACACTAATAGTAGGAGACTTCAACACTCCTCTCTCACCAATGGACAGGTCAATCAGACAGAAACCAAACAGAGAATTGAGAGATCTATTGGAGGTATTGAATCAAATGGACTTAACAGACATCTATAGAACACTCCACCCAAATAGGAAAGAATACACCTTTTTCTCTGCAGCTCATGGAACCTTCTCGAAAATTGACCACATACTTGGTAACAAAGCAAACTTCCACAGATACAAAAAAATATTAGTAACTACCTGTGTCTTGTCAGATCAGCATGGACTAAAATTAGAATTCAACAACAATGCTCCCCCCAGGAAGCCAACAAACTCATGGAAACTGAACAGTCAACTACTAAATCACCCCTGGGTCAAGGAAGAAATAAAGAAAGAAATTAAAGTCTTCCTTGAATTTAATGAAAACAAAGACACAACATACTCAAACCTATGGGACACTATGAAAGCAGTGCTAAGAGGAAAGTTCATAGCACTAAGTGCCCAATTAAAGAAAACGGAGAAAGCACACATTGGAGACTTAACAGCACACTTGAAAGATCTAGAAAAAAAAGAAGCTGATTCACCCAGGAGGTCTAGAAGACTGGAAATAATCAAACTGAGGGCTGAAATCAACAAAATAGAAACAGAGAAAACAATCCAAAGAATCAATGAATCAAAAAGCTGGTTCTTGGAGAAAATCAACAAGATTGACAAACCCCTATCCAAATTAATCAAACGGCAGAGAGAGAACCTGCAAATTAATAAGATCAGAAATGAAAAGGGGGACATAACCACAGACACAGAGGAAATTCAGAGAATCATTAGATCTTACTATGAAAGTTTATATGTCACAAAGTTGGAAAATGTAAAAGAAATGGACATTTTTTTAGATAAGTACCATATACCAAAGTTTAACCAAGAACAGGTGAACAATCTAAATAGACCTGTTAGTCGCGAAGAATTAGAAACTGTTATCAAAAATCTCCCTACCAAAAAAAGCCCAGGACCAGATGGTTTCAGTGCAGAATTCTACCAGAACTTCCAGGAAGAGCTAATACCTATACTCCTTAACGTATTCCACAATATAGAAACAGAAGAGTCATTGCCTAACTCCTTTTATGAAGCTACAGTTACCCTAATACCAAAACCACACAAAGACACAACCAAGAAAGAGAATTACAGGCCAATCTCACTCATGAACATCGACGCAAAAATTCTCAATAAAATACTGGCAAACCGAATCCAAGAGCACATTAGAAATATTATCCATTATGATCAAGTAGGCTTCATTCCAGAGATGCAGGGCTGGTTCAACATACGCAAATCTATCAATGTAATCCATCATATAAATAAACTGAAAGAAAAAAACCATATGATCATCTCACTAGATGCTGAAAAAGCATTTGACAAAATTCAACACCCAATTTTGATAAAGGTGTTTGAGAGACTGGGGATACAAGGATCATACCTAAATATAATAAAAGCAATATACAGCAAGCCGACAGCTAACATCAAACTGAATGGAGAGAAACTCAAAGCCTTTCCTCTAAAATCAGGAATGCGACAAGGCTGTCCACTCTCTCCATACCTCTTCAATATAGTGCTTGAAGTTCTAGCAATAGCAATAATACAACATAAGGAGATCAAGGGGATTCGTATTGGAAAGGATGAAGTTAAACTTTCGTTATTTGCTGACGATATGATAGTTTACATAAGTGACCCCAAAAACTCTACCAAAGAACTCCTACAGCTGATAAACACCTTTAGTAACGTGGCAGGATACAAGATCAACTCCAAAAAATCAGTGGCCCTCCTATACACAAAGGATAAAGAAGCAGAGAGGGAAATCAGAGAAGCATCACCTTTCATGATAGCCACAAATAGCATAAAATATCTTGGGGTTACTCTAACCAAGGAAGTGAAAGACCTATTTGACAAGAACTTTAAGTCTTTGAAGAAAGAAATTGAGGAGGATACCAGAAAATGGAAAGACCTCCCCTGCTCTTGGATTGGGAGAATCAACATAGTAAAAATGGCAATTCTACCAAAAGCAATCTATAGATTCAATGCAATCCCCATCAAAATCCCATCAAACTTCTTCACAGACCTTGAGAGAACAATAATCAAGTTTATATGGCAAAACAAAAAACCCAGGATAGCCAAAACAATCTTATACAATAAAAGAACTTCTGGAGGCATTACCATCCCTGACTTCAAACTCTATTATAGAGCTACAGTATTGAAAACAGCTTGGTATTGGCATAACAACAGAGAAGTCGACCTATGGAATCGAATAGAAGACTCAGATATTAACCCACAAACTTATGAACACCTAATTTTCGACAAGGGAGCTAAAGGTATACAATGGAAGAAGAAAAGCATCTTTAACAAATGGTGCTGGCATAACTGGATGTCAACCTGTAAAAAATGAAAGTAGATCCATATCTATCACCATGCACAAAAATCAAGTCCAAATGGATTAAAGACATCAACATTAATCCGTCCACTTTGAACCTGATAGAAGAGAAAGTGGGAAGTAGTCTACAAGATATAGGCACAGGAGGCCTCTTCCTAAGTAGGACCCCAGCAGCACAGACAATAAGAGAAACAATGAATAAATGGGATCTACTGAAACAGAGAAGCTTCTGTAAAGCAAAGGACACTGTCAGTAGGACAAAAAGGCTGCCTTCTGACTGGGAGAAGATCTTCACCAACCCCTCATCAGACAAAGGTCTGATCTCCAAAATATACAAGGAACTCAAGAAACTAGGCACTAAAACTCTAATTAACCCAATTAAAAAATGGGGTACTGAACTTAACAGAGAATTCACAACAGATGAACTTCGAATGGCCAGAAGACACTTAAGGTCATTCTCAACCTCCGTAGCGATCAGGGAAATGCAAATCAAAACCACTTTGAGATACCATCTTACACCTGTCAGAATAGCTAAAGTCAAAAACACCAACGATAGCCTATGCTGGAGAGGATGTGGGGTGAGGGGAACACTCATCCATTGTTGGTGGGAATGCAAACTCGTGCAGCCACTGTGGAAATCAGTGTGGCGGTTTCTCAGGAAACTGGGAGTCAACCTCCCTCAGGACCCAGCAATTCCACTCTTGGGAATATACCCTAAAGATTCCCTAACATACTACAAAAGCATTTGTTCTACTATGTTCATAGCAGCACTATTTGTAATAGCCAGAACCTGGAAACAATGAAGGTGCCCCTCAATAGAAGAATGGTTAAAAAAGGTGTGGAACATATACACATTAGAGTTTTACTCAGCGGTAAAAAACAATGACATCTTGAATTTTGCATGCAAATGGATGGAAATAGAAAACGCTTTACTGAGTGAGGTAAGCCAGACCCAAAAAGAGGAACACGGTATGTATTCACTCATAAGTGGATTCTAACCATAATTAAAGGTCTTTGAGCCTATTATTCGTGATCCTAGAGAAGCTAAATAAGAAGATGAACCTGATGAAGATTATTTAGCTATCCACCAGGAGGTAGGAAATAGACAAGAGTCCCAGGTAACTTCGGGTGCATGGGGGTGGGGTGGGAGGGTTGATGGAAGGGGAGAGGGTTAGAGAGAAGGGAGTAGGGGAGGAACGGGGAAAGCTCGGTGGCCTGGGATGGGGGGGGGAGGGAGGAAGGATGAATATGGGATCAGGGAAGAATATATTTCAACTAAGGGAGTCATTTTAGGGTTTACAGGAGACTTGATTATATATGGGATCCCAGGTCCAAGGAGAGATCCCCCAGATTGTTCTCTGGACAGAGGAGAGGGTGCCTGAACCGGCCTTGGCCCATAACCATACTGATGAATATTTTGCTTATCACCATAGATCCTTCATCTGGCGAAGGACGGCGATACAGTCGAAGACCCACATTGGAGCATCGGACTGAGCCCCCCGAGGTCCAAATGAGGAGCAGAAGGAGGAAGAACATGAAAAACGAAATCAGTACTGCGAGGGATGCTATCACCCACTGATACAAGGGAACGGATCTAATGAGAGTTTACCAAGGCCAGTTGGACTGGGACTGAAAGAGGAGGTGATCTAACCAGATTCTCGGAATTTGGCCGGATTCTCTGACTGTGGCTGGCCCGAAGTCTTTCTGAAAAGCCATTGACTATGATACTGGGACCTGTTTCCTCTACATATACTGGATTTTGGGGATCCAGTCTGTTTGGACACTCACCTTCCTGGACCTGGAGGGAGGGGGAGGGAACTGGAACTTCCCACAGGGCAGGAAACCCTGACTGCCCTAAGGGACGAAGAGGGAGGAGGAGAGGGAGTGGGGGGAGTGGGAGGGTGTTGGGAAGAGGGGCGGAAATGAAAACTTTTATAATTTAATAAAATTTACTTAAAAAAAAAGAAATAAAAAATCCAAGTAACCTTAAAAAAAAAATCTGACCACACTGAACCTGATAGAAGAGAAAGTGAGAAGTAGTCTGCAACACATGGGCACAGGAGACCACTTCCTAGGTAGAACCCCAGTAGCACAGACAATAAGAGCAACAATGAATAAATGGGACCTCCTGAAACTGAGAAGCTTCTGCAAAGCAAAGGACACTGTCATTAAGACAAAAAGGCAACCTACTGAATGGGAAAAGATCTTCACCAACCCGGCATCAGACAAAGGTCTGATCTCCAAAATATACAAAGAACTCAAGAAACTAGACATTAAAACTCTAATTAAGCCACTTAAAAAATTGGGGTACTGATCTGAACAGAGAATTCTCAACAGAAGTTCAAATGGCCAAAAGACAGTTAAGGTCATACTCAGTCTCCTTAGCGATCAGGGAAATGCAAATCAAAATAACTGCTACTTCTATAAACATAAAAGCATTCCTTTAGCTACTCTGAAGATAGGCATCTTTCTCTAATGCCAAAAGCAGGAGATTATATATTGTGATATTCTGATGTGGGATTCTCCTCTATATGCTGTGAATATCACTAGTTAATAAAGAAACTGGCTTGGCCTGATAGGGTAGAACAGAGCTAAGTGGGAAAAACTAAGCTGAATGCTGGGAGAATGAAGGCAGAGTGAGGAGAAGCCATGGAACTGCCAGAGACAGGCACACTGAAACTTTATCCGGTAAGCCACAGCCATGTGGAGATACATAGATTAATAGAAATGGGATACATTAAGATGTAAGAGTTAGCCAATAATAAATAAGAGCTAATGGGCTAAGCAGTGATTTAATTAATATAGGTTCTGTGTGGTTATTTTGGATCTGAGCTGCCAGGAGGCTGGGAAACAAACAAGCAACCTCTTACTACAATATTCTATTATTATGTTTGGTAGCTTTAAGCATAGTCTTTAACTAGGAATATCTATCACTAAAATGAAATATTTGCTCCATCTATAATTTCTGGTTTTATTTATTTTGTACTGTGATTTCAACTAGATTTTAACTTTAGTATTTATAGAGTATAATCGAGCTTGAAAATAAATACAACTTACATGGCAGTTATAAATAAGAGATCACTATTGACAAGTAACATCATCTGTATCTGAGACACAGAAGGAAAACTCCTTCCAAAAGTGGAAAATTCCATGGGCTTATAGCACTGTACCTTTTTTTTAAAAAAAGGGGAAAGTTCACTAGATTCCAAGTTTTGAAAACTAAGCAATGTTAGAGTTCAGTATGGAAACAATTTTACGAAGCATCTTGGTGCTGATTATAACAGTCTTGGATAAGGCAAGGTGCATGATGAGATTTACCAAACAATCCCATTCAAACTCTTCATGGACATATAGATCTACTATAGAGTTTTTTTTTAATTCCAGTTCCTCGATTTTATATTAATAGTTCACTCTAAATTCACAAAACGTTTTTATGCTGCATTTCTGATATTACAAAAGTATTGTTTGTCATAAAAAGCAACTTTCTGAATCATATTGTTTTATAGGAATCACTATTTTTGGTATGGGGAATGGATATACAAGAATACATTTTGAGTGTTTTAATTATAATCTTAAAAACATTTTCATTGAAGCATAAAAAATGTTTATCCAGAATCATGATGAAGAATCACAAACAAGCCTTTCATTTGGCTGCAAAGATTTAGAATATGAAGGGAAAACATGGGAAGTGAATTGACCCGCTAGTTTCTGCACAGTTACTTTGATATGATGTTATCTGTTTTCCTTTCTTTGTTGGGAAAAATTTGCATATAAAAATACCTTTCGAATATAACTATGATTGAAAAACATTTTTCATTGAAGTGTATTTGATTTTTTTCAAAATCCTGAATTGAAATCCCAAACAAGCTTATTAAAAATAATTTTCTGCTAAAAGCATCATCTTTTATGCAAGGATTTTTATGATTTAAAGGCAGAATATGTAATGAAAGAATTTGATATGTGGCTTTCTGCACTGTTATTTGGATATAATGTTATGTTTGCAACCAGGGGATAGTGCACTTTTCTAACTATATGTAGAAATAACACCACTCAAGTGCAGTTAATCCTCTGTCTCCTCTGTCAAATAGTGTCACCCTGACATTTAATAACAGTGTCTACTCTACTTTCTGAGAATCCCAAGAATATCATTAGGCAGATATGGCTGTCTGACCCAACCTCAGGTAATTAACAAATCTTCTTCTCCTTATTCTAGTAGGCAACAGGAATAAAATATCAAAGGTTTCAGTCTAAAATACAGAACAATTTGAAACCTGAGGGGAAAAATTTCATGCTTTGCAAAGCCTTAAAACAAATAACAAAATTTCAAGTTGACAAAAGCTCTTTTCAAGTTTCTAAACAGAAATCTAACCTTAGCTATTAATCTACAAGTATAGTTGGCAATTAATTATTTGAATATATATGGTATGTGATTTTTATTATAACAGACAGTATTTTATAAATAAATTGCAATTATTGGTGCTGGTGGGTAAATTTTAAAAATTTTCATCAACAATATCTAAGGTTATTTATTATAGTGTACTATTTAAATACAAGTAAATTTGAACTTACTGTTTTATGAAACAATCAATCATTGAAAAGGAACAAAATTATTTCTAAAATGGAGGCAACATAACCCTGCTAAAGACAACTCTCATGACGTCTGGACACTTCACAGTCTTAGGCTGAAAACAGTGTTCAACCTCAGAGATCTCCTAATAGGGTTTTAATTACTTTTTATGCAGTACTGCGGCTTTATCCTTATCCTCCAGCACACACCAAAAATACAAATCAATCATGGTATTGACCAGTCTGAGAACTAATAATCCCCCAGGTACAAACTAATTCATGCACAACTCATTTCTGTAAAGGTGATCAATACTTAAACAAGTGTAGGTGTTGCATGCCTCATTTCTTCAAATTATTGAATGATAAAATAAAATAAAAGGCAGAGAAACCTTTTTAAAGAAACATTACAGCTGAATCATATGCTTGCTTCAGTCTTTTATTTATTTAAATTTTCATACAATATAATTTATTTGATCATGTTTTCTACTTCCTCCAACTCTTCCCATCCTTATTAACCCAACTTCATGCTCTCTATCTCTGTCTCTACCCATCTCTATTGCTATTCCTCCCTATCTGTACCCATCTCTAGCTCTATTTTTAAAAATAACCAAAAACAAAACAATAAACAAAAATCAAAACAAACAGAAAAACAATAGGACAAAAAATATTAAAGCAATGATTCAACAAATAGCTACACAATGACTGAAAATTATTTTTATATATTTCAAATTTAATTTTTTTTGGTTTGTTGAGACAGGGTTTCTCCATGCAATATTCTGGGCTGTCCTGGAACTATGTAGACCAGGATAGCCTCAAACTCACCAATCTGCCTGCCTCTGCCTCCTGAGTGTTGAGAATAAAGGTTTGTGCCACCACCATCAGGATAAATTTATTTTTAAAAATCTAGAGTTTTTTTTGGTTATATTCCCAAGAGTGGTATTGCTGGATCCTGAGGTAGGTTGATTCCCAATTTTCTGAGAAACCGCCATACTGTTGTCCAAAGTAGTTGCACAAGTTTGCATTCCTACCAGCAATGGATGAGTGCTCCCCTTAGTCCACATCCTCTCCAGCATAGACTATTATTAGTGTTTTTGATCTTGGACTTTCTGACAGGTGTAAGATGGTATCTCAGACTTGTTTTGATTTGCATTTCCCTGATAGCTAAGGACGTTGAACATGTCTTTAAGTATCTTTTGGGCATTTGAAATTCTTCTATTGAGAAGTCTCTGTTTAATTCAGTACCCCATTTTTAATTGGGTTATTTGGAATTTTACTGTCTAATTTATTGTGTTATTTATATATTTTGGAGATCAGTCTTTTGTCTGATGTGAGATTGGTGAAGATCTTTTCCCATTCAGTAGGCTGCCTTGTTGTCTTATTGACTGTGTCCTTTGCTTTACAGAAGCTTCATCATACTATAAAAACATTTGTTTAACTGTGTTCATAGCAGCATTATTTGTAATAGCCAGAACCTGGAAACCATCTAGATGTTCCTAAACTGAAGAACAGATAAAGAAAGTGTGGCACATTTACACATGAGAGTACTACTCAGCAGTAAAAAACGATGACATCTTGAATTTTGCATGCAAATGGATGGAAAACACTCTCCTGAGTGAGGTAACCCAGACTCAAATAGATGAATATGGTATATACTCATTCATAAGTGGATTCTAGCCATAAATAAAGGACATTGAGCTTATAGTTTATGATTCTAGAGAAGCTAAGTAATAAGGTGAAGCCAAAGAAAAACAAATATGGACCCACCTGAGGGTTGGAGGCAGACAGGGTCACCTGACAGGATTGGGAGCATGGGGGGGGTGTAGAGGGAGGGGTAGGGGGGAAAGAGGAAGGGAGAAGGGGAAGGTTGAGGAGAACTTGAGGAAATGGAATGGTCAAGATGGAGAGGGGACACATATGAGAGCAAGGAGAGAGTTATCTTGAGTGGGGGAGCCATTTTGGGTTGGTAAACAGCCTGGCTCTAGAGAAAATCCCAGAAATCCACAAGGATGGCCCCAGTTAAGAACCTAGGCAATAGTGGAGAGCGTGCCCGAACTGGCATTGCCCTGTATTCAGATTGATGATTATTTTTTTTGATATTTTCTTTTTTTATTACTTTATTAATACTAGGAATCAAAATTTCCATTTCCTCCCCTCCACTCGCTTCCCTCCTGCTCCCCCACTCACCTTCCTCCCCTCCCCCATCCAGTCCTAAGAGAGGGCAGGGTACCCTGCCCTGTAGGAAGGCCAAGGTTCCCCCCCCGCTCCATCCAGGCCTAAAAAGGTGTGCATCCAAATAAATTAGGATCCAAAAAAAACAGTACATACCATAGAGACAAATCCTAGTGCCATTATCATTGTCTTCTCAGTCTGACTACCTTAAATATCATCATAGAATCTTCCTCCAGCAACAGATGAAAACAGAGGCAGAGTCCCACGTCGGAGCACTGGACTGAGCTCCCAAGGTCCAGTTGAAGAGTAGAAGGAATGAGAATATGAGCAAAGAGATCAAGACCATGAAAGGTTCATCCACTGAAGCAGTTTACCTGAGCTAATGGGAGCTCACCAACTCCAGCGGAACTGGGAAAGTACAAGAAAAGGACCAAGCTAGTCCCTCTGAATGTGGTTGATAGTTGCATGGCTGGGGCAGACTGGGGTAGGGTAGAAGGGTGTGTGGAGGGAATGGGAGGAGGGGAGGGAGTGGGAATTTGGACTGGTATTTTTTTTAAAAAAATCTAGAGTTGATTATTTTCAAATCTATTTTATCTACGGTAATTATGTGTTCATAATCTATATAGATTTGAGCTTCAAGATGACCCAAATATCAGCACTGGATTTTTTAATTTTTCAATAATTATTGCCGTGTGTGTGTGTGTGTGTGTGTGTGTGTGTGTGTGTGTGTGTGTGTTTATAGCACATGTGTGGAGGTACAAGTACAATTTCATGGAGCTGATTATCTCCTTCAACCATTGTGTGAGTTCCAGGAATCAAACTCAGGTTTCTAAACTTGTGCAGGAAGCCCCTTAACCTACTGAGCCATCCAGCTAATTCTAGGACTCAATTTTTAATCCAGTAATTCCTGCCTCATTAATTTTTCAAATTAATGCAATGTCCCTAAATACTTTTTAAATCATGCTTGTACTCTTTTTGTACATCCTTCAAGATAATTTCATGTTAGATACTAAATAGTTTGACACATAAGCATACTAAGGCATGTGTTCATTTTTAAAGAGCTATTAATACCACTTTTGAAAGAAAACAAAAATGCACCTAAAACATCAAGATAAAACAGTTCAAGTAAAACATAAACCTCTTGATAGAAAATGAGAAAAGTCATTTTTAAAATGATCTATAAAAATTAAGATTAGCCGATCATAGCCTCAAAGCATTCCCGTAAAAACTAAAGCAATAGAAAAGATTGTGCACTTTGAAGAAAGATAAGCCTAAGGAGATTTCTTTTTCACTGGGAGAAAACAAAAAATGGATTTGACAACATTGCTTTCCATAAGGTAATTCCTTCAGAACTCAAAACAGACCTGCCAATAACTTCTGTGTTGTCAGGCGCTCAAAATATGTATGGCGCTTAACAGGTAACACTTTTAATACTCTGGACAATCCCTTGGAGTAGAAGGGCTAAATTGAAATTGTTAAATTCAATTCCATACATACTCTGACTTTTAAAATCTTTCAGAAAATGTACTGCACACAGTAAAAGCTAGTTCATTTAAAGACCAAACTATATAACAGGCAATGGTGGCACATGCCTTTAATCCCAACACTGGGGAGGCAGAGGCAGGCAGATCTCTGTGAGTTCGAGGCCAGCTTGGTCTACAAGAGCTAGTTCCAGGGCATCCTAGGACTGTCACACAGAGAAATTTTGTGTCAAAAAAACATAAAAAATAAAAATACCAATTTACATTCAGTAACAAGTTGAGATGTACTCGTCCAGACACCGAGTCCTTGCTTTCAGCATAATACATTTCAATCTAAACCAAACCAATTCCTACCACTATTCCCTGATATTTCTTACTCACAACAAATCTTATTCAAATTTAGATTAACCTAAATGCATTAAATTAATCCTTACTCACCTTTCTAAACTTCTGGAATGCATATACCATTTAAAAAATCATTTTATTTTCTAAAACACAAAATGAGATTTTCCTTTTCAATCCTAACATAACATTTGGATGCTAATGCTCTTTAGCTTACTCCACTGCCGTTCCGCTTGAATCTTTTACTGTACTCATCATCACTACCTAAATGTCAATGATAATTTAGAAAAACAGCCTCCCCTGTGTGGCTTACAAAATAGGAAATAAAATCTTGTTTGTGTTATGGCAGGAATTTCATCTATATAAGGACATTTGATGATAAAAATCACAGAGCTAGTATGTGATCTCACTATTTACCACCGGAGCTTTATTGTGCTCTGACACACTAATTTGTTAGAAAAATGTTGGCTTAGGGAGCCCGATGCCAAATTCACGCAATTTTCATTGTGCAGTGGAGGGTCCATATTTATTATCCCCAGTCTAGGCAAGGTAGTCAGGATGTAGCAATTCAGCCTGTGTGTGGAGCCCATAAGTTTTATTATAAATCACACTTGTAGTGATGTGAGATTCTATTACAGGATATCCTCGGCAAGCAGAAGCATAATGACAGGATCATCCTCCCATACCTAGAAGACTGACAGTAGGAAATGAGACTGAATCACTATAAGAAATTATATTTATCAGAGACTTCAGATGCTTACGCTATGATCACTGAGAAATGAGACATTTCAGGGGTCAGAAAGAAAGGATAATTGTATAAAACTATGAAGAGTGGTTCAGTGATCTTGATGGTCTTGGTAATGCTAGTGGTAAAGACAGCAAACATGACAAATAAGAGACCAGTTAAAACTCTTCCTGTTCCAACTGAAAGAAACTTCCTATCACTCCAAAATATGAGTCAACTTGATCCATGACAATTCAATAAGAAAACTCGGACCAGCCTGAGAAGGACAGAGCCATTGTAGCAATCAGAAAGTTCCCAGTTGTAGTCTATCTACCCGTCCACTTTAGAGGTTCTCAGCTCTCAAGTTCTCTACTTTCTCATTCCTCCCCATTAGATCCTAAGAAACTTCTTCCATACCAAGCGATATTTCTGCAAATGATTGTCAGACTATTTGTGATTTCATGTGAGAAGCTTCTGGTTGGATGAGGTACACTTATCTGCCATGACTGGAAAGACAGCTCCCCCCAGAAGATTTACCTCAGTTTTCAACTAATGAATTTATGTGTGATTATGGCAGCAAAAATACACTATAGCATTCTTTGTTTATCAAGAAAGGATTTCTCTGTAGCTTTGGAGTCTGTCCTGGAATCAGTTCTTGTTCAAGGCTGGCCTCGAACTCACAGAGATCCTCCTGCCTCTGCCTCCTGAATGCTGGGATTAAAGGCATGTGTCACCACCATCCAGCAACTTTTAATGATGGGGTAAACCATATTCTCATAATCAGTATACTTAATTCTAAGACAAATCTGGTCAATAATTGCTTAAACCAGGGTTTCATTCTTATCTAAATGTCTAGGGTGACTTTTAGAGAAATTAATCTATTACTTGAAAGTATTTAGAAGAGAGTCTCCAAATACAAAATTAAGAAGCTTCTCATTCATATGTATTTCTTAAAGTACAGCAAGCACAGCCTTAGAATCTGCAACAGCAATCAAACTGCCAAGAAAAGGTTATGGAGCAATGACACAGCTTGAAACTTGAAGTATTTCACCTACCAGCCCCAGAAAGAATGGCCTGCTACAAATGCATTCCACGTTATTCCAACTACAGCATTCAACATAATGATGCCTGTATTCTCAAAAAAAAAAAAAGATGATTGGCCATAAAATATCCTGGCTCAAGGACTGTTGGTGGAAGCAAGTATAGGAAAAATATATTCCTTCCATTTCTGATGGGTATTTTCTATTTACAATGCAAATTACTCCTCCCACAATGAGACCTAGAAATATCAAGAGGCAGCTTTCAGGTACAATGGTAGCCATATTATGACGGAGGTGAAATCCCGGAAAGCAGGGAAAAAATATAACCTCTTTATTATCCGTCATCTCTATATGTCATCCTTTGTGACAAGCTTCATGACTTCAGAAAGATGGCTTCTCAATCATTTTATATTTTCCATTTTTATAATGACTTAAAGATGTGAAGGCATGGGCAGAGATATTTGTCTCTGTAATAGAAAAAGTATTTACTAATAGAATAAAAGTATTTATAGTTAATAAGATTATTCATGTGCCCACTGAATCATTTTCAAAAATGTGCATATATTTTAAAGTAAAAACAATGAATTTATCACATATAAATATTTTTTGTTTTTTCTCATAAGCACAGTGATACACACTTAGAAGTCTCAAAAGTATCTAACAGTCCAAATGTCTACTTTGAGTAATAAGACCTGAAAATACCTTCAGTAATAGTAATTAATTCCTCGCTAATAAAAAATTATATAACTACTTATGAAAGAATGGTCACCAAGGAGGCAAAATATTTCTTTCTGGTTACAGATACACAGCAAATGTTATTGAAGCAACATACACATGAAATCACAGGATCAGTAATGATGAATCAGTAGTCAAGGGTAACTGTTGCCAAGCCTGACTACCTGGGTTAAAATCCAGAGTCCCACGTGATGGAAGAGAGAATTAGTTCCCACAAGTTATACTCTGACGTTCACACATGTTGTGGTATACACAACACTCCCACCCAGCAAATAATAAACATAAATGTTGCATTCCTAATCATAAAGTGGTTTCTTTTACAAGCACATGAGTGAGTTTCTTTTCTCTTCTGTGGAAAATCCAGTTACCTCTAAGAGCTCACCTGACAGAAGTTCTCTGGTTTATCTCATAGTCTTTCACCTTTGCCATGTATTCTATGCCACATATGCATTAGCTTGCATTAAACCCACAGATAATAATGTTAATTATTACAAACTCTCTCTTTTACCATTTGACCTTAAAGGTCATCAAGATAATTATCCCCTTTCTTGTTACTTATTCCTGACCAGCACACTACTGAAGCCGTTTTCAGTAATGGCAGTTATTTCTCATGAATTGAAGCTGACTTTCATATTCATCTCTTAGCAAAATGCTGGCATGTGAAACAGCTAAACAGACATCTATCAAACAAATAACAAATACAGTTTTAGAAATAAATCCCAGCTGGTTCCTGAATGATATTCCATCTCTCAGTGTTTGAAAGAAATGTTTTCACGTGCATCTTCCCATTTAATTTTCTTAGCACACCAATAGAAGTCATATTCTGATATTCTCATATTTAGATTATGAATATGGAGAAAGAAGCATTTAACCCATTGAATGTACGTTCCTTGATAATCTGGCATGCACTGGGCACTGATTCTTAAATAGGTAAAAATATTAAAAGTAATCTGCATTTTTCCACCACAGCACACCACTTTCTTCTTAATCCTTTACAGAAATATTTCTTTCTTCTGGATATTACAATATCAAGAATGAGTACAATCTTTTACAACCTCTTCATAATGAAAATAAATAATTAGTCCCATCACTCAGTGGCCTAACATAGTATTTCACATATAAAATGGAGGAACTTGAACTTCCCACAGGGCAGGAAACCCTGACTGTCCTAAGGGATGAAGAGGGAGAAGGAGAGGGAGTGGGGGGAGTGGGAGGGTGTTGGGAAGAGGGGCGGAAATGGAAACTTTTATAATATTTTGCATGTCACCATAGAACCCTCATCTGGCGATGGATGGAGATGGAGGCGGAGAACCACGTTGGAACACTGGACCTAGCTCCCTAGGTCCAAATAAGAGGCAGAAGGAAAGAGAACGTGAGCAAAGAAGGCAAGGGCACAGGAAACCTTCATCCGACGTTGGATGGCGATACAGATGGAGACCCATATTGGAACACCGAACTGAGCACTCCACGGTCCAAATGAGGAACAGAAAGATGAAGAAAATAAAAAAAAGTAATCAGGACTGCGAGGAATGCGAGCACCCACTGATACAAGGGAACTGATATAATGAGAGTTCACCAAGGCCTGTTGGACTGGGACTGAACGAGGACGTGATCCAACCAGATTCTCTGAATGTGGCTGGCCCGGAGCCTTTTTGAAAAGCCATTGACAATGACACTGGGACTAGCTTCCTCTGCATATACTGGATTTTGGCGCTCCAGTCTGTTTGGACTCTCACCTTTCCTGGACCTGGAGGGAGGGGGGAGGAACTTGAGCTTCCCACAGGGCAGGAAACCCTGACTGCTCTAGGGGATGGAGAGGGAGGAGGAGAGGAAGTGGGGGGAGTGGGAGGGTGTTGGGAGGAGGGGCTGAAATGGAAACTTTTATAATTTAATAAAAAAAAAGAAAAAAAAGAAAATTACTTTTAAAAAAATTAAAAATTAAAAAAATGTGCTCAGAAGGTATTTTGAATAAATGAGTGAGTTAGTGAATGATAACAGATAAAAATTGTTTTACATTTTTAAATTTTTGAAATGTACATTCTCTTTCCAAGATTATGATATCCCAGTTATCCAAGTAACTGAATATGGATGAGTATCTTTTGTCCTATGATCCTGACCGTTACAGTTTTCTTATATGTCTAGTATTGTAAAGCTTTTATTGTATCATAAAAGAACCTCACCTATTCATATATGCTATTTATTTCTCCTCAAGGAGTCAGAAGACCTGGACTATCAAGTTCGAAATGTGCCAAAGTGTCATCTCTCCCTAGGCTTCAGATACAAGAGATGGAAATGAAGAGGCTGCGTGAGGATGGTCTCTAATGGCTTCCTTTCTCCTACACTCTATCAGCAAGCTGCGAATCTATGGGCATTGCTACGAAACTGAGTAACACTTACTGCTCTTGCTTAAAGTGTGGTATCTTTAAAATTACTTAAGACTTTGAAATTTAAATTATTTTAGAACTAACATATTTTTAATACCCATATTGTACTACTCCACATTAAATGGGAAAACCAAATTAGAAATGAATTAAGCAAATACAACCCGCTGTTTAGAACTTAATAGGAGAGTGGACTGCCCAGCAGTTCTCTGGAGTCCCTGCAGAGAACTCATAGGATGCTATACCCTGGCATAAGATTTAGATGCAGGAGCCAGGAAAGGAAGAACGTTGTAGAAAATTAATGGATTGACATGGAAAAAGACTTTCGCCTCAGTCATTATATCGAAAGGAAAAAAAAAAAAAAACAACCTCACTTGGAACTGCATCCTCCCCAATGAGAAATCTGTTCTTATTTTTCTTTCTTTATAAAATTAGTTTCATAGAATATATTGTGGTCCTATTTTTCTTACAGTCCTAATTCTTCACTTTTTAAATACCAAAAAGGTATTCAGGAAGAACTCCCCAAAGCAAAGATTATTAAGGCCAACCCTTGACAAGAAGAGCCTTGCTGCCAATCCCCACGGTTGACTCCTTGTTCTCCCAGAGGAGAGTCACTGACTGGATGAACACAAAGTTCAGCAAATTTTCCCAGTAAGGCTGGCATTTAGAATATCTGCAAATCCTTCTTTATTGGTACTGGCACCAGTAGATTTTCTACTGTTTTTCCCTCTACTGAAAAATAGAAAAATGGGATAACCAGAAGGAAACAGACTTACTCAAGTCCCAGATTTAGGACAATGAAATAGACCTTTTGTCTCATAACCTGCATCTTCGTGGTTGATTGAGTTTTGAGAGAGTCTATGTGACAATAGGTGGGAAATCCCTTGCCCATCCCCCTAGGATGAAGGGTAGTGCCTGGTTATTTTCATTTGTCCTGCATTTTTAAAGACCAAGTTAAGCTGGATCTCACAGAATCAATGCCTGAATTTACTTCTGAGAAAACACTTTATGTGCTCTACAAGTTAACTTAGATTAGCTGAGGAGAAGGGAGGAATTAGAACATAAATGCATGAGAATCTTGTCCCCCACCCCATTTATACTGCATACCAAAGCAGACCAAAAAGAGAGAAACTACGTCATTTTTTTCTGGCAAATTAGCACTTGAAAGACTTTCCTATTTCCCATATATCTTTTAAATTTAAGGGAATTGTCATAAATTCATACTTTTGCCTGCTCTGTTATATTTTCTACACAAATCTCAAGCTTTATAGTGTGTCTGCAACATTAATGTTCTCTTCATTTTCCACAGCTCCACAAAGGTATAATTGATAAATAAAATGTGCATATTCAAACTGTATAGTTGGATGATTATTCTTTGTATACATTATGAAATGAACATACGTACATATAAAAATAATATCACACGGACAAAGCTAGTGGATTTTGCTGAAAATTGAATGTAATACTACATCTTAGTATTTGTCATGACTTTCCTTAAAACTGGTATTTATATTGTCTCTTTTCTATAAATACGTTATATTTTTAGCTTCGAAAAGTAAAGCATACCAAGATGGGCATGGCAGATGATGACTGTAACCACAGCATAAGAAGAATACGATGAACTTAGGTTACTGGATGAGTTCCAGACCAATTCGTTCTATGTAGTGAGACCTTCTCTCACAAAAGGAAAGAGATAAAATTAAAATAAAGTGATTACACATGAATAGGCACCGTTTTTCATAATATTGCAAAATTACAAAGTAAATATGTGGAAACATTTTCCTGGAAACATCGTGATTCTCAATAAAAGTTGGTTTTACTTTTCTGGCATTGGTCAAACACAGAAGTAGCGGGAAGAAGAATAAAACAAATGGAGAAACTAAGGAAATGAAGGAACAAAATGAGTAACATAATTGGCTAGTCACAGAAAACACGGGTAATTAAAATGTGGGGGCCTTAATTTTATTGTATAAGTCAATGGCCCATTTTTCTTAGCTACCTAAACACCATCCAAACTAACATTTAATGATGAATCAATTACACATTTTTAGTAAAGCAAAAAAAAAATCTATAGACAGAGATTCATCAATGCGTGTTTTTACAATTTTGTTTGTTGAGAGAGAGGGGCATTGCATATCAAAATTATAAACAACTCAGATTCCAAGTAGTGATATAATAGTTGCTACAGTGCCCAGCTTGTACACATGGTTTTTCTTTTCCAACGAGCAGTATTTTTGTGGGGGAAAGAGAAGGAGATGAAGCGCTCTCATGTCGCCTAGGCTACAAACTCACAATGTACGTGTGGCATCGAACTGCTGATGCCCTTGCCTCTACCCCCACAGGGGCTAGGCTTACAGGCATGAACTATTAAGACAGCAAAGTAGTTTCTCTTTAAAATAAGTCTACTTTTTGAAAGTGGGACATCATTTGAAAACCTGCAAACCTAAAATTTAATTTTCTTGTAATCATTCCTGTCTGCAGTTCCATTTATCCTCCTCCTTCACCTATTATTTAGATAGTCACTTCACTTTGAGAACAAAGACCACTAATTTGACATTAAATGCTATTCTCAGTAATTATTTTCTGAGTTTTCACTAGACTGAACTCTGGAATAATTACATTAAATGTGTAATATTCAGTATTGATGAACCTTATTATCTAGACCTAGTCTTTTATGTCAGAATTATGCCATATTATCATTTTAGGATCTAAAGGGAATCATTACGCGATCATAAAAACACTTCTCCATTACATTGTTCCATTGATGTATATATTGCAATTAATAACATATGGAATGTATTCGGTTTGATGAATCATTGATAATTTACATATGGATTTGTAACCATCATCTAAGATATTCCCTGTTCCCATCCAAAGCTAGAGATAAAAAGAGTCATTGTACTAGCAATATAGAGCTGTAAACAGAGATCACTGAGGATTCCAGAAATGAATTAATAATGCACCTGCATCCTAAATGAGTAGCATGAACAGATACTAGAATCTCATTTGGGAGGCTACGCAAATTTGGATGGAAAAGGGGCAATGGAAGCATACAACTGCCAAATTATAAATATCTGTAGCAATCAGGGAAATGCAAATCAAACCTGTATATTCAGACGCATCACACCTAACAGACTGCCTATTATCAAAATTACATATAACCAATTTTTGGTAGGATACAGGAGACTGAAGAACCCTTATATAACCTTAGTAAGAACGTAAATTCATCTCGTCAGTGTAGAAAAACTATAAACCCCTCAAGAACCAGAAATATGGCTCATTGGGCCAAGCCTGATTATTTAAATTTGATACTTGATCCACATGGTGAAAAGAAAAGAAGGCACTTTCACAAACTGCTCTCTGACCTCCAAATGCACACTGTGGCATGCACATATGAGCAAATACACACATACATATTAGTTAATAATGTAAAGATATTAATTATATAAAGCATTTTCAAAATCCATAAGAAAAGTACAATGGAGGATGTCTGGAAGCAGGAATGAGACCAGTAATAAGGGAAATAGGAGGACATCAAAGGGTAGTGGAGGGTGGATACACCCAACTCTGTGATATGCATGTAGAGATCACTACTGAACCAAGCATTTTGCATGACAAATATTTGTCAATGGTAAAAAGTAAGCAAAAGGCAGAATTAGAAAATGATTAAACTATACCACTCCTGAGTATATGTGTGAGGTTATCAAAGTCAGCATGCAATAGAAATATCTGCATATAACTGCTTATTACAGCACTATTTACTACAGCCAAATTATGGAATGAACCTAGGTACTCAAAACCAGAAAAAAATGTGTGTGTATGTATATATATATATATGTGTGTGTGTGTGTGTGTGAGTGTGTGTGTGTGTATGTATATGTATATATGTGTGTATACATCTATACACACACATCTATGTATCCTTAGGAAACCATAAAATATGTAAAAAGGAGGTGATCTGGAAATAGAAATGTTATAATTTCTTATATATAAGAAAATGTCAAATATATTCAATAAAATTTGATCCAACTATTAATAATGTAATTATTTCATCTGCCAGAAAATTAATGAAACAAGAGACAGATCACAGTTTCACTGTGTCAAGCCAAATACACCAACCTCACAAAGACAAGTAACACATGCTTTCTTTCATATGTGAAATTTAGGAGAAAAATGAGTATATTAAAATGGAACTATTAAGGAAGTGAATGACAAGCAAGGAGTTAAGGAAACAGCATTCTAGAGGTCAATAAAAGAATGCATATGATCGAATTACTTTATATGCACATATGAAAATTTCACAATAAACTCATTACATTGTACAGTTAATAGATCACAATTATAAAAACAAGAAGGAAGAAGCTAATTATATTAGGCTTTCATCTGTGAGACAAAATGTCTCATATAAACAACTTAAGGGTGAGGAGATACTCTTGATCTCCACAGCTTCAGAAGTTTCAGTCCATGGCCATTTGGCACCATGCACTTGGGCATAACATCATGCTGGTATAAGTATGTGACAGGGCCATTTCTTCACCCCATAGTGTCCAGAAACAAAGGAACCACCAGGACAACATATATTTTCCAAATACCTTCCCATTCTAACTAAGCACCATATCCTGCTTTGTCCTAGTTCTAAATAAGGTCATTATATTCGGAATCTAAAAAAAGAATTACTTCATTGATTAGGTCAAAATGCTCAGGATCAAAGTACTTTTCCAAAGTCCATCAACTAGCAACCAAGCTTCCACTACATAAACCTGTGAGTACTTCATATTCAAATTATAAGACTGCTATTCCCATAGAGGGGGCATAGACACTTCCTACTAGCAAAAGAAAGAGGTAAGACCACATTTAAAACGTTAAAACTAGTGTATGGCTGACCACGGTGAAACTTCTATGGGAGAAAGAGACAGCCCCAAACAGACTGAGTAACTGGAAGTGTTCATCCAAGTAGTTGAGTATCTCAATCATCTCTCCTCCAACCTTAGAGAGAGTATGAAGTATGATCCTCCCACTGGGAATCAGACCACAAAAGCTGGGCAGAAATTTTTTTGGGGGTGGAAAGTTAAGCCCACACTGAAAGGCCCCAAGCATAGCCCAAACATAACAAAAACACCAAAACTGTCTCAATATACAGGACAGAGATCACAGAAGGAGCCTCTAAGCCTGTCTTATCATTAATAAAAGATCTCATCATAGATGGAACAGACTCACAGTTCTGTTCCTGTCTTGTTTTACTTCGAGACAGTTTCACATTTTATAACTCAAGTTCCCATTAAAGAATGGACAGAGAAAACGTAATGTCTCTGTGTGCACGTGCATGGGTATGTGTAATAATCTGTCATAAAAATAAGAAAATAAGAAAATTTACAGAACTTGAGTTCATAGTGTTAATTGAAGTACAGTCACAGGAAAAATATTCCATAGTTTCTCCTACATGTGGAATTAAAAGAAAGATCTAAAACTAAGCGAACTCTTAGGGAAGTAGATGGTGATGGAGAGAATGGAGAGAGAGAATAAAGAATTAGAACATGGAGCATGAGTATTGTCAAACTACATTGAAACATACATGAAAATGTCACAATAGAGCCATCTTTCCAACCTCTCCTAGAGAGTTTGTTTGTGTGTTTGTTTGTTTTTGGTTCTTTGGTTTTTTGAGTCAGAGTGTCTTTGTATATCTTGGAACTCACTCCGTAGACCAGGCTGTCCTCAAACTCATAAAGGTTCACCTGCCTCTGCCTCTGGAGTGTTGGCATTAAAGGCATGCACCATTACTTCTGGCTTGAGAGTTTTTAAATAGTTGCTTTAATGGAACAACAGTCTCAAGAAAAGACTAGTTACAATAACATAGGAGCATAATAAAACACTGGGAACAATTTGAAAAACATTTGAAAATCTTGAGTTGAAAAATATGCTAAATAGATTTTAAAATGTGGTAGAAGGTAATAGCAGGAGGAAAACAGAAGGAAGAAAAGCAGAAGGAAATCTAGTCAGCTTTAAGGGAGGGCTGTTTGAAAACACAGTGTCCGAAGAGAAAAGAATAAAGCAACAAAAGTGTTCTAGAATGTGAGGACAATATAAAAAGAGCAGATATTCAGGTTAGGGGTTTCAAGAGGGCCTGAGAACATCAATGGAATAATGGTTATTTATTTATCAATTAAAAATTGCAAAACATGTCATCAAATACAGAAAGTTGAAGGGATTTAAGTCTGTTTTAACTCAACAAAATCTACCACAGTGAAAAGTACAATTAAGCTTTCAAAGATGAAAGATAAACAAAAGATTCACTGGTGTAAAAGAAACAGGGCTGAGGAAATGACTCAGCGGTGAATTGAAGGACTTGGATTTTTTTAATTAAATTCCATTTAATGTGTTTGAGGGTTTTGTCTGCATGTATGTTTGTGCACTACATTGCTGGTGCCTGGGAAGGTCAGAAAAGGGTGTCAGGTCCTTTGGAACTTGAGTTACAGACAGTTGTAAGTTGTATGACAAGGATGCTGGAAACCAAACTCAGGTTCTCTGGGAGAGCAGCCAGCGCCCTTTACTGCTGAGCTAACTCTCCTGCCCCAGTACATCAGTTTTCTACTCATGTAAAAAGAAATGTGTATCCGTAAGGCCAGTGTGAAAAGAGAGAAAAATAAGAATCTCTTAGACTTTCCGGCTAATGAGTCTAGCAAATAAGTGAGCTCCAGATTCAGTAATAGACTCTGTCTCAAAATAAGCAAATAAATACAATGGAGATGTGAATGAGGAAGACAACTGACATTTACATCTGCTTTCCATATGGACATGCAAGCATACACGTGTGAGCATGCATGCAACATGCTACAGCTGCAGACATGTGCGTGAGCACACACACAAAAAGAAAAGAAGCAATTAACAAATTGCCATGTCCCATTCAGACAGAAAATAAATGTCATTAGTTTAATTGCTAGAAGAAAAAAAATCTCGTCAGCACTACAGAACGTTACATTCAACTGTTTCTGAATATGCATTTTTGTCATTAGCACTTAATATATTATTAACCACAAAAGTAAGTCAAATTTTATTTAAATCATATCAAATATCTTTATAACCACAATGCAGTAAAATATCAATAAATGATATGTGTTGAAACTATACAAATGCATAGAAATCAAAAAGTATGAATACTAGAAACCAATTAGTAAAGGACTAGAAGAAAAATATTATTTTTCTTAAACTGCAAAATGAACATACAATATAGTATATCAAAACGAAAGATACAAAGAAAAATTTGTATTAAGGGGGAAGTTTATAGTAATTACTGCTTACAACAGAAAAATGGAATGGTCTCTCTGTGGGTTCAAGGCCATTCTGGGCTACCAAAATTGATGCAGTCTAAAAGAGAAACAGAGCCAGGTGCTTGTGGCTCACCACCTTCTTTAATCCAAGTACTTCAGAGTCACACACCTTTAATCCCATTCACATTAGGGCGGTGAAGACAGGAAAGAATATGCCTGGGCACAGAGAGGAATATGGGATGGCAGGAAACAGGAGCTCAAGGCATTCAGTCTGAAGATTCATAGAGACAGGACCGCTCCTTTGCTCTGAGGATTCAGTAGAGGCTGCTCTGCTTCTCTGATCTTTCAGCATTAACCCCTGTATTGGACTCTGAGATTTTATTATTAAAACCAATTTGAATTCACATTACCTATACCCCATAAAAATTTAATCATAAAGAAATCCAAAATCTCATCAGAATAATAAGTAATGAAATTGAATTAGTACTAAAAACATGTACCATCAAAGAAAACCTTGTGGTCAGACCACTTTAGCACTGACTTCAGGCATTTGCAGAACAAAGACTAACAGACCTTAGAATATCTCAAAAAAAAATAGAAAGGGACAGAGTACTCAAAATATATTCTACTAGGCAACCATGGTCAGTCCTGACATGAAAAACCTTGCTAATATGCCATTAGATTTAGTTTATTATTATTTTATTGAGTTTTGCATCTAGCTTCATTAAGAATACTGGTAAACTAAAACTAAAAGCTTACTAAAATGTTAGCCTTGATCAACTGTAATTAATGCTATTTTTGCAAGGGTGGTTCATTATATATAAATCAATAAATATGAGGCACCATGGCAATAAGATAAAAGAACATGAATCATATAATTACCCTACTACCTACGGAAAATTGATCAAATTAAACCTGCTTTCATGCTAAAAAAAAACATTGAACAAATTAAATTTAGAAATAGCATGACTCAATGTAATAAAAAGCCTTATAATAAACTCACATACAGCATTATACTAAATGAAGGAAAACTCTGCACTGTCTCTCTAAAGCATGGAATAATGCAAAGATCCCCACTTTTACAACTTTTATTCAACATGCTGCTGAAAGTCCTAGCTAGACAACCAGATAATCACAGTCTTACTGGAATTAGATGAAGGTGGGATACTGCGAGATAGTGCTCAAGGCACGTCCTTCCTATAGATTACATTCTTTGTAGCATACAGTTTCTCCTCTCAACCATTTTTTTGAGACAGTTTTTGGAGGTTGGCCTTGAATTCATAATCCTTCTGCTTTTCCCTTCCAAGAATCGAGATCACAAGTATGCACCACTACACCTGGATGTCTGTTAAGTTTAATTTTTGACAGTTGAGATGGTTCTTTAAATTTATTATTCAATCAATCTGCCAGTGCAGAGCAATGAAAAAGAAAAAGCCAGTATTCGATTAATCATAACCAACATTGCAGACATTACTGTCGTTTTCAACATGATATAGTAAGACTGACGACTGGCCATGACTCAGCATGATTCTAGTCAATTGTCTCCTCCTGGCGTGGTATAAGAATTGTTACCAGCTTTCACTTGGATCTATTGGGAATCCATTCCATCTTAATGAGATGGATAGCAGCATTATCTTAGTTTCCTTTTTCCTGTTGCTTTGATAAAATACTCCAAGAAAAGTGACTCAAGAGAGAAAATGGGGATTGGTTTCCCATCCATCACGGTGGGAAATGAAGACTGCTGGAACTTGAAGCTACCGATAATGTTAAATCCACTATCAGGCCGGGTGGTAGTGGCGCAAGCCTTTAATTTCAGCACTCGGAAGGCAGAGGCAGGCAAATCTCTGTGACTTTGAGGCCAGCCTGGTCTACAAGACCTAGTTCCAGGACAGGCACCAAAGCTACAGAGAAACTTTGTCCTGAAAAACAAAAACCAAAAATAAATAAATAAATAAATAAATAAATAAATAAATAAATAAATAAATAATCCACTATCCGGAAGTAAAGAGCCATGATGATGCACACTGCTGGTTAGCTCTCTTTCTCTTACATAGCTTCAGTACAACTTAGTAAACCGATGAGTTTACTGGAGTTACTTACAAGAGGAAGAATGACTCAAAGACAGCTGCATCAGCAAAGCCCACACAAGTATGGGTGATGATGATTCAGGGAAGCTGGAAATCTTGAACTCACAGCACAGTTTGCAGGCACTTCAGCAGGTTGTGTGTCCTTACCAGGCAGCTCAGGTGGTTTGAGCCCCTTCCAAGCATCTGAGCAGATCCTTGTCACTTCCAGGCACTACCCCCCCCCCCTTATATGAGAATGCCTCTACAAATGCTTAGGAAAGGAGGAACTACAGTGTCTGGTCAGTGTCAAGAATTTCCTAAAGGACTGAGTTGTTTACTTCTTGAGTCTTAAGCAGTCTCTATTGGGAGCATCCTTAATCTTAAGGAGTTTCTCCCAAAGGGAGAAATGGATCACCTTGAAGGAAATTGCTACACAACAGGCAACCTCACACTTTCCTTTGCTAACTTCATTCTTCAACACGGTAACTTGATTGGTCTTGAACTCACAGAAGTTTGTCAGTCTCCTCTTCCTTAGTGCTGGAATGAAATATATGTGCTGCCATGTCTGGCCCAGTACTTAAGGTATTTCAATTATGCTTTCCCTTTGTTACATATGCTTGTCCCCTACACACTCACATAAATCTCAGTCCTCATCTTAACTAGCAGCCTTTCTATTCGTTTGTCCTATTTATTTGTTTATTTTGGTGACCCAGTCAGTTTCACTAGGATTGCTTCCAGAAGCACAGCAGAGGGTTTTCTTCCATGGGAACAGTAACAATTTTCCTGAGGCTACCCGACTTCTGACGTGTATACAGCCTCAGGGGGAGGCGGGAGTCCATGAGCCCCACTTCTTCTGTAACAGGATATTGATGGACTCCACGGTGCCCAAATCCCACGCAGGTAATCACAGCTGCTTGAGCTCTAGAGTGCAGCAGGCACGTCACGAGTGAAGGGCAGTACTCCACACATGCCCTTTCCTCTGGTTCTTGGCATATTTTCCCACTTTCTTCAGCAATGCTCCCCCAGCATTGGAGATATAAATGTCCTAATCATGTATCAATAATCACCAATTTTCCAGCACTAGGAGTAGTTACGAGTTTCTGCCACTCTCACCGCTCACTGCACAAAGAACCTTCTCCGACCAGAGCGACAGCAGCACTAATCTCTGGTCACAAACACGGTTGTTTGGAATGCAATTTGCCAGTCAGATCATGACCGTTTTCCAAACAACATCAGCCGCTTCTCCAGTGGGGCCTTTGCATTCACAGGGTTTTATTTCCAGGTATGACTTCTCTGCTGTGGATTGGAGCCCAAATTCAAACAAAAGACAGTTGGTTCCAGCTCTAACAGACTTAACACTATTGTACCACTGGGGCTGTCATCCCTGGTCAGTCATTAGTATTACATACGAGGTCCCCAGCTGAGTAAGACTTCTCAGAACAATTCTTCTACAGCAGCTTACACACTTTTTGACCCTGTGAGGGCTAAACAGTAGGGAGATCGCTTCCAGCCTAGTTCCGGCTTGACTTCTCCATGTCCTATTGCTGCCAGGGGCAGCTTTATTCACCCACATGGGGTAACTGCATACTAACTATTTTTTAATTTAATGTTTAATTATCTAACCAAGTACCAACTTTCCTTACAGCTTTTTTAATGCATTGCTAATTTTGGTTGACCTTTTCCTCCACCCTCTCTCTGCTCCGACCAGTTTCCTGAGATTCCCTTCCCACTTAAACTTTTCCACACCAAATATGTCCCTTTCCACTTTCCATATTACATGTTTTCTACTACTACCCTCTCCCTTAAGAAATCATTTCCCCTCTCATGTGCCCTTTTTAGTTTCAATATCGCTAGACACAATTACTCCTCCATAAATGCACTTATATAAAAAATAGATGCTAGAGTACACATATGAAGTGAAGCATGCAGTATTTATATGTCTGAAGCTGAGTTCCAGTATTTAATATAGTATCTAGTCTCATCCATTTCCTTCAAATTTCCTGTTTTCACTTTTAAGGCTAAATAAAATTTTACTGTCTTTGTGTATACTATTACCAGTATCCCTTCCTCTGTTGGTAGCTATCTAGGTGGATTTCATCCATTTCCTTGTCATTATTAACAGAGCAATACTAAACAGGGATTTATATCTTTGTAAGTATGTACATGGGCATAGGGTCATCTGTCGACATATAGCAGCCAATCAGGGGTCACATCCTTGAAAAAAAGAAGATTCCCTTCCCCCCAACAGCCATCAACTGCCAACAACTCCTCATCTAGGAGTGTGGCTTCTTAAGCCCCTCCCCCACCTGTCTTGGTATGGTGTCTGACTTGATCTCATGCATGACTTGTGCAAGCAACCATAGACACTGTGATTTCATAAGTGAAAGCCTGTGTCATGTCCAGAAGACACTGACATATAGTGGTCCTCTCTAAGCTTTACAGTTTTTCTGCTCCCTCTTCCTCCATAGTCCCTGAGCATTATGGGTAGAGGGTGATATAAATATCTCATCCAGGACTGAGTACTTCACACTCCCTTATTCTATACACTTTGACCAGTTGTGAGCCTCTCTATTAAGTGCCTTGCTCTACTAAATCTTCCATTGTCAGCTTGTAGTACTAGAAGGGAGAAGGAAGTAGCATAGTTGTAACACGGGCCTATTAAAAGGAAATTAATCAATTGGAGGTGTACCCCTAAAGGAAATACTGGGACACTGGATGCTTCCTATCCTCATTTTTCCATCCACCACAAAGTGAGTAGTTTTCTTTTGACATACACGCTCTTCCATGAACTTTCTCACCAAATGCCCAAAGCAAAAGACATAAGCACCCATGGGTTAAAATAGCTCAAACTGAGACAGACTAGAAACCTTTTATCCGTTTAATATGTTTTTCATGTATTTTGCCATAATAACTAATATTGAAGGCAAATTCAAATAGTTTTTAAGCATTTCTAGCATCAAATAAAATTCGTATGAAATGAGCAAGCATGGAATGTTGCATAAATGTTCTTTTTACCTTTTGAGAGTTCTTGCACCCTTGGCAAACATCTGTAAAAGAAAAGAGGAGAAAATGCTGACTGATCTCATTTAATTTTAGAAGAGCAATTTTAGATCTGGGTAGATTAGATTTGATTTCATAATTTTAACTCTAACAAATGAAGGGTATCCTCAAAGAGGAAAGCCATGGACAGACTGCATCAAAGACTTTTGACTATGGACAAACAACTAGCTTTCTATCACTCCTAGAACAGAATGGAACTCAACCAAATTCAACAATCAAGAAGAAAGACTTCCCCACAAGTGGGCTAGGAAACAAAGGAAAAAGTCTATTATTCCAGGCTCTATTTTGAGCAGGAAATGAAGGGATTTTGCTATGAACCAATGTTTACTTTCTATTTTCTGCATGGTTTACTTGTTAGAATACAAAGGAATACATTAATTTCATGCATAGAAAAGAGATTGAAAATCTTTCCTGGCTTTTAACTAAAAACACTTTAAAGGAAAAATAATAAATCGGAGAGTAGTATCTCAATCTATATCTCAATTCACCATGTTTCATATTTCTTTGTCTTTCATTTCCTTAATAGCACCCCACAAACCGAAGAGTCCTACTGCTTAAAAGCATCTGCTTTAGAGTAAAAAATGGATTCAAATTTTTGATCTGTTCTTTCCCAAATCAACCGTGAAAATGTCATTTCAATCCAATGGTCCTCAGTTTGATATGCAATAAATAGTATGATAGTACTAATGTTTTAAATGATTAAATGAAATGGCACAATGTAAATGCTCAATAAATGGTATCTGTTATGGAATAATTGAAATATTTGTGTCTTCTCAAGTCGTATCCAAAAAGTCCTTTTCATTATGAAAAACAGAAACCCGGTTTGCAGTATCAACATGAGACAATTTGGGGAAAATAAGTCACATATTGATTTTATAGAAAGTTCTTTGAATTTTTTTCCCTTGTCTAAATTAGAACGCAGCATGTAGTAGTCAACTTAGTTAACTAGGAAAGAAAATAGATTACAGGCTAGCTTCAGTTACCTTTTCCTTGATGATTAAGTCACAATTTCCACTTTTGACCACTAGGTGACACTAGTAGGTAAAATTGTCTTACAATTTTACCAAAATTTTACAAATTGTAGTGTGTATACAGATTGTTTTCTGAGTTTGAACCAATTTTCAAAGCCAATTGAAAAGTTTCTGCACTCTGATGAGCTTCTCTGTCGACGCAATAATCCAAATCAGACCAAATCAAATCAAATTAGAAAAACCTAGGTTAATGGATACCAACGCTTCCAGATGTTTTTCCATCCCCCAGAGAGGAGTCAAGGAAGGAAGACAGTAAGAACCACGTGTTTGTTCTCTGGGAGGCAGTTTAAATACCATTTGGGAGTGGTCTTGAGTATCTCTGGGGAGGGGTTATCATTTGGCCTGCTTTCTCGTGGGTGAAGTCTGTACTGAGGCAACTCCCAGGAGAGGGTCTTGGGATGAAACTTCCACTCAAACATCCCAGACTCTTTGGGTATATGGATACCAGGGGTTGAGTTGTGGCTTAACCCAAACATCCCAGACTCTTTAGGTATGGGTTGCCAGGTCAGCTCAAGTCTGGCTACTTCTGCCATCGTGGAGCAAAATGTGGGAGAGGAGAGTTGGGAGTTGGTGGGTTCACACTCAGTGGGTGGTATGGGTAGTGAGGCATCCTGTTAACTGCCATTCTGGAGACCTCAGGCATCTGTTCCTTGAAAAAGATGAGAAGGCGGGTTGCTAGGAGAAAAAAAAATAGATTGTAATTACCAGCCCTATGAACGGTGCTAGCCATGGGAAGGGTTGTTTAAACTGCCAGAAAGAATGGGACAGGGAAATGCTCTGGTTATACAGGAGAGGCAAGGGTGAATGGATGAGATGAGAGAAGATATGTGCTTTAACACCAGATTTCAGTTGCTGGATAGGTGCCCATTTGAGCCTGGAGAGGCGGGTACCAATGGTGAAGTCCCAGGAACTGGTACAGGTGCAGGCAATTTCCGGAGGGCCCTCTGTAAATTAGTCTTGGCCCAGACAACAGGAGTGATCAGTAAACTATGTTTGAAAATGGGTGGGGTCAAAATAGGCATGAGACAGTTTTTACCAGACCAGATTTATTTAAAATTGTTTGTATTGTGCTATATATTTTTCTCTGGTCCCCTCTTTTTCTCTCCCCTCCCCTTCTACCCTCTTCCATGGTTCCCATGCTCCCAATTTATTTGAGAGGTCTTGAATTTTTCTACTACCCATGTAGATTAGATCCATGTATATCACTTTTAGGGTCCTCTTTGTTGTCTAGATTCTGTGGGATTGTGAATTGTAGCCTAGTTTTTCTTTGCTTTATGTCTAAAAGCCACTTATGAGTGAGTACATACTATATTTGTCTTTCTGGATCTGGGTTACCTCACTCAATATGATGTTCTCTAGATCCATCCATTTGCCCACAAATTTCAAGATGTCATTGTTGTTTTCTGCTGTGTAGTACTCTATTGTGTAAATGTACCACATTTTCCTTATCCATTCTTCAGTAGAAGGACATTTAGGTTGTTTCCAGGTTCTGGCAATGACAAATAATGCCGCTAGGAACATAGTTGAGCACATGTCCCTGTGGTACGACCGAGTATCTTTTGGGTATATACCCAAAAGTAGTATTGCTGGATCTTGAGGTAGATTATTTCCTAATTTTCTGAAAAATCACCATACTGATTTCCAAAGCAGCTGTACCAGTTTTCACTCCCACCAGCAATGGAGGCGTGTTCCCTTTAACCCACATCCTCTCTAGCCTAAGCTGTCATCAGTATTTTTGATCTTAGCCATTCTTACCAGTATAAGATGGAATCTCAGAGTTGGTTTGATTTGCATTTCTCTGATGGCTAAGGATGTTGAACATTTCCTTAAGTGTCTTTCAGATGTTTTAGATTCTTGTGTTGAGAGTTCTCTGCTTAGGTCTGTACCCCATTTTTTATTGAATTATTTGTTCTTTTGATGACCAGTTTCTTGAGTTCTTTATATATTTTGAAGATCTGTTCTTTGTTCGATGTGGGGTTAGTAAAGATCTTTTTCCATTCTGTAGGCTGCCGTTTTGTCTTGTTGACCATGTCCTTTGCTTTGCAGAAGCTTCTCAGTTTCAGAAAGTACCATTTATTTATTGTTTTTCTCAGTGTCTGTGCTACTGGGGTTATATTTACAAAGCGGTCTCCTGTGCCAATGCTTTCAAGTGTACTTCCCACTTTCTCTTCTATGAGGTTCAGTGTGGTTGGATTTTTTATACACCAGCAGAACTTTTCCCAGGAACCTGCAGGTATCTGTAAGGCAGTTGGAACAGATTTAAATCTTGGTGTCATAGCAAAAGGCATAACGTTAGGTTAAAAGGCATGAACATCTTAGAAGACAATAATCTGAAACCTGTTTATCCTGGACTATGAGGCTTGTGAAAGAGGCACACCTGTCTGTACTTTCAGCAGGAAACTTAACTAATATAGTAACAAGTCACCAGTACCTAAGTCATCAAATGCCATCAGATGGATCTGAGAGGGATAAATAAATGAGCAGAAGTGAGAAAGCTTTTTCCAACCACCCAGGCAATCCCAAGTCTCTCCGTGGCAAACACCTGTCTCAGAAACAACACGTGCCTTTAGCTGTTGAGCCTAGGAAGCCTGACAGACTTTCCTGTGGGGTAGGATTCAGTCTACCTGTCTTGGCAGGATGAGATGATCAATTCCTCAGTGTCCAGTTGTTCATTTCACGCAGGGTCCAGGAAGCTGGTGAGATGAAAGTTGCTTTTGCTGTGTGAGTGACGTTGCCATACCTAAAGGCAAGCCTCCAGGCAGACGGTCTTCTGCAACCTTGCATCATCTAGAAGGAGATATAGGAGGCTACAGGAGCAGGCCTGTCTCTGTCATAAGAAGCTCTTTTGTTAAATGTCATACTCGCAGATCTGTAAAGACACTCGAGAATCAGGGTACTGTTACCTGTCAGATCTATCTAAATTAGACATGTAAGTTAAATTTAGACTGATAGTTTATTCAGTCAGTTACAGTTTACCAATGTCAGTAGAGGCAAAAGATTAGAAAGCATATTTTAGTAAGCCAAAGTATATTGAAGGCAGAATGTCCAGCGCACGTGGTGGGCACTCTTACCAAAGATGGCGCTAAGGTTTCTGTTTGACCTCAACCAAAAATAGCAGCTATCCGCATGCTTGCATTTTTTTAGAGTCCCTGTAATCTGAAGTTACAAGCTTTACAGATTTTTTTAAAAAGCACACATACACGCACAGACATAAAACAAGCATACTGTAGCCACATTATTTACACATATATATTAACAGACAGATGAACAAAACTTTTTCCAGGGAGCTATGTCAGCTGACCAACTTAAAATGCCTGGAGTAGGCAGCAGAATCCAGGCAAGCACACAGGTGGTCCCATTAAGGGCCAGATCATCAGACGCTGTGAGGGAGAACAGAAACATAAGGACAGAACACCTATGCAGCTCGGAGTGGGAGGACGAGGAGCGGATCTGTTGCGGGGTGAATTTTAACATGACCAGATCACATGCCATGAAAGTGAGAGAGAAGTGCAGAGATGCAGCCAAACATCAAACAGTGAGAGAAGCAAGAGGGGGGGGGGAGCAATGGCAGTGTCTCAAAAAGACCGTCCATGCTTGTGAGACACTAGCCACTGAGGGAAGGGTGGGAGCCTAGTATCCAGAAACCATGGACATATGGGGGGTTTGTTTACTTGTTCGCATTGCGGCAAAAAAAAAAATATTTAGGCATTAAGGGACGTATGGTGTCAGACAACCCCAATTTAAAAGATTTTGTAAAAGGAAGCCCAAGGGTGTTTGGGGATCTGGCTTCGAATTGCAGGTGCCCATTTCACAAATCTATGCTGGGACTGAAGCCTAGCGCAATGCATCCACTGTGGTAGGCTTTGGGTAAAAAAAAAGGGCGGGGGTAGAAATTTCCTTTAACAGAATGTCTCCTGAAAAAGGTCCCACAAGACAAGGCAGTGCCTTATCCTGGTAACAGGTTGAGAGTCAGGCACGGCTATGTCTTTCACAGGGCAACACAAAAATCACATGGGCCTCTAAGGCAATGACTTGAAAAGGCAACTTCTCCTGACGAAGCTGATTTAAGCCTGGCGGAGAGCAGGTATGAGGAGAAGGGTGCTTTCCCAACACATGGCCCTGGGCTGGTGGGAGAAACAGCCCCCTCGGTGGGACCTCCAGAGTAAAAGTTTCTGCACTCCAATATGCCTTTCCACCGACGTAACTATCCGAATCAGAACAAATCAAATCGAATTAGAAAAAAAAAGCAGGCTTAATGAATATCAATGCTCCCAAATGGTTTCCCACCCACCCCCTCCCAGGGGAGCCAGGGAAGGAAGATAGGAAAACCACGTGTTTGTTCTCTGGAAGGCAGTTTAAACACCATTTGGGAGTGGTCTTGAGCATCTCTTGGGAGGGGTCATCATTTGGCAGACTTTCTCAGAGGTGGAGTCTGGACTGAGGCAACTCCCAGGGGAGGGAACTTGGGATGGAATTCCCCCCCACCCCCGCCCAACATTCCAGACTCTTTGAAGATATATATATATATATATATATATATATATATATATATATATATATATATATATATATATGGAGAGAGAGAGAGAGAGAGAGAGAGAGAGAGAGAGAGAGAGAGAGAGAGAGATGCCAGGGACTGGGGTGAGGTTTCTACCCAAACATGGCCAACTCTTTGGGTAAATGGATACCAGGGGCTGGGGTGTGGCTTACCCCAAACACAGATAATGACAGTGGAAGAGAAAACAATGCATGAATGTCTTTAAGATGCAACTAAATAATGAATGAATTTGAAAATTTTTAAGCAAGAAAACAAACATCATTTTAAGAAAATGACAAAAAATATTTTGGCTGTGTATTTGTGGTCATGATATTAAGCACATAGCAGTAAAAAAATATAAAATCAAATTTTCTTGAATAGATGTTTCAAATATCAATTTTAAAAATAGGTCATCAGATAATACAATTTCTAAAATCCAACATGTTTTTATTACGTGGCTCCAGAATTCTCAGAACAAAATTAAAACATAGTTTCCACTATTTTCTTTTTTGCATTCATTGTGACATATCTTTTAAATTTATTGAAACGTTGTATAATTTCAGTTTAATTTTGTTACCTTAAGTTTTTTATTAGAAGTGCTTATTGTAGAAATTATAGGTTAAAAGGAAGATAGTGTAATTACTCAAAAAAATAAGATTGGAATTGCTAGGCAAAATAAGTCAAACTATAAAGATCAGAAGTGAAGAGAGGGAAGAGGAATGATATGGGCAAGTGGGTCAAGATCATGATGGAAAACCACAGAGACAGCTGACCTGAACTAGTGGGAGCTCACGGACTCTGGTCTGACAGCAGCAGGAATTCTGCATGGGACTGAACTAAGCCCTCAAAATGTAGGTAACAGATCTGTCATCTGTCGGGGTGGTTGGCAGTAGGACAGGACTTATCCTGGGGACATGAACTGGCTATTTGGAGCCCATTCCCCATGGTGGGATACCTTGCTCAGTCTTGCTACACGGGGGAGAGGTTTGATACTGCCTCAACTTGGTATACCAGACTTTTTTGACTTCCCAAGGGAGGCCTTACCCCCTCTGAGGAGTGGATGTGGGATACAATGGGGGATCTAGGGGTGAGAGAAGGGGAGGGAGGGGAAACTGGGGCTAGTATGTAAAAATAATTGTTTTAAAAAAGACAGAGTCTTACATTAGATATTTTTATCTGCATTTAAAACCATGACTTTCTATTTTTACTCATTATATCTTGCATTTTTAAATCAATAATACACAGTGCCTTTATGTATTGGTGATAACAAGAGTATGTAACTAGTGACACCCTGAATAGAGACAGAGTTTTCACAACCTAATGTGATAATATTCATCAGCAACAAAAGGTCTATTGCCAATATACATGCAACATATCATCTTCAGAAAGTTTGGAACCAGGTATACAATATAGAAGCCAATAAGGAGGAAATTAGATTTAATAGAAAGTATTAGAAATTAATTTACTTGCAAAGGCTAGTCATATAGAGTGTATGTGAATAATATACACGATGAGAAGTAGCAACTGCCAGGCAACGAATTGGTGGAATAGATATAGAACCAGAATATAATGTCCCTGAAGGCATTTTTTCCAGCTAACACATAGCACAGAAGATAAGTGAGAGTCTATCCTTTCACTAAAGGAACGCATTGGAAACAGCTAAAACTTGTGCTGGTAGCTTTCCAAAAGGTGGTACATTCATGTCCTTAAAGTAAATCATAATGGGCAAGAAAGTAAATTTCTACAGTTGGCTTCAAGATAGAGCTATGTTCTACAGGGTAGGAAATATTAGGGGTAGATTATACTTAGACTTGCTCGGTGGATGGGGGAAGTACCTAGGGTACAACCATTACCAATTTATACTCAAAGTCCACGCAGAACTGGGACTATTTAATTACTTAGGAGAGGGGCTTACGCACACACATGTGGGAACTTCAGCTTAATGTCAAATGTATTTTCTACATTATGTTTTTTTAGAGGCCTGTGTCTTTCACTGAACCAGAGGGTTCATGTGTGTGGGAGGTGTGCAAATCGACCTGGGTGTGTGTAAAGGCTAGAGACCAGCATTAGGTGTCTATCTCAGTCACACTTTTTTTTTAAAAGAACGTCTCTCAATGAACTTGGAACTCACCAAGGTGGCTAGGGTGGCTACGTAACAAACCCCAGGGAACCCCTGTCTACCCAGTGCTGGTATTGCAGGCATACACCACTGGCCAGACTTTTATGTGGATGCTAAAGATTCCAGCTCATTTGGAAGGGGAGAGAGTTAGAGAGAAGGGAGTAGGGGAGGAATGGGGAAAGCTCGGTGGACTGGGATGGGGGAGGCGGGGGAGGAAGGATGGATATGGGATCAGGGAAGAATATATTTCAACTAAGGGAGTCATTTTAGGGTTTACAGGAGACTTGATTATAAATGGGATCCCAGGTCCAAGGAGAGATCCCCAGATTGTTCTCTGGACAGAGGAGAGGGTGCCTGAAACGGCCTTGGCCCATAACCATACTGATGAATATTTTGCTTATCACCATAGAACCTTCATCTGGCGATGGATGGAGATAGAGACAGAGACCCACATTGGAACACTGGACTTAACTCCCTAGGTCCAAACGAGAAGCAGAAGGAAAGAGAACGTGAGCAAAGAAGGCAAGACCAGAGGGAACCTTCATCCGACGATGCATGGCGATACAGACGGAGACCCACATTGGAGCACCGGACTGAGCCCCCCAAGGTCCAAATGAGGAGCAGAAGGAGGAAGAAAATGAAAAAGGAAATCAGGACTGCGAGGGATGCAATCACCCACTGATACAAGGGGACTGATCTAATGAGAGTTTACCAAGGCCAGTTGGACTGGGACTGAACGAGGACGCGATCCAACCAGATTCTCTGAATGTGGCCGGATTCTCTGAATGTGGCTGGCCTGGAGTCTTTCTGAAAAGCCATTGACAATGACACTGGGACTTGTTTCCTCTGCATATACTGGATTTTGGGGATCCAGTTTGTCTGGACACTCACCTTCCTGGACCTGGAGGGAGGGGGGAGGAACTTGAACTTCCCACAGGGCAGGAAACCCTGACAGCTCTTAGGGATGGACAGGGAGGAGGAGAGGGAGTGGGGGGAATGGGAGGGTGTTGGGAGGAGGGGCGGAAATGGAAACTTTTATAATTTAATAAAAAAAAAAAAGATTACAGCTCATGTCCTCGTGCTTGCATGGTGAGCATTTTTCCTACTAATCCATCTCCGAATCCTTAAATATTTTTACATACTTATGATAGAGTCTAATACTGGCCAGTCTCATAAGCAAAAGAGAGTGTTTCAATAGACCAAACTTGGAGGGTACTCATTGGGTTACAATAAAAGAAAACTGAAAAAAGGGAATGCTCTTTTATTCGCACTTGTACAGGTTCAAGTTAGATGGGTTCCTAGTGCTGTGAGGGAGAAGTAGACACAAGCTCCCACCATTAACCGAAAAGCTATCTTCATGTGACATCTGGCTGTGAAGAAAAAGATAGTTTTCTCCAATGGAGTCTATTGGACACATTAATCACACTTTAGGGTAGGTTCTATACCCAGCAGAAGATTGCCAACACAAAACAAATTTAATGCTACTTTTGTAGATTTTTTTTATCTTATATTATTTGTTTTGGCATTTTTTTCACCTATTGATCTTTTGCTTGTATGTTATGGCTTCTGATACTATGTTTTTGTGGTGTGTGTATGTGTGTTTCTTAAGTTTTTAACGGTTTGCTTGGCTTCTATTTTTGTGTTCGTTTTCTAGACAGAGAGGGGGCATGGAGTTGAATGAGTAGGGAAGCGGGGAAGATCTGGGAGGAGTTGGAGAAGGGGAAAGCAAGAATAGAATATATTATATGAAAAAAATTCATAAAAAGTCCTGAAAATTAGAAGAAAAAGAAGTAATGAAAACAAGAATAGAATAGTAAAAACAAAAGAGAATGAATTTGTGCAAAATTAGTTGTTTTCTAGAAAAATTAAAATAGAAACAAGCTTAAATGACCAAAGAGAAAAACCGTTGTTCATGTAACTATTGCATATGAATTCAGCACATTAACATGTCATAAATACAGTCCAAAAATAATAAATTTGAAAATAATATATATACATGTAGAAATGTATATGAAAGGCTATAATTTAAAGAAAAAATCTGTAGCTGAATCACATGTTCTCTATGGCTACTAGCAATTTAAGTGTATGAATGCGATTGAAGATTGAAAAGCAATGTACTCTTATGGAGTGGTCATTTTAATACAGCAATTGTTCCTTTTTACAACATTATGAGCTATTATAGTAAAAATTGAGGTTTGTTTTATGTAACGCCTATACTCTATGCCCTCACATCTTTAAATGTATATCAAATTGCCCAGAAATACATGCTGTACAGTATATAAAATACTCACTCAAATGAAATTCTCCAGTGAGTTTTGAGGGAAATTGGAACTGGAACGCGAGGATCAAGAAAAGGAGAAACCATGACAAATACTGAATTTTACTTTACTACCTAAAAACTAAAGTACAAAAAAAATTAGAATCATTTTGTACACATAGCCATTGAATCAATACATTTGGGTATAAATGTTTTCTGGATAGTTTCCATCCTTTTCTGTCTTGCATTTTTAGAAACTGTCTTATGATGTGGGATTCCCCTCTGTATGCTGTGAACATGCTTTATTGCCATTGGTTAATAAAGAAACTGCTTTCAATCAATGGCTTAAAAAAATAGAACTAGGCAGAGAAAACTAAACTGAATTCTGGGAGAAAGAATGCAGAATCAGGGAGGCACCATGGAGCCACCAAAAGAGGAAGACACGAGTCTCCAGTCAGAACCTTATTGGCAAGCCCAAGCCTCATGATAAAATATTAAATAATGAAAGTGGGTTAATTCTACATGTAAAAGCCAGCTAGCAATAAGCTTAAGTGATTGGCCTAGCAATTATTCAGATAATATAGTTTCTGTGTGATTATTTCGGGAGTCTGGGCAACAAACAAACAGCCTTCCCCCAACAGTCTTATTTTCTCACTTCACAGCCACAAGCTCCGCTACAGTCTTCCCCTTCTGTCTGGATAATGCACAACTTTCTGCATCATATTCCTAAAACCATGCCAAATTTTAATGCATCTACTATACTATGCTATATTTGTCTACTAAAAAAAGTCATTTTTGTTTCCCATTTAAAAACTTTCATCATTTTGTACCATCATCTGCCGCTCTATGACCTCCCACTAAAAGAGAAAATGTGAATGCCATGGACAGTACATTAATCTCTGTCCCTAACCACAGTACCTGATAGAATAGATAATAGTACACTTGATTATACAAAGAATAAAAATGTGATTACATGATTAAAGACAAAAGATAAGTAGATAAAAATCAAGATATGGTTAGTAAATAATTAGCATTAATTTGTTCTTAAAGTCAAAATAAGTATTCGCATGCTTACAGCATGTAACCTCATTGCACAATTGTTTAAGTATAATTAGTGGTGTAGCGCAATTGATTAAGTATGATTAGTGGGGTAGCACAGCATTGAAAAGCTTGAAACTCATTTTTAAAATATTTTATGAGAGAAATGATTTTTGTATCTCAAAATTCTAGGTATTTACAATGCTTGCCCAGTAAGGGCATTCATATCTCCTAGAATATAACCCTTTGCCAAAGAAACAAGAACAATGGAAACAATTATTGATACCAATTTTGTCATGATTTTGGCAAATACCCACAGACTTAAGATAATCTGTGGAGCACATACACATTCAGGAAAATTGGCCAAACTTTAACAGGAACAGGGACCTTTGTTGTATTTTAATTTTCCCTATTTCCATCCTAGTTTTCCTCATGCCATACTTCCCTTAAAAATTCAACAATGTGTATTTATGATAGTTGTAAACATACTCAACCTTACAAACACTGGAGAGGTTAAAAGGGGTTTGACCAATTCTTCCCCACAAATGCCTTTTCCAAATAATTGTCATTATTTGGCCAGAGTACCAGCTCCCCATGAACACTATTACAGGGCTGTAATTTATTTGATTGACACAGAGCTCACACAGTGGGAAACAGCCTATTCTTGGGCATTTATTTTAAAAGAAAATAACAGCAATTTGTTAAAATGGTACCTCCTGAGGTAACAATACTAGTTGGGACAAGAAAAAAAAGACTAACCAAAAATTTAAGTGAAAATTTTCATGGTGAGACTTCCATGGGGCTTTCTTTTTAAAAATAACTTTGGTGTAGTCTTGAAATTATACAATGCTACATGCATATGTATGGTTGCATATACGCTCAAGCCTGTGTGCTTGCTCATGAAAAAAGATCCCAAGACTTTGCTTTCGGGAGGTTTTTGTCTTTGGTACTTAACACAAGGAAAAACTGAGAACTTAGGCATAGTGATCAACTGTCTGACTCAGTACTGCCGAGCAGAGGAACAACAACAAAAACTGGCCGACCTATACACAGACAAGTAGAAAAAGTCTGAGAAAATCATCAGGACACTGATAAGGTTGACAAAGACATAGCCAAACGACCCAAAAGAAAGACCCAAATTAATAAAACTGAAGACAAAAGGAGAGAAATCTCTACAGATTCCAGGGCAATCCAGAGGGTCACAGGAAATCATGTTTGAAAACTTACATATAAAAATAAAAAAATTCTCAAAACTTGGCTTTTCTGTTACTGTGATAAAACACTACCAATAGCAGCAAGGGGGAGGGGTTTTATTTGGCTCACATTTCCAGGTAAAATCCATTATTTTACTGAGGGAAGTCAAGGTAGGAGCTCAAACAAGAACCCTGAGCAGAGACCACAGATGAGCAACAGAAGTGTTGTTTTCTTTTTTTTTTTTTTTTTAACAAAGAAGAACAAAAAAAAACCCATGAAACCAAATAGGTGTTGCACTTTATATTCAAATTCAAGAATAAAGAATGCTTAATAATATAAATATAAATGTGAATACTTCTGTTCTTAGTATTTAAACACCATACACTGTATGCACATATTAAAATACCATGTGCCCCATAAATGCACATATGCTTTCATGGTTTTTAGTCAGTTAAAATAAACTTTTAAAGCATTACAGAAACTAAAACAGTCTAAATTAGAATGAATTTTGAATGAATTATAGACTTTTATGTGAATGGTTGTTCAAAGAGAAAACACGAAGAACATCGTAGGTAAGACGAGCTGTTTCCTGAATTATTATCCAACAGTGAATCCTGCTGTGCAGAACTTCTGTAATGCAAGGAATAAACTCTGACTGTACATTTAAGTTTATTCATTGTTATTCCTTTAGATGAACAAACTCCATGCAAGTTACGATTTTCACAAACTATTTTAGTGTTACAAGAGTCATTACTTTTCTACCCAAAAGTCATTTCAGCCTTGCACCTTTTTCCCACCTAGTGGCAGACGCTTGCTATTAATTCTAGACAATCGTACATCACTTTCAAATTTGCTAAATTATTTAATTTAATTTAATTTAATAAATTAGATGTTTAATTAGAGTTTAATTCTGCCCATTTAGAATTGTTTTCTTCACTTCATCCATTCCCTCAGGGTCGGTTTAGATAACCCCAGATGCCGAAATAATACCATAGCGTCTGCGGGAGTCACTGGGAGTGTCTGTGAATATTGGCATACTTCAGCACAGAAATTCATTTCTCCTAAACTGACACTTCACAGATATGTCAGCACTGGCTAAGAAGATAGCTCCAGTTACACCAGTCTTTTATTTGCCCTATCCATATTATACTCAAAATAAGAATCACAACTCTCCCCTTCCCTGTGTTCCTTCTCTTCCCTCTTCATTCTGATAATATATTAACATAGGCAGGCTCAGGAAAGCTATTATCTCCCAATTCTCTCAATATGAAAACGTGTGTGAGTTCCTTTATTTCTCCAATACTCTCCTCTGAGGCTCCATTCTAAATAAATTGCTAAAATCAAACCATAATGTTTTTCTATGATGTTTAGCCTCCATAATCTATGAATCTCTTTTTTTTCTTTTACTGAAGTGCTGAGAACTAGACGAATGTACTTAAAAATGCTCTACCACAGTGCAGCACCCCCAACCATACATCAGTTTTATAAACCAATCTAAATGACATGATCTGCTATTTATTGGTATGAATTGATATCTTGTAGGTCTTTTTAAAATCTTTTTCTCGCTTTTATGGGAAATAGGTTCTTTTCTCATGGAATATATCCTGATTACAATTTCCCTTCACCCTACTTCTCCCAGTTCTTCCTTACCTGCCCTCCCATCTGGGTTCACTCCCTCTATGTCGCTCATTAAAAATGAACAGGCTTCTAAGAGACAAAAACAATACATAACAAAATAAACTATAATAAGATAAAATAAAAATTATCTCATCAAGTAGGACAAGGTAAACCAATAGAAGGAAAAGACCCCAAGAGAAAACAAAAGAGACCCACTTGTTCACACACTCAGGAATCCCATGAAAACACTAAACTGAAAACTAAAATATATATGCAGAGAGCCTAGTAGAGCCCACTGTAGGCCCTGTCCTTGCTGCCTCGTCTCTGTGAATTCATATGAACTTTGCTCAGGTGATTTAGAGGGTCTTGTCTTCTTGTTGTCCTCCATCCCCTCATCTCCTATACTTTTTTCTTCCTCCCTCTGAAGAGTTCCCGGAGCTCTGAGGGAAAGGATTTGATGGAGACACCAATTTAGAGCTGTGTGATACCGTGTAGGTTTTTTTTTTAACTTTGTATTTTCCTAGTAGCTGATTATATTGACAGCCTGTTCATGAATTTATTAGTTTCTATAGATTTTCTTTTTTTAAATGTCTAAAAATATTTTCTCACCTTTAAATTGAATTTTTCATCTTTTTATTGTTGAACAGTGAATTTATGCACTGGATAACTATCAGATAAAAGACTTACAAGCACTCTTTTATTTTGTGTCACCTTTCTACTTTTGGATTATGGTCTTTGATGCACAAACAAACTTTAATAAAGTCAAATTTATGTATTTTTTGTTGTTTGTGCTTTGAATGTCATATATGAAAAGACTTTGCCTAATTCAACATAGATTTACCCTAATAGTTCCCTTAGTAGCTATTTAATAATTTAGTAATACTGACTCACTATTTTGTGACTTTTATATAAAACTGTGAATATTATATCTGAAACCTATAACAGAGCTGACTGAGTTCTCACCTACCATGCACTAGCTCCTGAACTCACTCCCCAGCACTAGCTAAACTAGTGTGGCAACACACTAGGGAAGTAGAGGAAGGAGGAACATCAGTTTGAAATCATCTTTGGAAATATATAGTTCAAGGCCAGTCTGGGCCATGTCAAATACTTTCTCAATTTTTTGAGTGAATCTGAATTTACTAAATTTACTTTAGGAGGTATCAGGCAGACAGGTTATATCCCCAATGCAAAGATTCCTAGCATTATATATTTTGTGACTACAATTTCATGGGACGTCTTGCACAATGTAACATGTACTTTACAGTAATCTGGATCCTATTTTTAATCTCCATGGTTACTCATTTTTATTTCAGAATAAACTGTTTTCCTTTTCATTTGAAGCAATAGCTGACAATGGTATATAGAAAGACAATCTATGTTTTCAATGTTGATTTTATATTTGGAATATTTTTAAATGCTTTGAAAATGTTTAATTATTTGGTGAGTTTATTTGGGAATGTTTAATGTACAGATTCTTCTATATGCATGTAGAGAAAGTTTTGCTATTTAAATTAATTTCATTAGGTGCAAAGCACTGTGTGTGTGTTTAGTTATGCATTGTCATAGATCTATAGCATGCCTTCCTCTGATTCACTCCACTGCACCTCCCTTGTGCCTCTGAGTATCTGATTTCCATCCTCACAGACCATCCTTCTGCTTTCAGGTCACATGTATTCTATGACCTTTTTTGCCCACATCTCCCTTTCACAGCTTTCTTGATCCCCTTTCTAGTTTCAGGCCTACGTACACACTCACCTCTGGGTTTCCTGTTCTGTAGGCTGGCTCTTCCCTCTGGTGATCCTTACCTTTGCTGTGCACAATTCTCTCATTCCGTCTCATTTGCCATTTCTTGAGATTCTTTCCTATTTCATTCTTGTAGTCATATGTTTTCCAGCACCGTTTGTTGACGTGGTTGTCTTTTATGCAATACATGTTTTTGGAACTTTGAAAATATAGACATATTTTCTTGTTTAAATTTCTGGTGTTTCTGTTCTAGTCCATTGATCTATACATCTGTTTTTGTGCTAATACCATTGAGCTTGCTACTCTGGCTCTCTAGTACTATTGAAATTAGATACTGTAATAGCTTCAGCACTGTTCTTTATGCTTACAATTGCTGTGACTCTTTGGGGTCTTTTGTGATTCCTTATGAATTTTAAGATCATTTTTCTTAGTTACTTGAAAAATGTCTTTGGAGTTTGGATAGGAATTTTGTTGGATATGTAAATGAATTATGTGAATATAGTAATATTTATAATATTAATTATGCCATGCTAAACAGATGGGAGGTTTTTTCATCGTCTACTGTCTTTTAAATTTTCTTCAGTATCTTAAGATACTCACTTTAAGAGGTCTTTTATCACCTTGGTTATGTTTTTTTACTAGATATTTTTAAGAAGCTTTTGTGAATGAGACTTTTTTCTTTATTTCTATTTTGGTAAGTTTGTTACAGGTGTATGGGAAGGCTACCAATTGGTATGTTGAAAAACATTTTAATGCTGTTACTTGGTTAAAAATGTGCATCAATTGTAGTAATTTTTTGGTTGAGTCTCTTAATTATAACATTGAATCATCTACTAGTAAGCATACTTCTACTTTCCAGTGTCAACTATTTTTTTCTTCTTGCATAAGTAAGGTTTGAGTACTATAATGATCAACAGTTTTTGAGTTCCTGACTTTAGAGGAATTGTTTTTCAGTTTTACCCAACTCAGTATAATGTTAGCTAAAAGTTTACTGTATATAGCCTTTATTGTGTTACTCTACTTCTTTTACTTTCTCTAGAGCTTGATGTCTTGAAATAATATTGAACAATTACAAATGACTTTACTGTCTGTAATGAGATGACCATATGATTTTTTTCATTAAGTCCACCTAAATGTAGAAATTTGTTTATTTATTTATTTATTTATATGGCACAACCTTGCATCACTTGTAAGAAAGCAACTTGTCTTTAGTGTAATATCTTTGTAATCGGTTCTGGAATTCAGCCTGCAAGTATTTTGTTGAGAGTTTTTGTGCCTGTATTCATAAGACACACTGGCCTGTAGTTTTAATTTGCTGATGTGCCATTATCCACCTTTATTATTAGGCTTATACTACATTTATAAGTTAGTTCATAGTGTGCAAAGGTATATTTTTATTTATTTATTAAAAACTTCCACCTCCTCCCATTTTCCTCCCACTCCCCTTCTTCCCCTCCCCCTCCGTCTCCAGTTCAAAGAGCAGTCAGGGTTCCCTGCCCTGTGGGAAGTCCAAGGTCCTCCTCACTTCATCCAGGTCTAGGAAGGTGAGCATCCAAACAGACTAGGCTCCCACAAAGCCAGTCCATGCAGTAGAATCAAAACCCAGTGCCATTGTCCTTGGCTTCTCAGTCAGCCCTCATTGTCAACCACATTCAGAGAGTCCAGTTTGATCACATGCTCCATCAGTCCCAGTTCAACTGCCTTGGTGAGCTCCTATTAGATCAGCCCCACTGTCTCAGTGGGTAAACACACCCCTCGCAGTCCTGACTTCCTTGCTCATGTTCTCCCTCCTTCTCCTGAATATCTTGCATATCACCATAGACCCTTCATCCGGCGATGGATGGAGATAGAGACAGAGACCCACATTGGAGCACTGAACTGAGCTTCCAAGATTCAAATGAAGAGCAGAAGGAGGGAGAGCAAAGGTATATTTTTAAATGCATAAACAGAATTGTATGCATGTATAAAGGGAAAACAAAATATTTTAAGACATAATAATGTAAAGCACACTAATATATGAAAACAGGTTATGTGCAAGAAGCAAACCCCCAAAAAGATGAAGAAAAAAGATGATGAAGTGTTAGAGTGCTTTGTTCTGGGTCTTTGAAACTTGGGGAGAAAGGTTATTTGAGCTTACAGTTTGAACCATAATTTATGCTTATATTATGTCTGTACTGGGCAGGTCTCCAACTGTCCATCACAGTTGCCAAAATTTTCTGGTATGCAAGGCTACATATGACATTCATTTTGTTACTTGTTTTCTGGTTTTGCTAAAGTCCTTCCCAGCCCTCATTTACAACATTTTCTTTCATTTTCTGGCTAAGTGATTTACTTTATTACTGTATGGTTTTTTTCTTCCTTATCATTTTTTATTTGTCCGGTGTAATTTTTTTCTTTGTAGATACCATTTAGCTTACAAAAATCATCTTTTGATTATAATAAGCAATTTTGAAATAAATGTGATGATGAAAAATGAGAAAAAAACAGGGAGATTATGGAGGTGACTCGGTAAGTAAACTGCTTGACACATAATCATAAAGATCTGGGTTTTGATCTCCAGAACTCATATAAAAGAAAAAAATCCAGACACGGTGACAAATACGTCTGATCCCAGTGATGAGGCTGCTGATTGCTCAGCCCTAAATGGGCCATTTCTAACACACTCTCACCCCCTCCATTTCTTTGTTTCAAGTTGAATAGTTCCTCCAGCATTTCTTTCACTTTCTCCTTGCCTCCTTCCTTGCTTTCAGCTCCCTCCCTTTCTTCTTTCTTTACTTTGTTTTTTCTTCCTTTCTTTCTCTCAGACTTTTTTTCTTTTTCTGGTGCTTGTGCAGGTATATCCAGTGCAATCATTCTTCCTCAGAGCTATATTCCAAGTCTTCTTCAGTATTTCTTATATGATAAAGAATAAAACTACTCTCTCATCTTCCTTTCATTTCTGCCTCTCTATTTCTGAAAGATACACTCTTCTTCTTAGTTAATAGGATTTTTCATTCAATATTGTAAAATTCCCAGGGAACTCTTTACTGACCATGTGCTCTTTGACAAACTTAGGCATTATAATGTATTATATTTGTTTCTTTTCTCATATTCTCTTATTCTTTTTATTTGTTTCTCACATTTAGATTTTTATTATAAAATGTTTTGTGATAGACTCACCTGAGTTAAATATCAATATAAACGTTCATCTTTTAGGCATGTGTGTGTCCTCCACCAGCTTTAGAAAATTTTCTGTTACTGTTTCATTGAAGGCGACTTTTACTCCTTCAGCATTCTCAAGATGGTCTTGATCCCCAGTAACTTAAATATGATGTCTTCTTTTAGTGCTGCACTGAAATTTCCAGGAGGTTCCTTCTTTTGTGCTCATTCTTTCTTGCCTTTTTTGTCTTTCCATGATACAGTTTCCAGTAGCTTGCTTTTGACCTTGCTGATTCTTTCTTCAATTTCTTCTATGTTGATGTTCATACTATCTGGTATTTTCTTTCAATCTTGAAATATGCATTTTTCAGCTCAATTACTTCAATTGTATTGCTTTAATTTATTCTATTTTATTATTTTATTTTGGAAAAGAATCTCATCATGTAGCACAGACTGAATTTGGACTTACTATGTAGCCCAAGATGACAGAAAACTCATGATCTAGCCTTCCACGTGCTAAAGTAACAGATATACACCATTTCACAAAGCTAAGTCACTGCCAACTCTTTGTTAAGATTTCTGTTCAGGTTTGGAACCAGCTTTGTATTTTCTTCAAGCTCATTTTCTCCCTTAGAAGAATTAGCTTTAAATTTTGTGAGGATTCTCTGCTATTATCTATTCAGTTTCCATTACCTAATTCTTACTGTTATTGTTATGTGAGATAATGGTTTCCTGGTGTGAAGCATTTCCCAGAAATTGAATGATCAGTCTAATTCTGTTTGTTTGTGACTTTCTCTCAGAAAATTCTAAGCAGGCTGCTTTCTTTCTCTGAGCCTTGAACTACTTTTACTGTCTCAGCACTGTTGGCTTTCCCCCCAGATTTAGGTTTTCGGGGGTACAGCGATGGTATGTTCCCAGTGTTTGGAACTAGAAGACAATAATAGTTTTTTTTCTTGCTCTAGAAAATATGTGACAAAGGCATCTTAAAGAAAGGTTTACTTTGGCTCACAGTTTAGGGGTATAGCACACTATTACAGGTAAGGCAGAGTCTGAAGCAGCTGGTGACATTATGTCTAGCATCAGGAAGCAGAGAGATGAATGCGGCTGTTGAGTGTCATGAACTCTGCCATATATTGTAAGACGCCACAGTTGGATGACTTCTGCTGGACTCCTAGCCACAGCAGATTTGTACGTTCTAGGGTAGGGCTGTGAGGATTAGAAATGTTAGGTAGATGCTCTTGGGTAGGTAGAAGTAACATAGTAAAAATGGCAATCTTAGGAAAATCAATCTACAGATTCAATTCAATGCCCATCAAAATCCCAGCAAAATTCTTCACAGACCTCGAAAGAACAGCACTCAACTTCATATGAAAGGGCAAAAAAAAAAAGGATAGCCAAAACAATCCTGTACAATAAAAGAACTTCTGGAGGCATCACCATCCCTGACTTCAAACTCTACTACAGAGCTACAGTACTGAAAACAGCCTGGTATTGGCATAAAAACAACAGGAGGACCAATGGAACCGAATCAAAGACCCAGATATTAATCCACACACCTTCAAACACCTGATTTTTGACAAAAAAGCAAAAAAATATCAAATGGAAAAAAAGCATATTTAGCAAATGGTGCTGGCATAGCTGGATGTCAACATGTAGAAGAATGAAAATAGACCCATATCTATCACCATGCACAAAACTCAAGCCCAAATGGATCAAAGACTTCAACATAAAACCAACCACACTGAACCTCATAGAAGAGAAAGTGGGAAGTACACTTGAACACATTGGCACAGGAGACCACTTCCTAAATATTACCCCAGTAGCACAGACACTGAGAGAAACAATTAATAAATGGGACCTCCTGAAACTGAGAAGCTTCTGTAAAGTAAAGAACAATGTCAACAAGACAAAACAGCAGCCTGCAGAACAAGAAAAGATCTTTACCAACCCCACATCAGACAGAGGGCTGATCTCCAAAATATACAAAGAACTCAAGAAATTGGTCATCAAAAGAACAAATAATACAGTAAAAAAAAATGGGGTACAGACCTAAACAGAGAACTCTCAACAGAAGAATCTAAAATGGCTGAAAGACACTTAAAGAAATGCTCAACATCTTTAGTCATCAGAGAAATGCAAATCAAAACAACTCTGAGATTCCATCTTGTACCTGTAAGAATGGCCAAGATCAAAACCTCTGATGACAACTTATGCTGGAGAAGATGTGGGGTTAAAGGGAACACTCCTTCATTGCTGGTCGGAGTGCAAACTGGTACAACCCTTTTGGACATCAGTATGGCGATTTCTCGGAAAATTAAGAAACAACCTTCCTCAAGACCCAGCAATACCACTTTTGGTTATACACCCAAAGGATGCTCAATTGTACCACAGGGACATGTACTCAACTATGTTCATAGCAGCATTGTTCATCATAGCCAGAACCTGGAAACAACCTAAATGCCCCTAAACCAAAGAATCAATAATGAAAATGCGGTACATTTACATAATGAAGTTCAACACAGCAGAAAAAAATTAATGACATCTTCAGATTTGCAGGAAAATGGTTGTATCTAGAAAACATCATATTGAATGAGGTAACCCATCCTGAAAGACAAACATCATATGCACTCACTCATAAGTGTCTTTTGAACAAAAAGACAGCCTACAATTCACAATGCCAGAGAACCTAAACAACAATGAGGATACTAAGAGAGACATACATAGATCCAATACATACGTAGATCTAATCTACATGGGAAGTAGAAAAAAGATCTCCTGAGTAAATTGGGAGCATGGGTACCATGGGAAAGGGTAGAAAGGGATGGAAGAGGAAGGGAGAAGAGCAGATGAAAATGTATAGCTCAATAAAATCAATAATAAAAATTAGAAAAAGAAAAAGAAATGTTAGGAAGGAGGAACAGATTTAAGAAAGAATCACAGAGACACAGGATAGTATCAGGAGGCCCACTCAGAGCCTCTTGCATACTGAGTTCTGAGTCCTAAGCCCTGAATATGCCCATGTTTAATTTTTAATACACTCTTATACCCCAATAAAAGAAACAGGGGAAGATGGCAAAAGATAGTTTTAACATGATACAAAGAACAATGAGAACAGTTACTTTGCTTCAATACTTTGCGACATCAAGCCATTAATTCATGAGAAAAGCATTTTGTTGTTTAGGCAGTGAGCCCACACTAGATCAAGTATCCTGAAGGCAATCAATCCCTAGGTCAAATCTATTTCAAAAGAATGATAAAAAGTATGCTTGACTTCCCTGACCTTTGTCAGGGTGGAGTGGATCTACCTGTATGTACCATCTTAATGTCCAAAACAGCAAGTAACTGTGCCCTAGGTCAAGGTGTGTAGCCCCACTTGTTGTCAACAGTTTTGAGCAAGCTCAGACTCTCTGACCTTCAGACAAGGTATAACAGGCTCACATTTTGGGGCCTCCACAGTTCAGCACACTTTCTACTTTTGATTTAGTCTAGTAATCTAACACATGGAATATTGCATCCCACAGTTATGGAGAGGGTTTTCCTACTCCAATAAACCCAGTATAGAAAATCCTTCAAAGATAAGCTCAAAGACGTGTTTCTAGGTAATTCTAGATCCTGTCTGAATGAAAAAAAGAAAGAAAGAAAAAGGAAAGGAACATGACTTCTCCTAGGTGTGGTGGAGGACAAATTTTATTATAGATGTGTGGGAGAGCATAACCAGACTCATGGATATCTGAGAGACTCCAGAGTGGACATGACCAGACTGAGCCATGTGAGAAGAGAGGGGAGGGGAGAGGGAGAGAGGAGAATCCGAAGAAGCAGCCAGGAGGCCCAAAGAGAGTAGACGAAAAAGTCAGGTGACCAAAATGGTTGAATTCTATGGGGAAGGAAGGACAGCTGGTGAAAGTGATCCTAGACCCTGGGCTGGAGAAGTTTAGAGTAGAGGTGGGGTATGCCAGCCAGGAGGGCCCTGCAACATGTAGGCACTGAGGGATCCAGGGAAAACTGGTGTCCAGGTCTGTTTGATATGTTGAATAGGCACTTTAGCCATTTGTACCAGGTATGAAAGCTAATATGGCCAAGTTGAGAATCATATTAATTCACACCACAAAGGCACTCCAAGCTTGCTTTTCCAAGTACTCTGTTGTTTCCAATGAACTAGGAGAATAGCTGAAAATTACAGTCTGTCCACACAAATCTCTCATTAGGTATCGAATATTTCCACATGCCTCATCTTTCGTGGCCATATACCCCATCCCCAAGATCTATTGTCGTTCCTATAGTCTTCAAATCCATCAGTTTATGTCACTTGCCAATGCCCATGTCCTCACAAAAGTAGAACACCAAGGGAAGGCCAAGACTTACATTATTATGGGCTGCCAAATACTGGCGTAGATACAGAACTCAACAATCCCACAGTCAACCACAGGTGGGGCTGACTAGAATTGTCTTATAACCTAGGCTCTCATGCTGCCCATGAGGCTGGATCTTTCCACAGGCCCCATCCTAAAGGCAAAGATTATTAGGATCTCCTTTGTCTTAGGTTTCTTCAACCAAAGACTAAGTTCCACAGCCAAGTCTCATCCTTACTACCTTGCCCTAAGTCCATGGAATGAGTCTAATACTACACCTTGCTGTGAAGATTAGAGTAGTGTCAGTGAAGGCAGTCATTTGGAGCACTAAGCTGGTGCTAAGATCAATTAACCTTGGATTTCGCAGATTAACAGATCCAGAGGGTCTCAGAGGTACACCAAGTCTCATGTATAGGGAGTATGTGTGTGTTCCCCCTGGGAGCTAGACACTGTCTTAACAGAGTAGTTTTCGAGTTGTCAGTATGTAGTCTCCTGGTGTTACCTGCGCTCCCTGAAGATGGGTGGGAGAGATACTCCTTTGGCTACCAAGAGTAATGCAACCCGTTTCAACTGCTTCTCACAGTTGGAGAGACCTGCACATTCTCGGCAGCATGATGGGTATGCTCCAGGCCTATTCCATACATAGAAATGCTATAGCTCAAAACTTATGTCTGTCTCACTGGCGTGAAGACCTTTGCTGAAGGCAGTGCTGGTTTAGAGGCTTGATTTGTGAGCTCTGACCTGTGTTTTCTGCCTTCTATAGAGTGCCGCATCTCTCTGTAGTGGACTAGAGAGAGAACCTCAAGACAAATATGTGCAAAATATTGTAACCACTCCCCAGTGAAGAGAATTGTGCTCCCTGATCTGCTAGTAGATATCAGAGAAGAAGGCTACGTAGTTAGCATCAGTGGTCCAATGTATGGGTATAGGCCTGAAAGTATGAGCGCTGGTGCTTTGCCAAAAATAGTGTCCCACTGTACCCAGCCTGGTACAGAATATTGAATCTAAGATCTGGAGTTACCTCTCTCCCCATCTCAGGCATAAAGCACCTTTCCTCAAACAGGCTGCTTGCAGTTGAGGAAGTAGGATATGGGTCTTTCCTCTTCCCTTCTTTAATGTCTTCTTCATTTTGCAATACTAAAAACAGTTGCCATTATTTCTCCACTGATTCTTTGAGTTCATATAAAGGTAGATACATGACACAAATTTTGTGTCAACGAGAAGATATTCCTCAAAAGATCTTACTAAACTACTATCTTGTTTAATATCTTGAATTTTTTTTCATTTTTAATTATGCATATTATTCTGTATATAAGCATGCATATGTGCACATAAGTGCAGTATTCTCGCTGAGCAGAAGAGAATATCATCAGATATGCGGGAGCATGAGTTAGAGGCAGTTGTGGGCTGAGCAATGAAAGTGCTGGGCACTGAACGCTGGTGTTTGGAAAGAGCATTATGCCCTCTTACCCACAACTGAGCCATTTCTCCAGATCCTTTTCTGATGCTACAAAACCAATCTTTAAAGTATTACAACTAGTCTAGTTTCTACATAGATGCTTATTCATATAATAAATATGCACTCCATGCAAAGTTATTGCAGCAGGAAATAAAATAGACAAGTACCATGAAAGATCAGACTGTAAACAGAAGCAATATGATTTTTTTTCCTGGTTTTCTACCGTCATGGTTTCTGGTGGTTTGAATACAAATGGCCCCCATAGAGTCATGTGTACGAATGTTTGGCCCATAGGGAGTGGCACTTTTAAGAGATGTGGCCTTGTTTGAATAGGTATGGCCTTATTAGAGCAAGTGTGTCACTGTGGGGGCCAGCTTTAAGGTCTTACATGCTCAAACTACACCCAGTGTGGCAATGTCCTTCTGCTGCATGTAGATCAAGAAATAGAACTCTTAGCTGCTTCTCCAGTGTCATGTCTGCCTGCATGATGCTATGCTTCCCCCAGGATGAAAATGGATCATTATTATCTGAAGTGCAAGCCAGCCCCAATTAAATGTTTTCCAAGTATTGCTGCAGTCATAGTGTCTCTTCACAGCAATAAACCCCTAATTAAAATGTGTTTTGCTAAAAAAAAACATTAGTATCATTTTAAATCTTTTCCTGGTTTAGTTTTGAAATTTTAATTACAACATTCCTTCCTTCCCTTTCCTCCTTAAGACTTCCCATATACTCCTCCTCCTCTCTTTCAAACTCATGACTTATTTTTTCATAAATTCATCAAACTTTCTACAAATATTTGGCAAGATCGTTGTTGAAATACTGTTCATCCAATTTGAGGTAAATGAAGATAAAAATGAAAATAGGTGAAGGATGCTGGATATAAACTAGTCAGAGGTTTCAATGGGTCATGCATAAAGAATACTTATGCTGAGACTGTTTGTATAAGGACTCTAGGAAGTTAGAACATTATGGGAAATAGGATACTTTATACAAGTGGAACATTTTGAGAGTCACTTCAGTGATGCAATCTCTGTGGTTAAAACTGCAGCTGATCTGGCTCTTCACTTCCAATTGTCATGAGTGAATTCTTACTCCATGTGACGATTGATTTTTCAAGTTCTAAACCCACTGTGGTAGTATTTGAAGGTAGAAGTATTGGGAGGTGAATTTGTTTAGATATGGTAATGTGGGTAAGGTTGCCATGATGGGATCCTCTTAAGGATAAGAAGACACAGCTGGTCGGTGGTGGCATATGCCTTTAATCCCAACACTTGGGAAGCAAAGGCAGGCAAATAGCTGTGAGTTCAAGAAAAGCCTGATCTACAGAGTGAGTTACATTACAAACAGGTCTACACAGAGAAAACATATCTCAAAAAAAAAAAAAAAAAGAATAAGGGAGGTTGACTCCCAGTTCCCTGAGAAACCGCCACACTGATTTCCACAGTGGCTGCACAAGTTTGCATTCTCACCAACAATGGATGAGAGTTCCCCTCTCTCCACATCCTCTCCAGCATAGGCTATCATTGGTGTTTTTGACTTTAGCTAATCTGACCGGTGTAAAATGGTATCTCAAAGTTGTTTTGATTTGCATTTCCCTGATCGCTAAGGATGTTGAGCATGACCTTAAGTGTCTTTTGGCCATTCGGAGTTCTTCTGTTGAGAATTCTCTGTTCAGATCAGCACCCCATTTTTTAATTGGGTTAATTAGAGTTTTATTGTCTAGTTTCTTGAGTTCTTTGTATATTTTGGAGATCAGACCTTTGTCTGATAAGGGGTTGGTGATGATCTTCTCCCGGTCAGAAGGTAGCCTTTTTGTCTACTTTCATTCTTCTACAGGTTGACATCCAGTTATGCCAGCACCATTTGTTAAAGATGCTTTCCTTCTTCCATTGCATACCTTTAGCCCCCTTGTCGAAAATCAAATGGGATCCCAGGTCCAAGGAGAGATCCCCAGATTGTTCTCTGGACAGAGGAGAGGGTGCCTGAACCGGCCTTGGCCTATAACCATACTGATGAAGATTTTGCTTATCACCATAGATCCTTCATCCGACGATGGATGGCGATACAGACGGAGACCCACATTGGTGCACCGGACTGAGCCCCCCATGGTCCAAATGAGGAGCAGAAGGAGGAAAAAACATGAAAAAAAACTCAGGACCACGAGGGGTGCGATCACCCACTGATACAAGGGGACTGATCTAATGAGAGTTCACCAAGGCCAGTTGGACTGGGACTGAACGAGCATGTGATCCAACCAGATTTTCTGAATGTGGCCGGATTCTCTGAATGTGGCTGGCCTGGAGCCTTTCTGAAAAGCCATTGACAATGACACTGGGACTTGTTTCCTCTGCATATACTGGATTTTGGGGATCCAGTCTGTTTGGATACTCACCTTCCTGGACCTGGAGGGAGGGGGGAGGAACTTGAACTTCCCACAGGGCTGGAAGCCCTGACTGCTCTTAGGAATGGAGAGGGAGGAGGAGGGGGAGGGGGGGAGTGGGACGGTGTTGAGAGGAGGGGTGGAAATGGAAACTTTCATAATTTAATAAACTTTGAAAAAAAAGAATAAAAAGATACAATAGCTCCTCTGCCATGTAAAGAGAGACAGTTGTCTTATAAACCAGAAAGAGGGCTCCAACAATGAGGTGAATCAAAGCGGCTAGCCTCTGGAAATGTGTAAAAGTAAGTGTCTGTTGGTTATTCCACCAATCTGTGGTAATTAATTACAGCTGACCCAGCAGGTGAAATTATCAACCTAGAACATCAGTGAACATCGTATCTTCAGATTAAATTTTTTTATAGTTAATGAGTTATTTTAGGTCATTTGCCCAACACATGATAACCATTCAATAGTTGTATTTTATCAATGTTCTTATCATCTTTATTATGCTACCATTTTCCTAAATCCAGTCTCTGGAAAGAGTCACAACAGCCAGAAGCTAAAACTGCAAGAATATATTAACACTTATATAGAACATATATGCACACTATTTGTGTGTGTGTGTGTGTGTGTGTGTGTGTGTGTGTGTGTGTGTTTGCTGAGGACAGGGGAGAGAAAAGAGAAAGAAATTTACATGAAGTATAAATAACATTGACAATATTGCTGGACAAAGAAGGAAGTGCTTTCCAGAAAGTCTAATAAGAAGCAAGCTGCAAGCCTGAGTCATCTGGACTCATGTCTGGTGATTGTTTATAATACGGATGAAAAAGGGAACTTGTCCAAACTTATCACTCAGAACCTTATCATTATTGTCTTGATAACATTGGTATAATAGACTTATAAAATTCCCTGAAGAAAGACTTTTCTGGCTTACTTCCTAACTTTGATACCTGTTCTTCTAACTGCTTTTTATTATTCCTGTCTTTTGTGGAGTTATTTCTATGAGAATTTGCTCTTTTTTTTTACATGAGACACACCATCTCTTTTGCCTTTGTCACCAAACATTTTACTGAATGATAAGAAATCATCCCTATACTCTCAGAAAAATAGTATATGTGGTCGCTAATCGTCCATCTGGCTTCTTTACCCAACACTGGGTCTTGCACCATTTTCAATCAAATTCATTAAAATTTTATTGTTACAAGGGCCCTAAATATATGGCATTTCTTAAGTTATCTGCCTATCAGTACTAAAGATGACAGTGGAAAAGGCTCACCTACAACATTTATGCTGGAACATGACTCCCCTAAAATATTTGGGCTTTAAAAAGACAGTTTATAGGGTACTTGGAGTATTTATCCTTGGGTGTCACACACAATAAAAACAATAAACATAAGAAATAATTTTTCACTAGTTGAATAATAAAACACCATAACACACAACTAAGTACTTATTCATCAGAAACATTAAAATAATAATACAATAAAATAACTACTTTTCTTAATTAAAGATTTAGACTTTCAGAAGTTTGAAAGCAATATGTTGGAAAATTTAACCTTTTAGAATATTTTGTTTCCTAACTGGTGTAATTACTCTGTGATTTACATGACACATCAATAAACAACATTAATTGGCTATATTTAAAGTATCCTATTAGTGTTATTACTATTCCTGTACTCTCAAGGCAGATGTACAAAAGAATATTCATAATTGTAAAACTAATGAATACTTAAATAAAAAGTAATATGTTAAGCTACCAGTCTAAAGAGTTACCAGTGTAAGGGTGCCTTAACATCTCACTTTCCCATTGTAATAAATTGAAAGAAACTATATCTAAAGGTTAAAAAATGAATATGCTAAGTAATATTAAAATAACACCTACATTTCAGTCTTTATACTTTCCCTCGAATACTCTATGATTAATTCTACAAACCAAAAGTAAGCATAAACATCCCTATCTTCCAGTGTCAAATCTACTGCATGTTGAGGGAAAATGATACTGGTTTTTTTCCACTTCTTTAATGAGCATATTTTATCTTTCTACTGAGACTGTAACCTGTTTAGGAACACACATATATACCACTTACTTTCCTTGTCCTGAAACACTGGTTGTTCAGGAACATAGATAAAAGGGTGGGGAATGACTTTCAGCAAGTCACTTAGCCTTTCTGGTCCTGTTTGACTATCTTTACACTGAAAGAGTTAATCTGTATATATTAGACCATAGAAAAATTTTAAAAGACAAAAACCCACAGTCAAATTTGATAGATCTGGGGTTATCTTGAAGAGACCCATGACTGCAGCAACTCTTATAAAAGAAAACATTTAACTGGGGCTTGCTTACACTTTCAGAGGTCTCGACCATTATCAGTAGCCAGGAAGACATGGTGACAGACGAGCTAGGCATTCTACATACAGATTCACAGGCAGCAGGAAGGAGAGAGCCTGAGACTGGTTTGAGCTTTTGAAACTTCCAAACCCACCTCAGTGACACACTTTCTCCCACAAAGCCATACCTCCTAATCCTTGTCAAGTGGCACAAATCCCTAATTACCAAGCTTTTAAATATAGGAGCCTATGGGGGCCATTCTTATTCAAACCACCACATTCTGCTCCCTGGCCCCCGAAAGGCTTGTAGCCATATCATACTGTAAAAATACATTTAGAAAAACTTCAAAAGTCCCCATAATCTGTAAAATTTTCAAAACTATCTACATTTATTTATGTATTTAGATATTTCAAGACAGGATTTCTCTGTATAGCCTTGGCACTTGTCCTGGAAATTGCTGTATAGACCAAGCTGGCCTCGAATTTCCAGAGATCCTCCTGTCTCTGGCTCCCGAGTATTGGGATTAAAGCATGCACCACCAAACACCGTCAGGTTCAACACTGTTTCAAAGTCCAAAGTTCAAAGTCTCTTCTAAGACTCATGACAATCTCTCAACTGCAAACCCTGTAACATCAAAGTTGAAAAGTAGATCAAATGCTTCTAACATATAAAGGCGCAGAATATGCATTGCCATTCAAAAAGGGAGGAAATGGAGCATAATGAGGAAATGCTGGACTAAAGCAAGGCTAAAAACCAGCTGAGCAAACTCCAAACTCTGAATCTCCATGCAGGACATCAAAGCACTCTTCACATCTACAGCTCCTTTCAATTTTGGTGACTGAAACACACATCTCTTTCCTGGACTGCTTTTCCACTCCCGTTAGCAGCTCTCCTTGGCATATGTATCCCAGAACTCTGGCGTCTCCAGCATCTTGGTTCTCCAAGGCAGTCTAGAATTCATCTTCACAGATTCATGCAGACATCCCTGACATATGCCTGGCCTCGGCAGCTTTTCTTAGCTATAGAGGGAGATTCTATGATCCTTTTTTATATCCTTCATCCTAAAGCCAGAATTACAAGGCCAAAGTTGACAAGTTCTGCTGTTTCCTGGGACCAGAACATGAACCCCTTGTTAATATACATTTTCAGCAGCTTTGTGCTTTCAAGGGTTTCCTTTACTGTCGCAGCTTGACTATCCTGGAACTCACTAAAAGACCAGCCTAGCCTTGAACTCAGAAATCTGCCTGCCTCTGACTTCTGAGTACTGGGATTAAAGGCAGGTGACAACATGTCCAGTCCTATGTTTTCCTTTAATTCCTTTTTACAAATTGGAAGCTAGGTTGGATCGGATTTTGCCCTAAGGTCACCAGTCCTTTTATTCAATTTTGCCTCAGATTTTTCTTTAATTTTTTTATCTCCTTGAACACTGGATTTAGCATCATTGTACTTCCTGATGCTCCCTTTCTCTTCAAACTGTACAATTTGTGCTTTTCCTTACTTAGTTTGCTCCTTTTTGTTATAGATATTCATAAACATGGCCACTAATAACACAGTCAATACTAAGCTGCTTTGGAATTTTCTCCACCAATATCACTAATCCAAAACTCTTCATTCATTTATTCTCCAGCAGATTTTTCAAACAAGGGCCAAAAGCAATCACATTCTTTGCCAAAATATCAGTAGTATGATCTTTAGGTCACTTATTAATATACTTCTCCTCTGAAATCTCTTGAGCTACTGTCAAAATCTACATTGCTCTCAACCCACTGTTTTCCCTGCTCCTACTAGTATGAACCATTAAATTCCATTTAAAGTATTCAACTGCTTTGCTAATCCAAGACCTCAAAACCCACATTCCACCAAGAAGAAGCATAGTCATTCCTGTCACAGCCAGAGCTCTCAGCTACCTATCTGGCATCATGTCTGCCTGTCTCTTCACAGCAACAGAGCACTAACAACTGCACAGAAGAAAAATTCAAAAAAAAGTTTATTTCAGGAAAGTTCCTCGTATGGTTTTGAGGCAGATACCACCTTGAAACATAGGCTGTCAGAAATCTACAATCTATATACTTGCAATTTCTCCATAGGTCATTTGAAAATGTCCAGTCTTGATCAGATCTTTTAAGTCTGTGGACTCCTCACACTAGTTACTTCACCAGACATCATTTGTGATAGTGAGAACATCAAGATTGCTAACTATGACAAGTAATGAGATGTATTTTCTCCATACTTTGTCTAATTAGGATGCTAAAATGGATGTTTCCTTTATGGGATTTATTTTGAAGCAGAGTTGGGGTCTTATTAAAGGTATGTTAATATAGACTTAGACATGAGAAAGGAACCTAGAGAAAGAAATACAGTCATAAAAAATATGCACTCAACCGCATAGATTTTGACTTCCTTTAAGGGTTTCTTCATTTGTATATTAAAGAAGTTTTAACGTTCTGAAGTGACCAGGAAGAAGACAAACAAATGTGTTTAACTGCTTACAAACAATGGTGCTTATATTTATTTACAGTAGATTTTCTTTTTTCTATAGACATTCTATACTTGTACATCAACATAATTTCTACTTTATGCATTTTATATTTCTCATTTCAATTCTTTCCTCAAAAACAACCTTGTCAAAGCAATTAAAAAATTCTCCATCGGTATTTCCATTAGCAGAAAACCACCCCCAAGTTGAATGAATCTACAACACACACGGTTTGACAACCTTTAGTCTTAGTACAGGTATGGCAAGTGAGAGGAGTTGTGTGAAAGCTAGCCCTATGGATGAGCGTGACTAGAAGCAGCAGTTTTAGGACATTTTTCTAGAGCAGAACTTGAAAGCAGGATTTTTGCATATTCTGGAGCCCATAATACCACTCCCAGCATGCATGCTGCAACATATATTGCTCACTCTGTGTTGGTAGATGATGATGATGATGATGATGATGATGATGATGATATTATGGTTCTAGAAAGATAAGAAATGTCATGTGTCTATCAAATCACCGCATTGATAGTATATTGAAGGCTGAACATTTGATTGATTTGAGAAGAAAGCAAACAGGGCTGGACCTTGGAAGCCTTGGTTACCAATGTCAGTCTGGTTACTCACAAATATTTATCAAATTGCTTTCCTTCTCTTTGGAAATCTACATTCCATGTATAAAATAATAGCATTGATTAAATCTTTGATCTTCAGACTAAGACACCTCAGCTGTTTACTAAATGCGCTAAGGGGAACAAAGAGAATCTTTGTTCTCTCAGATCAAAGTAAGTCCTACTACTTTTTATCACTCACACGTGAGTTCATGTGCACAAATATAATAAAAGAGCTTAGTAGTCATAGTTTTCTCAATTTGTTAAAGTAAAAATAAAAATCCAACTAGACTATCCTCATGGGGCTTAATGTCTGTATTGTTCCAGAACTCTCTAATATCTAATATAGAAAACAATGATCTTCCAAGAGCATGCATTATTTTCTTTGTTTTCTAGAGGAAAAATGTTGTTAATATTGTTGTCATTACTGACAACGGCCATCTAACTCTATCCTCCTCAGCCTTAAGACACAAAGCCTTGCCTAAAGGAAAAGTGCTAACCACAAGTAGTAGGAAAAAATCCCCTGCTATTATCTGTCTTCTAATGAAAATCCTACAAGAATACTCTAAAGTGGAATTGAATCCTTAAAGAAAAAGAAAAGAACCACATAAGTCCCTAGGAGTCTTTTCCTTTTTTTTCCAACTCTACTCAGAGTCTATTTACTAGAAATGTGACTCATTTACAATTATAGGGAAAGATAAAGTTCAGCAAATAGCCCATCCATGTGTCTCAGTAACTCTCCAATAAAAGACACAGGGTCATTGACAATTGATGTTTCATATGATAAACTACCTTAATTCATTTAAGGAAGTGAAAGCAAGAACTATATCACAAGTCTGTGAACTACCAGTTTCTTGACTTTAAGGAGAAATTACAGAACAATTGAAGAACCTATCTGTTCATTAACAATGATTAAATAGTTTCAAAGTTGGAATCAGTATACCTTGATTTGGTTGTCATCATTTTAGATATGTTATTAGGTACACTTATTTAAAGGATGTTTTGTAAAATTGTAATGTGATGCTGCACATTTGCAACTACTAAACCCAGACATAATAAGATCACTTTGGAGCTAGAGGTGTGTGTGACTCGGTGGAAGAGAACTTGCCTAGCATGATGTAGACCCCTATTCCACATACGCAAAAGCAAGAAGGTCTCTCCAAGCCTCTTAGGAAAAGTACAAAGCAATGTGATTTGGGACTTGAAGTTCCAAACTATCTGTGGGCATTTTTAAGATGATAAATATATAAGTTTTAACATTATGATAATTTTTGGACAATTCTTCTCTCTCATTTTACTTACAAATAATTTTTCTCTTTTTATGATTTTCACACATGCATAGCTCTTAAATCATTTCTTATTTAACTGACTGATTTCTTTTCTTCTTGTTTTTACAAAAAACAATTGTGCACTGAACTGCACAATTATTCCAGTTTATTCTGCTATAATAATTCTCATCAAATCAGCCCTTCATTCTTCATCCAAGCACACATTATATAGTAATGATATATTAACTGAATGTACCATTTCAATGTTAGCTTCAGTCTTAAGAACCCCAGGGAGACTGACTTCTTTGTAAAACTAATGCATGAGAAGAATCAAGTATAAAAATTCTAAGAAACTGGCATAGGCTCTGTCCTTCATGGCCACTATCTCAGAGTTGCATGACAAAAAAAAAAGGTACTCAAAATCAGTTAAAGTCCTTTTTGGGCCCTACAATTGGTAGCTGATATTCAAAGACGATTATAAATCATACTGACCTATATAAGCACATAGCAACAATGTACTAGGAATCATTCTTATCTTACTAAAGTTATTCCCTGTCAAAATACATGATTACACCTTTAATCCCAGCATTCATGAGGCAGAGACAGGCAGATTTCTATGAGTTTGAGGCCATTCTGGTATATAGAGTGAGTTCCAGTACAGCAAAAGCTACACAAAGAAACTCAGTCTTGAAAAACCAAAATAATAATGATAATAAAAGTAATAACTATGATTAGAATTACTAATATTGTCAGTTTCCATAGTAACTCAAATTAATACTATTTTCACCTGGAACAATAAGACAGAAATTGATTATTCCACACATATCAAACGTGCATTGAAACAGAGTGTTGTCATATGTGTGATACCCATAATGAAAAAATATGAAGACTATTAATATCCAAACTATACAAAATCAGCCATGTATGAAGATTTTACTCATACACTGAAGTAAGCAGATATGAGGTCACAAAAAAGCAGCACACCGAACACATCATCTTTCTACTTTTTATGGCTTTAATTTTTTTAAGTTTTTCAGTATGTGATAAGATTTTATTTTCTTCATATTCATCCTTATTTCCCAGTGACTCACAGAGCAAACCTTCATTCATACCTATCCTTCTTTGTGTCCTTATCTCCCTTTTTAAATCCATTGAGTCTCATTAGTGTTGGGGATAGATAAAGATATAGGTATAGGCATAGGTAGATATAGTCTTCGTAGTATGGCCATTTACTGAAGCTTGTTAGAACTATCTGATGAGGTTGGAGAGATTCACTAATCTATGTGCATAGTGAAAGATCACAAGAAGTTCATTTAATGCTCTATCATATTAGCAGAGTAATAGTAGCAGGTTCTAATCTAAATTCTGTGGCTTGTCTAGCCATAAATTCTTAAATTTTTATTTCATTTTATTTGTTTATTTATTTTCCAGCCCAACTACAGTTTACCCTCTCGCCTCTCCTCGCACTCCCTCTCCCACACCTCCCCTCTGCTCCCACTAAACATCTCCTCCTTCATTTCTATTCAGATAATGACATGCCTCCCTTGGATATCAACAATATATGGCTTGTCAAGTTGTACTAAGACTACCCAACCATCTTGCCTTGTATCAAGCCTGGCAAGATAGCAGAAGATGGACAGACCTGCCATGCTCATGAATTAGTAGGCTTAACATAGTAAAAATAGCCATCTTACTAAAAACAATCTACAATTTCAACACAATCACCATTAAAATCTCAACACAATTTTTTACAGAACTTTAAAGAATAATACTCAACTTCACATGGAAAAACATCAAACCCAAGACAGCTGAAGCAATCCTGTACAATGAAAGAACTTCTGGAGATATCACCATCCCAGATTTCAAACTCTACTACAGGGCTAAAGTCATAAAAATGACATTGTATTGGCATAGAAACAGACAGGTGGATCAATGGAATCAAATTGAAGACCCAGAAGCAAATGCACACACTTAAGGACACCTAATTTTTGACAAAGAAGCCAAAAGTATACAATGGAGAAAAGAAAGCATCTTCAATAAATGGTGCTGATCTAACTGAATGTTGACACGTAGAAGAATGCAAATAGATCCATATCTATCCCCATGAACAAAGTTCAAGTTCAAGTGGTTCAAAGACATTAACATAAACCCAGACAAACGGAACCTGTTAGAAGAGAAAGTGGGGAATATCCTTGAATGCATTGGTATAGGAGAATACTTCCTGAATAGAACACTAATAGTACAGACACATTATCTTTATCTATAAATTGCATTAATTTTAGGCCATTTTAATCATGTATCAGTATATAATAGGTATTTTGATGAAATATGAAAATAAGCATAGGATAGTGGAATTTTAAAATCTGAAGCTATAAATGCTAAACATTCTTGTTTTGTATAGTACTATATAATCTCAACACTATGGATATATCTGCTATATAATAAAATATTTCTACATATTACTGTACCTAAGAAATTTATCCACAACATGAATGTTATCTAAATACATTTTATTCAACTTTCAAAAGTACAATCTTTAATAGCAATGTCTTTTCATGTGGATTATCTATATTAAAATATTAAAATTGAACAAATCGAAAGACAGTATATGCAATGTTTTCAGTCTCTATATGACAGTAAATCATATTCTCAAAAATTTTTGCCCATTGTCTTTCATAATCAAACATCTGAATGACTGAAATTGATTGAAAATGTTTGACAGAGGATGCTAAGACAGGAGTGATGAAGAGAAAACAAGCTATTTTACATACTTACTACAACATCATAAAACATGGAGCTACAGAAATGAAGAAAATGTGATTAAAATAACAAGATATGAAGACATTGAATTGGTTTAATCTATAGAATTAAATAAAGAACAAGTACTTATTCAGTGGGAATTATAAATATGCAAAACTTAATATATAACACATTAAAACGACGTTTAAAACAGAAGTCCATAGAACTTTATTTTACAAGCAATGGTATATAATGATTCTTTTACTACTCATAGGAAAAATGTGAACTGTTAGCCATGTGATCTTGTTTCCAATTTGGCAATAAAATATAACATTACATAAGGTATATTGTGTTAGTTTAGTTTAAATTTCAAATTTTGCACTTTTTTTCATTTTTAGTCAACATTATGAGTATAAAGCATTGCCAAAAGAATCTCAGAAGCAGATACTGGTTTGCTACACATGTCAGACACTTAACCTGAGTGCCTTTCTTTTTCTTAGCCTTAAAAACAACCAGGCTAGAGCTGTGATATACCGGAGTTAATCCTTGTGCCAGTAGAGTTCAAAGTATCAAGTTTAATTCAGGACCAACAGATTCTCCATCTTCCTTAATCTTTCCTCTACCTGTTTTACAAATGCCGACCAAATCATATGTTTCTTCCTACAGAGTCTCTCAATCTATATATAATAATGGCATATATACATACAAAAAAGGTACCAAGGCTATTCTGGTTGTCAATGTAAACAATCTTGTGTATCACAAATAAGAGGAAGGTTATTTAAACACTGATCATATGCCTCTAACCATTTCTAATACAGCTTCTATGGCCTCTTCAATAGCTTACAGTCGTGGATTTCTTATAGCACTTTCATGGTAAACAAACTTAGTGACAATATGTACATCCAGGCATACAAGCTTTCATGTGGCAACCACTGAAAGAGTCAAAACAGAAAGAAATCATAAATGTTCATAATTTGGGGTTGTTGTACGTATCTCCTACAGTCTTTAATAGCAATGTCTTTTCATGTGGATTACATGATAGAATTCAGATGTACAAAGATAGAATCATTTCTCTGAAAAGTAACATCACCACGGAGACTCAAAAAGACACAAGAAGCAAAAGAACACAATTGTTACTGTGATCTCTTATTTGATCCAGCCAATCTTTAGTTGATTTCCCATTACAGACGTCTTACAAGTTCCCGACTAGTCTGGTTTGATATCTGTAAATTAGGCGTGCTTAATTCAGTGCTATTTCTATTGGAAGAATTACGAAAATTACAGCGTGCTAAAGAGTGGAGTAGGGCTTCTCGGGCTTTGGATGCCTCTATGTTCTGATCTTGAGAGATTTGAAGGCTAATTTGATTAACATTATTCATCAGTATATTAGAAGCCAGGAGGTTGGTTATAGAGAGACACCTGGTAAGGTTTTCTTCCAAAAACTGTTTGTAGAGTTCATCCACCTTTTTTTCCATATAACTATTAAGCATAGAATTAGAAAGGGGTTGCTTATGTAAGAGCATGCTCTTTTCTCGAACCTCATCCCCATTTAACAATTTTGAAGCGGTTGTTTTCTCCAGAGGCCCCATTTTAGGAGAGTGGCCTAATGGCATATCCACTGAAAGTAAAAGAGGACCATTACAGACATCATCATGGGCATGTTCCACAAAGCAGCCAGAATCATACATGTTTCTAACGTGGTCACCTCCTATCTGTAGGTCAGGATAATTCTGGCAAATACTTGTACAGGACCAAGACCGATATAAATCCAGTTGTATTTCATCATGTCCCCTCTTTGGAATGGGCAATGCAATGGATACATTTCCTGGAAGAGGTGTACTTTTGAATTTTGTAACAGGTAACTCATCCACAGATTTCATTTGAGATGTGTTATCTTCTTTAGTTAGACTTCCTTCTACAACTTTCTCTTGATTTCCCATCTTAAGAGGGGGAGGTGAATTGTTCTGTATATCTAGAAGATTATTTTCCCAATTTTCCTTTTCATCATTTGGTGTCTTCTTACATCTTAATGGTTTATGAAATTTTGCGTGTTTATGTTCTTTGTAAAAGAATTCTGTTAGGAAGGCTTCTCCAAGCATTTTCTTAGGCAAGTTCTTCTAACAATATGTGTGGATTATATTCCTACAATATAAAAGACCTAATTAAGGCAATTCACAGTTAAATTCCAATAAGAATTTTCTCCTACACAAACCGTATTTTTGAGAAGAACTCTTGCTCAAATAACAGAGAATAGGACTAGAAATATGTTGATTCCTTCTTACTAATGTTTACCAATCAGGAATTTACTTATTTTTGGCTCTCAGTTTTCTCAACAGTTAAAAGATAATATTACCCCCTACCTTTTCCATGGGTCTGTTGTGAGGATATTACATAGCACCATACAAGTGTTTAAAAAGCACAAACTCAGGGGTGTGGATAGCTCTCGATGTCAGCTGTCTTTTAGTATTTATTTAGAAATTGCTAACTTCCTGTCCAAAAGTCCACTTATAATACTCAACACTCATGAAAATTCTTTGAACTAAGCCATAAACATAGCTATCTATTTTTTTAATAATGCAGGTCTCTCAAATTTACTATTTTTTTCTTTCCCTTTCTTCTTAAGTTTTTCTTTTTCTTCTTTGGCACTCAAATCTTTATTCCTTATTCACTTATTTCATTCATTTTTTTATACCACTCATTAATGTAATTTTAAAAATTTTAAATTTCCCTATAAACTACTATGTAAAAAGCCAGGCATGTAAGTTCACACCTGTAATCCCAGCAAACAGCCGGCTGAGACAATAGTATCATAAACTCAAGGTCAGCCTAGGCTAAGTGGCAAAACCTGCCTCTTACATACCAAGATAAAAATAAACTCTGTAAGAATGAAAAACATCATTCACTTTTACTCGAAATGCAGCTTTCATCTCACAAGTCTACGGCATATATTACACACGTTTCCAGGAAACCCATTTATGCTAAAGTTTGAAAGAATTTAAGAAGAAATTCAAACAACACAAATCAAACTAAATAAAAGTTTGAACTTACGATGTTTTCCAAATATCAGGATACGAAAGAATTTGATCTTCTGAGATGTCGACAGTCCAAACTCAGAAAATAGTCCTTTCTGTCTGGTTTGCGTCTTAGTGTCTGCTTACATCTTCCAAAGGAGGACAGCTTTAGTCACATAAATTGGTTCTGCTTTCCGTTCACACCCAGGACTAAAACCCTAGTAGGAAAATGATGTGGGTTGGTCCCATGTGTGGTACGGTAATGACCATGTACCAAAAGAGGATCTGAAAGTGTTTGTTCAAGTTCCCAGTGACAGAGAGTGGGAAAAGGCTAACAGCGACAGAGTTCTTCATGTACGTCAAGACAGAGACAAAATTATTTTCACTTTTAAGTAGGACTAGAGTGGAACGGTCTCAGCATCGTTTGTAAAAAATAATTTGAAAGAAACCAAATGAGCATCAAAAAGAAAATCAATTAATAAATTGTGATACAACTATGACATGAAATACTAAATTAAGCATTTCTTTAAAAACTGAAACTATTTTATTAGTTCTTTCAAGGGTTACACCTTTGAAAAAAAAACTGTCTCTCCCTCCCTCCTCCCCAGAACTCACCAACTGTCAATAGATCTTTAGTTACGGTTGGGGGAGGGAGTCATTAGCCACTCTGCCCTTCAGTTAGAATGTTGACTAGCTTGATCTTGTACAGGTAACCACAGCTTCTGTGTACTCGTGAGTGTACTGCCAGGTCCTGTCCAGAAGACACAATTTTCCTCGGCTCCCTCCTATTCTCTAGATGTTACAATCTTTCTCAATCTTTCTATGCCTTCTTCCACGATGGTCTCTGAGTAAATGGAGCATTTCTAATGATTTTTTTATACTTAATTGATTGTTTATTTTGTTGTTTGCAACAGGTAGCACCGGTTGAGCTGGAATATGCTATGGAGGCCAAATCGATCTTAAACTTGTGACAATCCTCTTGCCTTTGCCTCCTAAGAGTCAGGATTATAAACATGTGTCAACTATCAACACATGTGGCTACATGACAATCATTCTAAATTATCATATAGATTATTAATTCAAGAAACATTATCCATTTTACAGAGGAAACAAGGGCCGAGAAAGGGTCTATGAATTTTTTGGCTCTCACAAAACTAGTAAGTGATAGAATCCGAATTTTCAGCAACAGATCAAGAGCACTGCAGGATATGTTATGTACATGTGTAAAGTAGATGCACTGCAAGGGAATATACACAGTTTGACTCCACTGTGAATGTGTGTGCAATGTGTCAAACACTATTCAGAATATTCCACACATACCAACTTACTCTTCATAAAATTCCAGGGAACAAATATCATTTTTCCTTATAGAAAAATGAATCACAGGAACATGTTCAATCTCAGAGAAGTATAAGAAGTGGTTTGGGTTTGAATTCAAGAAGTTTTGAATCAGAACTTTCATCCTCAATTTCCTTGCTGAACTAAGTTTTGCTTTTCTTTGCCTTAATATATGTCAACATGCTGGTGGAAAAAAATGATACAAATCAAATTGTTTATAGTAGTTTCCTTTGTAAAGAATGTGGCAGGAAATAGGCAAAGGGATAATTTCACAACTTACTTTTCATATCTCTATATGAGTTGAATGCTTGTATAATTACTGTATATCTATGTTTTACTGGGATGTCTGAAAGACAAAATAATTCGCATACGTACAAAGTCAAGAAAAATGCTTCTATCATCTTTAGAATATGTCTTACCAACCTTACAAAGGTCTAATCCATTTTTGAATGCTTTTAAATAACACATAAAAACTGCCAAAGAAGATTGACAAGCAGTTTTAATATCCATTATACTTGGGGCTTGAATTAGTATTTCTTTTTGATTCTATTTAATAACATTAAATAAATCAAAAACAACCTATAGTTAGTTCTCATTTTGTATATGGCTCCAATCAACTCCTTTCAGGCTGTCAATTATCCTCCTGTGAGAAGTACTGCATTAGAAGAGCACCCAGTGACATGAGGAGATATGGCGATATCTCACACTAGGAGAGAACGGAAGAACTTAGAAGATATATTTTGTCAATGCCACCACAACGACCATTAAAAGAAAATAAGAACTTTCAAATCCCTCTTAATTCAGATTTCATCATTTTGGTTATATTGCATCTAGTTCATTCCCTTCAACCCTACATCTCACAGGTCCAAGTTATATCAATGTCCTGTCCTAAAGATGTCTACCACTCAAAACTAGCGCTACCTTTCCATACTTCAGTTACAATAGCTGATTCTAATCTTGTCCCCCATAAAATTTGCCATACTTGTTGATCTAACTTTTATATAAACCTAAAATCTTCAAAGCCTTCTGTTTACGCATGGATTAATAAGAATATATGAAATTTATAATTGTGTAAAATGCTCTTAGTCTTTTTTCATTTAACCATCACAGCAAATCTTCAAGCTCTAATTATCTGAAATTTTATACAATAGTAAAAAGTCTCAAAAGTACTAAAAATCAAAACTCAAAATGAAACCAGACTCTGTTTCCTCTGTTCAATCCAGTTTCCATCTTTTAATTTCTCCATGTGTTTCTAAATATCAAGTGACTTAGTTGCAAAGACTAAAAGCCAGAAATTATCACATTCAACAACCCTGCCATCTACTTGAAGCCTAATATCATGGATTTTTGTATACATTTGGATCCTAACATCTTACTGACCAGTGGTAACTGAACCAAAATGTCCAGCTTTAAAAAAGATAAGCTACTCTGTAAAATTTGCTACTAAAATGACAAAAAGATAGCCACTTATATATGTATTGTACTAATGACCTGAGATAAGACCAAGAACTTCCCTCTCAACTGCTGTGAGATTCCCACATACTTTTCAGCCTTGTGATCTCTTTGCTGTAAAATCATCATAGCATCTTTGCAATGTATTTCAATAAACCCTCAATTTCACTGTCTGTTTTCATCTGTGGTAAATATCTTTGGTAAACACATTTACAGCCTTCACATTACTGGTTTTTCTAGATGCCATAACAAGTGTAGCATTCATGAATGTTTCTTCTACCTTAAAATGCTTTATTCTCATATTTTTCCAGCACTATACATGCTTCAAGTTTGTTAAGTTCTGTTATTCCAGGATGCTTGCCTTGACCCACGTAGTATAGTTTGATTTTATCTGCTTTGTATTTATCGCGTTTTATAAATTTTCACTCAGTTCCTTGAAAATAAATATTTTGTCTTATCCATTGATGTGATCTCTAACAGTATGCCAAGTATAACACCCATATTAATAATACTTGTTTTCTGTACAACCTCTAATGAAGCCACATACTTTCACATAGTCAATTCATTTAGTCTTTAAAATTATATAGTCAGATAGGTGTAAATGTACCACATTTTCTTCATCCATTCTTCTGTTGAGGGGCATCTAGATTATTTTTAGGTTCTGGCTATTACAAATAATGTTGCTATGAAAATAGCTGAGCAAATGCCCTTGTGGTATGATTGAGCATCCTTTCTATATGTGCCCAAGAGTGGTATTGCTGTGTCTTGAGGTAGATAGATTCCCAATTTTCTGAGAAACCACCATACTGATTTCCAAAGTGGCTGTATAAGCTTGCACTCCCACCAGCAGCAGAAGAGTGCTTTACTTACTCCACATTCTTTCCAGAATAAGTTACAATCAGTGTTCTTTTTTATTTTAGCCATTCTGGCTGGTGTAAGTTGGTATCTCAGAGTTGTTTTGATTTGTATTTCCCTGATGGTTAAGGATGTTGAGCAACTCCTTATGGGGAGGAGGGAAGAGAACATGAGGAAACAGGATGGTCAAGTTGGGGGAAGGACAGAGAGGGAGGACAAGAGATATCTTGATAGAGGGAGCCCTTATGGAGCTAGAGAGAAACTAGGCACTAGGGAAATTCGCAGGAATCCACAAGGATGACCACAGCTAAGACACTAAATAAGGGACGAAGAGGGAGTGGGGGGAGTGGGAGGATGTTGGGAAGAGGGGCGGAAATGGAAACTTTTATAATTTAATAAAATTACTTTCAAAAAAAAGAATAGTGGAGAGGGTGCCTGAACTGGCCTTTCCCTATAATCAGATCGATGGCTACCTTAACTGTCATCATAGAAATTCATCCAGTACCTGATGGAAGCAAATGTAGAGATCCATGATTAAGAACAGGCTCTGAGTGTCCAGTTGAAGAGAGGGTGGAGTGATAATATAATCAAAGAGGTCAATACCATGATGAGGATACCCATAGAAACAGCTGAAGTGATCTAGTGGGAACTCACTGACTCCAGACAGGGGAACCTGCATAGGACCCAACTAGGCCATCTGAATGTGGGTCACAGCTGTGCGACTGGGGCAGTGTGTGAGGCCACTGGCAATGAGACCAGGATTTATCCCTAGTGCATGAAGTAACTGGCATTTTGGAGCCCATTCCCCATGGAGGGATACCTTGCTGGGCCTAGATATAGAAGGGAGGGTCTTGGTATTGCCTCAAGTGATATGACAGACCTTGTTGATTTCCCATGGGAGGCCTCACCCTCTCTGAGAAGTGGATGGGAAGATGGGGTGGAGAGAAAGGGGGAAGCGGGAGGAGGAGAGTGATGGGGAACTAGGATTGTTTTGGAAAATGAGAAAAGATTTCTGTAAAATAAAAAATAAATTCTTAGATAGGTACCACATCCTCACTGCAACAAAAATGGAAAGTTAACAAACTCATTTGCACCTCTTTCTCCTTCAAGTCTAGGTTGTAGCTCTCTATGCATGTAAGCATGACCTCAAACTTCTGCTATTCCTGCTTGCATCTCCTTCTGTGTGCTGGCATTGCAGATGTGTGCCACAGCACTGCTACACGTGCTGCTAGACACGAATCCAGGACCTTAGAAGCACTCTACCACGTGAGTTACCTGTCCAGCCACAAAGCCATTCCGCTTCGTGGATAGAGTCATCTAATACAATATCGTCTTAAAGAAAAAATAGGATACTTAAGACCTTAACTCTCATTATATATCCACTTTTGGCAAACTCCTTAAGGTACAAATGTTATCCGTATCTTCCACAATTAAAATGACAAAACCAGGGGCTGGAGAGATGGCCGTTTATAAACGTGTACTGAGACCACAGTTCGATTCCCAACATCAGTGTCTGGTGGCTCCCAAGTGGTTGCCTGTAACTACAGGTCTCTAGGGGTTTCACTCCCATGCACATGCCTTCACACAGGCACAGATATATAATTAAAAATAATTGCTATAAATCTAAAAATTGTTGTAACTAGACAATATACACTGATAAAATGAACTGTGAGTATTTCGAAGAGGAAGCAGACTTTTTACATGGGGAGCAAAGGGGGCGGTGGAGAAGAGGAAGTACTGAGAAGGACATGGACTATTGCACAAATTAAGGGTTGGTTGGCCTCAAGAGGGAAGAGGCAAGCCTGCAAAGCACATTTCAACAGGGAGCTTAGTGGGGGAAAAGAAGAGAGAACTCTCCTGGGTTAAGAGTGGGGGAAATGTTTCTATGTCGGTAATGTCTTGCCTGGATCTATTTGTACTGTCCTTACAAATTAAGACAACGCAAGTTTATTAGTCTCTTTTCGTCACATGCCACACTGTATTTTAAAGATTTTCCTGTCCCAGAGGAGGCCTTGGTGGCCAGCAAGGAAGCAACTGGCCTCCCTTCCTAAACAGAGGAGAGGAAAGACCTAGCAGCACTGTAGAGTGAATTTGTTTTCCCTCTTCCACCCCAGCACTTGGCAGCTGGGCTGAGAGGTGTTAGCCAGTATGTGTCGCTCTAGGGAGCACAGTCTCCTCTCCCCTCCCTTCAGGGCAGGTGGGTGGGTGGAGCTTTCTGCCCTCTGGTCACTAGGCACCAGCTTTCCTCAGAATGGGCACCAGCCTGCACCACAAGGGGCATTTGCTCCTTAGCCAATCCTGAGTGCAGGCCCTTAGCAACCCTCACAAAGAAAGCAAGGCTCAGCCGGGCTCCGTGTTCTGTCTTCAGGAAGCCAGTCCCCAGTAAAGTGTTGACCTGTTACTTTTGAAGAGTAACAGCGGACTGGAAACCATGAGTAACATTAAAATATATTATGCCAGCGTGTCAGGATCTAGGGAGGTGAGTGGGAAGGGCCTCAGCTGGAGGGAGGAAACAGGAGGGGATTAGAGCGAAACTGTGTAGTCGGACTTCCAGATTTTGCTTAGACTCTCATAGCCTTTCTGCCTTTTGAAGTTTGATTTTATTTTACTGTGTTGCATGAACGTGGGCCATGTAAGGACTTACCAGATGGGTGCTTAGTTCTCTTATTCAGGTTGTCTCTAAGAATTGGTTGATGTTGCAAGTTTCTGGTATCTTGAACTCAACTACCTTAAAGAATCCAATCATTTTGTCAATACTTAAAATGTACAAGAAATAGTGAACTCCATTTAGAATGGAAGAGAAAAAAATGACAGTTATTGTAGAGCCAAAATCCCCAGAGAAAACCAAGCAACCCATAAAGGGGTCAATTGTTTATTTCTAAGAAGTCTATGTATTTGTATAAGTCACAAATTAAAGTTTACATGAATTATTTTATAGAACAGAACTTCTCAATAGAAACATAATGAAAGCCACTTATGAAACTTTAAATTTATTAGTAGTCATTAGTAGTCATCTAAAAAAGAAATGATTGAGACAAATTTTAGTATATTTAACACAGAATATTCAAAATATCATTGCCAAATGCAATCTTTCTGAATGCTGGCAAGGTACATGTTCTTTTATCACATTGTCTTCAAATTTAGCATGCACTGTGCTCACATAAAAACTGGGGGATTAGAACTTTTGCCGTTAAATTTATCACTTTTCCAACAACAAATAAATAGTTGCCAAGCATTCATTATGCCCTTGCTGCCTGCCATACCCTCTATCTAAAAGGAGGAATGAGATTTTATCTCGGCCTAGGAAAAATAGATTGCTGTTATATAAAGCCTGGTCAAGGGTGTTAGCGTTTTTATACAAAAATGGAAAGTTTAAAAACTTTTAAAGAAAGTTGAGATATTTCACTAGTTTCCAAAGAAACAGCATGTGCCTTATATGCTATTGGGTATCACAGTCTGTAAAAGTCGATGATTTCAAGTAAGAACCACAAAGAATGCAATACACTAATGCTGATCTCCGACACTCAAACAGTTGCATAACCATCATCCGGCAGGGATGGCTAGAACGGATTGTTCCTGGTACTATCCTCAGCATTGCTAATACTGTAGATTTGAGGTGGAAGTGATGCTGATGCTGCCAGACTGTGAGTCATGCATGGAATATCACTGTTCTATGCAACCATTCTCTTAATGGGTTCATCTGGGAAGACTGAGAAAAATACAAGATGATGGCTTAAGTCTCATGCAACATATTTTGCAATTTAAAGAAGCAATGAGAAAGTGAAAACATTGAATTTTGGAGTTTTAGAAATGTTTCTGCTGTCTTTTGAATACAGACAAGCGTTTTTGAAGTGTGACTGAGTTACACCTTTGAACATCAAACAAAAACCTTACTGGCATTCACTTTTACAGAAATCCCACTTCAGTAAGTTGGGGTTGGGGCTTGTCCAATGCTTTTCACATTCTGGTATCAGAAATAATATTTGACAAAATTACTCAAGATACCACATGAAAACACAAGAACCTCAACTTTGCCGAAATTTATGTTGTGGTTATTCAGTTTTTGGTTATAAAGTAAGTTTAGGAAAACAACCAGCAGTCGTAATTTTACTTTAGCCAGAAAGGAAGCAGAAAGGAAAGTCTGACAAACATTCTGTTAGTATAGGGTACAAATTTTGGCAATTCAATCACATAGCACACATTAGCCATTTTTGTCCTTTCACTTTTTTAGAGCTTAGCTTCATGAGGGAGGGAATTTTTCATTCTATTTTCTGATTTAATTCCTGATTATTGTTTTCCCTATTTGATATGTAGACATGTAGACACACAGGTTGTTTTCAAAGCAAGATCTCAAGAAGTGATCCAAGCTGGCCTAGAAATTGATCACTATGATCATCTTTTTTATTTTTAGTATGTATTGATTGTACAAACATATATATATATATATGTATACATATATGAGTTTTCTTATATTGCCACACATCTTTTTAAAAAAAATCTGTGGTTCTTTTCAGTTTCATATTGTGCAATGTGTGTGTGTGTGGTGTAACATAATATGACCAATATGTTATATATATTATATACATATACATATATATATATATAAACATGATCTAACAACAAAATTGACTAATTGTTTTTGTACCCAAACTTGCCATCGACAATGGCTGTAATTCTTTCATAACATAATGAATAAGCAAGACAACAAAACATAAAAGATATTAGAGCAAATCAATGAAGAACTTTCTATATCTTTTTTACTATTTAGGTAAAACAGAAGCAAAGTGAAGTTATGAGGATTTTTGATTCTTACAACATTAAGTACGAGTTAATTGACATAACTGTCAGTCCCCAAGCACTGGAAGAAATGCGGACTAAGGCTGACTCTCCTATGGCTGCACCACCTCAGATATTCAATGGTCCAGAATATTGTGGAGTAAGAATAAATACTTGTTTAGTTAGTTATATTTCATAACTTAAAGTCATATATGTGGGTAAAAATCAATGTATGAGGTATGAAAGTCAGGTTTACTTATCTACAGAATAACTTAATTGTGTTTCTAACAAGATAACAATATTTAATTCTAAAAAGATTGTCACTGCTTGGCGAGGAATAATTAGGTATGTTTTTTTTATCATTCTTTATGATGTCCAGTAACTGATATTCTGGGGAAATGATCTACCTTTCTTAGCAGAAGTTTGCGAAAGTCTGGGCATAATAATTAGCAGGCAACACTTGAATTTAATTGTAGTTAAGAATGATCACAACTGATTAACTGCAATTTCGTTTCTAGGATTTTGATACGTTCCACTATGCCAAGGAGAACAAGGAGATTCTGAAGTTCCTGAAGATGGAGGAAATGGAGAGTGATGGCACCACTTCTTCCTCTTAACTGTAGAACAGCTGCTCCATTAAAACAGCTGCCAAAGCTAACGGGCTCCTACTCTCTCAATGTTTCAGTAATAGGATTTTTAAACTGCACATTTTAAAGATTTGCTTTTATTCCCCCCACCTCTCAGTGTGTGTAGGGGGTGTACCCAAACACACACACACACACACACACACACACACACACACACACACACACACATGCCTATCGAAACCAGAGAAGGTGTAGGATTTCCTATTAGTTACAGGCAGCTGAGAACTGGCCTAGCAACCATTCTTAACTGCTAAGCCATCTCTTCAGCTACAGCTGAGAACACTTTACAGAGAGGAAAACGGACTAGCATCCATAAACATGAAACTTTAGTTTTCAAATGTTTGTCACTATATTTAATATAGGTTTGCATACCAAATAATGGTCGTGTTCCATAAAATTAAAGACAAAGGCACTGTGTCTCATTCGACATTCTCATGCAAAGGAAACACAAGAGGAAGAGCAACTACCTTTCTTAATATTCTCAGGTGATTTTTCCTACATGAAAAACAGAACCCAATACTTGAAAATAATTTCAGATCACCTCTTACCTGCTACATGATACAAAATAGCAGACTTCTTCCAATCTGTTTCTCTACTCATTTTTTTTTCGTTAACAGGCAAATTTATCCACCCCAGCTCTATTTCAGAAACCATGGAGTCAGCTCCTTAGGAAATGAACTACTAAGCCCGAGATGAGTTGGTCTTAACATCTCAGTTATCCTCTGCTCCTTCAGCTGTCACTTTTCTCCACAGCCTCGTTGTTCTAATGCGGACCCTTGGGACTCTATCTCAACTTCTTGTTGTCCACTTCTACCATTATAGCACTTGCCACTCACAATATTGCTAGGTTGGTGTTTTCAATTCTGAGTGAGTATTGAAATTTTTAAAACTATGACGTCACCATCCAAATAGTAACATTTTAAATGCACAGCTAAGACTGACAATGGATTTAGAAATATTTTTATTAAAGGTAAGCTTATTTGTCTAACAATCTACAACAGCGTTTGAAATCGCTTAATGTGGAAAAAATCAAATTCCTCATAATTATCTCAAGTATTACTAAATATTCATATTCCTAAATCCTTTATTACATTTTAAAAACTGGAATAAAGATATAGGAATTTGCTGAGACAGTCTTGATGATTCTAAAATACAGTAATATCTGAGAAATAAAGTCCTAATGTAAAAGCACACATTCTCGGAAACTGGCACCTACGGATCACTTTGCTCCCACTCTTTAGTTACAGCCACTTTTTCCCTCCAGGCCTATACTTCGCTCTTTGTGGCTTCCTAAATGCATCAGCTTTGCACTTCCTAGCCATTTCCATCTGTGCAGTGTCCTGTCATCTGTTGACAATACATCATTGATCTCTCAGGTGTAAGTCCCTCGCAAGTCTTGCTAATGTCTCCCTACCCTAACAGAATGTAGTTTAATTTTTCTTTAAGATTCAGGTATAACCTAATATCTACATCTCTCATAACACTAATAACAGGTTATAATGGTAGGCTTCCTTAAAAATAGTATCAGCCAACACTTTTTCATGTCTTTCTACAATGTCAAATTTTGTTGAATAATAATAACAAATTCACAAGGCACGGCGGTTTCGCTGACAGTAATTGCCAAGTAGTGCGGCTTGTCTTGATAGCTTTCCCTAGGAGAGTTCTTTTTAAAATATCATTATTTTTATTGCCTGTATCCATACATATAAATACAGCCTGCTTGAGTCCATTTAGTGTTGCTTGTGTGCATATGTTTTTAGGGTTGACTACTTGGGATTGGATAACCATTTAGGGAGCTCATCCCTGGGAAAGACTGATTCTTCATCTCTCAGCAGCCATGACTTGCCTCAAGTTTTTCATCTAGGGGTGGGACCTTGTGAGAACCAGTAATTCCTAACAATTCTAAATATTCTCCTTATACCCACTCATCATCAAAGAAGATTCTTTTCCCGACAGGTGGAGGTCATTATAGAAAGCCATAAAATCTAGTCAAAGCACAGAAAACAGTTGGCCGTCGCATGCCCAGCCCCAGGTAATACGCCTCCAATACAACTTATACACCCAAGGCTTGGGGAACATTGTGGAAAAGGAGGGAACAGTGATGGGGAACTTTAGCCAATCACATTCTGCTTAGGGTGTGTCCCCCTGGGGCCACACAAAACAAATAAAAGATCCAGTTATCCACGTGGGGGCCATTATGTAACATGAGAGGGCCTGCTTGTTTGTGTTTCTGTCCCCACCTGGTACCCCACAGCCTGCAGGCTCCAGAGAAAATCAACCACACGTTGGGCGCCATTCTGTAACATGAAAAGGCCGGGCCTGCTTGTTGAGGGTTTTTCTGTGCTGCCTGGCCCCCCAGCTGTTTAGTCCCAGAGAAAATCACACACAGATCTCTGTAAGCTATAATACTGATTGGCCCATTAGGTCAGGCTTCTTACTGGCTAACTCTCACATCTTGATTAACCCATTTTTCTGATCTATGCTAGCCATGTGGCTCAGTACCTTTTTCAGTGGGGCAACTCATATCCTGCTGCTTCAGTGATCTGGGCAGGAGTGGGAGGAATCAGCTTCCTCCTTCCCAGAATTCTCCTGCTCTCCTTGCATCATTTCTATTTCCTGTCTGGTTTTCCCGCCTACACCTGCTGCCTGGCCAATCAGTGTTTATTTAAGTCAGTGTTTATTTAAAACATGATTGACAGAATACGGACAACTCTCCCACACCAAGAAGTAGGCAATCCTATGTAATGACTGATTTTCTCCAAGTAAGACCAACAGTTAGGGAAGTCAGCAGTTACTGATGAAGCCTTGAATGTCTGGGACTGATTGCTACAGAGACTGCAGTTCGGACTCACGAATGATTTGCCAAAGAGACCGTGGTTTGGTTGTGCTGACCATTACAAGTTACAGACCAGTGTTCTGGGTTTTGTTGCTGTTGTTTTTAATCTAAGACCTAGCCACTCCTGGAGATGCTCTAAACTGGCTGTGACCATGAAGATATGGAATCCATCCTGAAGTTCAAGAAATGAATGGTTGCTGGAGGGATGGCTCAGCCGTTAAGGGCTAGGCTCATAACCAAAAATAGGAGAAATGAATGGTGGGAAACAACTGTGAACCTAGTAACCAGTAAGTAGAAAGAAAGAATAGCCACGGTTAAAAAAAAAAAAAGAGTTTCTCCCTTAGGCAAATATGCATACATGTATACATGTGTAAAAAAAAAAAACCTAGGTACCTCCCCTCTCCTTATATTTAGGCTAGATGAGGCAACCCAGTAGGAGGAAATGGTTCACAAAAGCAGGTAAGAGTCAGAGGCAGGCCCCCTTTCTGTTAGGAGTTCCACATGAAGACCAAGCTACACAACCACAACATATATACAGAGGGCCTAGGTCAGTCCCATGCAGGCACCCTGAATGTCACAATAGTCTCAATGAGACCCTATGAGCCCAGGTTAGTTGATACTGTGGGTTTTCTCCTGGTTCCCTTTACCCTTTGGCTCCCTCCCCCCTTCCACAGGATTCTCCAAGCTCTGTCTAACGTTTGGTTGTTGGTCTCTGAATCTGTTTCCATTAGTTACTGACTGGATGAAGCTTCTCTGGTGACAACTGAGCTAGGCTCCAATCTATGAGTATCATTTGGAATCATTTCACTGATGTTTGTGCCAGTCTGTTTGGGTCTCTCCTAGGTGTCTGGGCTAGCTAGTCTCTGGGTGCTGGCCCTCCAGGCAGTGTTGTGGTGCTTCCTCTCCCAGTATGAGTCTCAAACTGGACCACTCATTGGTTGGCCACTCCCACAGTTTCTGCACCACCTTTACCCCAGCACATTTTGTAGGCACAGCAGATTGTAGGTCAAAGTAAGTTGGGTTTTGGTTTTCTGAGACAAGGTTTCTCTGGCTGGAACTCACATTTTAGACCAGGCTGGCCTTGAACTCACAGAGACCTGCCTGTCTCTGCCTCCTGAGTGCTGGGATTAAAGGCATGTGCCATCACCTGGTGCAAAGTAAATTTTTAAATTTAACTTCTCATGAAGTTTAAAAATACATGCAATACATGCAAACAGAGAAGCTGACAAAATCAACATCTTACCATGATAAAAACTGAAGTATGGAAGGAACATAACAAAGGCCATTTATAGCAAGTCCACACAGTTAACATTGTGCTGGGTGGGAAAAGCTGGAATCTCTCTTTGTAAGACCTGGAATGAGGAAAAGATGGATGCCTGCTCTCACCACTTTTATTCAACACAGTGATAGATGTCTAGAAAGAAAAATTAATTTAGTGAAAGAAATGAAGTTCGTCTTAATTGGAAAATAAGTTCATTTGTCATGCCAATAAATACAATTGCATATACTGAGAACCTTGACATTTTCAGCAAAAGCTATTGTGTTAGTTAGCCTTCAAGTTGCCTTGGCCATGCTACTTTATCATGGCAATAGAAAAGTAAAAATTGGGAGGGAGGGAGAAAGGGAGGGAGGGAGGGAGGGAGGGAGGGAGGGAGGAAGAGAGATTCGAACAAAGGAAAGGGGGGTGCAAAACAGAGGGAGACAAATATGGTCAAATGTGATGGCTTAAGCTAAATCCCCAGGACCCACACAGTGGAAAGAACCCTTCAGGTTGTTCTGTGACCTCTGCACATGTAGGGCAGCATGACTGCATGTTCTCTCTCTCTCTCTCTCACACACACACACATATATGTAATAACAAAAATTTTAAAAGATTCGGACTGGAGAGATGGCTCAGTGTTTAAATGCATAAACTGCTCCTGCTGAGGGCATGATTTCAATTTCCAGTACACACATTGGGTGGTTCACAGTGGCCTCTAACTTCAGCATCTGGGAGATCAATGCCTCTGGCCCACATAGACACCTGCAGAAGCCACCACTACACACACACACACACACACACACACACACACACACACACACACAAACACCACTGGAAATTAAATCTTAAAAAATAAAATTTAACATATTTAGAATGTAGTTAGAGACTATTCTGGGTTAGTAAACTGGTGGTTGTAGATCCTCCTTCATGAACAATGATTTCACCACCCCTGGGTAATTGCCTAGATTTCCAGTACTATGAATGATTTCCCTTTTGTTGAGTGGGTCGTAAATGCAATTAAAGAGCTGTTGATTACACAAACTTATGCAGTAATACTAAATGGAAAAAGAGGCAATGAATTTAAAACAGAAAAAGGAGGGGTATATGGGAAATGTTCTAGGGAGATGAGAAAGAGGGAAATAATGTTATTATATTATAATCTCATAAAATAGTTTTCAAAAGACGCAATGGCTAAAAAAAAAAAAAAAGCTAGCACACCTGGAATTAAGAGAACAGAACTAGAGACTGGGAAGGAGAATACAATGGGAAGAATTTATATAATACAGTTTGGCAGAATTAATATGTCATAGTGTGCAATGTTTTCTGATATAGATATTGTATTTAAAGTATTTTTCAAGCATTTGCTATATAGAAATAATGTAATGCATATGTATGTTTAAGCAATATATATATATATATATATATATATATGAGCATACACACATGCTCTGTGGGTACTGTATTTAAAAGCACATACACACATATATGTATAATTTAAAAATAAAATATAAAAAACCTTTCCTACAACGAAGAAAACCCAAAGTCAATCCACCAAAGAGATATTGCATGTCTGTGATTACTTGTAGCACTGTTCACAATAGCAGTTAGTCGCATGTCCATCAACAGATGAATGCACATAGAAATTGTCAGTAGTAAGGAAACAATCTTCAGGAATATGGGTACAATTGAAGACGATCACACACAGAAAAATAAGTGAGCCTCATAAAGGCAAATATTACAAATTAATTTTTTCATTGGATTTTGTGCAGACAAAATTATTTAGGGAATGTGCATCATGAAAGTAAAAAAGTAGAAGTGATACTGGGGGGAGGAAGGAACTAACAGGAAGGGGGAGATGGTAAAGGGGAAGGGTTGGAGAGAGCAAGTATGATCAGATGCATGATATATGAAACCCATTACATATGCCAATAAAAATACATTAGAAATTAAACAATTACAAACCAAATAAGCATAGGGAAGATGTTTGTATTTATAGAAATGCATATATGCATATATATACACATATCAATTGATGGATTCACAAGTTCTATTCATTTAGACATATATTTAAGGCCATGATAAATAAAATGGACTCCTTACTGGAGACTGTAACAAGTAAGTTTGGGTTTCTCAAATGGGTTGTAAAAAATAATTCATATTTAAATTAGAGCTTCTTTATATTCTTAAGAGATTGTAGGTGGGAGTAACTAGCTATATACTTTAGATATGACTTGCTCTGTTTTCTTTCAATAAAGGAGATAGCACACTAAAGTTAGACTACATTGTAAAAGCAGTTCTAGAAAATGACAGTACTGTAACACATCAGTATAAAGCAAATTTACTATAATAGGAGCAAATCAATAGATCTGGTGTATTCAATAATCATACCTTATTTGCACATGTCTATGTTTCAGTAACTTATACCTTAAATAATAATACAGTATTAAGGATAACAATTAAGTCAATCAGAAATAAATCAGTAACAAATGTCTATGTATATCACATCATTTATCTAGCTAGCTAGCACTACCTACCTACCCATCTATCTAATTTAACTATCTAACCATTCATCTCTAGCCAATTGGTTTAATTTAATGGTGTGAATCAAATATCAAACTATCAGCCTTTAAATTAGAAGAAAGCAGTGATATCTGAGAGGGGGAAAGGTTTAAAATACTGAATATCAGGGTTTCAGAGATGGCTCAAAAGTTAAGAACACTTGTTGCATTTGCAAAGGATCTGAAATTGGTTCTCAGCAACACATAACATCCTGTAACTTCAGCTCCAGGACACAGGACTTGCTCTTCCGTCCTCCTCTGGCACACCCATGTTATGTGCACACACACACAAACATAGGAAAATATGTAGCATGTCTTTCTTTGGATCACCCGAATCATGACACTGAGACTTTTTATTAACTTTGAAAGCTTGGCCTTAGCCTAAGATTGCTTTAAAATAGCTCTTAAAACTTAAATTAACCCATTTATATTAATCTATTTTCTGCCAGGTGACTCATTGCCTCTCCTCAGTACCATATGTCTGAATATCTCAGTGTCTGGCTGATGAATCACCCACCTTAGAGTATTTACCATTGTTCCTGTCTCTGCCTGGAAGTCTCGCCTATCCTCTTCCTGCCTAGCTATTCAGCATTCAGCTCTTTATTAAACCAATCAGAAGGCATCTTAGGCAAATGAGATAAAACAGAAACATCTTCACATAGTTTACAAAAATATTATCCCAACAAAAACAAGTATTTTTAAAACTACCTAATATGTGAAATTACCAGATTCTTCGCTAATCTTTTGTTACTCAAATACAGTATCTCAGGAGACTCTTGCATGGTGTTTTGAAGCAAAACAAACTCCACTATATGTCTTCAACATTAACCTTACCCATCATATTTCTTGAAAAGTTTTTAATGGATCAGGTTTTGAAACCATGACCTACTGATTGTTTCAGAGCTAGTGGTATGGAAACAAACAAACAAACAAACAAAAAAAAACCCCTAGGTATGGGAAACTCCCAGGAATCTACAAAAATGGCCCCAGCTAAGACTCCTAGCAATAGCAGATACACAGCCATCTCTTGTGACCAGGCAAGACTTCCAGTGGAGGAATTAGGACACCAACCCAGCTGCATAACCATCAACCTACAGTCTGTCCTACCTATGGAATGTGCTGGGGTAAGGGTGGCTCAGAGATTGTGGGAGTGGCCAACAAATGATTGGTTGAGCCTGAGATCAATGCCACGACAGTGAGCCTATCCCTGACACTACCTGCAGTGCCAGGACCCAGACACCTAGGATAGAACCAAACACGATTGGAGAAAAATGTAAATATAATGGTGCCTAACAATATTTTGCTATACTCATAGATTGGAGCCTATCCCAATTGTCATCAGAGAGGCTTCATCCAGTAACTGATGGAAACAGATGCAGAAACTCACAGCCAAACATTAGGCTAAGCTTGGAGAATCCTGCTGAAGAGGGAGGAAGGATTGCAGGAGTCAGGGGTGTCAAAGAAAACCCACAGAAACAACTAATCTGGGATCATAGGAGCTCACTGAAACTGAACCAACAACAGGGAGCCTTCATGGGACCAACCTAGGCCCTCTACATATATGTGAAAACTGGGCAGTTTGGTCTGCCTGTGGGACTCCTAACAGTGGAAGCAGGAGCTGTCCCTAACACTTTGGCTGGCTTGTGGGAACCCACTCCTCATATTGGATTGCCTTGTTCAGCCTTAATACAAAGTGAGGTACATAGTCCTATCTCAACTTGATACACCATTGTTTTGATACCCATGGGAGGCCTTCCCCTTTCTGAACAGAAATGGAGGAGGAGTGTATGTAGAGGAAGGAGGCATAGGGGAGGTGGGGGAGGGACTGAAAGGAAAAAAGGGAGGGGAAATTGTGGTTGTGATAATAAATTAAAAATGCAATTGATAGTAAAATAAAAATCAGATTGCACTTTGCAATATTTTTCCAATTACTTCACACAAAAAAAATCTTTTTAAAGAATACCTGAAGAAAGTTAAACTGAACAAGAAACCCCAAAAATCAAAATAGTGTAGAAGTGTCATATGTACACAGCAATACACAGATAGTGAAGTAAGATTAATTGTTCAGAAACATACTATAACATGTAGCCAAGTGATGGGACTGATCTATCCATCCATCCGTGAATAAACAGATTAAGAAAACGTGTTGTGTACACACAATGAAATACTACTCAGTCTTTAAATAGGAGGAAATTCTGTCATTTTCATTAGCACAGATGAACTAAGGGAAATAGGTACAGCATGTTTTCAATTATGTGTGCGATCTAAAACAATCAAATGCATAGACATGTAGGAGAATGGCTATTACTAGAGGTTAAGAGGTGGTGCTGGAGGGCATGGGAAGAAAGACACTGGAAAAACGTAAAGTTACATTTATGCCAGAAGAAAGAATATTTAAGGGAATAGTTATATTAATTAGCTAAATCATTCCACACTATAAAGCATTCTATTTCCTGAACAACATAATAAAACACAATGCTACATAATTATATAATTTGTAGAAATAATTTTTAAAAATATACACTTATTTTATTTCAGCTTTAACAAAAGTCAGGAAAATTCTATAGGGATAAAACGTTTGTGGTTCTTTTAGCAAATGGTACTTGGACAAACCGAAAGTCCACATGCAAAATTAAATGACATTGAATCCTTACCCTATATAATACACAAAAAGTAATTCAAAGCATATCACACATAAGTGTACAAAGCACAACATGAAATTATTCAATTAAAGTATAGGAGTAATGTCAACATAACTTTGGTTTAAGATTGTCTCCCCCTCTAGTTATGATAGCAAAAGTGAAAGAAATAACTGATCAACATGTGTAAGCTGACTTTGTAAAAATGAAAAAATTGAACTTCAAATACCCACCTTCTAGAAAACAAAAATTAAAAACTCATGGAATGGAAAATAACATTTTAGATCATGTCTACAATAATAGACAAGTAATCCTATTATTAAAGGAATTATTATAATCCAAAAACAAAGACATCAAAACTAAACAGAGGACTGGAAAAGACTTTTTTTTCCAAAAATAGATACACAAATGATCATAACAGCATACAAATATGTTCCACATATTTAGACACCAAAGAAATGTGAACCACAGCTTTAATGAGATGCCTTATAATAGCACCTACAATGCTTAGAAATAAAAAAGATAAAAGTAACAAAATTTCCCCAGCATTAGAGAATTTACAAAATGCATACCCTGGTAGTGGGGAAGTAAAATAGTGAAGACAATTTTAAAATAGTTGGTAGTTACTCGAACTGTTAAACAGAAGTACCAATGAACCACATCAGCACATATATGCAAGAGAATTGAAAATAGGTATTCAAACAAAACAATACATTGGCATTCATAGTAGCACTATGCATGATAAACAAAGGTGCATACATGTAAAATTTATACCAAATGATTAATGAAGCAAAATGGTATTCTACCTATACAATAAATATTATTTGACAAAATGAAAATGGATGCTGTATTCACCAGCGACTTACTACAAGATGTGGCACAGATGAGATTCAAAAGCATGGTAACCAAAAATAAAATGCTTTATAATTCTATTCATGTGATATGTACAGAACGGTTAAGTTCATAAAGATAAAAATGAAATCACGGGTCAGGTAGATATAGCTGAGGGAATAAGAACTAATAGGGAAGGATGTTAGATCCTGAAGCGTTGGTGACTGTGCAAAACCCATGGAATTTCCCATGTTTGAATGGATAAATTTTAAGGTGTATAAAATAAAATACCTCAGTGAATCTGTTAAAAAAACACTCATAGCAAAATAATAATTACATTAAGAGGAGGGTTACTCTTTCAAAAATAGGCTTATTTGTGTATAAATGTTTGTTGGTATACTATGTGCATGTCTGGTACCAGCAGAGACCAGGAGAGTTCATCAGATCCCCTGGAACTGTAGTTATGACAGTTATGGGCTGCCGTGTGTGTTGGAAACAGAACACGATTTCTCTGGGAGAGCCCTAAGTGCTCTAAAACACCGAGTCACCTCCCAAATCCCAAGAATGATTACTTTTTATGTAGAAATTCAAAACTCATTTACAACGGGATTGACTAGTAATATTCAGAGACAGGAATTATGGAAGGAAGCAGAAGACCAGAAGATTCAAACTAATCAAACATAAATCACTTAATTGATTTTATTGGAATTCATCAGAAGAAAAGAAGTGTCTGTGTTACATAGAAAAGAATTAATGACGAACTTTGTATATTTTAAACACCAATAAGTGGTTAACAAAATACATTTGAATTCTACCTTTTTACATAATGAATGAGATCTGATTTCACTCAAACTCCCTGTGTTTACTTAGTCTTTCCCAATCAAAGCAATCTTTGCTTCAAAATTCTCTATTCACCTAGGCTCGAATTCCCAAAGAGGTGTTTACATTCAACAATACAATTAACAATTTATAGTGTTTTGTGAAAATGGAACTTTCCGATGATCAAAAATTCTAAAGGGCAAAGGAGCTCCAAAATATGAAATTACCAAATTACATGGTCTGATTTATACATGCAAATATTCCAAACATAATGTAAAAAGCATCAAGGATGTTATTTCCCAGGCACATACTGTGGACTTTCATTCAAAACTCATCTTAATCCTTAAAATTTCATTTGCTTTTCTTTCATCTCTCATCTATCTGGCTAGTTTCTCAGTTGACAGAAATAAAAGGCTTCAATTGGAGAAGACTCAATCCAAACTTTTCCATTAAATCTACAGATTTAAGTTGATTTCAGAGTACTAACCCTTGTATATAAACATCACCCGATGCATCTATTTTTTTGAATAATGCCTGTCTAAAGCAGTATTATTTAATACAAAACAAAAGTTAAATTGTCCACATGGAATATTGTCATGTATTACCTGCTGCATTTAGCAATGTTAAGGAAGAAATAATAACTAAAATTATTTTGCTCACTCCAGAATCCATTAAAAGCACTCTGTTTTCCAGAGTTCTCTGAGAAATTTTTTTTTTTTTGCAAAATGAAGAAACATAAATAAATAAAAGATGGAATACTTTTGACTCCATACATAGTCCAAAATTTAGGTCACTAAAAAAACTGAGAAACTGCCTTCAATTTGTTTTTGTTTGCTTGTTTGTCTGATTTGTTTTGTTTGTTTTTCTCCTTTCTAACCAATTGTGAAAGACAATTACTCATCAAAATTACTGTATATTATTTAGAATCCAGTAACAATGTCTAAAAACACTTATTTTAAAGCATCAAATCAAGTTTCAATTTCAGTAAACAAAGCTATGGCTTCATTATATGTTGGAGTTTTGGAGAGTATAGTCTTGCAAACAGCAGATATGATACAGTAATTTGAAGTAAAAGGTGATTGTTTTAAAAGACAAAGGTACAAAATCAGTACCTTCTGGCTGAGTGATGTGGGTCATGCTTATCTTCAAAATATTTCAAAAGTTGTTTCTTTTCTTTGATACTTATGCTTTCTGACAAAATCAAAGCTTTGTGATTCTTTCTACTTGAATGGATGTGTTGACACAATCTGCCCACACTGAAGCAAAGGGTTCAGCTATGAAGAGACAGTGGCATTCATGATCGCCAGCTATATCAAAGCAGGAGAAGGGAGCCACTAAGATTCCTTTTAGCAAACAAACACCAAAGAAAAATAATATTTAACAATTAGGGGCAAGATATTGTGTAATGGTTAATTAAAAGCCTGAGCTCTTTGCAAGAAGGGCCAAATTAAAATTAACTGCCATCATCATTCCATGACTTACACATCCCTATTTTTACTAAGGCAAGCCACTTAGAAGCACGATTACATTATAACTGTATACGTAAACAAGGAACGCATCAGTGGAATGCATTTGATACTTTTCTTGGGGGAAGTCAACTATCTTGATCACTGAATGTGCAATGAAATGTTACATCGAGAAGCCTGGAAAACTTGAGGTTCAGGGCATACAAGTTGCTCCTATGGGAGAATGAGAATGTCACAATAACCACATTACATCATAAACATAACCTGCAAATACATTTCAGCAACAGTAACATCACACCAAAATATTCATGTTCACTAAAGTTAATGAGGCAATTTTGGAATAAGAGTTTCGCACTCTCTCTCTCTCCTCTTTTAACTCCTTGAAGTTGAAATGAAGATATCCTTAAGCAACAGTAATATCAAAAAAGAAGCATATGGTTTTTTTTTGTAAAATCCTTACAGAACATAAAATATCTTGGCAGATAAGAATACTATTCTACGATATCTACTTAAAGTTTTAACTTCGTCTCTCATTTTTCTCACCATCATGTTCACATTTTAATTATGCTTGTTTGCATGCGAGAACATCAACTAATCTATTATTGCAACATTTAAGCCTATTTCTTTGAAGCGAAGATTTTTATAAAAGCAATGGAGATTCATTATTTTCCAAGATGCTGAAGGAAGAACGCGTAATATTCAAGCTTGCTGCTTTGCCTGGGCTTCTGCTTCCTGGAATAAAAAACAAACAAAACATACGTTTAAATATCACAAGGCAGATACTACTATGCATCTTGGTTAAAATAAGTTAGCTCCAATTCCTAAGATTATTCGAAAGAACGGTAATTATTTCCAGAGGAAAAAAGGCTTTAAAATAATTAGCAGAAGCTTCCATTGTGCCAGGAAGTGCTGTGCAGGCTGCTGGGAGAGAGTAGGCATCAACTTCTTTTTACTCAGCTGTGTACTCTGTATACCACACAGCCGATCATGAGGCAAGATGCTGGTAAAATGATGGTATGACTTTTACGGGGCTTAGCAACAGCTTTCTGGTTGGATTTGAAGTCTGCTCCACAAGAGAAAATTCATGTCTGGTTCTGTGATCCTGGCAAAAAGCCCACGGGCTGGGAGGTCACAGGTATTAGAAGAAAGGAGCTTTCTATTGTTCTACTAAATGATTATATTGTGCTCATCAAACTGCCTTCTAAATGTTTGTGTTTGTGAGCAAAGACTAGAGTCGTTTGCAAACGTGGTCAGAGAAAGTTCTTTTAGCAGTGAGCAGCAAGTAATAACTGGCAAAAGTACTAGGCAAAGTGACTGCCGAGTGCTCAATAATAAAGGAGACATCTGTACCACCCTCTCCAAGAATGAAAGGACAATGTGGAAAAGAGAGGGGAAAGGGGGGCAAGAGGACGGGAATGTTATAGTATGTCTGGTAGGCACTACATGACCTTTGCACTCAGCTCATGAACTCACAGGGTGGTTCCCTAGCGGAGACGGACCCTGACAACATTCCCTCATGGAATAGGGAGAGACTTGTCAGGCCCCACCCATCCTTGAGAAGATATTGGCTGTTAAAGGTGGCAGTTAACAGTTGCTGAGGGCGGGGGAAGGTAAATTTCCTTAATGATGCATATGCTCTGGCAAGAGCCTCCTCATCTATGTGCACACCAGCAAGCCCTTTTGAAATTCATCGGGTCATGCACAAAGGCACAGAATAGTGGAACTGTACGGAAAGAAGCAGTTCAGGGAGAGGGAGACAAGATATAGGCTAAATATGATCAAAATACATTATATACACGTATGAAGTTATCAAAATACTTAAAAAATAAAACTGTGAACAGCAACTAGCATATGCAGTTGGGGAAGCAGTTATGTAATAACGCGTATATCCTTGTCATGTGTTTCTTCACATAAGTGCACATCACTTGCAAGTGAGCAGTATTGGGAAAGAGCCTAGCTTCCCTTAGTCATACTCTGGCTTTCATAATTAAAGAAATCACTGAGATGGGCATGTAAGTCAAAAGGGTATTCTACATTCTAGGTCACTGTCCATTAGAATGCATCATATTACCAGGCTTGATAGCACACGCCTTCAATCCTAGCAAGCAGGAAAGGCAGAGGAAGGCAGAGCTCTCTGAGTTCAAGGCCAGCCTGGTCTCTAGAGCAAGTCTGTATTTAATTTTAGGAATAAAATATAATGTAGGACAGTGAGAAAGCTCAGCAGGCAAAACTGTCCATGATTCAAGCCTGATGATCTGAGTTCAAATTCTGGAACTCACTCCTCTTCCCTACACATATGCACTGTGGCACTAGTGTTCCCCACCCCCCCACACATCTTTGTGCACACAAACTGAATAGTGAAATAAAGAAAACAAGATCCATAAAATATATTCATCTGTGTAGCAATAGCTGTCCTCCATATACACATGGGTGTCTGTGCACATACACACAGTAAAAAAAAATTAATTTTAAGGATAAAATATGAACTTCACCCTGTACCTGCACAAGTTTTGACTTAATTCAGGATTCAAATTCCATTTGTTGCACTCAATTATGCATTCTTGAACAACGTTATTTAAGTACTAGTTTCTTTTGTAAAATTATTTACAGATACTTAGCTCAAAAAGATGATATAAAGATAAAAAGATGAAAAAAGCTATATATAAAGTGTGTGGCTCAGTGCATGATCCATTCTGGGCACCAATTCTTTCTTTTCCTCCTCTCCTCTTTTTTGACTAGAACCAAGTACACAGCTAGATGTTACTAATCTTGGTTAGTAATCTCTTGGGTAGATTTTTTCTATGAAAATAGAATTGTTTCACATACCACAGCTTAGGCAGATTCCATGGCCACTTTCCACCATATAATGATTCACACAAAATTAATGAAAACGTTTCTCTAACCGTAACTCTCAACTGTGTTAAAAGGCAACTACAAGAGCCTTTTCTAAGCAAACCATTTTCTCCTTGAAGACAAGCATCACTGGATTTATTTTTCCATCAAAGCACAAACTAGTTTATTATTTCCTATGTTAAAATCATCACTTTCACTGCAAAGTAAGAACTGCCTGTGCTAAGAAATACTTCCGAATTGATTTTAAAAAAAGAAACTAGCAATATTCTTTCCCTCTTAAGTCCATCAGGTATACAACAGGATAAAGCAGACTTGTCTTCTACAAGAACATGCTTTATGGAAGCATTTTCTGGTGTGGGAGGTCCTTCTGCCTACGTGTTTCTTTTATTGGTTAATGAATAAAGAAACTGGCTTGGTTTATAGCAAGCTATAACTTAGGTGGGGAAAACTAAACTGAATGCTGGGAGAAGGAAGGTGGAGTTTAGGAGAAGCCATGGAGCAGCCACCAGAGACAGATGCCGAAACTTGCCAGTAACCCACAACCACGTGGCGATACACAGATTAATGGAGATGGATTAAATTAAGATGTAAGAGTTAGCCAGTAAGAATCTAGAGCTAATGGGCCAAGCAGTGATTTAATTAATACAGTTTCTGTGTGGTTGTTTCGTGTCTGAGCTGCCGGGCGGCTGGAACAACCAAGCAGCCTTCCTACAACAATTTCCAGGACAGTTATTTTAGGTAGCAAGCTCTTTATTGCATTAGCTTTCAATGATTTTTGTTTGTTTGTTTGTTTTTGAGACACGGTTTCTCTGTGTAACACTCCTAGTTGTCCTGGAACTAGCTCTTGTAGACAAAGTTGGCCTCAAACTCACAGAAATCTGCCTACCTCTGTCTCCTGAGTGCTGGGATTAAAGGTGTGTGCCACCACTACCTGGGTAGTTTTCAATAGTTTTCAAGGGTATGTACTACTAGTTATTTGGAAAATAAGGAATGAGAGAAAGTCATTTCTATTGGATAGTATTCCTTCCAGGCTCTTTTTATCCTATTCTGAAAAGAATTAGAGAATTATCCAGTAAAAAAAAATCTATAACACAAGTTTCATATATTTTTGCCACAAGCTACAATAGTTCCCTCTTTTCAATACAGGAGATATTCCAACTTCCAGTGGACACCTGAAACCATAGACATCCTAGTAGATATGGATTTTTTTTCTTATAAAAAAAGGTTTAGCTCATAAAATAAGCATCGTTAGAAACTACTAACAATATCTAATAATGGTACATTATAACAATAAACTCTAATAAAGGCTATGTGAAATGTGTTTGCTTCTTTCTCTACTGCCATTGAGCAAGAGATGAATAGAGACTGGATGAGCCTGGCAAAAGGGCAATTCAGATCCTGTATGGAATGGAGTAGGAAAGTGAGGAATTTCATCACACTATTCAGATTGACAAAAACATATACGCTGTTTGTTCTAGAATTTTCCATTAGTATTTCCAGACCAGAGTGGTCAGACCTATGGAAAGCGAAACTGTATAAGAAGAAGTCATGATGAAATGTCTTAAATGTCAACATGAGCTCAATAAATGAGCCAATATTTTTTGTTGGATCTTTTGTTGGACATTTTTTCCAACATTATAGATAACAGACATATACATAAGTGAATCTTTAAATTGTATGTGACTCTCATACTTTATTCATAAAGTTTGTTGATGAATTAATTTAGTTAACACTCCTTTGAAACATTTAACTTTTCTCCAAAGGTTTGAGATCTTGGGCTATATTTGGATTCATGCTTTTTACCAATAATGTTTCTATATCTAGGATTACTTCATCAGGCTATATAATACCCAGTGTGAAATTTCTGGGTGAAGGTGTAGAGTAATATTCTTGAGTTTCTTAACAAATATTTGCTCTTCTCATTTTCAAAGGAGAGTAACAGCTTACTCTGCCTAAAGCTCTGTCTGTTTCAAAATACTTGCCCAGCACAGAGCCTTACCATTTTGCCTTACTTTTACTAATTTCACTTATGAAAATTGCATCTCATTTTACCATATTTCATTTACTATCAGTATACTTTTCCAATATGGATTAACTACTTGAATCTATTTTTTGGCAAGATTTATTTTTATTTATTTTAATTCTAAGTTTAGGGTGTGTGTGTGTGTGCGTGTGTGTGCGCGCACGCGCGTGTTTGTGCATGTATGTGCACACTAGCGTCACTGCTCTCAGCGGCCAAAGGTGTGGTACTAGAGTACCATCTGCTTGAGAGCCACCTGACAGTGTGTGCTGGGAACCAAACTCAGGTTCTCTGGAAGAGCAGTAAGTATTCTTAACTGCTCAGCCATCTCTCCAGCCACTACTATATGAATCTCTTATCTGGTGGACTTTCTGTTCAGCCAAGTCTTTCTTCAAGGTCTAATGCCATGGTGATTATCACTAAAAAAAAGTGACCAAAACAGAAAAATGTTCTTAGACATCAAATTTATCACTTTTGGTCTTGGCAAAAATATGTCAACACTCAAAAATCTTTCTTTAATTAATCCACTCCAGATGACTTTTTGTTAACCCAATATATTAATTCCTTTTGCCCAACCCTTCATAACACCCAGTGCTACTGTATTCTATTCCTACTTTTGGGCTTAAATAAGGACAGAAAAAAAGCTGTTAGAAGCTTATATAACATATTTCTGCTAATTTGCCTTCTAAATCCATCATTCTCTTTGTTAAAGCTATTTCACCTTGAGGTCCTCTCAATTGTTTTCATGGGCCCTTAGGACATCCTGGAGTAGAAATCTGGCTAGAAAGTATCATCCCTCTAATGTTCATTGTGCAGAGCACACTCCTACTAAATTTACTTTCTTAAGACAAATTTTTGTACCAAAGTGACAAGTAATCCCATCACTGGGGAAGCCGGGTGCTAGGATCAAGGCAGACTGGGGTAAGATCCTGTCTCAAAGTAAGAATGAAAAAATATGAAGATTAAATTAAATTAAACCATGTCTTAAAATACTGAAATAATCATACCAGTATCTGGGTGTGATAAGCACGGAAGATCAACGTGAGTTTGAGACCAGCCTGATCTACATAGTGAGTTCTAGACCAGCTAGGGACAAAGCGAAACAGTAACAAAAAAACAAAGAACGAAATAAAAATCACACCACTGCTTGCCCAGATCTTCCATAGTAACTTTTGGGTGCCTAGCGGGTGAAAGTGACGCTACCAGATACAGCAATCATCACCTGGTCTTAACCTACCTAGCCGATCTTAAACCTCCTAACACAGTCCTCTGTTTCACAGTCCCTATTCCGAAGTCATACCGTTCCCTCAACGGAAGCTCACCATGCGCAATGATATGCCCATGCGCAGTGCTTTTCATTGCTGGCCCTGTGAAAAATGACTGTCACCTCAATAGTTTAAAATTTCCAGCAGTTCAAATATGACCCTTCTGCTAAAAACTTCTCTAATATCCTCAATAAAAAAATCATTATTTTCCTGAATCCCTAAAGCACTTTATTTATAATTACACTATAGTTTCATATAATTTATCATGGTATGTCTCCAATTATAATTACTTAAATATACACATTTATTATATAATCTTTTGCACATCTATACTCATTAGGTTTTAAGAAGAATGTAAGGATTATGTCATAGTTTATGTTTTTTCCACCAATAATTTCAGTGCTTAACAACTGATAAATATTTGGTGAGCAAATGAATTCTAATTTTAATTGCAGGGGCAAAGTCATCAGCCACAGGAAATAGACTGTCCTTTCTTCTGCCCTCCCTCTGATCTGCATTAATGGCTTAACTTGATCTCACCAATTATTTAAACAAAAAGGGCCACTTTTCTTTTTACTTGACTCAAGTTTTACAAAGCCTAAAATACAACGTTTATCCATGGGAAAGGAATGTTTGGCAAGGAAATAGAACGTCATAGTGAGACATACGTATTCATAAATCCTGTTTGGTGAAAACGTAGATGGTATTATAGGTTCTCAAGAGTGAAGAAGGAACTAGAATTTAAATAAATTGCTCAACATAAAGTCTATTGTTAAGAGTGGAACACGGATTAGTGCCACGGGGGGAACATATTTTTATTAAATGAGCTGGTATGAAAAGCCCAAATGGAAAAGAAAAAGGTCTACTTGAAGTCCACAGCTTTGGGGCATTTCACTGGACAGGCAATTTCGCTTTTGCTTTCCTGCTTTATTTGGTCTCTCCAGGGAACACTGTCACTTGAAAAATTAATTTATCTTGGCAAGGAATAAAATACCAAATTTAGCTGGCAATTTAGTGACCAGTTTGTAACTCAAATGTTCTTATTATACTTGAATAGCTGACTCTATCATTTAATCATTTATTCTCACACAGCTAATAAATGCTATTAAGGAGATTATCATAAACTAAGATGCTGGATGTCCATGTAGAACCAAGTATGAGAGCTGGCATGATGGAGGCCTACTGCTGACAATCTCTTATTTGAGAATGAATAATTCTATGTCTACTGCCTCAGGCAGTTTGACGGAGAAGTTCCGCTTAATACTCTACTTCCTGCATATGCACTTTGTGTTCTATGCACATTAGACTAACCTACTGAGGATTAAATGTACGTACAACAAACACGGCTCTAGATTTATTATGAATAGTTAACAGGGAGAACTTCAACTGGTTAAACAGCTCAGTAGCAACAAGATAGTCAACAACAAAGTAAACAGAGGACTCATACCTTTGAACCAGGAGGTGCTGTCAAGCCTAAGAAAGCATACACCGCGTTATTTTCTCGGGCTTCAAAGAAGGCATCATAGTCCTTTGTGAAAAGAAGACAAGAAGAATTAACAGTCTGCAATGGAACAAAGGAAAGAGATATGCTCACAGTGACTTGACTGGTTGACAGGATCAGCTGTCTTCTCGGGGGCTAAGCTCCATAATGCTGAAATTCTGCAAGGAGTAATAAAATAAAGAGACAGCAGGCTTCTGAGACTACAAGTGCATAATACCACCTTCAGAAGCTGAGGCAGAAGGATCACTAGTTCAGGCCAGACTGGGTTACACAGGGAAACAATGTCTCAAGGGGGGGGGGGGGGGCAAGGTTAGGGGAACAAAAACAAAGAAAACGGGAAAAAAAGCCCAGATGAAGCATTATGAGAGAGACAAAAAGAAAAAATTCCCAAAGTTTCAGTTAAGTTCGTTTTGTGATAGATTCTGGTTTGCCGTTTTTAGTGAGAGTTCTGAGTGTGAACGTATGTGTCTCTAGAGTGATAATTTGTTGATGATCTAAGAAACAAAGGTTGCCTGAAGATCAGAGAAACAAAGCAGCCAACCACTACAGAGCTCTTACCTCTATGAAATTTTCAGACTGAAAACAGAACAAGTTCCTGTCTCATCCCACCTTATTTTTATGTTAGACAAATAAGGGGGAAATATAGTGATAGTTGTATTTTAATGAATAAAGCTTGCCTGAAGATCAGAGTGCAAAGCTAGCCACACTAGTCAAACATACAGGCCAAGCAGTGGTGCACACACTTTTAATCCCAGCAGCCACACTAGTTAGCCAGAGAGGCCAGGTGGTGGTGGTGCATGCCTTTAATCCCAGCATTGGAGTGGACTATAAGGCTGGATGACATGGGAACCCACTCTCTTTTCAGTCTAAAGATTTCATAGACGAAAGAGCTTTTTAGTGACTGGCTGTGTCGCTTCCCTGATCTTTAGGCAAGCTTTATTTGTTAGATTGGAAACAAAATATCACTATGTCTCTGCATCTATTAGTGGTTTTTGTGCCTTTTCTTTGACTCTTCCTTGTCATTTGCTTATTTCTTTTATCTTATTCTGGTTTGTAGGCTTTTTATTTAATCATATTTTATTTTTTAATTCTTTAGATAACTGTTTGTTTCCTAACAATAGACAGCAAGAGAGGGTCTGGATCTGGGTGAGTGGGGATAAGGAGAAGACATGGGAGGAATCTGCGGGAGGGGAAATTGTAATCATATATTGTTTGAAAAAAAATACAGTTCAATTCCAACCAACAAAACACAAAGGGAAGAGGATGGAGAAAGGGAGAGAGGGCTTCTAGCTACCATTTAATGTGTTAGAAGGTACGCAGGTCTTTGGGGCAGAAAATGAAGACTAGTTTCTTGCATACCACATAGGATTTACATCTCTTTGCACCTTGCTCCTTCACCACCCAAAACAAGCATTTCTCAGCAATAGATTGCTTTCTTCCAGTGGGAGACTAATTCCAGCTCTCTATAGTTCTCTTCTATTACTGAATTTAATACTGATTTCCTCGGATTGAAATAAAAACAATATTAGGTATATACGCATAAGGCCGGAAGACCAGTGAGACTGTACTCTCTTTGCCAGGAGAACGAAGTGTTCTCAAAACATGAACGAAAGAAACTTCAAACCTGAGACCACCAGAGAAGAATCTTGACACGTCTCAATTTGCTTCAGCTTTACATTGCTGTCCGATAAGCCAGCAAGCCTTCACCAAAAGTAGCAAGTAGACTTGGCTACGATTATAACTTGTAATCAACAGCAAATATAGTTAATTGCCCATTTTCTGTATGTTGCCTTGATTAGTGTGATTTCTAAACCTATACGTGCTGAATTCTCTAGAGAGCGCTGTGTTACAGCTCTAAGGGGAAAGGTATCCTAGCAGTAGGGAGCCAAGACCAACCACAAAGTCATACCACACAACAAACCTCACACGAGAGATTTATTGGGATGGAAAAATGCAGGAGGGTGGCTGCCTCTGCTCAGACAAAAAGTAGCAGAGAACCAAGTAGAAAGCAGGGTTAATAAAGGATTTCTTTGTGGGCAGAGCTTTTCAGGATGGAGATTTCTAGTGCTATAGAATAATCCTCTTGCACAATGTAAAGATTTGTCACTCAGATTGGTTTACTAAAACACTGACTGGCCAGTAGTCAAGCAGGAAGTATGCTTGGGGTGACCAAACTAAGGATGATGGGAAGAAGGGTGGAGTCAGGAGTTGCCAGCCAGATGAAGAGGGAGCAGGAGATAAACGTGCTATGCTAATAAAGGTACCAACATGTGGCAGAGTGTAAATAAGAAATATGGGTTAACTTAGAATGTAAGAGCAAGTTAGTAACAAGCCTGAGCTATTGGCCAAGCATTGGTAATTAACATAAGCCTCTGTGTGGCAATTTGAGAAATGGCTGCCTGGTATTTGGGAACAGATGGTTGGGACAAGAAACTTCTTTTTACATTCTAGGGTGGAGGATTTCAAGTCCTGAGTTTGGCTGCCTCCATTTGGAGAGGCTGGGTCCAGCTGTTGTGTCACCTATCCCTTTACTGTCTAGCTATTGGCTGTTCGTCTTTTTATTAGACCAATCAGGTGCCTTAGCCAGGCAAGGTGAAACAAATGTAACACATCTTTACTAGTTAGAGTAATATTCCTTAGCAACAACATGGAAGAAAATAATTGAAAACTGTGTAAGTGGCAAAATTTCATATATAAAATACATAAAAACCATAAGGTATAATACTAATAAAACAAAATTAAATATGAGAAAATGACTAAACAAACTCTTAAAGAGGATAAAATGATGACAAAATGTGCACAAAATGTGTGTTGGTGTCATAATTTTGATCACCACATAAATACAAATTAAAATGACCAGAAGGTACCAAAACACAAAGCTACTTTGGATTGATTTAAAACTCTGACAATAGGGCATGAAGTAATTCAGGGTTTTAGCATTTGCCTAGCATGTGTGCAATACTGGCTGAAATATGCAGTAACATCGAAAAAGAACAGACACAAAACTTCTGACGATACCAAGAGCTGAAGAGAAAAGCTGACTATCAGGAACCTTTAAACAAGAATGTAAACAATCAATCCAGAAACACTCCAAATCCTATATAAATAAAAAATATAATCACTGGGTTAGGCAATAAGCACAACCCTGGCATTCACCCCTGAGAAATGAAAATTAATATTCATATAAAAATCAGAAAATAAATGCTCAAAATACTTATAATTACAATGGCTCAGACTTAGAGATGATGAAACTGTCTACCAATGTACAGTGGCTAAATGAAGTACCTGTACAATGATATACCCCCACTCAGCTATATGAGGGAGCAGGTGTTGGTGTAGACAGCAACCTGGATCTCAAATACATCCAAGTCACCGAAAGAAGCCAGCATTGAAAGACTACATGTGATATGAAGCTATTTACATGAACTTATCAAAAAACAAAAGTATAGCGATGATGATAGATTAGTGTTCACCAGGCATTAGGGGTAGGCATAGCATATACCTATAAAGGAGTATCTTGAGAGTTTGAGAAATGATTCTTAAATTATAGCATTAGTTACAGAAAGCAATGCATGTGTTAAAACTCAAAGAAAACCACACACCAAAAAAGTCACTACCATAGTCTAAAATTTCAAACATTAAACTTATAAAAAGACACGTAATATAAGTACATTTTAAAGAAAATGACAAAAATTAAAATCCATAAATGAAACAAAAGTAAGTACTGGAAATGTGTGTCGGGAGAGGGTGGATGCATGTGTGCTTCACCGAGCTGATTGTGAGAACTGAAGCTGACAAAGCTAAAAACACAAATAAATGTAAATTCAAGTGAACTCAATTAAAAATGAACTGAAATACCTGACTAAGACATGACTCAAATAAGGATCTACAAAAGGCCATTAGGCTTATGAAAAAAGTCCATCAAAATGAATTATTGAGGAAGTCTAAATTAAAACTACAGTGAGATCCTATCTTTAATCATGCAAGAATGAGATTTTTCAAAGAACAAAACTATAACAAGGGTTGAGAAAGTTGTAGAGTAAGTAAAACCTTCCACACTATTGCATGTGAATGCAAATTAGTACAGCAATTATGGAAAATTTTATTTACACACACATATACAGTCTGGCCTATATAGCAAGTTCTAAGAGAGCAAGGATGAAATAGAGATGCCATGTCTCAAAAAAAAAAAAAAAACTATGCCATGATCCAGCAATCACCATTGAGGTATACATGCTACTTTTGAGATTTACATTAATTAATTTACATATAAGGTTAGAATTTTTAATGAGCATGCAAAGTAAAAGATTTCATTATGGAATTTGTGGGTGTGTTGTATATATGTGTTTTGTGTGTGTGCATACACTTCTTCTGTACATGGGTGTAGAGGCAAGAGGTCATTCATTGCCAGATGCGCTCTATCTTGTATTTTAGAATGGGGTCTCATCCTGAGTCTGGAACATTAAAGGCACCACACTCTGTTTTGCCCAGCATTTTCACATGGAAACTGGGGAGCTGGACTCAAGTTCACATGCTTGTGCAGTAAAAACTTAACTGAGTCATTTCCCCAACCTCACATTATGGGATTTTTCAGAGGGAATTTTTGTTGCTTTGCTTCCTCTACTCCCTTCCCCAACCTGCTTGTCCCCTTCCTCCTCCTGCTATTTCTCTTCTGCTTTTATGTCACGTGGATACCATTACCTTCTTTTTTGCTTTTTTTCTTACCTCCACACGTGCCCTTTAAAATGTCTCCTCCCCACATGGTCTTTTATCTAATTTATGACCTGTATCTACACATACACACATTAAAAAAACAGGATCCACATGAGAAACATAAGTATTCAACTTTCTTTTCTGGATTATTGGTTAAGATAAAAATGTCCAGTCCTAACATAGAGACACACAACTGTACAATGTGCAGAGAGTGAGAGACCTTGGAACACTCAGTCCTACGTGAAATGTCTCCATCAAATCCCTCCCCTTGGGCCTCAAGGAGATATAATGAAGAGAAGACAGAAAGAGAGGATTGAGGACACCAAGAAGACAAGGCCCTATAAATGAACATGAGCAAAGCTCATATGACTTCAGAAAGACTGGCACAAACCGGCCTGCACAGGTCTAAGCCAGTTTGGGTCCCAGTGCTGAGAGAGGAAGTGGCCATGGCCCCCATCCCTAAGCCAGAGGCCATCTCCAGCTGACAGCAGCTTGCGAAGGAAGTATGAGGTCTCTCCAGCATAGTCTCACTGGGTATAGAGACCCCATTTCTGGGCAGGCCTCATGGCCAACTGTAGAGAGCCAAAACAAAATGAACTTGATGGTATTTTGGGAGATTTTTTTTCTGTGTGTGTTATAATACTTTGGACATTTTTTTTAAATCTTACTGGTCTTTTGCTTGTATATTGTGGTTTCGGTTTTGTATTTCTATGGTGTTATTTATGTCTGTCTGTCTGTCTGCCTGCCTGACTGCCTGTGTGTCTCTAGTGCTTAGTCTCCTCTTTGTCTGTTTGTTTTCTAAATGTCAGAGAAAGAAGGTGAAGTCAGATGGAAGGGAAGATGAGCATCATCTGGAAGGAGCTGCAGGAGGAGAAACTATGATCAGAATATACTGCATAAAAATTAGTATTACTATTATAACTGTTATTATTAATTGGTTTTGAGACAGTTTCTCTGTGCAACAGTCATGGTTGTCTTGGAACTCATTCTGGAGACCAGGATGCCCTCAAATTCACAGAGATTCACCTGCCTCTGCCTCCCAAATGCTGGGATTAAAGGTATGTGCCACCTCACCCAGCTGAAAAAATTATTTTCAACAGAAAATAATAGTTATTACTATTTCCATCTAGTTTCTTACAAATGTCATGATTTTGTTTTTCATTATGGCTGGATAAAATTCCATTTTATCTTATTTTTGGTCATTTATCTGTTGATATACATCAACATGTATGTTCTCACTCACATGTAAAATTTGAGCCAATGAAGTTTACAAAAGCAGAGAATAGCACAAATGGTACCAATGTATTTTTCTTACTTCTTAGATAAACTTTTGAGTTCCTTCTTCAAAAGTAAAACTATGGGGATTCTAACACCAATTCTATGCTGAGACTGGTAAGTAACTCAAGGTTTTAAAAAACATATACAATATCTACAATTAACCAGTTGTAAGTAAGCAAAATATAATTTAAAAGAAGCCAGTGTACCAGGCATTGTGGTACATGCCTGCAATCCTAGCACTTGACTGCCAGAAGCCTAATCATGAATTCTAGGCCTGCCTGGGGCATAGAGCATCTTCTAGTCACCCTGCACTTCAAAGCGAGATCTTGGAGACCATGTCTCCAAAGAAAAAAATATAGGAGCCACACAAGGAAGTATTTTTATTATCAAAAATTAATAAAAACAACTCATATAAGCCTTTAGATTCATGTGAAATTAAGAAGTTCTTCAATTTGTATAAATACAATCTGGTAATATGTTGCTATGTAGAGGATCTAGTTGCCTATTTCAAGTATTTCAGGGTCAAGTTATAGTATCATTTGCCGGTTCCAGACACAGAAAATACAAAAATGCTTGTGAGCCTAAAAAGAAAAAGAATATTTTCTTTCCTAATGAAACCAGAGCCATTCAATTGTTCCACAAATATTTATTAAGTATAGAATTATATAAGCTAACAGGGCTCTTTTTGTTTATTTTATTTAGAGAAATGGTCTCACTATGTAATCCAGGGCGCATTCAAAGTCCTTATCTTCCAGACTTTATCTCCCAAATGAACTGGGATTACAGGTATCTGCCCCCATGCCTGGCATGAGCAGTGTTCTTGGTGTTAAATATACAGTATTAAGCGAGGTAGTTTGCATTCTGGAACAAGTCTCTTAAGGGAGAAGGTGTAAAGAAATTTTATTTACATCTCTGGAAATTCAACAACATTAACCAAGATTGTATGACACCATATTTTGCTACATGTTAATTCTCATTTCATTCTTATGCACCACAAGACTTTCAGAACAAAGATTCTCTTTACAAATTTTCTATCTCCTATAGCCGAGTTTCACAGGTAAAGGTTGGATAGTGGCCTCTGTCACCATCTGGTCAGATAATAAGATCCTGTACCACAGCCCAGTGGCATTCAGTAGCAGGTAATTTCCACACAGGGGCTGACAATGCCTAGAATCATTTTCTGTTACTCAGCAACTGAGTGCTACTGCCGTTACAGGGGTCGAAGCCAGGTTCCTATGAAGGAGCCTACAATGCACGGGGAATCTACACAACAAAAGGTGTCAGCAGTACCTAGTTTGGGAAATCTTCAGATAAGTAAAAGCAAATTAACCTGGAAAGCTAATTATTCAATATCTCCTAGTTACAAAAGGCAAACAGGAGATAGCAAGGATCTAGAGATTAGCAACTGCAAGCTGTTACTAGTAAGAGAAACCCTGCTTCGAAAAACCAAAAAAAAAAAAAAAAAAAAAAAAAAAAAAAGATGTTACTAGGAAAGCTGCTCTAGATTGGTATGTGAATTACTATAACACACAAAGCACAAAGCATTATCACTAGCGGATACGTTTTCTGTGAATGACTGCTACAAGTTCTTCTCTCTGAAGCTTTATAAAATCAAAATCTTAATTCTCATAGTCATTAAACTCCTCCTCTGTTAGGCACAGAGCAGCATTAAATAGAAAATGGATTCCTTTTCCACTAACAGATACGTATTTGGTTTACCGAGTCTCACCTTCTGAAGCTTCACTTGAATTCTTAGTGATACTTGCCTTTTTTTCCCCTACAAGATAATTCATTTCCTTGAAATGTAGCTTCCAAGGAAGAGGCAAACCAGACAGATGTGACTTCCCTATGTACTCTTGGGATCCATGCGGTTTTGTTTTCAAAATCAAACAACAGACATTTCAAAAAGGAGGTAGCAATAATATTTTATATTTTTTAAAAACTAGGGGGATTTTGAAAGTGCTCAACACATGCAAAAAAAGACAAATGGTTGAAGATAGAAGATGTGCTCATCTTTTTTGTGGCTTGAACATAATGCACACTTGGATCAAAACATCACGTGGTAAAATAAGAATATGAACCAACTTCTATGCCACTAAAAAAACAATAGTTCTAAAATGAGCAATCAAAATCACATAATGATGATACTGGGCTGACTGACCATTTTTTATTGTTTTATTTTTTTAAATTAAAATAATAATTACATTGTTTTCCCCTTTCCATGCACCCCCTTGAATTGATGATCTCTATTTTAATTGATTAATAAATAAATGTGTGTATATATATATATATATATATATATATATGAGTGTGTGTTTGCATGTGTGTGTATGTATGTGGTGTGTGTGTGTGTGTGTGTGTGCGTGTGTGTTTATGTGTATGGTGTGTCTGTGTTCTACATACACAAATACAACTTGGCCATGGGCTGGCTGATGTTTGCAGCCCCTTCTAGCTGCTGAGAGTCAATGATTTGCAGAATTTCAAAAGAATAGCCTAAGTACCTTCACCAATCTTCAGGTATAATTTACATATTGGCCCTGTGTTTGATAGCATATGAAACCTGCAACAGCACTGACAGAACTTTCCCATTTTGGTCTACACCCTTGCCCTAGACAGCACTAATTAGCAATAAGAGGTTCTTCAAGAAAAGATAACTTTTTCAGTCTTACAGAAACTAGGGATGTAGAAGATTTTTACTAGTGCCTCTAAAAACGTTTATTCAAGCCTAGGGGCCATGGAAATCCCCTGTAATCCCAGCAATGAGAGATGAAGGCAGAAGGATCAGAAGTACAAGATCACCCTTAGCAACACAGGAATCTGAGGCCAATCTCAGCTGTCTCAAAAATAATAAATCTAGAAAGGAAGCCTCAGAGGAGAGAATAGGACTGTTCATAAAAGAGGAAGTCCCATAATGGAGGAACTTCCGGTGAAGAATGTACACCCCAGGAACCAAGAAAGGAACATGAGGGAGTCCAGATTCCAGACAACAAGCAGGCCATGGTCTGGTTGGAACCAAACTGAAAACATGCATCCCCTGTCTGTCCTTATACATTTACATGTTTTGTTTATTCCTTTGATTTTTGTTCCTGGAAAGCAAAGTACTATGTAATACTATGTAACTGCTTAGGGTGGCCGCAGAGAGGGAATGCCCCTGTGCAGAAGAAATAATGGGACATGAGCTTGAAGGTAAAGCTGAAAGGTCTAAGTTCATTTGAGGCAATGTGTTTCGAGAAACAAGATTTAAATTGCTTCCTTACCCCACGGTACTGGCTTTCATTGAAAATCTGAGGTGGCAGGGGGTACCCTGTGGCTGGTCTACTGTTTTCAGGCACGTTTTCTCTCATCCACTTCCGATTCTCTTCATTAGCTGCAATATCTTTTTCTTCAAATCCTATTTTGTTGGCTTCTAAGAAACCAAGTACATCTTGCTGTTTCTTCTTAATCTGGAGCCGAAAGAGAGGGGGAGAATGACACTGTTTAGCAAGTAATATTTATTCTTCTTTTTTCTTTTTTTTGGACTCAAGAGTTTTTTAAGAATGTATATGTATATTTAAATCATATATGCATGCAATAACAATTAACGAACAGAGAGGCCATGAACTGGAAGGGGAGTGGAGGGAATGTATGAGCTTGTTTGGAGGGAGCAATGTAAAACAAAAATGACAATGTCTTAAGAAAACATAATGATATCATTACCAAGAGGCCAAAATAATTTACCTTTCAATTCTAGTAAGAAACATTTCAACAAAGTCAATGCTTCTGAGTCCACAGACACAGATCAAATTTGCAGTGCAGAAGATACACTTGCAGTCAACACTGTCTTGTTGATGCTCTCACAAGTGAAGACCCTGAAGGTTCTCTTATTAGTCTAACTTGCTCCTTTTTGCACTGAAAGTTCCCATGTCGAATAACGCTGATCTAACTCTCACTCTGCATATCACTAACTGCACCTTCATCAGCACAAATGACTCCATGTACCTCAGAATCACTCAAGCCTTGCTTTTATGATTCAGATCAAAATCTATAACACAGAAGAGCTAAGCCTGCCTGTATACTAAGTTTGTCATATAACCTGTACTACTCATTAGCTCATAATATGCACACGTAGGACCCTTTCACATGTCTGTGCTACCTCATTAAATGATTACGTAGAGATTATGTGTTTGTTTTGTCGCCTTATCACACCAAGGTAATATTTCCTAGGTTTCCCCTATGAAATGCATTTGAGAACCTGACTTCATAAATCTATGTTCATACAACTATGTTTAAAGCCACTTCTTAACATACCTGAACTATATAAAGAATATGTAAGAAAAAAGATTTTATGGAATAATACTCAAAGGACACACAAGGCAGAAGCATTTCAAAAACCTCAAAGCAATATCGATTATGAAGCAGTTATCCATGCAATGGAAAAGACAATGTGAAGTATCTCACATGCAAAGCCCTTCTCAATTCGCATCTCCCTCCTGGATGTGTGTGGACATGCAGGGGTTATATTTTGGTCCAAAGTATTTGTGATTATGGCTACATAATTCATTTGAAATAATAAAACTCAAGAAAAGTTTCTCAATTTACGCCAGGAGAAACTAGAATTTCCGGTCTCTCTTTAGGTGAACTACTAAAAGTCCTTTTAAAAAGACCAATTATTTTCCAATAAAATGTACCAGACAATTAATTTTTCTAATAATACTATTTCTTCCCTGGTATATAAAATTAAACTTTCATTTCTAAATGGAAGACTATGACTGAGAGGCAATAGTACAAGCATCTAGTGCACTAATACACTCGCAGGAAGGCTCAGCGCAGTGCCCTCCAACCTTTGCCACGTAATTGGGGAGTTCAGGCAACATGAAATGTATCAAGTAATTTGTGAACTGTCAGCCTAGTTCTAGATCTCAGTAGATATAAAATGTGGTACTTCTGGGAACCTAGAATGTTAACAATAAGAATTATCCAGCCCTAGCAGATTATCATCCGAAACTATTTCTAGCAATTACTGAATAGTATGTATTTTTTAGATCCATCTTTAGTGATAAACAACACACTTTACTGGAGTCTCTATGTCTAAAGAAAAGCAGCAGTCATAACCTCTACAATCTACTGGGAGAGCTAAGACATAGACAAAAGCTCAACTCTAACACACTAAGTGAGCTGCTAAGAGAACAGTGCAGGACGGTTAAGTGAGAAGTAGCCAGTGAATTACAAAGCTATGAGAAACGGAGAGCAAACACTAGGAGCTATTATCAGAGCCTTTAGGCAAAATGTAATGACCGCAGCACCAATGAAAGAGTCTCTACCTGGCTTCATGTGTTCAGTCAAAGAAGGTGAACTTAGTAAAGATGAATGGAACTGGGGTTTGGAAGAGCAATTAATTGCCTTGTAAGCACAGGATTCTAAATTTTTACGGAGAAACGGAGTCTTTTTTAAAAAGCTGAGCTTGAATGAGTTGGCTTTTTGGATGGAGCCCATTCCCTATGGTGGGATGCCTTGCTCAGCCCTGATACAGCCCGGAGGGTCTTGGTCCTGCCAGACTTTGTAGAGTCCCAAAGGGAGGTTTTACCCTTTCTGAGGAGTGGATGGGGGGTTGGGTGGAGGAAGGTGGGGGGAGTGGGAGGAGGGGAGGAAGGGAGAACTGTAGTTGGTATGTAAAATGGAAAAAATCTTTTAAACAAAAATTAAAAAAAAAAAAAGCTGAGCATGATGGCGCTCACATGTAATCCCAGCACTTGGGAGACAACGATGGGCAGATCCCTGGGTTCACTCGTCTATTTGTGAACTATGAGACAGTGTGGGACCGCTCTTAAAAACAAGGTGGACAGTACCTAAGGGAAAACACACACACACACACACGCACGCACGCGCGCACTGGCCAGCTATGAAAATTTAGCCCCAAAGTGTACAATACACTACACTTAAACCAAACTGAAGGCTTAGTAGGACAGGATAAGCTCGGTAATGTGCTCCGTTTCTGTTACTACATTTCTTACAGATGACTGAAATCTACGAATGAATAACAATGAAGAGTGAATAAACAATTTAATAAATAAGTAAATAGAAGAACAAGCAATTGTGTGGTTAAATATTTGGTCTTTTTCAGACAAATTCTACTTTGTAACCCAGTCAACTCGCTCATCGACAAATTCAGATATAAAAATCCTCTCTAGTTGGTTCTGTTTGTTCTCAGGAAGGGCAACCCAACAACAAAAAGCCTGTCTTTGCCTACCCGTGCGAAGTAAGGGTTTAACAGTGCATGGAAATGAAGGAACGGCAGTGAGAGCTCCCTTTCCTCGCTTGGTTCACTGCATTTTCAAAGTACTCAGGTCACAATGAGCCATGTAAATAAAACCCACAATGCATACTGGTTTACAACGATGCAACAATTCTGAAGGAAGGTGAGTAGTAAGAATTCCCCTATGTGGGTGCGTCCACCCACGGAGACTGTGGAACTGATCTAGTAGGAGCTCACCAAGGCCAGCTGGACTGGGTCTGAACGATCATGTGATCAAATCAGACTCCCTGAATGTGGCTGACAATGAGGGCGGACTGAAAAGCCAATGATAATGACACTGGATTTTGATTCTACTGCATGCACTGGCTTTTTGGAAGCCTAGTCTATTTGGATGCACACCTTCCAAGGATGGGGGGGGCTTGGACTTCCCACAAGGCAGGGCACCCTGACCTCTCTTAGGACTGGAGAGCGAGGGGAGGGGGAGGGAGGATGGGGAGGGAAATGGGAAGATGGGAGCAGGTGGAAATTTTTTTTTTTTTAAAAAAAGAATTCCCCTATGCCCCAAGAGCAAGCTGATTAGCAAGCTAAGGGTTTCACTGAGCGACTCTGCCTCAATGACCAAGGTAGAGAACAGATGAGGATGAGTCCCAACAGCCATGTCAGGTCTCTACATGCACGCACACACATGTGCATGTGTGCCTACACTCGACCAAAAATATGTGAAAACACATATGCACCCCACACATATACATACACACAAAATAGAGGAAGATGGGAAGGAGGGAGAAGGGAAAGAGGTAGGGAGGGAGGGAGGGGAAGAAAAAAAGAATTCCTGTGTCCAGGCACAGTGGTCCATGCCTATAATTCCATCCCTTAAGGAGGCGGAGCCAAAGGATCTGAGGGTAGCCTGGGTTAGCAGTTGGGATTTTTGCCTAGAATTCTCACTGTATAAATTCTAAATGCTATGTGGTAAAGGTACAGGAAATGTTTTGCCATGTAATTCCAAGAAGTAACTTCTAAGCCTTTCTTTATACTAATATTGGTGGTCATTTAAGAAGGGAGACTACTGCTTTACTGTGGAACAATCTTTGTACACTGTAAATATGTATTGTTCTCATTGTTGATAAAATGTTGATTGGTTGATAGTTAGGCAGGATTTTCAGGGCACAGAGAATGCTGGGAAGATGGAGGGCAGAGTCATAGGAGTTGCCAGCCAGACCAAAAGGAAAGAGGACTTGCAGAAGAGGTAAAAACCATGAGCTTTGGGGCAGCACATGGATTAATAGAAATGGGCTAATTTAAATTGTAAGAGCTAGTTAGTAATAAGTCTGAGCTATTGGCTGAGTGTTTATAATTAATATCAAGTCTCCCTGTCTGTTATTTGGGAACTGTTGGGTGGGAAAGAAAAGTCTACCTACATTGTTTGTCCCCACTAATGCCATTCTAATCTATTCATCCAAGTCCATTCTCTGTGTGAAGGTCTCACTAGGTAGGATCTCTACAGTCTCCTTCTGACTTCGCGAAGTCTACATTACCTAACATGGAGCAGTCCCACCGTATCCACATAGCATTAGGCTCCTGTTCATCACTGAGATTGTAGATAAGATTGAGTTTTCATGTACTCTATTTTTCTGGAATGTACATAATCATAATAAAGTGTAGGTCATATATTAGACACAGCAAGAGAGCAATAAGAATTAATAATAAAATATAACCATTACAACAATATCATAAAAGTTATGCAAATGTGCTCTCTTTCACCTAGCACACCCAAAGGGTAGTGCATAGAGCATGGTTGTGCTGGACAGAGACTGCTCACACCTTGGCTGAGATGAACAAGATGGCATGAGATCTCATCACACTACTCTGGACAGCAATTTAAATTTTATGAGCTATTATTTCTGGATCCGTCAATATTTTGGACTGTGGTTTGTCACAAATAGCTAGAAAATAAAATCATAGAAAATAGGGGGGCTATTGGTGACAATGTTTTCCAATCATTTCATACATTGATGTTATAGTCCTTTAGTGAGCTGATAAGGCACCTGGGAATAGGTACCATGCCTTTAACTTCTGTCTTCCAATGTACTTAGTGCATGGGTCTGGTAATAATAAAGTTAATGTTAAGTACTTTATTATCTACTATTATTTTACTCTATGTTTAGCACAACCAAACAGCATGTTTATTTTTTTAATTTAAATCAAATTTAATTTGCAAATTATCTTCAACTCACAGAAATAGAGTTCCCATTCATCTGATACTCAATTTCCACTATTACTGACATCTTACGTTGAAGAAGTACATCTGCCATTAAGTAAAGAGTATTCAGATCAGATATCACCACTTTTTTCCTATAATGCCATGTTTCTGCTCCCTTTCAGGACAACATATTATATTCAGTTATCACGTCTCCTTAGTTTCCTTTGTGATAGTTTCTTAGACAATTTTCTGCAGTATCTTGGCAATTTTGCAACCCACTGATCAGATAGATATAGATATATATATATGAGTATAAAGGATAAACAACTTTCTCATTCAACCACTCCACAGCACACCTGCTAAGAACAGAACTTACTAGGGAGATACGGACTTTGACTGCTTGGCAAGCCGAATATGTATCGGGTTTTTGTGGAGGCCCAAAAATGTGAGCTTATTTCCACCTTGTTTAAAGGTCAGAGAGTTTGATGTTGCTCACAGTTGTTGACAACACGTGTGGCTACACACCCTGACCTAGGGTGTGGACACTTGGTGTTTTAGACATTAAGATGGCCCATACAGGTAGATCCACTCCACCCTGATAAAAGATCAGAGAACTCAAGCATACTTCTGATCCTTCTTTTGAAGAATCAGAGGAGGTTTGACCTAGGGAGTGGCTGCCTTCAGAATACTTGGTCTAGGATGGGTTCACTGCCTGAAAACAGAACACTTTTCTCAAGAATTAATGACTTGATGTCTCACGTTTGAAGCAATTAACTGTTCTAGTTGTCTTTTGTATCATGTTAAAGCAGCCTTTTGTCTTCTCGCCCCTGTTGTATTGGGGTATAAAAGTGTATGGAAAATTAAGCGGGGGACACAGTTCGGTGTTCACTGGAGCTCCCCTCATACTATCGCATCTGTGTCATTATTTCCACTCATGTGTGCATCCTCCTATTTTTCTAATCCCCATGGCCCTACCCTGGTAAGTGTTATGCTTGTTGAAGTTGGCTCCCCACAGGTTTCTTCCTGACTTTTTCTTTTTCCATATTGTGTACTTTCCCCCTTTCCACACTATGGAAGCTAGTAAGAACAGCCTACACTTGAACAAAGTAGTCTTTCTAAAGCTCCAACTTCATAGTGAAAATTTGACAGTACTTCTTAGTCAGAGAGCCTGGGAAACTCGAGAAATATTAGCTGGCTATAATTAGCAACATATAAAAGATTACTGAAAATGATATAAATCCATCTTTGAGGTTAAATATGGTGGCTTTCTCATAATTCAATGTTTATTTGAAAACTTGTCTTCAGCTGGGTGATGGTAGTGCACACCTTTAATCCCAGTACATGAGATACAGAGGCAGGTGGATTTAAAGTAAGTTTAAGGCCAGGCTGGTCCAGGACACCCAGGACTATTACACAGAAAAACCCTGTCTCAAAAAAAAAAAACAAGAAAAAGAAAAAAAGGAAAAAAGAAAATGTGTGTTCAAAAAAATCCTTGGATTAAACACCTCAGGTATCATATTAATCAAATTAGAGTGACTGGTACTTTAGAAACGAATTAGGGACGTCTGTTTATTAGCAGAGTTTAGTTATGCCTCCGTCACCTTTCTCAGCATAAGCTACTCCACCTATTCTTGAAGTAGTGCTGCCTGCGAAATGCAAAATATGCCAGCCTACATTCCTTTCAAGCCAACATACATTCCTTCTAGCAAGACTTCCTTACACAGAGAGACACTGTAATGATCACTGTTTGCATGCAGATTTTCCTCCATCCTTGTATTTCCCAAAGTAACACTTGCAAGTCCAAGAACAAAGCTGATGACAAATTTACACCTTTACACATCTCCAGAGTTCTATAAAGTCCCTAAATTCTAACACAGTCCACATCAAGGAGATTGAAGCTGTTCTAAGCAAAAACACAGAAAGCATAAAGCCCAAAAGTTTTACAAGATTTAGAGCTTCTTGTCTTAAAAGCTATGATTTAACTTGACTAGAGAGAAACTTTAAACTATCAGAAAGTGTTCCCAGCTATTATTTCCAAACTGACCAGATTTCAAGTTGCAGCTACTCAAAAAAGCCTTGGAGGAGTGAAAGAGATGACCCCATAGTTAAGAGTACTACTGGCTGCCCTTGCAGAGGTCCTGAGTTCACTTCCCAGCACCCACACAGTGGCTCACAACTGCAAGTAACTCAAGTTCCAAGTGGAGATCCAACACCTTCTTCTGGACTCCGCAGATGCTAGGCAGTCACATGGTGCACAGACACACATGCACGCAAAAGACCCATACACACAAAATAAAGCAAAATAAATAAGTAAATTGTTTGGAATCGGATTTGGCTTCTTATTCAGATCAATACTAGTCATCATTGTAGATAGCAATTAAGTGAAAGCTAACATAGCTAGTGCTCCATGTGTATTTTTTTTTTGCTAGATCTTCACACTACCCTGTAGTGCAGATATGCAGATTTTCATGTTATGGATTAGATTAGTGAGGTTCAAAGAGGTTAAGGAAATTTACCGAAATTCATAAAACCAGTACATGACAGAACTAAAATTCAAATTTAGGCATCCTTTAACAGCAAATCTTACACTATTTCACTACATTTGCCAGTCTTCTCTCATTTTACCCTCTACATCTATTTTCTTAAAAAATTCTTAGGCTAGTAATATCACTTATTGGGTAGAAAGCTGCAGCCATGCCAGACAACCTGAGTTTAATTCTCAGGTCCCACATGGTGGAGAGAATCAAGCTCCACACGCTGTTCTCTGATATTTACACATGCACGACAGATGGATAGATAGATGGATAGATAGATAGATAGATAGATAGATAGATAGATAGATAGATAGATAGATTACACTCAGGAGGCAGAGACAGGCGGATCTCTGTGAGTTCGAGGCCAATCTGGTCGACGAGAGCTACTTCCAGGACAGGTTTCAAAACTACAGAGAAACCCTGCCCCCGGGGAAAAAAAACCCAAACAAACAAAAAGAAAAGAAATCTTATAAAGAGTAATACTCCCTGGAATAGCAGCATGCAAGTGATAGTCTCAGGTACCGGAGAAACTGAAGGATGACCACCACATGAGCCTAGGACCTGAGACCAACCTGGGCAGCATAGTGGGAGACACTATCCCAAAGGTAATACTTTTTTATGTGTTCTTTTTATATGTTAATTGCAAATTCCATTATAGAGTTTAATTTTATTGTTAAAATGTCTATGTGCCTAATGAACAAATTTCCATAGCATTCGAATTAAAAAAAAATCTGAAATACACACTTCCAACTCAGGATCCTCTAATGGTAGTAAGGGTTCAATATTTGACCCTGTCTGGTAATGTTATGGGGTTACCAGTTAATTAAAAATGTTACTCTTAAATACAATTTAGGCCTCAAAGTCACTTACTGCTTTCATACAACAAAAATAACATAACGCCTGCAGTAGTGACACATACCTTTAATCCCAGCACCCAGGAGGCAGAAGCAGGCGGATCTCTGTGATTTGGAGGCCAACCTGGTTTACAGAGCGAGTTCCAGAACAGCCAGGGCTGTTACACAGAGAGCCCTTGTCTAAAAAAATCAAAATCAAAACCAAAAAATAAATAAATACAATTAAATAATAATAATAATAATAGCAATTTTAGAATCTGAGGGAAATTATTATTATAAAATATAAATCCCAAACTAATCCATGATTTTAAATGATTAGCTCTAACCAGTCCTTAATCCAAGCCTGGCATGACGCTACTTCAGGGAACTAGATGAACTAAGACTAGAATAATGAGGGGAAAGCCCAGCTCCGCTGAGTGCGCTAGCACTAGGCTGCGCGCATCGGGTCCCTTTTGGCACTGCACCACATGTAAGCTCGTTGTAAAGTATAATGTGATAATTACTATTTATCAAGCATTTCCTATGAACCAGGCACTGTGATAAGCTCTTTACATGTTTATTTTATTTTATTCTCGCCATAATCTTCCGAAGCAGCTGGTATTATTTTCATTCCAGACAGTCTGACAAAGAAACTAATGCTCAGATGCATTAAGGAACTTGTTCCAAATCACATACTTGTCCAATCTCTGCCAGAGTAAAAATCACCACTTAGAAACTAAGTATACAGAATAGCAAATAGTGTACTGCCATGCTTGGTGCCTCTCGCTAATTAGATCATCTGTTGACTTACTGAAGTTGCCTTGAGCACAGATGTGGCCCATAATAATGTTTGTATCATTCTTCATCTCAATGCCTGGTCTAAAGTAACAGCAAGAAAACCTGGAGATTATTCGTCGTGTCATTTTTGTTTATTTTTGAGATGGGAATTTAATTACAACATTTTTCTCTTTAAGATTTTTGTTGTTGCTGCTCTCGTTTTGCAGTGCTGAGGATCAAACTCGGGGTCTCATGGACCATATGCAAATCTTCTATCACTTAAGCACGTCCCTATCCCTTACTGCATTTTTTTGAGACAGGGTGTCCATACATGGTCCACACTGACCTCCAATATACGATCTCCATGCCTCAGTCTCCTGAGTCCTGGCATTAGAGACATGGACCACCATTCCCCAGCTCCGCAAGACATTTGTGCTCAGCGTTAGTGGCTTGTGCCTATAGATTTTTGCAGGAAATGGCTGTCCTATGAATCATATCGCCTGCATATAACGCCATCTCTTTTGAAACCTTTTTCATGGGCAAGGACAAATGCAAGTGTAAAATGCAGAGCATTGTGACATGCTTCCACAAAAGTGTCTGTGACTTATGACTACACCAGACGACAGGAAATGACTCGGCAGAGGAAACAGGGTTAACAGGTGCCCTAGGCTATTCTTGCAGCTCTGGGAATATCCTTAAAGAAAAACCCTTCCTTCAAATGAATCACACTGTTAGCAGCAACTATGAAAGCTCAATAATTGGAGCCACTGCTATTCGAACATTACAGATCTTCAATTCAAAAATCCTGGACTAGTGCTGCACAAAGATTTTGAAAATAAACCTGCTCATCTCAGCTCCCACTTTCCTGCCTTAATCACTATTATTAAGAACTCAGCAGAATGGTTTTCTGTGTAGATTTCAATCCTCTTTAGGAGAACAGCATCATGATAATAGAATAACAAAATGATGATCTTCTTTTAAAAAGGCTTTTCATCTTATCCCTTTCTCTATGTAACAGATTCCAGCAGTAAGAAAACTGTGTCCTAAGGTCACTTCCTGCTAATGCTGCAGGGCGTCTAACTCCGGTCAGACAAAGTCACCAGGCAGCCTTCCCATATAAGGATAAGCAAAAACACAAATCCTTAACAGCTGATGTGAAGTCACAGGGCAGGCATATGAGAACCAAATATGGTAGCTAAAATCTGCAGCTCACAAGATGCCTTTTTAAAAGAGAAGGCTGGACCCATCAACCCTATCAGCTCTTGAATCACAAGAAAAGCAATATTGTTAACAAGATAACAACTATTACCCAGTCTACAGTGTGTCATATTAGCTGGCCACCTTTGCTTTTTCCCTTTCTACTGACAGGCTATTGTGAAATGTGTGGCCAAGGCGTATGCATAGAACATCAGAATGCTGTATCTGAGTGACTAATTCATTCAATCTACCTCCTCCAAAAGAAGCAAATAAGATTTCTCAAGTGTCTCAGGAAACTATCTCTGTCCCACTACAGGAAAAGCTCACTGTGCCCAGGAAAAAAAAATCCCCAGATATGACATAATTCGATAAGACTAAGTCCTAAGGGGATGCATGTTCTCTTCACCTACAGGTAAAGCCAGACTGAGGGAGCTGCTGCATGGCCCTGAAGAGGCCATAACACCCCACGTTCCTCTCCAGCAAAGCAAGAGGCTGAAAGAGTTTGCACAGGCATTGTCTTGATTTTCAGCGATCATAGTGTTCCAATTTTGTATGAGCAAACGTGCTGCTGCTGCTGAAGATTGTTCATTCAGAAAAAGTCTAGGAAAATCAAAAGTTTTCTCCCGGGGTGTGGTAAACAGCCATGGAAACACTCATAATTCTTAATCTTGTAATTTTGTGTTCAGATTCCTTGTTTAAGTAACTAAAAGACGGCAAAACTATGTGCCTGAAGAAATTGAGTATGATATTCTGGTGAATTTTGGTATTTTTTTTTTGGTATTTGTTTCTTTTCAACAGTAGAAGTTTGGGAGTATTCTGCATATATAGCCATTCAAACTTAAGTAAATGTTTGTGATGTGGTTACTTGAAAGAATACTGTATGCACACTGCAACACACTGCACACAAGCACGTGCTGGATGATTATGATAATGTAGCAACATGGGCGAATATCTGCAGCACCAAAAGGAAATCTAAAAACTTATATATATTGCGGTTTCAACTGTGAGAAGCAAAAAAAAAAAAAAAAGAAAAGTTTTTTGTTGTTGTTGTTGTTTTGAGAGTTTCTCTGCAGCTTTGGGGCCTGCCCTGAAACTAACTCTTGTAGAACAGGCTGGCCTCGAACTCACAAAGATATACCTGCCTCTGCCTCCCAAGTGCTGGGAATGAAGGCATGCACTACCACCACCCAATCAAAGGTCTATTCTTAAAAGACTAGCAAGAATTGAAAGAGTATTACGTGTTCCTTCCTCAGAAACCCTACAGAGATTCAACCCTTTTGTGTTGAATCCCCTCACTCTGAGGGAGGGAGAACTTCTTGTTTATCGTACAGAGAATACGAAAAAGGTGGCAGGATGTCACTGTAATGTTATGCTCGACAAGGTTCTGTTTGTTTACAATGAAGGAAACGAGTTCCAGAGTCTCAAGAAAATGAATTCTATCAACAAGCATGTGGACATGGAAGTGGATTCGGCCTTAACAGAGCCTCCCAGTCAGAAGGTGGGACTAGCTCACACCTTGACTGCAGAGAATTCAACTCAATACTTCAGACCCACAGGCGCCATCAGATAATGAATAGATGCTGATTTAAGGTGAAAATGACAATAATCTGCTCTATGGCACAAAAAGCAATACAGGAACAAACTAACTTGGCTTTGAATCTCTCAGAGACTGTCTACCTATTGTGTGTGTCTGAGCAAATTGATTAACCCTCTGAGTCTCAAATTCATCATGTTTGTTGATAATGATGATAATAGTAGCAATAATAATACTCACTTCTCAGAAATGTTGAAAAAATTATACATAAGAAAAGCTATGAGCCTATTTTATTACCCACTAGACAATTATCTAGGTTGTAAATTACAAGTTGTCACACGGTTGAGACTTTGTCTATTTTTCTCAGCATATTTTCAAGAACTACTTATTTAACTCACAGATTATTTTATAAATACGTGATAAGGAATTAATAAATAAATGAAAGTAAGTTCGTGTGTGTGTGTGTGTGTGTGTGTGTGTGTGTGTGGAGAGAGAGAATGAGAGACAATCACTTCCCTTAAGGTTTTAAGCATAATGAATGACTCAATGGTGAAAAGGCCACAATACAGGAAAAATCCCGTCTAGAGTTTTACGTGTGTAGATGAGGAATCAGACTTTGGAATCAAACATAATACGATTTATATGTAGAACTCAATAAAGATGCTGTCAGTACCAACACAAAAACTACGCATGAGGATGTAACGTGTTAAAAAGGGAGCAATGGGGTTGCTAGGAAGCTTCTTACTGTAAGGCAAATGATATGTGACCTGCTGGGCAAATGCTGAGCTAGTGATGTTCCTAGCTCATATCACAGGGCTCTGAGAAACAAAAGCCCAGGAAAAGTCTGTCGGGTCACTGTGCAACCAAATTCTCCTTCCGAAGCTTTGAAAGATGCAAATTGCAACAAAACTCCTGAAGTACAAGGGTCAGTTGTTTTATCATTTAAAGAATAATCCACAAGGTAGTTGAAACAAGACTCTATCAGAAAGCTGACTAGAAGTTAAAAGTTGTCAAACATTACTGTTGATAAACAAAACAATTCTTAAACTTCAAAGTCAATCGTCACATAAAGATTATCTAGCCATGTTATAAAATTGCTACATTTTCTTAAATAGGCTATGTTTTGTGGCAATTTACTCCAAAAGGAAAAGAACTGCCACTCCCAGCTTGAAGGTAAGTAAGCAGCTGTAGAGAGTTCCTAAGTCAGTCTGAATCTCCATCCTCAAAGACCCCAAGTCAATTTGTCACTGCGTTCATGGTAAAATTCCACCAACGTTTATGTCTGAGAAGAAGAGGTAACAGAAAACATTGGGAAATAACAAGGAGTTTGAAAGTCATTGCCTTAACCTCACAAAGTTCCCTAAACCGTTCTGTGAATAATAGAACTAATACCAATAATAGCCACAGAGCCATATCCAAGTTCTCAGAAATGCAGTTCTGAATGATTTTCCCACTATCCCTTTGTCCGGAGGGAAAGGAAGGCGCCTTCACAGTGTCGCACTGCCTTTTATGCCCTGTAAAATGCTTTCCCACACACAAAATCTGTCCCAATATAATAACCATAGTTTAAGATATTAACTTTTTCAAACTCAAAAGCGGTATTATGGTAGAAAGAAAATCAGAGGCAAAACAGAATAAGATTGAAGGACATTTGAACAATTCATAATTGAATCAATCAAGCCAGGACAGACAGCATCTCAGTCAACTCACTCTGGAAAACCATCAAATGCAGGAACAAATTACAGTCTTTTGCCATCATGATTAAATGCCTAGAAATGGATCACAATTCCAAATCCACTTTTTTGTGATTGTTTGGGGTTTTTTTTTTTTTTTTTGCTTGTTTGCAAGGCAAGATTTTGGTTTTCTTCCTTTGCTGGCCTAGTAATTGCAATGTAAAAGCAGGGCATCTTAAACTCACTAAGATGCTCCCTGAGCCTCAGGGAGAAAAAAATGCTAGGATTAAAGTTATGTATAAGCAGGCCTGTCTGGCTTTCAGTTCAACTTTTATAATTCAATTTATTTATCCTTAATCATTACTATTTAAATACCAATAGCAAGGGACCTCAATTCTCTGTATACATTTTATAATTCAATAATATCCACAAGTACTTCTGTCTGATTTTGTATATCACGTGTTCAACATTGCCAATAATGAAAACCTTGTCTAGCTAAAAAGCAAGCCATTTTTCATTATTTATTTTTGGTTCTTAAACACAGACTCTTTTTGTACAAGGAAAAATTTAGAAGCTGCTGCCCAAATAAAAAGTCCTCATCAGGTGTAGTTGGCTTAAGGTAAAGGAGTTCATGTGGCTCTATGCAAACATTTGACAGTGCAATTTATTTTCCTTTTAAAAGAAACTTGTTAGAAATCTCCACAGGGATATATATATTGATAAATGCTTAACCATCTAATTTTTTATTTCAATGCTTCTTCAAGCCTACACAAGCTGAGTTGTGAACAACTATAGGTCTAGTTGCGCACACACACACACACACACACACACACACACACACACACCGAGGTATGCACAAACAGAAGAAAAAACGGACTGGAGATCTCATTCAGTTGGCAGAGTGTTTGCCTAGCACTGGAAGGTAAAGGCAAGAGGATGGGGGGAAGGGGTTAAGGTCGTGCTGAACCACACAACCAATCAGGAGCCAGTTTGGTATGTGTGGGACCGGGTCTCAGAAGAAAAAAGAAAGCACTCAGTAAGCCCAGTCATTCTCCCTAGACCTTTCTCCGGAAATAATTGCTAAATACATACAAACTGCTGCTGACTCTCTGTCATATTTCTCATACTTCAAAGGCTACTCATTTGCGCAGAAAGCACTTTTAAACAAACATAAAATACCAAATACTCTTTTTTATGACTATCATAGCTCCAGTATTGTACCCCCCACTCCTGAACTATGTCAACAACTGGTGAGGGACTATCATTACAAAGCGAATAAAAAGACTTTACTTCCACAGACCAGAAAATACTGTTCTTATGATGGCCCATTCATTTGCTGTAGGAAGAAGGGCAAGTCTGAAGCCCGAGCTGAACAGAGTGGCCCAGATGACATTCCAGAGAGCACCACAAATGGCCTCCCACACTCAGGCCAATAAAACATGTTCCAAGCTGTCCAGCTGAGAAGAGCTGCCTTAGAGCGCCTAATTAGTTAAGCAAGACCAGAAGCAAATGTTCTGGAAAGTGAGTAACCTAGTAAATAAAGATGGCTCCGACCAAAGAAGTCCAGGCGCTATACCTGCGAACTTTGTGCAGTGTAGTGGCTGGCGTAGTTATGTGGACTATCAAAAACGACAATATGTCCAGCAATAAGTACTCCTGGCGAAAGTACTGAAGGGTCTGAAACTTTATTCTATTTATTACCAAGTAAGCCTGCCATAAGTTTTAAGGTGCTGTAAGAAACCAGAACGCCCAAGACCACAGTAGTTAGAACATCAGTATTTCCTTGTACCTCTTTCCCATTCTACAGGTGACAAACACAGTCCAACAAAGAGACCTGTATCGTTTAGAATGAGCAGTAAGCAAACATGCCCTTTGCTCTGGAGGGAATCACAGTATGTTTTAATGGCGTCTTGATGTATAAGAACAGAATGCTGAAGCCAGTGGCTCTGCCCACAAGCTGTGCACCAACGCAAGAGATCAACAAAGGCTACTGTTGCCAACAACTACCACTTACAATATACTTTGGCTATAAAATAGCTTCTCATTCTTGTCGTACAGGTTTTCCAAGGTGAAGCTAATCTGGGAATCAAATGCTCTGTTGGGTGATGAAAGCCTATAATTTTACCACCTGGTTAAGCAAAAACACTGTGGGAGTTAATTTGTACAACAATTCAATTAAAAAAATATAAATCATGGATGCTTCAAAAATTCATGGAGAAGACTTAACTTTTTACCTCCAGACATAACGCATTCACTCAACAGACCCTTGTAAGGTGTTTATTCATGAAATCAGTTCTTGTGAGGGATGTTACCCTTCAACTTTTCTTACTCCTAAACCAAATCTCTGTGTGTGCCAAAAGACAAAAGGGAATCATGACCTCACTGAAAGTCTAGACAAGCTAAAGAAGCATTTATTCTCTCTATAAGCATTCCGTCTTAGGCACTCTGATCCTGGGTCACTGTGGAGTTGTTGAAACAAGTCTAATTTTATTCAAGTTTTTAAAAAACTGGCAATTATACTAAAAGAAAACCCTTACTAAAAGTAAAGTGCATGGGGTTAGCAGTGTAGTCCAGTGGTAGAGTGCTTTGCCTAGCATGTTCTAGGCCCTGGGCTCATATTCCAGCACTAGAAAGAATAATAATAATAAAGGATAGGAAAGACAGACTCTAATGACTGGTGTAAGAACTGAAACATTATACAAACAAAACTCTTCTGCTTTGTTTAGTTGTTATTTTATCAATAATAAGAATAGGCATAATTTAGAGGGAATAAAATTGCAGGAATTAAAATATTCATTTTATATTATATGTTTTAAAAGTGCTCAACTGATTGCTATAAATGTACCCCTAATCTTTTAAGGTTCCAATAGGAATTCATATACCCCAAAGACGGAAAGGGGCTGGGGTATGCATGGGCTAATTTTATGACAAGACAATAAGATATATATTGGCTCTCTTCATTAAGAACTACATTAAGGGAGTGGCTTAGAAGGCGTCACCCCGTGATCTGATGAGAGTAGATTTGCTGAAATGTATCTAATTGCCCCAGAACCAAATCACCTGTCTTGCAAAGCATCGTACGTATAATTAACCACACACAGGTACAGAGTCCCTGAAAATCACGGCATTCTAAAAATTATGTTGTTTTGTTTCTTGGCAAATATACAGTTTCCTTAAACATATATGGCTTTTTGAAAAGACTTATATGACAAATGCTTGCCAACGATTTATTAGAGAATACAGTAAGCCTTTAAAACTCTTTGGTGACTTTGTAGGAAAATAGAGCAAAAGCAGCACTCTTCTAGAATGAAGGAAACCCCTAATAAATAACTTTATTTTTGTCTGGTTATAAAAACACAGAAACTATTGAAAGAAAAACTTACTTAACATTTCCTGCTTTACTGTTCTTACCTAAATTACGTCTTGAAAAATAACTAGCAATTTTCATGTTTTTTCTTCAGTCCATGTTTATATGCAACACCCAGCAATGTAACCACCACCCCCATATTCTGTAGGGAAAAGAAGAAATGCAAATGCTATTTCTGTTTCATAAACATTTAAAATTTCAATTTGCCATCCTTGAGTAAGACACTTCTAAATACTGCCATGCCTGTTAGTACACTAAGCACTTTGCCTGTCTCGCACGAGTTAATGAGAAAGCAGTTTCCACAGTAGTTAACTCTCTTGCCCAAACAACACAGTCAGAAAATGGTAGAGCAGAGAATTCAAACCAAACAGACCAAAATTTAAACACACAATTAAAACAAAGTGTCATATTTACTTGAAAACCACACAGGAAATAGTTAATCTCACATAATATACATGTTGTCATATCCATTTTCCAGGACTCATTTATGTGTAAGTCCAAATCCGAAACTAAAGATAGACTTTAAGTGCATAAAGTCGTGTACCAAACTCTTCTTCTGATAATTAGAAGAGTATTAGGTGCTTCTTGCTTCAGGAAAGTCTTAGGCAATTTCTTTAATTATTTGGTGTTCATTATACCCAATAAGATTTTAAGATCTACATCAGAAACTCCAGACTGGAGCTTGGTATAATGAAATAATATGTTTTTTCTCTTACCTAATGGTATGCTATTAAATACGTTTTTTTTTTCCCCTCGAGGCTACAGTGAATCCATCCATTTTCTAAATAAAGATACACATTCCACACACTCGGAAAATGTTTACTGAAATAAATCAAATTCTACTGGAGAGTTTCTACTCAAAGGAAATGAAGTGGTCATTTGCACTACAAAGTCCTTAGGGAAAGTTAAAGCATATGACATAAGGACGCGATATTCGGTGTTAGGACTAAAACACAGGCAGAACTTTTTTTGCTTTGATTAGTTTTGATTTCATAAATACTCAGTTCATCTCTAACGAGCACACTCGGTTGAGATGAATAGTGCAGATCATTCTGTCACTTCAACCCTATGGGATTCATTTACATGAAGGTGGAATTCGTGAAGACCTGAGAATTCTGCTTTCTTCCAGCACCCTAGGCAGCCAATTTTTGCCAAAAGCTAAGGCACAAATATTTGCTGTAACTGCTACATGTGTAGGCGTTAATTGGTAATGTTACAATTTTTTCCATGCAAAGGACAGCTGCAATCATTTTCCCCTTTTTCTACCAAGACGCCTTGTGTATTGCAGTAATTTTCCAATTTGGCTTTGCACAGAGAGGAGAGCCACACCTCCCTCAGGACTAAAAATGTATTTCCTTGGAATGGTTGACTCTAGAAAGCAATGTCTCTGGTTGCATCAACATATCCAGTCCCAGACAAAAAAAAAAAAAACTCTTATGTCCTTTCATCCAACCAAGAGAAGGGAAAATTTTGGGTATAAACACTACATGCTTAATGCCATTGAGAAGAACATGTTTCCCGCCTGCTTCTGAACATGACTTACCACAGAAAAAGAAAATGTAAGGAATTTCTGCATTTTTTAAATGCATGTATGGCTCTCCTTATAAAGAACCAGCATTTAGTCCTAAAATTTTGTATCCAGAAAGAAGACATTTTAAATGTTGTAGCCTTTACATAAATCGGGCTTATACATATAAATGAATGATGCTATAATTAATAACTTATTATTAAAGAGGAAGAGGAACTGGGAACCACAGTGCATGTTAGTAATTCTAACACACAGGAAGCTAAAGCAGGAAGATCAACACAAGGTCAAGGACAGATTGGTCTACATAGGGAGACTAAAAACTAAAGTGGAAACCAAGGGCTAGGGACATAGCTCAATGGTTAATCATTTATCTAGCAACTATGTAGCCCTGCATTCAATTCCCAACTATATAAAAAAAATGGGGGGGGGGGGTGGAACCAAACTAGAGTTATTCTGTCTGAATCAAGAAGTGAATTTTTTATCAATTTCTTTTGCGGGGGGTGAGAGAGGGTTTCTCTGTAATAGCCCTGGCTGCCCTGGAACTCGCTCTGTAGACCAGACTGGCCTTGAACTCACAGAGCTCCTCCTGCCTCTGCTCCCGAGTGCTGGGATTAAAGGCATGAGTCACTACTTTTCTGTCCTTTTCATCTGCTCTCTGCTGCCCCTTCCTTCTCTTGCTGGAATCCTTCTCAGGATATTATAAATGCTTTCCCATGACCCTCTTCTCCATTTCTGTCTTTTGTGTTTGTGTGTGATCCACTGAGTTTAATTAGACCTGCTTCTTAAGCATGGGTGTGAGGTCATCCGCTGGCAACTGAGCAGTGGTCATGTCACCGAAGACCTGATAGCCCGTGCCCCAGTAAACATTAACTGCCAGTACTCCCTCAGAAAGAGTTGAGCCGTACGAGGTCCCCAGCCTAGCCATAATGAAATGTTGATAGGCCTGATACTGTGCAAGTCTTGCCCAAGAAACCACAGTTCCAGTAACTTCGTGAGTGCAACCGCCATGTCATGGCCAGAAGATATCTTTTTGCTGCACATCACCCCATCCTTCTGCTGCGTTTTGTAAGATGTTCCCTGAGCGTTTGCAAACTTAGCACGCTTCTCTGCGCTGTGATTCTAACTTCTTTATCTCTGTTGGTTACATATACTGCTACCAGCACTACCATCACCACCACCACAGAGCTTACAGGAGATTATTTAGAAGAATGTCTTTGCTTTTGTCTTACAGGCCTATGTATTCTAGCTCAACTTGTACCCCCTACCAACATCAGTTCCAAATACGGACCCTTCTTTCTGAAAGCCACTATTAGTTCTCAAAATGATACTGCTTTCAGCCTGTAAGACCTGGCCTAGTTTTGCCAAGTCCTCAGCACTATATCTCTCGCCCTCCCTCTCTCTCTCCCTCCCTCTCTACTCCCTCTCTCTCCCTCCCTCCCACTGTGTGTGTGTGTGTGTGTGTGTGTGTGTGTGTGTGTGCGTGCGTAACTAATTTAACTAATGGATTTTTTTCCATGGTGTACCTATTGTTTAAAATACAACATAGATCCTAATCTATTAAGTCTGCACCACTCATGAATAAAATTTTGAATATGGTCTTTCAAGATTTCACAAGCAGATGGCCCTCATATTGCACAGTAAGAGACAATGGAATGTTTACAGGACACTCAACATCGCTCTTCCTGCCACTGTTCTCAGCAATGCCCACTCCCTCCACCTAATAATGAAGGTCTTTCTCAATTTCTTTGCTCCAATTCCAAGGCAGCCTCCTGGGCCATTTCTCCCACACCCGGCACAAGTGCTCTTTCACAGGGAACAAGATGGAGGCCACTCTCCACATGGGGCACAAAGAAGTAAAAACAGGACCATTCTAAAGACTGTGACCTTGTATAAAGACTGTGACCTTGAGTTGACTACTAATGTTCTAAATCAGATACACAAATAAAAGGAAACTAATACTGGCCAAATGACTGGTCAGGGTAGAAACCCAGACCACAACGAAAGTGGAAACAACAGAAGCCAGAAGACAGGGTACGAGAAGATGAGGATGACAGAGGATGAGAAGTAAAGAAATAAAAAAGAGGTAGCAACCTGAAAACTAGACCCCTTCAGTAACACAGAGTCACGGATAAGCCTTCAATGAGCTAGAGGCAAGCAACGGCTGGCCGCACAACTACGGAACTAAGTCTCTACAGTTAGTGTGGTTTGTATTCGATCACTGGAAAGGTGAGGACAAGTAAGCAGGAGCAAAGTAGGCTGTGACATAGCAGAGGACAGAGGCCACAGGCCAGATAAGTAGCCAAATGAATATTTGAACCAAAATCAGCATGCTTTCATTATACCAACGTATTTCCAAGTCTTAATGTGACCAGGAAGTATCAAACACTAGGACCTTTTATTTTTAAAGAAGTCTTCTAGCCAGGCAGTGGTGGTGCATGACTTTAATCACAGCACTCGGGAGGCAGAGGCAGGCGGATCTCTGTGAGTTCGAGGCCAGCCTGGTCTACAAGAGCTAGTTCCAGGACAGGCCCCAAAAGTACAGAGAAACCCTGTCTTGAAAGCAAACAAACAAACAAAAAAAGCCTTCTAGGTGGTGACAGACAGGCAGTGAATCACACGGAAAATAGTGACGACTGTAGCTCATTGCTCACTTAAGACACCGGTCCGCTCCTCATTTCTTCCTAACCTCTGTCAAGTAAGGCGAGTGAGTTCCAGTGCCAACCCTTCAGACACACTCAGCCCCTACAACACACAAGTACTAAGAAGGCGCCTTTCCTCTTGTGCCACCTGAGCCCGAATTTCCAATGCCTCGACACCCTTACAACTTTGTCAACGAGAACATGCTTTCCAAGACAGAGCAGGAACTAGCAAATTACAAGAATGTAAACTGTGCTGAACCTAAACACTATCACCAGAATATCACCACAATAATGAAGCTAGTCTTGCATTTATTGAGTAGCTACTATATACTATGTACAGTGTGAAATGTATCACATTACCCTTTAAACTTTAAAAGAGCTCTGTAAGATTGGTATTAGTGTGTCCATTTGATAAAGAAATAGTATCTAAATCTGGCCTGGTCGTGTACGTCTGTAATCCCAACACTCAGGAAGAAGTTTTGGGTCAGAAGTTCAAGGCTAGCCTGAGCTATGAGTTTGAGGCTTGTGTGGACTATATAAAATTCTGTATAGGGAGAGAGTCTCTAGGATGAAACAAATTACCCACCAGTAAAGAGTAGTTTGAACTACCAAAAAGATCTGAATCCACGTAGCCAGAAACTATGCTCTGAACTTCTCAAGGCCACAGTCTGGAAATCTAAATGTCTCATGACTACTCACTGGCTAATAAATATCAGCAATAACTACAGGAGGAAATTTAAGGGACCACCATCTAACTATGGCATAGCCATACTCATTTCTGCAGTTTTCACAGTCACTAAGGAATATGACTAGTCTAGAGGTTCATCAGTATATTAGCAGATAAAAAAATATGGTACATACACACAATGGAATTATTCATTCATGAAGAAAAACAAATGACAGTGTCAGAAAAATGGGTGGAGCTAAGATTCGTTATGTTAAGTGAAATACAATAGCCAGAAAGGCAAGTGCTGCACATTTTCTCTCACTTGTGAAGTAGAAATTTAAATTTATGTGTATATGCATATGGAGATCAGGTAACTAGAATGGGGACCATGGGGAGGGAAGGTAAGATAGTAAAGGAGGGGGAAAGTAGGGGAGAAGCGAGAACAGATGTGGCATTAGAGTTAAAGACTGGACTGGACTAGCAAGAAGACTACAGGCAGGATGGAATGAAGCAATGAGAAAGAGGGGTGAATATATATTCATATATTATGCATGGAAACATCATAAAGGTTAATTTTAAAATGTTTAATAAAAGTATCTGAAAGGCAACAAAAAGGGACATGGTCCAAAGCCCCAAATTACAATCATTCGTGATATTTGAACATACCCAGGAAATAAGTATAACTAGGTACTTATGGTCTTGGTCAAACTGTTATTTATATGCCTTAAGTTCAAAAGTGTGTTAATGATTTAAAAAGGGAAATAGATTTTTTTTCTCAAAATGAAGGAATGAAAAGCTCTAACAGAGCCCCGCATAAAAACTTTGACGTTCCTGTAAAGTCAGCTTTTATGCAATATCACACATCCTCTTACAGTAAATGAAGTTCATCCATGCTATAGGATTAAAACATCCATTAAGAACATTTTACTGCTCACATAAATGGTAAAGCAGTATCATTAACAATTACTTGTGCTGGACATATTTACTACAGGAAAATCAAAATAACACTGGAAGAACAGAATTATTAAAATCTTAAAAGTAGCCAGGTATGGTGGTACATGCCTTTATTTTTACCAGACAGAAGCAGACAGATATCTGATTTTGAGGGTAACATGGTCTACAACCAGGGCTACACAGAGAAACCTTGTCTCAAAAAAACAAATGAAAAAAATCTTTAAAAAATAGAAGTTATTTTTTATGAACACTTAAATGTTTGTTGTGAAAGTCATGAAAGAAAAAGATGGACCAGTGACCTTGTCCTGTAGTCAGATTGATGACTATCTTAAATGCCACCATGGAACCTTCATCCAGCAACTGATGGAGACAGGGGCAAAGACCCACAGAGGAGCCCTTGGCTGAGCTCCTAAAGTCCAGTCAGAGAGTGGGAGGAGTGAGAATATGAGCAAAGAGGTCAAGACCAAGATGAGGCCACCCACTGACAGTTTACCTGAACTAATGGGAGCTCACCAAATCCAGCCTGACAGGGAAGGAACCAGCTTAGGACCAAATTAGACCCTCTGAATCGTAGGTGACAGTTGTATGACTGGAACAGACTTGGGGCCACTGGCAGTGGCATCAGAATTTATTCCCACTGCTCATACTGACTTTTTGGGAACCCATTCTCATTGGATGGATACCTCGTTCAGACTAGACATAGTAGGGAGGGCTTGAACCTTCCCCAAAGCAATGTGCCTGACCCTCTCTGGGGAGTGGATGGGGAGTGGGGTTGGGAGGAAGGTGGAGGGATGAGAGGAGGAGAAGGAGTGGGAACTGGGGTTGGTATGTATAATGAAAAAAGATAGTTTGTTTTCTTTTTTAAAGGTAAAATAAAATAAAGTGAGGAAAAAAGATGAAAAATACAAAAAAGGATGGACCAGTGAGATGGATTAGCAAATAAAGAAATAAAGACAATTGTCACAAAACACAATCATCTCAGTTCAATTTTGAACCCACAGAGCAGAAAGAGGATTGGTTCCTGCAACTTATCCTCTGACCTCTACACATGTGCTGTGATCCACATACACACACACTCCATAGACATGTTATTTTATATGTGCTTTCACATTTATGCACACTGAATATAAAAAACATTTTCTTAAAGATTTAAAAGAATCTGGGCATAGTGGTGCACATCTTTAACCCCAGCACTCGAGAGACAGAGGCAGGCAGATCTCTATTCTATTTTATTAGCACATAACACAAAATTGACTTTACATTCTTTCTCAGTTTGTTTAAGTGAGAATGTTAAAGCATTTTTAAGTGGCTCAACTATTTGTAATGGGAACCTGTTCCTTCAAACGTAATTTGAATACAGAGAAAGACCTATCGAGGAACCACCTACATTATTATGACCTGCTTGATACAGCCTGTGAAAAAAGGCAGATCATTCTGGACCGACCACATCAAATCCTAAAAGAGAGATAGACATGATGCTACAGCACTCCAGTCGGAGACATATGGTCAAGTCTACTGTCTTTAAAACCCCAAAAGAATTTAAAAGGAAAGGAGAAGGGGTGCCGCGGGTGGTGGCACATGCCTGTAAGACCAGCAGTGATTAAAAAGCTGAGGCAGAAAAATCGGAAGTTTAATAAAACTGGCTGAACTGCAGAGTGAGACTACAGAGGGGGCAGGCAGTTGGGGGACATAGCTCAGCAACAGATCACTTGTCCAGCAAGTCTGAAATCTTGTATTCAACCCTCGCTAGAGATGTAGAAAGGAGCCTGGGGAGCAGTTAAACATCAACACTGAAGTGGATAGAAGATGAAACGATTTGTCAAGTGATGGCATAGGAAAAGCAGATGTCTCAACAGGATATTCAAAAAACACGGAGGCAGTAAGATGTGCCTGCCAAGTGGGGAAATATAAAAGCAAACAATTGCTGCACATTCCAGGCGTATCAGTTCAAAGTAGTACTCTATTTACCATCATTAACTATAGCTAACTTCACCCATGCCAAATCCTAGACATGGATCCTGGCCCTGGCTATTGCTGTCTTTAAGACTTTAGGCAACCTAAATGCACTTGAGTTGGTTTTCTTCTGTATAAAATCCATACGGACATGAGTAAATGAAGGGAAGAATGGAAAACGGCGGGCTTTGTGCCTAGAACTTGAAAGGAACTGAGAAAGTAGGAAGTCTTACGGCAGTCATTGCTCTTTTCTCCTACCTGTGCTTCGAGCTTTTGCCAAAGTCCTATTATGCAGAGACACATTTTTCCTTCTGCTGGATTGTTTTTTAAAATATGCTTTTTGACAACATAATACTATGACATTATTTTCTCCTTTCCTCTCCTCCTTCCAAATCCTCCCATAAACCCCTTACTTGTCCTCTTTTTCTTTAATGTTTGGTGTGTGTGTGTGTGTGTGTGTGTGTGTGTGAATGTGTGTGTGTGTCTTGTGGTTATTACAGTAGTGGTTTCTAATCTATAATACCAGCATTCTGGAGGCTCTGGCAGGAGAATTAGGAGATTTATCGATAGTAGTTAGGAGCAGGAATGGGGGGGGGGAGACAGTAGGGAGATAGAAGTAAGTTATTAAAAGGAGTTTGTGAAGGTTTATAGACACACAAAGTGTATGTTTTTCATTTAAATACACAACTGTTATTTCTAATTTATGTATATACACACATATGTTATTATGTTAATTAAACTCTGAATTCATTTAGAAGCGTTACAAACTTAATGACAGCTTTAATTATTATTTATTCTTTAAATTAATGAATTGTAAAAATTCAATGACTGTGGCAGACTTCCTAAAATAAGAAAAACTGGATCTCGGTATACAGCTGTAGAGATCCTAAGGGGCCTGAGACAGTCACCTTGAACACAAAATTTAAGAGGGCATCAAATTCAATAATCAGATAAAATGTCTTAAAAACAGTATCTTGGTTTAGTTCATGCTGCTATACCATATCACAGGACAGTTTATGAACAACAAATTTCTTTCCCTGTAGTTCTGAAGGCTGACAGATCCAATTTCAAGGCACTAGCATTTGCTAAAGGCCTTTCTGTTGCGTCTGCAAAAAGTATCATAAGGAAGAGAGGAGAGAGGGAGGGAAATGAAATGAGGGAGGAGGAGAAACAAGAAGACACACAAAAGAGGGCTGAATGCATCCTTTTCTGGAGAACTCAACATTGTAACAGCATCGATCCATGACAGAAAAGCAAAAACCCCATGAGCTCTTGAAAGTCCTCTTCTAAATACGATCACGATGACAAATCTCAACATAAATTTGGAAACCAGCAACGACGGAAGCCACCGAAAAGATAGTCAAAGGAAAAGTTTAAAGCAAAAATATATATGGAACAGAGTCACAAAATCTCAGAGACCTCGTGTGGCAGCAGAGGGATGAGGCGAGAGAGGTGCGCCATACAATAGAAGGGATCTATTGAGGATGTGACCTCAAATGCCTAGAGCGGGATGAAAGGCCGGGTCACATTTCACAATACAAAAAGTGTTAAGTAGAATGTCCAGCTGGACCTCCAAAAAGGTAAGCCGATCCACGGCACAGGTGCTTCACAGAGAAAGGCTTCCCTTGGCAAGAAAGGAAGAACACAAGACAAGAGGCAGCAGGAGGGAGGGCGGGGGACTTACGTTGAGAGCCTGACTTTCCGAAGAGCAAGGGCTCAGGGAAAGTGTCAGGTAAGTGGCAAACTCTTGGGATTCAGAAAGCCCGCCACGTTGCCTACATTTCCTTTTCCGAACATGGTTTTCTCTATCATCATCACCGCCGGCCACGGCTAAGACTCCTTAGTGCTGACTGTGCGCAACAGACTACATAGCAAGCTTAACCTTATTTAATCACTGTATTTTCCTGTATTACCTATATTTTCCTTACTGAGTTTTAGAGGGAATTACATAACATATAAGAGCCCATATCTGGACAAAGATTTTAGGAATAGTACGAATTTTTAAGATAGCCCCATAATAATAACGTAAACAATATCCAGGAACACCATCGAACAGTTCCTGCTATGCTAGGCATGTTGTCTAACTTTACTTCTTAACAGTAAGCTATTATATCCTCATTTTTACTAAGGTTTAGAGTGTAACACATGCATATAGACAGAAATAAACACATACACGAATGAATAAAAATTTCAGCATTTCTGTATAACAAAGATTAAACACAATATTGCATACATAATCGTGTTTATGTTTACTTGACAGCACCCGGAGAATGCTGCTGCCATATCCTTTCTAGTGTGGTTTCTGTCGCTGTGATAAACACCATGAGCAAAAGCAACTTGGGGAGAGAAGACTCCATTTCCGTTTACAGCATATAACACACCATTCAGCGGAGACAGAGCAGCGCCTTAAGCAGGAACTGAAGCAGAAACCATAGACAGATTCTGCTTAACATTAGCTTTCTTAGACATCCCAGGTCCTCCTGCCTAGTGGAGGTACTACCCACAATGGCTGGCCCTTCATCACTGAGCAATCAATGAAATGCCACACAGAAACACTCGTGGGCCAATCAAATAAAAGCAATCCTCCAATCGAGACTCCCTCTGTTCAATCTAAACTGTGCCTGCCTTCAGGTTCACAGCTGAAGCTAGCTCGGAGATACATTTTATTCCGTGTGACTACTTGTACGAGGGCCTTCTAGCAGACCTCGAGTTATTACTTCCGCCTTCGCTTATCTCTAAAGACACGACTATAACCTATGGAAGCCAATAAAGGCAATGCAACCAGGACTGAACAAGACCTTTGGAATTGAAATGCAAAACATTCTTTGGTGGTCCTGGCAGCTCAGGCCTGAAGCAGAAGCCGAAGGATCCAAACTCAAGGACTGCTTATGCTACCCAATGCGAAAATGAGTCTCAGGGCAACTTAGCAAAACCGAAGGGAGGGAGGGAGGGAGGGAGGGAGGGAGGGAGGGAGGGAGGGAGGGAGGGAGGGAGGGAGGGAGGGAAGGAGCTCAGCAATCCAACCCTTGTTTAACATGTGTGAGTCATTCACCAGTACAGGATGGAAAACCCAACCTCTCCAATTCCCAATTAAAGGATCATAAAGATTGTACAGTTCTTTTCCTAACCCTAAATATGTATTATTTTGCTATACTAGCAATTCCATTTTCTTTTCTCTGCCACCAATTGTGCATCCGCTAATCAAATTATTCCATTTGAGGTTGATATCCGATTCCAGAAATAGAAAGGCTCAGTCAGGGAAGACTGACTCCGTGGAGGAGCACACCAGCCTAAAGTGTGATCAGATAAGCTATATTTCAGTCTCACAATTACAGATTCAAGGGTTTCCACAGCCCTTGTGGCGACATAAATGAGAATGCCCCCTCCTCATAGACTCTGGCATGAATACTATGTCTCTAGTTGATAGAGCTGCCTTGGGGGGGCTTAGGAAGTGTAGCCCTGCAAGAAGAAGGGATTTGAAGTTTTAAAGTCAGCATTCCCAATTTGCTTTCTGCTTCCTACTTATAGGAATTTCAAGATATGAGCACTCAGCATCCTGCTCCAGCCTGTTGCAGTGCTCCCTTGTCATGATAGCAATAGATTTTTTTTTTTGAGACAGGGTTTTACTGTGCAACAGTTCTGACTGTCCTGCAACTCACATTATAGACCAGGCTGACCTTGAACTCATAGAGATCAACCTACCTCAGCTTCCCAAGTGCTGGGATTAAAGGCATGTGTATCTCACCACCCGGTCACTAATAGACTCTCATCTCTCTGGAATCATAAGTCCACACAAATACTTCCTTTTATAAACTGCTTTGGCTATGGTGTTTTAGCTCAGAAACAGAAAAGTAACTAATACAGTCTCCATTTGGGATCAATAATCCACTATGGCAGCTCACAAAGCTGAGAAAAATGCTCTACTTGCCATTACAATTTGCTATAAGAAACAGGACTGAGTAGCCAGGTGGCTCAGGACAGGAGGCTACCTGTAGAGTCAGCGTACTTTGTCCTCCAAGCACATGGAGTCATGGGACCCAGTCACTGTCTGAAGGCAAGCCCCACCTTGAGGCCACACAGCCATAACTCCACCATTTCCTTATTAGCATACAGTCACAACAATTCAAAGAGAAAACAGTCTAAAGTCTTGCCACTGATAAATTTTCAAGGGTTGTAAGAGTTTTATGTCAGACACCAGGAATGAACACACACACACACACACACACACACACACTGGTAGTCTGAAGTATAAATAAGTAATTTTGAAAAGTGTTAATGCACATTAATTTTGCACAAAATAGACCCTTTTTTGATTCTTTGAAACAGGGTTTCTCTATGTAACAGGCCTGGAACTCACTCTGTAGACCAGGCTGGCTTTGAACTCAGAGATTCACCTGCCTCTGCCTCCTGAGTGCAGGGATTAAAGGTGTGTGCCTGATGTCCGGTAACACTTCATTTTTAAGGCAAATGAAGACTGTCAGAAAAATCTTGCCCGGTTCTTCAAGCAATTGATTATCATCATCTAACTCTGCCGTCCAGCCAACTCAAACAGTAAGTTACGTTAGGACCTGCAAGTATTTGTTGACTCCAAATTTATAAACAGCTCTGCAATTTAAGTCCATCTTTTAGATAGTAGCCTAGTGAAATGTTAGTCTCTTCACCAGAAAATAATTTTTCCTGAGCGACGGGGCTCCCAAAGATTCTGTTGATCGGCTTCTACTCAAAGTTAGAATGTATTTATACATGACAAATTTCCAAGACAACCCAATGTGACTTTCCTAACTTCTCCCTGAAGAAACACAGAACAGCAACTGGCAAGAGACTTAGTTCATCATATTAGCATATTGTTCTAAGCAGCAATAACTCAGTAAACTAGTCAGAAATTCCCAAGTGTCAAAACTCGTACGGGGGAGGAGTACAGAATAAATACAGGATACTTTTGAATTTATACCAGTGAGGGAAATTCAGTTTTTCCCTAGGTTGGCTCAGAGTCAAAGTACAAAGACAGGCACCCAGCGTTTACCTTATGTGTCAAGAGCCAGTTGGAGTCACTCACTACAGACGGGAGAGAAGACGGCTTTCTGTCAACAGCACTGACGTCAGTAGTACTAGCAACGCTGGAAATGTGCAGATTTTAGAGCTCGCAATGTCCGCCACTATGTCTGCAAGGCTCTACAGAGCTCTCCTCTGGCTTCCACACCAGTTTTATTCCGTATTTTCAAGCTGTTCCCGCCACAGGAGATATTGCTGGTGTTCCTCAAATGGGCCAACCTCATTTCTTTCCCTAGCTCTGTCGGTGGTGATTCCTTTACCCGAAATTTTACCTTTACTGAATACTGTTCACCTGCTTTTTTACATCTCTCCTTACTAGGCTTAAGTATCTTCACAGTATGACTTTCCCAGACCCCACTTTTTAAAACGAGCCTCTTGTTATGGCCCTCCTACTAAGCATTGTCCTATTATTTTGTGACACTAATCACAAGTTGAAATCATAAAGCTGAAATCACATTCTTTCATTTATGCATTTGCTTTTTTCGATGTCTGTGACTGTCTTTGGAATACACACCTAATTTAAGGATTATATCTATGTTGTTGCCTGAAAAAACCCAGGGTCTAACACAAATCAAGTACTTTGAAAATACTTAAAATATATTCGTTGTTATGACAACAATTACATGGAATAAGTGTGGAAGTGCTTATGTTCTCATTTTCAAGCTGAAGTCATGGGGGTTAGCAGAAACTGGGGAACTTATGAATCATGGAATTGAAACTCAACCACTAAACTTCCTACTCCCTGTCCATAGTCCTTCCCACCGTGACAGGACAAAAATCTCCCTAACTGCTAGCAACTTCACACTGTATAATCCGTGACAACTTTCCCAGCCTGTGGAAATTAGTTCCAGGAAGCAGATATGAAATCGAATTACACAGTTATGTTTCTAGAGATGTGTTTTGGTGTTTATGTGTGTGCTTGCAGGTAATTGTGGAGGTCAGAAGCAGGTATCAGTCCCCTGGCCCGCGAGTTACAAGCCTCCCAATGCAGATGCTGGGAATCAAACTCCGGTCCTCTGCCAGAGCAGGAGGCACTGTTAACTGCAGAGCCATCTCTCCAGTCCCAGAATTCTTTTTAAAAAAGTTATCAGTTTTTTATCTTCTTTTCAAAAGAAGGCTGCAGTTCTAGCCAGACCACCACATAAGATTCCTAATCTAGCCAGGCCTGGTAGTATACACCCACAATCCCAGCTTTTGGAAGGCTGTAAGAGAACCATCCCTAGTTGAGACCATCTTGGACTACATGGCAAGATCCTGGAGTGCAAAATAAAAATCACCAAACTTCAATAATAGCCAATATTATGACCTCTGACTTATATATGTAAATCTTCCAAGCTAGATTTCATGCGGTTGTAGCCATAAGGCATGTGTGAAATGATATTGGATATAATTTTTTTCTAAGAAACAGAGTTCAGAGTATATTCCTAAAACAGATGAATAAATAAATATAGATTAATTATAAATTATGACTTAAAATGGGCTGTTTGTCCTCAAAAATTTATTAGTAACAAATATCACCAGGAAAGACATGTAAAAATTTAGAAGCAGCTATGACAATCCTACTTCTAAAATTATAGTTATTTAATACTGTCTATATACTGAAATGTATGACAAAATAAGAAGCAATAGAATCGTACACTAATTTGGAATACTGTATGACCTTGTTAGAGGTACAGAGCTGTAAGAAACAGATTCCTCTGTCATTTGAATTAGTACTCTAAGCATGAGGTCACCATTCTTTTCTTTATTATGCTTCTGGTTTAATCTCTTTAACAAAGGGCAAGGAAGGTTACTCTCAACATTGCCAACATCACAGATTTTATACTTTGGGTTTTTCAAAAAGAATATTGTGAAAAATAAAATGACACCAGCCAAACATTAACTAGTCCAGGCTTGTAGACCCCCCACACCAGTTAAAAACATGCTACACATTATTCAGTTAATTTAAATAGTTAAAACTGCTACACTTGGGACTAGGAAAGTAGCTCAGTGGGTAAAATACTCGCCTCCCAAACATTGGGACCTGAGTTCTACCCCCACCACCTAAGTAAAAAAGCCAGGTATGGAGGTTCACTTAGAATCCCAGTGCTGAGGTCATGGAGACCGGTAGATCCCTGGGGCTTCTCTGGCCAGCCAGCCTGGCCTAGCTGGTTAGCTTCAGATCAGTGAAAGAGCTGTCTTAAACAAAGGTAGGTGGTTCTGGAGGAACTACACCCAAGATTCTCCTCTGGCTACCAAACACAATTGCACACACACACATCACTCCCACTTTTTTTATCTTTAGAAGAGTATTAGAGACACTTAGAGTTCTATTGTGTTTTTCTACTTTAAATCCACTGAAAGGTCCTCTCCCTCACCCTCCAATCACATGAGCCGTCCCCCCCCCTCCGCCACTCTACTTCAGGACAGACAGTGCAGCTTGCAAGAACTGAAAAACAGCAAAAAAAAAAAAATAGATAAAATTCCACAATTTGAAAAATAGTTTAACATTTACAGATTATTACTTACTGCTTTAAAAAATGAAATAAAAACATTATGTCTTTTAGAGAATAATGTAAAAGAAAAGTAAAATTGTAGGCCTGGTTTCCTTTAGGCTATGAAGTTGGCAATAGTCTCAGCTGAGGGCTTGTTCAAATTTCATTTTCCACCGTCTTTGCTAAGTCTTTAATCCCAAGGGTTTGCAAGCAAGGGGACAGACTCCTGTATTCTAAAATAGGTCCCTACAAAGTACGGGTGGATGAGGTGGGAAGTGTACAGAAGAAAGCATCTTGGTGAATTTAAAGTAGAAAAATAAAATAGAACTCTTAAGAGACTGATCGCTTTAGTGGTGGCTCATGTGCCCCCCTTCATAGGAGAATAAAATATAGGACTTTTAAACCCATGAAGAAACTGAAAAATTCCCATCATGTTTTTCACTGGTGTAGAGGTCTAATAACACAGATTATCTATTATGTGCCCTTCGTACCTCCACTTTACAAAACAGCATTCTTTGGAAAAGGCAAAGGAATTTCTCCCCCACAGGCCTGGAATCTATACTAGAGGATGTTAAAGGAACTTTACTTGAGAGAACAAAAGGAGTGGCAGAGCTCAGTGAAATGCTCAAGGATAGATGAGCTATAACATATATATATAGGTGCGGCAACTAGCTACAGACCTGGCAATAGTATAGTCATGGCAAATCTATGATGGTTCCTGAAAGATGCATAGCAAACTTCCACCAGCCGCGGGACTTGAACCCATGTGGATTTTTGCCCCCTTACAACCCTGGAGGCCAGTTTGGAATTAGACTGACAGGACTAAAACGGAAGCGGTGGTCCAGCTGTTGACTTCTAACAGCTGGTGGTGATTCCATTTTCTTTGTCGTTTGTACTTTCTGGAGCTCACCTACATTCCTCACCCTGTGACCCTATATTGCATCACCCCACCCTCAGACGCCCAGAGTAATGGCATCTACTTCCCCTCTGCCAATACATTTCCCTGTGCCCTCTTATAAGAATACTTCTGATTGCATTTATGACTCACGTAGACAACCCAGGAAATTTATCCTATCTGAAAATCTCCAATAAAACATTCAACATTCCCTTTGCTATATAAGACACACAGACAGGTTCTGTAACGTAGGAGCTGGCTATCTCTGGCAGGCATTATTAAAGCGAGCTACAGAAAAGACTGACGCGATGCACACTCTGGATGCAGCCACTAAGGCACGAGGATCTTGCCCACAGCCATATGGCTTTGGCAGGTTGTTACTGATTTCCTATGTGACTGGGATTCTCAGAAAAAGAGTTGTCATCCATCCCCTCTCTCCCACATACTGTCTGAAGAGAAATTACTAATAAAAATCTTCAAATACTCTTTTGAAAAACACAATAATGAAAACATGGACAAATATGCAACTGAGCAAAACATTTTCACGGCAGAAAAAAATAATTCTTTTATAGCTCCAAAATGGCTGTCACCAGTCCAGGTTACATTATGTAAGCTAAAGTCAGATCTATATGCCCAAAAGTAAAGAATTAATTATCTAATTATCTAATATTGCGACTTCAAAACATTGAGATGAACTGGAAAATTCCTCATCCCTACTCTACCCAATCCCCCAAATAGCTTTACTTATCTCTATATATTAAAAAATGGTAGACATTCCCTCTGAGTACTGAAGATGGAATGAAGTTTTACCATATGTAATAATTAGGAGATTTGTGGGAAAATGCATAGATCTGGAAAGTTACTAAGTAAGAATAACCCAGTCTAGAAAGAAAAACACCACATTTTCTCTCATATGTATCTCTTAACTTTGAATTTTTAGATTTGGTTTGTAATATGGCATACCTAGAGGTCAGGAAACTAGAAAGGGCACATGAAAGGAGCAGAGGCTGGAAAACATGATATGCAAGTAGGGATGGGATCCTCGGAGTTAAACTTCATGGGTAGGAGAAGGTAAGGAGCCCACTAACTAACATTGAGGCAATATGGAAAGCCGATGATTTGCAAGCTAGTTACAAAATATGTATTTTTTAAAAATCAAGAATTTCTTTGGGCAGCAGTGGCCCACACCTTTAATCTCAGCCCTTGAGAGGCAGAGGCAGGCGGATCTCTGTGAGTTGGAGGCCAGCCTGGTCTACAAGAGCTAGCTCCAGGACAGGCTCCAAAGCTACAGGTAAACCCTGTATCAAGGGAAAAAAAAACAGGAATTTAAGTAAAGGTACCCTTACATGGGTAGGCAGTGCAGTCTCAGAAGACATGGGTTAATAAATGAAAACCTCATTGCCAGATGTGGGATTACAACACCCACCATAAGTCTTTGACACAAAGAAGCGCTAGAGGCTGTCCAAACAGCTCAGCTATTGCCACTGCTCTCAGTTAGCCACTACAATAGATAGCAAACTCCTGTTGAAGACACCACGCACTTGGGTTACAGGACATGAAGAAATCAAGTTGGAACTTCCCTGGAACCTTCCTGCCTGCTAACTAGCCTTCATGGTGCCAAAAAGTACTGCGCTGCAAGTCACTGTGGTGCAAAAGATATCAACAGTCTTATCCCGTGCTGTCATCTGCATGCTACAACACGAACCTACTAAATAAAACGTGGCTACGTACTGGTGCAATCCTGCCACAAGTATTACTGGGTGGCTGACTGCTTTTGAGGTCTATTCCACAGGAAAGAACTCACACCTCTGCAAACCTGGTCCAAAGCCCATGTGTGGGGAAGTCATAGGCCCTGAGGGAAATCAACTACTGTTATTTTGCTTAAAGGTCACGTTACCAAACTGCCTTCTTAATATTTTGTTTATATCCTACTCTCAGTCTCTTCCTTTTGCAGTGGACAGTAGCCACTGCAAAGATTTATAACCGGTCAAAGTGCCAAGCATAGAGTACTACCGAGAGCATCATCCCTAAATGAGTTCTTTCTCTTACCTTCCCAGCCCTGCTAAAGCAGCTCAGGAGATATCATCTAAGGAGGGCTTAGAATGTAAGAACTGGAGGATGGGGGTTTTTGATGAAGTGCTGTCTTCGGGGCACCACAGGACCATAGCGCTCATGAAGTCACAGCAAGTGTGACGACCTGCAGAAGACTTACACCAGATCAAGGCAACAGATGGTTAACCATGAATGATACAGGAGCTTGGGGTTCTACCCCATGTTGAAGAGCTATTGGTAACTGATGGCCGCTTGGTGTGGGAGCTCAGGGCTTTTGAGGAGTGTGTCTCTTGGTATGTAGCCCATACTCTGGATGATACTCATGCCAGTGCGGGCAGCACTAACTGAATTCAGTGGCTTATTTTCAAAACAAAAAAGTGAGTGCGAGGGAGACATATTTGGGGGATCCAATGGGAAAAAGAAGGAGAACTTGGGTTGGATATGATCAAGATACACTGTGTACATGTATGATGTTGTCAAATAAAAATCTTCTAAAAGAAAAAAATGAGAAATATGAAAATAATTTTTCCACTTAACTGAACACAATGTATAACTCTTAATTGAAAAACAATTTCTTACAATCTATTTTGATGATGTTTTCCTTTCCCCTGACTCCTGACAGAGCTTTCCCATCTCCCTACCCACCCAACCTTATGCTTTTCCCAAACAAAAACCAAAAAAGACACCAAACTCCCACAAAAATGCAAAAATGAAAATCTAAATAAACAGGCAAAAGACCAGCAAGATGAAAAAAAAAACCACCAAAACAAAAGTCCATGAAAATATGTTGAGTTTGTTTTGAGTTCGCTAACTACCCCTGAGCCTGGAGCCCGCCCTAGAATGAGGCCGATAAACACTGTGCCACTCCAACGGGGAGAACTTAGTTCTACTTTCCCAGCAGGGATCAACCGCAGAGAGCTTCTCTGCTGGAGGTGGGATTCCCCACGTCCCTCCCCCCTCTCAGTACTGGGATCCCATCTGTCTTGAACCTGTGCAGGTCTTGCACAAACACAACACTTAACTATAACATAACATCGTGTGGGGGGGGGAGGGAAAGAGAGAGAGAGAGAGAGAGAGAGAGAGAGAGAGAGAAAGAGAGAGAGAAAGAGAGAGAGAGAGAGATTAAATCACCCATAGGTGATTAAAGCCTTTTAAGAGAGTGACAGAGAGACATTAAAGAATTATATTCGGGAATTAAAATTCTAACTGTGAAGCCAATCTGTCCACAACATCTGTCACCGCAATCATGTCAGGTTTAATCTGGTTGCACTGGCTGGCTAAGGTGGCCCCTTCTTCCTCCAGCACTCTTGCACATCCCACCAGAATGTGGGGTCAAAAAGGACACCCTTCTGCGGGAGAAAGAACAGTCCTTTGGTCATGAGTACCCAAGCAACTGCAGTTCCCTGGAAGGGATCTCCAAATAAGTTCTGAAGGAATAGTAAATTTGAAAATCATTCGTGAGACTCATATTCTAACAAGGCAGCTGCAATAGAGGTTATAAAACACATGCACCATATCTGTAAGCAAATAATCAAACACTGCTTCCAGAAAACTAAGTGCTGGGGATATAGCTCAGCTGGTAAAGGGTTTTACCACACAAGCATGAGGTCTAGAGTTCCATCCCCAGGAGCCACATAAAACACCAAGCACAATGATTTGGAATCCCAGTGCTGACTTAGGAGGAGAAAAGCAGACCCCTGGGGATCATTGGCCAGCCTTTCTAACATAGTCAACGAACCCCCGGGTCCTAATGAGAGACCCTGACTCAAAAATAAATAAGGGAACATCTGAGGCTGACACCAGCCTCCACATGCATGCACATATACATACACATGCCCCACTTAGCATGCAAACATGCACATGCGCACGTGCACACACACACACACACACACACACACACACACACACAGGCACGAGAAGAAAACTTGGGGGAGACATGACAGGGTCTTCTGTTAAGTGAAGGGTTCTAATGTCGTTTCGGACTTCAGAATATAAAAATCCAGAGCGCTGGGTAGAGGTCAGAAAGAACAGACATTTGGCTTAGTTTAATCCAGTAATAACTGGGGTTATCTAACAATGGGAAAACTTTCCTTTCTGAATAATTATTTCAAATATGAATAGAGCAAGTAAATATTTAAATAGTCGTAAATTGTCAGGTGAGGTGCTAGTTCATGCCTGTAGTTCCTGCACTTGGGAGGCTGGTGCAGGCTTCTTTTGACTGGCCACCCTGGGCTACACAGTGAGTTCCAGGACAGCCTAGACTCATGCGCTCACCGTTCAGGGCTCAGCTTTTCTTCTGCCAAAGCCTTCTGTTGTCCTTAGCAGCCAAGACCAAAGGTCTGAGCCATGGCCTTGAAAGAGATTACCACCACCAGAAAATGGAAGATTCCTTCAGCCCACATCAAAATGGGGCCAGTTTCTATGGAAACCACGGTGACGCAAACTGATGGTGGGGTACGAGGGAAAAGTCAGGAATTGGAAGCAAGGAAACCACTGCCACCTGGATAACATTATACAAAAACACTCGAATCATCACTAGCCTGAGTCGTGGAGGCCACAGCCAGGAAATGAAGTCTGGGGAAGGCTACAAGGATTCATACAGCCTGCCAGGCAACCATGAGATCCACAGCCAGACGGTCCTCTGGGACAACAACAAGGAGACCCTGACCCCCTTGCCAGCCTCCAGGTCATATTGGTCCGTAATCATCTCAAGCACAGCACTTGCTGTGGGAAAGTAACAAAGACACCAACAGGCAGGTTGAGGTGGGAGGTGATGCCAGCTGTGACCAGTGCAGCAAGTGGGAGCAGAGTGCCAACTGACAGACCCAGGAGAAAGACTTCTCTGTCCTTGTTCTGTCCTCAAGCACTAACGGAGATGAGATAGGGCGGCCAAGAACAGACTCAAAACTCACCTCCTGATTAGTCCTGGTACCAGCTAAGGAAGAAACTCCCTCCTGAAGTTTACTTAACCTTGATGGGTCCAACAGTTAGCAGAGCGCTCTATTGCTGAATCTAGTGCATAAATATTAATTGAATAGCTGATATATACATCCTGTATCACAGGAAAAAAATAGCCAATCGAATAAAAGGGAAAGGATACAGACAAAAAGTGGTAAAGAGTTGGGCGGCAAATAGAATTGCACCAAGAAAGATTTTGTTAGTGAAGAGAGCATAACAATGGATAAGAGAAAGAATTGTGGGATAGAGGGAGGAAAATTCATTTGCAAAAACACAGAAGCGAAAACAAAACTTAGTTATGCAAAAAGTAAAATGGCCAGATGTTTGGATCAAACGGTGCCTTTAATGCAGTGTTTCCTCTGACAGCACCTGAGACGATTCTTAGCTTTCAATGAGGTTTATTCAATTGAACGTATTTATGCTAATAGGTAATAGCTGAGCCATTAGCACATCAAATCCATTTCACCTATATCATTGTTTAGAATAAATCAGTTTGTTCATGCATGCGCTCATTCATGCATTCCAATTCCATAAATGAATATTCATTCTATACTTGCCAACGACCGAGCATGATGTGGTAGTCTGAAAACACAACAGAGATCACCGTCAGCAACTTTACCAACTTGTGAGGAAGAACCATTCGAGAAGAGCTGAAGAATGAAGAAAACAGTGGGCAAGATGCAACCGGAAAGTGAAATACAAATCTATGGAGATTGTGAAAGTGCTTTTGGTTAGTAAGTGGATTGCTTGGGAGGATGGTTTGCACAGGGACACAACTGAGAAAATGCTTCGCTTGGTGATCAACTCAGCTGCAGTTCAGTCTATAATTCTCAGCGAAAGAAGCAGTAGCAAAGGGAGGCGAACATTCATAAGCCTTGTCCTCCTTCTTACGTTGAGCACTATCAAAATAATTTCACACATCGCTTCAAAAACAAACTATTACAGGGGCAAAGGCCATGCTAATTTTTACAAACCTACTCGCTTCCCCCAAGGAATATCCAAAGGAAGCTGGAGCTGAATGTAGATCTCTAAATCTCTGATTAGGCTTTAATATTAAAAAGAAACTCCTGGGCCAGGGAAACGGCTCAGTGTGCAAAGATGCAGGCTGCTGGGCCTGACAACCTCAGGTTGATCCCTGGGGCTCATGTGGTGAAAGGACGAGAACCGACTCCTTCAAGTCCTCCTCTGACCTCTACGTGTACATCATCACACACATACACACACACACACACACACACACACACACACACACACACACGGAGAGAGAAAAAGAATAAATAAACAAAAATGTTACACTTTTTTAAAAGAAACTCTCTTTAGCAGATAAAAATTAATTTACTTCTCATGCTGATGCTGAACTCTGGCATTCTTTCTGAGGCCTTTACCTGACTTAAACCAAATTGATAATGCAAAATGAAATAGCTTATAATTTTGGTTAAAATTTCAACTATAATTATTATGGTGCCCTTTGGCTTAATTATATAAAATTACTAGAATTGGTAGTGGATATGGTCTAAATGACAACATACTGAGTAAAATACTGTACACACGCACTCACACGCAGTGTACTCACACGCATGTGCACATACATGTACGCACGTGCACACACACACAAACATGATTGGAAGAGGAGCTAGATTTCTAAACTTTCTATATAATCCATCTGGTCACTATTTGATCCACTTCCTTTGGAAAGATTGAAGCTAAGTCAGGTTTTGCCTCCCACTTGGCAACGACCTTCCTGCTTCATTATCCCCAACTTCAGGGTCACAGACATGGACTACCAGGCGTGACACCTGCATCACCTTTAAATTAGGAAGATGCCAGAAGAAACTGTAAAAGCCCTTCACAGTTTCTCTTAAGCACGCTTTTCTTTAAAAGTGTTCCCAAGTCCAGAGGTGAAGGCAAGGAAGGAAATGGAGTATGGATGGAAACCTGTGAACGAAGGCTGAACCACGGTTCATTTATGATATTGTATGATACTATGTCAAAAATGGAGTTTAGGCTAAGCATAACGGCACTGTAAATGAGGCTCAAAGGAAATGTTTTGTATAAGATGAAATTAGTAAATATCAATTATCTTATTCTCAGTTATATTTTGACTAGAAAAATAATGTGTAGCATGATTAATTAAAAACCCAGAGACAGAAACTGGGGTTCAACCTGAAGGTCAGAAAAGCAAAACAGTCAGTCACTGGCTTTTATCTCGACCTCAGTCTGAAATGGCGATCCTGCCTCCAGGAATCTCAGAATGAGACTGTGTGAGAACTGTCTCCTCCCGCCTTATTTTCATCTTTAGGCCTGGGATTAAAGGTGTGCACCACTACCATCCGGTTTCTATGGCAAACTAGTGTGGCTACTGAGATTAAAAGTGTGCGCCACGACTGCCTGGTCTGTAAGGCTGACCAGTGGGGCTGTTTTACTCTCTGATCTTCAGGCAAGCTTTATTTATTAAAATACAAATGAAATATCACTACAATAATGATGCTGTTTAATTAATATCTCTTCATGATTCATCCTCCACCTTATCTCCAACTGTGTGGTTTGGGGGTAAGTACATGATCTGTGCCTGCCTCGGCTTGTCTTCTTGCCTTTTAAAGTAGCCATGGGCTGGGAGTGTAGCTCAATGGTGGACTACTTCTCTAGCACCCAGCTTCTTAAGCTGTGGATAACAACCCCATGTTAGACGTCTTTATAACCAGGTTTGAGACTACTGCATATTACAAACGTATTTTCATTGTGTAAAACTCTCTGTTCTTATAGAAACACAATGATTTAATCATAGAAAGGAAAACAGTATTTTCATATTGCCATTCTAGAGCATAAGTACCAAAGTAGTGGGTCATTGCGTTGGATTATATTAGAATGTTTGATTTTTAAGGTTGCTTTTTGAGTTGAAAACCTGAGTTTCAAGAACAAACTGTTAATTAAATTTTGGCTTGGGATTAAGCCAGAATTTCAAACCGTTTCTGAAATGGCCTTGAACATATTTCTGCCATTATATAACACATTTAGGTGAAGTTGCATAATCAGTGGTAATTTATTAAACCAAACTTTTGATCAGATCTGAAAACATGGAAGATGCTCTGCATTCTGTAGCATCAAATATTTAAACAGTATTTAAATACTTATGTAGAAATAAACAAGCATAACTTTCCTTATATGAAAATTTGCTTTCATCTTTAAAAATGGTAACATTATACATACATATCAAAAATTGTTTTAAGATAAATTTATGGCTTATTATCAGTAAATATTTGACTTTTTAAGACAGAAACCAATTCTACTGAGTATACTGTGGAAGGCACTGGGCTAGGGTGTAATGAGTACGGACTGTAGACTAAATGCTTGATTTATATACTTGGGGTCACATTAAATTTCCTCAGGAAAGAATGGTAACTGGAAAAAGTTTTAAAAGCCATGGTTTATAATATCAGTATTCTGTAAATGCACATAGCAATATTCTGCTGCCTTAGTTGACATCTTTATGCCCATAAACTAGTATAACTCTCAACCCTCGTCAAAGAAACTTCTTTTTACAGTGGACGGCAATTAATATAGAGACCCACAATAAATCTATGTGCAAAGAATGGAGTACTCAGCTCTAACAAAGACATACTCCCTTCCATAAAGCCTCAGGAACATTGCAGAAATGATTCTGAAAGGCAGTAAGAACCAGAGGTAGTGGACACCTACAGCAACATAGTATTTGCTGAACACAACAACAGGTCCATGTAACAAGATCTGTACAAGATCAAACCAGCCAAATACCAACTTGGCTATGGAAAGGGCTCATGAAGTCCTCCCCCTAGGTAAGAATCCATTCACAGTCGCTGGGGGACAGTGACTTCTCCTCAGGGATGTGACCTCTGAGAGGCTACTCGTGCTCCCGTAGATGGTCCTACACCCATGCACAGGCAACACTAAGTGGATTCAGTTGCTTAAAAAATAAAGCACGAGAAGTTAGGGGACAGTGGCAGTGGAAGATAGGGGAGGGATTGCAGAGAAAAGAATGGGTGCATATTTGATCAAAAATGCAATATTGATTTGTGTATGAAACTCTCAAACAATTAAAAATTAGTATTAATCTCAGTGGGACGGGGTACTGACATTACCTACTCTAAAAGTTTATAAGCGCAATATTTACGAGCCCCTCTTTATCAACGAAGACTCTACTTGAATTTCTATCAGGCTGCTTCTGAGATCTTTTGAAGTCCACTTGGGATCTTTAACTTGTAGTCACTCTGGAAAACACATATATGCAGATAGACAAATACACACACACACATACATACATACATAGACAGATGGATAGACTGATTTACTGTGTGCTGTGAGATATGAGAATTAATATTAACAATTAAGATTCAAATGAAAGAACTTGTGTTTGCCTCAGCCAGATTGCTAAGGTAGGTAGATTATCTGACAAATTTAAACTGATATTCAACAAATTCTATATTGTGAGAAGTTTTAGTCTAGCATATGTTCACCAACTCAAGATACCTTACTTATATGTGAACATGCACATACATACCCATTCACAGCTTAGGAATCTTAGGTTCCTATATTTGGTATATGTACAGCAGACACTCACAATTTTAAAGATAATTTAAAGATAGTCTAGAAAGTGAAACCTACTGCAGATGTGACTGAACAAGCTGGAAAATACTCTTCAAGAAAAGATGTTTAATATTGTAGCGATTAAATATTAGCTAACAGACTCAGGAGAAATAGAGGATATGAAAGAAAACAGGCAAAAACTTAGCTAAACTACCAGTGAAAACTATATAGCAAATTTCCAATAGCACAAGATTCCTTCTCTGAAGACAAAGATTTGGAAACGAAACTGTCAGAGGCAGCACAACGGCTTGTTTTCTGGGGTTGCCATCCTGTATAAGCGCCGCGGGGCCATTTGCCTTGCCTGAATGAAATACAATTTCTTTAGGACACAAACTTTGTATCAAATGTCACATTCGACTGACCACAAGTCATTGTGCATTCTTTTCTTGCTTTTCCTTCAAACACTGAGGGGACTGAATTTGGGGCTTCCTCAAAAGTACTCTGGAACATGTCCAGTCCTCTTTTAACGTTTGAAAAAGTGTTTGTTTTTGAGACAGTCTCACTATGTAGCTCCAGCTGTACGGGAATTCAGTTATGTAAACCGGGCTGGCTTCAAACTTCCTGCCATTCTCCTCCCTTTGCCCCGTCCCTAGGACTGCCACTGCACCCTCTTGCGCTGAACGTTCCTTCACGATCAGAGGGCTAAAAACAGAGCAAGAGTCAGAAAAGGGATGAGGGCAGGAAATAAAGGAAGAAGGGGAAAGTAGAGAGGGAGGGAGAGAAGGAGGGACGGAGGGAACGAGCGAGGGAGGGAGGGAGAAAATTGAGACTATTTCTTCCCTCAAGAGACTAACTCACTTACAATGAAAAAGGAATAACAGGCCTCTCTTCTGTGCTAATATTAGTATTTCCAAACAAAACAAAAAACTGACATTCTCATGAAACATATCTAGAATGTCTAAAAACATAGGCGGAACTACAATTTCTATCTAGAAAGAGGGAAGACATTTTATTCAGCTAACAAATTGAACCAATTTATTGGGGCGGTGGTGAAAATTTTCCTTCTTTCAACAAAATTCAAAGGAGTTACTATTACTCGTGTTTTTTTTTTAAACCCAGCATTCCCCAGGACGCAAGGTTAAGGTCTTTTATTTTCACAAGGAATGGGCATTACAGGGCCTAAGGCACTTCTCTAAGCTCCTTTCTTTCCCAGTGTCAATTGAGGGCTCCCGAGTTGAGTAGGAACTGATAATAAGAAAGACTGCTAAGAAATTATCATTTAACTACCTTTAAAACTCACCACCTGGAGTTCCAAGTCCTAAGGCAGGTATTTTTCTCTACAACAGAAGCAGTTTAGTTAAAAAAAATTGCAACAGTTCTTTTTCTAGCAACTGAACCTTTTAAAGGCATGGCACTGGGGCTTAAATTAGTCTTTTCCTGTAATTTTCTTCATTAGTAATGCCATTCAACTATGCCCAGTACTTGTGCGTTAGGGACCTACAAATTTAAAATGTTTAAAATATCTACCTTAAAATTTATATAAATCCAGTAAGTTCCAAGCCTCATGAAAGGACCACCACGTGGTAGTGGCAATATCATCTTATGCTATGATATTATAATGTACCAATTGACAGGCATGGGCAAGACACATTTGCTTCCCGGAAAAAGAAGAACAGAAGGGAAGAAATCAAAATTATGGGGCTTATTTTTAACTTTCTCAAAATACAAGTTTCGGGCTCTTCCCAAAAGTTAAAAAAAAGGCTCTGCATATTATTTTAGTGGCTTCTTGGGAACTATTTGTTCAGCTGCTACCAGGTGAGTGTGTATATAGCACAGTCCTCTACTTCCAGCGCGTTTGCTTTCAAGAATCTGACCTCTCTCACACAAGAGAATGGGCACACTCTCTTTCACTGTCACCCAGATTTCCGTGTCGTACCCCTAAGAGTCCAGAGAAAAAAGGGACATAGAGTAGGATCCCAGTGTATTACCATGGGGGAGAGAAGGCTTCCTTCCTGGGAGAGTTTACTAAGAGAAAAATGGATCAGAATCTTTCTGGGCCAGATCCCGAGCAGTCCTTATGTGGATGGGTTGGACGACCTCCTATGGCCTCACCTAGACAGATGATTCTAATAGCTTGCTTTCAATTTGATGGTCCTAAAAACAGAAGCGAGTAAAAGCCGATTTTTATCCAGTAGACACAAAACATCGTGTGGCATAGTCAAGGAGTCTTAATAACAAGCGAGTGAGTAGGTAAGACAAACTGCTTCCACTGGGATCCTTCTACCTGTGCGACACTGGCGATGCTTCTACCTGTGCGACACTGGCGATGCTTCTACCTGTGCGACACTGGCGATGCTTCTACCTAGGCGACACTGTTTCAGTCCACCAGTGCAGTACAATTACAAAAAGAAATTTTATATTTGAGATACTATGTTAAAAGAAGCAACCCTGGTTCGAAGAGAAAAACCTATCCACGAGAATTCCTGGCTTCAGATGCTACTGACTCCCAGGGAGAATGCAAGAACGCTTTCTGAGTGGCGCCACTGTATTGAGCTGAGCTACAACTATATTAAAAAGGCAGAAATTGTCTACTTATCCAATTATTTAGTGGAAACTTAAGAAAAATACTATTTCAGCACATAGATTACTTTTTTTGGTCATATAGTTGGCCAAAGCCCAACATACTGAACAACCTGCCCCTATGTTGGAAATTCTAGCACAGGATATAACCCTTATCCAATTTAGCAGGGACATAAATAATGAAGCAAACAGTTGTGCGAAACCTGAACTAAACCTCAACCACATACTTGAGAATCCTATAAACTTTAGGAAAGCAAAGGAAAGAGGCAGGGAGAGCGGGAAAGATGAGACTAACCTATGGTAGCTAGGCTTTCATATGTAGTTAAGGGATGCAGCTCAAGTATCTGTAAGGCATAAGTATATATACCCCAGCCAGACTGATCCCAAGGTGAAGGGAATCGAAATAAGCCTGAATAGGATTTGGCCGATAGTAAAAGAATGCCTTAGTGTTTTTCCCTGAAATTCCAAAACAACTGACAGAAATAGTGGAGCCGAAAACCCACAAATCTTTCAGCTTGTCATCACAGCTACATTTGACCTTAATCAGAACTGACCTTAATCATGCCTCCGCTGCATGTTCAAGTACAGAAAGAAACAGAAATAGAACATTGTGCTTAGGGTCTAATTCCCACACCTTTCCAAGGAAATGCCAAGAAAACAGGGTAAAAGTTCAGCTGAAATAATAAATTATCGTTTTTAAAATAACTATTCACAGAGACATGAATGGAAAGTAGATCAAAAAATGTATTTAAATATGTTAAAGACACGGACTTCTGTGAGAGTTTGTCAATATACCGGCAGAGACGCTCCAAAAGTATATTGGACTCTGAGTACTTCATAGATTCTCATTTCCAAACCACGTAACTTAGTCCTCTAAAAGGACAATCCCCATAGTTTCTCATTCTTCGTCACTCAAGGACCTGAGAGACACTTATTCCAGGTTCTGTCTTGTCCTTGAGAACTAAGGCACATAATCTACTCCAGCGATTGGTATAAATGCTTTCTTAATGAATGTGTGAATTAGAACGTGGAAGGAAAACAGTCCACAGCGCAAATCATAGAGCAAGAATTGCCAGAACATGGCCTAGCTAATCTATTCAAAATGTCCTGTCTTTAACAAGGTTCTTTATTCAGGTCTCTCAGCCGTTTGCATGACTTTGCAGACGTCCACATGCTGTCAAGTAAGTTCCCCGTACAAGTAGCGAGCCAAGGCTCTACAAACGCTCAGATCTAGACGCTAACAGTTCTGTTTCTGCGGAATCCCAAGGAATTGCATTTATCTCTTTATCTTCTTTGAATTCAGTGCACAAGATTCCAAGTCAGCCCCCAAATCTGAAGGTTACAGAAACATCTGCTTACTGATCTCCCAACCTGCAGCCTTGGGGAGCCTCCATCAGCATTGGGAATGAATCTAAGTATAAACAATTCACGGTTCTGAAAGAAACATTATGTGAGCTGCACTCTTAGAACTCCCAAATCATTTCCAGTGCAAAACACAAACATCCACAAGGATTTATTTATTTATTTATCTATTTATTTATTTATTTTTTATTTTCAGGGCTTGGGATGAAATCCAGGCCCTTGCACATACTAGGCAACCACTGCCAGCAAACTATTATTTTCTAAAGAGCCAATTTTGTTAATTGGCTTGGCAAGTAAGGGCAGTGGAAAGTGTCCAGCCATTCATACTTTATGTAAGAGCCGTGACTTTCTTGCTTATTCTCTTACAAGAGCAATTTAAATCTGGCCAGTAAAAATAAAATCACTCTCTTCATGGTCAATACACACTTTACAGGGAACTTAAATTAGTAAGGATAATGGTTCATTGTTGTTATTAGTTGAGAAAGGGGCTCATTGTACATCCGTCTCTATAGCTTCGTCCCTAGCTGACATGTTCCTCACTATCTAGCTTAACGAGAGCCTTTCCTTTTACCACACCAGTGAAAAACTTGACAATATCTGTCTCTCCTTTGTGGATTCTAGTCCTTAGTCCTTGCAAGCAGATTATTCCTTTCAGCATGCCACTGAAACTACTATGCCCAAAATCACTAATAATTTCCTGTCTTTGAATTCAATGGCATTTTATGAATTTTCACAATTCTCATATGGCACTACCGAACAATGCCTAAGTTCCCTGAACACTAGCCTCTGTCCTAGCTTCCATTCGAGACCTCTCTCCTCTTTCTTAATGAATTGCTCTCTTTTCTGTGCCTTTTACCACTTCCTGTGTGTACATTTTCAGCAAGACTGTATCCTCATCTCATTTTGCAATTCCTTCCTCTTAGTTCCTTCCTTCACATAGTTTCAGAGAACACCCTGTCAATGACTCCTGCGCTATTAACTTTCTAGCCGCCATCTTTGCCCCCAGTCCAGTCGTATATTTCTGAACACCAACCACAAAGTTCCAACTGGTAGCCTGTCGCATTTCAATTGCAACATGCCATCTGTTGATGCATCAGCAAAGATGTAGAATCCTACTCCATTCTAATTATTTTCTGGGTAGTAAAAAGTAGGAAAAGTAAATAAATTATTATTCAAGCCTCTGTTGCATTTTATAATAGTTCTCAAGTAGGGCCCTACCAACTACTTCTAACACTCAACAGACATCAATTCAAAGTTAAGAAATGTAAACACTTGACCTAGCCTCAAAATATATTCTGTTAGATACAGCACTCTTCCTTCTGGGGTTTAAAATAGTTATTAAGACAGAAGGAATTCCTGTAGCTTAAGAAAAGTTTTAGAAAAATGCATTTAAATTTACCATATAGAATATCCCTATCCCAACTGCTGGAGAGATGGCTCAGTGGTTAAGAGCACTGACTGCTCTTCCTGAGGTCCTGAGTTCAGTTCCCAGCACCCACATGGTAGCTCACAACCATCTGTAAGGAGATTTGGTGTTCTCTGGCCTGCAGGCATACATGCAGGCAGAACACTGTATACATAATAAATAAATAAATCTTTAAAAAAGAATACCCCAACTGTCTTTGTATCATATGCTTTCACACAAATGACTCACACATACAAGCCACTCATGATTGCAAATCTATTGCAGTCTGAGCACTTTTAAAGACCATTGGTTCAAGGTCAGCCTCAGCCTCAGTTACCTAGAAAAGCCAGCCTGGGAACTGCAGGAAACTCAGTCATAAAACAAAAACAACAAAAAAAGCTTAGCATTCTTACTTCAAATATTTCAAAGAAATCTTGTGATGCCAAATGCATGTCCTTGTGACGTCCTTGTGGAAGGAGAGATGGCTCAGTGGTTAAGAGTGGCTTTTGCTCTTACAGACGACCCATTTTAGTTTCCAGCACCCAGCAATTCACGACCATGTGTGACCCCAGTTGCAGAGGATCCATTGTCATCTTCTGATCTCTGTGGGCACTGAGTGCACATGCTACACAGACATACATGCAGGTAAAACACACACATATGCAGAAAATAGAAAGAAATAAAAATGATGATCCTTCTCTCAAGTGTAGGTCAGTAGCAGTACTTTCTTTACATGCTAAGAGATCATCTAAGAATTTTTACTTCTAATTATTTTCAGATCTATCCATGTTTAAAGAACCCAAGGAGGCCAATTTTGCTTATTTTTCATGAATCTCTTAGGTTGTGCTTTTACATGATATAGTATCTTATTTTTTCAATAGCTGCTCTTTATATGTTTTCTCTGTACTGTAAAGTAATATAGCATGAACAATTATGCTTAAATTAATCTTAAAGAAAAACTCTTAAGACATCATGCCTAACCATGGGGACCATTTATTTCTGTAAGTTAATGGTTTTCAAAAGTTATTATATATTGATTTATACTAAATCTACTTGAACACCTACACATAAATTATTATTTAGACAAGTTTATGTCATTTTTGTTTTTCACAAAATGTAGACACACTGACTTTAAAGTAGATGCAAGCTGTGTGGCTGGCAGGGCAGGCCTTTCACCTGGAGACTCTGGCATTTGGGTAAGGCTAGGATCCCTTGGCATATGAAGTCTGGTGTTCACAGTTTTCTGATTGTGACAGATTAAATTCTCAATGTAATACACATTCTTCTCTTAAACTCCTCATATAATGTAAACATATGACAGTATAATATAATATATAACAGTAAAGATAAACTCCCAAAATAATATAAACATAACAGTATAATACAATATAAAACAGTAAAATATAAATATAAACAATATTTGCAAAACATACTAAATAAAATCCATTCTTCAATTTCAACTTCAAAATTAAATCAAATTCCTTATCTGCCTAGATAATAACTAGATATTTTATCACAGTTTCATCATATTTTTTTCATACATGTCTTTAAACATCCTCTTAAAAATAATGACCCAGAAATTCAAAAGTGTTTGGCCTTATTGCGGGTCTTGTCACACTGCTTACTTACTCCCTTAAAAATTAAGCAAGGATTGCTGGTGGGAGTGCAAGCTGGTACAGCCCCTTTGGATGTCAGTGTGGTGATTTCTCAGAAAATTAGGAAACAACCTTCCTCAAGACCCAGCAATACCACTTTTGGGTATATATCCGAAGGATGCTCAATCATGCCACAAGGACATGTGTTCAACTATGTTTATAGCAGCTTTGTTCATCATAGCCAGAACCTGGAAACAACCTAAATGTCCCTTGACCGAAGAATAGATAATGTGGTACATTTACACAATGGAGTACTACACAGCAGAAAAAAATGACATCTTGAAATTTGTGGGCAAATGGATGGAGCCCACAAATTCATTTCTCAAATGAATGAGAAAACATCATTTTGAGTAAGGTAACCCAGACCCAGAAAAACAAATATCATATGTACTCACTTATAAGTGGCTTTTAGACATAAACCAAAGAAAAACCAGCCTACAATTCACAATCCCAGAGAACCTAGTCAACAATGAGGACTCTAATAGAGACATACATGGATCTAATCTACATGAGATGTAGAAAAAAACAAGATCTCCTGAGTAAATTGGAAGCATGGGGACCATGGGAGAAGGTAGAAGGGGAGGGAAGAAAAAGGGAGGGGAGCAAATAAAAATATATAGCTCAATAAAAACTATTTTTAAAAGCCAAAAAAAGAATTAGAAAAGAAAAATCCTAAATTCCCTACTTGACATAATAGATACCCTTTGAATTAATTGCCCCTGATACTATTGTATGCCAATTAGTTATGAGATATTTTCATGATTCTTCCAAGATCAGCAAAAGGAAATAGCAAAGCGACATGTTCAAAAACACAGTAATATCAAATATCAACTCTGTAAGGAGATCAACATATAGTTAAAGCCACTGGTTTCAGGTCAGACAAATCTAGGAGGTGCTTTCCTAGTTCTGTAGCCTTGTTAACTTTCTTAGCCTACTTTTGCTTCTTAAGGTTGGGGGCCAGGCATCATGGTGCATGTTTTTAATCCCAGCACGTGAAAAACAGAGGCAGAGAGAGCTCTGTGAACTCAAGGCCAGTTTCATCTTATAGTGAACTCCAGGTCAATTAGGGCAAGACCGTGACCTCAAATAAAAATGGGGACACTAGACCCTGGCGTCAGACAGGACTGTCATCTCTGCAATAAGGGTACTAAAGATAGAAAAAGGTAAATTATGGGCCCACAGTAGGCCACATTGTGAAACTTTATCTCAAAAAAAGAGATTTGAATACTGATTTCACTTAGTTGTTAGAGAATTAAGTGATAAACTTCATGTAAAGCTCTGTGTGAGGTATGTTTAAGTGCTCCATGACAGACTGCAAGACAGCTCTTAAAATTATTTTCGTGCCTTTTTTTATAGAGTGCTAGGGATATAGCCCAATACTCCACCCGTCTAGGACAGCATTCCCTCACCGAGCTGGGTCATGAGTCTCTTTACATAGTACTATCAAGTACAGCTGACTGATTATCTACACTAGAAATTAAAGCAACGTAGTTTATCTTTTTTTTTTTAAACAATAAGTAATTATCTACCCAAGTCTTCCTTCTAAATCAACTTTCAAATGTTATACCAGAGATAACGGTTTCCAAAACCATACGACTTGATTAAATCCATACGGTTACAATTTTAATAATAAGAACGCTGCCATACTTGTGACGAAGCAGCTGCATAAAAGGCGATGGTGAAATACACAGACCAACGTGTCTGATGTGGTAGCTGTTACCTGAGATGAATACTGTCTGGAGCTTAAAAAGTGAAGTTTAATTAGTCTTGATTCATTGTTGGAAATCACCCAAGCATAAATGCTTGGCTCCAAACCAACTCTGCGATAGATTTTTATTTCCAGAAGAGTTAAACCAAAGAATATAATTCAAAGACGAGAATCCAAAGCCAGAGTCTATAAATCATAACAGCACTGCTTTCGAATTTAGTCACAGACTCATAAAAACCTAGATCTCTTTTTTGCCATGCTAGTTTATATCCATAAAATACATGTTTTTGTGGTTGTTCCTGTATTTGGGGGTTGGGCAGGTATGTTTTGTTTCCTTCATTTTTCTTTCATCTCTTCTTTCTTCTTCTTCTTCTTCTTCTTCTTCTTCTTCTTCTTCTTCTTCTTCTTCTTCTTCTTCTTCTTCTTCTTCTTCTTCTTCTTCCCTCCTCCTCCTCCTCCCTTTTCCTCCTCTTTCTTCTTTTTCTTCTTTTTTTTGACACAGGGTCTGACTATGGAGCCTAGTCTGGCCTCACACTTACTATTCTTGTACATCAAACTTCCCGAGTTGTTATGATTATCAGTTTGCACAGCCATGCTAAGCAAAAGGGATAGTTTTCAAAATGAGAATCAAAGTCCTAGAAGTACAATATGCAGCACAAGCCCCTACACAAAGGGGTAAAAACTACTTAAACTACACCCCTGGTGGAGCCTATGTGTGTATGCATGTATATGAAGCTGTAAAAGAAAATCCAGGTGCTGGCCTCTCTTAGTTGCCTGTCTCCTTCCCGTCCCGTTCTCAAGCAAGGGTCATAGATGAGAACACATTTACCTAGCAAGAGGATCTTCTGAGTATTTTTCTATTGTATGTGCATATGTGCATGTATATGAGATGTATGTATGGATGCAGACACCTCACAGTGAGTGTTTGAAGGGCAACTTTCAGGAGTTGGATGTCTCCTTCCATCTGTCTGGGAATTCTACAAATCAAAGTCAGGTCATCAACATAAATAGTATTACCACTTTTACCCACTGAGATATCCCACGCTCCCTACTTAAATGGTTACTTGTTTTTTGAGACCAAATTTATCTGTGTAGCCCTTGAATTCACTCTGCAAACCAAGCTGGCCTTGAAATGAATTACATTTCTAATCATAAATCAAAATTTCTATGTACTATCTACACAAGGAGGCTACATAAATAACAATGCTGGGGGTTTCGAAGGCAACGTCTTGTATTCGTTGTAATCCCAGCTCTGCCATTTCTAGCTCTTCGGTCTTGATCAATATATAGCTAATATCTCTCTTGAATCTCAGTGAAAGTCTCTTCAAACACATAAACCGGTTTAATAATAGCACCTCACAGTTACTTTAAGAGGTAAATTAAATGCAAGAATGTATGAAAAGCAGTAGGCACAGCGCCTGGCATGTGCAATGCAGAAAGAACCCATGCCAGTTTTTACCGTTCCTGCAGCCAAATTCCGAACAGCCATGCTAACAAAAAGGTAGTTCAAGGAAAACAGAACTCCAACAGCGCTAAACACTTCAAATCTACTGCGTCTGAATTTCCTGTGGAATTTTAACCTTTTATTTGAATTTTTTATTTCACTCTACAAGTCTACAATCCTTCAAAGAACCATATATTCAAAAGGTAAAGCATTGGGCTAGTAAACAATTCCTTTGTTTTCAACTTTTCTGGCCCGGTCAAGTGTTAAATGTCACCTTTGTCTCCCATGCTAACAAAAGCAGTCGCCAAAAAAGAGTTGCCCTTTCTGTCTCAAGGTATGTTTGTTTCATCTTGGTCTAGATTGAGGGAAGTAATTAAGTTGCAATTTTAAAAGGTCTCTAGGTAGGTCGCAAGGTAGAATTGAAGGCCAACATTTCGACAATCACTTACAGATCCCCTCTAATCTATTTAATTTTGCCAATAAAACACACTATGATATTAATCCTTGGTAATTCCGTTAAGACAAAATGTATTCCATAAAGACACAGAGTTGTCAGGAGCTGCGGTTGCCTAAACAAGTTCAAGTCAATCAGCATTCTAACATGGATGGCAGAGGAGATCATGCGACCCCCCGCCCCCCACCTGAGTCGCTCCTGACAGTTGGCTGCTGGCAGAGAATTTCCTTTAAAGGCATGGTGCCCAGTAGGTTTCCCATAGTCCAGTAGACAGTCCACACCCATTTACATAAGAGCAACGCAAGCTGTACTTGATAAGCAACAGGAAAAGGACAAGAAGTTGGGAGGGGTTGGGCGTGAGAACTAGAGCTGAGTGAAGGAGTGGGAGGACACGAATATGATCAAAATACATTGCAGGCATATAGAAACTTCTCAAAGGATAAATATATATCTTAAAGATACATAGTTCATTGGGCAATACATGTTTTAGAAAAAGACACTTGAGAATAGCCACAAAGAAGTAGAAGATTCAGCCTGACCATGTCTAGTCTGTTTTTTTAAAAAAAAAATATGATTTATTTATCTTTTATTTTATGTGCATTGGTGTGAAGGTGTTAGATCCCCTGGAACTGGATTTTCAGACAGTTATGAGCTGCCATGTGGGTGCTGGGAATTGAACCCGGGTCCTCTGGAAGAGCAGTCAGTACTCTTAACCACTGAGCAATTTCTCCAGCTCCCACCCCCACGTCTAGTCTTTAACACAGGCCATTTTAAGAGAAGGTTATTATTCTTCCTCAACAGAATAAATCTCTATGCTAAAGATAAATTCCCACTATTGTTTTCATCTACAAAGTTATGAGACTTACTTAACTTTCATAACACATTGTGCCATAGACTAACTTTCAAACATTTAGACTTTCAAACATTTTCAATTGCACAAGAGCCACTACCATTGAGCTATGTTTCCTATCTATGGCCACACAACCATGAACACGTCCAATTTCATCTGATCTCGGAAGCTAAGCAGGATGGGGCCTAGTTAATCCTTGGACGGGAAATATGTTTGCTAAGCTATTTTAATTTGGACCAAGTTATTATAACGGCTTTACTAGGGTTTTAGAGAAATTAGATTGTAAGTAAAATTGAAAGTATTAGATACCAAATTGAAGGTACTGATCTTCATTCAATCTTTGCATTTGACACTTGAAAGTCACCATTCTTCGTTGCTTGGGGTTTCCAAAAAACATGCCTATTCATTTGATGGTTTCTGATTTTGACCTTCTAATTAGTTTATGAATAGTTTTAAACAAACACCACTTCAACAAAGCTTGACAGCTATGGCATGTACCAAAACATCTTTCAAGTCAATGCTCAATTTTATATACAAAGATAAAACAGCAAAAAAATCTGTGACCTAAGATAAAGATTACTTAAGAACAAGACAAAGAACAGTGGCTTGCTGCTCTACATGCCTATTACAAGTGAAGAAGGTACTATGACTAGTGAGCTGTGATTTCGTGAGCAAGAGTGCTCCGTTTATTCACGTCTCTTTATTACTTGTGAGCTAGCACCGCCATAGAATCCACCCTAAAACTAGCTCCATTTCAGTAGTTATAAGAGAAACGAGAGAGAGAGAGAGAGAAAGAGAGAGAGAGAGAGAGAGAGAGAGAGAGAGAGAGAGAGAGATCATTGCATACATATCCTCTAAATGAGATCCTCAGAAACCACCTAGATACCATAACCATCAAGTGTCTGCGCCAACACACACAGAATGCATAGAGGACATAAAATGGAATTCAAATAAGGATCTTGGAGAAAGAGTTAAGTGGAAAATTCTCCTAAGTCACCTAAGCCTTGTCTCATCATTCTAACAATTCCAACCAAAGGTCAGTGTTGCTTTTAGTTAAAAGCTACTGCAACTTATTAAGTTATTTAGACATGGGGTGTAATATTTCATTTTCTTCTAGATATAAACTTACAAGACATTGCAATCTCAATTGCTATGAAATATATATGTATGTATAAATACATACATGACATCATACCAATAATGGGCACAAACAATTCTAAACAAAGGAGGGAGTAGAAAGCCAGGTGTGGTGGCACAAACCTACAGTAGTCCTGGCACTTGGGTGGCTGAGGTAGGAGGATCATGAGTTTGAGTCTCACCTGGCCTAGGTGATGAGTCTCTGTCTCAAAAAAAAAATATTAAGAACAGATGTGAAATTCAACTAGGAAGTGATAAGAACTAAAACATGAACATGCAGAATTTACTTGCTGTTGCCAACTGGAAGAAGACATCCTTGCTAGACGCCTCCACCAAGAGAAATAAAATGAAGGCCTGAATTGTCTGTCGGAGCTAAAAATATTTGATTAGGATTCCCAAAATGTGCCTGTGTCTTCCGCACTTTCGTAGCCTTGACTGAGGAAGCCACATACCCCACTTACTTACATTCACTTACAGACACAGCATCCCTCCCCTTCCCTAGCTCCCCATTTTGCTATTCCCACATATGGGCATGCCCAGGCACTTCTTCTCAACCTGCAGGACTTACTCATTCTCCTAACATCCAAGGTCAAGTACAAATTTTTGTCCTCATGCCTACTAACTGCGTTGTATCATTGTCAGTATGTATTTTTTTAATGGTTACACACAAGCTTAAAATTAAGCAGCTTTCACTGCGTTAAAACTCTATGGCTTTAGTAACTATGTGACACTGGAGTTGTTTAACCTCTCCATGTCTGCATTTCCTCTCCTGAAAGAAACGTAATCATGAGATTATATCAAGAAAATGTAAGGTAGTGCCTAAAACAACTTGAGCATTCCTATCAGCTGTCCTTATTATAGTTACTACCAAGAATCCACTGCAGCCGGGTAGTGCTGGAATATGTCTTTAATCCCAGCACTTGGGAGGGAGAGGAAGGCTGACTGCTGAGTTTGAGGCCAGCCTGACCTACCGAGTGAGTTCTAGGACAGCTTAGGCTACACAGAGAAATCCTGTCCTGAAAACAAACAAACAAACAAACCAAAGAATCCACTGCAAAGTCTAACACATTTGATTTTATTTCTAACCTTAAGAAGCAAGTGCTATGCCTGTGTATTGGAGCAGAGAAGAGGATACATTTTAAAAGTTGTTTCTTCAGCTAAGATGAGAAATACGGGAAGTTTTGGGCTACAACATTGTTTATTACTGTTGTTCTAGATTAGTAGCAGAACAATTAGCCACATAATACTGCTGAATTTTATAACATTCAGGAAAAATATGAAAACAGGTTTGGGGCTGGAGAGATGACTCATCGGTCAATAGCATGTGTTGCTCTTGCAAAGGACTTGGGTTCAGTTCCCAGCATCCACATTTTGGCTCAAAAACATCTGTAACTCCAATTCCATGAGATCCAACACCCTCTTCTGGTCTCCATGAGCATCAGGCACGCATATAGAGTATATGCATATGCAGGCAAAACATTCAATACACATCATTAAGCCAAAGCCAAGAAACTTCAAACACTCATCAGTCACATAATAACTCACAGAAATGTAGTTTTCAATATTTTTAGATTCCATCAGAACATCTGCCTTCAAATTTCTAAGTAATTTGTTTAAATGACAATGTTTTTGCTATGTTAAAGGAAAGTTTTGCTATCATAAAATAAATATCCTTTCTCCAATAAATAACCAGCATCCCACTCACATAAAGAAGGGCTCCTCAAAGACACTCTCTTCATACTATTTTAGGGTTTTTTAATGCAAGATTATAATGAAGCAATCGCTTATTTTGGCACTATTAAATAGAAAACGGGCATTTTCATAAAAATGGAAATTGTGAAAGAATGGACAAGTCCTTAAAATTCATGAAAAAAAAATAGAAACTAAACACAAATACCATAAATATCTGTCATGTAAATAATGTAATAAAAGTCTTAATCTCTTCTTGGGCACTTAGAAATTGAAGTCTTAAGAAAGAAATAGGGTGGAACTCTAGTACTTGATTAAATTCTTAAAGCAGCTTCTCCTTGAGTTTACTTCTGGAAGAGAAATCGAAGAGAAAGAAAGCAAAGAACAAACAGAAGTGTTGAAACTGCATGGCACCACATTCAAAAAACCTACATGCTTGAGAGGTTCAACCTAATAAGGATTAACCAAAGGCATTAAACTGGTTCTTGAAAATGCAGTTATTGTGGCAGATTAATATTCAGTCACGCGTGTTTTACTTTGAAATATCAGAATGTTATCTATGGAGGCCAAGAGGCTTCAAAAATAGGGTCCCAAGGAAATAACAAACATTTCTATTTTTTCAAACAAAATGTTCAATAACTCTCCGGGTAAGTTTTCTTATATGCTAACATACAGTCAATACGCACCCCCACACATTGGCAAGAGACGAAGTTCAAGGTTCAAGGTTCTGCTGATTTCATGTAACCTTCAGTTCTATTCCAAATCCTCTTAAATGTAAAGATAAACAACCCAACAACCTGGGATTTCCACCACTCTAAAGCTAGAGAAGGAGGTTTCTACATTCCAATTCCAGAGCCCACACATCTGCTCTGGCCACTGCTGGCCCTTTTTTTTTTTCCTCCTGGGATTGCAAGAACAGAACAGAGGCTCTTTCTTTTACCATGAGTATGTAGTCAGCTTTCACCTCAGTTTACCCAATCCTCCTCAGATATGCTGAAAACTGTTATTCTAAGTTAACAGTTGGCAAATGAATCGAGGAAGAAAATCATATCCTAGGAAGAGGCAGCAACTCAGTTGCCACGTGTTCTTTCCCCAGTCTCTTCAAGTAGTGGGTTTTAAAAATCTTTTGAAGGAAAAGAAAAAGTCAAAATAAGAGCCAATATGGGTGACATGTCTCACACTACATTAAATAAAAACACCCACCCACACCAAAAGAAAGAAGGAAAGAAAGGAAGAAGAAGAAGAAGAAGAAGAAGAAGAAGAAGAAGAAGAAGAAGAAGAAGAAGAAACCATTTATATCACTGTTCCTGACTTTCTGTTTTCTTTTTTTCTTTTAGTGTTATATACCCTGTCTACACGCTCTCAAAATAATGTCATTACAGTGATTTCACAATAATCTCAGTGCCTCAGGAGTCTTCCAGTCCCTTCCCATCAGTGCCTCCATCCTTTACAGAAAAAGCACTTCCCCTGAACTCGGTACTTAGGGAATATTTGTTAAATGCCTCACTCTTGAAAGCCTGAAAGCCACTGTTTTTTTATTTCACTTGACTTCACCTAACCTTGAAATCCATAAAGCAGTTATCTCCTCCCATCTACCTAAACTCAGTAGTTTTCTTCCTTTCTTTTTTTCTTTATTTTTCTTTTAGAAACGAAACATGGTACTAATGTCTCAATGCGAACAAAGCTAACTCCACGGGAAAAAAAAAATGAAATCGACGCAACAAAGGAAGAAAGGAAAGACGGGGGGAGGGTGTAGTGGGCGATGCTTGCGTCTTCTAAGGAGAAGCTTCCAGTGTAACTTCTGCAATTTAACGGTTCTGGGGCAGAGGAGGACTAGTGTGTTGGAAAACAACAAAGGTGGGCTCCCACTCTCCTTACCGCCGTAGAGCCAGAAGAAGATGCAATATATACACGGATCACCATCCTGGAAACAAGAGCTTGAGATCGGTCGCTGGAGTCTTGAAGAGGGTTGAAAAACAGCTGCAGCAACGACTGGAACAGAGCAAGGGGCCAAACAGAGGTTGGAAGAGGAGGGTGGGGGTAGGTGGAAGGGGAACTGGCCAGAGCCCCGCCTCCACCAGTGGCTGCTTTCAATGAGCTTCCAGCACTGCAGTCCCAGCCCCAAACCCCGGAAGGCTCGGGCTCATTTGCATCATTTCTAAATTGTTTTTTTAAAACACAGGATCTCGAACAGCACCGCGAGATCTGTTGAAACAATTCTTTTTGACTATTCCCTCTCCTGGAAGGGGGCGAGGGGGAAGTAAAATAAGGGGGAGGTGGGGAAAGATCCCTGAATTGCACTCGGTTAGAATAAAGGACCTTTTCCCTTGGACACCAGAAGTTTTGCGTGTTACTTCCTGCTCAGAAATGTATGCAAATAACACAGCTGAAAGCTAGCTTTGTGTTGAATCCAGACACTAGTTTAATTTTTTAAACCCACATTTTCAAAGCTTTGTGTATTTTAAGACGCCTAAATGAAGTAAGTGATTTTTTTTTAACCTTGGTCGCAGGAATTCAGTGTATTCTGAAAGGCTGCGCGATGTGGAGGAGGGCTGGAGAGAAGTTTCAAGTTTCCCTAAACCGGAAATGGCAGAATAGGGTTTCTTTTTGTTTGGAGTTTTGTTAAAAAAGGAAACAGTCCTTTAGTGGGAATTCGCAGGAGATAATAATCAACAACTCTAGGATGAAGGAGGAAATTACAGAGAAAAAAATCATCTGAAAATACTTTGAAAGAACTTTCTTCCCTTGGTGCCTCATACCTGTAATCTCTGCACTTGGAGGGTGAAACGATTGCCAGGAATTAGAAACTAGACTACGCTACCAAAACAAAACCAAACAAACTTTCTAGAAAGTATCAAGTACAGTAAATTAGAGTAATCTAACTACCATCCTCAATAACGACATCGCGACTACTACTTATTTTACTTTCCAGATCACATGACAAGGAAAATTTTCATAACTATAAATCAAAATCATAATCATGATTTTTGAAAAATCTATATTTTCAAATATAGTTCAAAAATAGTTGCATTTACATTATCATTATATAAGTTCTCTCCTTTTGGAGTTCTATATTAATTGTTTGGGCACTTAAAATAATGGGGAAAGGATCAGAAAGTACAAACTATTTCTATTTGGTCTATAAACTATTGAATGTGCTTAATTATTCCCATAAAACTGAATAGTGGCATTATCAGAGAATCTAGTAGGATTTATCTATGCCTTAGAGACACAAAGACCCAAAGTTGGATTTCTGGTACTACAGACACAGACATGCACACAGAGAAAGACACATACAGACATACACACGCACACTCACACACACACACACACACACACGCACACACTTGTTAATAGATGATATATTTGTCTTAGTGAAAATGAGCCAATAAATTGTTTTATAAATAAAATCTGCTGATTACTAATGATAACACTTCTGGTACATTTTTAAAGGAGACTGTTTCCATTATTTTTTTTCTATACAATTTTTTATTGATTTTTATTGAGTTCTACATTTTTCTCTGCTCCACTCTCTGCCTCTCCCCTCTTCTTCAACCCTCTCCCAAGGTCCCCATGCTCCCAATTTCCTCCTGAGATCTTGTCTTTTTCTACCACACATGTAGATTAGATCCATGTATGTCTCTCTTAGGGTCTTCATTGTTGTCTAGGCTCTCTGGAATTGTGATTTGTGGGCTGGCTTTCTTTGTTTTATGTTTAAAATAACTTATGAGTGAGTAAATATGATATTTTTCTTTCTGGGTCTGGGTTACCTCACTCAAAATGATGGTTTCTAGATCTATCCATTTTCCTGCAAAATTCAGGATGTCGTTTTTTTTTTCTGCTATGTAGTACTCCATTGTGTAAATTACCACATTTGCCTTATCTATTCTTCAGTCGAGGGGCATTTAGGTTGTATTCATGTTCTGGCTATGACAAACAATGTTGCTATGAACATAGTTGAGCACATGTCCTTGTGGTACAATTTAGCATCCTTTGGACATATATCCAAAAGTGGTATTACTGGGTCTTGATGAAGGTTGTTTCCTAATTTTCTGAGAAATCACCACACTGACATCCAAAGGGGCTGTACCAGCTTTCATTCCCACCAGCAATAAAGGAGTGTTCCCTTTACCCCACAACCTCTCCAGCATAAGTTGTCATCAGTGTTTTTGATCTTGGCCATTCTTACAGGTGTAAGATGGAATCTCAGAGTTGGTTTGATTTGCATTTCTCTGATGACTAAGGATGTTGAACATTTCCTTAAGTGTATTTCAGTCATTTTAGATTCCTGTGTTGAGAGTTCTCTATTTAGGTGTGTATTCCATTTTTTAATTGGATTACTTGTTCTTTTGATGACCAATTTCTTAAGTTCTTTGTATATTTTGGAGATCAGACCTCTGTCTGATGTGGGGTTAGTGAAGAATTTTTCCATTTCTATAGGCTGCCATTTGTCTTGTTGACCATGTCCTTTGCTTTATAGAAGCTTCTCAGTTTCAGGAGGCCCTATTTATTAATTATTTCTCTCAGTGTCTGTGCTATTGGGGTTCTATTTAGGAAGTGGTCTCCTGTACCAGTGTGTTCAAGTGTACTTCCCACTTTCTCTTCCATAAGGTTCAGTGTGACTGGCTTTATGTTGAGGCCTTTGATCTGTTTGGACTTGAGTTTTGTGCATGGTGATAGATATGGGTCTATTTTCATTCTTCTACATGTTGATATCCAGTTATGCCAGCATCATTTATTATATATGCTTTCTTTTTTCCATTTGATATTTTTTGATTCTTTGTCAAAAATCAGGTGTTTGAAGGTGTGTGGATTAATATCTTGGTTTTCAATTTGATTCCATTGGTCTTCCTGTCTCTTTTTATGGCAATACCAGGCTGTTTTCAGTACTGTAGTTCTGTAGTAGAGCTTGAAATCAGAGATTGTGATGCCTCTAGAAATTCTTTTATTGTACAGGATTGTTTTGGCTATCCTGGGTTTTTTGCTTTTCTATATGAAGTTGAGAACCATTCCTTCGAGGCCTGTGAAGAATTTTGCTAGAATTTTGATGGGCATTGCATTGAATCTGTAGATTGCTTTTGGTAAGATTGCCATTTTTACTATGTTAATTCTACTTACCCAAGAGCATGGGAGATCTTTCCACTTTCTGGTGTCTTCTTCAATTTCTTTCTTCAAAAATTTAAAGTTCTTGTCATACAAGTCTTCCACTTGTTTGGTTAGAGTTACTCTGAGATATTTTATACTATTTGTGGCTATTGTGAAGGGTAATGGTTCTCTGATTTCTTTCCCAGCCCTTCTATCATCTGTGTACAGGAGGGCTACTGATTTTTTTAGTTAATCTTGTATCTTGCTACATTACTGAAAGTGTTTATGAGTTGTAGAAGTTTTTTCATAGAATTTTTGGGGTCGCTTATGTAAACTATCATATCATCAGCAAATAGTGAGAGTTTGACTTCTTTTCTAATTTGTACCACCTTGATCTTCTTTTGGTGTCTTATTGCTCTAGCTAGGACCTCAAGAACTATATTGAATAGATATGGAGAGAGTGGACAACCTTGTCTTGTTCTTGATTTCAGTTGGATCACTGGGAGTTTCTCTCCATTTAGTTTGATGTTGGCTGTTGGCTTGCTGTATATTGCCTTTATTATGTTTAGGTATGTTCTTTGTATCCCTGCTCTCTCCAAGACCTTTATCATGAAGGAATGTTGCATTTTGTTGAAAGCTTTTTCAGGATCTAATTAGAAGATCATGTGGTTTCTATTTTTCAGTTTGTTTGTATGGTGGATTATGTTGACAGACTTTCGTATCACCAGACACGGATGGTTCGTATCTGCAACCATTCCTGCATTTCTGGGTTGAAGCCAACTTGATCATGGTGGATTATAGTTCTGATGTGTTCTTGGATTTGATTTGCCAGTATTTTATTTAATATTTTTACATCAATGTTCATGAGTGAGATTGGTCTGTAATTCTCTTTCTTAGTAATGTCTTTCTGTGGTTTGGGTATCATGGCAATTGTAGCCTCATAAAAAGAGATTGGCAATGTTCCTTCTGTTTCTATGGTGTGGAATAATTTGAAAAGTATTGGCATTAGTTGTTCTTTGAAAATATTGTAGAACTCTGAGCTGAAACCATCTGATCCTGGGGGTTTTTTTTGTTTGCTTGTTTGTTTGGTTGGTTTTTTTTTTTTTTGGTTGGGAAACATTTAATGACTGTTTCTATCTTTCAGCAGTTATAGGTCTGTTTAATTTGCTTATCTGGTCTTGATTTAATTTTGGTAAGTGATATTTATCCAGAAAGTTGTCCATTTCCTTTAAGTTTTCCAATTTTGTGGAGTACAGGTTTTTGAAATATGACCTGATGATTCTCTGTATTTCCTCCGTGTCTTTTGTTATGTTCCCCTTTTCATTTCTGATTTTGCTAATTCGGAAATTCTCTCTCTGCCTTTTGATTAGTTTGGATAAAGGTTTGTCTATTTTGCTGATTTTCTTGAAGAATCAACTCTTTGTCTCATTGATTCTTTGTATTGTTTTTTTTTTGTTTCTATTTTGTTGATTTCAGTTCTCAATTTGATTATTTCCTGCTGTTTAGTTCTCTTGGGTGAGTTTGCTTCTTTTTGTTCTAAAGTTTTCAAATGTTCTGTTAATCCACTAGTGTGGGATTTTTCCAGCTTCGTTATGTAGGCATTTAGTGCTATGAACTTTCCTCTTAACACTGCATTCATTGTGTCCCATAAATTTTCGTATGTTGTCCACTCATTTTCATAGAATTTTAGGAAGTCTTTAATTTCTCTCTTTATTTATTCCTTGACCCACTGATGATTCAGATGAGCATTGTTTAATTTCCATGTGTTTGTGGGTTTTCTGGATTTAGCATTGCTGTTGAATTATAGTTTTAAACCATGGTGATCCAATAAACTACATGGGGTTATTTCATTTTTTTTTATTTGGTGAGGTTTGTTTTGTTATCGAGTATGTGGTCAGTTTTTGAGAAGGTTCCATGAGGTGCTGAGAAGAAGGTATATTCTTTTCTGTTTGGATGGGATATTCTATAGATGTCTGTTAAGTCCATTTGAGTCATAACATCTGTTAGTTCTCTTATTTCTCTATTCATCTTTTGTCTGAGTGTCCTGTCCAGTGGTGAGAGGGGAGTGTAGAAGTCTCCCACTATTAATATGTGGGGTTTAATGTATGATTTAAGCTTTAGAAGTGTTTCTTTTACCTATGAGGGTGCCCTTGTATTTGGGGCATAGATGTTGAGTATTGAGATTTCTATTTGATGAATTTTTCCTGTGACTAATATGAAATGTCCTTCTTTGTCCCTTTTGATTGATTTTAGTTTGATGTCTATTTTGTTAGATATTAGGATAGCTACACCTGCTTGTCTCTTAGGTCCATTTGATTGGAATATTTTTCCCATCCCTTTACTCTGAGACGATGCCTGTCTTTGAGGTTGAGGTGTGTTTCTTGTACGTAGTAGAAGAAAGGATTCTGTTTTCATATCCAAACTGTTAGCCTGTGCCTTTTATAGGTGAGTTGAGTCCATTTATATTAAGGGATATTAATGACCAGTGATTGCTATCTCCTGTTAATTTAGTTTTCATTGTTGGTGATGTTAATTTGTACACTTTTCCCTTCTTTGGGATTGACTGCTATGAGACCATCAATTGTTTGTGTCTTTGTTGATGTAGCCAACTTCCTTAGGTTGGAGTTTTCTTTCTAGTATTTTGTGTAGGGCTGGGTGTGCGGTTAGATATTGGTTAAACCTGGTTTTTGTCTTGGAATATCTTGTTTTGTCCTTCTATGGTGATTGAAAGTTTTGCTGAGTATAGTAGTCTGGACTGGCATCCATGGTCTCTTAATGTCTGCATAATGCTTGACCACGACCTTCTGGCTTTCATTATCTCCAGTGAGAAGTCAGGTGTAATTCTGATAAGTGTCCCTTTATATGTTACTTGACCTTTTTCCTTTGCAGTTCTTAATATTTTTCTTTACTCTATATGTTTAGTGTTTTTATTATTATGTGGCAAGGGGACTTTTTTTTGATCCAATCTGTCTGGCGTTCTTTAAGCTTCTTTTATCTTCATAGGCATATCTTTCTTTAGGTTGGGAAAGTTTTCTTCTGTGATTTTGTTAAATATATTTTCTGTGCTTTTGAGTTGAACTTTTTCACCTTCTTCTATACCTATTATTCTTAGGCTTGGCCTTTTCATGGTGTCCCATATTTCCTGAATATTTTGGGTTAAGCTTTTGTTAGACCTAATGTTTTCTTTGACTGATAATTCTATTTTCACTACTGTATCTTCTGTGCTTGAGATTCTGTCTTCCATCTCTTGTATTCTGCTGTTAATGTTTGTGTTTGTAGTTCCTGATGGCTTTCTCATGATTTCTGTTTCTATAATTCCCTTGACTTGTGTTTTCTTCATTGTATCTATTTAAGTTTTCAAGTCTTTAATAGTTTCTTTCGTATATTTGATTACTTTATCTTGGTTTTCTTTAAGGGATTTTCTGATGTATTCCAATTTTTTGTTTGTCTTTTCCTCCATTTCTTTGAGGGAATTTCTCATTTCCTCTTTAAGAGCTTCAAGCATTTTCTTGAAGTTATTTTTTAGGTCATTTTCTTCTGCTTCATCTATATTTGGTTGTTCAAGTCTTGCTGTTGTAAGGTCTTTATTTTTTACTGGTGTCATGTTGCTCTTTGTGGTGTTGCATGTGTTCTTACCTTTTCTACTCATCTTTTCCTCTAATAGGTGTGTTTGGGCTGTGATTCTGTTGATTAATTTTCTAGGTGCCAGTGAATCCAAGGCTCAGATGGTTGTTCCTCATGATACAGTCAGTGCCATGGTTCTAGTTACCAAGTTGGTCACTCTGTATTCCTGGAGGCCATTCAGCACTTCCAGGCTTTGCTCCACTCCTTTGGAGTTTGCTGTCTCAGGTTTACTCTAGCCTAGGTTGTCAGCTCAGACCTGTTTCTGTAAATGTCCCTGGTCTGGATCCATTCCTGCAGAGGTCCCTGGCTTGGGGTTGGTCCTTTAAAGAACTCTGGCTCCAGTCTACTCCCTCAGAGTTCCCAGGCTCAGATGCTCCCAGACCCACAGAGGACCTGACTCAGGCCTAGTTCCTTGGAAGTCCTAGAGTCACGCTCTGACCCATAGGGATCCTGGCTTAGGTCTACTCTCTTGAAGGTCCCAGATTTACATCCGGACCCACAGAAGTCTTTGTCTCTGGCTCACTCAGCAGTTGCTCCCCTGTACCTGTTCCTGTGGAGTTTGCTGTCCCAGGTCTGCTCTGGCCCAGGTTGCTGGCTCACTCCTGGTCTGCAAACGTCCCTGGACTGGATCGGCTCCCGCTCCATGGAGCTTGCTTTCTCAGGCCCACTCCAACCTAGGTAGCTGGTTCAGTCTCACTCCCAAGGAGCTCACCACTTCATGCCTGCTCTGACCTAGGTCACTGGCCCAGTCCTACTTCCACAAATGACCCTGCTCTGGATCTGCTCCTGCTCTTGTGGAGTTCACTGTCTGAGACCTGAACTGGCCCAGGTGGCTGGTTCACTCTCACTCCTGTGGAATTTGTTGCCTCAGGCCTGCTCCAGCCCAAGGTGTAGTTTGTTGCCTCTGTTTCCATTATTTCTAAGGTAAATATAATGGATATTATTATGTTATTAGACTTTTTCTTCACTACATTCACCTATCCTTAAAATGGGTATTCGGAAATGATCATTCTAGAATGGTCATTTCTGCTTAGTTTTTACATTGAGAAATTATCCCAGATCACTTGCTTTTATTATTTGGCTAGAAAGGCTACAGTCTGAATGAACTGGCAGGACCAAAGAGTTTTCAAATAGCCCATGTAATCTATTCCCATAGAAAACCAAGACAGTCAATTGTCAATACATTTCAAAAATTAAAAATAAACCCATACTATGTACAAAAAATTAGAAAACATTGAACAGCATGGTATGTACCCAGAGTTACTGATACTCAACTAAATAGTTAACTATGTTCAGGAGTTCCAAGCCAGCACAGGAAACATAATGAGTTCTTGTCTCTTAAATGAGCACAGCCACAGTACCTAAAGACAATTTCTACTGTAAGACAACATATCAGTCTTTGCGGGCAGAGGAGATAGGGCAAGGCACAAGAAGTTGAATATAATGGTGGGGATTTTAAATTTTTATTTATTATAAAATACTATTTTGGAAAAATTTACCTGCAAAAATAAATGTATGTAATTCCTCCATGTTAGAAAATATTTTGTATGATTTTATGTGTTTCAAATTTATAAGCATATCAAAATTTATATAAATAATAGTCATGGCTAGTGATTTGCCAGCTTGATCAAGCTAGATTTATCTAGGAAGAGGCACCTAAAGTAAGAAAATTCCTTCACCAGATTAGGAAAGCCTGTGGAGTATTTTCTTGATTAAAAATTGCCCTGGGAAGCCCCAGCTAATTGGGGGACATTGTCACCCCTGGGCTGGTAATCCCAGGTGCTACAAGAAAGCAGGCTGAACAAGTCATGGTGAGCAAGCCAGTAAGCAATACTCCTCCATGGCCTCTGCATCAGCTCCTGCCTTCCGGTTCCTCCTGCCTTGACTTTCCTCAGTGATGGACTGTTACCTGACAATATAAGACGAAACAAACCCTTTCCTCCATGAGTTGCTTTTTATCACAAAAATAGAAACCTAAGATAACAGTTCTCTATTATTAAATATATTGCTTGTTTTAAATTATTCCATTATATAGTAATGTTATAGTATGTCTCAATAAATGGTTATCTACATCTCTAACAATTTCTTAGGAATTTTATAGTGACATGGCTATGCCAGTAAAAAGCCTTCCTCTTAGTAAAAAGTTAGCTCCTGGAACCCATAGGGGAAGGAGAGAACTGATTCCTAAAAGTTCTTCTCTGATCTCCACATATACACCATGGCACATGCATAGCCATGCAGACATAAACAACTCACACACACACACATCATGCAAATCATTCAATGCAATAATAATAATAATGATGATGATGATGATGATGATGATGATAACCACCACTGTAAAAATTAATTATTTAATGCAGAACTGCTGGCTAACTGAATAAAGATTCGAGATTATAGTTGCAATGTTATATGACATAAACCCAGTACCAACAGTGACTAGGATAGAAAAAGAATGCTAATTGAAAAACTAGTAAATGTTACCCTAGTTATGATGATTGGATTGTGGAGATTTGAGCTAAGTCCTTACATTTAGTTGCAGAGAATAATCTGAATACAATTCTTTTATATTTATTTATTTGTATTTAGTGTGTGTGTGTGTGTGTGTGTGTGTGTGAGAGAGAGAGAGAGAGAGAGAGAGAGAGAGAGAGAGAGAGAGAGAGAGAGAGAGAGAGCCTGTGTAAATGTGTTTGTGAATTTTGGCCTGCACTCACAGAGGTCTTAGAACAAACTGTGGGAGTTAGCTCTCTCCTGCCACACTGTGTCATCCAGGATTCAAACTTAGCAAGTCCACCTGCAAGGGTGTAAGCCAAAGACCTCCTGTGTGTGCAGGCCAGAAAGAGATCAGAGGTTATTTAGAGCTTCTTGTGCCAAGGAGGTCAACTGTTTGAACCAAGTAAGAAAAGAACATTTTCAGGACTAGCAAGGTGGCTCAGTGGGTAAAGAGGTTTGTCACCAAGACTGATGACCTGAGTTTGATACATGGGATTCACATGATGGCTGGAAAGAAAAGACTCTCGACCTCCACTCCCATAGCATGCTTACATGCACACATATGCACACATACACATACACAGCCAGAGACAGAGATGGAGGAGAGAGACAGAGACAGACAGACAGACAGACAGACAGACAGACAGACAAAGACAGGAAGAGAGAGACTCAATAAGCAAAATACAAAAAAGAGAAAAGAAAAGGTTTTCTTTTTCTCAGGGTTTGTGTGTGTAAAGATGAATCTCCCTAGAATTTGCATTCCTGAGTAGGATATACAAGTATATAAATGGTATCTGCTTGAAAAGGAAGATGTGCTATCCTGAAGTGACAATCAGTTCAGACAATGGAATGGAAAGAACATTAAGGGGAAAAAATGTATGCAGGCAATTACATGTAACCAAAACCCTACCCAGAGTGTCCATCCTGATCATGCTCTAGATTCCATTTTATCACTCCTATTAAAAAGTGTTCTCTGTCCTCACTTGAGAGTCCACTTCACAATGAAATGATTCTCCTTCTAATTTGATCTTTTTCCCCTGAATGTTCTTCCCTTTCCATTGTCTGAACTGATTCTCTCTTCAGGATATCATGCCTTCCTTTTCAAGTTGTGGAGGCCCAAAAATGTGAGCCTATTTCCACCTTGTCTGAAGGTCAGAGAGTTTTAACTTGCTCAAAGCTGTTGACAACAAGTGTGGCTACACACCTTGACCTAGGGTGTGGTAACTTGGTGTTTTGAACATTTAGATGGCCCGTACAGGTAGATCCACTCCACCCTGACCAAAGGTCAGAGAATTCTAGCATACTTCTTTTGAAATAGGTGGTTTGACCTAGGGAGTGGCTCTCTTCAGGATACTTGGTCTGGGGTGGATTCACTGCCTAAACAACAAAATGCTTTTCTCATGAATTAATGGCTTGGTGTCTCAAAGTATTGAAGCACGCAACTGTTCTAGTTGTCCTTTGTATCATATTAAAACAGTCTTTTGCCTTCTTCCCTCCCCCCATTGTATTGGGGTAGAAAAGTGTATGGAAAATTGAACATGGGTGGATTTCAATATTTCCTGGAACTCCCTCCAAATACTATCCTATGTTTCTGTTTTCTTATTTTCACTCACATCTTTGTTCTCTTATTTTTCTAATCCCCATACCCTGGTAAGTTGTATCCTTGTCAAAGCTGGTCTCAAGAGACCATTTATATACTTTCATTTCCTACTCAGGATTACAAATTCCAGGGAGATTCACTTTTATACACACAAACCCCAAGAAAAAGAGAGTCTTTTCTTTTCTCTTTTTTATATTGTTTGTTTATTGAGTCTCTCTCTCTCTCTCCCTGTCTTTCTGTGCCTGCCTGTCTCTGTCTCTCTCTTTCTCTGTATGTGTGTGTGTGTGTGTGTGTGTGTGTGTGTGTGTGTGTGCATATAAGCACACACCAATGACATGCTATGAGAGTGGAGGTCAGGAATCTTTTCTTTCCAGCGCCATGTGACTCCCATGTATCAAACACAGGTCTTGGTAGAAAAACAAAAACAGAAACAAAAACAAAAAAAACCTACTTTACTCACTGAGCCATCTTGCTAGTCCTAGGAAATGTTTTTGCATACTTGGTCCAAACATTTGACCTCCTTGGCAGAAGAAGCTCTAAATAACCTTTGACCTCTGGTGTGGGAAGTCCTTTTTGTATATGTGTTGCTTTTATTGGTTAATGAATAAAGAAGCTGTTTTCAGCCAATGATTTAACAGAGTGTAGTCAGGCCGGAAAAGATAAAGAGAGAGAGTAGGCCGAGTCAGTGAGATGCCATGAGCTGACAGAGGGGAAAGACTCTAGCTGCCAGCTGGAACTTTACCAGTAGGCCACAAGCCTTGTGGTAAAATATAAAATAATAGAAATGGGTTAACCAAAGATATAAGAGCTAGCTAGCAATATACTTAAGTGATAGGCCAAGTAGTGATTTAATTAATATAGTTTCTGTATGGTTATTTCGGGAATCTTGGTGGCCGGGGAACAAACACATAGCTTCCTCCAACAGACCTCCTTGTGACTGCAGTTATTTTCTTCCTTCCTTCCTTCCTTCCTTCCTTCCTTCCTTCCTTCCTTCTTACCTTCCCCCCTCCCCTTCTTTCCTCCTTTCCTTTCTTCCCTCCCTCCTTCCTTCTTTTTTCTTCTTTCTAACAATTACTTTGATGGAGCTGGACAGATGGCTTGGCATTAAGAGCACTGGCTTTTCTTTAAGAGGACACAGGTTCAATTCCCAGCTCACAACATTTTGTAATTCCAGTTGCAGGGGGTCTGATGCCCTCTTCTGGATGCCATGAGTACTGCATGCACATGGTGCCCAGATGTGCATGCAAAACACCCATACACATAAAATAATTATAATTTAAAATCTCAAAAAATATTTTCAGTTCAACCTGGGCTACATAGGAGAGGAATTCGTTTGTTTTAGAGTTATTTTTATTTTATACATGAATGTTTTGCCTTCCTGTTTGCTTGTATGTTCACAACCTGTACATACATTGTCAGATGCCTTCAGATTCCAGAAGAGAGGATCTGACACTCTGGAACTGGAGTCATAGACAGTTGTGAACCAAGCAAATGCTGAGAATTGAACCTGGGTCTTCTGCAAGAGCTTCCAGTGTTCTTAATCACTGGGCCAATTCTCTAGGCCATACTCCCTTTCTGAAGAAGGGAGCATGAACTTTCCTTGTCCCCACAACCACCCGACATGAACATAAGGCATAAATGAACATAAGGTATAAATGCAAACAAAACAATCATACACATTAAAATAAATAACTTAAAAACTATGTATGTATTTGTTCTTTGATGATTCTATACATGAAAACAGTGTATTTGATCATATCCATCCACTACTCTCCCTTCCAACTCCTCACAAACCCTTCCCATCACATTTCTTTTCCAACTTTTCACCTTCTTTTTTTTAACCCACTCAGTCCAATTTGTACTCCTGATGCGTGGATGAGTAGGGCTGCCCCTGGAGCAGAGGAATCCTATTAGAGGTCACAGTCCTATATGTGGATGGGCAGGGCTGCCGCTGGTGCACAGAAACCTTATTAGAGGCCTGTGGGTGGGAAGAGTTGCCCCTGGAGCACACACAGTCTTGAAGTAAATGTGCTCTTAGTTGGGTGTTTGGTTTTGTTTTTAAATCCAGGTAAGCCACTACTTCCTTGCTTAGGTCTTCAATATTTTGCATTTTTATTACCCCTTTACTTATTTTGGCTGTGCATTGTATGTACATTATGTGGGCACGCAACAACTTGTGGGAGTCGGCTCTCTAATTCTATCCTGTGGGGTCTGGGGATGGACCTCACATCACCAGGCTTGGTGACAGGTGGGCCTGCACCTACTGAGCCATTTCACCAGCCACCAATCCTAAATATTTTCGTGTGTTTCCTTTGCTAAAGGGTCTCAGTATGTAGTCCTGGAATTGACTGGGTGGACCACGTTGTCAGTTAGCATCAAACTCACAGAGATTTCCTTACTTCTATTTCCAAAGTGTTGAAATTAAAGTTGGGCACCACCACAACCCACTTTGTCTTTGATATTTTAGAAAAGTGATTTTTTTTAAATATCCGCTAATATTTGAAATTGCCTTTAGCAAATGATGTTCTAACACATACAAGCCAGAAAATTAGAAAGAAGCTACTGGGGCATGGGCATCTTAACACATGGGTGATGTACAATACAGGCAGTATGAAGGGGAAAGGGGTATGTTGGGGAAGGATGTTTAATAAAGTGTGGAAGTGAATGGAAGGGTAGAGCAGATGGTGGCATGAGGGAAGAAATAACTAACACTAAGGACATTTGAAAAATCTATATGAAAACTTGCTCTCAGAAGCCATATGTTGCTAAATAAAAATCCTAGTGCCAGGTCTGAGATAACTGCCCTAGAATTTTTGGTGAAGGGGTGTCCCAGAGACCACTCAAATGGCACCCCCTATTGTCACTGCTCCTGGTTGCCCAGCAGAACTTGATGGTAAGCATGCCTCTCTGCTGAAGGCGTCACACACTTGGGTCACAGGACATGCACCATTCAAGCTGCCACAGACCTGGACGCTTTCTCCTTGGTGGACAGCAATCACAGTACCAGAGGTGCTAGATAGGCTACTGGGTAGGTCTGTCATCAACAGTCTCATCGAGCCGTGCACAGCGTAGACCGCAGTAATGACCCGCGTGACACGGTCTGTCCACGTGCACAGTAATGGCATGAATGTTATGGTGCTAATGAACTCGCTTCTGACTGGATCTAGGTCCACTTGATGGGAAGAAACTCGTGTCTTGTCCCATAAATCTGAGCAAGAATTCATAGTTGGGGAGCTCGTAGGCCCAGGGGTGAACCTACTAGTGTTGTTTTGCTAAATGAAAACAGTATCGGACTACTTTCTCAATCCATGTCTCGGTTCCCATAGGTAAGTGCAGCTCCGGTCCTCATCAGGTAAGCTCCCTTTTGAGATAGTGAGCAAGCAGGTAATACAAAACTTCAAAACCTGTCAAAGTGCCGAGAATAAGTACCTCAGGAGTATTCGACCCTAAACAGGACATCTCTATTATACCCTCTCCTTCTGTGGTTGCTTAAATGATAAATGCCCACCATCATTGCAGTCATTGGAACAGTTGGTCCCTAATTGTTGGGGACGTTGGAAGAGTTTTAGTTGGTGTGGTTGTGTTGGAGGAAATATGGCACTGGCGGCTGTGCTTTAGTATTAAAAAGCCCCAAGAAGCTAGCAGCCCTGTGCAGAAAGCTGCTGGGTCCAGCACTTTGAGTCAATCCACCCCAACATCTACCCCATCTGTGAGTTGCTAGAGTGTGTGAATGAGCCATGAGCCAGTCCTGAAGAACCAAAGCTGCAGTATCCCCATGACTCCAGCAACAGCAGGATATGCAAGGCAAGCCAGTCTCGGCAATGGTCCAGCGTTTACTGTGCTTACGAGACCAGAAACCTTGAACTAGACCAAGGACCGATTGCAATGAATATTTGCATGAAAGGCTGTCTGGGATGAATGCGTATGCACGCGTGAACACACACACACACACACACACACACACGGGGAAAGAGAGAGAGAGAGAGAGAGAGAGAGAGAGAGAGAGAGAGAGAGAGAGAGAGAGAAATACACTGTAGTTTCCAATGCCACTAGGACAAACGAATATTCGTTTGGAGAGGTAGGAACTATAGAGGAATGGAACTAGAGACGCGGTAGCAGTAGTAGGTGTGAGAAGCCTGTGGTAGACAGGAGACCACGCCCTTGTTGCCCAGTAGGGCCGACAGGGCGGTGGATAGCAACCTGGACCTTGCGCACTCGACTCAGGCCCCCAACACACTGCCCAGACGGTTGCACGATAGCCGTGGTTAGGAGCAGTGACAGGATGTCCAAGACGCAAACTGTTCATTTTCTTAAGAGGTTTCTTAAGGAACCTCTATGGTCCGTGCTGCCTGGATCCAAGAGGTTTTGGGTAGGCACATGACTGTAGCCATAGCTGTTGCAACTCCATTCGCCACACTTGACTGCTGGGGGAGGCCCTGCTTGGGTAAATCAGCTCCACCTTTAGCATAAACTCGTGCTGGAGGGAAGTATACCCTGCTTAGTCTAGGGGATAATTATCCACCCTGGGACAGCTTGTCTTTACCTGTATTGTTTTACCATGGATGTCTTAAATAAACGGCTTCTTGGACTTGAAAGCCTTCCAGAAGCTCCTTAGCACACAACTAGGCTTTCTGCCAGTAGTTTTTCCTTAGGAACTCTGGCTTGATGCAAATCTTTCTACGTTTGACTTTGAGACAAATCTCTTCCTCGACTTTACCTTTGCCTTTTTCGCCTACATTTCTCTCTCACCTTCAAACATTGTTTCCACGCTGCTCTTTGGATCTACCAAAGCCTTCCCTACTTTACAGAGCTCTCCCCCCAAAGACCTCAGCAAAGTCACTAAAGCTCCATATCAGTCTCCAGGGCCTTATTGAATCCAGTTCTCCTCCAAGGCCCTTGCAAACACTAGGCTATCTGGCCCAGTGAATGGGGCATCATGTGTGGCTTTCCTTTTACCTAGTTCCCCTCCCTACTCTGTGTCCCTCCTGCTCCTGATGTTTATAGGGACTTCAGATGGCGTTACGGATGGCTCTGACTAGTAGTCTTTGCCTTAAGGAATGGTGTTCAATTTTTTTAAAGATTTATTTATTTATTTATTCATTTATACAGTGTTCTGCCTGCATGTATGTCTGCAGGCCAGAGGAGAGGGCACCAGATCTCATTACAGATGGTTGTGAGCCACCATGTGGTTACTGGAAATTGAACTCGGGACCTTTAGAAGAACAGCCAGTGCTCTTAACCTCTGAGCCATCTCCCCAGCCCCCTGGTGTTCATTTTTTTTCTGCCTCCACAGCAGTTAGACTGATTCCATCTGCTCCCACAGCCTCACTAGGTCTAAGGCTGTGATAGGTTCTTTCATTGCTTAAAAGTCTTATACACAGGGCTGGAGACATGGCTCAGAGGTTAAGAGAGATGACTGCTCTTCCAGAGGACCCAGGCAAGAAACCCAGCACCCATATGGCAGCTCACAACTATCTGTAACTCCAGTTCCTGGGAACCCAACACCCTCTTCTGGCTGCTGTGGGAACTGCACATACACGGTGCACAGACATACATGCCAACAAAACACCCATACACTTAAAAATAAGAATAAATCAAACTCTTCCCAATTCCATCAGTTAAAGTGCTGAATACTCATTCCATGGTTACCACCATTTCTTGTACTGGACTGTTGTTAAAGCTCCTGTCTGCATGGTGGCTCAGAGATCTCTTCACCTCTCTTCACCAGGGTCTTCTCTCCTCCCCTCCCCACCCCTCCCCTCCCCTCCCCTCCCCTCTCCTCTCCTCTCATCCTCCCCGCCTCTCTCATAGAGGCTAGAGGTTAGACCTGAAGTGTATCATTTTTATCACTTCTACCATGTCCTCTTCCCCCTCACTCTGATTCTTTCCAAGTTCTCGGATACCAGGAAGGGCTTGGGGCATTGACTGAACTTGTGCTCTCTATTCCCTTCAACTTCCGAGCCTTAAGAAACAGCAGAAACACCTGTCTTAGCTATGGTCGCCATTGTTGTGATGAAACACCACGGTCAAAACCAATTTGGAGAAAAATGGTTTATTCACCTTCCACTTCCACAGCACTGTTCATTATGGAAGGAAGTCAGGACAGGAACTCAAACGGGGTAAGAACCTGGAAGCAGGAGTTAATGGAGTGGTGCTATTTATTGGCTTGCTCCTCATGGCTTGCTCAGTGTGCTTTCTTATGGAACCCAGGACCACCAGCCCAGGGATAGCACCACCCACCATGGGCTGGCCCCTCCTCCATTGATCACTAATTAGGAAAAAGCCTTGAAGGCTTGCCTACAGCCTGATCTTACGGCAGCATTTTTCTAACCCAGTTTCCCTCCTGTCAGATGACTCTAGCTTATGTCAAGTTGACATAAAACTAACCAGCACTCCACCCCTGTCTGATTGTTTTCATTTATCGAGTTTGTTTGATAGAACAGAGGATAGCACAAAGGATGCTAGCTTCAACTCCTTTTTTGGTTGCAATTTCTCCTTTAACCAAACAGGTTCCCGATTGGCTGGCATCTCTTACTATACACCGCAGTGGCTAGGCAATTTCTGATGCTACTTGCCAATGATCTCAACCCATGGCTGTGACTCCCAAAGACTGCAAAATTGGCCATCAATACTCAACTGGTTTCAGAGCATCTCTGTACTCATCATGCAGACATGCCGCCCCATCCTGCCTAGATGAAGACTGCCTGCCGTCCTGGGATTTTCACCACAGATACTCCTAAGCCTGGTGAGTCAGCCTTAGTTGCTCATCTCACTACCCATAGCAGCAAAAATACAACCACTCTCAGAGCGCAAAGGCACATTAACACACACCATATGGCTGTATCGGAATTGCCTCTGAGGGTACTCCCTCTTCGGTTGCATGCCTTGCCAATTAATCACAGCCAGGCCCCTGCAATCACTCCTCTGAAACTGGTCTTTGGGTCTGCCTTGTCCCTGGTTGGGTGTCAAGTGCTAGGAAACAGACATTTCCTGGGGGAGAGGCAGCACACACAGTGTCTACTTACCCCAGAAAGGGAGTCTGCAACTGGCGAAAATAATGATTACACAGATGTCCACTTTGTTGAACCACTTTTTTTATTGGAGTTGCTCACAAAAGTGGGAGTAAAGGGTTATTTACAAAAGGCAGGAATAACTCAAAAGCAGCTGTGTTACCAGCAAAGCACCTCAACAAGGATGGTAACCCCCAAAGAAGGCACCCTGGAGCTTTCAGCGGAACTTGCACGCTGCTCCGCAGTCCATCACGTTGACTCTTCTGCAGTCCGGCTGCTCAGAGTCTCCCTGCTTCCTCCACTGCCAGCAACTGTGTTTCTTCCTGTTTACTGCTGGTCCAAAGCCCTCAAGAACACACCAAGTACTATATGCCATCTCCCACAAGACACGAGACCCTGTGTTTACCTGCTGTTTTCCTCCTAAGACTACTGAGCTGCCCCTTTCTTCCTTGGGCAAATGTCTCAATTTGGAAAGAATGTCACAATTGGGAGGACATGCCATATAACAACCCGCCAACTCACAGCAGCTGTGATTGCCTACACAAGACCTGCACAGAATCAAGCTAGTCAATATCCTAACACGAGTGGGGGAGGAGCTCACGAACCTTCACTTCTGAGGGCTTCCTTAGGAAGGACAGTATTTTTAGGGGTGTGGCCCCTGGTAGTTTGGTCTTATTTCAATGCATAGCCCCATGCTTAGGAGTATATATGCCTACCATAAATTGTACTTACTACATTATTTCTTGAAAGGATGAGGTCATGAAGTGAGGGGGAAATGGATAGGAAGTGAATATGATCAAGTGTATTGCATGGAATTCTCAAGAAGCAATAAAACGTATTTAGTAAAGAGCAACATGTATATTCTTAAGAGTCATGTAACTGTAGTAGGCTACTGAACTATAATTATGGCATCTCATGAAAGCCTTCCTAAGAATACGCTAAAGTGCTAAAACTGTCTTGGGTAAACTGGTCTTTGGTCACTTAGAAAAAGCCATAAATTCCTAGAGCAATCTGGACTCTGGTCTAGCCATAGACTCGTAGAGTAAACTGGTCTCTGGACTAGCCATAAATTCCTATCCCATGTGTCCCTGACCTAAAGGTTATGAGAACTGCCTGACCACTTAACTGCTATCTCTCTGTAAACAACACTTGCTTGCTGCAGATATCCAGAGCTGCCTTCTGTATATGTCACCATTATAGTTTTTGTCTCAAAAAACTCAAACTGGAGGTCGAGTCTGCTTCCCACTATTTTGCCTGGGACAGCTCAGCCTGTGGTAAATAAGAATCCATATAACTTCTTCAGGTATTTTAGGAGCTTTTCTCTTCAGGTACCCCATGACATAATGTTATTTTTAAATTGCAAATTGTGGGGGCTGCTGGGGAGCTTTAAGAGAGCTTGCTGTGCAAACATGGGGACCTGAGTTCGGAACCAAGTACCTGTGCTTTTAAAAACAGCCTGGGGCCACACTCCCCCCCCCCCCCCCCCCCGTAGCCTCTGTACTGTGGGAGATGGAGACAGGAGGATTTCAAGAGTTTGCTGGCTTCAAGTCTAGCTTCAGGGTTTGCAAGGAACTAGGCCTCAAAAACATAAGGCAGGGAATGATAGGTCAGGGTACCCACACTCATGCAACCCCCATATGTATACATCATACACATACACACCGTACTCACACTCCTATACTCTGTTCTCTCTCTCTCTCCCTCCCTCCCTCTCACATACACATGTACACACATGCTCTAAAAGTATCTATCCAAAAAGGATTGTTTAACGTATACTTGTTTTATTTGTGCATTACATATAATGTAGTCATTATATGTATTTAGGAATACTGATTTTGATATCTAACAAGGACGACTGAGTAATATTTGTGAAAATTTAAAACAGTAGGCTGTTTTAAATTAAAGATATTTAATTATATTTAATTAAATTATATTTAAATTAAAGATATTTTAAAGATAATTAAATAATTATCTTTATTGTAATGTTATCATCTTTTGTCTTCTTAAATAGTTAATATTTCTATTTTCTTAAAAAATTAAATAGAAAACTTCTGCTTCTAGAAATAATATGCTAGTTCACGAGGAACAACACTTTAAAGGAATATTGATTCCTTGAGAATTTGTACATGCATACAATGTATTTCGTTCATATTCAGTTCCTTACCCCTGCCCTAATTTCTCCCATATCCTCCCCTTCCTCACTCCTCCATCACTTCCCAGCTTCACGTCCTCTTCTTTTAATAACTCACCGAGTCTAATTTGTGCTGCCTGTGTACGCTCAGGTGTGCGGCCATCAGCTAGAGCATGGTTGACTGCACTGATAAAGAAAAGCAATCTTGCCTCCCCCAAACATCCCTTAATCGCCAATGGATTCTTAACTAAGCTTGGACACTGCTGAGCCACGCCCCTCCATGCCAGAGTGTTGACTGGCTTGAGCTGTTGCAGTTCTTGCAAAGGTAACGGCAACGACTGTTGTGAGGTTAGGAGTACAGAGAACCTGCCGTGTCCACAAGTTACTCATTTACTACGGTCCTCTGACTCTACTCTCGTAATCTTTCTATCCCCTCTTTCAGGATGGTCCTTGACCCTCAGAAGAAGAGGGCATGATAAATGTCTTGTTTAGGGTCGAATACTCCTGAGGTACTTATTCTCGGCACTTTGACAGGTTTTGAAGTTTTATATTACCTGCTTGCTGACTATCTCAAAAGGGAGCTTACCTGACAAGGACTGGAACTGCACTTACCTATGGGAACCGAGACACGGATTGAGAAAGTAGTCCGATACTGTTTTCATTTGACAAAACAACACTAGTAGGTTCACCCTGGGCCTACGAGCTCCCCAACCATGAATTCTTGCTCAGATTTATGGGACAAGACACGAGTTTCTTCCCGTCAAGTGGACCTAGATTCAATGAGAAGCGAGTTTATTAGCACCATAACATTCATGCCATTACTGTGCATGTGGACAGACCGTGTCACGCGGGTCATTACTGCGGTCTACGCTGTGCACGGCTCGATGAGACTGTTGATGACAGACCTACCCAGTATCCTATCTAGCACCTCTGGTACTGTGATTGCTGTCCACCAAGGAGAAAGCGTCCAGGTCTGTGGCAGCTTGAATGGTGCATGTCCTGTGACCCAAGTGTGTGACGCCTTCAGCAGAGAGGCATGCTTACCATCAAGTTCTGCTGGGCAACCAGGAGCAGTGACAATAGGGGGTGCCATTTGAGTGGCCTCTGGGACATTCTTTCACCAAAAATTCTAGGGCAGTTGTCTCAAACCTAAATAGGATTTTTATTTAGCAACATATGGTTTCTGAAAAAAATATATCACTTATGTAGGGTACCTCCAATCAAACTGTTTCAAAGAATATATATATATATATATATATATATATATATATATATATGTGTGTGTGTGTGTGTGTGTGTGTGTGTGTGTGTGTGTGTGTGTATGATACTTAGATTAAAAAGCTATTGGTTCAACCCTCCTTCACCAAATCCCACTGATTCCACAAAAAGAAAAGGTCATATATATAAAAAACAGTAGGTTTCTAAATGACTTTTAAAAAATATCCTTAGTATTAATTATCCCTCCTCCCACTCCTCCTCCTTCACCTTTTCACATCCCTCTCCCAACTTAAATCCCCTTCCCCATTTACCTCAGTTCACTTTCCATTGCTTGGACAAAGCATCACAAGCAAAAGCAACATGCGGAGGAAAGAGATGACCACTGAGGGCAGCCAAGGCAGGAATCATAGCAGAGAGACTGGGAAGGAACACTCACTGCTTTGCTCCCCGTGTCTTCCTCAGTTTGCTTCTTATGTAATGGACGACTATATGTGAAGGAGGGGACGTTACTCACAGTGGGCCGGGCCCTTCTGCATCAGTCATTAATTAAGAAAAACCCCAACAAACTTGGCCTACAGTGCCAGGTTTGAGATAAGTCCCCTAGAATTTTTGGTGAAGGGGTGTCCCAGAGACCACTCAAATGGCACCCCCTATTGTCACTGCTCCTGGTTGCCCAGCAGAACTTGATGGTAAGCATGCCTCTCTGCTGAAGGCGTCACACACTTGGGTCACAGGACATGCACCATTCAAGCTGCCACAGACCTGGACGCTTTCTCCTTGGTGGACAGCAATCACAGTACCAGAGGTGCTAGATAGGCTACTGGGTAGGTCTGTCATCAACAGTCTCATCGAGCTGTGCACTGCCTAGACCGCAGTAATCTAATAGAGGCATTTTCTCAATTGAGGCTTCTTCTTCCCAGATGATCTCGGCTTGTGTCAACTTGAAAAGAACATCCTAATCACCTCCATTATCCCCCCCTTTCCTCTTCACACCACCTGTGCTGTCCCACCCTCCCCCAAGACCTGTCTCTCCCTCCCCCTTCCTACTTTCATAGGTTCTACAGTTAGACCAAATTGAACAGAAATCTAAAGACTGGGTACGAAGATCCACATCTGACGAAAATATGGAAAGTCTGTCTTCCTAGGGCTGCTCCCTCACTCAGAATGATTGTTTCTAATTCCATCCATTACCTCCAAACTTTCTCTTTCTTCATAGCTGAATACAATTTCAGTGTATAAATACCACATTTCCATTCCCCACTCATTGAGGAATGAAAAAATAACATACATATTTCAGGTGTGTATTTAGAAATTTGAGCACACTTACATTCTATGTGTTCAATGCATGGCACATTGGTTGTTTTAAAATAAAAAAATAATCTTAGTGGCCTTCAAAATTCCTTGATTGTTGCATGTATCATGATCAACGTCATTCATCATACCTGATGCCCATTGTCTTGCCTTCCCTGAAAGATGGAAGGAAAAAAATATGGCACATCGACATCAACATGTAAATATTTAAAACACCCCCCCCCCCATAAACATACTACATTTTGCTGGACTTTCTCTTCTTGCCAACAGTCAATATCGAGACTATCGGCACTGGAACGCGGGTAAATGAACATAAACTATTTGCCCTAGTAATTCTTAGCTTTCATTCCCCTACCTGGGATGAGGTGGTGTGCAACAGAAAACGCAACCTTAGGACCCTTCCAGGAAAGTATTGGGTTCAGGGTTCTGACCACATACAAATTGTGGTACATCGGTACGATCACTAGAGGGCACCACTGGCTTATGGAAGAGAAACGTCTAGCACTTGGAAAAGCAGAGACTTTTCGAGACTTTTTACCAGCTCTGCATAGAATTTCAACAGAAGGATAGAGTGTCGTCTCCTCTATTGTCCCAGAGCAGTTACAATGCAGGGTCTCAGGAAACAATAAGATTCCAGGCAAAATCAGCAACAGTTTTCAAAACATTATGATACTTGGAGGGGAGAAAAATCTGATACTTGATTAAAGCTATTGGTCCAACTCTCCTTCACCAAATCCCATTGATTCCATAAAAGGAAAAGGTCAATTCCGTTACCATAAGAAGAAATTAACTAACACAATGCTGGAGAATGATTTACTGGGTTTTATTTCTTCCAAAAAACCTGGTTTGAACCCCACCTCCACCCCCATCACACATACTTCATAGAATCTTTTTGACTTCTTAATTTATCTTATTTGGTTATGTCTTAGTTAGGGCTTCTATTGCTGAGCCATGACCAAAAGGCAAATTGGGGATAAAAAGGTTTATTTGGCTTACATTTCTACATCACCTTCTATTACTGAAGGAAGTCAGGACAAAAACTCAAACAGGGCAGGAACCTGAAGGTAGGAGCTGATACAGAGGTCATGGAGGGGTACTGCATACTGACTTGCTTCCAATGGCTTACTCAGCCTGCTTTTTTATAGAACCCAGGACCACCAGCCCAGGAATGTAATGGAAAAATAAAATGCTGCAGGTTCCCCTGAGGGGCCCAGTGGGCCATGAGACCACGTCACAGGTCTCCAAAGTGGCAGCAGGCAGCAGGCAGCGGTCCTGAGAGCAGTCAGTCTCGGGCAGGGATGGCGTAGTTCCCCAAGTGACTGCAGTGGGCCACGGTCCCATGAGGAGAGACTGCACACGCCATGAGACCACACTGTAGGTCTCCAAAGGCTGCTGGTCACTGGCAGGAGCCTCACAGTGGGCAAGAGACAGATAGGCATGCCATGCAGAGTGAGATCGTATATTTATTTAGTTGATTATGGAAGGGAAGGGGAGAAGGGAGAAGAAGAGAGAGAAAGAGGGAGAGAGAGGGGGAAAGGGGAGAAGAGGGGAGAAGAGGGGAGAATGAAGAGACAGAAACAGAAGAGAACTCAGGCTGGAAGCTGAGGATCTAGTTTGCGCGGGGGGGGGGGGGGGGGGGGGACTGACGACACACACACATATGATTGGGTTGATTGGGTGTGGCTTTTCTTTTAAAGGGACAGACCATTACAAGGGATGACACCACCCATAATGGGTTGGGCCCTCCTCCATCAATCATTAAGACAGTTAGGGCTGTCCTTACAGAGAAACCCTGTCTCGAAAAAACAAACAAAAAAAGAGTCTTGGTGTTAGATGTCTTAGTTTTTTGATGTCTTGAGGAAAAAAAATTCTATTTTCTAAATAGAATAATTCATGTTTAGTTTTACAGATTGTTAGTGTAATGATCAAGTTTATAGACTCTGGAGATCAGTTTCTGAATCCAAGATTTTGCAATTATCTTATAACCTTGAGCTAGATTTAATTATTCTGAAGTTCAGCTTCTTTCTTTGTGAAGAATGATCATAATATGACCCAACTCCTAAACTGATAAGGATATAAGATCATGTATACAACACTCTTAGTACAAGCAGTAATGTGGTATACAGTCAACGCATAGCTACATATTAATGATTCTGTAACATCCTTATGTATTGATATGAGCTCATTAAGTAAAAGCTGTTTATAATGTTGAATGTGATCTTCTATCACCTCTTCAGTAATAAACTTTGTGGCTAAATTTAAGATGCAGTAAAAATTACTAAGAAAAAGACAAACCAATTTTTACAATCATTTGAGTGTATTTCTAATATATAGTACTAATTATATTTAGAACAGAATAGCAATATGATAATTATTTTCATAATAGCAAATGTTTTGCAAACATCTACTTACAAATTGCATAGTTAATTGAGGTAGACACTATTAATACCCATATCATCCGGGTTCAGGAGACAGACTTTCAATGTTGAGGTATTTTCCCAAGATCTTTTAGATGATACACAGAAGAGTGGGGATCTAAGGTTTTTAAAACTAGTTTGCTTTTTCCCTTTCATTACAGACTTTTTTCTCACATAATACGTCCAGATTACAATTTCCCTCCCTCTACTCCTCCCAGTTTCTCCGCACCTTCCACCCCTCTGGATTTACTCCTTTGCTGTCTCGCATTAGAAATCAAGAGCGTTTCTAAGGAATAATAAGAAAATAAAACATTGTATTATAAAACTAACACATTACAATTGGACAAAACAAAAGCACAGACGGGAAAGCGTCTACGAGAAGACACAAGAAACAGAGACCCACTTGTTCTCCTATAAAAACACTAAACTGGAAACCATAGTGTTTCTAAACATACGTATAAACCATATGCATACATACACACATATATATGTAAAAGGCCTTGGTGCAGAGTCATACAGGCCCTGTGCAAGCTACCTCATTCTTTGTGAGCTCATCTGAACTTTGATCACGTTAACTTAGAAGGCCTCATTCTTCTAACATCCTCCATCCCCTCTGGCTCCCACACTCTACCTACTTCCTTTTCCCCCCCAGGGTGCCCTGAGAGTCTTGAGGGGAGGAATTTGAAGAAGCTGTCCTGTTTAGGGCTGAGTGAGCATTCCAAAGTCTTTCAGGCTCTGCCCAGCCTCTGGCTGTAGGTCTCTGTCTTTGTTCCCAGCTGCTGCAGGAGGAAGCTTCTCTGACATCAGCTGAGAAAGGCACTAATCTATGGTACAGCAGAATGTCATTAGGAGGCATTTTATTGCCTTTTTAAAGCAAAAGTGTTTGGTTTTAATTTTAGCCTTGATCTTTGGGCTATCTAATCTCTGGTTCTTGTCACCCAAGCAGGGTAAAGTATGGAAACCTTAAGTCATGTTTATTCTTTCCCAAAATAACGGTTGGTTTCTCTCACAAGTTCTGTGCCACCATTGGCCTAGCTCATCTTGCAGGCAGGTCACCACTGCAGATCGAAGGGTTTGCAATTGGGTGGGTGTTTCTGTCCCTCTTTTGGCAGTATCCAGAGTACCCTCTTGTACCAAAGATGCAAGAAGGTAGGGGTGAAGGCTCTATGTAAGCACCAGCTTGACTTCTCCATAGCCAATGAATAGCGCAGATGTCGTAGTCAGCAAAGGGCCTAGCCATCAGTTTGTGGCGAGCAACTGTAGTCTTGGCAACAGCCTGGGTGAGGTTAGATTTCCACTGGGCCCCTTTGGCCAACTCAATTGAATGCAACCCAATCCCTGAACTTGAAGTTTCATTTGGTGACAGGAGATAGCCACTTGGGGCTCTGTCTCCCCCTTTATTCGACAATGTCATTTAGATCACCTTCACATTTGTATAAGTTTTAGGAAGCTTCTACTGCATTAGGTTTCCATATTACCCCTCAAACAGCCCTTAATTTAGCTGCCTCTCCTCCCAGTACTCCCTCTGTTTGGCTGGAACCTCCAGCTCACTCCGGCTTGATCAGAGAGCTCCATTTCTCTCTCCAAACCTGGCCCTCTCAGAGACTCTCTAATGAAGAAAAGCCACCCAAAAGCCCAGTTCCACATTCTTGACAGCAACCGCAGCTCCACCCCAGGAACTGCCAGAGGCCTAAGCCCCCACCTGAAGCAGTCAACTTTTGACCATACTTGGCTACACACTCACACCATCACCCCTTGCCTACAAGGCATATATGCTCCTTGCTTTAGTTTGGCCTCAGGACTTCTCCAACCTGATCTCTGGGGCTGAAGAACTCACCTGGGAGTCGCTTTGCTCAAATAAACCTGTTCATTTCCTGTTTCAATTCGTCTTGATCTGGCTTATTGTGTCGGCCAAGAAAACTATTATAGCATTGCAGAAAACCTATTCTCCTCCTCATCTTCCTTCCTCACTGCCCGAATTGATCCTCCTGTTACACACATACTCCCCATTCATCCATCACTATCTGTTCTGTTTCCATTTCCGAGGGAGATCTATCTGTCCCTCTTAGTCCCTTACTCTTTACCTAACCTCTGTTGTTCTAGGGATTGGAGCTTGGTTATCATTGACTTAACGGCTAACACTTCACAGAATTATAAGCATGAAAAACAACTAAAAAGTATAATCCCCCTGGGAAGAATATAAGGAAAGTATTTCAAGTCATCATTGTGAACAACATGTACTCTTTCATATATACATTGCCATTCTGATATTTTCTTTGGTTTAGAAGCCAGGCATGGTGACAACATACCTGTGATTCCAGTGCATGGAAGGCTGAAACAGGAAGAGCATTGTTATTCCTTTGGCTCTGGTCCCTTTAAGGAGCAAGCCTCGCCCACTCCTAGCCACTTCTGACCTCCTGGTCGCCATCTTAACCTCTTCTGTCCCCATCTCTCAGCGTGTGCACACGTGTCTCTCTCTGTCTCTATGTTTTTATGTCTCTATGTCTCTCTATCTCTGTCTCTCTGCCTCTTCTTTAAGTAATAAATGCTTAGCTTTATGTATAGTCTTATGTTTACTTACTCCGCCACCCGCCGGACCCGCCTGCCTGACTCACCCGGCCCCATGGCGGGACCAGCCTGCCACCCTGGGGATCTTGCAGGGACCCACAGCTGTCCTTGTCGGACTAGCGGCTGCTCTGCAAGCCTAACAGGAAACATCAGCATTAAACAACAATAAGCATGCGCTCAAGACCAGCAGAGCAAGTTCAAGACATGCCTTGAACTTAATAAATAAGTTCAAGGCCACATAAATGTTAGTTAGGTCAAAAAACATGACTGGAGGAATGAATAAATGAATGAATGAATGAATGAGGGAAATATTGCTTTAGAACTTTTGTCTTTCACTGTTACTATTTCTGTATGTCCCCAGACATGGACAAAAGCTTTCCTTATCCGTAACTACTTGTATTAGCTACTTTTCTCATTGCTATGGTAAAATAAATCAGCTAAAGCAACAGGTTTGTAGCAGCAGGCACCCTGGTCAATGGTACTGGAAGCAGACTGCTTGGATTTGGGACACCGGGACACCGGGATAAATCTGAGTCAGAGAAAAGAAGACTGATAATACTCAGCCGCTTTGTAAAGGGAGCACAAGACTGGTTTCTATACTTTAAACATGGTATTTTTTGTAAACTATTGTCCTTAAATTTGTTCTCTCTCTCTCTCTCTCTCTCTCTCTCTCTCTCTCTCTCTCTCTCTCTCTCTCTCTCTCTCTCTCTCTCTCTCTCTCTCTCTCTCTCTCTCTCTCTCTCACACACACACACACACACACACACTGTACTTTTTTGTGAATTGTAAAAGATGACTTTTTGTACCCAAAGACTTGAAGATGTTTTCATATTCATTTATAAAAGCTCCTTACATTTTTCTCTGAAATCTAACTAGAATTGTCTAAGGTATAAGGCTTCAAACCTTTTTCCAAATAGGCATATAATTATTCTAGGACTAATACACACACAAAAAATTCCCCCGTTACTTTTGCAGTGATTTTATGTCCAAAAGAAAATGATTGTGCATGTATAGGTCTGCTTCAGGCCTCTGGGTTCTGTTCTATCTGTCTTCTTACCCTTGTACCACACTATGGCATCTCATATTAGAAATGTATATATCTTGACATCCGATACAGCAAGTTCTCCTACTTTGATCACTCTTCAAATGTCTTATATTTTTGCATTTCCTTTTACAAAATTAGAATATAAAACTGCAATATAACAATACAATTGACTTTTGCATGCTGACTTTTTAACCCTCTTCTAAACTCATATTCATCACATACATTTTGTATTTCTATTTTTAAGGTCATGTTTTTTCATGAAAAAAAATGTCATATTTTTATTTCTAATATTAGTCCTTTTATTTATTTTTATTTCCCAACCACAAAGACACCTCTAAAATACTCATTCTTCGTCTTTTTTAGTTTTTTTTAAATTTTTTCATTCTTCCTCTTGCTATTGTGTATCAAATAACTCTAAAAGTCAGCAATGTGAAATAACAATTTTACTGTCATACTTTGAGGGGCAGGAATTGAGCCAGGGGACATTGGCACCACTGTAGCTGGGGCCTCAGAAAGCCTTGAAGCTGGGAGTCACTTAGTGGTTGGCAGTTGAAACCTCCTAAAGGCTCCTTTATTCATGTGTCCAATCCTTATCTTACAATATTTCAAACAGTTAAGTTTAGCTGCAAATGTTAACTGTGGTGCAACATGTGATGTCATCGGAAGACTTCGCCTTTCTAATGACATGGATGCCGCAGAGCGCTGTTTCTTCTACTCCATGCACAGCCCTTGCGAACAAGTCCCAAATTCTGTCAGTTCTTATGACCTTACCTCAAGAGTTACATAGTATCAATTCTTCACGGAGCCATACTCCAAACACAAGAGTGAAAATACTCCAAAGATTTGTGATTATAGCTAGGAGATGAGAAATTGACTAGGGAGGGAAGAGCTGGGCAAATAGTAGCTATCTGAGTAAATCTTAAGTGACCTATTGACTCTAGCGTCATTAGAATAAAGTCTTGTGGATCCAAAAGGTATCTAAAACTAAAATAAAATCTTGGAAAATTTAAAAATTATATATGTAGGGCTGGAAAGATGGCTCAGCAGTCAAGCGCACTTATTGTCCTAGTGGACTTGGGTTTGGTTCCCAGCAGGCAAATGTTGGCTCACAGCCATCAGTAACGAACTCCAATTAGATGGCATCGGGTACCCTCTTTTGGCCTCTACTAGCACCAGGCACATATGTGGTACACTGACATACACACAGGCAAAATACTCATGCACATAAAACTAATCAATTGATTATATTTTATAACAATATATGTAATATTAAAACACTTTACAAGAAAAAAGATAATTTTCAATCATTTCAAGATGAGTTGTGAACGCATTCCAAACCTGAATGGGTATGGTACAAAAAGCAATAAAACTCTTCAAGAGCAGAAGCAAGTTGGGAGCTGGAGAGATGGCTCCATAGTTGAGAGCACTGGCTGTTCTTCCAGAGGACACGGGTTCAGTTCTCAGCACCCACATGGCAGCTCACGATCATCTAACTCCAGTTCCAAGAGATCTAGTACCTTCACACCAATGCATATAAAATAAAGTTAAAAAATAAATTATTAAAAAATATAGAGAAAAATAGAAGAATTTGTTTTTAAAAAAAACAGAAATAAGTTACTACACAAAATAATATTTTTTTTTTGCTTTCTTGGGCTTTTGTGGTGAGAGCAACAGAGTCTTTTGTAGTTCAGGCTGGCCTTGAACTTCCTGAGTCTCCTGACTTCACGTACTCAGTGCAGGGAGTGCAGGCAAGTGTTACCAGGCCAGGTTCAGGAGGGGCTGGGAGTCTTACCAAGGGTTTCCAGCCCACTGTGCAAGCACTCTACCAACTCAACTCCATCCCTAGCACCGCAGTAACAATTGTCTATGAGGAAGCAGTGATTCTAAGTCATAAACAAAAAACTGCACACCCATGACTAGCCCAAGAGAGGACTGCCATCACGTTTGCCCATTGCATTTGGGCTTTGAAATAAAATAAGGGATAGAACAACATTTTATTTATACACAAAAAAGAAAATAATCTGCTTCAATGGTATGTCTCTGCTTGAGTGCATGTGCATGCACACACACACATGCATGCACACACATGCACACACACATGCACACACACATGCACAAACACACACACCTGCAGCTGCTACATCTTCTTCAGTCAACACAGGGCAACTGAACTAATCACACCTCTTTTGTACCTCAGTGCAAGACTCTGCCCCTCACCCCGGTTTGCAATTCCATGCTGAAAGCTGAGGGCATGCCTAAGGGCCATTGATGCATGTAGTTATCAGAACAAAAGAACACTCATTGCGTGTGCAACAAGAAAATACAGTCCCACACAAGAGAATAAGCCCGACACTGTCCACATGAACATTTTCCCTCACAGTAAGCAATTTAATATATTCAACAATCCTTCATATATGGCAAACTATAAATAAAAGAGAGATTTTTTAAAGCTATTTAAAGATGCGAACAAAAAAACCTAAACCAAATATTATGTTAGAGTTTTCTCCTGGCAGTAATTGCAAAGGACTAGAATACTTACCTTTCTATTCAACATTTTGCTAAATATTTTAGACAAGATTACAAGAAGAACAAAAAGAGGTATTATGACTTAAAGTATGTAAATATAATTTCATTAATTGTAAACAATATTTATATACACAAAATACAAACATTCAAGCTATACTTTAAAAAGCATATTATCATTATCATCATTATTATTTTTTTGGTGGTAGTGGTATTGCATATGTGTGTGCGCACGAGTGTGTGTGTGTGTGTGTGTGTGTGTGTGTGTGTTGGTCAGAAGACAACTTTCAGGAGTTGGTTCACTCTGGGGATGACACCTAATTTGTCAGATTTATGTGGTACTTTTAGCCCATTTATTTGTTTGTTTGTCTGTTTATTGAGACAGGGTCTCTTGTTTCTACGCTGGTCTCCCTATGTAGTTAGGGATGACCTTGAACTTCTTATCCTCCAGCCTCTACCTTCCAAGTGCTAAGAATACAGGTGAGCAAGACAAAGACTTTATCCATGCAAGACAAGCATTCTGTCATCCAAGTTATGTCCCCAGCCCCTAACCTTTCTTTAAATGGTAAGTTAGGAAGACAACTGATTAAAAAAAACAACATAAAAATAGAAGGGCATTCTGATATGTATGCAACCAATTCAAAAAATTGAAGACGTGAATGCCATTTAAAATAATGTGAAAAGTATTGTTGGAGATAAGCCACATTGGAGGACTAACATTATCCTATTCCAAGATTTACTAGAAAACTACAATAATTGAGATAACTGTACTGGCGAAAAAATAGACAAACAGATCAATGGAATAAAATAGGGAACTTAGAAAAGGAGTATTGTCAGATGACCAATATGAGTGATTGCAACACAATGAGGAAAGATAGTCTTTCAACAATTGCTGGAGCATATGCACAGGTCTACACAAGCAAACAAAGAATCTATACACCAATCACATACACTTAACCAAAAGTCTCTCAAAACACCCCACAAACCTAAACGTAAATGCAAAAGTAAAGCTTGGCATGGTAGCTCCCATCTGTTCGGTCATCCAAGCACTTCCAGGAAGCAGATGCTTAAGGACTGCTGCCAGTTCAAAAACAACCTGGGTTGGGCCTGGAGAGCCGGCTCAGCGGTTAAGAGCAGTGGCTGCTCTTTCAGAGGACCTGGTTTCAATTCCTAGCACCTACATGGCAGCTCACAAGTGTCTGTAACTCCAGTTCCAGGGGATCTGACACCCTCTTCTGCCCTCCGTAGCACTAGGCACACACACATGCACTGACACACACACAAACAGAACGTCTACAACCACACAAGTGAAATAAAAATAAGCTTACTTGGGCTACAAAATGGCTGGTAAAAGCAAAACAAAACAAGTCCACAATCCAACTAATCAATTGTCTGATCAGTCAATAAACACTGAAATGAAAAAGTGCTAGGAGACCCCATTTAGGGTTTGTTGATGACTTTTTAGAAATGGGACTGAAGGAAGAATCCATAAAAGAATTCATGAGTTGAGTATCATTTTAAAATATTCTGTCGAGATAAATGAATACGTGGACCAGGAGAAAATATTTACAAAGGATGTACTTGTTAAAAGACTTGAATGCGAGATATACAGAAAAGCACTCCAAAGTAAACAACGGAGCCCAGCAATCCAATTTAAAGACAAGCCAAAGACTTTAACAGATACTTTATGGAAGAAGATACACAGATGTCAACTAAATGCATTAAAAATATGCTCCACCTCTTAGGCCATCAGACAAAAATGAAAACAATAGTAAGTTACCACTACACACCAATTACAATGACCAAAATTCAGAACAGTGACAAAGGCAAAAAGACAGGTGGTGATGAGGAGCAAGAAAGATTGCCGTTCATGTCAGTTTAAGGGCTAGGTGGTAATGGTACATGCCTTTAATGCCAAAACTCTGGAGGCAGAGGCAGGCAGATTTTTGTGAGTTCGAAGCCAGCCTGGTCTACAGCCTTAGTTTACAGGACAGCCAGGACTACACAAAGAAACCCTATTTCACAAAACAAAGCGAAACAAAACAGAAAAAAAGAGAAAAAGACTGTCATTCAGGGGGGAACGTAGCACAGGCACGTAGGATGACTTGTTTCTCGGAAAATGAAGCAGGCTTACATCAGATGATCCAGCAGCTGTGATCCTTGCTCTTTACTGACTTACGTCCATAGAAACCTGCACACGAACGTTTACAGGTGTGTACATAATTTCTAGTACTAGAAAACAACCAAGATGTCCTTCAATAGGTTCATGGGTAAATTCTGGTTCATCTGAAAATGGAACACTATTCAATACCAAAAATCAATGAGATAACTGGTCATGAAAATCATGGGGGGGGGGAGACTTAAATACACTGTTACATGAAAGAAATCAGTCTCAGAAAGAGTTTGCACTGTGAACATTCCCCAGAGGTCTTAGTGTTAAGGAGTGAGTGTACGTGAGGCCAAGTGTTAGGAAGATAGGATGTTAGAGGAGCACATTTAAAGGAGCCACTGACACCCTAGTCCTTCTCACGTTCTTTACTAGCTGACTGCCATGAGGTGAGCAGCGTTCTCTGTCCTGCCTTCATGACATGTGAGCCACCATACCACAGTACCAAAGGCGCCAAACAATAATGAACTGAAACCTGCCAAAGTGTGAGGCAGAGTCAACTTCCTTCTTTATCAATTGCTTGTCTGTGTTATTTTGTCATGTTGGGTTAAGGTAAACAACACAGTAATAACTATCAAATAATATGTCCGTGCACTTGGGAAGCCAATTGTGCAAAAATAATTCGAACAATTAATCCAACTCTAATTAAACTCAGAGTCAAAAATACCGAAAAGAAACATGAAAGGAGGAGAGACTAAGAATGGGGTTCACCCCCCTCATCTGCCATGCGGTGTCACGGGTGAGGGAAAGAAGACCTCCTCATTCTACCCCTTGCTGTGACCGGGAAGACAGCTGGTCCTAGGGTCACGAGAATGATAGAAGTAGTCTTGTCCCACATCATCTTCGACACAAGGGAGAGAGGGCCTTCCACCCCACCTGGGCAGCACACTAGAGCTGACTCTATTGTTGGGGGTGGGGGCACCGGTGAGTCAGCCCTGAAGGAGTGAGAGCAGCAGAGCTGATGCGCCCCCCCCCCCATACCCACTAAAGCAATCAGGAAAGATTGCCCTGTACCTCCTCTGAGCTGGCCCTGCTGATTTGAGTGAGAGGGCCCAGGATCTGAGGGCCAGAGAGCAGGAGAACAGGCCCCACTCCTGGCTGCAGACTGCACTGGGCGAGACAGCCAAGGCAGTGCTGCAGAACTAGCTCACTGGGGTAGTAGTGGCAAAGACGGCAAGCTAGCAAGCAGACCGACCCAGCTACCACCTCGTCCCAGAGCCAAGGCTATGCAACTCATAGCCCACCCCAGCAACCCCCAAATCTATGAGCTGGTGGTGGAGCATGTGAAGAACACGGAACTACAGAGCCAAAACAGCAAGATCTCCATGTCAAAGGACAACAGGATATGCAGGAGCCCCAGTGAGGGCCCATTATCAGTGATGCAGCCAGAAACCAGAGGCCTCAAGCCAGACCAAAGACTCCAGGCAATGAACACTAGCAAGTAAAGGTAAGTGGGCTAAAGGGTAAACTGTGACTCACGGCCCACACTACAGCTTGCACAAAGACAGTTTTCTTATTTTCTTATTTTTGTTTTGTTTAGTTTGGTTTGGTTTTTGTGTTACATTTGGTTTTGCTTAGTGGGGAGGTTGTAAGGGCAGAGGGCAAATGTGAGGAGACCGGGAGATGAGTAGAATCAGAATGCATGATGTGAAGTCCACAAAGAATCAATGAAAGGAAAGAGAGAGAGAGAGAGAGAGAGAGAGAGAGAGAGAGAGAGAGAGAGAGAGAGAGAAAGGAAATGGAGTGTTCAAGGGGGAGAAGGGAGACAAGAGACTAAAATTTGGTGCACTTAATCACAAGGCATACATACACACACAGAGACAGATAGGCAGGCAGGCAGACAGATCAATGAAACTGTCTAAAAATCATTTTCTTGAAATAGTTCAGGCTGGCTAAAAACTTGCTACTTAGCTAAGGCTGGCCTTGAACTCCTGATCCTCCTGCTTCCACCTCCCAAGTCTAGCATTATGGACATGTACAGACTACCATGTCAGGCTAAAAGACATTCTATAATGGAAAGTGATTGACGTTAACTTTATACTAACACTATCTACATCCATACAGAATGGCATCATGTGGTACATATCCTATGAAAACGAAAAATATTATTATGAAAAAGCACTCTATAAAAACCAACTTCCAATTTCTGTAGCATAAGACTAAAAATAGACAATTTCCCCAAGGTTTATTATTTTCTAAGCAATGTGTATCACTTTGCGTGTATGTTCATTATTTCACTTAACTCTTCATGACCCCCTATGCAGCCGTCATGACTGTCTGGGTTGACAAAGGTGAAACTGAAGCACACGTTGGGAATAATTTACTCAAGATTATGGACATCGTAAAGAGAGAAGCACTGCTTGAGCAAAGCCTTATCCATTTAATATTATAGCCTAACTATGGTAGTAGACTGCTTCCTTAAAGATCATATTTTTTTGTTTAGATTTATTTGTCTTTGTTTAATGTGTGTGTATTTTCCTCCATGTGTGTCTGTGCATCACGTGTGTGCTTGGTGCCTACAGAGGCCAGAAGAGCAAACCAGAATTCTTTTTTTTCCCTTTTTTTATTGATGTTTATTGAGCTCTACATTTTTCTCTGCTCCTCTCCCTCCTTCAACCCTCCCCCAAGGTCCCCATGCTCCCAATACTCAGGAGATCTTGTCCTTTTCTACTTCCCATGTAAATTAGATCCATGTATGTCTCTCTTAGTGTCCTCACTGTTGTCTAGACTCTCTGGGATTGTAATTTGTGGGCTGGTTTTCTTTGCTTTATGTTTAAAAACCACTTCTGAGTGAGTACATTTGATAATTGTCTTTCTGGGTCTGGGTTACCTCACTCAATGTGATGTTTTATAGCTCCATCTATTTACCTGCAAAATTCAAGATATCATTATTATTTCTCCACTGTGTAGTAATCCATTGTGTGATTGTACCACCTTTTCCTTATCCATTCTTCACAGACCAGAATTCTTAAAACTACAGGTACAGACAGATGTGAGCTGCCATGAGAAAGCTCACAATCAAATGAGGTCTTCAGTCATAGCAGCAAGTGTAGCATGCATTAATAGGTCTTAATAATACAAGCCCAGAGTCAGATATAGGGGAAATGCTGAGAGATGAGAGAGATGAAGGAGCCAAACCACAGCCCCTCACCTACTCAACTTCCCAGGCCAAGCAAGTGCTCCTAACTACTAAGTACTCTCTCTAGCTCCATATTTTATTTCTTTTCTTTCTAACTTTTTCCTTTCTTTCGTTTAGTGTGCCTGGGTGTTTAGCCTGCATACATGTCTATGCACCACCTGTGGGCACTGTCCTTAGAAGATGGAAAATGGAGTGGGACCTCCTGAGACTGGAGTAAACAGATGGTTATGAGCTGCCATGTGCGTGCTGAGGCTGGAACCCTGGTCCTCTGGGAGAGCAGCCAGGGCTCTTTCCCACTGAACCAGAAATCTAGCCCACTTATTTTATTTCTTAATATCTCAACATATCCAGAATAGTAGCTGCTCAAAAGGTAATTTCTAAATGTGGGTCAGTGAGATGGTCAGAAGGTCAAGGTCTTTGCTTCAAAGCCCGATGACCTGAGTTCAGTTCCTGGAACCAATACAGCAGGAGACCCAATTTCAGGAAGTTGTCTTCTAACTTGCACACTCTCTCACTATGCATGTGTGCCCACCCCCCATCCCCACCCCACACCACACAAATAACTCCAATTTTTTTTGCTAAACGAATACTTGTATAAATAAACACATTTCAGCTGGGTTGAATGGCTTACATGCCTTCCAAGCATTTATACACTATAAGAAAATATCATTATCAGTCTTGGAACTTGATTTGTGTTTATTATTGCCATTCTACCCTTGACAGTTTATGGAAGTCTGTATAAATACCACTAATGTCTTTCGAAATTAATCCTTGAAACTCTGGAAAGTAAACAAAAAGAGCTTTTTTAAAAACAGCCAGATTTCTGCGTGTCCTTGGATAAGGGACTGAAGGATATACAATGAACAAAGACATAATCTGCCTCCAATGAGAGTGTCTCATTTTATTAGAGAGTTATCTTAGATATGACAGTACTGGCACCATTTCCTAACTTAGGAATAACTAGAGAAAAATTATGCCTTGTTTTTCAAGGTCTCTCAATTCACCATCTTAATAGAACACCTACTGTATCTCCAGGGATATACACTCTCTAAGACAGAAAGAAAATGCTAAGTAAAAAATTGTACTACATGAGAATGAAAACCCAACAAAATAGAATCAAACAAAACACGGCGGGTGGATCCTAATTAAGCCAAGGAGGATCTGAGAAAGCTACATTTATTCAAAACACAAGTTGCTGTGCACCTGCCACATGCCAGGCACTGTGATGCTCATGAGAGCAATGCAGATGTATTAACACGGGATCTCCACAACTAAGATGATCAAAGCTTTGCAGGAACAAGTATTGAGAAACTAAAACCTACAGCAGACTTGGGGAGTGTTAGGAAGCAATGCATAGAAAAGAGACTACCTAAAATCATATGATAGTACAATAAAGGGAGAATTTAAATCTTGAGGGAAATGGAATACTTTATCCATTTAATGTTTATAATTAATATTAAGTCTCCAAGTCAATTATTTGAAAAGTAGCTGCCAGTTATTTGGGAGTAGGCACTTGGGACAGGAAAACTTCACCTATTTATATTTATATTGTTTTATTTCTTTATTTTTATTTTATGTACAATGGTGTTTTGCCTACATGTAAGTCTGTGTGAGGGTATTGAGTCCTGGAGTTACAGACAGCTGTGAATTGCCATGTGGGTGCTGGAAATTGAACTTGGGTCCTCTGAACGAGTAGCCAGTGTGTTTATCCACACAGCCATCTCTCCAGTTTCCTGGTTTTATTTTCAAAAGGGTAATCAACATGAAATTACCATGTTTAGCAAAGAAAAAAAAGCGAAAGAGATTGTGTCCTTATTCCCTCCACTTACTGCTCTGAATTAGTGACTAGAAGAATATTTCCTTACATATTTACCAGGAAACAAAGGCATGTGTCATGATTATTTACTCCTCCTTTATACAAAGAGGTATGCCATACATACTGTTCCTATCCTTGCTTTTTTCCCCACCCAGCTTTATAGTGTGAGCTCTTGCTAAGCCATTTTATATAGAGAGGCAAAGAGTCCTCATTCTTTATTAAACAGATTCATTCTTTGTTGGAAGGATAAGCCACAATTTAACCAGTTCTCTAGTGAAAGAAACAAGTTATTTCTAGTGTCTTTCTACTTCAAAGAGTACAACCAAAAATAGCTTTGTATTTATATGTAGGTATACCTGCAGACATAAATTTTCAGTATAATGATTTAACCAAAGGAAAAATATCATTTGTATTTTTTAAATACTGCTAAATTACTTTCCATAAGGATTACACTCACCAAAAGATGTGAATGCTTGTTTTTCGAAGGTGATTGGCAAAAATGCTCTTGTTGTGGTCTAGTGTATATTTATTACAACTAAAATAAACACTTTTTGCTGTGGAATAAACCTTATGTTCACTGGGTGAATATATGTTACTATGGTTGGTTTAATAGACAAGCTGACTGGCCAATAGGTATAGCTTGAATTCTCACTGGTCTTAATAATAAAAACCTTGAACCCTGTCTTTTGGATTCAGTCTGAGATTTCGTAGAGGTGGCATTCAGTGTGAGGACTTGTAGAAACTGGAAACCCCATCTGGTCTGAGGATTTCATAAAGGTAAGAACTAGTGGCTTACTGCTCTGCTTCTCTGATCTTTCAGCTTTCATCCCCTAATATCTGACTCCGGGTTTTTATTATTAAAACCAATTAGGCCAGGCGGTAGTGGCACACTCATTTAATCCCAACACTCGGGAGGCAGAGGCAGGCGGATCTCTGTGAGTTCGAGGCCAGCCTGGTCTACAAGAGCTAGTTTCAGGACTGGCTCCAAAGCAACACAGAGAAACCCTGTCCAGAAAAACAACAGCAACAACAAAAAACAAATAAAACCAATTAGAATTCACATTACAAATAGCTGAACAGGTTAAAGTTAGGTAGAAAAGCCAAACTGAGAATGATGGGACACAGAGAAACCCTGTCTCGAAAAAAACAAACAAAATGAAGAAACAACAAAAGCGCGCAAGCGCGCGCGCGCGCGCGCACACACACACACACACACACACGTGGAGTCCATTTTGCATTGGCCAACTACTCCTGAGCATGAGGCCTTCCCTGGAGTGTAGTTGGTATTTCTTTCTAAATTGTGTCTGTTAATTCTATATAGCAGTTCCAAATACTTTCTATAGTTTTTTCAGTTGCCATTAAAAAAGAATCTTGGAGAATCTGGTGGAAAAGGGGGAAGGACTGTAGGAGCCAGAGGGTTCAAGAAAACCCACAGAATCAGATAACCTGGGTTCATAGGGGCACACAGAGTTTGAACCAACAACTAGGGAGCCTGTATGGAACCAACCTAAGCCCTCAGCATATAAATTACAGTTCTGTAGTTTGGTCTTCTAGTGGGACTCCTAACAGTGGGAGCACAGGCTGTCTCTGACTCTTTTGCTGCCTTTTGGGTCCCTTTCCTCTTACTGGATTGCTTTGTGCAGCCTTCATAGAAGAGGAGGAGGTGCTTAGTCTTTCTGAAACTTGCTATACCATGGCTGGTGATACCCATGGAAGGCCTGCATGTATCTGAAGAGAAGCAATGAGGAGGAGTAGATGGGGCAGAGCTGGAGAGGAACTGGGAGGATGGAAGGGATGGGAAACTGATTGGGATAGAAAAATAAGAAAAAAAAACAAATAAATAAACAAGCGAAATTAAGATTTTTGGTTTTTCTTTTATATGAATTTTAAACTATGGTTAAAAAGCCTTTCCTAGTCATCTATCATAAAGAAATTTACTGATATTTTCTCTTTGTCTTTTTATAGATTTATATTTTTATCATAAAGAAATTTACTGATATTTTCTCTTTGTCCTTTTATAGATTTATATTTTTTAAAATTAAGTATTCATTCTGGGTGTTCAATCTATGTTGTGACAATCTCCTTACGATCTATTCCCTCCTTTGATTTTTGCTCTAATATTTAAATAAAATTCCACATATCATGTCAGTACTTCAGTGTATCTAACTAAAAGAATTTATTTTTCCACATAACCACCGTGTTATTATCACACTAACAAAAAACGAGCAATTCCATAGTACTGTCTATTGTCGCTACCGTGCAAACGTATTGTAAATCTCTCTTCATCCTGCCGTGCTCTCTCCCCTTGCCGTGTTCACGACATTACCTACTTTTCCCTCTGCCATCTTCCTTCCTGCTGCATTTGCCCACTCAACGACAGAGAGGAGATTAAGAAGGGGCAGTGTCAGGCTTTGACACTGAATTTAGAGCTCTCTAAAATTCAAAGGAAAAGCACACGTTAAATAAACATTTTGCTTTGTTCAGGATATCAACCACGTGATTCCAAGTAGTACTTTGGTTTTGATAGACCTGAACTTTATGGCAGTAATCTAGCATTCTTCAAATAGGTCTCCGTAAACATACTTATCAGTGCTCAATTTAAACACATTGTTTCATTTGAACGATTTCCTACCAGGAGGACAAAATCATTGGAGAGTGGGCGGGAGGGGGGGGGGGCGGGCTGTGTCACACCACAGAGCAGTACAATGACCTTGAAGCGATGTGCTTAGAGCACGGTGGTCTAGGGTTGGAGTCATATGAAATGAAAGGCAAAAGGAAAAGCACCTTGCAAATCCAGCGGAGCTTCCTAGGCCATTCAAGTTTAGGTATTTTCTACTCAGAACACAGGACATCACCGAAACTTTCAAATTAGAGTTGCAGTCCTTCAACTTAGGACAGTTCTGAATATTGTGTGTGTGATTAACTAATCAACACAAAAACATACAAGGAAATGTAAACTATTTGGCTCTCATCCATGTTTATGTGAGACAAAGTAGATGAATTCAGATTGTAGCTGCTAATAAAACTTTTAAGAATTTAAAATTTTCTATTTGAAGAAAATAACTTCTGGGGGCTGGAGAAATGGCTCAGCGGTTAAGAGCACTGCCTGCTCTTCCCAAGGTCCTAAGTTCAATTCCCAGCAACCACATGGTGCCTCACAACCATCTGTAATGAGGTCTGATGCCCTCTTCTGGCCTGCAGGCATACACGCAGACAGAATATTGTATACATAATAAATAAATAAATATTTTTTTTAAAAAAAGAAAAGAACTTCTATTTGTGGAAAAAGAAAATTCACTGTTCCATTGTATTTTTAGATGGTACTCGGTGCCATTCATTTTTCCTCCTGGTTACCTAAGACTTGTTTTCTGTGATAAAATGAAAACTAGACTTTCCCCACCAGGAGTTGGTGCATTGATCAAATTTCACGCATACAAATCTTCAAAATGCCTTTTTATCGTTAACTTAATCTCCACCAACTAAAATTCAAAATAGTAATAAAAATAACTCAGATAATTAAATAAAATTCCATCCACGTGAGTTGCAATAATAAGAATGTGTTGTAATTGTGAATGCTGTATCCATTTTCCTTGCTGAGAAAAGCTGATCCATTGGTTAAAAGTTCTTGCCCCCGAGTCTGAAGATCTGAGTTCAGTGAGAACTGACCCTTTCAAGTTGGTTTTGTCCTCCATACATGTGCCATAAAATTTGCCTAGATACCAACACACACACACACACACACACACACACACACACACACACACACACACGCACAAACACACAGAGATATTGCATTTTTTAAAATGCCGTTCTCGGAAAGAAGCATATGGTAATATCAGGACTTAACTCAATCAGAATAAAATTTCTCAGTTCTATTGTAGCTTCTTAGTATACTTCAGAGCCACAGTTTTTCTTGACCTCAGTATTTTTCATTTACAGACTGAAAATAGTAACATCTACAGTGCAGAGTTTCTCTGTGGGCTGACTGAGATAGCATATATGAAGCACACACTCAGTGTAATTAGGACACTTTATTGAGCCACTGGATACAGTGGTAAATTTGAGTAATTTCAGGTATATGTGCAATTTTCAGTTAAATACTCGTTAGCTGACAATTCTTAGTGATGACTGATAATTTCATCAATGATATATCACATTGATATCTCTGACAGTTTTTGAAAATTATTGGTTTTGGTCTTTATGCTTTTAATGGATTGACATGTTGTAATTAACAGTTATCATTATTAAACAGTGTATCTAATTTTACTTTGTGTTAACAGATTCACATATTTACATACTGAATTTTAACTAAAGAAGAAAGATAACCTTAAGTGATTTTCTTTTTCCAAGCTACATAATCTTAAATATATACCAGAGTTATGCTAACAATTGTCTATTTGTATTACTCTGGACATATTTACTCTAAAAAAATTGAGTGGCTATTCTGTTTCACACCACTCATGAAGCCAGTGCATCGAAATAGCCTTAAGAGTACTGAAGGGCCATTTCCCAGATACCACATGAACCAGTTCTCTTGGATTCCACATAATGTCTCCAATTTTCTTCCTCTTCTTGCTGCAATATTGCCTGCTCTGTCAAAGTAAGCTATGGAATCTGCTGCCTCTTAAGGCACCACTTGTTACTAATGACTATTGATGGTTCTTTCTGTTCCAGGTACTCTTGGACATTTTTAGATGGTAATTGCTGATGTCCTTCTCTGAGAGGGTTATATGGACTGGAGATGACATTTCACATCCGGGATTTCTGATATTAATGTTCCTTGCATGTCAGTTTCAGGCTTAAACACTATGTCATGTAAATATATAAATATGAGACAGCTCGTCACAGTTGCTTCATTTTCAACTCTTTTTTTCTTTCCTCGTGTTCGTTTAGTACTAAAATACAAGTAGCTATGAATAAGCTGAGTCACTGACTGACTGGCTAATGTACATCTATGCTGTAATTGGGTTCATCTTTTTTAATGGAACTGACCTATTTATCTTTGAGTGCACACTGAATTCTGCATCATTTGCTTCCCTAAGATTTCATTTCCAGGAGGTTATTTGGTTCCTTGGGTAGTTAGCCTCCTGGTATACTTACCCAAAAATCTTTCTAATGTGCTCACAGATGTCGACAGCTCAAATGGAGTAGAACTTGAGACATATGGAGACAGCCCACACCCGCTGCCAGGTTTCGCTCCTTTGTAAGACATCTATAGTTCATGCTACATTCAATATATCCATAACCTCACTAAACAATCCATTTTTGCAAGAATGGAAAAACGAGCACTTCTTTGTCTGGAAAATCTCAGTTTGGGTCACAGATACAAAGTTTCACATGCCAAATCACCCTAGGTTTGTGGCATCCTACTCTGGCACAGTGTCCAGTCTGGGAATGACCTTTATTCTGAATTAGCATTCTTTTGCAAGATAAGAATTCTTCCTTCAGTTCCTCCCCCTTTCTAGAGAGAAACGGAAGCTAGGTCCTTTGATTTTTTCGAGAACTTCCCAATGACTTTAAATGAACTACATGTTTAAAAACTTTGTTTCATTAATAAATCAATCTTACAGGGGCCAGATAAGGAATTGCTCATTTCTCCGTTCCTCCAAGGTTGTATTAAAAATGAAGATGCAGACAGTGTGAGACTTTTCATAAGGAAAGAAAAGCCTTAGTTCCAAAGAATTGGCCTCACAGAAATAATAAAATTATTTTATCCACGCTTTTATAGATGACATATTTATAAACTCTTAAAAATAAACTCTCTGTACAAGATATACCTCATCACTGTCAGGTCTTTAAATATAGACAATAGCTTCAAATTATTACTCCATTAAACTAGGCATAAAAATGCATCTGCCATTCCTTTTCTCCAGAACCAGGAGGCCCAAAGTCTGGAAGAGTACTCCTCAACCATCTTGAAGTTCCTGGAACTGGACTCGCGGACTGAAGCGCTATTTCATCTGAGAGTTGCCTATTCCATAAAATTACATGCTAGGTCAAGCTTACTGCATCTCTTTTCTTAACACACCCCAGATTTAGGATGTATAGATAACAAAGACACCAAATAAATACTAAAGAACGAAGGATACAAGAAGTGTTAGCCACATCTTGTCTCCCTCAACGTTTTTGCTCGATGCCCTGTATACCAATTCTTCAGCAATATCTAATCAAATCTTTTGTGATTTGAAAATTCTTAGAATCATAATGGTCTAGTGTTGAATTTGTATGTTTATATAGCCTAGAGGTTACCTAGAATACTTTGCTTAAACACTTAACTGCATATAAAAAATACATTTCTTCCTAGCAGTCTATACAATGAGGAAGATGGCCCTTTAACTTGGAGCATGGTAGATGAGATAATCACTTACTTGTAGCTGCTTTCCACAAATCTCTTAGCTTGGCTTTAGAAACATGATGTATTTGTTCTTTAACTCAACGTGCTTGGTATTACAGGTTTTTTTCCAGAGAGGCTGTTAGATTTGGAGGTCTTTTGCAGCATGCACAAGTTTTACAGTGGATTTAATGACTTCAATCATCTTTTGCAAACTAAACAAAAGAAAATTCAGGCCAAATGATTTCTAAGGCATTTTCTCTTTTAAAATACAACCACCGCTCACTACTCACAAAAAAAGTACATACTGACATTCTCTGAAAAATTAAATGCATAAAAATATCAGATGTTTCTAGTTTCTTAGCACAGGCCAATAAAAATTTTGACACAATACAGGACATCTGTAATGATACTTTCAAATCATATCATTCTTTCATTAAAAATTTTTATCCTTTTGTATCTTATTGAAATTTTTCCTACAATATATTCTGCTCACAGTTTCCCTTCCCACAGCTTCTCCCAGATACTACCTACTAAAATCTTAATCACACCGGAAGGACATTATTTTGAACTACAGGTCCATCATAAACAATTACACTAGGAAGATATATCAGAGGGCCACAAAAGGTATTTTCATAAAATGAATTAAAGTAAGATTGTATTTTTCATAGGGATAGTTTCTTTTGGTTTGTTGAGGACCTGAGATGACAGGTAGGCATATATACATCTTCATTACCAATCTTAACGTAGATTTAAGACTAACAAATATAATCAGGATCATCTCTACCTCCTTGTTAACAGCAATATCTAATTCTAAAAGTAGCATTCAGCTCCTACTCCAAGACAAGATAGAAATGAAAGACAGTGAAGACCAAATCAGGACGCAGTGGCCAAAGAGTTGTCCCAGCAATGATAGCTGACATGATTATCTGGGATCTTGAAGGTCATGTATTTGGGTCTGCTCTGAGGCTTTTTTTTGTGTGAGTTCTTCTTAAAGAGCATACAATAAAAATACTATGTTTCTTTTGTGTGTGGGTGAGGTTGTTTTGCTTTGTTTTGTTTTTATGTTAGAGAAAGTCCAAAATAACCCAAGCTGGCCTCACATTTGTTGCACAGTTGAGTTTGACCTTGAACTCCTGTTGCCTGCCCTCGCCTTGATCTCCCACAGGCTGGGATTATAGGCATGTACAAGTTTTATATCAGGCTTCGTTTTATCCAGTGCTGGAGACTGAACCTAGGGCCTCTCGCATTTTAGGCAAGCACTCGACCGAGATACGCGTCACAGCTCCAGAACTAGTACTTTTCTATAGCTCTTTTAAACTGTCTACAAGTTGGCCAGTGTCTTTATTTTTCTAGTGCTCTGACAAAAGGAATGCTTCTGTTTAGCACGGCTGAGCTACTTACTGCAGTCATGGAACCCACCGTTTCCTTATGCATTTGGGAAAGCAAAAATGTGTTTTTTCTATGAAAAAGTCTTTTAAACTGATAGAAGTGATTTATTATCTTCTTCAGTTCATGCAAATTGGAGAAGCATAACTAATAAATGTAATGATTTTTGGTAAGAAATCCCATTCATATTCCATCTGTTAATAGTAACACCTATACTCATTCATAATTTCTTGAGGCTTTTTTTTCTTATCCTCACAGTAGATGAGGAATAGAAACAAAGAAGAGTAGAGACAATAATCTCACTGGCCTAAGGCTGGAGAGATGGCTCAGCAGTTAAGAGCACTGACTGCTCTTCCAGAGGACCCAGGTTCAATTCCTACCACCCACATGGCAGCTCACAACTGTCTGTAACTCCTGTTCCAGGGGATCTGACAACCTCACACCAATGCACATAAAATAAAGTTAAATAAATCATAAAAAATTAAGAAATAATCTCACTGGCCTATTATTTGTCAGTATGATTTATCAAATCATGGATCTCTAATAAAGCGTCCCTTCCAAATCAAGTGCTATAAGCTGGGGAGGGGGGAAATTTTGACATTCAAGTATCTTCTAACAGTATTTGTAAACACTGTCATTTGTCAAAAATAGGATGCTGCTACTATTAACACCTATTGGCTAGGCCCAGGGTGTTGCTAAACATCATGCTACATATGGGCAGTCCCTACCTCCCTTCCCCCACGGAATTATTTAGCCCAATGTAAAATGAAATGGGCTGGGCCTGCTTGTTGGGGTTTTTGTCCTGCCCAGCCCCCCAGCTATTTAGTCCCAGAGAAAAATCACACAAAGGACTCTATAAGTTATAAAGCTGATTGACCCATTAGGTCAGGCTTCTTACTGACTAACTCTCACATCTTGATTAACCCATTTTTCTGATCTATGTTAGTCATGTGGCTCAGTACCTTTTTCAGTGGGGCAGCTCACATCCTGCTGCTTCAGTGATCTGGGCAGGAGTGTGAGAATCAACTTCCTCCTCCCCAGAATTCTCCTGCTCTCCTTACATCATTTCCACTTCCTGTCTGGTTTTCCCACCTACACCTCCTGCCTGGCCAATCAGCATTTATTAAAACATGATTGACAGAATACAGACAATTCGCCCACACCAGCCCAAAATGCCAGTGGTGCTGATATTGAAAGTTTCCAGTAATGTTATCTGATCTTTACATTTTTCATTAAGTCACCCAAACATACAGTGATTTAATTCTTTAATCTACCTGTCTATTTACAAATAGAGACTTACCATAACCTCAATTCTGACCGTCCTTCTCAGTCTCATATTCTACATGGTAGAGTTGGAAAGACCTTGTTCTAGTTTGCTTCTCTGTTGCTGTGGTAAAAAATAATGGCCAAAAAGAAGGGAAAAAAACCTTAGTGAGGAAATGGTTTATTTAGCTTACAAGCTCTGTTCCATCAGTGAAGGAAGCCCAGGAAGGGAGCCATGGCGGGCACCTGGCGGCAGGAGGAATGTTTCAGACTGACTTGCTCTCTCTGGCTTGCTTAGTATTGTTTTCCAAGTTCCCACAGCCGCGAGTTAAGCTCTGAGCACTTAAATCCAGCATATAGCTCCAAAATCCTTCACCTTCCTCCTGCAAAACATCCCAAGTCATAAAAGCCACAAGGTCAGGTCTATCACACCATCATCTACTCTCTAGTGCCAATCCCCACCCAAGCTGCATGCTGTTTATTGCAGTGACAGAAGGAAAATTACGAAAGACCTCGAATTCAAAATAAATAAAGTTGAGAGGGGGCTGGAGAAATGGTTCAGTGGTTAAGAGCACTGGCGGCTCTTCCAGAGGTCCTGAGTTCAATTCCCAGCAACCACATAGTGGCTCACAACCATCTGTAATGAGATCTGGCGCCCTCCTCTGGCATGGAGGCAGAATGTTGTACACATAATAAATAAATAATAAATCTGTTTTTTAAAAAATATTTAAAAAAAATAAAGTTGAGAGAGCTTAAAATTTGAATTTTAGTAAATGATGCTGGAGAGGAAGAAACAGAGCTTGAGAACTGTTTATATCTCTTCATAACTTCTGGTGAGCTGGTGTATATATACGACAGCGAGAATTTTGTTGAGGATCTATTGTCACTGCAGCTGGAATAATACTCTAGTACTTCAGAAGGCAAAAATCATCCATAATCAGTGCTATACACACCTCAGCAGGGTTGATTCGGCTCGTCTCAATGGCGTGTATGGCAGAAATATAATGAGTTCAATTTTGAATATGATGAGTTTGAGATGCCTCTGACTCATTCAAGTAGAGATGTCAAGTAGGTAACCGTGAATATATGGAATTGGAGGCAGAAATCGAGAAAATAGAGAGTCGGATTCATCAACTTATATCTGGTAATTGAAGCATGGATGTAAATGGAATCAGCCTAAGGGGGAGAAAAACATAGCTTTAAAAGATAATATGGTCCACACTGAAATCATTGGTAACTCCGATGTTCAATGTCGGATAAAGGATGAATCCAAAACCAATGCTTTTTCTACTACATCAGGCTGCCTCCCAGACAGAAACTGTCTTGATTTTAATATTTCAATAAAATTTTAAATGAAACACCTGCTATATGTCAGACAATATTGTAGACACATCAGTAAACAAAACTGGCAAAAGTCCAAACCGTAAAAAAAAAACAACTTGTAGTCTCATAAATTTCTTTATAATGAGACAGGGACAGCGTTAAACAGTTTGGCTGGTAGAAAAAGGGGCTATAGTGGCCACATTATGAAACAAGGGTTCCAGATGTTCTTACTACAAAGTCTCTGGACTTCAGTCACCCCCGTTTCTTATTATGAAGAATTCCCAGATGATTCCTAATTGTCTCCTTTCCCACACTCTAGCTTCCTTGTTTAGTGTTGCATGTGATTCAGCTTTTCTTCGCATTTGGTAGTCATCTGGAAATAAATCGTACATCCATCTAGAAGTTAAGGAGGTAGTAATCTAGGGACCAAGAGTAAAAGGATGTCTCAGAAAACAGAATGTGAAGTATTCATAATGAAATATTAATGTTATAGATCAAAATCAGGTAAATGAACAAAAAATTCTCAGTTCTTAGATTGACAAGCTATCACAAAAATGGAAAAACATAGCTACACGGTATTGGAGCGAGTGACCTTGACTTGATAATAGCAGCGTGTGTCATGAAGAGAAAAATAACAAAGAAGGAAGGCAGACTCACACTGTAGTCTTCTAAAGTCTGTATCTTTTGTCCTGTGAGCTTGGACTTCACTTTTCTTCCATCAGGTAATAAGCTGATGTGAGTCAGACTACATAATAAATGCATTCAACTAAAATCTGGTGATGAAACTTTAGACCTGCTCAGGCAGCACTTTTGAAATAGCTGTGCTATTTGGTAGAAAGCGGATCACTAGAGGGGAGAGCTTGGGACCCCTTACAGACAGCTTTTCTGCTATCGCTTAATATGGCTTTAATTATGTGTGGCTTCTGTTGCCACTGTACATTCCTGAGATTATATACCAATGCAAAGACCGAACTTAAACAAATATGAAACTCCAGAGCTTTATGTGGCAATCCAATGGCACTTTTAAAATAATTTCTGTTCCCAATGATTGATTTCTTCAGTTGTTGCTGATATTCTTGGATGCTGAAAATTAGAAGCCTGCACAATGTAGTGTCTCAGGTGTCAGAAGAATATTATTGTGTCAATCAGTGAATCTTGAATAAAGGTCCCATAAGAATATCCAGAATTAGGCCTTTTTTAAAAGAAAAATACATCTTGCCTTTGTGCCTAGTGATAAAACACAAATACGCATTAGAGTTCCAACATTTACATGTGTTAGAAGGGTTGAAAATGATAGACATGTTTGACAGCTTTACTGTGTGCCACAGATATATCTAACAAACTACCAGTAAAATCAATAGTGACTTTTTCATAACAGTATGACTTTCAAAATTAAAAACAAAACAAAACAAAAACCTTGGGCTGGAGAGATGGCTCAGCAGTTGTGTGCACTTGCTGCTCTTCTGGAGGGTCTGAACATGGCTCCAACATCCACATGGTAACATGGCAACTCAGCAACTCACAACAGCCTATTAACTCAAGTCTGGGGTTCAACACCCTTTTCTGATCTCCACTGTCTCCTACACAATGTGATATACATACATAAACATGGATATAAGATAGATAGATAGATAGATAGATAGATAGATAGATAGATAGATAGATAGATAGATAGATAGATAGATTTTTTAAAAAAAGAATCTCAAGAAACCTCAATAAGAACTCTCAACCAGCCCGGCAGTGGTGGCACACACCTTTAATCCCAGCACTCGAGAGGTAGAAGCAGATGATCTTTGTGAGTTCGAGGCCATCCTGGTCTACAGGAGCTAGTTCCAGAACAGGCACCAAAGATACAGAGAAACCCTGTCCCAACCCCCCCCCCCAAAAAAGAGGCATTATACTTGGCTAGAACTTGATTTAGAAAGGACGAGTGCTAGGAAGACCTAGTATAGCAAGCCTATAATCTTAGCTACTTGGGAGGCTGAGGCACGAGAATAAGAAACTCAAGATGTGCCACATATAAAACGAGTTCAATGCCAGGCCACCGGTGGTGGTGTGCTCCTTAATCTCAGCACTCGGGAGGCAGAGGCAGGCAGATCTCTGTGAGTTCGAGGCCAGCCTGGTATACAGAGCGAGTTCCAGGACAGGCTCCAAAGCTACATAAAGAAATCCTGTCTTGACAAACAAAAAAAAAAGAAAAGAAAAGAAAAAAAAGAAAAAGAAAGAAAGAAAAAGGGAAAAAAGGAGTTCAAAGCTAATCTAAGCAACTTAGTGAGAACCTTCTACCAGTTAACAACAACAATAACAAAAAGTGAAGGAAGGTCCGGATATAAAGCTCAATGGTAGACCCCTTGTTTAACAAGCATGAGGCTCAGGGAAATGTGGGGAAGTTTTTTAACAGGATTATAAGATGCTATTCTGGTTACTATTCTATATAACCACTCCAATTTCCAACTCATTCACTGTGTTTACACATTGTGAATTAGTGGGAGGAATCTGGAAAGCACATGGCTGAGATGGTTTGTTTCTGCTCCGGCATCTGGGGCCTCAACTGGGATGACTCAACGGTTCAGTGCTCGCAATCACAATCGTCTGACGCGCGCTACTCGCATGCAGGGCATGCGGTGGATGCTCTCTTTCAGCTCTCCTTTCAGCTCCGGTTATCAGCCGCAATACAAGCTTATAACTTTCTCAAGTAGCTCCTTGAATTTTACCACAGCCTGGTCACTGGGTCCTAAAACTATGTGACTGGAGAGCCATGAAGTAAAAGCTTTAGCAACTTCTCTGTCCCAGAACTTCGAATGCAATAGCATTTCTTTACGGTTATCACAATCCTACTCGGACTGAAGAGAAGGAACACAGACTGCCCATCTCTTAATGGACGAGTCGCCAACGACATCTTTTATGTTCCTATTTTACTGTCGTTATTATTATTTTGGAGATGGTCTTACTATATAGCCGTAGCTGACCCAGAACTTAATATGGACCTCCAGCTTGCCTCAAATGCATGGCGCTCGTGCTTCTGCCTCACAAGTGCTGGGGTTACAGATGTGAACCACTATGCCCCTCTACAAAGTCACATTTTTTGGTTCGTCTGTTTTTAACATTGTAATTTAATTACATTTCTCCCGTTCTTTTTCTCCCTCCAAACACTCCCATATATCCCTCCTCGCTCTCTTTCAAATCCGTGGTCCCCTTATTCACTAATTATCATCGCATGCATATATGTAACTTCACACACATATTTATTCCTTAATATAACCTTTTCAGCGCATGTATTGTTACTTGTATGTGTGTTTTTAGGCCTGACCATTTGGAACTGTACAAGTCAGTGGTTTGCTTTTCCCTGGGGAAGATCACCTCTCCTGCTCCCCACTGTCCTCAATTGCCTGTAATTCTTTGTGTGGGGTTGAGACCTCATGGGCTTTGCCCTGTCCACTTTAGCATGTCCACTGGTATCATCCTTGTTCAGTGCGTGTTTGAACAGTCATGAGAGTGAGACTTCATTGGGGTAGTTTTTGCTATCGGAGATGGAAATGTGGTGCATATACACTATGAAGTATTATTTATTTGTACAGAAAAATGAAATGATGAACTTTGCAGGTAAGTGGAAGGACCTAGAAAATATCAAATTGGATGAGGTAACCCAGATCCTGAAAGACAAAAGTAGGATGTTCTTTCTTGTTGGAGGTTCCTAGCTCTAGATACGAGTACACAGCCTGTAGTAACTCCAGAAAGAGGGAAAGTAAAACGGGACCGTTTCAAGGATAGGGGAGTTGGAGTGCAAAACAGAGGGGAATAGCAGGGTACAAGTAATTTTATTATGGAAATGGGAAAAGGAGGGGGTGCTCCTTAGGGAGGAAGGGAAAGGTAAATATTCAACGTCACATTTTTAAAAGAGCCCAGAGGACTGGATATCAACACACTAGAAAACACAATTGTCTACAGTCTCCTCAGTCTAGAGTAATGATCACCCTTCCCCCATGCAAAATACACCGATCCCCTCCTCCAAGATTCCAAAGTCCATTGACATTTTGGCAGCAGTCCAACTGCTAGACCTTTTTATCTAAGTCGAGTCCAGGTGAGATGAAGATCCCCAATTTTGATTCTTTGAGTTCAATTCCTTGAGACCTTCCTGACATGAAACCATAAAGCTAAAGATTTTTGTTCCGTGCACCCAACATTCAATTGCAGAGTCCACCTGACCTTGATGGAGGGCTAGCCTAAAAGAAGTGAGACCTTGCATTCAATTCCCATTCCTCCATCAACGAGGCACAGATGTAATTCTAGCAGTCAGGGCGTAGAGGCAGAAGGATCAGAAGCTAGAGCTATCCTCAGTGACACAGCAAGTTCCAGAACAGCCCGGGATATGGGAAAACCTGGATCAAAACAATAGTATCCTTATATTTGCAGCTAATCCAATTGAATCATTTTCTCGGACTGCTTCTTCCTGTAATAGTCCGAGAGCTCAGATCACTCCATTTTGTAATATCTCTGTATTTCAGTACAACCTGATGCATAATTCCTTGAAGACTTTGGTGGTCTTGCTATGCACAGCTTACAATCCCCTCAATTAGACAACAGCCATAACCAAAGAAAATTTCTTTAATATTCTTTCACGCAGGTTCCCCGTGAGACAACTGTCAGAATACCCCCATAAACGCCTTAGAAATCCCATTGTTTAGAGGGAAAAAGGATATATAAAGTCCTTAAGATCCTGAGGACTTTTGTCTGCATGAAAGTTATTAAGAGACACTAGCACACTTCTTTTCTGAGGTTTAACAAAAGACCCAGTAATATCTTTCTCTTTCGATCTTTGCCCTGAAATCCTTTCTTATTTGAAAATCACTGTCTGCGGAGGGTGAGAAAGAGGAACAGCGTGATTTTCAAACTCACCAAGTCCTGGATTCTTTATAAAAAGGTTTCATTCTTCATCTCACATCTCTCCTTCTGGATTGTATCACATTGGGCAAAAACTCAAGGTGATACTGTCCATCCTTTACCTAAGTATTTCCATAGCTACAGCATCAAGTTGGCGAGCTTTATACGCTATTTTCCATGTTAGCATAGAGCTTGGTTACTAGGTTTCTGCTGCTGTAGCAAAAGAGGCTTCCCTTCCTTTAACTTATCATTTTCCCTGAATCCTTCATAAACAGCCTTTTCAAAGATTTGTAGGATTTTTCTACTAGTCTCTTCTATTCCTTCCATCTTCTGACTAGTTCCCAGACCTAAAGCTAAAGGCATATATTTTCATGCCTTGTTATAACAACATTCCACTTACAAGTAAAAAAAGAAAATCTATTCAAAGTAACTGTGGCTAAGTGCAAAAATCATTCAAAACTTAAAGACTCAGAACAACCATTTCTGATTGCCTAATAATTCTGTGCATGAAGAATGTAGAAATGAAATGATAGGATTGTTTTTTTATGAGATTTATTTTTATTCTATATGAGTGTATGTTTTGGTTGCTGGTGTGGGAATTCCTTCTGTATATGTGTTGCTTTTAATGGTTAATGAATAAAGCTGCTTTCAGCCAATGGCTTAACAGGCAGAAAATCCAAACAGAGATGTAGAGAGAGAGAGTAGGCAGAGTCAGGGAGAAGCCATGTAACTGCCTGCAAGAGACAGATCAGTGAGTCACAGCCACGTGACGATACAGAGATTAATAGAAATGGGCTAATTTAAGATGTACGAGTTAGCCAGAAATACGCTTATGCTATTGGCCAAACAGTACTGCAAGTAATACAGATTTCTGTGTGATTATTCTGGGTGGCTGGGAAACGAACAAGCAGGCTCCCCCAGCAGGTTGCAGATATGTAAGTATACTCCATATGTGCAGTGCTTGCAGAGGCCAGAGAATGGTGCAGGCTCCCATAGAAGTGGAGCTACCGAGGATTTGAGCCACTCTGTGACTGCTGCAAGCCAAACCTGGGTCTTCTGCAAGAACAGCCAGTGTTGGTAACTGCTGAGTCATGTCTCCAGTTCCAGAACTGATGGCTATTTGTTTCCAAATATATCCCCAAATATGGCCTTACCTGGAAATATGCAAAAACTAGAAGAATAACCATTTCAAGGCTTATGCATTTGTATATAAGGCAGTGTTGCAAGCTATTGTCTGGGTTCTCAACTGGAGTTTTTGACTATGGTTCCTATATTAGAATTAAAGACATATTATCATTTCGAGGGACTAATTAGAAGATGATTCTGGTTATCTGTCTGCAAAGGTAGTTATCACAGCTTGGAATAATCAAATTAATAACAGAAGTGCTCAAGTCTGGTGCAATAGGCATAATTTAGGGGAAAAGTCTACTTCAAAATATGCATATCATAGGAATCCAGCACCTCTAAATAGACACACTACCGTGCAAATCTGAACGACATAGGGTGGCAGATGCCACTTAAACTCAAGAGACCCTGTATCCTGAAAATGTTATAACTCTACACCAGTGGTTGGAGATAAATAATTCATTGGATATGAATAACTAGCAAGTAGTTACATATAACTTTGTATGAGGCACTCTGTGAATGAAACCCAAACTGTAGAATGAATTGACTGCCCAGTCTATAGATGATTAGTTGACAATGTCTATTCAGAAAACTTGTACACCATTATCTGCCTCTACACATTAGTATATGGCCTTTGAAGAAAATGATGGTACATTTTCGGAGATTTCTCTTGATCTTACATCTGGAACTATGATCTTTAAAAAACAATAAATGTTCCCGAATTAAAGACTATGTAGCAAGCTGCTGTTGTATATTTACCAAGGTTAATGTAGAGTTGAGAGCTGAGATCACTTTGATAAAAGCAATTTTCAACAAGCTTTTCCACTTACTACCAACACAGAGGCATTGTTTACATAATTGCCTTATACTTACAATGATAAATATTAAAATATATTCCCTTAAGGTTTAGCTTGCATATTTTAACTACAAACCAAAACATTTAGGTATACTAATAAATTAAACATGCATTTCAAGCCATGAAATGAAGTTTATTTATAAATTAGTTTTGAAGAAATTGGAGAGTCATTTTTTAATTCCTATGCTAAATGTTTTGCCTAGGACTGGAGAGACGGCTCAGCAATTAAGAACAATTGCTGCTCTTCCAGAGGACTTGGACTCCCAGTACCCACATAGTAGCTTACAGCTGTCTGGAACTCCATTCCCAAAGTATCTGATGACCTTTACTGGTCTTTGTGGGCACCAGGCATGTGTGTATGTGTGTGTGTGTGTGTGTGTGTGTGTGTGTGTGTAAAACAAAGAGATGCAGGCAGGCAAAACACTTACACCATATAATTTTCAAAATGTGCCTTTATCATAAATATATTTTTTAATTATCTATTTCTTCTTGTCTTTTCTTTTGATGTTGCAGATTGAATTGAGGGCCTCAAGCATCCTAGGCAAGTATTCTATCGTAAATCTATAGCCTTGTTATAAAGATTTTTTAACTATTAAAAAATTGTATATGATCTTTCCTGCCTGAAAGACATGCTGGGGCAACGGCAGCGCAGAACTTGTGGGAGTGACCAATCCCTAACTGATTCAACGTGCCCATGCCACAAGAGGGAGCCCACACCTGACACTGCTTAGATGGCCAGGAACCAGAGACAGGACAGCTAGAGACCCAGAACAGTACCCAATATGACCCGAGGGGGATGGAGGGCGGGGAGGAGGTAAATGAAATGATTCTTAACAATATTCTGCTTTACTCATATATCAGTGCCTAGCCCAGTTGTCATCGGATAGGCTTCATCCAGCAACTGTTGGGAGCAGATGCAGAGACTCATAGCCAAACCCCAGCTGGAGTCAGAGGAAACACACAGAAGATAGGGAGGAAGGATTGTAGGATACAGAGACACTGAGGACACCAGGAGAACACGGGCCACAGAATCAACTAAGCAGGGCTCATAGGGGCTCAGAGAGACCGAAGCAGCAATCAGGGAGCCTGCATGGGTCTGAGATAGGTCCTCTGCATATACCTTATGGTTGTGCAGCTTGTAGGACTCTCAACAATGGGAGTGGGTTACCTCTGATTTTTTTTGCCTGCACTTGGGATCCTTTCCCTCCTACTGGGTTGCCATGCCCAGCTGTGACTAATCTTACTGTATCTTATTAGGGCATGGTCAGTGGATTGTTGGGGGAGGCCTACTCCTTTTTTTAAAGGAAACAGGAGGGGTTGATCTGCGGGAGAGGGGAGGAAGGCAGAGGGACTGGGAGGAGTGGTGGGAAGGGAAACTGTCGTTGAACATAATGTGTGAGAGAAGAATAAAAGTTTTAAAAAACGTGTCTGGAAAGAGAGCTCAGTTTGTAGCATTTGACTTGCAAGTATGAGGACCTGGCACACTGGTGTGTGCCTATAGTGCCAATGATGACAAGATGGCAGCTGGAGAAAAGTAAATCCTTGCAGACTCCAGGGCCAGTTAGCACGGAATACCTGGGGAAGTTACAGGCTAATGTGATACCCTGGTCCTACCAAAAATACAGTGAAAATCAACTGAGCACAAACACTTGAGGTTGTCCCCAATACTCAACATGCACACCATGCACATGTGCACTTACACTACACACACACACACACACACACACACACACACACACACATGCTGATAAATACTCAAAGGTGAGTTAAATAGTAATCAGGAGACATAAACTGATCCTACAGTCTTGCTTACTTAGTTAACTACCGCTTGAATTCTGAGTCAGCTCCCTTTACATCACGCTATCGCATACTGAGACCGTCTGTGTGGATCTCTTATTTAACTCTTCACAGTCAAAAGCAGAGATCATGGATATCATATTTTAAAACCTATACTTCTAGAGGAACTGAATGCACAGACGTAACTTATTTGTAAGCAATACTGTAGTCCTTTCATTAAGACATCCCTAGAGCGGACTGGGGATGTGCGGAGTTCAGTATTAGAGCTGCATCAGGGCTAGCATGCATGGAGGCAAATTTAATTCCCAGATTATCCAAACGAAAATACATTGCTGGGGAAAATAAGTAACTATTTTTAGAAGGAAATGATTACAGAACCATTTTTTTTCTGAAATCAATCATATTACTGCTTTATTTAGTAGTGTCAATTTCGCATGTTTGTCCAGGCAGTGAATGCCTTTCAAGAACATTTTATATGGCTTAGTTGGTTAACTCTTTACATAATTCCACATACATGTAGGCCTCACATGAGACATGATCTCATCTAGCCTAGGATAGCCCCAATCTTGTAATATAGTGAAGATTGGATTCCTGATACCCTTGCCAACATCTTCTAAGTACTGGGGTGTTCACGGCCATGTCTAACAGCAGACCATTTTAGATACCCTATATATTGGAAGATACAGAAAAGTGGGCCTCTCTCTCTCATCTTTGGAGAGCTTCTCAGAGATAATGTTTTGATACCTGCCTAGATGGGACGATTTAGTGACAGACAAGGCATCACTTCATTACTTACAATAATACATAATTTTCAAACTTAGGACTTGTTTATTTTGGGTGTGAGGTTTATTTTTGCAAGCTTCTAATCACAGCACAGAGAAGCAGATCTAAGAAGATCACTCATTTGTGACCCTGACCCAAAAAATAGAATAATGCGTCTATATCTGAAAAATAAGCGCTCAATATTTCTGAACTTTGGTTGACCACAAAAACTGATATAAAGAATAAAAACAGGTAAGGTAAATGACCGAGCTGATCAGTTTTTCTATATCTTTGTTGACCTTATGTTCTTGGTGATGGTTTTCTTTTTTTCATTTTGTGGGGGGGGGCAAGGTCTCATCATGTAATTGGCTGGCCTGGATCTCATTGTGTAGGCCAACCTGGCCTTGAATTCATAGGGATCTACGTGCCACTACCTCCTGAATCCTGGAATTAAAGGCATGCACCACCACATATGACCATCCTTGTTGACATTTTGTCTAATAGTTCTACCAGTTGTAAAAGGGGCAAGTTGAATCTTTCAACTCTGCGATAAGTAAAGTCTTTGTAGTTCTTCTTTATTTTCTGTTTTTGCTTTTCGATTTTATCTTGGGAGTCTGTTATTTGTTGCAAACATATGTAGCATCATTGTCTTCCTAATAAATTGATCCTTTATCATATAAAAATTCCTTCTATCTCCAGATTAAATACTTTGTTTGCTTTTTAAAATGAATATCTATCTTTAAATGTTTCTTCCATCATTTTGCTTGCAACCTACTCATGTCCTTTAATTTGAAATAAATTTCTTGTAGACAATATATAGCAGAGTCAATTTTTGTGCCAATTTTGTGCCAATCTCTGCTTTCTATTTACTTAAGCTATTTTCAATTGATAAAACCCATCATTAGGCATAATTAACATATTCTAAAGTTAAGAATATGATAATACTAGGAAAGACAATTCTGATAGGAGTGATCACACTTCTTTTTAAAAAATTTCAGTAAGATATTATTTCAACAAGACCTGGTGCCAAACGCTTGCAATCTAACCACAGTACTTGTAAGACATAGGTTGTAGTATCTTGATTATAAGACAAGCCTGCCCTACAGAGCAAGTTTGAGGACAGTGTGCACAAAAAAATAGAAATAAAGAATAGAGGTTCAACTCGGGCACAGGGCACAGAGTGCTTGCTTAGCAAGCATAAGGCCTTACCATCAATCTCTAGGACTTAAAAAAGATGTCATTCAGATTCCACATAATCCATTCCTTTGAAAGTACCATCCAGTAGTCCTCAGTATAACAAGATTATCTAAAAATCACCTCAACACATTTATACTTTTTCCTCTGGAAAAAAGACCCCATGAACATTACTACTCTCCATCCCTATCAATCCACTGTGTTAGTCACCCCAGGCATCTGCCATTATTAGCCGTCTAGTAGTTGTTCCTTCTTCTGAGACTTCACATGCATGCAATCAGATGCTTTTGTTTCCAGGTTCATCCTGATTTTTTTTTCCGCTTTTGTTTTCCTTCCAAACAACCAGTTCTCTTTCTATCTTTTAATACAGAGTATAATTATACAGACTTCCCTGACCTGGAACTCACTATGTAGACCAAACTGGAACCAAACTCACAGAGATCTGCCTGTCTCTGAGGTACTTAATGATACGAAATACATTTAATGACACAATTTCAAATAATATTATCACAAATTTACAGTCATTAAATCACCAAAGAAACCAAAGAACATTGTAACACTCAAGTTCACTCAGAAATCAAATATAATTTCCAAACTCATGCAGGTCTGAAGCTGACTATAGTCAATTCTTGTAACCAAATGGCACAATCACAGACTCGAGAAATGGAAGCACAGCATAGCATTATCTCTGGGAAACTCAAGTTCACTATCTAGTTCATTTCTATGTAATATGCATAAAAACTAGTTTTTGATTTTACTTTTTGTCAACTATTAACCTATGCATAGAGTCATTGTCAATATTGCAAGGAACATGGATGTGTAATAGAAATTCAGTTTACTAAAATTCCAATTTTTTATATGTAAATTTTTAATTGGTACATTGAGGTGAATTGGCAACAGAACCAAAAAAATCACCATTCAAGTAAAAAGATAATAGTTTGGATTTTTCATAGCATTAAAATTATGTGTCATACATATAAAGCATGCATTCCACATTTTTGCCTGTTTTGGCTAGTCAACATTTTATCTGAATAAAGAGACTGAATTACGCCACTCAGCTGGCGGATCCATACCTGTCTTTACTTGCCTAACACGGTAGTCAAGGACACATTCTCTACTCTTCCTGGGCATTCATAAATTACCTCTCAACCCAACGGTTCCTGTGTGAGGATCGACCTCACAGCAATTGAGATAATTGTTTGTTTTTTTTTTCTCTTTGCTGAAGAATGAAAAAAAAATGCCATCCGGTTATCAATGACCGAGAAATTCATACCCCAAATGGATACTAGAATTGTCCAGTTATATTAAAATCATACACAGTTGCATGGAATCCAGGGAACAATGTTGGTGGTTTGAATAAAGCAATATCAGTCAGAGTGAGGCCATTTCGACACTGGCGGCTTACAAGAAACTTGAGGCAAATATATTGGCAAAACACATAATATTATATACTTGTTTTCATGTGTATCAGGAAGAATAAATAATTATATCAAAAATGTTTTAACAGATTATTTTCTTAAAATGAGTAAAAAGTATTACTAGCCATTTGTTTGGAATAGTCATTTCTTTTATTTTGCCCTTTTCTCCACAAAACATCCTTTCTTGAGCCCACTTCCAGACGGTGTTAACTGCTTCGTATTCTTATTGCCATAGTATTTTGCACATATATCCATCATATCAAACATCAGATTAGATTGTAATTTGTGGTATCTGTAAGCACGCCTGTCTCTAGGTTATCTAAAAGCGAGGTTCTTAAGGGCCAGAGTCAAGTCTTTCTATTCTCAGTGTTTAATAAAGTTGCTCGGCCCTGGTATGTGTTTAATGAGTATTTGTAGAATGAAAAGACATGAGTTACGCAGTGCTCAGAATAATTACATTCTACAAACATTGATCTTCCAACTATTTCTCAGTTGGAGGCAAGATGGTACTGCATCCCGGGGGGAACTGGAAATTTAAAACTGCCAGACAGCAAGCCAAACATAATTAACTAACTATCAGATTAATTACATTAGCAAAATTTTATAGGCTGAATTTTCTTATAACAATAGATTTCTAAAGCAATATCCAAAAGCAGAGCTTCTAAACAAACAAATAACAACAAAAATATGAAAAGAATTGAAATACAGTAGGAAAAGTTGCCGCTCTGGAGTCAAACTGATCTTAGCTTAAATTCTATTTTCTTCTACTACTAACTGAATCATTTGTTAATTGAGAATCAGAAATAATTTATATAATTTATAATAGTAACTAACCCATAGTAGCCCCTTATAAATTGAAATTATTATCATTATTATTATTTTAATATGAATAAAACTAGCAAGTACATTGCCAATAATCTTCCAATGGTGACACTGAGCTATGACCTAATTACTAAAAAAAGGAGAATTTTCTGCTCTTCCTGTATTCTTACTTACATTCCAATCTTCTTTCATGATAGCATTGTGACTATTACCTGCCAAACATACACCAAGAACCAGTCTAAAGCACAGCCTTGTGCTCTCTCTCTCTCTCTCTCTCTCTCTCTCTCTCTCTCTCTCTCTTTCATTTCTAGTATAGATCTTCCTAACACAAGGAAATACATCATTTTCTAATTCACACTTTCTTGGTGGCAAGCAGATAATTGTTTATAATTAAAAAGCTTTTTCATCCAATTTCTACTAGATTAGAGTAAATCACAATGCTGCCAAGCCACGAAAGTGCTTAATTAAGCACAAGAGGTGACAATGAGTCTGTGTACTTTGTTAGGAACAAATATAGAGCAAATATTGAACTAGGAGACCCAGTTTGAAGTCTCAACTTTGAAAATAACTCCAGTAGAAATCTCAAGTGATTTCATCACTATGGATAACAGCTTCCTACATGTGAATCAGAAATTCTAAGCTGAAACACTAATTTACATTTTGAAAAATAAAGCTATATCCTACTACTCCATTAGCTTAAAAGGGGTCAGGCAGTGGTAACACACACCTTTAATCCCAGCACTTGAGAGGCAGAGACAGGCAGATCTCTGTGAGTTCAAGGCTAGCCTGGTCTACAGAGCGAGTTCCAGGACAGTTTCCAAAGCTACAGAAAAGTCCTGTCTTGAAAACCAAACAAAAAAAAAAAGGCTGAAGAGATGGCTCAACAGTTAAAAGCACTGGCTGTTCTTCCTGAGGACCCAGATTCAATTCCCAGCACCACATGGCAGCTCACAACTGTCTGTAACTCCAGTTCCACGGAACCTGAAACCCTCACACAGACATACATGCAGACAACACACTAATGCACATAAAAATAAATAAATTTAAATGGGGTGTCCAGAGAACTGAACAAACATTTCCATATAAAGACTGGTGTTAGCCAGGTTATTTCGCTGCACATCTATGATTCCAGAACTTGGGGCTGAGGCAGGAGGACCACAAGCATGATGCCAGCATGTGACAATCAGAGCTATCCTGTCTCAAAAAAAAAAGAAAGGAAGGAAGGAAGGAAGGAAGGAAGGAGAGAGAGAGAGAGAGAGAGAGAGAGAGAGAGAGAGAGAGAAAGGAAGAAAGAAAGAAAGAAAGGAAAGAAAGAAAGAAAGAAAGAAAGAAAGAAGGAAGGAAGGAAGGAAAGAAGGAAGGAAGGAAGGAAGGAAGGAAGGAAGGAAGGAAGGAAGGAAGGAAGGAAGGAAGGAAGAAACACTACTCTCTCCACCTCCAAGCAAGTGCAACTCTATTTTTTTTTTTGAGACAGAGTTTCTTTGTGTAGCTCTGGCTGTCCTGGAACTAGCTCTTGTAGACCAGTTTGGCCTTGAACTCACAGAGATCTGCCTGCCTCTGCCTCCTGAGTGCTGGGATTAAAGATTTGCACTACCACCGTCCGGCTAATTTTAGTTCTTTCTATTTTTATGTCTGATGGCTCTGCATGTGTCCCTGCAGGCCAGAAGAGGGCACCAAATCCTACTACCGGTGGTTGTGAGCCACCATGTGGGTGCTGGGGATTGAACTCAGGACCTCTGGAAGAGCAGCCAGTGCTCTTAATCACTAAGCCATCTCTCCAGTCCCTAAACTCCATCATTTCTAAGGGGAACTATGAATAGGAAAACTATTTGAGAAGTAAATATAACACAGAAATCCTGAAGCAAAAAATGGTAAGACTATGTAAAACTATGGTCTCTTGTTAGAAAAAAATAGAAATAGCAAAAGCTCAAGAGACCTCATGATCTTACTCTTTTGTGGAAGCTAAAAAACGTTTATCTCGGTTGTGGACTGAATGACAATAACCCCCATAGGCCTGTATATCTGAGTGCTTGGTCCCCAGTCAGGGGAATAGTTTGAGAAGGGTTAGAGGTATGGCTATGTTGGAGGAGGCGTGTCACTGAGGGCTGTCTTTAAGGTTCCAGAAGCCTAGCTATTCCCAGTTAGCCCTCTCTTTCTGCCACTGCTTATGAATCAAGACTCAAGACGGGATCTCTTAGCTACTGTCCCAGTGCCACGCCTGTCTGCCTGCTGCCAGGCTTCTCATCATGATAGTCATGGACTCTACTATCCTCTGGAACTGTGAGCCCCAAATTAAATGCTTTCTTTTATAAGTCGCCTTTGTCATGGTGTTTTGTCATAGCGATAGAAAAATAAGGAGAATAATCTCATAGATGTAGAATGTAGAACAGCGGATAACAGGTCTGGGGAGAAGAGGGGCTAAGAAGGTCTGGTGGCAGTGCTTCTCAACCTTCCTATGGCTCAAGCCTTTAATACACTTCCTCAAGTTGTTGTGTTCCCAACCAAAACTCTATTTCTTTGCTAGTTCATAGCTGTAATTTTGATTCTGCCATGAATCATAATGTAAATTCTGCTATGCAGGATATCTGGTCACAACGCACAGGTTGAAGCTGCTGGTCCAGAGAGAGATTTGATAGTGGTTGCCAATCTTTACTTAGGAGTAATAAGTGCTACTGCTTAAAAGCATAGTGGGGTGATGATAACTTACAATATCTTGCCTGTATATGCTCCAAAACCTTAGAAGAAAGGAGTTAGAAGTTTTGGGACACCACACACACGCATACACACACACACACACACACACACACACACACACACACACACACACTAACCTGATGTGATCATTACACATTGCATTTATGTTTTGAATTAGCATGGTAAACCCCATACTTAGAATAATTGTGTGTGAATTAAAAATGCGAAATAGCTCAAAGATGAAAGAAAAAAAGTACAATAGAAGACCAAAGAATCTGTAAAGAATATGGTCAAATAACCCTCACCAAATAGATACAAATGGCCACCAAACATATCAAAAAGATGTTAAATTTCACACCATGACCTGCAAATCAAAAGGAGAGCCTCATCTCTCTGAGGCATAAAATAGAATCCTTTTAAATACATTAAATGCGGGCCATGGCAAGAGAAGCGGGTGCACTCCTCTACTGGTGGGAGAACGCCAAGCCCCGACTCATCGTTCACCTTGACAGAGTTGAGTCTTTCAGTTTGGCTCATTTCCTCTCTTCTCCTCGGAATCCCTTTGTTTGTTACACAAGTTCTAACAACTTGTGTGAGCAACTGCTTGAGGGGAACAGATGGGAAGACTCAGATAAGTTCTTGAATTGGAAACCAAGCAAAAGTCATACTTTAAGGACAGTTTCCAGTCGTGTTTCAGACAAAATTGGGATGGCAAATTATAATGATATACCTTTTGTGGGCCAAAGGTCACATAAACTCACAAAGCAATGGCTTCAGCCTTACGAGTTAAATAATCATTCATAGTTTTCATAAAGCAAAACACTTACAGAGCAAACACGTTTCATCATTTTGAAAAAGTCTCCAGCATGGGCCTGAACCTGAGGAAATGAAGCCCCGAAAGGCACTTCATCTGAACTAGAAGATAATGCAAAAAGGGCCGAGGGAGTAATTAGATTTCCCCTTTAATCAGAAGCAGAAACCTATCTACATTACGAAGTTACTAAACAGTATATAGTCCAACGAGTAGAATATTTAATGAACATTTATTTTTTTTAAAGATTATCTTATTTCCACTTAGTCAACTTAACCCTAAAAACAAGGAATTCTAAGAATATATTTAATTTCCTTGAAATAATGAAAACGCATATTTCCAGATTGATAGTATTGTAATTATTAAGTGAGGGAAACGAGCGTAACCATTTGCTTGGACAGTTATTCACTTCAATATAAAAGAAAATTTCTTAGCTTTTTAAGTAACTGAGAAAAGGAAACGTGCCTTTTTTTTTTCTTTTGGTTTTTCGAGACAGGGTTTCTCTGTAGCTTTGGTGCCTGTCCTGGAACTAGCCCTTGTAGACCAGGCTGGCCTCGAACACACGGAAACGTGACTTTTTATAACAAAGGAAGCAAGTGTAAAGCAGCTGTATAAGAACAAGCTCAAGCAAACCCTCCAGGGAGCCGGTTCCTAGGGCAAACAGCACGTGCTGGGTAACCTTCGGGAACTGAGTTCAATCCCCGGAACTTGTGGAAGGAGCCAACACTCCTGTGGAAGGAGTCAACAGACTGTTGACTGTCGAAATGCCCTCTGACCTTCACATGCTCACTGTGGTATGTGTCTACAGGCTCTCTTTTCTCTCTCTCTCTCTCTCTCTCTCTCTTTCTCTCTCTCTCTCTCTCTCTCTCTCTCACACACACACACACACACACACACATACACACATTACCAGCAGAATGATTTTCAAAAAAAACTGCAAATGACCTTTCTCATTGGCCAGAAGCTCCCCTGGTAGTGAAAATAAGGTCTACTTTCAAATCTTCAAATAGGAAGGCAAGGACATTTGTCAATTGCTGCTTTCTTTTTCTTGACTTTTTTTTTTTAAATAAGAATAGCCTGCATTGACGAGTCTTCTAAGGAGCCAGAAGAAGCCTGAAACACTAAACCACATTAAAACGTAGAATGCCAAAATATACTTTCTTTAAAGACAACCTAACCTCAGTGGTCCAGAAAACTTACAGCTGCAAAATGTAAAAATTTGATTATTATGTGTGTGTGTGAGAGAGAGAGGTGTGTGCGTGTAAAGGCCAGAGTCTGATGTCGAATGTTGTCATTCATCTCATTGTACCTTACTTTCGTTCAGGGGAGGAAAGGGTTCCTTTCCCTTTACAGGTTATAGTCCATCAGTTTGAGAAGAGAAGGATCTTAGGCTCCCACTGATGAAGGAGAAAATACGGAGCAATGCTGCTTGCTGGGTTACAGGTTCACCCTTAACTCTAACTAGCTCTCTTCCAAGCCAGAACTGCCTGCCGCGGGAATGTGTACCTTCCTTTTTTGAAAAAGATTCTCCCACTCAATCTGGGTCCCAGTTCCACTCTGGTGGCCAACCAATGAGTTTCAGAGATCTGTCTGTCTCCCAACCAGTGCCTTGAGTGTCGTGGTTACAAGTGAGCACTAATGTGTCTGGACCTCACGTGGGTGCCAGGGAACAGAACCCAAGTTCCCATGCTTTCAAAGCAGTCACTTTATACTAAATGAGTCCCGTTTGCTCTCCCAAATTTCTCTAAGGAGGTCAGTTTATTCGGGGACTATTCTCTGATGGATGTCGCTTTCTCTTTTGCTGCACTTCCTCTTTGACTGGAAACTCTGGAGTACTTGCTAATATATTATGAATATATATTCGTTTTTGAGAACTGCATAAATTAAATCATTATATTCACCCTCCTTTGCTCACCTCTTCCCAAACCCACCTCTTTTCCTTTCCTCCTCAACTTTGTGTCCTTTTTTCCTGCATTAGGGTCAAAATTTGTACTGCCCAAATATTCTTGGGTGTGTGGCCTTCCACTGGAACATAGTCAACTTATCAAAGTAACGCACGGTATTCTAAATAGCAGAGACTTTCTTAAAATGCACTTGCGTTATATGGTGTCATCGGTGTCTATCTTTACAAGTTAAGGACTTTTGAAATCCTAGATTTACCTTTATCCGATTCCATTTTAAGTATATATAAACTGGTAAAAAAAAAACCCTGCAAATTATGGCTATTGTGGTTTTAATAATTTAAAACAAAACAACATATAGGGCTACATTTGACTTGATTAAAAAATGATCTGTTAAGTCAGTAGCTGCAATACCAGAAACTGGAAAAAGAGGGAAAAAACCCACATGATACAAAGTTAGAAAATCTATTACTATGAACGTCTTTTGCAAGCAGCATTTAACTTTAGACTCTAGTTAAAATGGCATTAGGTTACTTGATTGAATATTTATTCTTAGAGAAGACATTGATTTCACACACAATCTATTCTATGGGCTGCCGTTCTCTCCGTGGAGAAAGATTGCCTCTAATCAGGTCTCACTGGTGTCTGAGGCTCTGAGAAGCAGAACCTGTCTTGAAAATAAGCCCTGTTTTCAAATATTCAAAGAGGAAGCCAGAGGACATTTGTCAATTTGTTTTCTTTCTTTTATAAGAGTAACCTGCACTGATGTGTCTTTTAAGGAGCCAGAAGAAGCCTGAAACATTAAAGCACAATAGAACACATAATACCAAAAATATAATTTCTTGAAAGATAGCCTTACTTCAGTGAGCCATAATAGTTACATAGTTTATAGAAGTGCTTCAATCAACATCTTAGTATTTTATTAGCTGTGTATTGATGTCTACAAGATAAGACAGAAAGTAAATCATTTCAAAATTAAGATTTAAAACATCTTGTATTTTATGCAAGAAAACATAGATATTACCTATACTAAAATGAACATAAAGCTTAATAGGAAAATTCAATAACTTTGCTGGAAAATTGCTAAGAGATGAGATTTTAGGCATTCTTCCCATAGAAAAGGGCACCTATCTTGTCGATAAATGAGTAAATTTGTTTGACTATAATAATCATCTTCATCTATTTGCATATAAACATTATGTTGTACACTTTAAGTGAATATAATTATTTTAAAAATTAAATAGTGGCATATTTAAGTAGGCTAATAGATGAATTTAAGGAAAGTAGAAGATTTTATATAGCTGAATTAAGAAAGTTCAAAACTCATTTCAACTAAAGGAGAGTACCTACTAGAAGCTGAAAAATCTTGAAATGACTTCTGGTCAGTGAAAAAGGCCATTTGCAGTTTTATTTAAAAACTATTCTGCTGATAAATGACAGAGGAAGACATGAAGAGGCACTTGGCAATTTCAGTGGCTAAAACCTTTATTCTCTGAGATTATCAGAGAGAAGGAGAGAAAGAGAGAGAACATCAAATCCCTAAAGTTTTCTCCTTTTTTGAAATAATCAAAAACTGATAAAAGGATTTCTTATTTTGTTTTATTTATTTATTTATTTATTTATTTATTTATTTATTTTTGAGACAGGGTTTCCCTGTATCTTTGAAACCTGTTTTGGAACTAGCTCTTGTAGACCAGGCTGGTCTTGAACTCACAGAGATGCACCTGCCTCTGCCTCCCAAGTGCTGGGATTAAAGCCGCCCAGCAAAAAAAAACAAAAAAAAAACAAAAAAACAAAAAAACAAAAAACTGATAAAAGGATTTAATTCCAGGATCATAGATGAATGAAGGATCCAGTGAACAAAAAGAAAAACATATCAAAAGTCACAGTGGGCAGAGGTAATTCCTGAGCTCTGAACTCACCTGAGACTTAGCAAGTTTTGTGTTTATCCAACATGTCGTCTACCTCACTAACATTTCTGTTGAACTTGTTTAACTGCTACCATCAAAGCTACAAATCAAATATTCAAAACAAAGCAAAAGCAAAAAAAAAGCCATCCAAAACCAAACCCCTGCTCCACCTCCTCCACCTCTAATAGATGACCCTAGGCAAGCCATTTAAACTGTCTGGGTTTGAGTTCACTGATGTGGTTTACAAGAGAATTGAACTAGAATATCTCTAGTCTTTTCTGAGCTTTAATGTATGAAAGTCTAAAATGTCACTTATTTGGATATAAGAAGCATTTTTCTATCATTTTCTTTCCGTTTTTTTCTACCACTAGAAGTACACTTTGAAAAGCCGTCATATTAGGACCACTCAGAATTCAGGGTTTTATTAGTCTTGAACCTGGAGAAAGGAAGCTTCAGGTTCTCATGATTCTTCTAGTCTTTCAAGATTCAGTCTCAGGAAAGGGCAATCAGTAATCTAACTAAATTAAAAAATGGGGTATTTACTGTATTAGATTTATTTTTAGGCTTAATGTTTAATTTATCATAAAACCACCAACCAATATATTCAAAACATTATTTTGGTTATAGTAGTATTTACATTATTATGTGATAATAATTTAAGCAATTTCCAATTTTTTTTTTTACTTTTTGGCTTATAGCAGGAATGATTAATGATAGCCAAGTATCACCAAAGCTAGTGATATTTTAACAAGGAAAAGATAATATTTATTACGAATCAGTACCTTTGTGATTCCCTTGCATGTAAAATAGTGCATAAAGAGCATTTTTATGCATCATATATATACACATATATATAAAATTTAAACTGAATATGCAGAACATCTGAAGATCTTTTTGTCCCTCTTAACTCCCTACCATCCCCTTCCTCATAAGCACATAATGTTAATATTTTATTTTATATTCTCTGTGGCAAACATTTTTAATTTTGATATATTTAATCTGTAAATTTTACATCTTCCTATGCCATTTCCCACTGGTTACTGAATGGGCATGCTACAGTTACTCTAAATTGTGACAGTCATAGTAGGCATACTTAAATAGCCAAGGGACATTATCCTGTGGATAATTGCCAGGCAATAAGTATTCATAGCTTTTACTAAAAAAGAGGAACAAGATAGTGTAATTTTAAAAATAAGTGATCCATTAAAAAGTCTCACACTGACCATTACATAAAGATAAAATTCTGACTCTATAATTATTTATCAGTTTTAGAAAAATAATTTGTAAATATAGTAAATTTTGTAGCAGATACCTGGCATCTGATTGCTGAAAATAATTAGGCAAGAAAAATAATTATATACAAGTGTGAGGGCTGGAGGGGTTGTATAGTGAGTGGCAGAGTGCTTGCCCATCTCCAAAACCACAAGTTTGAGCCAATGTCCAGTCAGTGTTGGGCAGAGCCAAGGATGGTGTTTCATGCTTTTAGTACAAACACTTGGGAGGCAGAGGCAGATGGATCTCTGTGAGTTCCAAGCCAGCTTCATGTAAGTAGAGCTCCAGGTCAGCTACATAGTGACACCCTACTTCATTTAAAACAACAACAACAACAACAAAAAAACCAAGAAGAAAGCAGGTTTGTTTATGTAACATGGTGGCTCAATCTAAATTATATAGCATGAGCAAGAGAGAAGGCTTTGGGGGGTTGAAATGATTAGCAAACACTTTGGTAAACAAGTCTTGCTGGGAGAGACGATTTGCTACATTTTGTAGGTGCTTAAGTCTCAGGTAAAAATGCCCCCAAAGGCCAAGAGCTCGAGTAAATTGGCTCATACAAAGGACACCCACCTTGTTTACTACTAGAAAGAATGGTGGGGGTGGGGTGAAGAACTAGACAGATGATCCTCACTTAGGCAATGGGAAAGAGCAAATCAGAGTTTGGACAGGTTGGGGGCCAAGGAGAAAAATACTGACCAAAGCAGAAAACAGCCGACAAACCCTGGAGTTGGCCACACATTTCACTGACTGCTAAGCACTTTTCACCTTGTTTTCAGTTTGAAATTTACCTCCCCGAGCTCATTATGGCCATTTGTTTCAATTTACTGGCCCTGGGCAGTGTGTTCTCTCAACAAGTACAAACTTTGTCTGCCTATGCATTTGTTTCAGTGTAACAATCTCCACAAGGGTTCAGAGCCCAATACCACTTCTTCAACAAAAGCCTTCTTCAAAATACTTCAGTTTTCAACAGACCTCCCCACCCCCACCCCGCACCACGGCCCCCGCTGTATTATTAAATATAAACTTCACCATTCATATAATACATGCAACTTTGATTTGCAGATATGTATGCATCTGTTTTCTCAATCCTACAGAGCTATGAAAATCCTTACGGGCAGAAACTCTGCACGGCAACTTTGCATGCCACAGGGGTTTGCATTTTTATAAGCTACTCTACAAAAACAAAAATCCTACCCACAAAATAATGGTAAATAAGCATTTGTTGAATGAATGCATTCCAGCGCTAACACGTTTTCATTCTCTTCATTTTTCCCTTATCCTTATGAGACAATTCATATATTGAAACCAATTTTCTCTCAGAAAAATTAAATTACTGAAGCACACCTAGGTTCCTCCAACAGTGCTTTCACCATAAAGGTAACTCAGAAACCCATCCAGAGTCTGGTCAGAGGACACATAACTGCAGGCGAAGGAAGCACGTTTAAATGCGCCTGTCTGATTTGTCTAGTTGACTGAGAATGCAATGGGAAGGTGGGGGTGACGGTTCAGTAGGTCCTAGTGTTAAGTGGTTTGTTTAACTCCACACGCCAAATGCTAGGGAAGAAGAGGCAAAACTCAAAATGAAAGGCTCCATCAGGGTGCAGTTTAGATTAAACAGATCATAGAGCGGTCCTGCTGCTTTGGTTTTCTTTGGTTTTTTACTTGGTTAGTTGATTTGTGCAGAATGTTTATGGAGCCTAGAATGACTTGAATCTCAGTATTTCACTGCTACATTGCCACCACCAATCCTGGCTAGAATTCTTTTAAATGGACAGTCTGTTCTTTCTTTATGCATATTAATGATACTTTTATATTAATTTATTTTATGTTAATAAAATATACTTGTGTATAAATAAAATCTATCGTTTATTTCTTTTTATATTATGTGCATTGGTGCTTTGCCTGCAAGTATGCCTGTGTGAGGGTGTCAGATCTTGGAGTTACAGACAGTTGTGAGCTGCCATGTAAGTGCTGGGAATTGAATCCCAGTCCTTTGGAAAAACAGCCAGGGGCTCTTAACTGCTGAGCCATCTCTCCAGCCCCAGTCTGTTTTTTCTTTAACCTTGCAGAGCATAAATTGAATTGGAGGTATCACCAGGTAATAAATAGACCCGGTTTCACTAGATAGCTCTGGCTCCCTTGCTTTGTAGACTAGGCTGACCTCGATCTCACAGAGATTGGCCTGTTTCTGCCTTCCCAGTGCTGGGATTAAAGGCTAGCACCACCAGGCCGGGGGTCTAAATTCTTAAGTAACTGTTTAAAGGGTTAATTTTCTTTCCTGATTAGCCTTTCAGTGTAGGGAATGTAGACTGTTGTTGAAGCACATTTAAATACAAATAGCTCTTTCAACAACAGCAAGGCAAACGTCTCAAAAAAAAAAAAAAAAAAAAGCTGCGGAGTCGGAGACCTGCCTGCTTACTTCCAGTAACAATTAGCCGCCCTCAGCACTCTGTTTTAACCAGAATTTTTTCTAGGCATTATATTCTTTACTTTCCAAACGTTTAAGGTCTCAGACTCCGACACCAGAAGACAAATGGAAGATTCTCAAAACAGTAAACGACCATTTAAACACTGCCTGAGACTAGAATACGTTTAGGGGGCACTTCTGTGAGCAAAATCAAATAAAAGTAAGGCGACACCTCAAGTTTCAGTAATGAAGATAAGGAATGGTTTTGTTTTGCTTTGTATGTAATCTTAAATATCACTTTTGAATTAAAGAAAAACATTAAAGCCAATGATTTCCCTCCGGGTAGAAATCTGCTGTTAAAGACTTCCCGCGTGGCCCCATTCAATTTTTGGTGGACTCCCTCCAGCCGGGGTAATGGTTCTTTTAGAAGGTAGGCGGCCTGCAGGAGCGTCCTGCTCTTCCAGGTCCCACATTTATTGCTACTCTCCACCTGCGGGAGGCGCGTAGTTCTGGCACCCTTCTAAAGCCGGGACCAGTTCAGCTTTGGCGGGAAGTTCTCACGACCAGAAGCGTTCCCACTCTTTTTTTTCCTGATCTCTAAACGGGTGCTCCTGTCACTTCAACCTCACCCTCTTGCCAACTGGGAAAGACCGGGGCTCTGGCTCAATCCAGTCTCAAAAGGGCCCGCCACCCCGCGCGAAGAAGGAAGGGGTGGGGGTTGGAAATCGTGGAAAAAAACAACTGTTTGAGCTTTCGCTCCTCGTTAAAACATAAAAGGGTGAAAAGGCAAAAAAAAAAAAAAACTGGATTTCCTGCTGGTCACGTTGGAGCACTAGGCGTCTGCTAAGTGCCTGGACTCCTGCACCCCAGAGGCAGTCAAAGCCGGCAGCGTACGAGGGCTTCGGGCAAGTTCGCGAGCCACGCCTTCCGAACCGGCCACCTCCCCTGATTGGCCTGACAGTCTGTCACTCCAACCTGGCTCCCACTTCGGCTAGCCATTCACGTAGTTTGGTTGCGTCTTGGCGTGTTTAATGTTGCCAATAACGAGAGATTTTTTTTAGGGGGAGGGGGGACGCGAGAACATATCGTGCTGCAATTAGTTCATTGAAAACTCAGTCGCTCGCGGAGCGGTCAGACGGAGACTGCTCTCGGCATTTTTCCCTCCTGCCTAAGGATCTCCTGCGGAGAGCTGCAACAATGCCCAAAAGAAAGGTAAGTGAAATGGGAAGATAGACGGGAGATTAGCTGCCGAAATACATATTTCCTACGGCAGAGATTTCTATCTTTTTGAAGGAGCATTTTGGCTTCTAGTTCGATTTTGTGATGTTCTCAATGGAAGGCGAGGGAAAGGTAGCGAGCCGTCTGTGTTTGGTTTCGAAAGGTCTCGTGTGCAACTGGTAGTTCACTTTTGGCCTGTTTTGTTTAAGGGAGAGAATCGTTTGAGAGGTGTCTCCATGCTGAATTACAAACAGCCATAGCGCTGTGCTGTCGCTTCCTACCCCACCCCCCTTCCTCCGCTTACCCTATTGGAGAACTCTTCTCCCAACCACACTTCCAGCGCCAGCTTCCTCCTCTACCTCCAGTTTTTCTCCGGGAACCGTCTCGTTTGGGAGAACGAAAGCCCCAGCTTTCTCTTGTTTTTTTGCCTTTGTTCTTTCCGTTTTCTTTTTTCCTTTTTTCCCCCTCTTCCCTCCTCCACTTCTTGTCATGCCAGATGGCTATGCAATGGTAATACTGTGCCATTAGGCGGCGCAGACTTCAAACTGTCCTAGAGAAGGGAGAGATTCACCGCTGTAATTAGAAACTTTAGATCTAAAAGATTTGGCACTCTCGGAACTCTCTAGTTAAAGGTGGAAAGGTGATTAGAGAGTCGCGTCCGAGAAACTACAGTCAGCGTTGGATGGTGGGGCGCCGTGAGATTTGTTCACTTTAGACATTGGGGAGTTGATCCGAGCTACCAAGGGCTACAGGTCTCCTGTAAACCTTCACTTCAAAATTCCTGTCTCCGCATAGATAGGAAATAAGTTGACGCTCAGTGTTTGTGTTTCCGTTTTTTTCCTCCCGAGTCTCTTACAAGTAAAATGGAGTGCTGTTTCATTGCTTGGTGAAATCGTAAAACACTGTGTTAATGTAAAAGCCTTATAATTGTTCTTATATTCTTGTGAATCCGTCCGCCTTCCGTATTCCTAGAACATAGAAACGAGGCTGAATTCCTCAGTGCTATGGGCTGTATGAGTCGGTGAAATAATAGCCTGGTAATTCCCAGGGTAAAGGGCTACTCCGATACCGAAAGCAATTGTTTCTAATCACCACCCCCTTCGCCGAGGCTCCCGCCGGGTTCTTTTCGGCTTGTGCAATGGATCTTGCTTTTTTGCAGAGCTGACAGCAACCTTGTAGCAGGTAGTGGCGGGAAGTTTTAAAATCCTCCGCCTGCTTCTCCGAATAAAACGTTGACGTTAGAACAAAGACATTCTTTCTTGAAAGTATGGTGGGGTTGTTGTTTTGTATGCAGGATTTGGGGAGGAAAATAGTCCATAATCAGCAGAGCAGGTCAGATAGATACAATTGCACGGCAAACAGAAGGCAAGAGAGGGAAATTGCAAGAAGCTCCGCCTTCGTTCGTCCCGCCCCAACCCTTGTGTTTTGGCTTTAACATTAGAGCAGGTGGATTTCAAAATGAAAATGGTTTGTTTTTAAGAGACCTTATTTACACAAAAAAGGTTACACTGACTCTTTGTAAAAGGGTCTTGAGTATGAACTTGCAACTCGGTGTACACTTCGTGTTACCAAAACAGCAGCTGTGGTCTAGCTCGCTGCTAGAAAACAACACGTGGCTGCTGGAGCGGGAACCCAGGAAAAAAGTAACAAGTGGCTAAAGTCGTAATTCGAATCCATCGGCTGTATGTTTTGATCTACGTGTTTATATTGATTACCCTCTATCTTTTTTCTGTTTTTCTCCCTCTACATAGGCTGCAAGCGATGCCAGCCAGGAGGTGAGTGTCCTTAGTTTGTGAGTTTCTCTGAAAAGATATGCACCCATTTTAGAAACTAAAGACATATAACTATGTAAAATTTAATGCTGGTGATTATGTTTGTATTGAATGAGTGCTAATGTTGTGTGTACCAATGCTCTCTTAAAAGTACATTAATAAAAATGACAGACTTTCTGGAATCTAGGGTCCTACTGCGCTTGTTATAAGGTCCAGAGAGCACCTTCTTAGGCTTAAATTCTCTTTGGTCAGTTGGCGCGCAGAAAGGTATGTTCATTTTAAAACGTGCTCCTCAGTAACAGCAACTTTGCTGATTTAGTTCAGTGAAAGAAGCTTGTCATGGATTTTTACCATGGTCTCTTTACCATAGGAAAGGGCCCCAGGGGGTCACATGAATCTACTGATAGTTCTTAACTAAATTTATAATCACTTCCTTACTACCAATATTTATACAGTGTTACACCAAATATTTTCTCAATAAAAATAATTCCAGATTTGTACATTCATAATTCTTTTAACTTTTTTTCCCCCACTTCCAGCCAAAGAGACGATCAGCCCGACTGTCTGCTGTAAGTGGTCTTTATACAATGCTGCCCAAGTATCATGTGATGGAGGTTTTAGAATCAGGGAATCCTACATAATATTATGTTTAATTCAAGGCTTATTTGGAATGGTTATGGGAGAAACTTTATGCAGTAAAGAAAAGGGTTTTTTTTTGTCCCTAGTACTTAGTTTAAATCATGCTCGTAGATTTCATTGCTAGTGCTTTCTTCAAATATGATTTCTTTCTCTTTTCTTATATAATGGTGTTTTCTGATGCAGATGCCTGTGCCCTTTACACCAGAGTTGAAACCGAAAAGATCATCAACTCCAAGGGTAAATATTAAAATTCTGACTTTGAAGAAAATGTGGGTTTTTTAAAGAAATAAATTGTAAACCTGCGCACAATGGATCCTTTCTCTTCATAGTTTGCTTACCCAGAAATGCAATGTACCGTACCTATAGCTCTACTGGGTGGTGAACATTTGTCTGCATTTTGGAATTGGCAGCTGAGTCTTAGCATTTTTATTTGGTAGTTACAACACAATATTGTACATGTAAAATAGAAAATGTAGGTAGGTAGACGCATTAAATGTATATGCCTTTAAGATTTAGTCGCTAAAATACCAATATTCCTGGGAAAACAAAGGCCATAAACTGTAGTAACCCAATAGTTCGTTATAATAATAGCAGCAACTAATATTTGATCCTACTTCAGGAAGTGCTTTAAATGGAGTCAGATGGTTTTATATAGATGTCTGTGCTTGGATGTTATACTTAATGACAGGCTGAAAGAGACATAAAATCAATATTAAGTTAACTTTTAATTGCTTTATTACACAATTTTTTCCTAACAATTGGTTGAATTACAGAAATCAGAAAAGATTAAAGCTATAAAAGATACTCAATGAGAGCCATACAGTAAACACTGTTCTGTGGCTTCTGTTTCAGCACCTGTCCCCAGGTTTCTGCCCTGACTTCCCTAGACGATAGACTATAAATAAATCCTTCCCCCACAAAAAGAAAAATGCACCACAAGAATATTTGAATATTTACCCGGCAGGGGAGATGCCATGATCACGAAGGTGGTTTGCCCAGGAAGGGGCTCATCATCACACTCCTAATGTGCTGACCCCTGCCATTTCCCCGAGTCTGGGAAACTTGACCACATGTTTTGTGGTAGTGGAGCGACCGCATATGTGCGCTCTCTGCCCTGGACAATAAAAGAATTGTTGAGATCATCTAATCTTGCCATTTTCTGACTGAAGGCACAACCAACGATGATCATTTTTGTAAGCTGTTTTTGGTATTTGTTGTTTAAAAATTCGTAAGTGCTTTTTGATGATCTTGATCAGTCAGCTTAAACATTGAGGCAGTCTCGCTAGCTGTTCAACTGTTCTTCTGCGGGTTGCACTGAGAGGGAGGATGGGAAAAATGGATAGGAATAAATATAAAAGTATAGTGTAATCACACACTTGAAAATTGTTTCTGTTCCTCAAATCTCTGTCTCTCATTGGTTAACAGAGTAATGGCTTTTCTGTATGGTGCAGCTTATAACTTCTAACAATTCCATAGGCATTTTCTCACTTGACCCTTATAATGTCCCCTGTGTAGTGGGTGGTGCTATCTTTTCATATATGAAAGCAGAATCTGAAAGAGTCATACCTTTCCTCAAGAAAACATTAGATAAGTGGAAGATCTAGGATTCAAGTAGATTTCTCTGGCATCTTAAATAAATGATCTTCCTGCTGTGTTTACACTTAAGCAAAGAACTTTCGCATAGCCAAACAACAACAACAAAAAAGATAAGGAACTGGACAGCTCACACATACAGCGGTTAGAACAGCCGCATCTCATGATGGTCTCCTCTAGACGTGTCGAAGATGATGTTGTTACTAACATGACATTTCTCTTAACTACTACCAATGGAGCCTTTATA